>NC_089252.1:33542532-34766309 GCF_963930625.1 Muntiacus reevesi | reverse complement strand
TTCTTGCTACCCTTTGTTATTTTGACTTTATGTTATTATCTAAAAATATTTCAAAATTCTTAGAACTAATTAAAACAAAGAGAGTTTTGTTGAGGAAACTGAAGCTAATGACCCAAAGGCATACATCAGGCTTCTGATAAAGAGGGTTTATTAGGAGAAACTCATGGGGCTTCCCAGGTAGCGCTAGTGGTAAAGAACCGGCCTGCCAATGCAGGAGACATGAGACATGAGTTCAATCCCTGGGTTGGGAAGATCCCCTGGAGAAGGGCATGACAACCCACTCCAGTATTCTTGCCAGAAGAATCCCATGGACAGAGAAGCCTGGTGGGCTACAGTCCATAGGGTTGCAAAGAGTTGGACATGACTGAAGCAACATGGCCCATGCAAATGGGGAAGAAAGGTCTGCTTTACCGCTCATCAAATCCCAGGCAGCACACACGGGCCTAGGAGGGCCAGAAGTCAGATTCTGGGGGGAAGACCTGACAAGGGTAGATGATTGGAAAAGCAGCAGTTCCTCCTGGTCTGATCAGGGGCTGTGTCTTGACTGTTGGTCTTCAGCAGATGGCTGTCACCCGTTTCTCTGGATGTCTGCCAGACACTGACTCCCTCTCTCGGGTGTCCCCCTTGGGGAAATCAGAGAATCAGTTGAGTAGGTTGACCTTCACCTGTCAGTCTGTGCCCCTCTTTTCAAGGAACACACGGTGTAGGCTGGCTGGGGGTTGGCCAGGTGGTAGCAAGAGAGTTGAGTGGATGAACCTGGCCCTGCAGCTGGAGCTCAAGATCAGCAAAACGCAGAGCAAGGCAAAATTACATGTGACAGGGCAAAGGTTAACATTTTCAGCTCTGGACTTCTGCACAACCAGTTGCTAGCCAAATGAGAAGAGCGTGAAGTGAAGGTTGGAGTCCACCTATGGTTTGATGGAGGTTGTTAAGATTCCCCTGCTGAGAACATCATAATAAGGAAATAAAAAAAGTGTGGAAGGGACATCTAGAAAGAAGGACATTTCATGGGTTTTGTTTTGGCTGACTTTAGCTATCCCAGTGGGAAGTTTCATTTCACACTTTAATTGTGCATTTTCAGTCAATATGTCTTCCTTAACCACTCCCGCCTCCCCCAGGAAGTAATCCTGTACAGACTGGTCACTTTGTTTCCTTGATATTGTAAGAAGGATATATGGTTGTGTAACCTGGGTCTCCTATTCCTCATCCTCTGGATAATATTTACCTTACACACTAGGAGTTTAGCCTGCTTCTGTTTCCTCACTTGTCACGGAAAGTGCCTCTTATATTCCCTCATTTTATTTTTTAATAAAACTGGGCTGAGAACATCATCAATCTGATTACATCTGGTTGTCATTTTCAAACTTGTGATCCCACAAGCCTATAAGAGGTGGTTCCTTGTGGAGGCTCACGGATAGTTTTGTCCATTCCTTTGGTCCCCCTTGGCTGGGGTTTCCTTCTCCAGGAAGATGGTTGCCACAGGAACACGTGTATTAGCCCCCCACTCTCTTTGCTCTACATAACTGGGAAGGTAATGGTTCTGCACCATCTTTTTTCTTTCTTTTTTTTAAAAATAATGTTACTTATTTGCTTGTTTACTTTTGACTGTGCTGGGTCTTTGTTGTTGTGCAGGTTTTCCTCTAGTTGGGGAGAGTGTGGGCTTCTCTATTCAGTGGCTAGTCTTGCGGAGCACAGGCTCTGGGGCCTGGAGGCTTCAGTAGTTGCAGCTCATGGACTCAGCAGTTGGGGTTCCAAGGCTGTACAGCACAGGCTCAATAGTTGTGACATAGAAGCTTAGTTGCCCCGCAGCACATAGGATCTTCCTAGATCAGGGATCGAACCCGTGTCTCCTTCATTGGCAGGTGGATTCCTTACCACTAGGCCAGCAGGGAAGCCCAGTCTAACCATAATGTAATAATAATAATAATAATAATAATAATGATGATGATGTTAGTCGCTCAGTCATGTCCAACTTTGCAACCCCATTGACTTAGAGCACCAGGCTCCTCTGTCCAAGGAATTCTCCAGGCAAGAATACTGCAATGGGTAGCCATGCCCTTCTCCAGGAGATCTTCCTGACCCAGGGATTGAACCTGGGTCTCCTGCATTGCAGTCAGATTCTTTACCATCTGAACCACCGAGGAAGCCCAATCATATCTAACCATAAGCCTTATTAAATGGTGTGGGTGAAATTCCTGAAAGAAATTTCATGCAACAGTCCACGTTGAACTCCTGTACATAAAGATAATAAATTCCTGCCACATCTGGTCACACCTGGTCTGTTAAATTCAACCCTGCATAGAGTCCTTCCCCAATCCCTGGAGAATTCACCCCAAACTCCAGCCGGTGGCTGAGAATCAGCTTTGCTCAGTCCCTTTATGCCCTGCCTTGCTTTGGAGCTGCTGGTCACAGAAAGAAAGCTGCTTCCTATCTGCAGGGCAGTTCTGTTTACACTCTAATCATGTGTTTTCTGGAGCCAAATGCTTTTTTTTTTTTTTTTGACAAAAATAAAACCACAGCCTATGACTGTAAAAGGGAAAGCACATAAGCAAACAGAGTGACAGCAGTCATGCAGATGAAATTTCGGACTCAAAGGAGTCGAATTGCGAATCCAGAAGAACTGAACACTGAACAGTAGCAAACACAGTGCTATTTCTGGGCTGTCAGGCATGGAGGGGAAAACCACAGTGTTTCTGGCTCCATCCACTGCATTTCCGGCTTCCTCACTGCACCTCGTTTTCTTCTTCTCACATCACTTCTGTTTCCTGACAAGTAGTTCCTCATATTTACCATTCACTTCAAGCCAACAATTCCATCCTGTCTCTTACTAATCTTAGCATCCATTATAACACCCAATTTCACTGAGAGGAATAAGGCTACCTGAACTTCTTTTTCTCTCAAAATCAGAATATTTATTCCCACCTGTCTTCTCCACTGAGAAAGTTTTGGTCAGTATTCTTTCTTTCTAGTCCCCTGTTCTTTTTTGAAAAATTTCTTTGTTTTTAATTGGAAGATAATTGCTTCAAAATATTGTGTTCGTTTCTGCCATACATCAACATGCATCAGCCATAGGTATACATATGTCCCTTCCTTCTTGAATCTTCCACCCACCTCCCTCCCCACCCCACTAGGTTGTCACAGAGCACTGAGTTTGAGCTCCCTGCATCATATAGGAAATTCCCACTGGCCATCTATTTTACGTATAGTTTCAATGCTATTCCCTCTGTTCATCCTACCCTCTGCTTCCTTCTCCTTTTCCTTTTCAAGTTTAGTTCTGCTGTCTGTACTAGATCATAACCACGTTGATTTTTTTTTTTGCCTCATCTAAATTTTGTTTCAGAAATTAATTTACCCTCATTTGCATATATGATAATTTCGATTTTTTTTATTTTAAACAGTAAAACCTTCATAGAAAATATTGCCTTAAGAAATGAATTGGCCATTACAAGTCATTCCCTCTCTCCTTTACTTCACAAAATTTCTCCTTTACTTCACTCTAAAACTTCACAAAACTATAACTGTAACCTATACGTACTGCTTATGCTTTCTCATTCTCCACCCTAGTTTCAGCCCAAACTCAAATTCCAGAATGAAGATGTTAAACCACATGCAAAAGGACTAATGCAACTGAAATCAGAATTTTCCCCTGTGCCACTCAAACCCACACCTGGCTTGACAAGTGTTGCCTGGGGTTCTGGGCTCTCCTCCCAAAGCACACTTTCTACCAAATGCTTTACTCAATGCTTTAGCAGTTATCTCTTCATGAAATCTGATGGCTGTATTTTTCTCTATTCTCCCATCTGGTCTTCTCTGCATCATGAGTTATGCTCACTTTTTGTGGCATCTCTCCCCCTGGACAGCTTCCGAACCAAGCCCTCTTTCTGTTGTTGCTGTTCGGTCGCTAAGTCATGTCTGACTCTTTGTCACCCCACGGACTGCAGCACGCCAGGCTTTCCTGTCCTTCACTATCTTCCAGAGTTTGCTTAAATTCATGGCCGTTGAGTCGGTGATGCTATCTAACCATCTTCCATTTCTAGAATGCTGGGAAGCTTCTAGAGCAGATTTCCTGTGCTCTGAGAGAGTGAGTCACCCCTCCCAGTGCTCCAGATTACTGGTGGGAACCTTTGGGGACACACCCCCATGTCATTATGCTCAACACCTTCATCTGTTGAAGGTACCGTCATTCCTGATGGGTCTCCCAGCAGAGTTCCTTGGATTATTATGCAGGTGAGTCAGCTTTATTTGTGGGGGCGGGCA
Organism: Muntiacus reevesi; assembly: GCF_963930625.1. Lineage (NCBI taxonomy): Eukaryota > Metazoa > Chordata > Mammalia > Artiodactyla > Cervidae > Muntiacus > Muntiacus reevesi. The sequence goes on along the minus strand of NC_089252.1, from coordinate 34,762,052 downwards.
GATTTGATAAATGACCTTTTCTTCTCTTTGACAGCAAGGCCAGCAGGTTGTTCCCTGGGAACAGAATCAATTAACAGCCATCACTTGAAACTGAAAATTTCTTCAGCGCTCTTATCTACATCTGATTTTTTACTGATTTCATCTGAAATCTATTGGATATAATGTCTCAGTGGCCATAACCTTCATTTCATGACATTTAGTTTCTTAGGTGGGCCTCTGTTCCCATAGCCTAGGTGCTAATTGCTTTGATTAAACATGAATTCCTACATGCAGAAGCTCCTTTTTTGAAAGAAATATTAAGAAATAAGTGACAAACAGAGGCGTAAGGCTGTAGGATTGATTCTACTATTATATTAATTTTGCAAGAGAAAAAAAGCCAGGGTTATTGACAATATTGTGTTCATAATGCTGTTCCTAGCAGGGCCAGTGTTCAGCTTTGTCACATTTCTTAGGAATCACTGAACACTGTCTCTATTTTCACTTGAGTTTTACTGCATAAAATCTGATGTTAATTATGGAATTTCATGTTTGGGGGATAGATTAATATTCTAACAAATTTAGGTGGGAATGCCAAGTTAAGTAACTCTTTAGAGAAGATTTCTGTAAGAGTTCAAAGAGGCCATTTAAATCAACATTTTACTTTTTGATTTCATGGTCCTGCCGTCTTATCTCTGCCTCTGAGAAAGCCAAAGAGAGTTTTTTGTTTTTTTTTTTTCTCTGCTTTTTGCAGTGGGGTGGATGATGGTTGACTGTTTGATTATGATTCACTAACAATTTGTGAATGCCTTGGGTCTAACAACAGGAATTGCGCCTTTGTAGTTTTCTTGGGAATGAGAAAGGGTGCTAATTATTCACTGATCAAAATGATTTCTGGGTTTCTTTTCTAAGTCATAGATCTTTAGCTAGGAGATACCACATAGAAAAGAAGAATTTGTGCAAAATCTAGGTGAACAGAGTTCAGGACTCTATCCTCTTATGCAAAACCATGTCTCTAGATCAAGCAGCAACCCCTGCTTAATGGTTTTGAACCTTCAACTATTAATATAAAAGGTCCCCAAGATCATTATATAGTAAATGAGAAGTATTATTGACTCTTTTTTCCCCCACATGACATTAAAATCTAAATATCACTATGCTAGTAGCTTGTAATTAGTCACATTTTATCAAATCCGGTCTCTTTCTCTTAGAAAAATCAATGCATTTTAATATTATGTGGTAGTAAGTTTCTACATTGACAGCTCATTCATCTGCAAGCCATTAACTTTCCTGGCTTACTCAACAGGGCTGTTGAAGTAGAATTCATTAAAAAATACCAATAATGAGAACATATAAAGCTTAAAGATAGAGGTTATTTAAATATATGACTTTATTATTCATATAGCTCTAGAAAAAATAGAAATATTATGCACAGATAATTGATTTAGAATTGAAATATGCTATGATAATCTAGTTTTCATAATCATTACATTTCCTTCCTTCCTGCTCCTGCCAAATCCAATGCACAGGAAAGTCTTGTGAATTGTCCAGTTGTATTAAAGTATTAATATGGTTACTTTTTCTAATCCCTTGTTGCCCTATTTTCAATAGTCAGCAGCTCTTGGCCAGGCTACTGTCATAGTCTTCAAACTAGTCTCCTATCTTCTTCAGTGGACCTTGTATTTTTCATTCTTCCTGCAATAGCCACAAACTGAAAAGTGAAAGTGAAATTTGCTCAGTCATGTCAAACTCTTTGTGACCCCAAGGACTATACAGTACATGGAATTCTCCAGGCCAGAATACTGGAATGGGTAGCCTTTCTCTTCTCCAGGGGATCTTTCCAACCCAGGGATTGAACCCAGATCTTCCGCATTGCGGGTGGATTCTTTACCAGCTGAACCATAAGGGAATAGCCGGAAAGACATAAAAAAAATAAATCAGGTTATACTGAAACCCTATTTAAAATCCTTTTGGGCCTTCTATGGAACTTTGATAAAATTCTGACTCTACTTTGTCTCCAAGGTCCTATGTGGTCTTGGCTCTTGTTTTGACTCTTCAACCTCATGATGTGTTTCTCTTCTCCTTGCTCAGCATGTTCCAGCCATAACAGCTTCCTTTCTGCTCCTCCAACAGGCCAAGTTCGTTAATGCCTTGGGACACTTCCGTTTGCTGCTTTCTCTTCCTGGGATTATCTTTTCTTAGATCTTTTCCTGGCTGTCTCCTTGTCATTCAGATTACAACTTCTCCTGCGTCCCATGAATGACAGCTTTCCTGACTGACCAGCCAAAGCAGCCACTTCCAGTCTCAGCACCCTTCTAGTTTAACGGAAATCATACTTTTCTGTGTTTTCTGATTAATTTGTTTATTGTTAACCTTCCATCGCTAGAATATAAATTTTCCAACAATCTGGAAGAGTATATGATATATGAGGCTCTCAGTACGTGTTTGGTAAGTGAAAGAGTTTGATTATATTTCAGTTAGGAGAAAATTACTTGGAAATACTACAAAAAAGAAGCACAACACAAATATTATGTATCATTTCAGTGACATTTAATAATATAAGTGTAGTAAAAAATGTTAAGAAGTAATGGAATAAAATGTTATCTTTGATTAGTTCTAAGGTAGGATTGTTTTCTTTTACATTTTTATCATCAAAATTTTAACATTTATCTCTGTTACAATAAGGAAAAACTAAAAAGAAATGAAGATGCCAACAGGAATTTTGTGGACTATTAAGAGTGGCTTCCTCTGGGTGGATTATGGTCAAATTTTTCTTCCTTTTAATTTTTGTCATGCTTTTCAAATTTCCAACAGTATGCATGTCTAAACTTCATAATCAATCAACAATTAATCTTTTATTTAAAAATAGCAATGTCCAGATAGCCTATAAGGAAAAGCCATGGTAATTTATTAAATATATAATGTTATATAATCAGAAATTTTCTAGGAATCCTAGTATCTATTGTCATACATATTGGTGCATTAAAAAAGGCTGAAAATTCTTTGACACTCCTCCTCTAAAGTAATGGGAACTATTTCCCTTATGCTTGAATCTGTGACTTTTTTACACTTGATCTTAGCCAAAAGGCTGAGAAGCAATGACTTTGTGACTTTTTTGATAATCATGGGTAGAAAGACCCGATCTTTTTAAAAAGTCAAGTATCCCTCAGTTGACCTAAGAAATCAATATAATCAGTCCCAGTAAAAATCTTGGAAACTTTTTCTTTCTTTTTTTTTTTTAATAAAAATTAACTATTCTAAAAGTCATATGACAATAAGAGTCCACTACTAGCTCAAATAATTTTGAAAAAATGACAAAGTTGGAAGGCTAAAATGACCTGATTTCAAGACTTATTTTAAAAGGTACAGTAATAATTTTTTAAAGCAAGTGAGTATGCCACACTAACTCCCTCCCCTCCTGGGGGCCCATTATTCCCATCCGGCTTCTTGCTCCCAATCTTAGGAATGAGTGAAGTAAAAATCAATCTATCAGTGAAACCAAATAGAAAATCTAGTAATAAGTTCACACACATGGGCGGATGATTTTTGAAATAGTTACAAAGGCAATTATAAAGAGAGGATATTCTTTCCTACAAATTGTGTTGGTACAACTGAATATCCATAGGCAAAATAACGAACTTTGACCAGTGTCTCACATCGTATTACAAAAAATTAATTAAAAATATGTTATAGAGCAAAAAACTATGCATGAACTCTGCAATTGATGCAAAAAAAGCACTTGAGAAAAGTCAGCACCCTTTCATGATAAAAAAAAGCTCTCAACAATCTGGAAATAGATGGGAACTTTCTCAAAATAATTGATATTTATTTTGAGTGATATCAGCATCATGTCTGCAGTAGACATTTTTCCTTCAATAATAAAGGCCATGTATAAAATGCCTGCATGCTAAGTCACTTCAGTCATGTCCAAGTCTTTGCAACCCTATGGCCTGTAGCCTGCCAGGCTCCTCTGTCCATGGGATTCTTTAGGCTAGAATACTGGAGTGGGTTGCTGTACCATCCTCCAGGGGATGTTCCCAACCCAGGGATCAAACCTGTGTCTCCAGCGGCTTCTGCATTGCAGGCCAATTCTTTACCCCTGAGCCACCTGGAAAACCCCCCAAATTCCATAACTAACATCACACTTAATGTTGAAAGCCAAAAACTTTTCCCCTAATATCAGGAATAAGACAAGCATGCCCACTTTTACCACTTCCATATAGCACAGGATTGGGAATTCTAGTCAGAGCACTTCAGTTCAGTTCAGTTCAGTTCAGTCGCTCAGTTGTGTCTGACTCTTTGCGACCCCATGAACTGTAGCACGCCAGGCCTCCCTGTCCATCACCAACTCCCAGAGCCTACCCAAACTCGTGTCCGTTGAGTTTGATGGTTGGAGCCATCCAACCATCTCATCCTCTGTCATCCCCTTCTCCTCCTGCCCTCAATCTTTCCCAGCATCAGGATCTTTTCAAATGAGTCAGCTCTTCGAAGCAGGCGGCCAAAATATTGGAATTTCAGCTTCAACATCAGTCCTTCCAATGAACACCCAGGACTGATTTCCTTTAGGATGGACTGGTTGGATCTCCTTGCAGTCCAAAGGACCCTCAAGAGGCTTCTCCAATAACACAGTTCAAAAGCATCAATTCTTCTGTGCTCAGCTTTCTTTATAATCCAACTCTAACATTAATACATGACTACTGGAAAAACCATAGCCTTGACTAGATGGACCTTTGTTGGCAAAGTAATAGCACTTAGGTAAGGAAAAGAAACAAGAGACATCCAATTTGGAAATAAAGAAGTAAAACTTTCTTTGTTCACATTTGACATACTCCTATAGGTAGAAAACCCTAAAGATTCCACAAAAAAATCCTGAGAAATTAATAACTAAATTAAGCCACATTATAGGGTACAAAATCAATATTCAAAAATCAGTTGTATTTCTATGCAATAACAATGAATAATTCCAAAAAAGAAAACTAAAAAACCCAAAAATATATGTGAATGTTCATAGCAGCTTTATTTTTAATAGCTGAAACTAGAAATAATCCAAATGTCCACTCATGCATAAAAAATATTCTTTCTGAAATACAGGCTCAATCTTATGTTAAAAGGAATCTTATTAATGATTTTGTGGCTGTTTTGTAGATGATCTTATTGATACTTTTCAGATGGATGGAAAGAAATTCATCCAAGAACCAGTTTTTTACTTTGCTTTGGATAAAATTCTTTTGTTGCTTTTGGTCCCAAGACAAATATCAAAGCTTCCAAGTTTTCATTCCCAATTGCACTTTTTAGATTTTTTTTTTCTTTCCTGCCTGTAACAATATAATGAATTTATTCTCTTTAATAACATAATAATAACTAACTATAAATCTATTGTTCTATATCACTTCATTTTATAATAATCACAACTATTCACAGAATTCAGTGTTAAATACTTATTTTGAATATAATTTTATAGTTTTCTATTGAAAAACTTAATATATTTTTACAGAAACACTTATACATTTGAGAGTACTAATATACCATAAATAATATACATGGAGTAGGAGAATTTTCTTGCTTGCTATGTTCTCATTACTGTGCCATGGTTAACGTTTTCTGGTAAGACTACTGAATATACAGTAAACAATGAGATTTTGAGTAACTCATTCATTTTAATCAGTTTTTTCTTCTTCTTTTTGTTGAGTGCAGAATATCCCCAGCAAAACAGACCAGTTTTCTGTTTCTTTTTTCTCTCTTATCTCCCCTTCCTCTGCTAGATACAATGAATGACATAGAGACTGGGAGAATTTTATGCCATATTTTATATTTAAGAAACACTTATATATGACCAAAATGTGGATGGCTAAACTTTACCAGCGTGTGTATTGGCTTTGAGTCTCATTAAAATCTGGTGGCTTCTGAATTAACTTGTGGTTCCCCACAGTGATGGAAATTGCTTCTTTCCAGTATTATTGACTGACAGAGCAGGTGAGAACTTGTTTGCATCCTTTGAACAAGTTCATTAGTTTCCCATAATGGTTGTTGCAGGTAAACACTCTACTACTTAATTAGTAGTCTCTCTTTGGTGAGCCTAAAAATATTACAGGGTCTTTTTTCTTCCATTTGGTGTTCAGGACACAAGTGTTTTTTATGGCCAGTCTGACTCATCACAATCAATAATTATATGCCTGACAGCTACCATTAATAACTATTAAAACAATTGCCTGTATTTTTTCATGATATTAAAATAAGATTCCACCAATCTTAAAGCTGAGCTGCCTGGGCAGCAAAAGTTTTAAGCTTCTTCAATCCAAGTCTTCAAGTTGGTACTGCTTTCTGTAAATCTTCCATGCATCAGCTAGTAAATTGAAGTAAATATACGTGTTGACAATCTCTATACTGAATACATACATGTGTTCCACTGACAGTAACCTGGCACAAGTAGACATTCAATTGTAACATGTGTTGAGTATCTTCCACCAGCTTATCCCAAGGGATACTAAAGACATCCCAGTGTAGTGGAGGAAATAGATAGGCATTTCAGCATAGTGCATTTTTAAAGTTTCAACATTAGTGTGATGAGATTTAGAGGAGTGAGGCTCACAGTCATGTTGTAAACTGAATAGTGAGACTCTGAAACAGGTCTTGTCTACTGCTTATAATAGGAAGGATGTCAGCAAAAGAGCCCCACAGCATTGAAAAGGGAGCTTGGAGGAAGAAGATGGCAGTGTTTAAAAGCAATTCTTTGTATGAACCTCTAGTAAAGAGTCTGCTTGTAATTCAGGAGTCCTGGGTTAGATCTCTGGGTCAGGAAGATCCCTGGAGAAGAAAATGGCAACCCACTCCAGTATTCTTGCCTGGAAAACCCCATGGACAAAGGAGCCTGGTGCGGTAGAGTCCATGGGGTCACAGAGAGTTGGACATGACTGAGTGACTAACAGTTTTTCTTCTTTTTACTAGTAAGATGGAGATAACTAAAGAGGATTTTAAGATAGCCTTTCTTCATGGTGCTTCATCCTAAACAAATACAATAATGATCTAAATATTTTTTAAGGCTTCTTGTGTTGGATTTGTATGTCTTTTGAATGTTTCCTATGCTTAGATTGGCCACTTCAGACTTAGCTCTAATTGTTACACATTTTAGGGAACACCATATTGGATTTTAAACATACGGCAAAGACAGTGATATTTTGAATAAAACTGTTAATCTAGAAACTGAGATGAAAGCACACCTTTGCAATGACCGCTCAAATGTTGGAATTACAGTGCAAGGAGTTGGGTAGTCACAGAATAAGGGTGTAGTTAGTATTTGAAATAACCCAAACCAACAGAAACAGCACAGGATTCTCTGGGATTGGAATTATAATATTGGAATAATTTTCCCTTCAAGACTTGTTTACCCTAGCAGCAGGACTAAATTTTAAATTTAGCATTGTATCAGCTCACTTAGTGAAGGAAGCCCAAGACATTTATTTGTAAAGTTGTAAATTGAAAAGCGTTTTAACCCAATAATATTAGACACATTTCCTAGGAAGTCAAGTCTTCCTGAACAAAGAGTAAAGGGAGTGGTTTGGTTGAAGAGTTTTACTTGCTCAGCATATGACTCCTTGGGAAATGGCATCTCCTGGGAAAGTCTAAGGCAAGCAGGGTTTGGAATTACTAGTGTGAATTGTTTGCTTGGAGAGTAAAAATACAGAAGAACGGAAGATTGCAAGTAAGAAAAGAGTTTATTTTTTCCCCTTTGGTTGTGCTGGGTCTTTGTTGCTGCAGGAGGGCTTTCTGTTGTTGCGGTGAGTGGGGGCTATTCTCTAGTTGAGATGCGCAGGTTTCTCATCGCAGTGGTTCCTGTTGTTGCGGCGCATGGCTCTAGGCACACAGGCTTAATTGCTCAGTGGCATGTGGAATCCTCCTGGACCAGGGATTGAACCCAGGTCCCCTGCATTGGCAGGCAGACTCCCATACACTGCACCAGCAGGAAAGTCAGTAGGCAATAATGCCTACACTGATAATAAACGAAAGGCATCTAGCACGTAGGTACATAGTAGCTGCTTGCTGAGTAGAGAATGTAAGCTTTTAAACCTCCAGCTTGTGATATTGACTATGACAGTATCTCCTGTGGGATCAATACATCACTGACAGCAGGTGTCACCCAGTTTGCCCTCCAGACCTAGGAAGCACCTCCCTCTGTATCATCACCCTCTGCACTGTTTTTAGCATGTTGTTCAGTTCAGGAGAAAGACAAAACATTAGTTCCAAAATCTTAATCCTCTGATCTCTCTCTCTCTATATATATATTTTTTTATCTTGGAAAGAATTTTTCATATAATTGGTGCTGGACTGTACTTTGCAACTGGGATGATGTGATTTATAACAAGAAAAATTCATATTTGGACCTTGACCCCGTTCTTGACATAGAATTCTAAAACCTTGTAATTTCCTGTGATGAGAGCGGTAAAGGTGTCTTGTGTTGTTAATGAGGTGACATTTGGAAAGCCCTTAGGAAACCTAAGAATGCTGGCTGGCTGTCAAGGGAACCAACCATGTGACCGGACAGCTGGAACTTTCAGAATCCAATCTTCCCCACCAAACCTCTGGGGAGGGGAGGGGGCTGAGGTGCATCCGATTGCCAATGGTCAATTATTTAGTCAGCCCTAACTATGTAATGAGGGCTTCTCAGGTGTCACCAGTGGTAAAGAACTCGCCTGCCCATGCAGGAGACACAAGAGAAGCAGGTTCAGTTCCTGGGTCGAGAAGATCCCCTGGAGGAGGAAATGGCAACCCACTCCAGTATTCTTGCTTGGGGAAATCCCATGGACAGAGGAGCCTGGCGGGCGATAGTCTATAGGGTTGCGAAGAGTCAGACTGTGGCCTTTATCACCTCTTTTTACTATAAATTGATAAACGTAAGTAAATGTTTCCCGAGTTCTGTGAGTTGCTTTAGCTAATTACTTGAATCGGAAGTGGGATGAGGTCCTAGGAACCTCTGATTTATAGCTGAGTTGGTCAGAAGTTGGTCAGAAGTCTAGGTTACAACCTAGACTTGCAATCAGCATCTGAAATCCAAGGGGAGGGATCCTTGAAACCATCAGTGTGTAGCCCATTGGTCACACATGTTAACTTAGGCTTGTGATTGGCCTTTGAGATAGAGGGCGATCTTGTGAGACTGAGCCCCTAACCTGTGGACCAGATGCTACTTCCTGGTAGACCCTGAGTTGACTTGTAGGAAACCCAGCTGGTGTCCTGTGCATTTCTTGGTGTAGAGGGAAAACCACTCACCCCCACATGTTGGAATTGATCTCTGATGTACTTTAGCAACCAAAAGAATAATTTAACCACTCTTTTGAAAGCTAAATTTGGATAGTCTCTGCTAGAGTTCTCTTTGGACCTAGATGTAAATATTTCAAACAAATGATGAACATATATATGTGTGTGTAGGTGTGTACTATTTTATCTATTATGTATTGATAGATATTTGCTCAGTTGATAGTATAATTGATAGTTATAAACATGCATATTTTCTTACATATATACTGTATGTAAGATATAGTTGATAATTGATCAGTGTAAGTATGTTGTTTGTTGTTGTGTTAGTCACTCAGTTGTGTCTGATTCTTTGAGACCTCATGGACTACAACCCTCCAGGCTCCTCTGTCCATGGAATTTTCCAAGCAAGAATACTGGAGTGGGTAGCCATTCTCTTCTCCAGGGGATCTTCTCAACCCAGGGATTGAGCCTGGGTCCCCTGCAATGCGGTCAGATTCTTTACCATCTGAGCCGTCAGGGAAGCCCCCAATATAAGTATATGAAATCTCAAAGTACACAGTCAAATGAATTACTGGTTGTAGACCTTTGGGGGACTGAATGATCTAAACTGGTAGCCAGTTTATACAAATCAATATGTTTTGGCTCCCGGCATTTCCTTTGTTAATGGGGAGATACATTCTATGCCTCCAACAACTACTGATGAAAACAAAAATACAAAAACTCTCATGTTCTATTCATAGGACTGTAGAAGCAAAAGAGCTATTATCTAGTGGCAGTATTTGATATAGAGAAGACCAAAGGTGAAGTGATAGTCACTCAGTCATGTGTGAAACTGTGACCCATGGACTGTAGCCCACCAAGCTTCTCTGTCCTTGGTGTTTCCCAGGCGAGAATACTGGAGTGGATTGCCATTTCCTTCTCCAGGGGATCTTCCTGACTCAGGGATCTAACCCGGGTCTCCAGCATTGCAGGCAGGTTCTTTACTACCTGAGCCAACCAGGGAAGATGTATATAACATGATACTGACCCTTTGGGGGGCTTCCTAGGTGGCACTAGTGGTAAAAAAAATCTGCCTGACAATGCAGGAGATGTAAGATGTAAGGGTTTGATCCCTGAGTTGGGAAGATCCCTTGGAAGAGGGCATGGTAATCTACCCCGGTGTTCTTTCCCGGAGAATCCTGGTGGGCTACAGTCCATAGGGTGGCAAAGAGTCAGACACAACTGAGCATGCACACACATGTCCCTTTTTTAAAGCACTGATGTGCCCTGGCCTAAATATTTTTATGATTATCAATACAAATGTAAGTACATTTGAATTCATGACTTTTCCCCGTCATCTAAACGTCTGAAGTACTTTCCAAATATGTGTTCTTTAATACTTTTTGGGGGGGTACAAAACAGAATAAGTATAAACATGTATATTGATAAATTGCTATAAGTAAGTATACAGTAAATATAAATATGTATAAGTAAGTTGAAATCTGTAGAGCATAATTAAAATTATTTTTAAAAGTAGTTTAGTAAACTGGTAAATATAAAAAGTGATAATTTAAAAATAAAATGTTATTGAAAAGTGAAAAGTGAAAGTGAAGTCGCTCAGTCGTGTCCTACTCTTTGCGACCCTGTGGACTGGAGCCTACCAGGCTCCTCCATCCTTGGGATTCTCCAGGCAAGAATACTGGAGTAGGTTACCATTTCCTTTTCCAGGGGATCTTCCCTAAAGCAATTTATGATTTTTAATAATATCTAATTTGTTCATATTTATTTGAAATCATACTTTATATAAAATGAGAAAATCATTCAAAGAGGTGTCTTTGCTACTTACCACAAATATTTCAAGGTTTAATGATCTACTCTAAATATTGTTTCTGATTTTTTTTACCAACAGAAAACGTTTTAGAGTTGAATTTGGAAATTATTTCTAGTTCCAGGGTTATAAGGACACTTGAACAAAAAACAGTCTTCCTGGACCATTTTGTCCTATTTTAAAGCTGAAGAAATTATACTAAAGGAATTTTAAAGACCCATTTAGCTTTAAAAACTAAAATTACCTGATAAAAAAATTTTCATAGTTATGTAGATCAAGCTAGGAAGAATTTTTCTTATGAAAATACTGTTTGCATATCTGAATCAATTACTAACATAAATTTCACCAGTGCAAGGCTGACATATTTATATTAGTATACCAGTGATAAACATGATTTTTTTATATAGCCAGTGCTCAATAACTGTGGAATAAATAATTAATGTCATTTCAGGAAAATTAAAACTAGAAAATAATGTTCTGTTATGCCAGTCTAAAAACCTAATCTTTTTATTTAAAAAGGAAACTTAGGCAAACATATACACACATGCACACACACACACACACACACACACATCTTGTTAAGACTTACAGGATGATGTGAGATGTTTCAGATGGCAATTGTTAAGTGAAATCTTGAAGACTGTGACATTATAAGTGGTACAAACATTCAATTAAAACCCTGCATTATAAGATCATGTGCAATTTATTTGAAGTAGCAATGTCTTCTAGCTTGATGTAGGTTCTTCTTATATTATTAATGAGCAAGACCTTTAGAACCACATGGCAAGATAGTTTTATTGCTTGCTAATTAGGCTCCACATTTTAAAGACACACTTCCTTATAAAATAGAAAAACTCAACAACTTTTCAGGTACTTAAAAAACAAAGCTAGAAGTATTTGCCCATTTAGTTGAGTCTCTTCTTATTCTCCCCACTGCAGGCTACTTCTTGCATTTAGAGTTTACACTGAAAGTAAATGATTTTATAGACATATTTTCCTACAAAAAAGCTTAATTTGGTCTTTTCATAATGTATGTAGTCAGCTTTCTTAGTGCTTCAATGCTACTGAAAATATGTAACATATTTCCTGTTCTGTTGGAAGTTGAAACACCAAACATTAATTGTATTTACAGGATAAATGTTCCATGATTTTAGGACCAATTCAGACTGGATACCTAATACCAAATAGGATATGGTGTTTCTGTCTTTCAGACCGAAACTCTCTTTATCACGATTTGAAAGGTTTCTTCTTGCAGAGGACAATGGCATCTATTACATGTGGGGCTTCTCTGCAAACTTTAACTGAGCTGACACATCCACAGATGTTTCTATAATCTCACTGAAGTCTTGATGAAGTCACTGACTCTCTACTCAACAAGAGAACTTGGTATTTGGAAATATCCCATCATGCCAAGCAAACTGCTCTTTTCTTGAACCTTCTAAATACGATGACTTAAAAAAAATAGCCTGAAACCTGAATGGGTTCAAAAAATTGTACAGATTTATTTTGATGTATTTAGTCACAAGTTAAAGAAGATTTTGTAAAATAAAAGCACTAAGTATTTGTTGAAAGATAATTCTCCATGGATCTCTCTTGTTTCTGCCAAGTTTTTGAGGTAAGTTTAGTTTAGTTCAGTTGCTCAGTTGTATCTGACTCTTTGCGACCCCATGGACTATAGCACGCCAGGCCTCCCTGTCCATCACCAACTCCCAGAATTTACTCTTGTCCATTGAGTCGGTGGTGCAATCCAACCATCTCTGTCATCTCCTTCTCCTTCTGCCTTCAATCTTTCCCAGCATCAGGGCCTTTTCTAATGAGTTAGTTCTTCGCATCAGGTGGCCAAAGTATTGGAGTTTCAGCTTCAGCATCAATCCTTCCAATGAATATTCAGGACTGATTTCCTTTAGGATGGACTGGTTGGATCTTCTTGCAGTTCAAGGGACTCTCAATAGTCTTCTCCAACACCACAGTTCAAAACATCAGTTCTTCAGTGCTCAGCTTTCTTTAGAGTCCAGCTCTCACATCCATACATGACTACTGGGAAAAGCATAACTTTGACTAGATGGACCTTTGTTGGCAAAGTAATGTCTCTGCTTTTTAATATGCTGACTAGGTTGGTCATAGCTTTTCTTCCAAGGAGTAAGCATCTTCTAATTTCATGGCTTCAGTGACCATCTGCAGTGATTTTGGAGCCCCAAAAGATAAAGTCTATCTCTGTTTCCACTATTTCCCCATCTATTTGCCATGAAGTGATGGGACCAGAGCACTGCCTTTAATTCTGGATCAGGTGGTGCTAGTGATAAAGAATCTACCTACCAGTGCAGGAGACATAAGAGACACGAGTTGGGTCAGGAAGATCCCCTGGAGGAGGAAATGGCAACCTGTTCCAGTATTCTTGCTTGGATAATTCCATGGATATAGGAGCCTGGTGGGCTACAGTCCATGGTGTCACAAAGAGCCAGACACAACTATTTGTGCACACAGGTTAGCTTAAACTTCTAGAAGTTAGAGTTGTGCCTTTCCCTCTGGAGCAATAGGCAAGCAAGCTTACTGTCTAATATAGTCAAGTGAATGATAAGGTCTTCCTCTTACTGTTATAAAAATTTGGTTTCCTTAAGCTCCAAATTCCTTCCTTTCTTTTTCTTTAATATTTATTTACTTATTTGGTTGCATCGGGTCTTAGTTGAGGCACATGGGATCTTAAATCTTCATTGTGGCATGTGGAATCTTTAGTCGAGGCATGTGGCATATAGTTCTCTGACAAGGGCTCAAACCTGGGCCCCTGTATTGGGATTGTGAAGTCTTAGCCGCGGGGCCACCAGGCAAGTCCCCAGATTGCTTTCTTATACTGCAATGTACTGTGTGTTCAGATATCATCCAATCTCCCTCACGTACCCCATGGAAACTGGAACTTGAAAAATTGGTGGGAAAAAATCCTGTTACTGCTGCCACTGCAATTTGCAGTTATAAAATGTAAATAACAAAATTTCCTTTCTCTCTGACTCAGGAAACTTGTGTCTTCTACTAGCAGCCCCAGAAGTGTGGCAGGATAACCTGCAGTTCAGCTCCACAGCCAAATTATATCAGGGGAGTCAAGAGACATCAGAAAATTTGATTGTACTGCCTATGCCTCTTGGCCCAGCCTGTCTTACTTTTCTTTTTGTCTTGTTTGGCCACTTGGGATTCTGACCTCTTACTTTCCCAGCACGGGCCGGGAACCATGGACTTCACCTCCAAGACTTTGGCCAGCTACTTCCAGAATGCTCTTCAGAGTCTCCATCCCACACTGGCCCAGGGCAGCCTCCTCATCTAGGGGCATGGCTACCAGGAGCAGGACTTGATCTTCTGAAGTGATGCTCTCCATGAGGCTATATGCACATTGATTTGGGTGACTGTCTCCTGGCCAGTCACCTAGAGAGTGTGTAGCTCCCAGGTGTGGACAAAGAGCTGCCTGTTGGTGACTGGGTTGTGGACACCACTGCTGCTACTGTGAAGATGGAGTTGAGAAAGAGTCATTATTTATTGTTTTTCTCTTAAAATCCTTATATTTTGGTTACTCAATTTCTTCTGATAGAATTTAATGTTTTCATTTTACATAATATTTCTGTAGATTTCTGTTACATTTTCCTTTTGTTTCTGTTTAAATGTCTCATTTGTTATATATATTTATGACAGATATCAATTATATTGTTATTTTTAATATAACATTTGGAAGTTATTGTAAGTTCATTTTGGTTGCCTGGAAACTGCTGTGTGGCTGTGCTGTTTAAAAGGGTTACATAAGCCTGGTCCAGGTCCTGTGAGGGCTTCTACTCCTGGTTCCTCCCCCATGTCTCTTTCCTTCTCTCCTACTTTCTATCCCAGGCTTCAGGTCTACCAGATACTCTGAGGGCTTCCCAGGTGGCGCTAGTGGTAAAGAACCCACCTGCCAATGAAGGAGACACAAGAGAGGCAGGTTCGATCCCTGGGTCGGGAAGATCTCCTAAGGGCACGGCAACCCACTCCAGGGGATCTTCCCAACCCAGGAATCAAATCCTCATCTCTTGCATCTCCTGCATTGGCAGGTGGGTTCTTTTCCATTGGCCCCATATGTATGTTACTGGGAAGTTCACATGTATGTGTCTACTGAGCACTTCAAGTAGGTTCGTGTGACTGAAGAAATGAATTTTTAATTTTATTCCCTTTTTAATTTAACAGATAAAGGAAAAATTGATTTTTTTGAAATTTAATTTTTATTAAACTTTAGTTTTAATTAAAAGTTAAATTTTGAATTAAATTAGATAGCCACAGGTGTACTCCTTGCTATCGTATTAGACAAGACAACCTTGACCCTGGTCTAAGGGATAGAAAGAGCTTCTCTTCAGGGCTCCATCCTCTCATCTTCTCAGTCTTTTCCTTCTAACTTTGTAACTTTCTGAACCCTGCATGTCTCATTCTTCACACAGACGATTCCTGGACTGTTGTAAAGTCAGGACAACTCCCAGGTCAATGCCTTTCCTTTTTGCTTCTGAATTTCATCCATGGAATATTAGCATGCTAATCGCTCAGTCACAAAACTGAGTCAATTCTCTTTGGAGATTTATGCTTCCCTCTGTACATTGTGTTCTGTTCTAAACTATTTTGTCAATTTAGAATGAGGGAAACTTTCAGGCATTCTGATCTTCAGTTTATCTTAACAGTTTTGTTTCCGCATTGAAATATCTGTTTGTTACAGCTACCTTCCCCTTTGTGGGCGAGTGCGCATGCTAAGTCACTTCAGTTGTGTCCAACTCTGTGCCACCCTATGGACTGCAGCCCGCCAGGCTTCTCTGTCCGTGGGATTCTCCAGGCAAGAATACTAGAGTGGGTTGCCATGCCCTCCTCTGAGGGATCTTCCTGACCCAGGGATTGAACGCAGATCTCTTAAGTCTTCTGCATTGGCAGGCAAGTTCTTTACTGCCTCGTGCCCCTCCCTTCTAATTCTCTTGACTTTTTTCGTTTTTTGTTTTCAAGGTAGTGGTTTAGCTACAGCTGCAATAGCACCAGCAGCATCCGGGGCCCAGGCAGCCACAGATGCGGACATGTGACCTTAATGCTAGTGTACAATTCTTCTCTCCTGTTTCCAGCTTACCAGCTGCCCACCAAGGGAGGCGAGACTATCCTAAAGGTAAAGTTACTGATTTCTATTGACATTAAAACGTCCAAATATGCATGTTTTAGTCTTAAAGGTAGCCAGGTATCCTGGCAAATGGATATCTGTAATTTAGACCACAGTTAGAGAATCTGCATTCTTCTCAAACACATGTTAATCAGTTGCCAAAATTGATAACATATGAAGCCATGAATTTGCAACATATTTCAGTAAATCAAATCTCATTCCAACCACATTATTTCAACACAGTGTAATTAAGTTTAGAGATCACCCAGGCAAAGAGAACAAAAGAGCCCATATGTTTGGAAATTTACAACTAGGCATTTCAATAACTGATCAAAGAAGAAATCATACTGTGAATGCTTTTTTTTTTTTTTTTTTTTGCTAGCTTCAGTTCTATTTTAGTTTCTGTCACATTTCCTCAAGTCTAAAGACTTGTTTTTAAGCTTGGGAGGGCATCTCTAGCCTGGCCTCAGTGTGGCAAGCAGACCATACATTTAAGTATCCCCATGATGATTTCTCCATTTTCTTCCTGTGCAGCCGCTTCATCTCTGACATACCCAGCAGCTTCCAGCCACCCAGACAGCCACTGTCCTCTCTTTCCACAGCTCAGGGTGATAGCCCCCTCTGCCTGGGCTTACAATTGTCCTTGTGCTCTGCTGGAAAACACCTCCAGGCAGAGAGCTATTGTTGGCTCAGCCAGTTTCTTTCTCTTCTTTCAGGAAACATAGTCCTCTGTCACTTGTGGTAAAGTGTCTGAAAATAGTTGGTTTATATATTTGTATTATTATGTTATATATTTATTTATGCTTCCCTGGAGTTTCGGCGGTAAAGGATCCACCTGTCAATGCAGAAGTCAGATACCTGGGTCAGGAAGAGCCCCTGGAGAAAGAAATGGCTACCCACTCCAGTATTCTTGCCTGGAGAATCTCATGGACAGAGGAGCCTGGCAGGCTACAGTCCACAGGGCTGCAATGAGTTGGACACGACTTAGTGACTGGATAACAGTAACAACATTTATTTCTATGTAAAAATTATGTATTTTATTGTTTTCCAGTAGTTTGTGTATCAAATTGCATCCCTGCCAAGGCCTGTCCACTGCTGGACAAATATGCAGTGGACGTAAGGGCGTTTTCTCTTTTGCTCGGTCTTGTCCTCCTGTCTTCTCTCCTCACATCCTGGGCAGCTAACAGAGCCTGCTCTACATGCTCAGTCTTTTACTAAAGGGAGAAAAAGCCCCAAATTATTTCAAACTGTTCCTGCCATCTGTCCAAAAAACTGCTGAGTAAAGGTTTTTCAAAATTGCCTCTGTGTGTGTGTGTGTGTGTGTGTGTGTGTGTGTATTGGCCATATAAAAGGAAAAAAAAATCTAAATTGAGATTTTAATAAAGTATTCTGGCTAAAAACTCCGTAATTACTTCATTAGTTTAATTTAATCTCTCTCTCTTTCTCTCAGCATGGACATTGTTGAATATTGTGTGCCTGTCATAATTAATGTTATGTGTCAACTTGACTGGGCCAGAGGGTTCCCAGGTATTTGTTTAACCATTATCCTAGGGGTGTCTGTGAGGGATGTTTCTGAATGAGATTAACATTTGAATTAGTAGGTTGAATAAAGCAAATTGCCCTCCTCATTGTGTGGCACCACAAACAATTCACTGAAGGCCTTAAGAGAACAGAAAGGTTGAGTCAGAGAGAATTTATTCTCTCTGTCCTTGTGGCTGTCTTCATTAGGCATTTCCTGCCTTTGTACTTGGGACTTGGAACCACATCATCAGCTCCCCTGGTCTCCAGTTTGTTAACTGTGGGTCTTGGGACACTTAGCCTCCATAATCAAGTGAGTCAGTTCCTTTAACATTCAGAAAACTAAGATCACGGCATTCGGTCCCATCACTTCATGGCAATTAGATGGGGAAACAGTGGAAACAATGACAGACTTTATTTTCTTGGGCTCCAAAATCACTGCAGATTGTGATTGCAGCCATGAAATTAAAAGATGCTTGCTTCTTGAAAGAAAAGCTGTGATAAACCTAGACAACATATTAAAAAGCAGAGACATTACTTTGCCAACAAGGTCCATGTAGTCAAAGCTATGGTTTTTCCAGTAGTCACGTATGGATGTTGAGAGTTGGACCATAAAGAAAGCTGAATGCCAAAGAACTGATTCTTTTGAACCGTGGTGTTGGAGAAGACTCTTGAGAGTCCCTTGGACTGCAAGGAGATCAAACCAGTCAATCCTAAAGGAAATCATTCTTGAATAGTCATTGGAAGGACTGATGCTAAAGCTGAAGCTCCAATACTTCGGCCACCTGATGAGAAGAACTGACTCACTGGAGAAAACCCTGATGCTGGGAAAGATTGAAGGGGATGACAGAGGATGAGATGGTTGGATGGCATCACTGACTCGATGGACATGAATTTGAACAAGCTCCTGGAGTTAGTGATGGACAGGGAAGCCTGGCATGCTGCAGTCCATGGACTTGCAAAGAGTCAGACACGACTAAGTGACTGGACTGAATGAACTAAGTTCTTTAAAAGAAATCTCTTTAAATATAAGTATACCAAGTTTTCTATTTTTACAGATTCTGTTTCTCCAGGGAATTCAAACTAATAGAGTGTCTTATTAAGTGATTTCAATTCTGTGAAGTCTTTTTGGCCAATTTACTTTACTGTATTCTTCATACCTTGCACAGTCTTTTTGGGGACTGCTCTGATTCCTTATTGGGAATGTTATTGGGAATTTGGGGGAAAGGAGAAGAAGGCAGTTATGAAAGTAGGAGAACGAGGTTCACAGACTGTCATGTAGATGAGGACCAAGTTTTATTAAGATTGGCAATAGGAACTATTGTGGAGCCCTCTTCCAAGGTCACATGTGTGGTGCCCTGTACCAAGGTCACAGGATAAAAGTCTCTGGAACTGACCAAGCCCCATAGCACTGTTGCCATGAGCCTCTGGATCTAAACTGACCAGTTCCCTGACCTCACATTAGTCAAAATACCCACCCTGAAAGGAAGTGAAAGTGAAAGTCACTCAGTAGTGTCTGACTCTTTGTGACCCCATGGACTATACAGTCCATGGAATTCTCTGGGCCAGAATACTGGGATCTTCCCAACCAAGGAATCGAACCCAGGTCTCCCACATTGCAGGCGGGCTGTTTACCAGCTGAGCCACAAGGAAAGCCCAAGAATACTGGAGTGGGTAGCCTATTGCTTCTCCAGTGGATCTTCCCGACCCAGGAATCAAATCGGGGTCTCCTGCTTTGCAGGCAGATTCTTTACTTACTGAGCTATCAGGGAAGCCCTACTATCCACCCTAGAGCATCATAACCAGTCAACTAATGCCATCATTCCAGTAGGAATTTTCTCTGTCTTGAGGCTATAAAAATTGGCTGCAAGCCTTTGAAAGGAGTCGGCCCTCCCTTGAGCCGGCCCGCTGTTCTAAGAGCATCTCTCACTCCAAAAATCTTTATTCTCCTCTCATTCTGCTTCATGTCTGGAAATTCTTTTCCAACCCATGCACAAACCACTACACCTATCACTTTTTCCAGCAGTATACACATCATTTAAGATAAAGAATGAATGCATTTCACCAATATCCAAATCATAGTTGATGGAGAGAAAATGAACATGGTGGGAATTCACACTTCATCCTAGCTACTCAAGAATTTTTGATAAATCACATTTCTCTCATATGTTAAGTTTTGATATATTTTGTAAATGCATGACATAACATTTGTGATCTTCATTCATAAATGTGTTAGCTTGCTAAGACATCTCTCTAATTTCCTAAGATGTTATCTGTCTTCACCTGTTTATTGAAATAATCTAAAGCTGACCTTAAGTTGTGCTTCCTCTAGTAGTCAACTTGACTTTGAACTTCTGTTTTCATTTTAATGATTGCTTTCCTGAGGAATCAACTTTTTATATATGCATTTCATATGATTACTTCTGTGGGTATATCGAGAAAATGTGAGACTGGAATGCAGAAGGGAGAAAAGAAAGGACATTAGAAAAGAGAATACTCCTTGATATCTAGGAGGATTGAGGAAATAACACACTGGGCTGGTATTATGGGTTGAATTTGTTGTCATTCAGTCGCTAAGTCATATCTGACTCTTTGCAACCCCATGGACTGCAGCACGCCAAGGCTCCTCTATACTCCACTATCTCCCGGAGTTTGCTCAAATTCATGTCAATTGAGTCTGTGATGCTATTTAAACTTCTTATCCTCTAATGCCTCCCTTCTCCTTTTGCCTTCAGTGTTTCCCAGCATAAGGGTCTTTTCCAGTGAGCTGGCTCTTTGCATGACCAAAGAATTGGAGCTTCAGCTTCAGCAACAGTCCTTCCAATGAGTATTCAGGGTTGATTTCCATTAGGATTGACTGGTTTGATTCTGATGGGCTGAATGCTCTCCCCCAATGTTCATATGCTGAAGTCCTATCCTAGCACCCCAGAATAGGGCCTCATTTGGAAATAGGATCATTGCAGATGTCATTAGTAAAGATAATGTCGGACTGGAGTAGGGTGGATCCTCAGCCCTGTGTGATTAGTCCCTTTATAAAAAGGGGACATTTGGACTTGCTGGGCACAGGGAGAGCACCATGTGAACATGAAGGCAGAAATCAGGGTGATGTTTCTGAAAGCCAAGGAATGTCAGAGATGGACAGCAAGCCGCCGGAAGCTGGGAGAGAGGCAAGAAACTGCCTCTCCCCAAGAGACCTTGGAACCAACACTGCTGACACCTTGAATAAGTCTCAGAGATCGAAAACAATGCGTTTCTGTTGTTTAAGCCACCTGTTTTGGGGACTTCATTAGGACAACCTCAGGAGTCCAATATAACTAGAATTCAGAAAATCTTGATTTCTGTCTTGGCATTTCTACTAATTCTGTGATTTAGATAATGTTGATCACTGTCTCTGTTTTTTTTTTTTTTTTTTTTTTGATCACTGTCTCTGTTTTTTTATAGCTTCCTCAGCAAAAAAGAAATGAAAAATTGTGCTGAATCAATGTTTTTTTAATTTTTAAAATATAGATACACACTCAAAAAGTATTGAGAACCCCCCAAAGTTTTCATGTGATTTTACATATGTTTATATTTACCATATTAAAATTAAACTGAGAAATTTTAACAAATATTTATTTATGAATTTATTTTAAAATAAGAACTACACTTAGTACAAGTTAAAATGAATAATATGATTACAGTATATTTTTATGACAACTATGTTTTATTAAACAAATAAACTTAGAAGTGCTTTACATTTTTGAAAATCTCTTCAGTGTCTAGCCTATAATATCAATATATAGCTGACTTCTTGAATACAGCTGGTTTCTTATTTCTGCTTCTGCATTCCTTCATTTGCAATATGTTGTCTTCATTTAAGTATATAGAGAAAATCCAGTCACACACATTCATAGTTGGAAAAGTGAGAATTTTAATTACTCTTTTGAAAGGGTGTGAATATTCTTTGATTTTATGCCAACACTCATCTTTTTTTTTAAAGGTAAGGTGTGCTATGGAATCTGATACTTACTAATGATATTTTTGTTGTCAGTTACATTAAAATTCTCTGAGCTATTTTATACATTAAATGGTTCTCGACCTGTATAAGATTTTGTGTCAAATGCTTTGGTCAAGCATTCAAAAACTTTAAAAAATATCGGCTTACTGAGTTATGCAACTGTTTTACATGCTGACACATTTCACTATTTAATATGAAAAACACCACATTTGTAAATAGGGTTTTAACCTCATGGTTGCAGATTTAGGTTTTCTAAGATTCTGTTTTTGTTTTTTTGCTTGAAAGTTTAGGTTATATTGATACCAAAAAACCACAACATCAGTTGTTTTTTTTTTAAATGACCAGCTTACTTTATTTGGAGGTGAGGGAGGGATGCTAAATTCCCAAGTCTGAAAAACCATATGCCTATCAGTTGCTCTTTCAGACTGTTTTTCAATCATAAAGATGCTGCCCCATGGAGAAAAGAAGCTCACATCAGCTCTCAGTTTAAACAAGGGCACAAGCATTGCCCTCCAGAATCTGTGCTTCCATCCACTCTGAAAGCGCTCCATGTATAATCTGCCACTTCGTCACACAGGTTAATGAAAATGCATGGATTATGGTAGAGACATCTAATAATCAAAATAACTTTTACTGTTTCATCAAGGACATTCATAAGTGACATTGACTTTTTTTCTCTGTAAGTGGGTTATGGTCCAAAACAAAACCCCTTAGCACAGTCTGGAGCCTTGCTGTGTGCTAAGGTGCATACCCACCATTGCTTTTCCATCACTGTGATGGCTGATGTGATGACCCAGTGATGACCCAGAGCAGAAGGCAAACATCATCTTAATATTATTGTAAAAACAGTTTCTACCTCATGAGCCACTGGGTTAGATGATGTGAAAGTCCTTAACTTGCTTTTCTGTTTTCCCATGAAGTTACCTTAGGAGTCATTTTGTAATATGCTAAACACATTGATCAGGCTTCTAACTAATTTACTCAGTATCTAGGAATTGAAATATTTTGTGGGCAAGGAAAAAAAGCCACCTTATAACTCCCTGGGGCATTGAGGTCCTGGAGGACTTCAGGAGCCCCTCCAAATAATGTTGGCAGCATATGAAAGTTATAGGACTGGTCAGTGCCCCAGCTAACAGATGGGGGTCAGATGGGTGGGCTTCCCAGGTAGCACTAGTGGTAAAGAGTCTGCCTGCAATGCAGGAGACACCAGGGACAAGCGTTTGATCACTGGGATAGGAGGATCCCCTGCAGAAGGAAATGGCAACCCACTTCAGTATTCTTGCCTGGAAAATTCCGTGGACAGAGGAGTCTGGCAGGCCACAGTCCAGGGGGTCACCAAGAGTCGGACACAACTGAGCACACACACTTGTACAATGGTCAGATGAAACATTTTACTTTCTCCTGGCAAGAGGCATCCTGAATTGTCTGGGAAGGGAAGAATCATGAAGAAGAGCAGACCAACTCAGTGCAAATTCTGTCAACATAGCAGTCTTCTGTTATTTATGGACAAGAGCCAATGTATATTTTGAGTTTTATCTTCAGCAAAAACAGAAAATGTCTCTTGAGAAACCCAATTCTTTCTGAATATAAATAATTTTAAAAACTTTTGTAGTTACTTTTTATATCCGAATTCAATTTTTCAGCATTAACATTTAACTTGAAGGAGCAAGTTACAATTACTGTGAAAACATTTAATGAATATTTTAATAAAAACATTTATTCAAAGTGGATGAAAATGGTTATCTGTCTGAGTCATACATTAAGATTCACCAGGCCTATGCCCTAAAGGACATAACTGTAAAATTCAATTATCTTGTATCTATCTACATCCCTTGATATGTCAAGAGACATTTATTGTTGGTAATAAAATAATTTAATGATGCATATAGAGATTTTAATAGTGTCTGCTTGGAAAAATAAATCAGTATCAAATACAATAAAATTCCATTTGGTTTTTATAGGTAGCATGAATACTGAGTAGCTTTTGTTGTAAAGTCACAAGTGAAGATAAATAAATAGGGGAAAAAAGAGAACTGATCCTAAAGGAAACTTGTTTTGTAATATTCTGTTTCAGTTTTATTGATAATTCAGTTATACGTGTTTGCAAGAGCCCTGCGTTGTTGATAGAAACTGTATTTCCAGATTGTTTTAAAAGATTGTTAATAAATGCAATGTAAAGAAGAATCTACTGAGGAAGGCATTGTTCAGGAAGCAAATGTTTATCTATCTTAGTGATCTTCAAAGTGAAGTAACTTATTTAAATGGAACAGAGACCTGGGTTACTGAAAATTTACTATCTTAGAAAGGAAGAAAAGGAAAAAGGAAGGAAAGCAAGGAGGGGAGGATTTTAAGAGTATTTGTTACACATTTCTTCACATCTTTCACAATTCTTTGCAGATAGTAGGTATTGAATTATTTCTATGTCTCCCAATTGTTCAACAAAATAGCAGGACATTATGATCTAGTTCGTTGATTATCTCTCTAGTTTATTTAAAACATGTGATTATTATTTATTATTGTAATACAACTCTTCCACCAACCTACAGCTTAGACTCAGAAGACTGGTTCAAAGTGGAGTCAGTGATGATTTGAAGGATAACAGGCAATTCTCAGAAAAAGAATCAAAAGAGCAGACAAGGCCAGAGCCAGAGAAACATTAAGTCTATTCCTGTTTCCATGATGGCTCAGAGGGTAAGGAATCCACTTGCAATGCAGGAAACACCAGAGACATGGGTTCGATCCCTGGGTCAGGAAGATCCCCTGGAGAGGGAAATGGCAACCCACTCCAGTATTCTTGCCTGGGAAATCCTGTGGAGCCTGGTGGGCTACAGTCCACAGAGTTGCAAAGAGTTGGACATGACTGAGCACACACACACAGGTAAAGGTACAGAAGCCAGTTTTCTAATGTTTAAAGGTTAAAAATATTTTAATAATTTTAATAAAATTGTTAAATTTAAAAATGTTAGCAAGCTGTTAAGATCTCTTCTCCCAAGCCAGCAAATACACCTTCCCTATGAATTCATAAAAATCTGTGAAAATCCATAGTTTTAATATAGTTGAAAATCAGGAAAATATAAATAATTACTGAGTCTATTTATTTTTGCCCATGCCTAAGTTTTTTTGTTGTTGTTGTTCTACAGAAAGATGATTTAGGATGAGTAATAAAATAAAAGCATATATAGATCATTAATTGTTAATGCACTTATTTCTTAAAGTGTCTTTCTTTGACTGTATTTCAGCACAGCCATGACCTGATAAAATTTTTCAAACTGTTTTTGGTCTTTTGGTGAAAATGGTACAGTATACAATCTTTTTAAAGCTCTTGCTTTTCTTAGACAATTTTTCATTAATTTCACTTTGAAGAAGCTTTGATCTGTTAAGACAGTAGCAACTGGAATTGTTAATAAGATTCTGAAAACAATTTTTAGGTTTGGAAATAAACCATTACTTCCCATAGTTCAAAACATTGCAACAGGGTCCAAACATGACATATCATCATAACCAACGAAATTAATACAAATTATTTTAATTTTGTTGCATGAAATTCTATCAGTTATGCTATTTTTTCCCCACTATTTTTCAAGCAGTACACAGATCCACAAAATGTTCTTTAAGTTTTTATTCTTTAAAAATTTACAATGCTGAGATAGTAAAAATAAAACAAAAATATTTGTGTAGCTTTACTTTTGTAAATATTTGTTTATTTTTGTAATATTTGTGTAGCTTTACAAGTCTTTCTTTGTTTAATACATACTTTAAACTGAAAGTATATTTGTCTATAATAGCTAGAAAATAATCTTTATAGATTACAAATAATTTGCACATAAATCTTTTACTTTATAGTCATGAAAATTATTTTGTTTCATTTTCTAATTTATTTAAATTTGAATGGAATGCCAATCAAATTATATAGTTTCTTTCCAGTTAGGAAATTTTTGTATCAAAAACTTTTAAATGGTATTTTAAAATTGTATTAAAAGTTAAAGCATAAAACTTGAATATGCTTGGCTTTTTTGGCATGTTTTATAATTAATAGCAGGAAATATTTTATTAAAATAACTCTGGATAACACAAATTCAGTTATTTTATTTTTTACTAATTCCACAACTTGTCTTTATTTGAGGGTTTTCTATTATTTTATAAAGCTATTCTAATAAATTATTAACATAGTCAAATATAATTGGCTTAACAGCATTTAATTGAGAATGAGAATATAAGTTCAATTTGACATGTATTTTATCAAGATGGTCTTAATTTTCTAAATTGTATTGGCTATTCTTGAACATTTAAATTAAAATAAAATTTTGAGTCAGAATAAATTTCCATCCAAAAAGCCTCTAGGAGTATTGATTTTGACTGCATTAAATATACAGAAAAACATGGGAAGAATTACTTCTATAATCTATGAACAAAGTATCTTTAATCCAGGTCTCCTTTAATTTATTTCAGTAACTTTATGTAGTTTTTCTTAATGCACATTTTTTGTTAGAGTTATTTCAAGATATTTGACTTTTTGGATTAAACTATAAATACTGTATTTTAATACTCAATTTTCTATTTATTTGTTGCTGGTAAATAAGAGTTTGATTTATTTTGAATACTGGACTAATCAAACATCCTTCCTAAATTCACTGTTTAATTCAGACAGTTTGAATAGAAGTCACGATAGCAGACATCCTTATGGGATGCAACAAACAGAAAGGAACTCCAAAGAACTGTACAAAATGCGATTTGTATCGTCAGAAGTGGGCAGTGACAAGGAAAGAGTGGCTTATCTCATCCTCCTTCAGGTGATGCGCCTGCGTGCTAAGTCGCTTCAGTTTTTTCGTAGTAAATGCATTAGTTGATCCTAGCGGAATCAGGGGTAGGATGCTCGAATTCAATCATGTCCAACACTTTACAACCCTATGGACTACAACCCGTCAGGCTCCTCTGTCCATGGGATTCTCCCAGGCAAGAATACTGGATTGGGTTGCCATTCCCTCCTCCAGGGGATCTCCCTATCCAGGGACTGAACCCAAGTCTTCTGCAATGGAGGAGGATTCTTCACACACTGAGCCACCAGGGAAGCCCCGGCTGATGCTTACTCTTTTAATAAAGTTAACTTCATAGAGCTACAAAATAAGGGGATAAAATTGAGAGCCTGTAAAGCATTTGGCCAAGACTATTGTGATACCCTTGCCAGTAAGAAAGATAAAGCTGAATAAAATAACAATGCTAAGTGGATTTCATACTGTAAAGATTTTGACTTCTCCATTTTTTAAGCCTTATAGGGGGTCCTTGTTATTGTTCAGTCACTAAGTTGTGTCCAGCTCTTTGTGATTCCGTGGACTGCAGCACACTGGGCTTCTCTGTCCTTCACTCTCTCCAGGTGTTTGCTCAAACTCATATCCACTGGGTTAATGATGCTATTTAACCATCTCATCTTCTGTTGCCCCTTTCTCCTCCTGCCTTCAATCTTTCCCAGCATCAGGGTCTTTGTCAATCAGGTGGCTGAAGTATTGGAGCTTCAGCTTCAGCATCGGTCTTTTCAATGAATAATCGGGGTTGATTTCCTTTAGGATTGACTGATTTGATCTTCTTACTGTCCAAGAGGCTCCCAAGAGTCTTCTTCAGCACCACAGTTTGAAAGCTTCAGTTCTTTGGTGTTCAGCCTTCCTTATCTGTACATATCCTTATCAGCCTCTCATATCTGTACATGACTACTGGAAAAACCATAGCTTTGACTTGACAGATAAAGACAACACTTTGACTTGTTGGCAAAGTGACGTCCCTGCTTTTTAATACATTGTCTAGGTTTGTCATGAAGAAGGCAATGGCACCCCACTCCAGTAGTCTAGCCTGGAAAATCCCATGGATGGAGGAGTCTGGTAAGCTGCAGTCCATGGGGTCGCTAAGAGTTGGACACAACTGAGTGGCTTCACTTTCACTTTTCACTTTCATGCTTTGGAGAAGGAAATGGAAACCCACTTCGGTGTTGTTGCCTGGAGAATCCCGGGGACGGGGGAGCCTGGTTGGCTGCCGTCTATGGGGTCGCACAGAGTCGGACACGACTGAAGTGACTTAGCAGCAGCAGCAGCAGCAGGTTTGTCATAGCTTTTCTTCCTAGGAGCACGTGTCTTTTAACTTCATGGCTGCAGTCACCATCCACAGTGATTTTGGAGCCCAAGAAAATAAAATCTGTCTCTGTTTCCATTTTTTCCCTATTACCTGCATTTTATCCTGATTTTGTTGTTGTAGTTAATCATTAATTAATAAAGTTATAGAAGACATACATCATATTTATGGAGTGACATAAAGCTGGAGAAGGACTGTACAATACTGAAAAAAACTAAGAGTTTAGAATCAGACACACTTGGATTTAAATCTCATTGAAGCCCCTGCGCTGTTGGCCCTTCATCTGCCTGACTCTAGCTCTCCTTGTACATAAAAAGCAAATGATAATATCTAATTCACAGGATGTTTGTGAGCATTCATTAATTAAGACTTGTAATGCCTGAGAAATTGTAGACACATGAAAAGGTATCTCAGTTATTATTAAGGATTATGCTTTTAAAGAACTATAATCTTTAAAAAGTGCACAATTAATCCTGAAACAATACATAGGCAATTAACTCCTAAATCTCAGTTTAAATAATAACTATTATGCTCTGTTCTGACTTATTAGGTTTTTACAAGAGATCAAGGGTTTTAACTAAGCTCAGTCATTATGAGTCAACAGTGTGGTATGATTGGCATATAGAAAAATAATAGATTTAATTTTAGTCTATATAAACAGAAATGTGGCATCTAGAGCAATTTGTGAGACATTTCTCCCATTACCCTGTTGTATTAGTCAGTCCACAGCTGGCATATTGTGTTCTTTCATGGATGCTTGATAAGCAGAGGCTGGAAACCATGCCTTTGGGGAACCAGTCAAAGACACAGCATTGATCCCACCCAGAAGCAGACTTTCAGAGAAATTCATGCTGTCTGTTGATTTTGAAAGAATCATTATGTGAAATAAGTTCTTACCTAATTCAATGTGGCTTGAGATTATGAAAGATAGGCAACTAACACAGGGAAACTTTTGCTCAATGTAATTAAAAAATTTTTTAAAGACACACATAACATTGAATTATGTTCCCATGTGCCATACACATTTAATGTGCCAGCCTGGATGGGAGGAGGGTTTG
Organism: Muntiacus reevesi; assembly: GCF_963930625.1. Classification (NCBI taxonomy): domain Eukaryota; kingdom Metazoa; phylum Chordata; class Mammalia; order Artiodactyla; family Cervidae; genus Muntiacus; species Muntiacus reevesi. Next base: position 34,733,193 of record NC_089252.1, on the reverse strand, counting down.
GGGAGGAATGGATACATTTGTATGCATGGCTGAGTCCCTTCACTGTCCACCTGAAACTACCACAACACTGTTGATTGGCTTCCTCCAATACAAAATAAAAAGTTAAATAAAAAAAAGTTTTAAAGATATTTTGGCTATGGATCATTTTTAAAGTTTTCATTGAATTTGTTACTCTAATGCTTCTGTGACATGTTTGGGTTTTTTGGCCGTGAGGCATGTGGAAACTTAGCTCCCTGACCAAGGATCAAACCTGCAACCCCTGCGTTGGAAGGTGAACTCTTAACTATTGGACCACCAGAGAAGTCTCTTAATGTAGATCTTAAAACTTTCCTATGTTTGGGAATTTACAGACGTTGGGAAATTACAGATTGTTTTACAACTCAGTATGTTCTTTATCACTGGTGTTAAGAGATTGGGTAACCACCAGTGAGGCCATGGTGGAAGAGCTTATTGCACTGATTGTATGTGAAATGGATGAGGTCTAAGGTCTTACATGTTTGGAGAGAGTGAATTTCATAGTCCAACAGAACCTGCATATTTTAAAAACTTCTTTTGTACATTAACAAAAACAACAAAACTGCATTAGGATATGCATTACACATCATAAAACTCTGAGAAGTAGTTTCAGTGCAGAGAGAGGCTTGTCCTGGGCTTAGAAGGCTGAGCTTTGCTTCCTACCTCTTCCCTTGCTTGTTGGTGACCTTGGTCAACTTATTTTGTGTTTAGTTGCTCAGTAGCATGCAACTCTTTGTGACCCCATGGACTTTAGCCTGCCTGGCGTCTCTGTCCATGGGATTTTCCAGGCAAGAATACTGGAGTGGGTAGCCATTCCTTTCTCCAGGGGATCCTCCTGACCCAGGGATTGAACCCAGGTCCCCTGCATTGCAGACAGATTCTTTATTGTCTGAGATACCCGGGAAGCCCTTAGTAACCTCTCTAAATAGTTTTTCATTTGAAAAGGGAGGAAATTTATAGGCTATCTTGCAGGACTAAATCCAGTAGAATATTTTTAATGAATATTTCTGGCACGTATTAGTTCTTAATACAGATTTTTGTTTTGCTTTTACCCTCGGTGTTGTGGGTGTATGTGAAAATCACATTATAACATTGGAGAAAATTTCCTGCCAAATGATTCATTGACAGGTGGCAGATCAGTGCGAATAGTCTGTCACATACATTTTAATAACAGGTGGGCTGCTGCAGACAGCTTTGTTTTCATGGCTAATATTGTTGGTCTGGGCAAAGAATCTGAATTCTTGGCTTATTCGGGGGCTGGCATACCACTAATGTGGATTGTGTAAGTCGTGGTCAATGGGCACATTTTCACATATCATCCCAGCCTGGCGAGTGAACATGGAATAAGTTGGCAGAAGAAATCAAGGCGAGAGCAGTAGAAGGATTTTATAATATTGCAGCTCGTGTTCAAGGGCAGGTGTTGCTTAGGGAACTGCTCTGCTGCTGACATATGCTGTGAGAGAGCGCGTGGCAGTAGTAACAGTACTGCAAGTACCTTCTCTGAGGAGCTTGAGATGGAGACATCTGCTTCCCTTTGCAAAGTGGGAGACAATGTGGTTGGTACAGAAGCACTATTTAAATCTAAGGCACAAGTGTTCTTGCATTTACTCAAAATTGTTACATGATGACTGGGAGTTATTTTATTCTCTTTTCGTGAGTCTTTTTCTAGACTCTGGAACAGTGAATCTGAGCAAGATTGAATGACTGGGGGATTGTTGTTGCTGTTTAGTCACGAAGTCGTGTCTGACTCTTTGGCGGCCCCATGGACTGTGGCCCACCAGCCAGGCTTCCTCTGTCCATAGGTTTCCCAACACTGGAGTCAGTTGCCATTTCCTTTTCTAGGGGACCTTCTCTACCCAGGGTTTGAACCCATGTCTCCTGCACTGGCAGGCAATTACTTTACCACTGAGCCACCAGAGAAGTCAGACTGGGGAATAGCCAACCATTTATTTTTCTATGATAAATGTTTGGAAGCATATGATCTTCAAAAGTTAAGCTATTCATTAAAAGAGCAAAAATAAAGGATTTTGTTTATATTGAGTGTGATCTATAAAAATATCAAATCACTATGTTGTATACTTAAAATTAATATATTGTAAGTCAACTTTACTTCAGTAAAAAAAAAAAGTCTTGTGTTATTTTCTAAATAATCCAAAGTTAATGATACCTGCTGAAAGTTCCCAATATTCTGCTTAATTCCTGACTGAACTGGAAGAGGCTGTTAATCTGAGTTCTCATCTCATCTGTTAATTTGAGTTGACACGTCTAACTCTTAGATTGTGAGTTAAGTTATGAGCGCATAAGCGCTGCCTGTCTCATGTGATTCCTTGCAACCCATGGTCTCAGAAAGGCAGAGATTCCACTCTCTAGGATTCTGTTTGTGCCTGATAAAAGGATTTTTGCTCTGGGCATGGCCTCCTCTGGACCTTTCAGTGTATCTCAAGGGTATGGAGACAGATGATCCAACCTTATTTCAGAAGACATGGAAACCAGCAGGTGATTGACAGTCTTGCCATGTGGAAGAGCATTTCCAGATACAAACAGAAGGCCTTTGTTATCACCAAAAAAAGGAAAGTGAGACTGAACAAGCAAAATAGCAGCTATCTACTCTAAAACTTTCAGAAGAATCTCCTTCTGCTTTTTTATTATTCTAAATCTTTTACTTTTTAAGTATTTGGCTTTCTGAGTACACATTTTCTAAAAATGGCTTGTGTTGAAAATAGGTGGTTAATCTCAGAGGGGTACTTTTCCTTGGGGAGCTCAAATGATGCTTATTTCTCTTTATTTACAGTATATTCGATAGGCTTCATATTGTTTCTTTTTCTGTTGATACATTGTCAAGTGTTTTCAAACATAAGCTTATATATATTGTCATAGGTCCATTTTTCATTCAATCGGTTTTATTATTTTTTCCATATTGAGTTCTGAACTAGAAGTTGATGTATTCATCTAGAAATTGAACATTCTAGATGATGCATATCTGTGGAATTATCTCCTACTTCTGCTTCTTGTCTTTTTGACATTTTGAGCAAATAAACATATAAAAAAAACTACAACCTCAGAATCTAATAGAATTTCTAACAGAGCTCTCACGTCCTAACCCTGCGCCTCACTCCCCTGAGGATTTTGACCTTGGAGAAGCTGAGTTCCCAGAATCCAATGTGCCACGATAGCAACTTCCTTCACTACATGTCCACCACCAAGTCCTCATACATCACCTCTTCCAGAGCTGATACTCACCATAATTGCTTTCTGAAGTTCCAATATCTGGCAAGGTAGATAAAGAAAAAAATTGGAGGATAAGAAGGAGGCAACTTTAAGAGCAGCCCTCCCAGAAAAAAAGAACCAGCATCTCATTTTCTGTTTGCTGGTCCAAGAACAGACTCGGGAGATGAACAAAAGCCTTACATTTAGTGAGCTGCCTCACAAGCCCAAAAAGATAGTCCAAAGTTAGACGTTTTAAATCTGTTTTGCTTGCTGTACATGTAATCCTTGTTTGTTTTTTTTTGTCATAATGTTGATCCTTGATCTTAGTTTATCTTACTTAATGTTTCATCTTCCTAATAAGGACTTGAGATAGCTGCATTACGAGCAGTTAGTATGTCTGTCTCAAACCAAAACAGTGATCTTCCCATATTTTCTAAATAAAAAAAACAAAGATTCAGAATTTAATGATGTTAATGATCTATATGTGGCTTGTGAATCACCGTTGAAGGTTTTTGAAGTTTTCTTCAAATTGGCTCAGATGGTAAAGAATTCACCTGCAATGCAGAAGACCTGGGTTTGATCCTTGCGTTGGGAAGATCCCCTAGAGAAGGGAATGGCTACCCAGTCCAGTATTCTTGCCTGAAGAATTTTTAAAAGAACCCCTTCAGTGAATTGTCCCAATACTCATTGTTAAGCTTAAACAGTACAATATTAAATCTTTTCAAATCTTGTCTGCCCAGACCAGGAACAATGGTCCTCATTCAGCATCTGCAAGTCTGTGTTTGTAAGCTTAGGTGGGCTAAAATTGATAGAATATATACCTGCATTTCAGCAGAAGTAGAAATGCAGAGGTAGAGAACAGACTTGTGGACACAGCCACTGTAGGGGGAAGAAGGGTGAGATGAATTGGGAGGTTGGGATTTATACACATACATATGTAAAATAGACAGCTAGTGAGAACGTACTGTGTAGCACAGGGAGCCCAGCTGCGTGCTCTGTGATGACCCAGAGGGGTGGGGTGGGGGATGTGAAGAGGGAGGGGATATATGTATATATTCAGTTGATTCACTTCATTGTATGGCAGAAACTAACACAACACTGTAAATAGAAATTCCCTCACAGCTCAGTCAGTAAAGAATCTACATGCAATGCAGGAGACCCAGGTTCAATCCCTGGGTCAGGAAGATCCTCTGGAGAAGGAAATGGCAACCCATTCCAGTATTCTTGCCTGGAGAATCCCATGGACAGAGGAGCCCTGAGGGCTACAGTCCATGGGGTCACAAGGGTTGGACATGACTTAATGTCTAAACCACCAAAGGCCACCACAAAAAAAAAAAAAAAAAAAAAAGAAAAGAGAAAATAAAATACAAGATGATGCCCAATAAAGCTCTAAGTATAAGAAGATCTTCATAAATGCTGTTGATCACCAAGATCTGTGGGTTAAGGATAAAAGAAAATCAAAGCTTTAGACTACTTAAGGCACTTAATGGTGGGAACATTTTTAGTATATCTTAAATGTCCAAAAAGCACTTTTTTTTAAAAGTATGTCTTCTACTTTTAAAGATTAATTTCAAACTTCCCTTCAATTTTCCCAAGCGAGTGCTAATTGTGCTATTGTTGTCAACTCATCCTTAGTCCTTGTCATTACAGGTTCAGTGGCTGCAGAGGTGAAATGTTTTGATAAATATGAACGTCATGCGTTTTATCTTGTGGATCAGCATGGATTTTTTCTTTTCTTTTTTGCGTCTTCAGATAGTCCGGTGATGGAGTTATATTTGGAAGTTTCCCAGTATGGTGCAAAAGCCTCATAGAGAGAGGAAGTTTATAGACTGCCTTTCGACAAGAAGAAAGGCCAGCTGCTCATTCTGCATGATTCCTCCATGAGCTTTTGTATTTTCCCAGCTAGATCTTTCAAGTTTGCTGTTTATAAACTTATCTTCAGTATGCAGACAGGTGACAGATTCAAACTGGCCGGCATATTTTCACTCATTGTGGAGAGAAACCATTCAAAGATGGAGACAACTTATCAAGGGGGAAAAAAAATAAAATCTGACAATGGGAAGATGAGGGAAAAAGAGTCCTTGACTATGGTTCTGGTAGTTAGAATGTTTTAAGATATTCTCTTTACTAAAAAGTGGTTCTCATATCACTATTTGATTTATACAAAAATCTATAGGCACATAGAACTGTTGAAAAGTTTCTGTATTTGTAACCTTTTGAACTTTCTGTGAAAGTTTCATAGAAAATTGCAACTTTTCCTGCTGCTGGAAATTAAAAATAATGAAGGAAGACCTTTTAAAAAATTTAGTCTATTTCTTCCAAACTTGTTTTTATGACCCTGATTGCATATAAAAAATAGATAGAAAAATTATATCAGATAATTACTGAGTGTTCCTTATTTAACTAGAACAGTCAACATTATGAGCAATCAAATTAATGGAAAGGAAGATATTTTGGAAGTCTTCAGGTTATTTCTTTAACTATATTACATAATTTTCCATTTCATTGACAGTTGTAGTGACATTTGCAAACCCTAAAACTGAATTATGCCAGTTCTGCCTACACATTTGGAATGATTCACAGAAGGATGGCTTTTGAGTGATAAATTTTCTTTCCATTATTGTATGGAGTAATATCAAGTGTCATCTCCTATTATCTTTGTTCTCTTCATCAAAGAGTACATTCTATTGTCTAACCTTAAATTTAGCTCTTCATGAAAATGAAAATTTTATTTTTAGGTTAGGTAGGTTTGTTAATGCAACTTATTATTTGCCAGGCATTATTCTAAGCATCTCACAAATATTAACTCCTTTGCTCCTCACAATAGTCCTAAAGAATAGTTTCTGTATTTACCTTCATTTACAGATATGGAAACTGAGGCAAAAGGATGCAAAGTAATTTGGCCATATTTACACATGGTAGGTGCTGGGGAAAGGATTTGATTTCTGGAATGCACTCTTGACCACTATGGTTCATTGCTTCCAATTAAAAAAATTAGGACACTTTTACTCAATCATCATGTGTTTTAAATATAGTGCCATGTTTTTGTTCAAGAATATTCTTTGATGTGTTATCTAGTTTTGTGTGTGGCTGTGAGAGACAGAGAACTACAAATGGCAGTGGATTAAATAAGATGCTTAGTTCTTGCTCATGAAATATGGTTGGAGGTTGCCAGTCCAGCTCTGTACTGGAGCTGGATCCCTTCTAGGTTTTTGAGCTGACTTCCATGGCTTCTACCTCATGGTCCAGAATGTGGCTCAGGTTCCAGCCATCACAGCAGAAGTATTTAAAAAACTGGCCAACGGGAGGCATTTCCTAGAAACTCTGCACTCCACTTCTGCTTGCCTCCTATTGTTCTATATCAGGCACATGGACACTTCTAACTTCAAGGAAGGCTGGGAAATGTAGTATTTATTTATGACATGTGACCAACCAAAACTGAAGGGTCAGTTGCAAGAGAGAAAGGATGAGTGGAGAGCAAGTGTTAAGAGACATTGGATCATTTCTGCCGTGTCCAGGGCATAATGCTTGAGTTAAGTTACCATGGTAACTTGGGAAGTGGGGCATCCTACAAACTTCTCTAATAATTAAATTTCATCACCTTAGCAATGTCTTATCTTATACACAACCCTTTCCTTTGGTTAAACCTCCAGAGCATCCTACTTCTCACACCTTTGTGCAATTGAAAAATAATCCAAGGCACACACCCTCAACACCACTGTTCTCATTTTCCCTCCCAAAGACCACTAGACTCGTGATTTTTCCTGCCAGCTTTTTCTGCTCTTTTTTGAACGTGGAAAACCTTCCTTTTCTTTTTCAGGGTTTTCTGCCTTTTCTTCTTACCTGAAGCTAACATTGTCTTGGCACCAAAACATCCCTTAAAGAACACACCAGTGAAGGACCTCTCCTTCTCAGTTGTTCACAGAGCATAGGGGAGTCGGCATTTCCCTTCTTTGTGTTTATTCCTTTGATCCTGTTGGATGACCATCTACTCTGTGCTCTGTTCCCAGTCTACACAGGCCCATTGTTGGGTACTACTCACCCTCTAGGGATCTCCCTACCTTCCCCCGCACATCATCCTGCGATGATTCTCCCTCCTGCTCCACTCCTTCCCTCCTCCTCCTGCCTTCAGAGTGTCTCTGCTTGCTTTGGGATCTCAGATACCGAGGCCATGGGAATGGTGTTCAACTAGGAAGGAGCTGGGAAATGATGCAGTCTGGAGAAGAGGTGTGACATATCTTGATGGGTGGATGGATCTGCATTTTTTGAACTAGGCTTGAAGAGTTGCCTGTTCAACCCTGTAAACCTGTAAAAACTGCATTTGCTATTTAACAAAAAGACAGGATTTAGTTTTGTGAAGACTAACACTATAGGCTCTCAAAACTTCTGGTGCTGGATATCATTTCACTAAGAATGAACAGAAGCTAACTGTAAAATGAATTAGCTGAGTTTCAGATGCATGGACACAGTCTTGAAGATTCTGGAGAAGGAATTTCCACTCGCAGCAGTCCTTATTTGTTTGAACATTGTGTCCTCCAGGGAAACATAGCCCTGAGTCTACTGTGCAGCCCAGAAAATAGTAGCCTCTTTACACACATATCTGCTTTACGTTGAGGAAACATTGCTTGATAAAATTACCTAAACTCAATTTTCTGACAAAGGTTCATAGAGTCAAAGCTTTGGTTTTTCCAGTAATCATGTATAGATGTGAGAGCTAGACCATTAAGAAGACTGAGCACCGAAGAATTGATGCTTTTGAACTGTGGTGTTGGAGAAGACTCTTGAGAGTCCCTTGGACTGCAAGGAGAGTCAGTCCTAAAGGAAATCAACCCTGAATGTTCATTGGAAGGACTGTTGCTTAAACTGAAGCTCCAATACTTTGGCCACCTGATGTGAATAACTGACTCATTGGAAAAGGCTCTGATGCTGGGAAAGGTTGAAAGCTTTAAAAGAAGAAGAGGAGGACAGAGGATGAGATGGTCAGATAGCATTACCGACTCAATCGACATGAATTGGAGCAAACTCTGGGAGATTGTGGAGGACGGAGGAGCCTGGCGAGCTGCAGTCCATGGGGTTGCAAAGAGTTGGACATGACTTAGCGACTGAAGAACAACAATAACAAAGCTTCTCATTTCGCTACCTTCAAGCCCAAATTCTATAACAACCTCACTGGGTTCTTTGTTTGTGGAGAGACACTCCAGGTTTTTTTAGAAAGTCCTATCATTTGGCAAGAAGCCAAAGATCCCAACTACATTTGGGTCCCAGGAACTATTATCAGACAGGCTGTTACAAGCCCCACCCTGGTGCTAAAATCCTAAGGTCAACAAGCTGTCATAGGTTTTGTGAGCCAGTTTTATTTAGTTAGCCTGAGACCCCAAGGGGTCAAAGCTGATAAACTGGCCAGTCCCAGAGTGAGTAGAAGTTTCCAGGCAAGAACTGTAAATACAGAGGAGGGAAGTGCAGTGATAAATACTTATAGAGTTTGGATCCACAGATATAAATTTTTATCTTGGCTTCAGTTATTAAATTCTGTGCCATTGGTTGTTACCAAATCTCTAAGTGTTTTTCTTATCTATAAGAACATTTATAGCCTTGTCATAAGAGGATGTAATTGATTTACTGTAGGCTTGGCACATAATACACTCACTCAGTGAATGATAGCTGTTGTGTTTGGTACAGTGCACTTGATTCATGGTTGAATAGAAATGAACTTTAATCTCTGTGTTTCTATTTCTAGCTTTAAAAATCCATAGGCAATTTATTTCACTTTGCCCTATATGCTAAGTGGGAATAAAAGCATAAATCTGACATAAGGGTGTTATTAAGCATGATGACATCAATAAACATATCCAATACAGTATCTGGTAAACAGTAAGCATTGTGTTAATGCTAATTGTCTTTTTCTCCCTCCCATTCATTTTTAGTTCTGCTTTGAGACATGTGATACTTGGAAAGAGTCCAGTTTGAAGAGGAGGGTATTGCAGTTACTCTGCCTCCACTGCATGTGAGCAGAGCAGTTTTCCCTAATCCTCTCCACGGAGTGGAGCTATCATGTGGCACAGGGACTATTCCTGTTGCTGAGCTTATGTGACCCCTTCCTGACCAGTGTACACAGAAAAGTGCTTCTGAGTCTTCTGATAAACCACATGTACCTATCAATTCCAGATATCACCCGATCGCTCTTCCCCAAAGTGTGGACAGATAAATTAGCATTAGAAATGTACAACCAGTTTTTTACTCAGAAGTTCTGGTAATAAATATCATTTACAGAGTCACAGATAGAAGACCGGACTTAGGGTTCTTGTTCAACTACCACTGCTCTTTACATATGCTGGGATCACAGGCTCCTACCTAGGCTGTCCTGTGTGGGTATTCTTTTTGTTTTTTTCATTTTAGACCCTTTAGTTTATATATCCCAGCTTCACCAAGACCCATTGCCCAACATATGTAAATTTCTCCTCTGTCTTGTATATACTCTGGCACCTTTTTGAATCAAAGTTGTGACTATGTGTGTGTATGTGTGTATGTATACACACCCGCATGGATAAGGTCACAATAGTTAGCTTGAAAATTAAAATTAATTATTATAAGGCCTCCTTTATTGGATTCTATTTTAAAGATGACATGAAGGTATAGATTTCCTTCTTGCAACCAGAAATCTTGGGTAGTTTTATGCCTGAAAGTTTTTTACCCATCCTTACGTTCTTTGTTTTGCTTTGTTTCAGAAACTAGTGAGTTCTTTAAAAATAAGAAATCAAATAAACACATAGGCCTCTGAAGTGTTAGGTCTTTCATTCCTAATTTTTAAAGGCAGTTCCAATTTCAAGGTATCTTTCAGCGATCAAAGAAATTAAGAATAACTTGAGAAGAAAATCAGTCATATTACTTTACATTATAAAACAGCCACTTTGGTTTCAGAATAATGGATGAGGTCTTCAAGTGAGATGCTGTGTGTTCTCTCACATAGCAGGAAGCATTTTGTTTATGGAATGTCTTTATTTTATACTCTAGTTTTTGTGATATTTTCTAAAGAGCCCTTCTCCATACATCCATAGATTCTGGGAATAGTTCTATAAGCAATTCTTGACCAGGAACATATTACAGATACTCTTGGTCTAGGATCACTTCATTTTTAAAATTTTATAATACAGGTTTTCAAAATTCAAATTGCACAAGGGATTGATCCGAGAAATTCTCTGTCCAATTCACGCTTTCCAGGTGAGCAACATTATGAGGTCAGGACTCCGTATATCTTTGGAGGCCACTTTACACTTAGTTTCTGGCCTGAAATTTTTTTTAGAAAATCTTAATAAATTTGAAGTTTGGCTGTAAGCTCATGTGAGACCTAATGAAGGTTTTCATTCTCAGGGAAAGTTATTTTTACTCTGTAATTAACATCAAGACTAGAGTTTTCCTGGTAGGGGGTGGTGGTCTTTTCTCCCTCCTATCCTACAAATTCACACAAACTCCTTCAGGTTTTTGACTTTAAAGGAAAGTGGGGAGGGCAATAGAGAGGAGTTGCTTCTATTATTTCCCTGGCAGAGGATGTCTCTGTTTTGTCTTCTGCACTTTCAACACCCACAAGATGAGAAAAAAATATGTGAGTTTCTCTGGTTCAACGAAAGGCTTCAAGGGCGCGAAACTTTACTCTTCCACTTAATTCTGTTTTCCCACCATGATTATACACTTGTTTTTAGTTTAAGTTGATTACTTTTTTCAACTCACACATGCATTCAAAAAGATTTGTCTACAAATATTTCTCTAGCATTTTATATCTATATCTGTATGTTCAGATCTATATCTGCACAGATATAGATATATATATAGGTATATGTAAGCTTCCCTGATAGCTCAGTTGGTAAAGAATCCGCCAGCAATGTGGGAAACCAGGGTTTGATTCCTGGCTTGGGAAGATCCCCTGGAGAAGGGAAAGGCTGCCCACTCCAGTATTTTGACCTGGAGAATTCCATGGACTCTATAGTCCATGGGGTCTCAAAGAGTCGGACATGACTGAGTGACTTTCACTCACTCACACTTGTAAGTAAAAGGAGATACCTGGATTTCTGCATTCCAAGTTGCAGAAAATGGAAATTCCACCTATTAATTCTTGATGTACTTTATTTTTTTTTTTCACAGAGGAGAGTTTTTGCAAAAGCAGCTTTTGGAGAAAAAAGTCATTTTATTCAATGAGTAGAATGGTTAAGTCTTGCCTGCGTGCTAAGTTATGTTTGACTCTTTGTGACCGCATGGACTCTAGCCCACCAGGCTCCTCTGTCCATGAGATTTCCTAGGCAAGAATACTGGAGTGGGTTGTCATTTCCTTCTTCAGGAGATCTTCCCGACCCAGGGATCAAACCCACATCTCTTGCATCTCCTGCATTGGCTAGTGGATTCTTCAGCACTAGCACCACCTAGAAAGTCTGCTTTCACCCTGGCAAGGTACATATAAGAATCTAGACATCTTCTTTCCAGTGTGGCTTCAAGGAGTCCAGGAAAGTCCTCCCTTCTTTATACTGAGGCTAAAACCTGAGAAAGGACTATGTGATTTACTGTCCTCCCCTGCAAGAATTAGTAACTTTGCTTCAGCTTCGCTTTGAAAGACTGTAATCCCATGAGAGGCATGGTCTGGCCTCCAGAGTTTTGCTGCTCACCATGCAGACATATTGAAGATTCTCAGCCTGTTCTTTGTGTTGAGACAATACAGAAAGTCATGAATGATGCAGGGTTCTGAGCAATGTTGTCCTGTGACTTTTGTGTAGCTTCAAGTTTGCTGGTGTTTAATTTCTGCTGCCATGGCAACTGTTCTGAATAGCGCAGGCTGTCAGCAATTTCCTGCAGGCGGGGTGACAACGTATCTAAGAAGAGTGATACCGTCTCTATTGCCATCAATCAATATTTATTGAACTGCTGCAGCCCAGCTTGAGCCACATTAGGTGCTTGCACTGAGGTGTGCCCCCAGCTTACACACGGTTGAACTCAGACACTCGAGGTCAGACTTTGGGTGAAGAAAGGCAGCTCTGGAATACAGCCAAGAATTCAAGACATATGCTCTGCAGAATTAGGGCTTTTGTGACTGGATCACTGGGGGCTTGGTGAAAATCTCAATTACTCTGAATTTCAAAGTGTGAACTAAAGACATTTAGGATCCATCAGAAACAGTAACACTGGGACTATGTAATTTAAGAATATATTAATACATGTTTGACAGATTCATTTCTCTTGATGTTCCTTATATTCTTTCCTACTATTTTGTATTTCCAATTCGTATTGTATGAGTTGCTCAGTCGTAGACTGTAGCCTGGACTGTAGCCCTCCAGGCTCCTCTGTCCATTAGATTTCCCAGGCAAGAACTGGAGTGGGTTGCCATTTCCTTCTCCAGCCGATCTTCCCAACCCAGGGATGGAACCCCAGTATCCTCCATTGCAGGAAAACTCTTTACCATCTGAGCCACCACGGAAGAACTGACTCATTGGAAAAGACCCTGATGCTGGGAAATATTGAAGGCAGGAGGAGAAAGCGATGACAGAGTATGAGATGGTTGGATGGCATCACCGACTTGATGGACATGAGTTTGAGCAAACTCTGGCAGTTGGTGATGGACAGGGAAGCTGGCGTGCTGCAGTTCATGGGGTTGCAAAGAGTTGGACATGACTGAGCGATTGAACTGAGCTGAACTGATTGTATGAGTATCCTTTTGTATTTCTGGAGTTTTTGCTGTTTACCTAGGGTTTTGCAGAACCACTCAGTTTAAAGCATATGTAAGTCAGGATATAGCTTCTGGATCAACTTATCCTGTTGGGATTCACATCTTAATTATTTTGTCTCTGTTGTCAGTCATTTTTCTACCTCCTCACCCTCTATTTCTGTATGTGGCCAGTTTGCTGGAACTGTCTCCCTCGGCAGCCTAAGATGTGCCCTCCAGTCTTCCCTTGAGTTACTCCCTTTCTGAGCTTATATTTTAGCTCTTGTCATTCACATCTCTGGACTCTATTGCCTTTTCTGTTTCTCCTCCTATGAGCGAAGAAAAGCAGCATCAAAACTCAGTGTTAGGCTCTTGCCACACAGTGCTTGCTCCTCTTGTGTAGAATTTTCTTCACTTTACTATCTTCTTGATCCTAACTGTTCTGATTCTTTGAGTTGAAATGCCTCCTCTTCAGTGAAGCTTTACTTCATGTCTCAGTGTCTAGTTATAAACCCCTCCGTTTCCACTACGCTTAAAACAGTGATTCAGTTACAGCATTTAACTCCTTACACTGTACCTACATGTTTCAATGTGTGTCTCTCTGAATTTTTCTGAGAGTTCCTTGATTGAAGTGGCTCACCTTATTTATCCTGGGAAGATCCCCTGTAGATGGGAATGGCTACCCACTCCAGTGTTCTTGCCTGGAGAATCCTATGGACAGAGAAGCCTGGAGGGCTACAGTCCATGGGGTCGCAAAGAGTCAGACATGACCGACTTTTTCTTTCTTCTTCTGCCTTAAGCTCAGCAGCTGGTATCAATACAGTGAAGTACTACTTGCTCAGTTGTGTCTGACTCTTTGCAACCCCATGAACTGTAGTCCACCAGACTCTTCTATCCATGGAATTCTCCAGGCAAGAACATTGAAGTGGGTAGCCATTCCCTTCTCCAAGGGGTCTTCCTGACCCAGAGATCAAACCTGGGTCTTCTGCATTGCAGGCAGATTCTTTACCATCGGAGCAACTAAGGAAGCCTCAGCATCAAGACAATACAACTTCAGATAAGTTTATTAAAATGAATGGACAAGAAAGCATAAGATTTAACCAAGAAACCAAGCCCACTCTGTATAACCTTACTGTTTTGTTCCTTCAGAGTAATGTAATGCTTTCCACCTGTAATCTACTAGAGGATAGGAACTGGAGTTAACAATCTCCCCCGTGTTGACTCTGTGCATCAGCATAAGATACATGTGAAACCAACATCAGTTTATACTATTAAGTCAGGTTATATAATGTTAAGCTAGAATTGTTACACACTTCCTAGATAATGCCTGGGTCCACCAAGCAGTTCAATGACACCAGCTATCGGCAGCCAATAGTGACATTTGCAGAAGCTGTGAAATACCATGGTCGCATCTAGAGAGCTGACGACAAATACTACTCTGCTGCATTTCAGGTTTTATGGAAAAATGGAAGTTTTGGAGGTGGGAGTGGAGTAGAACAGTTAATGTTTGGGGGGCATTCTGCTAGTATCTGAATGACAATACTCTCCACAATTAGCTCATAGTTAGGTGTTTTAAGCTCCTTCTCTTTTTCATTTTTCAAATGGGGAAACTGAAAAAAAAAACAGGGTGTACATGTGTTCATCTGGAGTAACTGTTAACATTTTAACAGCATTATCATAGCCTCTATCATAAGTATTTTGTTGGTATCTCCATTTCAGTCTTTATGTCTTTAAAGTCTTTTCGGTCTTTAGGTCTTTAAAAATTTTTTTTAATATATTAAAGGCTTCCTTAGCAGTCCAGTGGTTACAACCACACTTTCATTGCCAAGAACCCATGAAAGAATGGGGCTTGATACTTAGAGAACTAAGATCCCACAAGCTGAGTGGCAAGGCCAAAAATAATAATAATAATAAAAGAAATAAAAGTAAACACTTAAATGAGGTATGGTTGACATGTAAAGAGCTGTGCATGTCTTCTAACTCTCTTCAGTCACGTCTGACTGTTGGCATCCCTATGGACTATTGCTAACATGAAAGATAGAAAGTTTGAAATATTTTCTCAGCTTAAAATTATATTTTCTTTCAACGTGGGAGTGTCTGAACCAGAGCCAGGCAACACAGAAAAAGGCAGCTTCCTCCATGAGGTTGTCACTTAGATGGGTTCTGTTACAAAGATGGTTGAACCGGTTAGTAGGAAGAAAAAACAAACAAACAAATGAGTTTTCAAATGTCTTATGTGTAATTTCATCATGTATTTGTGAGGTATTGCTTTTCTCTAACACACTAACTATCTTAACATACCCTAATGTAAAATTTAAGAAGTTTTTGATATAAAAATTAAATATAATGGGAAGTTATTTGTTATTTTGGCTTATTTGCACCATTTTGGCTATTCACTTGGATAAGTTAATGCAGTGTTATATAGTTTGCTGTTAAGAAATACAGCTAGCACCCAGAAAATAATCAGAATTAAATGTTAAATGTCAGTTTCTAATCTGTGACTTAGTTACTGAGCCGTGCTGTTTCCATAGTATATTCATGTCGTAGTCATTAGCTCTGGCATGTGCATCTGTGACCCTACGTTTGTTTTGGTCATCTTTAGTAATAATGCTAAAATGTTCAAATTAAGTGAAATGGCATCAAGCTCCTAAAAATTTTACTCTTTACTTAAAAAAATCCTGTGTGTGCTAAGTCACTTCAGTCATGTCCAACTGTCTGCAACCCCATAGTCTATAGCACATCAGGCTCCTCTGTCCATGGAATTCTCCAGACAAGAATAATGGAGTGGGGATCCTCCTCCAGGGTATCTCCCAACCCAGGGGGAGCTTTCCTCCTGGGGATCTCCTCCAGGGGATCTTCCCAACCCAGGGATCGAACCTTCATGTCCATGCCTCCTGCACTGGCAGGGGGAGTTCTTTACCACTAGCGCAAAAAAAAAAGTTTCAGCAAAATATACAAGTACAGAAATAACATTCCTCATGCTACATTTCTTAAATCCTAAATGAAAGATAGTACTTAAAATATAGTCTTTATTGTATTGTTGACTCATAAATGTCATCTTTCACATCATTACATTTTCCAATTAAACATCTTCAAGCATTTCTAAACATATGTTTATTGAATGGCCATATTTTTGAACATATTGAAAGCACTCGTCACCATATTTTATCAATAAGTTCCACTGTGTTTTATTACCATGAAGACCTAGCTGCTCTTTCTCTGAAACCTGCCAGAAGATTCATTATGGAACCCTTTCTCTTAATGCTTTTGTCTCTTTCTTTCAATTATATAATTCTTTAGCGTATGCCATTTTCCTGTTGACACAATGTGATATTAAGAGTTTGATGCTGTGAGCAAAGGACTGTTTTCTTTTCTTCTCTCTTCCCCTCCTACCTCCTTGCTTTCTCATATGACTCCCAAGCAAAAATAGCTATGTCTCAGGAATAAATGGGAATTAGTAAAAAAAAAAAGAAAAAAAAAAAAAACAACTTTAATCACATAGACCAAAGGGGAAAAAAACATATGAGAGTTGCACATAGAGATTATTCAAGGTTCAGCAACATTTAGTTGTGACCGGCAAGCAATTGGCATGATCAACAGAGGAGGAGAGGAAACACTATCATATAAAATGGAAGTTCTCCCATAGCTAGGTTTCAACCATAAAAACAAGAAAAAAATTAGAAAAAGTAGGAAAATACTATATATGTTACTAAAATCACAATAAATAATATGTAAATTTAGTATTATAAAGACTAAGTAAAACATATTTATAATCCTTTATTCATTCCATTAACAAATGCCTAAGAATGCCTGCTGGGTTTCCCAGGTGGTGCTAGTGGTAAAGAGCCTGCCTGCCAGAGCAGGAGACAGAAGAGACGCAGATTTGATCCCTGGGTGGGGAAGATCCCCTGGAGGAGGGCATGGCAACCACTCCAGTACTCTTGCCTGGAGAATCCCATGGACAGAGGAGCCTGGAGGGCTACAAGTCCATAGGGTCACACAGAGTCAGACACGACTGAAGCAACTTATCACACACTCATGCAAGAATGCCTGCTCTATGTCAAAAATTGTCTAAGGTGCTGAGTATAAAGTGCTGAGTTAGATGAACAAAGTCCTTGACCTTACAGAGCTTAGAGCATAGCTATGTTTGAGATTTTATGTTGATTTCCATGTGTTTGTCAGTACTTAGGTTTCCACAGTTGTATGTTTAAAGATACCTCAAATCTAAGATTTAAAGAGAACATCGACTTGCATCTAATTTACCTATGTATGATTTTACAATGATCTCTTGTGTTACTGAAAAATTAGCCAGTTGACCTAAGAAATAAATTGAAAATCTTACTTGAGCCAAAGTTGAGGATCATAACCCAAGAAGAGTACTTCAGAAAGTTCTGTGGACTGTTCCTCTCATTAGAAGTCAAGGCACAGTTATTTACAAAACAGAAAAACCGACTCACAAACTTAGAGAAATGAACTTACGGTTGCCAGGGGATAAGGATTGGGAGAAGGGACAGTTAGGGAGTTTGGGATGGACATGTACACACTGCTAAATTTAAAGTGGATAATCAACAAGGACCAACTATATAGCACACGGAACTCTGCCCAGTGTTATGTGACAGCCTGGATGGGAGAGGAGTTTGGGAGAGAATGAATACTTGTATATGTGTGACCGAGTCCCTTTGCTGTCCACCTGCAGCTAACACTGTTAATCAGCTATACTCCAATACAAAATAAAGAGTTAAAGGAAAAAGAAGTCAAGGCACAGTTTTAGAAGTTTTTTGAGATGGGGGCTGTACATTAAATAGTTTACATAACCCAGATCTAAGCACCATGTGACTCCTTACAAGATCCAGAAGGACTGTTACCTTTAAGAAACTGCCTTATGGATGTTAAGAGAATGTTGTTCTTTACCATTGGGCAGGCATTTCTGCTGACGGGGAGGTTTGATTGATGTCTAATGCAGGTACAGTATACACAGTGGGTAGAGAGAGGAAGGCCAAAGGGTACAGGAAATTTTTTGTTTAAATTTTTCTTATTTTACCATAAAATAGGAATTTTATTTCACACTTGTAATCTCCCTCCACACCAAGAGGAGTTTTCCTTTGCATTGTTCAAAAGAAGGTTTCTTTTGGTTCTAAGAAATTAGGAAAAAATCTTCAGAAAAAAAGGAATAAGAAAAAGCCAGTCATATTTCAGTTCAACTCAGTTCAGTCGCTCAGTTGTGTCCGACTCTTTGTGACCCTGTGGACTGCAGCACGCCAGGCCTCCCTGTCCATCACTAAGTCCCAGAGTTTACTCAAACTCATGTGCATTGAGTCGGTGATGCCATCCAACCATCTCATCCTCTGTCGTCCCCTTCTCCTCCTGCCTTCAACCTTTCCCAGCATCAGGGTCTTTCCCAATGAGTCAGTTCTTCCCATCAGGTGGCCAAAGTATTGGAGTTTCAGCTTCAGCATCAGCCCTTCCAATGAATATTCAGGACTTACTTCCTTCAGGATGGACTGGTTGGATCTCCTTGTAGTCCAAGGGACTCTCAAGAGTCTTCTCCAACACCATAGTTCAGAAACATCAATTCTTCGGTGCTCAGCTTTCCTTATAGTCCAACTCTCACATCCACATATGACTACTGGAAAAAGCATAACTTTGACTAGATGGACCTTTGTTGGCAAAGTAATGTCTCTGTTTTTTAATGTACTATCTAGGTGGGTCATAACTTTTCTTCCAAGGAGCAAGCATCTTTTAATTTCATGGCTGCAATCATATTTACATTGAACTTAATATCAAGGTGTGTTGATATTGCACACTCATAATGATGAGTGTGTTTTCATTGGCCTGTGCCTTAAATTCCTGATAATCAGGAGTAACGTTAAGAAGTTTCTAAGAAAAAAGACCCTCCCTCCTTCTAATTCTTTAGGATATGACTCTTTAGCTAAGTGGGAACTTTGAGGTCGAGTGCAACACCAGTGTGGGATATCTGACAAAGTCCATTCATGTTCGGCTTTTAAGTATTTCCTGTGATGAAAGACTCATTACTTTCCTTTCTTGAACATTTTTTTGAGTCTGTGTTTGTAAACAGTATTCTTTCTGCTGTTGAAGTTTCTAAGGGATTTTTAGGCAAATGAGCTAATAAATTTTAAAAAATGATAATAATACCACACAGTTATCCATTAGTCTCATGATGTTCATCTTGATTATTCAGTAGAATGCCAGAGAAACACCTATCCTCAAGACATTCTTAACCATTTAGAGAACTGAGATGTGGATGCTATAAAGATATAGCATTCATAAAGATGTTCTAAAGACTCCAGATATTCTGTGACAGTGGAAAACATAATTACTGCCAGTTCCATTGGGTTACTATGATCAGGTGATAGCTGAAGGCATTAAATGTAATCTGACCTTTAAGGGCTGTATAAGAATTAAACTGGTAGGTTTTGGAGGACAGTCAAGTTAGGGTAGAAATAGCGGAGAGAGAATGCACCCTAAGAATGCACTAGCACACACGGCGGGAGGACGGCTTGGCGAGTAGTTTGTAGACATCAATTTACAGGTGCTATTGAACATTAACCTACAGATAAAAGAGAACTGCTGACAGTTGTTGAAAACAGAAGATGGATAATGAGTGAAGGTGACTCTAGGTCTATAAGATAAATTATAGCTAAAAGCCTGAATGGGGAGTAATCCAGGGGAGTTGGAGTGATACTAACAGAGATAACAGATGGGTTTGAGAGCATTAGGAAGAAAGAGACATTGGGAAGAAAGTAAAGTGGATATGATGACTAATTTGGTAAAGAACGAGTTTTGAGGCTGGTCCACTGAGCACGTACAAGGAGCTGATTCAGTCAGCTAGAGGGAAATAGAAAAACTGCAATGAACCATTATTTCCTTGTAACAGGATTTTTAAAATGGAATAATAGGACTAATATCATGGGACAAGAAGCCTGTTAATTAACATCTCTTCAGCTCTTTCCTATTTTCTTTATACATTGGCTTTCTTTACCACTTGCTTCTTAACAAAATAAGTAGGTACGGTGAAGCTCTGCTGAAATTACCATTGTTCTTCTGACCTTAGACAGAACATTATATTAGAAGTGTCTGTTCCAGCCAGTACAATGAGGCAGGTAGACAAACAAATGATTCTTAATGTTATTGTTCAAATGGCATACTCCGTGGTTGTGAAGAATTACTAATAATCCATTCTGGAGAGTCTTGACATTGTCTTCAAATAAGCTACTCATCTCTTAATTAATATACAAAATAGCTTCTGACATTTGGTCAAAACTCTTTAAATGAATCACACTCCGCTGCAACTCAACCAAGTGGGGAACAACAGGGTCTCATTTAATCAGCATTTTAAATCCTGCTTTGCTGATGAAGACTCAAATGAGGCCTTAAGTGACTGTCATTTCATTTCAATCCTAAAATTCACTTGAAGGCTCATCATGTACTCTGAATTATCTTGCCAGGATGTTGAGTGGAGAATACATTTTCTAAAACGCATAGTGAAGTTATATGGACCATTTATGCACATATACCAGAAAACAGTGTCTTTCTCTATAGAATCGTGAAATAAGCGGTGTTAATTTTTAAAAAGTTGAGCGACATTTTGGTGTTGAATCGCCTCCGAAGAACAGTTCTGACATATTGCTTATGCTGTGCTGTGCTAAGTCACTTTAGTCGTGTCTGACTCTGCAACCCCATGGACTGTGGCCCGCCAGGCTCCTCTGCCCATGGGGATTCTCCAGGCAAGAATACTGGAGTGGGTTGCCATGCCCTCCTCCAGGGGATCTTCCCGACCTAGGGATCAAACTTGTGTCTCTTATGTCTTGTTCATTGGTAGGTGGGTTCTTTACCACTAGAGCCATGTGGGAAGTTCTGCATATGCTGTAACTGAAAATATTTTAAATGAATGGGAAGGAATCATTTAAATCCATAATAAATTATAGATTAAATTGAAAATAATGGTAACATGTATGATAGGCTGTTTGATATTGTTTAGAAAAAAAAATCATTGTTTTACTTACAATTTAAGCAAGGAAATGCTTCACTTGCAGAAATACAGGAAGATAATTTTGATGAAAATAAAATTTTTTCTTGTCGTTCTTCCTTATTAAACTCTGACATATTAAAAACATTCAAATATTACCAATCCCCATTTATAAAATGAATGTTTACCTTCTATCAGTATAAAAGTCACGCAAATTCTTTGTGGTCTAAATATTTAACCGTAATTATAATGTACTTTATATAATAACAGTAAACACTTCTAGCTTATTTACTATATGTTAGGTATTTTCATTCATTCATTCTTTTGTTTAACCTTTACTATGCTCCTGTGAGGCAGATACTAGCATTGTCCCTACTTTATAGGTTAGGTAATTGACATTAAGAAAACTGCCAAAGGCTCATTGTTACATGCAGACAGCACCATCTTTAGTTTCTGAATGTGGCCAAAGCTGGAGACCCCACAAAATAGAATATGTTTTTGCCTCCACTCCCCACCTCACTCCATATCCAACCTCAGATAAATGGAGAATGACATCCCAGAAAACCCCAGGTGAGGGCACCTCCCCATATTTGATAGAGTTGTCAATTCAAAAATGCTGGAAAATTGTGATTTAAAGCAATAAGATAAACACACTTCAACTATTCAAAACTGGTCAAATTCTGTATTCATAAAAAATTCTATTTTTTCTTTTATAAAAATTGAAGTGTGGAAAATTTAGTGTTGTGTAAAATTTCTATTTTAAATACTTTGACATTAACATATTATTTAATCTAAAATGTAAAACTCTAAATGAGCTGCTAAAGCACGTGAAAAAGGCAAGTATAGCTTAAATATGGTGATCTGTAAAGGAAAAAAAGCAGAAAGAAAACTGCCAAAGGACACACACAAAATTGGAGAAGCAGAACTGGAATAATACTTCACTAATTTGACTATGCAGTTAATGCACTTAATCTACTGAACTGTTTCCCTAGTGCTAGTGATACTCTCCCCAAATTCATATCCAACACTAATAAGAGTTGGCCTTCATATTCCCTTTGAAAAAATTAGTTAAGGCATTTTTAACTTTGCCCACACTGGTAGGTACCCTTCAATTTTACTGTTTTTGTTTTTTTTTTTAATTGAAGAGCATAATTGATCAGCCAAGCGTTAAAGACACACCACTATGGCCACAGAGACAGAACAGATGAAAATAGGAGGTGGGGTTTTGGAAAACAACATTATCCCCCCAAATTACTGGCTTTTTAAAACACAGATGGTTTCTGGGGCTACAATGCATTCCTGTTTTTTGACTTCTTTGTGATATTCCCCCAGTAAGTGTTTAAGTAAGAGAGGGCCATTGCATGGATCTAAATATTATACTCTTTCGGGTAAAGAACAGAGATGTATGAATGCAGATGTAATGTGTATGTGTGTGTGTGTGATGACTGGTTGTCTCTTAAATGTTAGAGGTTGTGCAGACATTTACAAACTGTATCCATTAATTCCATCACTCAGTCTTCAAATGCTCTCACTTCCTTTTCATCCTGTCTTTAAAATTTCTTCCTTTGTATGAGCCTGTACTGTATAGATTCTAACTCTGAGGCTCTTAAAACTTACTATTAATAAGAATGAAGTCCCAGAAGAAAGTATGTATTTTAGAGTCAATTGCATCATTTAAAATATTAATAGCAAAGGGAAATGTATATTTTTTGGTGACTTTTGAAATGAAATGAACTTTAGAGTAGATTTAATTCAGAACCCCATCTCTAAGCTGGAATGAAAAATGATTTTGTTTGGACATATTCCCATGGAATTGGAATTTTCTCAGGTGAATCATTTTATAAAACAAACGAATTCATGAGGAATGAGGAATTACTCTGTCTTATAGTATTAAAAACAAAACATAGCTGTCTCAGGGGTATAAATAGAAATTCAGGTATGCATCTTCATTTCTATTTGTTACATGTCCAAATTTTAGGGATTGAAATGCCCTTGGTTCATTTTTTAAAACAAACATATTGATTGTGTATCTAGCTTTCCAACAATAAACAAAATTATGGCAGTAAAAATTAAATCAACTTGAATTTTCTCTCTTTTCTCTTAGTTCACTCCCTTTTTCCCTTGAAGTATTATCATAGATTAAATTTGAATGTTCCTTCTAGATAAATCAGAAAATAAGAACATGATAAAGAACAAACTCTCACAACCCAGGACCAGTGCTAACAGATGCAAGAATATTCTGGGAGGAATGATAGGCTGTAATCCATCTGGAAGGGTTAAGGGGTTGTGGAAGTGTCTCATGTCTTCTTGCAAAGCTGATGAATGTGAGGGCTTTAAGGTTTTCTTCAAAGGTGAAATTAGAGGTGCAGAGGGCTTTGTTTATGTGTTTTTGGTGCAAAGCATTAAGTGAAGATGTATGTGGATGGAGAAAATTGGAACTATACTCTGTCTGGTTTTTTGAGTTGGTTTTG
Organism: Muntiacus reevesi; assembly: GCF_963930625.1. NCBI lineage: Eukaryota > Metazoa > Chordata > Mammalia > Artiodactyla > Cervidae > Muntiacus > Muntiacus reevesi. The sequence goes on along the minus strand of NC_089252.1, from coordinate 34,709,831 downwards.
CCCCCTCCAATGAGGAGAGTTGGTGAGGCCCAGCTAAAGGAACTGCTTCAAGGGAAGTTAGCAGTCCCCTGGAGCCAGATGATAATGTGGGTGCAGACTGGACTCCGCCCACTTCCCCCTGGAACCTGGAGCTCGTCTACCACCCCCAAGGCCTTCCTCTCATGGGGAGTCAGGAAACGGTGCCCCCTATGGAGCTTGTACAGGAAATAACGAAGTCCCTCAAGAAGAGACACTAACACAACATGGTGAAGCAACTATACTGCAATAAAAATACAGAAATCAGTCATATGTATGTGGTTTAAAGAATAGAAGAAGTGAATGAAAATGTTCATGGAATGTCTTTTTCCTTGACGATGAATTCCTTGGGCAGGTAAGAAAACATCTGAGAATCCCCTCCTCTGTCCTCACAAGCACCAGCAGCGGCCGCTGGGAGGCCGCACAGGGCCTTGCACCCACCTTGGACTCGTATTAGTATCAATCCTGGCTTTGCTGAACTTCCTTGTAGCCTATGCTGCTTCAGTCATTAAGCATGGACAGTGGGTATGACTTGCAAGGTTTTGGTACAGTTAAGATGGTGAGCTGAATGAGTGTCCAGGAAGGCCTCCTTAGAGGGTTGAAAGTGCTGAGCAGTCGGGATCACCTAAAACTCATGCAGTGTGCTCACAACTGTGTGGGGGCTATATCGTCCCACGGCGCTGGGAGCCAGGGAAGAGTTTGCCATGTGAACTGTGAACTAAAACTTGGACTCTCTGTCCCAGTGGTTAACCCCTCATACAGATGGTGCTTCTGGGCTTTATTTCGGTTCCCAGTTTTGCTCAAGTTTTTTGATAAACCTGTAACTTATTTACTAATATAACTATTTTCTTTTCTTTTTTTTTTGGCCATGCATTGCGATTTGCAGTATCTTAGTTCTCCCACCAGGGATTGAACCCTCAACCTGAGTGGTGAAAGTGTGGAGTCTTAACCCCTAGACCACCAGGGAATTCTCATATACAACTTTGTTCTAACTCATCATTTTCACACCCACCAACCCATTCTTAAAAACAAGAGAAACATAGCCCTCATCAAACAAAAAAGGAGTCACTGCAGATTGATAGAGAGAAAGCAAGTTGGTAAAAAAAAAAAAGGAGGCTGAGAATTTCTCTTCTTCATCAGCCTTCTTGAGTCGTTGCTGAAATAGGTCACTGCAGGACAGCCCCTGGATTCCCCGACTTCAATGGCCTCAGGCCCGCGATAGACACTAGATAACCAGAAACACTGATCTGGTTACCTGGGGGCCTGGTTGGGATGAGTTGACCTAGGGGAGTGCAGGAAAGGGTTAGAATTGCTCCACAAGCCCACTTCCTATTTGGTTATCTAAGGGTGAAAGAAACAGCCTCTCCCTGCCTCCCTTCATCACTTTCTTCATTCCTTTCTCTGAAATTCTCATTAAAAAAACGTGAAGTGATATTAAGTGATTTCCTATCACAAGAAACTAAAATATACGCATAATGAAAAGGAAGCCAATTAGAAAGTTGTACCAGTCATGGCTTTACAGACAAAACGTGGAGACTGTTTTGCCCCTGCAGAGAAAGCTTAGCCACACAGATGAAAAGACATGATTTTCCCTTTCTCTCCCCAGTCTTTCTTCTGCAGCCCTCCTCCTCATTCAGAACTTTAGAAAGAAAAATAATGGTGAGAGGGAGCTAAGGTAGGCAGCCAGCACTGGAATTCAAGAATTCCTGGAGGTGTTGCATGTGGGTCTCTGATATCACTGGATTCTCAAGAAAAACAGGGCTGATGAGATTCTCCTCTGGGAAGGTGTGGGGGAGGAACCCAGGCTGTCTCAGGGCCCCGATGTCCTTACATGCCCCTGTTTGCTCATCAGTGGACCGCATCCAAAAAACAAGAGAAATCAGTGTGGGTTACCGACATGGCATCAGGATGAGTAACATTTTCAGTAACTAAGTAATATCATTTGAGAAAAGTGATTTTTCAAAAGAAGACTATTAAAATTGAAAAAAAGTCTAATTTGGGGTTTGTGCGTACTAAAGGCTAATTGGCAATAGCACTTAAGTTACATTTTTGTGGTGTACTTTTAATCTACATAAGAACCAGGGAAAATAATTGATGTCAGAAATTGAATCCACGATCATGTTTTAAAAGTCAAGCACAATCATGCATATCTGAAATTAACAAAATTTGAGGTAGGATGAAGTGAATTTTAGTATAAAGGAAAAAACATTTTTACTTAAAATCTTAAAAATGCTGTCTATCTTTCTGTAAAATCAACTCCAAACAAACCTAAAGTTATTAAACCACTTTCACACTGATGTAGATAAGTATGCATATTTATTTGTTTAAATAAGAGGATGACTTTTTTAAAAAATCAGATAAATGAAAGTTTAAAGCCTGGAGAGTTTATAGCAATGCAATGCATTTCTAGTACCTGTTGCCATGGATACAATCATTGTCCTTATGGGAACTGTAAATATGACCCAATCATGCTGAGAGGCTTCACTGTTACTGACCGATACCTATATAGTGTTTGCAAGTGATACTGCTTCTGTAGACATGATTTGGTTTTATGTAAAAAAATGTTTTAAATTTAATAGCTAGAGGTTTCTATCACTCTAGCTTTTCTTCAGTTCAGTTCAGTTCAGTCGCTGGTTGTGTCTGACTCTTTGTGACCCCATGGACTGCAGCATACCAGGCCTCCCTGTCCATCACCAACTCCTGGAGTTTACTCAAACTCATGTCCATTGAGTTGGTGATGCCAACCAACCATCTCATCCTCTGTCGTCCACTTCTCCTCCTGCCCTCAATCTTTCCCAGCATCAGGGTCTTTTCCAATGAGTCAACTCTTCGCATCAGGTAGCCAAAGTATTGGAGTTTCAGCTTCAACATCAGTCCTTCCAATGAATATTCAGCACTCATTTCATTTAGGATGGACTGGTTGGATCTCCTTGCAGTCCAAGGGACTCCCAAGAGTCTACTCCAATGCCACAGTTCAAAAGCATCAATTACTCAGCACTCAGATTTCTTTATAGTCCAACTCTCACATCCATACATGACCACTGGAAAAATCATAGCCTTGACTAGACAGACATTTGTTGGCAAAGCAATGTCTCTGCTTTTTAATAAGCTGTCTAGATTGGTCATAACTTTTCTTCCAAGGAGCAAGTGTCTTTTAATTTCATGACTGCAGTCTCCATCTACAGTGATTTTGGAGCCTCTAAAATAAGGTCTATCACTGTTTCCACTGTTTCCCCATCTATTTGCCATGAAGTGATGGGACCAGATGCCATGATCTTAGTTTTCTGAATGTTCAATTTGAAGTCAACTTTTTCACTCTCCTCTTTCACTTTCATCAAGAGGCTCTTTAGTTCTTCTTCACTTGCTGTCATAAAAGTAGTGTCATCTGCATATCTGAGGTTCCTAATATTTCTCCCTGCAATCCTGATTCCAGCTTGTGCTTTATCCAGTCCAACATTTCTCATGATGTACTCTGCAAACAAGTTAAATAAGCAGGGTGATAATATACAGCTTTGATGTACTCCTTTCCTGATTTGGACCAAGTCTATTGTTCCATGTCCTGTTTTAACTGTTGCTTCTTGACCTGCATACAGATTTCTGGCTTTTCTAGTGTAGAATAAAAAAAATTCCACCAAAGGCAGCCTTCTAAGCATATAATATTTACTGAACTACTCTTCATTGTGTTTGAATTTTGATCATAGAATGGTGATTTCAATGTATTTGATTTATAAATGACATTTCTTTTCAAGTGATATAACATTATCTTAATTTTTGAAATGCCAAGTGTGTGTTTTAGCCCAATGATTGCTGTGAATCAATACGGTTTTACCTGTAGAGTCTTAGACAAGTTAACTTAGTCTCTGAGCCTACATTTCACAATAAACAGGGTGGGAATAATGATTTTCCCAACTCATAAAGGTGTTGTGAGCATTAAATGAGATGATCCGTGCGACTGCTGAACACAGTCACTGGCCCAGGGCAAAATTCAATAACTGGTAGCTATTAGTATGAAAAGAATCATTAATAATTAGTTTTGTAACACATTCAGGCAAGCCAAGGAAATTCATCAGTGACTGTGCATATGAAATATTAAGTCAACCTTGGAAATGGAGACATCTATACATATCGCCTTAAGTATTAGTTATCTGATGTCAGTATTTCTCCTGTCACTAATCAGTTTAATTTGGGCTAATTAGCCATTCATTCTCAGCAAGACGTTTGAGGCAATTTTAGAAGCAGCACAATCTAAATATACAGGCTCTACTTTCTTTTCCTGCTGTATTTGTGACTCAGACTAAAGTCATGATATCTGAAGGTTAGGGGCCCCTTCAGTCTTAGCATGAATTTCGTTAGTGCTGTAGAACAAATAGAGTGAAAGGGGAAGAACAGAAATGGACCTGGGTCTACGTCATGGCTCTGCTTCTCCCTCTCTCTGTGACCTTGGCCTGGAGAGTCGGCTTTCCTCAAGGTCAGTTCACTTATCCACACGAAGCAAATCATACCTTCCTTCTAGTTGTGAAAATAAAGCTCCTAGTAAGGAGCAGATATGTTTTTAACTGTATTACTTTTAACATTTGAGAAAGCTGAGCTTGGTGTATTCCTTATTCTTTTCTATGTAATACTCACCCTTTACCCTAATATTTCTAATTCAGCTTGAATACTCTCCAACTGTGAGCCAATTACACAAGAAGACCTAGAGACTCGATCTGTGACTTTCTGTGACTGTGAGTGGCAACGTTAGCTCTGATTCTTGTTTCCCTTGAAGAGTCATTCCTTTCTTTTCCAAGTATCATATATATCTGCACCTCCTCTCACAACACTTTTCTAATAGTTACTAGAGACCACATCACTCCAAGGAGAAGGGAAGAACAAAGACATGTCAGCATAAGGATTGAATTTGGAAGACAGTGGGTTAGCAAACATTGATATATCTACCCTTGAAGAACACTATCTCAGGAACTTCCCTGGCAGTCCAGTGGTTAAAAGTCCACCTTCTGCGGTGGGAGGTGGGAGGGAGGTTCAGGAAGGGGACATATGTGTACCCACAGCTAATTCATGGCAGAAACCAAAACAACATTGTAAAGCAATTGTCCTCCAATTGAAAACAAATAAAAAAAAAAACAAATAAATTTGTATTAAATAAGAGTCTGCCATTTATTGTAGGGGACATGATTTCGATCCTTGGCTGAGGAACTAAGATCCCACATGCCACAGAGCAACTAAGCCCGGGTGCAGCAACTACTGAGCCCAACTACTGAGCCCATGCACTCTGGAGCCTGCTGGCCACACTGAGAGATTCCACATGCTGCAGCTAAGACCTGACACAGCCAGAAAGAAAGAAAGAAATATTTTTTAAAAAGAAGAAAGTAAAACACCATCTCCCATACTCGCTCTGTCTCTGTCAAACCATCAAGAACCACTGCCCTACACAGAAGGAAGCTTCACAGATAGATCTGTGCTGTTGGGAAAACCCTTGGGGGTAGGCTTCCCAGGTGGTGCAGTGGTAAAGAATCCACCTGCCAATGCAGCTGGCGCAAGAGGTGAGGGTTCAATCCTTGGGTCAGGAAGATCCCCAGAGGAGGAAATGGCTACCCACTCCAGTACTCTTGCCTGGGAAATTCCATGGACGGAGGAGCCTGGTGGGCTACAGTCCATAGGATCTCAAAGAGTCAGACATGACTGAGCACAGACAACAACAACATCAGGAGGAAAGTACCTACTGAATGAGCTTCTACAGCTGTGCGGAACCAAGACTTGAAACTCTATTATGACCAGGATGCTGTGCATTCCACGAGAAGGCAAATGGTGTCTGGGAGAGGAAGTCCTCCCAGGATAGGAGAAGCAGGAGATGCTATGAGAATCAGAATTCTCATAAAGGAATCAGAGATCCAAGCTAGCTTAGAGAACCAAATGATTTGGTAGAAAATTTGTGAATTATTAAACAAGGCTGAAACCAGGAAGAAAGGAGAAGAAAGTATGTGACTGTGTCCATTGTAGAATGTACACTTAATTTAATGGGAAATTTGAGATGAGAAATGGACAGAAGATCATTATATAAACCAGAAGTAGATCGCCAGCCCTTAGTACATGCTATGTTTTACATTCATTCACTTATCATTAATATTATTGTTATTGTTTATTATTTAATTCCAGAGGGTAGAAAGAGAAAAGACATTCATTACACTGCAGAAGCTATATGGTTCTGCAGAAATATACAATTAACCTTTAGTCTGTGCTGTTTTTCAGAAGTTGGAAACAGAAGACAGCTTCACAAAGAAGACATTTTAGATTGCCTTTGACTTTCATGTTGATTTATTTTTTTCAACTGAGGACAGTGAGAAATGTTTTTTAGGCCAAGAGAACAATAAGGTGAAAGTCACAAAGGTATAAAAGTATATGACATGCTCAGGAAACCACAAAATTCCGGCATGGCTGTGAAATAGAATTTATTGGAAAAAATGATGAGAGCTCAGTCTGGACATACAGTTTGGAGCCAAATGGTAAAGGACATTACAGGATATCTAAGAAGTTCAGTTGGGACCTTGTGTAATGAAGGAGTCCTTTGAAGTTTTACTTGCTTGTTTTATTTATTTTTTAAATTTTTTAATTTTTAATTTACTTTTATTAGTTGGAGGCTAATTACTTTACAATATTGTAGCGGTTTTTGTCATACATTGACATGACTCAGCCATGGATTTACATGTATTCACCATCCTGATCCTTATTTTTACCCAAATCAAAGCTGCTTTTTCTAAAGATAACGAGAGAAACTTGTAAGCATCATGTCCCAGAAAAATAGCCCCTGCTGATACAGCTTATATATTCCCACTGTTTCTATTAATTTATATAGAAAGACAGGTAATGGTAGACCCTACAATCACCTCATTGAGAAGTATAGCCTTGGTAGAATCACGAGGTTCCACCACTTTCTGTTTTAATTGAGTAGATGGGGATAAACACATGAACTCATGTAACATGTAAGGGATATATGTATATATGATGCGTTTGTAGTTTTAGAAACACTATTTTTGTATTTATTTTTTGGCTGTGCTGGGTCTTTTTGCTGTGGGCGGGCTTTCTCTAGTTGCGGCAAGTGGGAGCTACTCTCTAGTTGCAATGCCCAGGCCTCTCGTTGTGCGACTTCTCATCTCACAGAGCACAGGCTCCAGACATGCAGGCTTCCGTAGTTGTGGTGCATGAGCTTCGTTGCCCCACAGCACGTGAAGTCTTCCCAGACCAGGGATTGAGCCAGTGTCCCCTGCATTGCAAGGTGGATTCTACTGGATCACCAGAGAAGCCCCTTACATTCGTAGTTTTGAAGCAAGAGATACTGCTTGAGGCTGAAGGAATCAGGGTAAGCTTTGTGGGGAACGTAGCAACAAAATATGAGGGACTGATTCATAAAATTACTTGTGTGGGACTCATGCCAATATAGTTTGAGTTGCTCCAGTTTCCATCACATGTGCTGAGGAAGTGAAGCCTTAATATCCAATGAATGGTGGTGCTTGTCCTCTGCAGTGGCCATTCTAAAATTTAAGTAAGGAATTGTACCCACTTATCATTCAATCTTTAGAATTCACACTTATACGCCAACTAGTACAATCTCACCATTTGTGGATGAGGGGTTACGAGTTACTTGGGATTACAGAAGTAGTCAGAGATGGGACTAGGCTTGTGTTACAGACTTTATGCCATCCTATCCATTTAGAGTTGCTTAAAACAGTATTACAAGACCCAATGAAATAAAAAGAAATGGTAAGAAGTGATAAACAACTATTGTTACTTTAAAATTTTTCAAAAGATTGAAAAAGACAATTTTCATACAGATATAACATGAGCATATATCCAAGACTGTACTAAATTCACTGCATTAATAAACCAGTAAGATGATTTAAGGGGCTTCCCAGATGGCTCACTGGTAAAGAATCTGCCTGCCAATGCAGGAGACATGGGTTTGATCCCTGAGCCTGGAAGATCCCCTGGAGTAGGAAATGGCAACACACTCCAGCATTCTTCTCTGGGAAATCCTATGGACAGAGGAGCCTGGTGGGCTAAAGTCCATGTGGTCAGAAGAGTCAGATGTGACTGAGCGACTGAACACGAAGATGGTTTAACCAGTCTAAAGAGTATTTGAGAAGCTAAGTATTTATAGGCAGATTAGTAAAGAATGTTAAAATAAGATAGCTGAGTTTGATAGAACACAGGTTACACTAAACTATAATTTAGGGGATTATCTGTCATACCAACATGAAAACATTTGCCTCTCTATCAGACAAAAGTCTTTAAATTAACCTCTGTTCCAATGAAGTTCTACAATAGTCTATTCATTATAAAGTTAATCAAAGGTACAAGCCTCTCACTGAGAGATACCCAGGACTTTCCCTATTTGCAAGATCCAGATAAATTTTCTCAGAGTGATTCACAAAACTTCAAAGCTTTGACCTCAGATATCCTTTCTGAAAATTATTATGAACATGTTGATTTATCTCTAGTACAGAACCTTTCAAATATAAATAATCATCTTTCTGGAAACAAATAATATTGACAGTCCACAGTTTCGGGTTTTATTTTCTTGGCTCTTAATGCTTCTATAAGAACCACAGCTCTAGCAAAATGTATCTGAGAACTTGTGAGAATAAATTTTGTATTCTGCACTTATATTTAGTTAGAAGGCTGAAGACAGATCTCTAGCAAACAACATAAGGAATAAGCTGGAACTAGCTGAGCTTCCTATAGGTGAGAATTATTTAAATGTTTCTCAATGGACAAAAGACATGGATATGAGCTGCTTGCACTGAAAAATGCACTTAAAAAATATTTATTTGGCTGCATCAGGTCTTAGTTGAGGCTCATGAGATTTTCCGTTGCAGTACACAGTTTCTAGTTGTGGCCAGTGGGCTCAGTAGGTGCAGTATGCCGGCTTCGTCCTTGGCATGTGGGATCTTAGTTCCCAGACCAGAGATGGAACCCACATCCCTTGCATTTGAAGGTGGATTCATAACCTCTACACTGCCAGGGAAGTCCCTGGAATATGCACTTTTGAAACTTGTGGTCCCTTTCACTTCATTCATTCACCAATATGTTTACCAATCAAACATTTTTTTTTAATTGCTAAGAGCTATTTGCTGTGGAAGATAGTAACATTTATAAGAGATTTTTATCATTCTTTTACAAGAATGTTTTATTTTTTTATTTTAATTTTTTTTTGTGTTTTGTTTTTTTTAAAGATCTTTTTTTTTTTCCCATTTATTTTTATTAGTTGGAGGCTAATTACTTTACAATATTGTAGTGGTTTTTGTCATACATTGACATGAATCAGCCATGGATTTACATGTATTCCCCATCCCATCCCCCCTCCCACCTCCCTCTCCACCCGATTCCTCTGGGTCTTCCCAGTGCACCAGGCCCGAGCACTTGTCTCATGCATCCCACCTGGGCTGGTGGTCTGTTTCACCCTTGATAGTATACATGTTTCAATGCTGTTCTCTTGAAACATCCCACCCTCACCTTCTCCCACAGAGTCCAAAAGTCTGTTCTGTACATCTGTGTCTCTTTTTCTGTTTTGCATATAGGGTTATTGTTACCATCTTTCTAAATTCCATATATATGCATTAGTATACTGTAATGGTCTGTATCTTTCTGGCTTACTTCACTCTGTATAATGGGCTCCAGTTTCATCCATCTCATTAGAACTGATTCAAATGAATTCTTTTTAACAGCTGAGTAATATTCCATGGTGTATATGTACCACAGCTTCCTTATCCATTCGTCTGCTGATGGGCATCTAGGTTGCTTCCATGTCCTGGCTATTATAAACAGTGCTGCGATGAACTTTGGGGTGCACGTGTCTCTTTTAGATCTGGTTTCCTTGGTGTGTATGCCCAGAAGTGGAATTGCTGGGTCATATGGCAGTTCTATTTCCAGTTTTTAAAGAAATCTCCACACTGTTTTCCATATGGCTGTACTAGTTTGCATTCCCACCAACAGTGTAAGAGGGTTCCCTTTTCTCCACACCCTCTCCAGCATTTATTGCTTGTAGACTTTTGGATAGCAGCCATCCTGACTGGCGTGTAATGGTACCTCATTGTGGTTTTGATTTGCATTTCTCTGATAATTAGTGTTTTAAAATGTTTGCAGATGGTATTCTCTGTGTGTTGGACACATGCAGTGACCTACTCGGTGGCATTTCCATGGTTTTGTCTCCTTAGTTTTCCTCAGGAGAAGAGGAAGTTACCATTTGTTCCCAAATGTGGAGCACATCAAAAGGAACAATGAACTAGCTGGAGATGAGTTTTTTTTTTTTTTTTTAGACAGTAATGTTATTCCTCTGTAACTGATGTTCTAAAATTAAAGTAAGATATTCATCTTAAATTCTACTGGGCTTCCCAGGTGGCTCAGTGGTAAAGAATCCGCCTGCCAATGCAGGAGACCTGGGTTCAATCCCTGGGTTGGGAAGATCCCCTGGAGAAGGAAATGGCAACCCACTCCAGTATTGCTTGGATAATCCCATGGACAGAGGAGCCTGGCAGGCTATAGTCCAGGCGGTTGCAAAGAGTTAGACAAACCTTTGGTTTGTATGTTTCTCTCTCTCCATCTCTTTATCTGCCTTTCTCAATCTCTCCCTACCTCTCTCTCTGGTTTGTTTTTATAGGAAGAAACATTCAGGCTCTGTTATTCCATATTGGCCACAGTAGAACTTTCTTTCTAAGCAAGCAGGACTTGTAAATAATATGAGGAAAGAAGATAGGTTACACACTTCAAAGCAAAAAAAAAATGCTATGCAGCATTGTTAAATATGATCAGGCAATGGCCTCTAAAGTGTCAGGAGGTTTATTGCTAATGTACTAGGCAGAATACAGCTGCTTTTGAAGACTACGAAAAAGTGGTATAAATAGAGTTACTTAACATGAATGGATGGATTATTTTATGAACAAAGTTAAGGAATTAGGCTAAATGACCACTGAGTACATTTAAATGTTTGTATCAATAAACTGTGTTCTTTTACCGTGAGTCTTAGTATCACATAATTTCACAAATATCTATATTAAAATGTTAGAAGCTGTAACAGCTATTTCTTCACTGAACTTTACCATCATATACAAAACAACACTGGTATTAACTAATGATTACTCAGTAATTGCTTATCTTTTGTGTCTATGTGTTGAACACATACAATACTTAAAACTGAAATCAGATCATTTCAAATATAGAATTCTACAAACATAAACTATCTCAAAGCTGGAAGAAAATACAACAATTCCACCCAGAGCCCAGCTGACCTTTGCTGTTACTGATTTGACAAAATATCTCAATGAAATTCAAGGCTGACCTTTCTGCACCCCATCTTATGATAATTTTTCTGTTTAAGGAGTTAATCAGCTCAAGTTTCATTGTACTGGGAACTTGACAACAGAAGAAAGGAAGAAAAGTTTAATATAACAAAGATTGAGGGACAGCACAGAATACACAGAAAAAGGAAAAAAGTGTCAGTATCAGGCAAATAGCTATCTAAAAACAGATAGTCTTATTAGCACCTTTTAAACATTCATCACACTCAAACTTTCTAATCTTTTTTCTCATCAAAAAGTGTGAGAATAGTGTGGGTAAGTTTTTTTGGTATGGCTTTTGAAGTCAGAAGAGAATGAAATGATCAAACTTGACAAAAAGGAAGTTGCGGAAAAGTTAACATTAAATAACAGTGCAGGAAAGTTTTTGGTTAAAAATTGAACATAAATAATGGTCTTTGGAATTGGAGAAAATGAATCATTTTAAACTATTCCTATCTAGCTCTCTTTCTACTAATGACTCATGAGTAATAAACATATAGAATAATTCATTGTTCATATTATAATGAAAACAATTATCCTCTTTTTTCCTCTTGGTCCTTGAGCACAGAATGACAATGTAGGATCCATCACATGAACTAATATGAGGTTACTGTTGTGTAGTTGCTCAGTTGTGTCCAACTCTTTTGTGACCCCATAGACTGTAGCCCACCAGGCTTCTCTGTCCACAGGATTTTCTAGGCAAGAACACTGGAGTGGGTTGCCATTTCCTCCTCCAGGGGATCTTCCTGACCTGGAGATCAAACACTCACATTCTACACTGCAGGCAGATTCTTTATCATCTGAGCCACATTAGCTACCTAATAGTTTTCAGAAATCATGACTTCCTGGGAGTGTAAAAGTCCCACTGTTTTCCTACATAGCCTCTCTCTGCTTCAAAACAGTCACCAATAACTATTCCATCTTCTTTATTTCAAATTATGCTTATTTATAAGACCCTGATGCTGGGAAAGATTGAGGGCAAGAGGAGAGGGGGGTGACAGAGGATAAGATGGTTGGATGGCATCACTGACTCAATGGACACGAGTTTGAGAAAACTCAGGGAGATAGTGAAGGACAGGGAAACCTGGTATGCTGCAGCTTATGGGGTCTCAGAGAGTCGGGCATGACTTGGTGACTGAACAACAAGAAGAAATGTTGGTGTTTGCATATTTTTATCACTCAATAGTTCCCGACTTTAAGTATTAAATGCTTGGATACTTGGTGAAACAGAAAAATGGTTTACTTTATGCCATCAATTTAGACCACAAACATAATTCCACGTGAAAATTACATAAACATCCATATAACTAAGTTTCCTGTTTGTTTTCAGAATACAGAAAATTTCTTCTAATTGTGACCTCTTAGTATTGTTTCTAAGACAGGGTGGAAATTTGGACACCTACAAGTATACACTGTCCTTGCTTGTTTGGTACGTTCTGTGTTAAAGTGAATTGATTAAAATTAATTGGTTAAATATTTAATATACAAACGTGTCAGACCTCAGAATATGCAAAGGAAGCAACATCCAATTCTTATCCATTAGGAAATGTTAGTCTTGTATTCAGTAATAATGATTAACATGAGTCAATTATTGAGTTGCTTTTGCTTAGTCATAATGCTGTGAAAGTGCTGCACTCAATATGCCCGCTAATTTGGAAAACTCAGCAGTGGCCACAGGACTGGAAAAGGTCAGTTTTCATTCCAATCCCAAAGAAAGGCAATCCCAAAAGGCAATTCCAAAGAATGTTCAAACTACCACACAATTGCACTCGTCTCACACGCTAGCAAAGGAATGATGAAAATTTGTCAAGCTAGGCTTCAACACTACGTGAACCGAGAACTTCCAGATGTTCAAGTTGGACTTAGAAAAGGCAGAGGAACCAGAGATCAAATTGCCAACATTCGTTGGATCATTGAAAAAGCAAGAGAGTTTCAGAAAAACATCTACTTCTGCTTCATTGACTATGCTAAAACCTTTGTGTAGATCATAGCTAACTGTGGAAAATTCTTAAAGAGATCGGAATACCAGACCACCTTATCTGTCTCCTGAGAAGTCTGTAGCAACAGTTAATTTGCTGAGAAGTCAAGAAGCAACAGTTAGAACAGGACATGAAACAACAAACTGGTTCCAAACTGGGAAAGGAGTATGCCAAGGCTGTTTATTGTCACCCTGCTTATTTAACTTTTATGCAGAGTACATCATGGGAAATGCCAAACTGGATGAAGCTCAAGCTGGAATCAAGATTGCCAGGAGAAATATCAATAACCTCAGATATGCAGATGATATCAACCTTATGGCAGAAAGGGAAGAGAAACTAAAGAGCCTCTTGATGAAAGTGAAAGAGGAGAATGAAAAAGCTGGCTTAAAACTCATCATTCCAAAAACTAAGATCGTGGCATCCAGTCCCATCACTTCATGGCAAATAGATGGGGAAACAATGGAAATAGTGAGAGACTTTATTTTCTTGGGCTCCAAAATCACTGCAGATGGTGACTAAAGCCATGAAATTAAAAGATGCTTGCTCCTCAGAAGAAAAGCTATGACCAACTTAGACAGCATATTAAAAAGAAGAGACATTACTTTGCCGACAAAGGTTCGTGTAGTCAAAGCTATGGTTTTTCCAGTAGTCGTGTATGGATGTCAGAGTTGAACCATAAAGAAAGCTGAGTGCCAAGGAAGTGATGCTTTTGAACTGTGGTGTTGGAGAAGACTCTTGAGAGTCCCTTGGACTGTAATGAGATCAAACCAGTCCATCTTAAAGGAAATCAGTCCTAAATATTCTTTGGAAGACTGATGCTGAAGCTGAAGCTCCAATACTTTGGCCACTGGATGCAAAGAACTGACTCATTGGAAAAGACCCTGATGCTAGGCAAGATTGAAGGCAGGAGGAGAAGGGGATGAGAAACGATGAGATGGTTGGACGATGTCACAGACTCCATGAACATGAGGTTGAGCAGGTCTTAGGGGTTGTGGTGATGGCCAGTGAAGCCTGGCGTGCTGCAGTCCCTGGGGCCTCAAAGAGTCAGACACAACTGAGCAACTGAACTAAACTGAACTGAAGTGAAGAGGATGGGTATATTCTAATGGATGGGCAGAGTCACAGAAGGAAAGAACCCTTAATAATGTGCCAAAGAGTTAGAGATTCCCTTGCAGGTCAGCCCATAAAGAATCTGCCTGCAATGCAGGAGACCAGGGTTCAATCCCTGGGTCAGGAAGATTCCCTGGAGAAGGAAATGACAACCCACTCTGGTATGTTTACCTAGGAAATCCTACGGACAGAGAAGCTTGGTAGGCTAGAGTCCATGGGGTCACAAAGAGTTGAATGTTACTTAGTGACTAAACAATAATAAATCTTTTAATAGAGTAGCCCTCATGTTAAATAAAACAATCATAGACTTTATTGTACAGTTTTTTGTAATTATCCTTCGAAATATATTTTAAGTCTTCTTTTTGTCAAATTTTGCCTTATTTTGACATCTTAATACAAATAAAAGGTTTTTTGTGGTTGTAAAATTTAGCTTATAAATCATTCAAATGGAAGTGAAAAGTTACTATGTCATTGTTAATAACTTAGTCTTTTAAGAATATACATATTTTTGTAAAGGAAAAGCACTTTAGATGTTCAATCAGTACTATATGTCTGTTTTGCAGAAATAAAATTCAGCTTAGAGATTCTCTTTAAATATTTTTGTTCTCAAATGTATTTTCTGTTGATAAATGGAATTTTTGTACAAAGCTGAATAGTTGTACTGTTGGTCTAGATATTTAAAAACAAATCTGGACTTAGGCAAGTATATTTCATCATGTTAAAATATTTAATATGCTATTTTAGTATACTATTAAAGTTTGACTTCATAATTTTTAAAAAGTAAGATTTAATCTGATAAATCTTAAAATTTATAAAGATTTGCGTGGATTTGTTATGAAATTTTTAATTACTCTAGATAACTGTTGATTGTCTCAAAATAAGAATAGAATTACTATTTATCGGTTTTTTTTTTTCTTAAATTTTAAAAATTCAGGTCAGATTCATCTTGTCTTATTCACAAACTCCTATATATACCTAATTTGTGTCCCTCAGAACACTTATGTTATAGTTATTTCTTCCTTAACTTGTAACCATCTGGCAGTGTGTTCCTTGTCTCAAGTTGTATAAATAAAGTCTGGCACTCTCCCTGTTTCTTACACATTTGATGGGGGCCATAGTTAGGGTGGTATAACACCATATTGTTGATGGTGACAGGAATGGTGATGATGATGATGGTGATTGTGTGACAATGTGATGGAAATAGTAATGGTAATGATCTCAATACAGTTCAGTTCAGCTCAGTTGCTCAGTCGTGTCTGACTCTTTGTGACCCCATGAATCACAGCACGCCAGGCCTCCCTGTCCATCATCAACTCCCAGAGTCCACCCAAACCCATGTCCATCAAGTCGATGATGCCGTCCAACCATCTCATCCTCTGTCGTCCCCTTCTCTTCCTGCCCTCAATCTTTCCCAGCATCAGGGTCTTTTCCAATGAGTCAGTTCTTTCCATCAGGTGGCCAAAGTATTGGAGTTTTAGCTTCAACATCAAGTCCTTCCAATGAACACCCAGGACTGATCTCTTTTAGCATAGACTGGTTGGATCTCCTTGCAGTCCAAGGGACTCCCAAGAGTCTTCTCCAACACCACAGTTCAAAAGCATCAATTCTTAGGTGCTCAGCTTTCTTTATAGCCCAACTCTCACATCCATACATGACCACTGGAAAAACCATAGCGTTGACTAGATGGACCTTTGTTGGCAAAGTAATGTCTCTGCTTTTTAATATGCTGTCTAGGTTGGTCATAACTTTCCTTCCAAGGAGAAAGCATCTTTTAATTTCATTGCTGCAATCACCATCTGCAGTGATTTTGAAGCCCAGAAAAATAAAGTCAGCCACTCTTTCCACTGTTTCCCCATCTATCTGCCATGAAGTGATAGGACTAGATGCCATGATCTCAGTTTTCTGAATGTTGAGCTTTAAGCCAACATTTTCCACTCTCCTCTTTCATTTTCATCAAGAGGTTCTTTAGTTCTTCTTCACTTTCTGCCATAAGGGTGGTTTCATCTGCATATCTGAGGTTATTGATATTTCAGTGAACTAATAGGGACTGGAATGGGTGAATTTAACTCAGAAGACCATTATATCTACTACTGTGGGCAGGAATCCCTTAGATGAAATGGAGTAGCTATCATAGTCAACAAAAGAGCTCAAAATGCAGTACTTGGATGCAATCTCAAAAACGACAGAATGATCTCTGTTAGTTTCCAAGGCAAACCATTTAATATTACGGTAATTCAAATCTATGCCCTGACCAGTAACACCAAAGAATCTGAAATTGAACAGTTCTATGAAGACTTGCAAAATCTTCTAGAACTAACATCCCCCCAAAAGATCTCAATACAACTGAATAATGTTTTCACAATAAGTCTTCATACTGGTATTATCTCTTCATCATAGTTCTGTGAGACATTCATCCCCATTAACATATGAAAAAAAACAAAGTTAGAAAAGATTAAATACTTCATCCAGATTTATCTATGACTCAATTTTTTTAAAAAGAAAATTAGTTTTGGTGGGATTATGTCAGTGTAGTTTGGTCAATTGTAACAAATGTGCGGCTTTGATTGGAGAACTGTCTGTTCTTTCCTCTTAATTTTGTTGTGAAACTAAAACTACTCTAAAAAAGAATAACGTCTTTAAAGATTAGTTTCTGGCTTTACAGCACACTTAGAGAGTTTTCCAGTTGTCAATATTATTAAAATATTACTCCTACTATCACTTTAGATTTCTTTATTTGCTATTTCATTTTTTTTCTTTGTTTAAAGTTTATTTTACATGGACCATTTTTAAAGCCTTCATTGAATTTTTTGTCACAATATTGTTTCTGCTTTATGTTTTGGAGTTTTGGCCACAAGTCGTGTGGAATCTTAGCTTCCTGACCAGGGATCGAAATTGCACCCCTTGTATAGGAAGACGAAGTCTTAACCACTGGATTGTCAGGAAAGTCTCTGCTATTCCATTTTCAAAATCTTTACATTTATATTCTCATTCTGATTGTCCAACAGAGGAGAGCTTGGTATTATAATTGTTTTAGTGATGTAAATGGAGAAACTGAAGCAAAGAGGAGAAAATTGTTACTTCCTTAGCCACTAAATCCAATAGTTTACAAGTATAATTTAGTGTTGCATGAATTAGTAATAGTGATAGTAATAATAAACCAGCTTCGCATACTTTTTCACTGTAAGAATTCAGTCATTTTGATATATAACTCAATGGTCCAATTCCACAGAGTTCTTCTTAAGATTCTTGCCTACACAAATTTATCACACTCTACAATAATTTAGCTTGTGTAACTGAAGAGATTGTTTATAGCAATTTCCTTACTAATCACTTTCTAATGACAAATTACTTTAATACAATGGATTATAATAATTCACCCGCTACCTTAAGCAATGAATAAATTACTATTTGCATATTGCTGTTGAGTTTTTAGTATTACTTTTCTGCTCTAAATATTAATAATTCTCAATAAAATTTTGCATGCTTTGAGTTATTGGGAGCACTGCATGTTAAAAGTGTTCCCAAATGATTCCATTGTTTATTATTCAACAAAGATAGACCTTTCAGTGTTGATTTCTTTTCCTGGGTAATTGCGTTTCTGGTTGCTCAGTATTTAAGTACTCATGGCACCAAGGGATTAGAGAATCAACTGTAGGTTGTTAGGATCATAAATCCTGGTGACACATTTTGATTAAGAAGAGCAACAGAGACTGCAGTGCATGCTTAGTGCATTGGCCAAACCCCTCAGCTTTATCACCAAGGTATTTATTTCTCGCTGCAAGTGAAGCTTTATAAAGATAAGAATTTTTTCCTGTTTTATTCACTACTATAGCTGAGAAGCATTTACGAATTTTAAGTAGCTGAAGTAATTACATGGCACAATCAAAATTCAAAGGATAATATATTCAATACTAATGAAAATAATTGTAAGGAAAACTGTGCTGTGCTGTGCTCAGTCGCTCAGTCCTGTCCAGCTCTTTGTGACCCCATGGACTACAGCCCGCCAGGCTCCTCTGTCAATGGGGATTCTCCAGGCAAGAACACTGGAGTGGGTTGCCATGCCCTCCTCCAGGGGACCTTCCCAACCTAGGGATCGAACCCAGGTCTCCCATATTGCAGGTGGAGTCTTTATCAGCTGAGTCACCAGAATATTAGCATTTCCCAGGTACTTGTATCAAGATCTTTTCCATGAGTCTTACCATTTAATTCTCAAGATAGCCCAGTGAGGTAGGTGTCATCCAGGTGGGCCCTTTCAGTGCAATTCCATGCCATGTGACACAAGAGGGTGGGGAGTAGCTTCTGTAAGGGGAAGTTTAGCTGACATAACCAAGGATCACCAACCAGAGTGCTCATGGTTCCCCAGTCTTCCCATTATTTAACATCTAACATCATAGCCAGGAAGTCTACAATGATTCTATTATATAGAGACAATATAATAAATAAATATATAAGATGATAAATGGAGATAAAGTCAAATGGAAAAATAAAACTGGAAAAGGTGACAGAGTGCCTGGGCTTGGTAAAAATCAGGGATAAAGTACATAAATAAACACACTTAAATAATGTGTGTTTTAAAAGTAGAGTTGTTAAGAAGGGACTCACTAATACTGTGACATTAGAGTTAAACCTAATGGAGATGAGAGAATGAGTTCTAGAATGCCTAATTAAATCACATACTCAGGAACTCACAGAATCTTTGCATTAGTTTTCTGACCTGTGGGGTTAGGGCTATCATGGTGTGGTAATTATCACCAACTCCCATTCAACTCATCTATTTGACCTGCCAGATGGCTCTCGAGAATGACAATGGATTATCATAAACTTAACCAGACCATGACTCTAATTGTAGCTTCTATTCCAAATGCGGTTTCACTGCTTAAACAAATAAATGCCCTGTATGTGTCACACTTCCCAGGTGGTGCTAGTAGTAAAGAACCCGCCTGCAATGCAGGAGATGCAAGAGACGTGGGTTTGATCCCTGGGTCAGGAAGATCCCCTAGAGGAGGGCATGGTGATCGCTCCAGTATTTTTGCCTGGAGAATCCCATGGATAGAGGAACCTGGTGGGCTACAGTTCATAGGGTCGCAAAGAGTCAGACATGACTGAAGTGACAGCACACTTGATCTGGCAAAATAGTTTTTCTTGATACTTATTAGTACCAGAACAACTTGCTTTTCACTGGCAAGGCGAGCAATGTAACCATTATCATAAGTATGCTGACCCTTCTACTCCATGTCATAATTAAGTCCTCTGGGAACTTCATTATTTTTTCTCTCCTGCAAAATGAATTATATTAATTGTATTCTATGGGTTGGACCTAAAATGAGCAAGAACTAGCTACTACCCCACATTATTGGCAAAATATTTGTGTGTCAGAGTCTGGAAAACAAATACACCAAAAATATGGACTTTCACCTCAATAAAATGTCCAGGGGCCCCATGGTACAGAGCATGTAAAGAAAATCCTTCTAAAGTGAAGATAAAGTTGTAGCATCTGGCCCTCCTACAGACAAAAAAGCAGAAGTGTCATAGCAGCTAGTGGTGACACCTGTTTGGATGTGGGAGGTGACATTCCTCATTGAGTGTCCTACTCCAGTCCATTACCAAGTGACCCAAGAAGCTGTTAGTTTTGAATGGAGCCCAGAACAAGAAAAGGCTCTGTCACATGACCAAGTAGAGTCAACGGTGCTTGAAGCGTCCGTGGCATGTAGAGACCATGTTGGAGACTTTGGCAGGCCCCCAGAGGGGAATCTCAGCGAAGACTCAGGATTTTGGAGCAAATTCCTGCCATTTCCTGTGGGTAACTACTCTTTTTGAGAAAAAGCTTTTGGTTGCTTCTGAAACTTAGACTGGTCATTTAACAACGAGCCATTGGTGCTTCCCTGGTGGTCCAGTGGTTAAGACTCTGTGCTCGTAATGCAGGGGGTTGGGGGTCGATCCCTGGTCAGGGAACTAGATTCCACATACTACAATGAACAGCTCTTGCACACCACAATTAAGACCTGGCACAGCTATGTGACTGTGAAGTCGCTCAGTTGTGTCTGATTATTTGCGACCCCATGGACTGTAGCCTACCAGGCTCTTCAGTCCATGGAATTTTCCAGGCAAGAGTACTGGAGTGGGTTGCCATTTCCTTCTCCAGACACAGCTATATATGTGTATATATATATATATATATATAATTATATATTATAATATATTATATATTTATTTATATATAAATGTATTATATTATATTTAAATATATTATATATTTATAATATATTAATAATATATATTTAAAATATGTATATATTTTATATACACATGTATATGTATACACACACATATATCTATATATTTTATATACACCAGGCTGGCGTAGGGTAACCTCACTCCTAAATTCTCTAGTGTGTAATTCAGCCCTTCACATCTATATTCCATGAAAGTTGATTCCTCAGTATCAGGAAATTTGCTGATTCAATATCTACAAAGAATTTGTAGGGATGGGAGACCCACAGTTGGGAGAGTCATAATTGCCTGCTCTCTGGAATGTGGGTGGAAATCTGAGTGTCTCAGAATTTTGTATATGAATTTTCAATCAATTTCACTTTTTTCCCTAGCACCTTTCATCACCTCTCTTTTCAGGGACTTTGAGAACTTGATTTTCACCAGAAATCCTTGACAAATACTTAGTCTTCAACTTTGCTCTCTGAAGTTTTTATGACCCCCTCTTCCTGTTAATCTGTCTTCTTAAAATTATTTCAAATCTTCCTATGCTCTTGCCTCACCTCTCACTGTCTTTGTCTTGGGTAGTTAATTTTCTTTTTCATTCATTTATGCTATTTTAATGGGTTTGTGGAAAAGGGATGAAAAGTTCATACTGTCAGTCTATCTTTTTAACAATGTCTCTTTATTGGTTTTTCAGAATGAGATTCTAGTGCCAATTCTAAAGTTTCAAGAAAAAATTTAATAGGATGATTGAAAAATAATATAAAATTTAAAACTATTATATTTCTAACTAGTATGTGCTCAGTTGCTCAGTGGTGTCTGACTCTGTGTGACCCTTTGTAGCCTGCCAGGCTCCTCTGACCATGGGACTCTCCAGACAAGGATAGTGGAGTGAGTTTCCTCCTCTGGAGGATCTTCCCAACCCCGGCATTGAACCAGTGTCTCCTGCATTGCAGGCAGGTTATTTACCCACTGAGCCATCTGGGACAATGTTAAAATTGGTTAAGTAGGAAAAAAAAAAGAATTTTCACTTTTATCAGTGATTCAAAAGGAGCTGCATAAGAGTAAAACCATCTGGATCTTTTTCTTTGTGTTTTATAACATTCAGGCAAAATTTTCTTGGGAAATTAGGGATGTTTTGCTTCTCTTTCATGAAAGCCTGATGTTTGCCTTCACAAATCAGTTCCTATTTCTTTCAATTTGGAGCTGATAAATCTTTACTGCAAATGGCAAATGAGGTCAAAAGACAACCCAGGAGACATGTCTTCTGCCTTTCACCAGATGCTTTTTTACACTCAGGGGCCTGGTGAGAATGGTTCCGAGGGAGATAGTGAAGAAAGGTGCCTCAGTAAAAGTTGTTTGGCTGTGTGGTTTACAATATTGGTGATTTATCAGTCACTTGTCACTTATAAATCTCTAGGAATCCAAAAGACCAAACAGCCTTCCAGGTAGAAGCCTGAATTCAGAGTCTACACCTAGCCTGGAAGAGGATTTCTATTCTATTACAAATTTCCAAGACCTGTCCAGTTTTATATTTTTATAAGTAAGTCAGGGAAAAGGTAAGAGGTGTGATCAGGTAGCATGGATATAGAAGCATTGATAGCTATGCTGTGGGAGAGAATCCAAAATCACAATATCTCAATATGCTGAATTATGGGAATAATCTAAAAATAACAAACATGTGTTGTTCTTACATTTTGAAAGTTCAAGGTACTAATAGTACTTACAATTTATTGCAGGTAAAGGGTACTATGCTTATCCAAGATAGAGTGCTAAGCATACACACAAAACATCTCTTTTAATCATGGTAACCTCCTCAACAGTAATTGATTGAGCGCTTGCTACAAACCAAGCTCTACACTATGTGCTTAAAATAGATTAGTGAACAAAACATAAATATGTTGGCTCTTGTAAGGCCTAGACATGAGTATCAGTACTGTGGTTCCCATTTTCTGGGTGGAGAGACAAAGTAAGAGACAGTCTGTAAACCTAAGTTCTCAGCAAGGGAAGAGGCAGTAAATAGAGTCAGTCCATTTTCTCAGTACTACTTTAGTTGAATTTTAACGAAATTAAGTAACTGCATAGAAAAGAGGCAATGTATATCACCTGTGAAGTAGACAACCTAGTTGACAGCAAAGTCAACAAGTGTCAGCATTTTAATGAGGTTTCCAAGAATCTACAAGGGCAATAACTATGAAACACTGGTTAAAGCATGACCTCTGAGGTCAGACAAACTTGGTTTCAAATCTCAGAACCTCTGTTAACTAACCGTGTGACCTTCATGCTTCACATGCTTCACTTCTGTGTTCTCAGTTTCTTCAATAGTAAAATTAATATACACGAAACCAGGTGAGGATTAAATGAGGTTCTATGTATGTCCTCAGCAGAGTTCCAAGTATATTTTAACTGCACATAATTGTCACTATTCATCCTGTATCATTTCAGGGTTAATCTGGAGTTCCATGCACTGACATGTGGTCTCTATATTTAGCATGATATTTCCTTTTATTACACTGTAAAGGAACACTCTCATTTCCTTAAAATTAAGTAAGTCATCAAAAAACGTTTCAATATGGCTCCAACTCTTTCAAATCATCCGCTGTCCCTTGTTCATTCAGATGACAGCTCCATCTAAACTGTTACATAAATAAACACACACAAAAATATTCACAAACTGTTGCTGAACATGCATTTGTTTTCCTGCTTCTATATTTCTTTTCTATTATGTTAGCCCAACTCATGGCTGTGGAGGTCAATGCTATCTGACTTTTTACTGAAGCAATTTTTTGTTACATCCTTATACAAATTTATGGGCTTCCACGGTGGCACTAGTGGTAAAGAACATGCCTGCAAAAGCAGTAGACATAAGAGAATTGGGTTAGGTTCCTGGGTCAGGAAGATCTCTGGAGGAGGCAATGGCAACCCACTCCAGTATTCATGCCTGGAGAATCCCTTGGACAGAGGAGCCTGGTAGCCTATGGTCCACAGAATTGCAAAGTCAGGCACAACTGAAGCTACTTAGCACACATACCAACTTATGGAGACCATTTGTTAAGTTCTGATTGACCCTAAAAAACTAATGATTTGAAAATAAAACAACCAATTTTAAGTCCCAATGTGAAATCCCCAGTGTGCCTTGTAGACTGAATATCAATAGAAATAAACAACAGAAATTATGTGAATGGCCACCTGGTGTGTTCTAGCCTGGCTTGATACCAGGGGCGTATATTTTAAAACTAAGAGCAACAGAATTTAGTAGATGTGTCATCTTACAGTTGAGTCTTATTTGATCTTATTACTTCAGGGAAAAAAATCTTCTTTAAAACCCTTTCTATTGATCATATGTCATTGAGGGCATTTCTAGAAATTTATTCATCAGACCAGAAAGAACATCTTATTTCTTTTGTAAAGCATACTTTTAAAAAGTCCCATGATAAATTTCAGAAAAAAGAATGAAAATAAAGAAGAACACTGCTCCTCTTACACAGATGCGACCTCCCCTAGGGTATTTCTGAACAAAAGGCAGTTTAACTGGGGATGACAAAATATCTACCATCTATCTACTAATCTAGGGGTATCAGTACAATTGCATTTCCCAAACTTGAGAAGATTCTTGAGAGTCCCTTGAACTGCAAGGAAATCAAACCAGTCAGTCCTAAAGGAAATCAATCCAGAATATTCACTGGAAGGACTGATGCTGAAGTTGAAACTTCAATACTTTGGCCACCTGATATGAAGAACTGATTCATTGGAAGAGACCCTGATGATGGGCAAGATTGAAGGCAGGAGGAGAAGGGGACCACAGAGGATGAGATGGTTGGATGGCATCACTGAATCAATGGACATGAGTTTGAGCAAGCTCCAGGAGTTGGTGATGGACAGGGAGGCCTGGCATGCTGCAGTCCATGGGGTTGCAAACAGTCAGACACGACTGAGCAACTGAACTGAACTGAAACTACTTTTCCAGACCATAGTGATCTCAAAGTATCTCCATCAACTATCTTCAAAGTTTAAATATCTTAGAGGAAATAGTATATTAGCCTAATAAGACTTTAAGTGGCATCAGATTGTTGTTTTTTAGTCACCAAGTCATATCCAACTGTTTGCAACCCCATGACTGCAGCATGTCAGGCTCCTCTGTCCTCCATTATCTCCTGGTGTTTGCTTAAACTCATGTCCACTGAGTTGGTGATGCTATCTAACCATTTTATCCTCTGCCACCCTCTTCTTTTGCCTTCAGTCTTTCCCAGCATCAGGGTCTATTCCAATGAAGCAGCTCTTTGCATCAAGTGGCCAAAGTATTGGAGCTTCAGGTTAGCATCATGTATCTTCTGTTCAGTTCAGGTCAGTCACTCAGTCGTGTCCAGCTCTTTGTTACTCCATGGACTGCAGCACACCAGGCCTCCCTGTCCACCACCAACTCCCGGAGCTTGTTCAAACTCATGTCCATCCAGTCGGTGATGCTATCCAACCATCTCATCCTTTGTCGTCCTCTTCTCCTTCTGCCTTCAATCTCTCCCAGCATCAAGGTCTTTCCCAATGAGTCAGTTCTTCGAATCAGGTGCCAAAGGTTTGGAGGTTCAGCTTCAGCATCAGTCCTTCCAATGAATATTCAGGACTGATTTCATTTGGGATTGACTGGTTTGATCTCCTTGCAATCCAAGGGATTCTCAAGAGTCTTCTCCAACACCACAGTTCAAAAGCATCGATTCTTTGGCACTCAGCTTTCTTCATGGTCCAACTCTCACATCCATACACGACTACTGGAAAAACCACAGCTTTGACTTGACAGACCTTTGTTGGCAAAATGATGCCTCTTCTTTTTAATATGCTGTCTAGGTTTGTCATAGCTTTTCTTCCAAGAAGCAAGCATCTTTTAATTTCATGGCTCCTGTCACCATCTTCAGCGATTTTGGAGCCCAAGAAAATAAAATCTTTCATATATCTTAGATATATGCATAGGAATTCTCTAAGTCTTGTTAACTTATGCTGTAAATAGACTATTGGATATTACAGTTCTACCAAAAGTAAATTCCTTGTTCTTCCACATTTTACAAGGAATTTTTATTATCTGATTTTAACTTTTTGCCACTCATCCCATGGACAGAGGAGCATGGTGAGTTACAGTTCATGGAGCCACAAAAGATTCAGACATGACTTTGTGACTAAAACAACAAACTTATTATAATAGGCATGTCTGGAAATGAATATTATGTCCTTTAATTTGTAGTACTTTGTGACAGTTTCCATTCAGAGTTGATGAATAAGGGTAAAGTAGTATTAATGGTTAATCATCTCAGAAAATAATGTGAGCTCTATAGTATTGTGTGCTCGGTCATGTCTGACTCTGCGATCCCATGGACTATAGTCCGCCAGGCTCTTCTGTCCATGGAATTTTCCATCAAGAATACTGGAGCAGGTTGCATTTCCTCCTCTAGGGGAGCTTTTCCACCCAGGGATCAAACCCGTGTCTCTTGTATCTCCTGCATTGGCAGGTAGATTCTTTACCACTAGTGCCCCCTGGGGAGCCCTACATGCATTAAATTGTTAATACACAGCAGCAAGTCAACATTGGATAAATAAGCCCTATTCTTACTGTGTAAAATGAAAGATGCATTTTAATGGAACCAATATCTTGAAGTTGCATGATTTTGAGTAAAGCACTTAACCTCTCTAAACTAGTGATCTTCTATCATATGAGGGGTATTAACACCTTTGGAGAGCATTGAATATGACCACATGGAGATGTAGTAGGTCATCCACAAATGTGGATTCTCCTTCTATCTGGAAAGTCTCTACTCACAGCAGGACAACGAATGACTTGACATGTCACACTTGGCTTCTCGTCCTTAATACTTTGACTTTCATTTTCAGATTGTTTTTTCTTCTGTGCAAGAAATTTTATTTTTTTTTTTCTGCCTTCTCTTTGAAAGACATGACTTTGACTCATGTTTGTTTTCTTTAATCCCAAAGCAACTTGATGGGTTGAAGTCTCTTACAGTTGGGAGCTAAGAAAATGGTAAGAAAACAGACACACTAACTGCTCTGGAGGTAGGCTTCTCCCGGGGCAAAATCCTCTCTCAGTCGCAAAGTTTCATGTTCACATTGCTATTTGGAAAAGCAGCTAGATCAAGCTTGCTTTGAGACACTGTCTAAAGATATGGCTTTAGGGAACCAGCTTCACTTAGTAGAGAAATGATCTGTGTCTCTGGAGGAATTGCTGTCGTTTAGTTGCTCAGTCATGTCCAACTCTTTGCAACCCCATAGACTGTAGGCCTCCAGGCTCCTCTGTCCATGAGATTTTCCAGGCAAGAATACTGGAGTAGGTTGCCATGCCCTCCTCCAGGGAATCTTCCGGACCCACGAATCGAAAACCAAGTCTCCTGATTGGCAGGCGGATTCTTTACCACTGAGCCACCTTTGAAGCTCAGCAGCAGAAAAAGACAAGTGGGAGCTGGTCAGAATGAGGATTTGAATGGGGCGGTGAGTGGAGCATTGCTAGGGAGCTACCTGCCACACGCAGTCAGGCTGAGGATGGGTTTCTGCAAAATGCCTTCTGCCCACCTGACGTCTTGGATGTGGCCAGACAGCAGTGAAATCTCACTATCTCTGCCAAGTGTCTTTCATGGATCTTTGGCACAGTGTCTATTTTCTCTTGTCAGTTTTTACGCCAGTGAAGGACCTTTGGGGGCTTCGTTGGTGGCCCAGACAGTAAAGAATCACGTGCAATGCAGGAGACCTGGGTTCGATCCATGGGTCAGGAGGATCCTCTGGAGAAGGGAATGGCTACCCACTCTAGTATTCTTGCCTGGAGAATTCCATGGACAGAGGAGTCTGGCAGGCTATAGTCCATGGAGTCATAAAGAGTCGGACATGACTGAGCGACTAACACATACACACAAAGGACCCTTGGAATGACAGACATAGTTGAAAGTTGACATATATCAGTTTAGATAAGCAGTCGGTTTTAGAAAAGAAAAATTGATGGCTCCATGATTAATCTATTCAGGTAGCCAAACAGAGGAATATGGGCTTATATGGATAGTGGTTTCAACATAAGCCACTGCTTTGCTTGTCTCAGTTCATGCAGTTCATCCTCAGGACCCGCCAAGCTGACCCACCAACTCCCCAACCTTCGACGTAAATTCTTTGTCAGTTTCTGGAAACTCAAAAGTGTAGAATAATAGCTATTTCCAACAACATGTACATGTGAAGGTGTTCTGTTATTACTCTGCTTGAATGGAACACATATGTAACCTGTGGAGTTTAGGTCATGATTTAATGTGTACACTGAAACTATCTCTGTCCATGTGATGTACTTTTTAAACAATTAATTAAGTTACACTTAAGTAGTAAAGCTGGTATTACAAG
Source organism: Muntiacus reevesi (assembly GCF_963930625.1). Lineage (NCBI taxonomy): Eukaryota > Metazoa > Chordata > Mammalia > Artiodactyla > Cervidae > Muntiacus > Muntiacus reevesi. The sequence continues at coordinate 34,681,819 of NC_089252.1, read as the reverse complement.
GTGGATTGACATTAGTTACTTTAGTGACAGATTATGAGCTTCCAGTAAAATTACACATTAATAATATATTATATAATATTTATCAGTGATATAGAATATATATTAATGTATATATCTTATACAGTTACAACTTGAGATTTCTCTATGTAATTCTGTTCCTGCACAGAATGTGTTCCTGCACACATTTGTTATAGCTACTTGTGAAAGACAGTAACTTTCTTTTATAATTACAGAACCAAAGCCAGACATCATTACCTATGAAAGAACCACAATTAAACTATCTTGGATTTTCCTCTATATATTTTGGGTTTAGAAATTTTGAATGAATCAGCAGAGGAGAGGTTAAAATTTGCTATGGTTTTAATTAATTTCCTAATTTTTCTTTAACCAGATTGTCTGTTTATTAGAACTGATTGATTTGAATTGATGAGTTTTATTGATTTTTGCCAGGCACAATTTAATTTGATCAAATTGCCTTGTTCCAAGCTGTGAAAATGAGCTTTAGTTTCTAATCCAATTAGAGGGAGCCTATAGGGTGTTGGTCATGTAAGAACTGGGGAATAACTAATTTGCTTGCCTGTTAACTGAAGTCAGCAGTGTATTGAATCCTCATAATGCAATCCCAAATGGTACAAATAACCTGTGCCTAAAAGTCTCTGAAATAAAACTAATTTTAGGATATGGCAGATCATAGAAAATGGCCAAAGTTACATGCACTAAGGAATTTATACCCAGGTATCTGAGGGCCCAGGTATCTGAGAGGTGACTCAAGACATGAGTCAACCAGTCTGAGGCTCAAAGTCATAAAATCAGCCCTTAAGTAGCTGACAGTTTCCAAAGGCATAACTTGCAGGGAAATTCCTTTTCTCTTCCTCCCACTCTGAGTGCCCACATGCTCTGTCACTCAGTCATGTTGAACTCTTGTGGCCCCATGGACTGTAGCCCACCAGGCTCCTCTGTCCCTGAGATTCTCCAGGCAAGAATACTGGAGTGGGTAGCCATTTCCTCCTCCAGGGGATCTCCCAGGCCCAGGGATCGAAGCCACATCTCCTGCATCTCCTGCACTGATAGGCGGATTCTTTCCCACTGCTCTCCCTGAGAAGCCCCACTCTCCTCTATACTCCCATGCACATCCCTTTCTAAAGCTGACCATATGTCTTCTTTAAGCTGACCTTGATCTTAGAAAATGTCAGGTACTACAGTGTTTGTGGGAAACCCCATTATGATAAAATCTATTATAGCATCCTGTTTTATCTGAGGTTACAAGAGGGCCCATCTCTGTACAGAATCAAATGTTTCTGAAAATAACTTTTCAGATTTTAGTTCAACTTAGTGGTTGGGTAAAGCAGTGACTATCAAACTTGATTTCTATGCTATTTTTAGTTAAAAGTAAGTAACTATGATTGATAAGATAGTTTTCCAAGGTTTTGTGTGAAGTCAATCTCACATAGTAGGTCAGTGAATCACATCAAAACATCCTGAGTGTAAATAGTTTTTCTATAAATGAACAGATATTTATTGTTGTGTAAGAGCTTTCTCTTTAACTTTTAACTGAAAGTACTCAGAAACTATAATATCCATTTAATATTGTTATAGATACTGAATATAGATATTGACCACTTTGTTTAAGCAACTCTGAAAATCTTCTCGAACACATAATCTGCAAAACTTTTTTGCATTTCTCTTATTTGTGAATGAAGTTGAGCATCTTTTCAACTAGTTAAGGGCCACTTTTCTTTCTGTGACATGTTTACTTTATAAATGTTATTGTTAAGCAAACTAGCTTTAAATATTTATCAGATATAGAAATATAGTAATTTAAGTATACTGATTTTTTAGCCGTCAACTTGAGCAAACTCTATTTTATTTCTCATAAGTAATGTGCAGAGTCTCTACAATGTTTGCATTATTTGCAAACAATGACATTCTTGATTTTTTGTTTTTCTGGTTTGCTTCTATTCCTTACAGTTTTGATTTATTTTTTTTGTCTTACTATACCAGAAGAAGTCCCAGCAATATGGTTAATAAGAGTGGAAAAGAATAAACCATACAAAATAGGATACTAGAGCAAGTGGTTAGCATATGGAAAAGGCTAATTGGAAACCTACGATGCCATAAATTAATAATTAATTCCAGATGGATGAAAGAGCTAATTGTGAGAAAAGTGAAACTAGCATAAGAAAATGCAAAACTGTATTTTTATGAACTTGATCTAAGAAAAGTTTTTAAAAGGATATTGGAAAATATAATCCACATGAAAGAGAAAGTAATGGTTTTTATTAAAATGTATAATTTCTGTGTATCCATGCACAAGAGTCTCCATGAGTGAAACAATTTAGAGAAGGTAACTGCAGAGCAGATCCATACACAGAATTACTACTATTGAGTGTCTTTTACGTGTCAGGCATTTTCAGCATTCTCTGTATAGAGCAGTTAGCAAAAGGGACAAAAATTCTTGTCCTCGTGGAACTGACCTTCTAATCCTATAGTTGATGTAATGCAAAATGATTTGAACCTATTTCTGCCAACTCTAAAGCTCATGCCTCATGAAGTATTAATAAAAAATACATTGACATTCAGTGTTTATACATCACTTTATAAATATTGTGCATACTTAGTCATGTTCAACTCTTTGCATCACTTTGAACTATAGCCTGCCACAGGATTTTTCAGGCATGAATACTAGAGTGGGTGGCTATTTCTTACTTCAGGGGACCTTCACAACCCAGGAATTGAACCTTCATCTCCTGTATTGCAGGCAGATTGTTTAACTTCTGAGCCATTGGGGAAGCCCCATAACTATTGTGATCTTGGTTAATATGATCTCATCCCTGACCATTGGATCCTCACTGGTATAACAAAATCTGAACTTGCAAAGATCAAGGCTATGATGAATTCTCTAAAGTAAAAGTAACCTTGAAAGAAGTCAGTCTTTCCAGAAAATAACCAACCTTGTAATGAACAGAGATATAAACATATCAAAAATTCCTGTAAATCAGTAAAAAAAAAAAATATGCAAACCATAGAAATAGCCAGTTGATTTAGAAAATATAAATGACCATTAAACATAAAACATACCTCACTAGCAGTCAGGTAACTTGACACTGAAAGCAAAATGAGATGCTATTTCTTACTCATCCAACTGATAAAACTTAAAGTCAGATAATTCAAGTAATGGAGAAGGTGTAGAGCAATATGGATTCTTATACACTGATGAGAGTGTAACTAATACACCATGCTTGGGAGAGAGCAGATTGCCAATATCTATTAATAAAAAAGCCATAGTCACCTATTATGATCTAACAAACCCAATTCTAATATATACCTTAGAGACATGTACATAGATACTGCAACATCATTCATAATAAGAAAAACTGGAAAAAGAGACACCTAACTATCCATTAAAAGAAAGATAGATATATACATTCTTCTCTATATTATACATTATACTCTATTCATCTAATGAATAATAGGTAGCAGTGACGATAAATGACCTGGAGCTCTTTCTATCAACAAAGATAAATCTCACACACATACTTTGGAACAGAAATATAAATTGGAAGAAGATGCATTCAGGGTTCTATTTTGTGAACTTAAGGACATGTAAAGCATTACTTTATATTGATTATGAATTCATACATATTTAGTAAATACACAAAAAAGTGAGAAACTCCAAATTATGGCAGTGTTTTCCTTTTTTAAAGAGGAAGGTAAATCTAATTGAAGAAGTGAATTAAAGAGGTCTCATGTCACTTTTAAAATTTTGTTTCTTAATCTGAGTAATGTATATTTATATTTATATTCATGAATGATTTATATTCTTCTTTATGCCTGTCGAATGTCTAAAATATGTCATGGTATTTTAAACTTATAAAATAGTAAATATCTCCTCAAATTTGTTTTTCTTTTTCTTTTCTCTGTTCATCTTTTGTTGTTGTTCAGTTCGTAAATCATGTCTGGCTTATTGTGACCCCATGGACTGCAGCATGCAGTCCTCCATTATCTCCCAGAGTTTGCTTAGGTTCTACAGATGGATATTAATGCTGCCTTTGAAGGAAACTTGAACACACTCAAGGTTATTCAATGCAATATTCAGTGCTCCCTTTCAAAATAAACTATTTATCCAAAAGGGAAGAGCAGTGATATATGTTCTGAAAGAATAATTTTATATCCATGCTTTTAATCTCTGGTATATAGTCAAACATATGGGAAGCTTTTTCAAAATACCCTTGACTAAAACCCACAGGTGGCCTATCAAGTAAAAAACTCAGGGACGGATTCTTATTATAAATATGTTGAAAACATATTCCCCAGGTGTCTTCAATGTGGAATCCCAATTGTGAGCAACAGATTAATGTGATCAACATCCAATTATGTAAAGTTAAATTACCTCTACTTAAAATCATCATTGTGCATGCTTGAAGAAAGATTTTTGCTGGACTCAACACCATGATTATGTTAAGGACCGTGTGCAGAAAGAAGAACCTGGAAAATCAACATACTCTATGCATGGTTTTGTTCTTTTCCCCTCACCTCAGTGTCCTGTCTTTTACACAGCAAAATATGCATATAATATACTTCCGAGATGATTTAACCCTAGAACAGATGTGCTTTAGAATTAATTAGATTTTGGCAATTAATATCTCATTCTGATAATACAACTATTGATTTATTGACCTTTTATTTGTCATTTTTGGTACTGACATTGGTTTTTTTTTTAATTTTATGGATTGTAGTTTCAGAGCCAGTAATAAAGCACTGATGAATAAATTTTTTTGGGGGGATTGGTAATCTCTCCACAAGGTGAATACATTTAAACCTCAAAAAACTTAGTTCACTTTCCCAGCCAAGTAAAGAATTAAGGAATAGAAAATAACACATTTTAGCTTTATGTTAATCATTTTAAGTCACCAGAGGGACAAAGCCCTTTGTCCTCTCTTAAGTGTCTAAGTCCATAGAGTTTCAAAAGAACAGCTACTTACTCAAATTCAGTCCAGAAGCAATTTTCATCATAAACGTGATAGAAGTTTGTACCTAGTTACACTTTAGCTGAAAAGAAAAAAAGGAATTGTCCTTTACTCCTGTTTGCTGTTTCTGTGTTTTAAGAACAAAATACCCACTTCAGGGAAAGTCTATCTTGTCACTTAATTTTTTATTGCTGAGTAGTTATATGTTTAAACAATGTTTCTTTGGGAGCATCATGATAAATGGGCCCTCAGAGATGTCAGATGCAAAATGAGAGCAGGTGAGATGATACACGACACTGCTGGGGGAGCCCGAGGTGTCATCCATTCCTCCAAATAGCTTTGAACTATAGTTTTGAAAATATTATCTTTCCAAAGGAGAGACAGGGAAAATGAAGCATGTAAAATCTTTTTTAAAATCTCCTTTGGGAAACACGTATAATTTAGGGGAAGGAAAAGAAGTTCTCACAACACAAAGACAGTAACAACAACAATAGCAACAAGTATTGATAAAAGATAAGTTGTTGGAAAAGAAAATGAGAACTAGGAAAGAGAAACTGCCCAGAAATCACAAGAGGAACATCAACAAGCAAACCTCAGGGTGGAGATGAAACAGCATCCACCACAAGTTGGCTGTGGCCCAGGTGCATCATTCCGGAGAAGGCAATGGATCCCACTCCGGTACTCTTGCCTGGAAAATTCCATGGACGGAGGAGCCTGGTAGGCTGCAGTCCATGGGGTCGCGAAGAGTTGGACATGACTGAGCGACTTCACTTTCACTTTTCACTTTCATGCATTGGAGAAGGAGATGGCAACCCACTCCAGTGTTCTTGCCTGGAGAATCCCAGGGACAGCGGAGCCTGGTGGACGGTCATCTATGGGGTTGCACAGAGTAGGACATGACTGAAGCGACTTAGCAGCAGCAGCAGGTGCATCATATATGTGTTCTATCAATTTATCATTATGTTATCTAACTGCCCTATGTGGGAGGTAATTTTTTTCAACATATAGATGATAAGATTTTGGTTTAGATTAAGATTCTCAGGGGCTTCCCTGGTAGTTCAAGCAGTAAAGAATCTGCCTGCAATGCAGGAGACCCAGGTTCAATCCCTGGGTCTGGAAGATCCCCTGGAGAAGGAATTGGCTATCCACTCCGGTATTCTTGCCTGGAGAAATCTATGGACAGAGGAGCCTAGTGGGCTACAGTCCATGGGATCTCAGAGTCAGACACAACTCTGTTTAAATAAAAACTATAATGTCATGGATAATCAACCAGGACCTACTGTATATAGCAATGAGCTCTGAGCAGTGTTATATGGCAACCTGGATGGGAGGGGAGTTTGGGGGAGAATGGATACATGTGAATGTATGGCTGAATCTCTTCACTGTTCATCTGAAACTATCACATCATTGTTTGTTAATTGGCTATACCCCAATACATAATGTGCCAATTTCATTTATTCCTTCCATTCATGTGAGAAAAAAGGAAGGACAGGGAAGTGATGTGTACTATAGTACATGGGGTCACAAAGAGTTGGATACGACTTAGTGACTGAACAACAAATAAGATTTTAATCAGTAATTTCAAAATCAATACTTTTTATGAAAATATAACATTAATACTGGCTCAAGAATAAAATTTTTAAAACCATAAGCCTCTGACCACTAAATAAATTGAATTTGTACTGAGAAATCTACCACTCTCAAGAAAACACTATACTGTTCTAGTCCCATAAAAATTTTAAAAACCTTTTTCTAAAATTCAAAGGACAGACAATTTTCAGAGAATTGAAAAGTTGGCAATATCCCTTAAACTCATTTTATTAGGCCAGTGAAATTTTGGCACTCAAATCGAGAAGTCTGTAAAAAAAATCACTTTAAAAATTAATATAGATACATAAACCTGTATCAAACAACTAAAAAAAGTATGAAATCATAGAATGTATTGAAACATTGGTGTTTCACAGGAAAGCAAGCAATATAACATTAGAATCTCTATTATGTCATTAATAGATACAGAGGAAAATATAAAACCCTTTTATGATCAAAACTTAGCTAAAAGTAGAAGGGATCTTATTTAATATGAAAAATGATGTCCAGTAAAAACCTACAGTAAATAGCGTGCTTAAACATTTATAAGACAGAAAGATAAAACCATAACAAACAAAATTACTCCTCTCAAGTTCTCAAAAGAAAAAATTACTCACTAGTAAGACTTTATTCAACATATACTGTTAATCTTTTCAAGTGCAAAGTGATAAGACAAGGAAATATAAAAGTATTGGAAAGGAAGAAAAGGTTATTATTTATTTACCATCTAACTGCCTTCTTAGAAAACCCAAGAGAAACTACAGATAAATTAACACTACTGTTAAATGCCAGGAAGAACACCAAAATATAAAACTCCAATAGCAGGAAATATCTAGACAATTTATATAGAACAAATGATTTTTAAAAGAAAACATTAACAAAGGAACAAAGCCAAGTCAATGTCTAGTAATAAGTCTAATTAAAAATGCATTAAGATCTATATAGGAATATGTATAAAACCTTACTGTGGAATATAAATGAGGATCTGTAGATTCAATGTGCTAATATAGTGGAAAACCTGTTCTCACAAAGGTGAAAATCTCAAAAATTAATTGGCAAATTCAGTGCGTTTGAAATAAAATTCCCCACCACGTTTGAGGAGCTTAAAGATGAGTTTTAAAATGTTATGTAAACAGTCATGAAGGTAAAAGAAAATTAGGAAGAATGTGAAGAATAAAAGAGGATGTCTTTCTATATTTAAGCATTCCTTTTGGTATTAATGCAGCAAGAGAAGCATATGTCAATGGAACAGAATTGATAACCTAGAAAGAGAAATTATCAAAAGAAGCTCTTGGAATATGACTAAGGGAGCATTAAAAATCAGTGGATAGCTATTTACAACAGCCAGGAAGTGGAAGCAACCTAGATATCCATAGACAGATGAATGGATAAAAATGTTGTGGTACATATACACAATGGAATATTACTCAGTCATAAAAATGAACGAAATTGAGTCCATTGAAGTGATGTGGATGAACTTAGAGTCTATCATACAGAGTGAAGTACATCAGAAAGAGAAAAACAAATATCAAATATTAACACACATATGTGGAATCTAGAGAAATGGTACTGATGAACCTATTTGCAGGGCAGGAATAGAGATGCAGGCATAGAGAATGGACATGTGGACATGTCAGAGAAAGAATGGTGGGGTGCTGAACTGAGAGAGCAGCACTGGCAACATATACCCTACCATGTGTAAAAGAAATAGCTAGTGGGAAGATGCTGCATAGCACAGGGGGCTTGGGGGCAGTGATGACTTAGAGGGGTGGGCTGGGGGTGGATGGGAGGGGGGCTCAAAGGGAGAGGATATATGTATACTTGTCCCTGATTCACATTGTCGTACAACAGAAGCTAACACAGCACTGTAAAGTGATTGCACGTGCTCAGTCGCTCAGTCATGTCTGACTCTCTGCTGCAATGGATTATAGCCCACCAGGCCTCTCTGTCCATGGGATTCTCCAGGCAAGAACACTGGAGTCGATTGCCATTTTCTTCTCCAGGAGATCTTCCTGACACAGGGATGAAACCCGAGTCCCCTGCATTGCAGGTTGATTCTTTACCCCTAAGCCATAAGGGAAGACTCTAAAGCAATTACACACCAATTAAAAAAAAAAATTTAGTGAGGAGGATGGGCAATTCAACAAGCTAAATGTATGCACGCTAAGTCACTTCAGTTATGTCCAACCCTTTGTGACTTCATGGGGTGTAGCCTGTCAGGCTTCTCTGTCCATGCAATTCTCCAGGCAAGAATACTGGAGTTGGTTGCCTTTCTCCTCCTCCAGGGGATCTTCCTGACCCAGGGATTGAACTCTTGTCTCTTATGTCTCCTGTGTTGGCAGGCAGGTTCTTTTACTGCTAACACCACCTGGGAAGCCCTGTAAAGCAATTATACTCCAATTAAAAAATAAAATCAGTGGGCAGGATGGGCAGTTCAACAAGACAAATACTATTCATATAAGTAAAAGGTAAAATGAGATTAATGCTTAGTTGCCCTTCAGTTCAGTTCAGCCACTCAGTCATGTCTGACTATTGGCAACCCCATGGACTGCAGCACGCCAGGCTTCCTTGGCCATCACCAACTCCCGGAGCCTACTCAAACTCATGTCTATCACATCAGCGATGCCATCCAAACATCTCATTCTCTCTTGTCCCCTTCTTCTGTCTTCAATCTTTCCCAGCAGCAGGGTCTTTTCTAATGAGTCAGCTCTTTGCATCAGATGGCCAAAGTACCAGAGCTTCAGCTTAAGCATCAGTCCTTCCAATGAATATTCAGGACTGATTTCCTTTAGGATGAACTGCTTGGATCTCCTTACAATCCAAGGGACTCTCAAGAGTCTTCTCCAACACCGCAGCTCAAAAGCATCAGTTTTTTGGTGCTCAGCTTTCTTTATAGACCAACTCTCACATCCATACATGACTACTGGAAAAACCATAGCTTTGACTAAACAGACCTTTGTTGGTAAAGTAATGTCTCTGCTTTTTAATATGCTGACTAGGTTGGTCAGAGCTTTTCTGCCAAGGGGCAAGCGTCTTTTAATTTCATGGCTGCAGTCACCATCTGCAGTGATTTTTGGATGAAGCCCCCCAAAATAAATCTGTCACTGTTTCCATTGTTTCCCCATCTATTTTTCATGAAATAATGGGACCAGATGCCATGATCTTAGTTTTCTGAATGTTGGGTTTTAAGCCAACTTTTTCACTCTCCTCTTTCACTTTCATTAAGAGGCTCTTCAGTTCTTCTTTGCTTTCTGCCATAAGGGTGGTGTTCAAAAACCAATAATTCAACTTTGGTTAAATACTAGAAAGTTGTATTAGTTTCCTAAGGCTGCTATAATAAAGTACCATGCACTGTAGCCAGGGCTTACAGTCCCTGGGCTCACAAAGAGTCAGACATGACTGAGTGGTACACAAAGGCTAAAAAGATATTAGAGGACCTAATAGGCTTCTCCTAATGAAAATGAATAGAATGTCTGGGCATTTGGTCATTCAAAATAAAAATGTTGTAATAATATACAGGCAAAAAAAGGGCTCAGCAATGCAAATACTGCATTCCCACCGAGTTTAATAAACAGGGTGAACAATAATACAAAGAACCCATGAGATTAAAAGGTCAGTGGGAAACTGTCTGCCTCTGGGAACCATGTTATGGTGATTTTGGAAAAGGAGACGGAGATTTCTAAGAGCATTTGTGTTTGGATATTTATTTGGAAATCAGGGTTACTGATATCACGTTGTTCATGTTCAAGTTAATGGCCCAGTTGTTTGGAAGAGCCCAGCAGTCTATACTCATCAACAAGTTGTCTATAGGCATTTACAGGTGTGCCATATTTTGTGAAAATGGATAGGCTTCTACAAAACAGTCAAGCCATGTTGCACAGTCATGTCTGAGCCTTTGCAACCCCAAGGATTGCAGTCTGGCAGGCTCCTCTGTCTGATTCTCCAGGCAAGGATACTGGAGTGGGTTACCATTTCCTCATCCAGGGGTTCTTCCTGACCCAAGGATTGAATTCGGGTCCCCTGCATTGCAGGCAGATTATTTACTATTGAGCCATCAGGAAGACCTATAGACTTGACTAAGTGCTGAATATATATATATATGTATATATATATATACATAAAACCAGTAGTCATGTACAGATGTGCGAGTTGGACCATAAAGAAAGCTGAGTGCTGAAGAATTGATGCTTTCAAACTGTGGTGCTGGAGGACTCTTGAGAGTTCCTTGGACAGCAAGGAGATCAAACCAGTCATTCCTAAAGGAAATCAACTCTGAATGTTCACTGGAAGGACTGGTGCTGAAGCTGAAGCTCCAATACTTTGGACACCTGATACGAAGAGATGGCTCACTGAAAAAGACCCTGATGCTGGGAAAGATCGACGGCAAGAGCAGACGGGGATGACAGACGAGGAGGTGGTTGGAAAGCCCTGCCGACTCAATGAACATGAATTTGAGCAAATTCTGGGAGACAGTGAAGGACAGGGAGGCCTGGCATGCTGCAGTTCATGGGGGCACAAAGAGTCAGATGTGATTTAGTGACTGAACAACAGCAATTACAAAACTATAGCCTTGGTTTCATCTGATTAGGCATAAATTTTAGGTTCCTAATATTTAAATAACTGAGGTTTAACACAAATCAAAAGGGCACATTCTGAAAAGAAAGAAAACAGGAACTCAGGTGTTTGTTACAGTGCCATTCACAATAGTCAACAGTTAAATTCAAAGAGTCAAAAGTGGATACAACCCAAATGTCCATCAACAGATGAATAAACTAATATTGTATATGCACACAACGATGTTATTCAGCCTTAAAAAAGAGTGAAGTTCTCACATGTACTACAACATTCAAAGCCTTAAAAACCTCATGCTGAGTGAAATAAACCAGATACAAAAGTACAAATGTTACATGGTTCCAGTTATATAAAATCAGTAGGCAAGTTCATAGAGACAGGAAGTAGTTAAGAGGCTAACAGGGGATGCGGAGAGAGGGAATGGAAAGCTACTGCTTCATGGTTTCAGACTTTCTGTTTGGAGTGATGACACATTTTGGAAATAGATGCAGAGATGGTTGCACAACACTGTAAATGTAAACTAATGCCTCCAAATTGTACACTTAAAATGATTAAGACGGCAAATTTTATGTTATATCTTTTACCACAGTAAAAAATGAAAGCAAAAAAAGAAACAACCACAGCTATGATGACTAATACTCATCTTGTTTCTCACCACTGAGGTGATTAGAATTTATTTACTAAAAAGTAGAATATTAAGAGCTCTACTATAAATTATATTTTACTAAAATATGCCATACTTCATTATTTTTTACTCCTACTATCCACAATTCTAGACTTCTTTGCAGAAGTAAAAATCTTGTACTATAGGCTTCTCAAAGCACCATGTAACTCTTCAATAAAGGCAGTGCCAAGGAGCACATCCATTTGAAGCTATAAGGCTTTTATTTATAATATTTGACTTGAAGTCACCAGAAAATCATGTAATAAGAAGCCATGTTATCAGTCAATTCTGCCTCCAGGACCATAAAAGAAGCTGCTCAGTAAGAGAAGCACTTCATTTACCTCATCCCACCATCCAAACAAAAAAGCCACTCTTGTGAGTCAGTATACAATGTCATCTATATTTTAAAAATCCACTTTAATATCATATCTTAGAGCCATACATTTGGAGCTACAAATTCCTTGTGAAAAATTTTCTCTTTATATTTCTTAGAATAGCAATAGGAAAATCAACTCTTGAGCTTTCTCTAGGAGCCGAAGAGGGAATACACTTGCAGGTGAAATAAATTGTCTCCCTTCTGTTGAAATGAAACTGCAATCTATGCGCTCTGTGGCATATGCAAATAGCAGATTGAAACTTGGTCACAGAAAATCTTCTGTTCCCGACAACATCTGTTATACTTGACAGATGCTCCAGAGCCAACATCACACCAAGTAAAGTGAGACTACAAGAAAGTCAAAATTCCCAGTGTTCTAGCTTCTTTTCTGAACAGAAACACCATGAACTTGGAAAGTAGGTTTTGAACTGAAAAAGCATATATAATGTTTGCACTTTGTTGATATAGAAGCATCTGTGATTTCAGTGATTAAAATATCACATCCCTCACTCCCTGCTTTCTGACAGACAGAAGGTCTGGCTTCTTTAATCTTATATATGAGTTCATAACATTTCACAATGTTTTCATTTTTTCCCTATGATTATCAAAGTAAGAAATGGAATATCCGAAAAACGTGAAATGTTTAAGCCCAATGGTAAGAACATCATGAGGCTAATAAATGTACATGCAAAGAACATGAACAGTAAAATGGCTCAAGTAAATGCAAATAATAAACACACATCAGACTTTGATTTTTCTAGAATTAAATGAATGTGAGTTAACAAAAATGAGATCTAATATATGACATACACCTTAAAATATAATATGATGCCAAAAAGTAGTGATAGTGCATTAAGTGTAGAGTACTGCTGTGTTGATTGCAGAGGAGGAGAAGTACATTTATATTTTCATTTTGGAAAGCCTTTTGGCATGTCAAAGGTCATTTTAAAAATGTAAAAACACTTATTTTAGGAAAGTGTTAGTTAATTTTGTGTTGATAAACAAGCACCAGCTGTTGACTTTCTCCACAATATTCAATCCTGAAGAAACCAAGGAAAGAAAAGGAAAATATATACTCTAGAAATCATAAAAAAAACAAACAAACTCGGAAGCAACCCATTCAGAGCACTGAATGTATTGTGAGCTGTTTATAACAGGAAGATGAGTGGCTGTGGGCTTTGAAGGAAAAGGGTGGATAGATGCTGTGGTGAGAGGGCAGGCTGGATTTAAGTTTCATTCTTTTTTGCGAAATATCATGTATTAATAGTGAAAGTGAAAGTCGCTCAGTTGTGTCTGTTTACGACCCCATGGACTATACAGTTCATGGAATTCTTCAGGCCAGAATATTGGATTGGGTAGCATTTCCCTTCTCCAGGGGATCTTCTCAACCCAGGGATTGAACCCAGGTCTCCCACATTGCAGGCAGATTCTTTACCAGCTGAGCCACAAGGGAAGCCCAAAAATCCTGGAGTGGGTAGCCTATCCCTTCTTCAGCGGATCTCCCCATCCCAGGTATTGAACTGGGGTCTTCTGCATTCTAGGAGGATTCTTTACCAACCCAGCTATAGCATACAAATAAGTATACAGCTCAGCAATGATTATGAATATAACCCCTTCCAGTTCAAGAGAGTGAATATTACTAAGGTGAAGGGGATCAAAACCAAAATATACCACGTTGACATGAGGATTATTTTGAGCTGAAGGTAATTGAGAATCAACACATGCAGGGAGAATTCTTTGCCTTCCCCTTATGTACCTGAAAACAGGGTATAAATTTCCCTTTGTGAAGATGTCCATCCCCCTCTACCCTCCTTCCAGCTCCCATCCCCAGGACAAGAAGCCTGCTCATCACTAGAGACTGACTTTCTTTTGTTGTTGCTTAGTCGTGAAGTCATGTCAGACTCTTTTGCGACCCCATGGACTGTAGCCTGCCAGGCTCCTGTGTCGATGGGATTTCCCAGGCAAGAATACTGTAGTGGGTTGCCATTTCCTTCTCCAGGGAATCTTCCCAAACTAGGGATCAAACCCGCATCTCTGGCATTGGCAGGTGGATTCTTTACCACTAAGTCACCAGGGACGCTCTGGAGACCGAGAACTGACCCCAAAACGAGTTAGCACAAACAGATCTGATTAAAATAAGACCTTATGGTCCAGGCTTCCCAGGTGGTGCTGCGGGTTCAATCCCTGGGTTGGGAAGATCCCCTGGAGAAGGGCATGGCAACACACTCCAGTACTCTTGCCTGGAGAATCCCATGGAGAGAGGAGCCTGGCGGGCTACAGTCCATGGGGTTGCAATGAGACTGAAGCGACTTCACACAGCACATCGTCCTTTTAGTTCCTCGTGTATTCCTTAGTAACTTCCACATGATTCATCGTTGCTCGAAGCCTGAACCTCCCTTCCTCATGTGGATACAGTGTGGGAAGGGAAGGGTGGGGCGAACTGAGAGAGTAGCATTGACCTCTATTGTGTGTAAACAGACAGCTAGCGGGGAGCTGCTCTGTAGCCCGGGGAGCTGCTCTGTAACCCAGGGAGCTGAGTCCAGGGCTGGGTGCTGACCTAGGGCAGTGGGACGGGGGTGGGCGCAGCAGCGAGTTTCAGGAGGTCCGTGTATACATCCAGCTGATTCACATTTTTGGATAGCAGAAACTAACACAGCATTGCAAAGCAATTATACTAAAAAAGATGGTGTATAAGCTCCCCAGTCCAATCACTTCTTTGAGTTTCACTTCTTTCCTATGAACTCCGGTCTACATAAATATTAAAATTGTGTACCTCTTCTCCTGCTTAAAAAATAGAAAGAGACAGAGAGAGAATATTATGAGCATCAACATCAAGACAAGGAACATTGCCAACATCCAGAAACCTCCGACCCAGTCTGCTTTCCCCAGAAAGGACAACAGATAGGTTTTGGCTGTTTTTGAACTCAGATAAGCAGAGTCATACTCTTTTGTATCTGGCATGTGTAGCTCAAAATTACAATGGACAGATTCAGTCATTTTATTGCATGTAACAGTACTTTATTAATATTAATTTGTACTATTTAATATTTTATTATCACATTGTATTTATACGGGCTTGCCTGGTGTCTCAGACAGTAAAGAATCAGCCTGCGATGCAGGAGACCTGGGCTCAACCCCTAAGTTGGGAGGATCCCCTGGAGAAGGGAATGGCTACCACTCCAGTATTCTCACCTGGGAAATCTCATGGACAGAGGAGCCTGGTGGGCTACAGTCCGTGAGGTTGCATAGAGTTGGATGTATGCCTATGGTACTTATTATTTTATTGAATATAGCAGTAGTTTATGAAATACTATATAATATTTTGTTGTATGTATATTTAAAATCTTTCATAGTCATACTCTTAATGGGCATTTGGGTTGTTCCAAGTTTTTGTTATTATAAAATAAAAACTGATAAAACTTTCTAGTAATACTTTTCAGTGAAAATACACATTTATTATATTGAATATATATGTGAGTGTTATAATTCTTGTCTTCTTAAGGAGAAAATAGTGATAAATTTAAGAAATCACAAAAAATAATAAAACAAAAAAGTCACACAAGCTTAATTTTCTTCTAATTCACATACTTATATTGAACAATAGAAAACTTGGTCACTCAAATATGAAAAAAGAGCAGAAAGAACATACAAAGGCAACATTCACATCAGAAGATGTAAGAATGAACAGGCACCTCTTTCCACTGCCATATTGCTACAGTTTGAAATGAGTTAAGCGCCCTAAAGGTTAATAAAGTGATTAGACATTGTATATTTATATTCACATTAAGTGTTCCCACACTATAACAATAATGATTTTCCCATATGATGAGACTAATCCGTTAACAGTAGAAATAGGGGAAACGGCAACCTATTCCTACTGGGTTGCACAATGGTATCAGTTTGCATTTCATTGGACTGCTCCAAAGCATTTTATTCCTTCATTAATAGTAATAAAAATTCATGAATACCCATTCACCCAAATTCAGGTTACTTGCAGACACCTAGTCCTGTATGTTTCTAGCCAGGGAGGGATGGTTCCCCAGAGAAAAATCAGGACACCATTAACAGGGGAAGAGAGAACTGACTTGAAACAGATATGAAACAGAGATGTCTGCCAGAGTTAGTCATTTAAAAACAAACACAAGACACCAAATAGTTAAATTTATAGATATAGTTAAGCACTAATTGTGAAACATCAAGTCATAAGAAATAAGAATAAAATAAGCAGTATCTATAAATTCTTGAAGGGAGATGAACTATTCTGAGCTTAAAATTGATGGGGCAATCCAGGAAAGAAAGATGGATAACACTTCCAAGTTTTCATTTTCTATATTCAAAATGAATGTAGCCACATTCTGCAGCAGTTATTCATCTGTATTCTTCCTGAGTTTGATATTTTTGACATATAAAATTTTTGCATTTTTATTTAATCACATATGTAAGTTTTATGGCTTCTTGTATTGATTTCATACTTAAAAAACCTATCACTATACACAGTTTAGGCTAAACATTTGTAACAAATTTTACAAAAATGTATGAAACAATATAATGGAAAAATACAGGAGGGATTAAAAATATGGTAAAATGGTATATATTATTTATCCACTATACACTCATTCGTTTTTTGAAAAATATTTCTTGCATGTCTTGAATGTGAGGTAAGCACCATTCCAGGCATTGGGTGTAAAGTAGTACCTAAAACTAATGAAAACAATCCATTCATAGAGCCACCATTGGGAGGAGACAGATAATAAAGAAAATAAATTTGCAAAGTAAATAATATGTTGGATAGTGATAAAAACAAGGGATAAAAATAAAGAAGTGATGTCATACTATGAAAGTGAAATTTGAACAAAAATCTAAGCTAAGTGAGGGAGCAAGGCATAATTGTAACTGGGGAAGAATATTCCAGGCATAAGACATTGCACTTGAGTTGCCTGCATGTCTAATACGTTTGAAGATAGAAAACAGAAAAAATTGATAATAATAAAGCAAAATTAAAAACTAGTTTTAAAAATTTAGTGAAAAGAATAAGGCATATGTTTATGAAGAGTGTGCTCACAATCATGTACACTTATGTACATATAGAAAAAGCCTTGTTGGAAAAACAAAAAATGATTAAAAATAGGATTAAGGGTGATTTTTGGTCAGTTTTTACTTTTTGTTGTTTTAATTTTTTCTGACAACCGTAGCTGTCTTTCACACTAGAATTTTTATTTTTAAAACTCACCAGATAGGGATGGATTGAGCACCTGGAAGAAATGTACAATTATAAAATGAGGATAATAAAACCACCCACTTGATATTAAATTCAAATCTTATGAATACATGTAAACTCATGCCAAGTTCTTAGTCTTATACAAGTGATGAACAGAGAGCCCCATCAATAAAATCATTTTCACTCTCTTCCCAGAAGAATTGCTCAGCCAACAAATACTCAGACAGGAAACTTACTGTCTCATAGTGAGAACATCAGCCTTATGCTTAATTTAATTTATGACTTCACAGCAACTCACCAAAATTTGAGATAATGTCTTCACATTCTTTATTAGTTTACTGAAACATCTAAACAGGCACAGTTGAGCCCTTAGCAGATGGCAAGCTTCAATCCCTGAAATGGGATTATAGTTCTTTTTTGGCCAGAGCCTGACAGATCTGTATCATCACATGCCTCCAGGGCAAAGAATGGATGCTCAGAGCTTACATGGGAACAATTGGGTTTAAAAAGTGCATTCCAGTTCTGCCAGCTAAATCAATATGTGACAACTGACAGCTGGAACTATCAAGTCATGGTGGGTCTGGAAATTGCTCTTAACCTTTGCCTTCATTTGCAGACTGCCAGCTCTGGAGAGAAACATCCAAAATGTGAGTGGATCGAATGGAATACTGCACAGTGACATTCTGATTAGGCTGCTATTTTTATAGATGGGTTACGGGGTCATTAGATCTTAAGCTGAACTGCTTTCTCTTTACATTGTATTCCCAGCATGTTACTTAGAACATAGTAGGTAAAAAAAAACCTACTGTGATATGAGAATTGGTCTTCCACTTGATGAATGCCCTCAGGTAGCACAGACCTGTCTACAGAGAGGCCTGCACAGTCTAGAAGGTCAGTGAACATTGAGCCAAATCATAACCTCCAGTTTGTATTGAACTAGGATTAGACTGAGTTTTTTTCCCTTAGTTGTGCAAATCAGCTCAATTCAACCTGGAATTACATCACCCTTCCAGGTTCCTGGAACTCAACCAAGTGTTCAGTGGCACATGTAGAGCAGATATTTTCTTCTTCTAGGTCTGGTTTTTTTTATTATTATAATTGGTAATGTCTTAATTATTTCTGTTAGTTTTATGTATCTGTTAGGGTAACATAACTGCCATAACTTGCAGAGATTAATACTTTCAAAAGATTATGTTTAGTTCAAGTTTACAAGGCAATATAGAGGTTCCTAGTCAGTAGATGGATTTCCTTCTTCTAGCAATTCAGGAAATCAACCCTGAATATTCATTGGAAGGACTGATGTTGAAGCTGAAACTCCAATACTCTGGCCTCCTGATGCAACAACCGACTCCTTGAACAAGACTCTAATTCTGGAAAAGGAGAAGGGGGTGGTAGAGGGTGAGATGGTTACATAGTACCAAGACTTAACAGACTTGAATTTGAGCAAATTCAGGGAAACAGTGAAGGACAGGGAAGCCTGGCGTGCTGCAGTCCATGGCGTCACAAAGAATTGGACACAACTTAGTGATTGAACAACAGCAGCAAGTAGTTTGGGTCTTAGGCTTCTGCCAACTTGTTTATCTGTCAGCTGCTGAGGCCCCCAGAACCATCTGCATCCAACCTGTTAGAGGAAGACAGGAGAATAAAAATGCTCTTGATGGATTCTTAGAAACTCTAAGCTATTCCTCATAGTCTCATTTCATGGGCAAAACAAGCCACACAGCCATCTTTGGGTTCCAAGTGGGATCAGGACATGTCGCTTTTTGTTTAGCAGCTTGTCATTTGGCATTTTCTGGAAGGTGGAACATGACTGATAACAACTAATCATCTCTACGAGAGTGACTTTAATCAGATTCTTTTCAGCATCCAGAAGTCTTTGGAAGATGGCATGTCAGAGTTCCAATCTGTTTCCTTCTAGGGACAAAACTTGGTGAAGGTAGAGATGGAAGGGGAAATAATGACCGATGACATCCTCCCAACCATCTGGAGTCCTAGAGCTACCGCCACTGGACCTGCGGTTCATCTGCTCACACAGCTGGGGGAGGACCTGTGGCTGACTCCCTCAGACAGCATCTATTTAAAAAGAATAGGCTCTTGATTCTTGGTGGCCTTCCCCCATCGTTTTCCTTTGTAGCTATTTCTTTTTTTTTTAATTTTTTTTATTTATTTATTTTTTAAATATTATTTTATTAGTTGGAGGCCAATCACTTCACAACATTTCAGTGGGTTTTGTCATACATTGACATGAATCAGCCATATAGTTACACGTAATCCCCATCCCGATCCCCCCTCCCACCTCCCTCTCCACCCGACTCCTCAGGGTCCTCCCAGTGCACCAGGCCCGAGCACTTGACTCATGCATCCCACCTGGGCTGGTGGTCTGTTTCACCATAGATAATATACATGCTATTCTTTCAAAACATCCCACCCTCACGTTCTCCCCCAGAGTTCAAAAGTCTGTTCTGTACTTCTGTGTCTCTTTTTCTGTTTTGCATATAGGGTTATAATTACCGTCTATCTAAATTCCGTATATATGTGTTAGTATGCTGTAATGTTCTTTATCTTTCTGGCTTACTTCACTCTGTATAATGGGCTCCAGTTTCATCCATCTCATTAGAACTGATTCAAATGAATTCTTTTTAATGGCTGAGTAATATTCCATGGTGTATATGTACCACAGCTTCCTTATCCATTCATCTGCTGATGGGCATCTAGGTTGCTTCCATGTCCTGGCTATTATAAACAGTCCTGCGATGAACATTGGGGTGCATGTGTCTCTTTCAGATCTGGATTCCTCAGTGTGTATGCCCAGCAGTGGGATTGCTGGGTCATATGGCAGTTCTGTTTCCAGTTTTTTAAGAAATCTCCACACTGTTCTCCATAGTGGCTGTACTAGTTCGCATTCCCACCAGCAGTGTAAGAGGGTTCCCTTTTCTCCACACCCTCTCCAGCATTTATTGCTTGTAGACTTTTGGATAGCAGCCATCCTGACTGGCGTGTAATGGTCATTTGTAGCTATTTCTTAACTAGTAATGAACTTAAAGTCTCACTGAGGCAGCCTCAAACACTGGAAAGAGCATGGGCTTTGCAATTAAACAAGGACAGGAATAACAACCTGGTTTTGAATTCCTGTTCCATTGCTCATGAAGATAGGATTTTGGGTGATTAAATAAAACCGAGCCTTGGCTTCTCCGTCTTCCAAATGCTAATACATCTGATCTCAATGAAGCTGACGTGTATTTGGCACTTGGGAAATGGTCTCTGTTTTCTCTTCAGGATAACAATTACAGGAAATTATTCAGAAGCTGAACATTAGTAAGGTAAGCTTTGAAGATATTCTTTTGGTGATGAGTATACCAAATGTCATTATGGGGCTCATCATCATTTCACAGAAAATATTGACATTTTTGTAATTTTTTCAGAGGAAAAGAATATCTTTAAGGCCTACCTCATGCTATGTGCTAAGTCACTTCAGTTGTGTCCACTCTCTGCGACCCCATGGACTGTAGCCCGCCAGGCTCCTCTGTCCATGGGATTCTCCAGGCAAGAATAGTGGAGTGGGTTGCCATGCTCTCCTCCAGGGGATCTTCCTGACCCAGGGATCGAACTAGCATCTCTTATGTCTCCTGAATTGGCAGGCAGGTTCTTTATCACTAGCACCAATCTGGAAAGCCCCAAAGCCTACCTTAGCTCTCTTTAAAGTATTTTTGCAAAACAGTTTGGAGGGCCAAAAAGATGGAGCAACCAAAAATAAGAATAAAAGTGGATATTCTCCAACTAGGAATAATAGTGACTTCAGACGCCTATTTTTTCATAGATGGCGATAGAGATCTACTCCCTCAGTAGGGTAGACAATGACACTTGCACTTTTCCATGGGACAAAGTCCAGTCATCTCAGTGACTATTCCTAGGGGCATAGATTCCTGGATTGCACAAGGGGCTCTTAAGTATTGTTTTGAGGGGATCACTTACTCTTTTATTTATAGTACTGGAGTGGCCAAAGAGTTCATTTGGGTTAACAACTTAAGGAAAATTATATCAAATATCTTTTCTAACCACAATGGTAGTGGCATTATTCTTGCTTAGTTGTGTCCGACTCTACAACCCCAAGGACTGTAGCACACCAGGCTTCCCTGTCCTTCACAATCTCCTGGTGTTTGCTCAGATTCAGGTCCATTGAGTCAGTGATGCTATCTAACCCTCCTGACCTCTGCTGCTCCCTTCTCCTTTTGATTTCCATATTTGCCAGCTGCTGCTGCTAAGTCATGTCAGTCGTGTCCAACTCTGTGTGACCCCATAGATGGCAGCCCACCAGGCTCCTGTCCCTGGGATTCTCCAGGCAAGAATACTGGAGTGGGCTGCCATTTCCTTCTCCAGTGCATAAAAGTGAAAAGTGAAAGTGAAGTCGCTCAGTTGGGTCCGACTCTTCGTGACCCCATGGACTGTAGCCCACCAGGCTCCTCTGTCCATGGGATTTTCCAGGCAAGAGTACTGGAGTGGGGTGCCATTGCCTTCTCTGATATTTCCCAGCATCAGGGTCTTTTCCAATAAGTCAGCTCTTTGCATCAGCTGGTCAAAGTATTGGAGCTTCGGCTTCAGCATCAGTCCTTCCAATGAATATTCAGTACTGATTTCCTTTAGGATGGACTGGTTGGATCTCCTTGCATTCCAAGGGACTCTCAAGCGTCTTCTCCATCACCACAATTCGAAAGCATCAATTCTTTGATGCTCAGCCTTTTTTTTATGGTCCAACTCTCACATCCATACATGACTACTGGAAAAACCATCGCTTTGACTATATGGACCTTTGTCAGCAAAGTGATGTCTCTGCTTTTCAAACCACAGTGGTATGTATGAAATGAGAAATGCATAACAAGAAGTAAGCTGGAAATTTTGTAAATCAGTGGAAATGAAACAACACACTCTGAAATAATCAATGGATCAAGGAAAATACAAAAGAACAATAAGAAAGTATCTTGAAACAAAAGAAAATGAAATCACAACATACAAAAATCTATGAGATGGCAGTGAAAGTTTCTAAAAGGGAAGTTTGTTGTTGGAGGAGGTCATCAAGAGGCCACAGCCACCTGCTGATCCATAACTGGACCCTAACAATGGAAAGGTCCTCACCACCTCTTCTATCCTTGAAGTGTACATCCTGCCTGCTGTTTCTACAGCTGGAACCATATTCAAGGAAGGACATAGCCTTTCTTGAGAGAGAATTGTGTAGTTTAGACCATCTGGATGATATATATGACCGGACTCAGTTCACTAAAGATTTAAGCCTTAACCTTCATATCATTTATTCAGCATTTATTTTATTTATCTGATGCTATTCTAAGAACACAAAAATTAAAATGAATTACATATCTCTTCCTTCTTGGAAAAGAACTCCTTGTCTGGTAGGTATAAAACATTGTTGTGGTTTAGTTGCTAATTCATGTCTGACTCTTTGTGACCCCATGGACTAAAACCCACCAGGCTCCATTGTCCATGGAAATCTCCAGGAAGAATACTGGAGGGGGTTGCCATTTCCTTTTCCAAGGGATCTTCCCGACTCAGGGATTGAACCCATGTCTCTTGCATTGCAGGTGAATTCATTTCAGTGAGCCACCAGGGAAACCCAATTTAGTCCTTAAATATCTGCAATTTGTTAAAAAAAAAAAAAAAAAAACTATGATGAGAATAATAAAACAACTGATATCAGGAACCATCTTACTGAAGATTATAAATATAATTTGAAAATTCTGGAGTGAATAGTACTATACATTCTATGATTTTATTTCCTAGCCAACTGTGTAAACGTTGCATTTGGCAAGGAGATAGTAAAAAGTTCTGCAGGCTCTTCAGTAGAAGATATAGGCAACTTTAATCAGAGTTTGACATTCACAATCATTCATCTGCATGCCAGAGTGCAGTTTCTCCTCTATATAAACACCAGATTATTTTTTTCGCAACAGCTTGGAAGTCACCAGGTGGAAGAATAAACAGCAGTTTTCAGCCTCAGAAACAATGAAAAGGGTAAATGAACTTTGTGTGAATCCTCCAACTCTCATGATATTTTCTCTGGCCTCCTCCCCAGGATGCTTTATCCAAAAAAGAAAGAAAAAAAAGGAAACCAGTTCTCGCACCTGCTGCTGCTGCTAAGTCACTTCAGTCGTGTCCGACTCTGTGTGACCCCATAGATGGCAGCCTACCAGGTTTCCCCATCCCTGGGATTCTCCAGGCAAGAACACTGTATATTGGAATCAGAGTACTGAAAATCGAGTAAATTGGTTTTTCATATGGTTGAGTGATATATCAATGAAATAAAAATTTTTGTGTTATACAATTTCAGAAAATTCTTAATGGATAAACATTCTTGCATGGATAAATTAGTTTTGCAGACTTAAAACAAATAATACTCTGTGTATTTACCATATTATATTTTATGTGTGCAAAAAAACCAAGAAATTGACAATTATATTTAGTATAAATATGAATATGATTAAATCTCAAAGTTTTAAAGTTAATACTGGTGTTTCATAATAATTTTATTTCAAAAGAATATATAATTTAATACTTAGGAAATATGTAGAAGAGTATACAATGATCAGTATGTTTAACTCATTGTAGACATCTGAAAGAAAGCATTTAACTATTCAATTAAATTAGGATGTGTAATATGTTAATAGTTTTTGTATGCTACATTTCTCTATTTTACAAAGGAAAATATTGCAATTTGCATTTTATGAGCTAGTATTATATTTTAAAATGGAAATATAATGCAAAGAATTACTTAGGGAGAACCTATTTTAAAATTCAAAGATTTAAGCATCCTTATTTTTACAGAAGTTTATTTAAATTTCAATGGACAGAGATGTCCAAAATTATGAAAAGTGCTTTCTTTCCCATTTCAGGAAATGAAAATTTCTAGTAATTTTATCTTATACAATAATGCAAATTTTTGAAAGATGAACACCATGCTGGGGAGTCATGTGAGGAATATCAAATTCTGTTTCTGAATATGTAAAAATTCTATAATTCCATATAGTTATTAAAATGTGAGCAACTTCTATTATCTTTGTATGTTCTCTTGCTGTGTAACCAGTAACCCAGAAATTTAACAGCTTCATTTTATTATGCTTATGGGTTTGGAATTTTAGGAATTTAGCAAAGACCAACATGAACTGTTGGCTTTCCTTTGTTGCATGCTATTTCAGGCTTAGATTGGAAGAGTGGGAAGCTGGAGAAAATTCAGTAACTTGGGTTCCAGCACACTGTGAATCTGGACAAGACACTCTATATAAATACAGTCCTCTGGGCTTCCCTCCTGGTCCAGTGGTTAAGAATCCCCCTTGCAACGCAGAGGACACCGCATTGATCTTTGGTCCTGGCAGATCCCACATGCTGTGGAGCTACAACTACTGAGCCTGCGTTCTAGAGCCCATGCTCCACAACAAGAGAAACCACCACAAGAAAAAGCCCATGAACCACAACTAGAGGGTAATCCCCGTTCACTGCAACTAGAGAAAAGCCCACGTGCAGTAATGAAGACCCAGTGCAGCCAAAAATAAATAAATAAATAAATCTTTAAAAAGTAAATACAATCTTCTCCTGGGTGTTCATTGGAAGGACTGATGCTGAAGCTGAAGCTCCAATACTTTGGCCACTTCATGCGAAGAGCTGACTCATTGGAAAAGACCCTGATGCTGGGAGGGACTGGGGGCAGGAGGAGAAGGGGATGACAAAGGATGAGATGGCTGGATGGCATCACCAACTCGATGGGCATGAGTTTGAGTAAACTCTGGGAGTGGGTGATGGACAGGGAGGCCTGGCCTGGTGTGATTCATGGGGTCGCAAAGACTCGGACACGACTGAGCGACTGAACTGAACTGAATCCATAAAGCTAAAATCCTGTGGTGGCTCAGACAGTAGAGAATCAGCCTGCAGTGCAGGAGACCCGGGTTTGATTCCTGGGTCAGGAAGATCCCCTGGAGAAGGAAATGGCAACCCACTCTAGTATTCTTACCTGGAGAATTTCATGGACAGAGAAGCCTGGTGGAGTATAGTCCAGGGGGTCGCAAAGAGTTGGACATCATCTAGCGAAATCTATAAGACTTAGAAAATAATGCACAGTCTTTTTTTCAGGGTTGTGTGTAACACATATATGTATGGATGTGTGTGTGCCTGTATACATAAAGATTTGTGTGCACATATATATCTCTATGCATTTCCTAAAGTAAACTGAATTGGTCACCTAGCCTTATTTGGTAGGAAAATTTAATTTTCATACCAACAGGAATTCATCTATTTACAAAAGCACTCTAAGTGTATACAAACAAAGGGAAATTTCCTTTGTAAGTCTGCTTGGGGGACAATACAAGACAATGATTGAAAGACCTGGCTGTGGAGCAGAATGCTTAGGTTCAAAGGTCGACTCCTCAAATTAATGTTGGCAAGGCTTTAGGTAAGTTATTTAATTTGTCTGCACTGTAATCTTCATAGTATGTAAAATGGATATTTAATATTTAATTAATGTAATTTTTACTTTAATATTTAGTACGTACATCACAAATGTGAGAAATAAATGAGTTAGCACAGCAGAGTCTTAGAAGAGTAAAAGACATATGGTATGCTAGTAAATGTGGAAACAACCCAGGCTTTATAAAGTAGCTGTAAGACTCTTACAGCAGAGTGACTATGAAATATGAAAGGTGGTAAGAAGTAACGTGATCATCTTATACTGATGGCATGAAAGGCTGCCAATACTGAAATGTTTTTACTGATGGTTAAAAATGCAGTTTTCCAGTAGAGCTTTCATAAAATCAAAGAATATTGATATAATTTGCCTAGCTAAAACGTGAATTTTTAACACAATCAAAATTGCGTGTATGTGTGTTAAGTCCCTTCAGTAATCTCTGACTCCTTGTGACCCTATGAACTGTAGCCCGCCAGGCTCCTCTGTCCATGGAATTCTCCAGCAAAAATACTGGAGTGGGTTGCCATACCCTTCTCCGGGGAATCTTCCCAACCCAGGGACTACACCTGAGTCTCTTATGTCTCCTGCATTGGCGGGAGGATTCTTTACCACTAGCGCCACCTGGGAAGCCCCTCAATCAAAATTATTCTCTTGTAAAAAGTACATCTATTTTCAAAACTGTGGTTCTTCACATCAAACACTTCCTATGTGAGAGTTTGGCCAGCATAGTGGTTGGTAACGTGTACAGAAAAAAATATTATCTTCCACTCTGCCATAAGATCTAGCAAAGTAAACACAGGAAGGAATGTAGTCATCCATACCCAGGAACCCCTGTTCCCATGATCCCAGCTCTTCAGCATGTAGGAATGACAAGCCAGAGATGTGGGGCTCCAGGAAGTAATGTTGAGCAGTTGGCAGGACAGCCAGAAATACCCCCATTTTTGTGCACATATATGAAGGTGCTCTTGGTCTGTGTCAGAATTTCAGCAGTGGCTTTACCAGACTCTGAATTTGATCCACTTTCTCATAATATCCAAGACAGAAAGAAAGCAACCATCTGTTGGATCACCAAGGTAGAAATCGCATTATAATGCGAGAAATTAACCAGAAGGTCTGAGTCAGTGGGACCATGGCTGTGGTTCTGTCACGAGCAGAAAATAAACTCTGACAAATATGTTCCATCTTTAGGATAACAGTCTACCTCAGCCCAAGTATGCTCACTTCAGCCTGTAGACTTAATAAAATTGTGAATTCTTTTTCTGTGGCGATGTCTGAAATTGTCTGGTGTCAAGTCAGTGTCAGAGCAAGAGATGCTGCTCATTTTAACCGAAGTGCTTGGTGTCACCACGAAAATTGAGCCGTCACTCATCTGAGCCCGGCTTTGGGAAAAACATGCAATGGCTGTGTTCCCTCATGTCCTTACATCTACAAAGTGAGAGAGAGAGTGTTAGTTGCTCAGTCATGTCCGATTCTGCAACGCCATGGACCGTAGCACACCAGGCTCCTCCATCCATGGAATTCTCCAGGCAAGGATACTGGAGTGGGTTGTTATTTCCTTCTCCAGGTTGTTATTTCCTTCTTCCCAACCCAGGGATTGAACCTGGGTCTCCCACACTGCAGACAGGCTCTTTACCATCTGAGCCACCAAGGAAGCCCTACAACTACAAACGGGCCTCCGAATGAGAATAAGGTACGCGTAAAGCATGTAGAAGAGAGATTTTATGATACAATAAGCCAAACACAGGTGTGGATTCCAACAGTCAAAAGAGGGCTGTGAGTACAGAAATGGAAACATTGATTATCTTCTCCTCTTCTTACCACACACCTCTGCTCTGGTTCCCTGTGTTCAAAAAACGTGGCAGAAAGCTTTACCCCTCTTTCCTACAGTGCTTGAAGTCCTCAATGATTCTTCAAGGTTCATTCCCTCTATCTATGAATGAAGTCTTTATTGAGTGTCTCAGCTATAGTCACCCATGATATTTTTAACTTTAAACAGTGCTGGTTGCCTTCAGTATGCATTTATGAATTGATTATATTCTATACTTTGATCATCTCAAATACTGCCGATTTCTGAAAATATCCTCTGACTTTACTACCTCAGAAACAAGTACTCATCCTCTGTCTTCTCTGAGTCAATAGTGATTGGTTTTTTTGTTTCTTTTCTGATAGCAGTTACTGCTCTGCGCTGCAATAATCCCATGAGTTCCCCCAAGGGATTAGAAAATGCCTTTCTCTTACTGTATCCCCACCATCTAGTAGAACCTTGCACAGAATTGCTGCTCCTTAAGTGTTTGCTGAATGAGTATTCCTTTCCCAGGCTCTTGGAGCCCTAAAGATGAGCAGGGGCAAAAGGGCTGCCAAATAAAAAACAAATGTAGATTTAAGTTTGTGTTCAGTCACTCAGTTGTGTCCAACTCTTTGCAACTCCATGGACTGAAGAACACCAGGCTTCTCTGTCCTTCACTATCTCCTGGATCTTGCTCAGACTCATGTCCATTGAATTGGCGATGCCATCCCACCATCTCATCCTCTGTTGTCCCCTTCATCTCCTGCCCTCAATCTTTCCCAGCATCAGGGTCTTTTCCAATGAGTTGACTCTTTGCATCAGGTGGCCAAAGTATTGGAGCTTCAGCTTCAGCATCAGTTCTTCCAGTGAGTATTCAGGACTGATTTTCTTTAGGATGGACTGATTTGATCTCCTTTTTATCAAAGAGACTCTCAAAAGTCTTCTCCAACACCACAGTCCAATAGCATCAAATCTTTGGCACTCAGTCTTGTTTATGGTCCAACTCTCACATCCATACATGACTACTGGAACAACCATAGCTTTGGCTAGATGGACCTTTGTCAGCAAAATGATGTCTCTGCTTCAGAAGGACCATAAAATTTGTAAGTGACTAAAAAGTCAGGCAAAAAAGGTTTTTATTTAAAGGGAAGGAATAAACAAGACAAGAAAGACTCAAGGTGAGGAAGTGAGATGAGCAATGATCTGCTCTGACACTTGGTGTTTTTTCTAAGGTCAACAGATTCTGGAGGGGTTGTTAAGGTTGAGTTCTGGGTCATGTTTGCTCAAGGATGGGGGAAGAAGAGGAGCTTAACTAAAATTTGCTAAAGTCAAGTTAGCAGATATTTCATCTAGATTGGTCAGTGGTTACAAACAATTCAGATAATAATTTATAAAACAAAGAGCAAATTTGGAGTGTCTTTGTTTGATCCAGCCATATTTAATGAAGGGGGGCATCTAGTTGTCTTATTTATGTTATATGGGTAAGGGTGCCTGCCCTACCTGCTCAGTTACTTCAGTCATGGCCAACTCTTTGTGACCCTATAGACTGTAGCCCACCAGGTTCCTACATCCATGGGATTATCCAGGCAAGAATAATGGAGTGGGTTCCTGTACCCTCCTCCAGGGAATCTTCCCAACCCAGGGATGGAGCCACCATCTCCTGCATTGCAGGTGGATTCTTTACTGCCGAGCCACTAGGGAAGCCCCATGGTAAGGGTAATTCTCTGCATTAAACCATTTCTTGGAAGGTTGGGGAGATTTACTACCTGTTAGCAGTTTCCAGGAGCATTCAGGTAAAATTTAATACTGTCCAGGTAAGTGATTATTTGGCTTCAAGATCACAACAGCTCTTACCATTTGCCAGGCATCGTGCTTACTTTATCTCTGACTTTTATGAGGTTAAGCTTCTAATTGGGGAACAACTTTCCAGAAAGAAGGAAAAACAACAGTGAAGGTCCTGAGGAAAGAAAGAGCAATGAATCATCTGGGAAGAGAAATAAATTTAGTCAAATGGAATATTAAGAAAAAAACTAAACTGAAAAATTAAGAAAAATGTTATATGCTCTCTAGGTGAAGAAGGTTTTTAAAGATGAAATTGGAAACTAATTGAAGAAAAGAGCTAGTTTTGATTCTGACATACAGTTCAGTCCAGTTCAGTTGCTCAGTCGTGTCCTACTCTTTGTGACCCCATGAATTGCAGCATGCCAGGCCTCCCTGTCCATCACCAACTCCCGGAGTTTACTCAAACTCATGCCCATCGAGTCGGAGATGCCATCCAGCCATCTCATCCTCTGTCGTCCCCTTCTCCTCCTGCCCCCAATCCCTCCCAGCATCAGGGTCTTTTCCAATGAGTCAACTCTTCGCATGAGGTGACCAAACTATTGGAGTTTCAGCTTCAGCGTCAGTCCTTCCAAAGAACACCCAGGATTAATTTCCTTATGGATGGACTGGTTGGATCTCCTTGTAGTCCAAGGGACTCTCAAGAGTCTTCTCCAACACCACAGTTCAAAAGCATCAATTCTTCAGCACTCAACTTTCTTCACAATCCAACTCTCTCATCCATACATGACCACTGGAAAAATCATAGCCTTGACTAGATGGACCTATGTTGGCAAAGTAATGTCTCTGCTTTTTAATATGCTATCTAGGTTGGTCATCACTTTCCTTCCAAGGAGTAATCGTCTTTTAATTTCATGGCTGCAATCACCATCTGCAGTGATTTTGGCATACAGAGACTTCTATAAATCAAAGAATGTCGGTGCATCAAATCTTTGCTCTTTGTTTTGATTTGAATTCCTGGAGACCAATTTCTGTGAATTAGGACACTGGGCTCCCGCTGCCTTCTGGCTTCTGGACCATACTGGCCTATGCATGGCCCCAGCAGGTAAGAAGAATCCTCTTCCATGTTTCCAGGCTGAACTCCAGTAACACTGTTCCCTCCTGTTGCCTTTCTAGGCCTAGAGAGGGTAACAGCTCCCTGTTGATGATTCTTGGGTGTTTCATTATTCCTCGTCTAGTCCCTTAACCAGGCCCATAGCTTTGTAAACTCTTAAATTAAACCCTTTGGTTCTGCCATCTGTTTTCTGCAGTAGTCCGGATCGAAATATCACAACCACAGCAGCAAGTGACAAAGGGAAAGGAAATGTTCTCACCTGCATTACAGAAGAGCTTTTACCAATTTCACAAGCATCAGATGATATAGTCCTTAAAACTATTATAAAAATTAAGAATGAATAACTCAGTAAAGATGAACAAGTGACCACAACATTTAAAAAATATTAATGTCACTAGATTACTATGCAATAGATACTTGTATGCTTGTAAGCAGAATTTTACTTTATGTCAGTTGCTGTGTTTCTTGAATTTCCTACCAAGAATAGCTTTTGTGCTCAGTCACTCAGCTGTGTCCTACTCTTTTGTGATCCCATGAACTGTAGTACACCAGGCTCCTCTGTCCATGGGATTCTGCAGGCCAGAATACTGGAGTGGGTTGCCATTCCCTCCTCCAGGAGATCTTCCTGACCCAGGGATCAAACCTGCATCCTCTGCATCTCCTGCATTGGCAGGCAGATTCGTTACCTCTTGAGCCACATGGGAAGAAGAGTAGCTATTACAGGGAAATTAACATTTTTTTCTTAACCCAGTAGGCTCCTGGAGGTACAGCCTGTAAGTGTGACAGCCCTCAAATTATTGAGTCCTCTGTAGTTTCTCATTCTCGTGAGAATTCACACTCATTCTCCAGAAATTCATCAAAATAAACATTCAGGTGTTTCTCCAGGTTGTAGCTCTGGTGTCTCCTGCTCAAGCTAAATTCATCTTGGCTATGATGCTCTAGATTCTCCTTTTTCTCCAGATTTCCATGGGGTAGGGTACGCTGTGCCCTCAATTCTCTGAAAGAATTTTGGACACATGTATCAATGCCACTGTCCTCCTATCTAGGGGAAAATCTACAATCCAAATGATATGAAGAAAATCTAACAGTCTCGTTGCCTTTAACAAATTTTATCATTCCTAAAACATAAAAATCTCTCCTTCTTCCTCTACCCTGAAAAACATGAAGATGCTTTAAGAATGACTACCTGTATTTCAAAATGATAAAATTAAATAAAATATATTTAAATTAATCCTGCATTTTCTAAAGTAAGTAAACATGTATTTTCAGAATTTGCAATGCCTTTTTATTATGCATTAGGGAAATCAATCTGAATTACTGGCATAATTTGTCATGTTAAACCTACACAAGTCCATGGCAGAAATCATCACTGTAAATGTTTATATGTAAATTAGGCTTCTATTGCTTCAAGCCTCATAGAGCAGTTACTCAGCTTCTTTGAAAGTGTGATTTATTGATCAGCAATTTGTAAGGATGGAAAGATGTTAGCTGATTTTCCCTTGCAGATTATTCCATTGGTTGGAGTTTTGAAATATGCTTTCTTATTTTGTAGGCATGTTAGCCATGTAGTGTTATCTGTCATTGAATTCCTCTCTGTGAAGTTGCATATATAATATTGTAGATTCCTGGGTACTTTTTGTTGTTGTTGTTCAGTTGCTCAGTTGTGTCCTACTCTTTGTGACCTCTTGGACTGCAGCACACCAGGCTTCCTTGTACTTCACCATCTCCCAGAGCTTACTCAAACTCATGTCCATCTAGCTGGTGATGCCATCTAACCATCTCATCCCCTGTTGCCCCCTTCTCCTCCTGCTTTCAATCATTTCCAGCATCAGGATCTTTTCTAATAAGTCAACTCTTCACATCAGGAGGCCAAAGTATTGGAGCTTCAGCTTCAGTCCTTCCAGTGAATATTTAGAGTTGCTTTCCTATAGGATTGACTGGTATGATCTTGCAGTCCAAGGGACTCTCAAGAGTTTTCTCCATCACCACAGTTCAGAAGCATCAATTCTTTGGTGCTCAGCCTTCTTTATGGTCCAACTCTCACATTCATACATGATTCATACCTTTGACTATATGGACATTTGTTGGCAAAGAAATGTCTCTGCTTTTTAATATGGTGTCTAGGTTTGTCATACCTTTTCTTCCAAGGAGCAAACATCTATTAATTTCATGGTTGCAGTCAGTGTTTGCAGTGATTTTGGAGCCCAAGAAAATAAAGTCTCTGTTTCCATTATTTCCCAACTATTTGCCATGAAGTGATGGGACCAAATGCCATGATCTTCATTTTTTAAATATTGAGTTTTAAGCCAGATTTTTCAGTTTCCTCTTTTATCTTCATCAAGAGGCTTTTTAGCTCCTCTTTGCTTTCTGCCTTAAGGGTGGTGTCACCTGCATATCTGAGGTTATTGATATTTCTCCTGGCAGTCTTGACTCCAGCTTGTGCTTCATCCAGTTCAGCATTTCTCAAGATGTTCTCTGTTTTTAAGATAACTAAGCAAGGTGATGATCAATACACAGCCTTGACATACTCTTTTCCCAATTTTGAACGAGTCTGTTGTTACATGTCTGGTTCTAACTGTTGCTTCTTCTGCATACAGACTTCTCAGGAGGCAGGTAAGATGATCTGGTATTCCCATCTCTTAAAGAATTTTCCACAGTTTGTTGTGATCCACACAGTCAAAGGCTTTAGCATAGTCAATGAAGCAGAAGTAGATGTTTTTCTGGAATTCTGTTGCTTTTTCTATGATCCAGTGGATCATAGAACTTGATCTCTGGCTCCTCTGCCTTTTCTAAATCCAGCTTGAACATCTGGAAGTTCTCAGTTCATGTACTCGCCTTTCAAAAATCTGTCTTTAAAAGTAAGCAATCAAACTAAATACCAACAGATTGTATGAAGTTAAAAGTTATTCACTCATATAACTCTACCTTAGTGATTGTAGTTACTATAAAATAATTAGCTTTATTTCTCTCTCTCTTTGATTATCAAAATATTTTAAATGTATGGGTATATAGAATTGGACATGGAACAACAGACTGATTCCAAATAGGAAAAGGAGTACGTCAAGGCTGTATATTGTCACCCTGCTTATTTAACTTATATGCAGAATACATCATGAGAAATGCTGGGCTGGAAGAAGCACAAGCTGGAATCAAGATTGCTGGGAGAAATATCAATAACCTCAGATATGCAGATGATACCACCCTTATGGCAGAAAGTGAAGAGGAACTAAAGAGACTCTTGATGAAAGTGAAAGAGGAGAGTGAAAAAGTTGGCTTAAAGCTCAACATTCAGGAAACTAAAATCATGGCATTTGGTCCCATCAGATAGATGGGGAAACAGTAAAAACAGTGTCAGACTTTATTTTTGGGGCTCCAAAATCCCTGCAGATGGTGATTGCAGTCATGAAATTAAAGGACACTTACTCCTTGGAAGGAAAGTGATGACCAATCTAGATAGCATATTAAAAAGCAGAGACATTACTTTGCCAACAAAGGTCCGTCTAGTCAAGGCTATGGTTTTTCCAGGGGTCATGTATGGATGTGAGAGTTGGATTGTGAAGAAAGCTGAGCGCCGAAAAATTGATGCTTTTGAACTGTGGTGTTGGAGAAGACTCTTGAGAGTCCCTTGGACTACAGGGAGATCCAGCCAGTCCATCCTAAAGAAGATCAGTCCTGGGTGTTCATTGGAAGGACTGATGCTGAATTTGAAACTCCAGTACTTTGGCCACCTCATGGGAAGAGTTGACTCATTGGAAAAGACCCTGATGCTGGGAGGGATTGGGGGCAGGAGGAGAAGGGGATGACAGAGGATGAGATGGCTGGATGGCATCACCGACTCGATGGACATGAGTTTGAGTAAACTCCGGGAGCTGGTGATGGACAGGGAGGCCTGGCATGCTGTGATTCATGGGGTCACAAAGAGTCGGACACGATTGAGCGACTGAACTGAATTGAACTGAAGGAAGACCTGAGAAAGCAGGATATTTTTAAATGTTAAAAATTTAATAAGAAAAGGAAAGACACTGTAACCTACTACTTATGGTTTCACTACTAATAATATAGAGTCAGATTGTTATGTCTCCAATACATTAATCATCTTTGCTTAAACTTAGTTAACTTAGAAACATGTATTTCAGTGAAACTTAATGAAAACTTTGAGTAAAAAGTTGCTGAGAATGTAATTTTGAGAATGACAAATGTTGGGTTAGCTGTTACCCTTTGTTTGGAAGCATAAGAGTCAATATGTTTACAAAACAGTTACCAAAAAGTTAAATCCATTCTTATTCTATATTTTGATATCTAAAGATTGAATTTTAGACTAATGCAAAGTTATCCTGTCTTTTGTCACCATTAGGTTGAATTCTGACCCCATTTTGCTCTTTATTTCAATCATTATAAATCAAGAGCTGATAATGTTTTGGTAACTGTAACTTTACTGATCTTAGTGCAAACAACTACATATATATGTACATACACATTGTGGTTTCTCCTATCAAGTTAGGGAAAATCATCTGAAAGTATTTTATTAAAATGAATTTATTTCATCCCAGTAAAATAGACATGATTTTACCACTAATTTTGAAACTGCAGGCAAAATTTCATTCTTTTGCTTATGTGTGCGTGCTTGCTCAGCTGCTGCAGTCGTGTCCGACTCTTTGCAACCTGTGGACTCTAGTCTTTCAGGCTCCTCTGTCTTTGGGGCTTCCCAGACATTCCAGTATTCTTCCCAGGCAAGAATACTGGAATGGGTTGAGTTGCCCTCCTCCAGGGGATCTTCCCGACCCAGAAACGGAACTTGCATCTCCTGCATTACACACAGATTTTAACCACTGAACCACCTGGGTAGCACTTTTCTGCCCATTTTATGTTAATTCGTAGCACTTTTCTGCCCATTTTATGTTAATTCTGGATTTAAGAGAAACAAGTCAGTCGCAGTAAGGGAGCATCTTTACATCTGATGTGGCTGGGTATTGCTTTCCCCCTGCATTCATGAGGGATTGGATATAGCCCTCAGGTAACATATCCTCAGATGCTCAAGACACTTAAATAAAATGTTATAGTATTTGCATATAACCTATGGCTCATACTCCTGTACAATTTAAATAATCTAGATTAGTTATAATACCTATACAATGTAAATAGTAAATACAATGGAAATGCTATGTAAGTAGTTGTCAGTGCAAGGCAAATTCAAGCTTTGCTTTTTGGAACTTTCTGGAATGCTTTTCCCAAATATTTTAAATTCATGATTGATTAACTCCATGAGTGCAGAACCTGCAGATACGGAAGGGCCAGCTGTGGTTATATTCCCTGTCTAACACCTTTTCCCTAAGTGTTACAGAGAAAGCCATTTCCAGTTCTGAGTTTTCCTGTCCAATCAGAAAAAGGCTCATCTTCTCTTCCTTCACACCATTATTTTCATTTGCCAGAGAGACAGGGAGGAAGCTGTGTGACCTCACTGATTTTGTGTATTTATGTCTAACTCTTACCCAGAGGGCTGCCGCAGCTTGCTGGGTTTTATATTCTAATTTTCAAGGTAGATTCAGATTTCAGGTGTCTTGACTACCTGATTTAAACCTGTCACACTTATTAGCCTCCTACAAAAATCCAGTCCCCTGTGAAACACTTGGAACATGGTTTGTAGCTCTTTCTTGAGAAACCGTAATTTAGATAATCTGAGTATTATCCAATGGGAGATTTAGTTGAATTTACCAGTTTCTACTAGAAAATATGGTAATTGAAGTTGATCCAGAGAGCCATGTCAGAACAAACGAATTCTGCTGCAATATTACCAAGAGGTTTTATTTAAAGAAAACTGGGAAAGTTCTGGGCGGCCATGAGTATTTCAACTGCCAAGTTCTAAGAGGAAATTTATTAGTGATATACACAATTGATGTAACAGAGATAATGCAAGAGGGAAATATCTGCTTTGACTACTCTAGTTTGACACCAAAGCATGAATTTTATAGCTTTTAAGCTTCTAAATAAGTGATTTGAAATGCTCCCTCCAAATACCCATGCATATATGTCCTCCTATCATTTATTCTCCATCTCTGCTTTCTTACTTTCTACCCTCCTATGAATGAGCAACTCCTTTGGAAATAGTTAAGAATAAGCAAGATAAGTAAGTAAGCAAGAATAAGTAAGATAAGTTAGATAAAGGAAAACAAGAAAGACGTAATGAATACTCTCTTAAAAATGCATAATGTTAAGTTGCAAGATAAAAGTTCTTTTTGGAATTTGCTGTTAAATACAGCTAAACCTTAAATTTAGTTGGTTTGCAGCAGAAATTTAAAGTTGAAAGTATGGCACAGGTGATTCAGCAACACAAAGCAGCTTTGAGAAATGGACATCCGAATATACCTTATTTTGTTCTAAACTCAGCAAAACAAACCTATTTATTCAATTCTTTATTCCTCCCACTAAGTGTTGCAACTTCTCTGGATTATATGGTCTTAAAGTGAAGAAGGAATTCCTAGGGCCTGGACTCCATCTCAGGCCTGTTCATGCTGATCCTGCTGGCCACCTCTCCAGTGGACTCTGAACTGTATGTTTAGTGTCTATGGAAATGACAACAGAAGGATAGGACTCCCTCCAGACAGGGGAATCTTGAAGATCGTATCCAGGTTACTCATAGCCTAAGAGAACACATATACTAATCACCCCATCCTCCAGACAGGCCATAAATTTTTCTGTACCTGTCGGAGTGTAACCTTGTGCTTATTGATTATAGACTAATTGTTTAACTGTCTGAGCACATGGCACATGAGTGATGGGGTTATTGGGATTATATTTACCCTTCCTTAGTTTATGTAAGTCTCAAGGAATTTGGGGTGGTGGGTTTGGACATGTACACATGGGGTATAAAAGATTTTCACAAATGCTGGTTGGGGTTCTTTGCTGAGAGGAGACTCTGCCTTGGGCCCGCCGGTGTAATAAACTGCACTCCACTATCTGCATTGTCCTTCTGAGTGAGTTTGTTTCCCGGAACGCATGGCTACAACAAAAGCATGTAAGGAAAGGAAAAGTGTACAACCACAGGTTTAAACTGTTGTCAATATTATACATCAAATCCTCTCTCCAAAATCAGGTAACAGCTGACTTAGTATGTCAGTCGATATTTGCTACTAAAAATCTTTAAAATCTCTATGAGTACTTTTTCATACATAAACAGGTATCAAAGAAAACATGTGGGGACAAACACTGATCTTTTCTAGTGTTATAAACAAGAGAATTGCTAAATAAAATCATTCAAAGGGCACGATGTAAATACATTGAAGATATACAGCTAATAGAGAAATACAGTGACTAATGTTCACATAAGTTCACGTTTGCTAAGAAGATTCTTTGGTGAAAAAGATTGTTTCATCAAGTTAAGGCTGCACAAAATACTTCAGCTGTTTTCTCACCTAAATCAAATGTCATTATAGATGATATTTTCATTTATTTCCCCTGTTCTTCCTATTATTTTGAATGCCCTTATGGTTTCTAGGCAACCATGCTAATACTTTTCTTTTAAAAATCTACTGCACAGGAATACTACTCTTAAAAAAGATTGGTGGCCTTCCTATGAATATTTTAAGTCAGAAATAAATGCTAACCAGAAAAGAAGAAAAGCATCACAATTATAAGCATCAGTTATGAATTCTATGGTGCAGAAAGTTAAATAATGGGTAGCCTGTACATTGTGAGCTCAACAATGACCCAAGAAAGAGGAAGAAGGTAGAGTTATGTTGATTTCCAGGAAAGATGCACAGAGAAGCTCCATGTCACATTCTGACCAGATCGTTTGATATTCATGCTTGTTAAGTCCTGAGAAGGGAATGAGGGAATTCATTTCAAAACAGCTGTGACAAGCACACCATCTGAGATAAGCAAGGATAGCCTGGACAAGAGAAGATCAAACGGGCAAGATGGTCTGCTTGCAAATTGGCACAGGCTGTAATGGAAGAGGCATTGTTTCTTTACACTTACTTTTCAGAAAACAGAAAAATGATCATGAGGTATGAGGCAGAAATAGGATGATTTTGGCTTAATGAAATTTTTTAATGATTAGGATTGGCTGCAGGGGTTAGACTAATTCAAAGGCACTGAAATCTGTAATTGTATGTGTTTAAGGAAGATGACTGTCTTATGTACGTCACTGGATCCCCACATCCCTTCTTGGGTGTCTCATAGGCATCTTGACTTGAATGTGCCTTCAAACAAGCTCTGAATCTTCCCCTCTGCTCTTCCTGCTTTTCCAATCTCAGTGGTCATTGTTTAGGCTGAAAATCAAAAAATCATCTGTAACTCCTCCTTTCTGTTTCTCATCTCTCACACCCAATACAACAGCAAATCCTATGGCTTAACATGCATTTTAAAAGCAGACTGTCTCATCACCTTTCTCCATTTATCATCTCCTACATCCATCAACCCCCATCTCTGTCTGCTATCATCACTTGGTCGTGATGGCTCCTTAGCGATGTCCCTGATTCCACATGGGGTCCCTGAAGCCTATTCTCTTCAAGAACATCTTGTAAAAAATCATAACCAATCATGTTAGTCTTTTGTTCAGATCCCTCTGATAAAGTATCATTCCACTTGGAATAAAACCCAAAGTTCATATATATTAAAACTAAGCCTCATGTTGTTGTGTGTCTGAGTGACTCACTTACATCACTTTTTACTTCCCCTCTTTCCTTTTGCTTCAACCTCTGGAACCATGTGGTAGACTGTAGACTCAGCAACACATTCTTGCCATGAGGTCTCTATTCTCAATGCTCTTTCTGCCTGAAATGTTATCCCCCAGTTATCTACATGGTTTCCTCTCTCATTTCAGTTAAAGTTCTGCTTAAATGTCAGTTTATCAAGAGAGACCTTCCCCAAATTCTCCTTATAACGTATTGCAACCATTACCCATCAACTCTATTTCCTTTCTCTTTACAGCATCATCTAATATGTTATACTTCTGTTTACTTTTTTAGCATCTGAATATCATGACTAGAATACAATTCTATAATCTCTTGTTTGACACTCTATTCCCAGACCCCAAAATGTGGTGTCCCATAGATGATGCTCAAAGAATATTTTTTTGATGAATGTTATTAGAAGCATTTCAGCATGAGCAAGAGATTGGAGCATGCTAAGTTACTTCAATCATGTCCAACTCTCTGCAACCCTATGGACTTCTTTGTCCATGGGGCTCTCCAGGCCGAAATACTGGAGTGGGTTTCCATCTCCTTCTCCAGGGGAACTTCCCAACCCAGGGATTGAGCCGCATCTCTTGCATTGGCAGGCAGATTCTTTACCACTGAGCCACCAGGGAAGCCCAATAAGGTTCCTTATAAATCTGCAATTCTCCTATCACCACCAAGAGATCTATTTTGCTTATTCTCTAGATTAGTTATCTTTTGCAAATTAACTTGGGTATTTTCTTTAATTTTTTCTGAAAGTACTTGCTCTTTATGTTCCAACACCCCCAAATTTCTTATGAAGCTCATTAATTTCATGGAAACTGTTTATGACTACCAGGTTGTTACGTTACAAAATGTTAGATTCATTTTAGTTCCCCTGTCATTACCAACTTAACCATTTGACTTCTTTTCCTGAGGAGCCTTCTGAGCATAGTTATAAGAGAGTTATAATGACTCTTTAGCAGGCAACTTTGCCAGTAGGATTGCCATTCAAAACTGTTTATCATAGCAGTTTTAACTTACCAGAGATACAAATGTTATTATTAGCTCTCCAGGTTCTTACTACAGGGGTATATAAGATTAGTTTTTGGTTTTGAAGTTTGCAATTTCTCTCATGGGCGTATGAAGTTAAGACAACTTGCTTTAGATGGATTCTTACAAACTGGTGGGATATAGTTTTCATAAAGATCAGCAAGTTGCTTTCCAGATAAATATATGTTACATTGTTTGCACTGAGAGCCCAAGATGATCTAAAGATATGGAAATGGCAGAGAATAAAGAGCTAAGTATCACTAAGTGGTAGCACAGATTTATTCATCAATCTTAAAAATTTATTTATATTCTTTGTAAATATGAACATCTATTCTGGACCACAATAATGCCTGGTGATAGGGTGACTTTAAGAAGATTTCCATCTGTCTGGGAGGCAGATAAATGGATCTGACACAACGTGTCAGGCACGTTCTAATTGAACGAGAGTTGATTTACAGCATTGTGCCAGTCTCTACCATACAGCAAGGAGACTCAGTTATACTGAAGAAGGAATTCATAGGGCCTGGACTCCATCTCAGGCCTGTTCGTGCTGATCATGCTAGGCCACCTCTCTAGTGGACTCTGAACTCTGTGCTTAGCGCTTGTGGGAATGACAATGGAAGGATAAAACCCCCTCTGGGCAGGGGAATCTTGAAGAAGAGAAAACAGACACTAATCACCCCTGCCTCCGGACAGTATCTATCGGAATGTAACCACAGGCTTATTGGTTATTAACTGGTTGGAATGTAACCACGGGCTTATTGATTGTTAACTGTTTGAACACAGAACACGTGAATGATGGGGTTATTGTGATTTTATTTACCCTTCCTTTGTAAGCCTCAAGGGATTTGGGGTGGTGGGTTTGGACACGTATATATGGGATATAAAAGATTTTCACAAATGCTGGTCGGGGTCCTTGGCTAAGAGGAGACTCTGCCTTGGGCCCGCCGGTGTAATAAACTGCACTCCACTATCTGCATTGTCCTTCTGAGTGAGTTTGTTTCCCGGAAAGAGTGGCTATAACAATACACATATAGATATTTCTTTTTATATCCTTTTCCATTTTGGTTTATCACAGCATATTGAATATACTGTGCTATACAGTAGAGCCTTGTTGTTTATCCAAGATGTTCATAATCGTTTATATCTGCTAATCTCTAAGTCCGCCCTCCCTCACTCCTTCCTCCTTGGCAACCATAAGTCTGTTCTCCACAACACACTGTGTTTCATGTCACAGTTGCAGTGAGTACAAATTGTAGGGATTGAAAGAGGTCTTTTTTTTCCCTCTGTTCACTTATTGAGGAGGAGGTCTCGCCCATTTGTGTCCGACTCTTTGCGACCCCATGGAAGGTAGCCTACCAGGCTCCGCCGTCCATGTGATTTTCCAGGCAAGAATACTGCAGTGGGCTGCCATTTGCTTCTCCGTTCAGTTATAGTGAATGGTGAATTTTCAGCTCCGTTGTGGAAATAAAACATTTGCTTATGAGCAGGTTGTGTGTGTGTATGTGTTAGTCGCTCAGTTGTGTCCAATTCTTGGCAAACCCATAGACTATAGCTCGTCAGGCTCCTCTGTCCATGGAATTCTCCAGCAAAAATATTGGAATGAGTCGCTATTCCCTTCTCCACGGTATCTTCCCAACCCAGGGATGGAACCCAGGTCTCCTGCTTTGCATGCAGATTCTTTACCCTCTGAGCCACCAAGGAAGCCCCATGAGCAGGATACTACAAAATAATACTTACATGGGAAAATGGTCATTACAGTGAATATAATGCTCAGTTTGGGTTTGGAAATGATGTGCTACTTCCTCATCACAAAGGAAATACCTTTCTGGTAAGATGATTCAGGCCTTCCCTGCCGGCTCAGATGGTAAAGAATCTGCCTGCCCTGTGGGAAGCCCAGGTTCAATTCCTGGGTCAGGAAGATCCCCTGGAGGAGGGAATGGCTGCCTACTCCAGCGGGCTTCCCTGGTGGCTCAACTGGTAAAGAATCTGCCTGCAAGGCAGGAGATCCCAGTCTGATTCCTGGGTTGGGAAGTTCCCCTGGAGAAGGGATAGGCTACCCACTCCAGTATTCTTGCCTGGAGAATCCCCATGAACAGAGAAACCTTGTGGCTACAGTCCATAGGGGTCACAAAGAGTCAGACATGACTGAGCGACTATGCACACACACACCCACTCCAGTATTCTTGCCTGGAGAATTTCATGGACAGAGGAACCTGGGTTACGAAGAGTCGGAACTGGGAGACTAACACTTACTTTACTTATGACATAATTTAACTAGTAACTGATGATTTCACATTGATGTATTGTCCACCTGGTCATCTTATTCCTTTGTTTCTCTGGTGGTAGTAAAGTATACCAAGAGTGGAGTGATCTTAAATGAGACCATGTGGTGAGACATAAGCTTCATTCAGTAGAACTGAGTACCAGTTCCCACTTTAACACTAACCTATCAACCGATAGCCTGTCTTTCATGGCAAAATAACCTTCCTTGGGTTGTGCTATCTTTATCTGATTAATAAAAGGGCTGAACAAAATCATCTCCAAGTGAACTCACTGGCCACATCTTGTACTAAAATGTGATATTCAAAGGGGAACTAGTGCAAGTAACTCAGAAGCGCCTTCATTTTTTTTTTTTTCACTCAGACCTAGTTCTTTTTCAATGAAAAGCACAAATTTCAACCCCACTCTGTTGAAAACTCTAGCCAATCCTGTCCATAAAAAAACCTTCCTGTGACGATGGAAATGTTCCATAGCTGTACTGTTCAATATGGTACCACCAGTCATATTTGGTTAAGCACTTGAAACTACTCTAGAGCAACAAAGGAACCAATTTTAGATGTTGTTTAACTTCATTAATTCTAATGTAAATGCTTCCCGCTGGTAAAGAATCCGCCTGCAATGTGGGAGACCTGGGTTCGATCCCTGGGTTGGGAAGATCTGCTGGAGAAAGGAAGTGCTACTCACTCCAGTATTCTGGCCTGGAGAATTACATGAACTGTATATA
Organism: Muntiacus reevesi; assembly: GCF_963930625.1. Taxonomy (NCBI): domain Eukaryota; kingdom Metazoa; phylum Chordata; class Mammalia; order Artiodactyla; family Cervidae; genus Muntiacus; species Muntiacus reevesi. Next base: position 34,638,581 of record NC_089252.1, on the reverse strand, counting down.
TGAGACCAGTGACTAACTTATTGGGCAACACATCCAAAGCCACTACGTATAGGAACTTCCCTGGAGGTCCAGTGGTTAAGACTCTGTGCTCCCGATGCAGGGGGTGGGGGTTTGAGCCCTGGTTGGCAACTAAGATCCCACATGCCTCCCAGTGTGGCCAAAGATAAATTAATTAATTAATAAAAAAATGAAAAAATACCAACAGGATTTGCAGCACATGTGACAAAAGGTTAATATTAAAAATAAAGACACTGTACAATTAATATAAAAAAATATGATAACTTGTAAGCTTTTTTTTAAAAGACAGTGTTCATTGGATATGTTTTCTGTTCTGCATTTCTACTTTAATAAAGCAGTTATTAAATGAATACTACTAATTACTACTAATTAATAATACTAATTAATACTATTAAATGAACTACTAATGGAAACTAGGATGCTAGTAAAAGAAAAGCATTTAGAGCACATTGTGCATAATGGAAATGATCACCCACCATTGCTTTGCTTTCACCATATGTGTTCAATGGCATTTATATAAATTGGAAAGGATCATTTCTTTTATTGGCATTTTAAGTCAGTAGAGTAATGCTTTTTAGTGTGTTTCACTCCTCGTTTTTTCTTGAATATGTGAAAATGTCATTGAAGCTTAAATTAGGAAGGTACTTTAAAGGTCATGAGATTAGTGTATCCTTTCCATTTCTTTGTAGGGTATCATATATTCTATTTTTCAGAGTCTTTACCTATATAAATATGCATTAAATAAAATTAACTTTGAATAAATCAGTGAAAATGACTTCATATTTCAAAAACTTGAAAATATTATGGATACACTTCAACAGGACTTCCCTGATGGCTCAACCAGTAAAGAACCTGCCTGCCAATGCAGGAGGTATAAGAGACATGCGTTCAAATCCTGGGTCAGAAATACACCCTGGAAGAAGAAATGGCAACCCACTTCAGTGTTCTTGCTTGAGAAATCCCATGGCCAGAAAAGCCTGGTGGACTATAGTCCATGGATCACAAAGAATAGGATACAACTGAGCATGCATGCATGCACACACACACAGTGTTTCTGAATTGTTTTCGGAAGAGACAATTGTACGCTTAATACACCAGTGATAAAATATGAAAACAAATACCTCATAATACTGCATTTGTGACCAGATGTGCTGTTGCCACTATCTTTTTTTGCTTTTACAAAAGTATTGTGTATGCTGTAACTCTGAAATATATTCCAGGAATTCAATAGATGAGAATAATAACCATGTAAATAAACACAAAAGCATCTACAAATGTTTGTTGAATGCCTATCTGTGCCTAGTATTCTGAAAAATATAGAGAAAAATATTATATTTTCTCTGTTTCAAGAAGTTCACAGATTAATGAAGAGACAAGAAAGAACTATTCAATAAATCAAAAATCATTCCAATATTTAAACAATGGTTTTTCCAGTAGTCATGTATGGATGTGAGAGTTGGACCATAAAGAAGGCTGAGCGCTGAAGAATTGATGCTTTCGAACTGTGGTGACGGAGAAGACTCTTGAGAGTCCCTTGGATAACAAGGAAATCAACCAGTCAATCCTAAAGGAAATCAGTCCTGAATATTCATTGGGAAGACTGATGCTGAAGCTGAAGTTTGGCCACCTGATGTGAAGAGCCAACTCATTGGAAAAGACCCTGATGCTGGGAAAGGTTGAAGGCAAAAGGAGAAAGGGGTGGTGGAGGATGAGATGGTTAGATAGCATCACCAACTCAATGGACATGAGTTTGAGCAAACTCCTGGAGACAGTGAAGGACAGGGAAGCCTCGCGTGCTGCAACCTCCCTGGGATCACAAAGAGTCAGACACGCCTTAGTGACTGAACAACAATCGTGTGAGTTATGCACAATGAGGAAATTTGAAGAAACTCAAACATAAAGATAGTTTTCTTCTTGGTGTATTTGCTGAGTCATTGTTCCATTGATACTAAGGAGGTGGGGAACTAAGCCAACTGTTACTAAAAGGCAGAGTGAGAACTCCTGCAGAGAACATGAAATAATTAGGGAAAAGAATGGTTGGAAATGGCAGTATTTACCAGATTTTGTAGATGGGAAAGTCAGAGAGCTGCTTCCTCCAACATTATTTTAGCAAGAAGCTAAGGAGTTCAGAAAACTAAGATCATGACATCTGGTCACATCACTTCATGGGAAATAGATGGGGAAACAGTGGAAACAGTGTCAGACTTAATTTTGGGGGCTCCAAAATCACTGCAGATGGTGATTGCAGCCATGAAATTAAAAGACACTTACTCCTTGGAAGGAAAGTGATGACCAACCTAGATAGCATACTAAAAGGCAGAGACGTTACTTTGCCAACAAAGGTCCGTCTGGTCAAGGCTATGGTTTTTCCAGTGGTCATGTATGGATGTGAGAGTTGGATTATGAAGAGAGCTGAGCGCCGAAAAATTGATGCTTTTGAACTGTGGTGATGGAGAAGACTCTTGAGAGTCCCTTGGACTGCAAGGAGATCCAACCAGTTCATCCTAAAGGAGATCAGTCCTGAGTGTTCATTGGAAGGAAGTGTTCATTGGAAGCTGAAACTCCAGTACTTTGGCCACCTCATGGGAAGAGTTGACTCATTGGAAAAGACCCTGATGCTGGGAGGGATTGGGGGCAGGAGGAGAAGGGGATGACAGAGGATGAGATGGCTGGATGGCATCACTGACTCGATGGACATGAGTTTGAGTAAACTCCAGGAGTTGATGATGGACAGGGAGGGCTGGCATGCTGTGATTCATGGGGTCGCAAAGAGTCAGACACGACTGAGTGACTGAACTGAACTGAACTGAAGGAGTTTCCAGGCGTCCCCTCAGATGTGCTCTAGCTTCCCTGGTGCTCAGATGGTAAAGCTTCTGCCTGCAATGCAGGAGACCTGGGTTCGATCCCTGGGTTGGGAAGATCCCCTGGAGAAGGACATGGCAACCCACTCCAGTACACTTGCCTGGAAAATTCCATGGAGAGAGGAGCCTGGTAGGCTACAATCCAAGGGGTTTCAAAGAGTTGGACATGACTGAGTGACTTCACTTTCATACCTAAGGATCAGGGATTAAGCTCAGTCGAATGAGTGTTCCTGGTAGTAATTTAGTTCAGACCCATTTCAACTTTCTATTAGATTGAGAGGTTGATCAAGGTGATCAACCTGTCACCCTGTTGGCATCACCCTCAATTGATTAAACAGGTTGGTTGTAGAACCACATTCCTCTGACTGCACTCTACATTGCTTCATTTTCTGGCTAGGTAGAGTAGAATTGAGCAATTATGATGGACTTGTACTTAATGAAGACTTAACAAACATTAATATTGTCAGAACATAATCCAGTGCTGATAATAGGTGTATCCCAGAGTGTTAAGATTTTTAATTAATCTGAACAACATGTACTTGCAAGGATCGATATGTTGTAACAGTGTCGAGGCCACTTTTTTATATTGAAAGAATCTCAGAGCTAGGCTTATCTAATTGAGATTGTCTTATCTGACCAGAGAGAAAATTGAATGCACTAAGAGTTTTTATATGCCCAAGTCACCTAATGACATGTTTGTTTCTCATATGGCAAATTTCCATGATGTCAAATTCATTGATAGAGGATCACATTTATATCTAGTCAGAATTAATCTGATCATGTCTTTAAAGACATAGCCTTTAATTTACCCAATGTTGATTTAAAAAGAAGCCCAAAGTTCTGAGCTCATATGCTTATTTATCTTGATCCTCTATCTTGTTTTGTAGATTTAGCACCACTGGTCATTATGATAAATCAGTCCACACTAGGTAACAATCAGAGTTAATCTAAAGACTCCGAAATCATGCAAGACTTTGTAGTTTATATCTACTTGCATTTTTCTCGTGAAAGAAACCCTCTAAACAGTTAATATCCTTGCTTTAGATATGTAAACACTTTAATGTAATAAATCTCAGGTCAGTAAAAGCAATATACTGAGATCCTATAAGCAGACCAAACTTAGCAACAAGGTAATAGTTATTTTTTCTTTTGAGGAAAATCACCATTGGATACCAGCTCACTTTTTCAAGACAAAAGTGAAGATACTGACTTAAGTCTCTTTTCTCAAACTGAAATTCGTAGTGTGGAACATTTTCATCTGATGTATCTAAAAACTGACTTATCTTTTTAAAGTGTAAAATTATTTAACATCTTTATTTAGACATAATTCATCTACCATAAAATTTGGGCTTCCCCAATAGCTCAGTGGTAAAGAATCCACCTGTCAATGCAGGTTATGTGGGTTCGATCCCTGGGTTGGAAAGATACCTTGGAGAAGGAAATGGCAACCCACTCTAGTATTCTTGCCTGGAGAATCCTATGGTCAAAGAAGCCTTGTAGGTGACGGTCTATGGGGTAGCAAAAGGATTGGACATGACCTAGCAAATAACAACCACCATAAAATTTACCAATTTAAAGTATATAATTCAAATGTTTCTGGTATATTCACAGAAGTGTGTAACCATTGTTATTTTTGTTATTTGCTAAGTTGTGTCTGACTCTTTGTGACCTCATTGCCTGCAGCACACCAGGCTTCCCTGCCCTTCACTATCTCCCGGAGCTTGCTCAAACTCATGTCCCTTGTGTCCATGATGCTATTCAACCAGGTCATCCTCTGCTGCCCCCTTATTCTGATGCCCTCAATCTTTCCCAGCATCAGGGTATTTTCCAGTGAGTAGGCTGTTTGCATAGGGTGACCAAAGTACTGGAGCTTCAGCATCAGCATCAGTCCTTTCAATGAATATTCAGGATTGATTTCCTTTAGGATTGACTGGTTTTATCTCCTTGCTGTCCAAGGGACTCTCAAGAGTCTTCTCCGTCACCACAATTCGAAAGCATCAATTCTTTGGTGCTCAGCCTTTCTTTACAATGCAACTCCCACATCTGTACATGACTGTTGGAAAAACCATAGCTTTGACTATATGGACCTTTGTCAGTAAAGTGATGTCTTTGCTTTTTAATGTGTTGTCTAGGTTTGTCATAGTTTTCCTTACAAGGAGCAAGTATCTTTTTTTTTTTTTTTTTTTTTTTAAATATTATTTTATTAGTTGGAGGCCAATCACTTTACAACATTTCAGTGGGTTTTGTCATACATTGACATGAGTCAGCCATATAGTTACACGTATTCCCCATCCCGATCCCCCCTCCCACCTCCCTCCGCACCCGACTCCTCAGGGTCCTCCCAGTGCACCAGGCCCGAGCACCTGACTCATGTATCCCACCTGGGCTGGTGGTCCGTTTCACCATAGATAATATACATGCTGTTCTTTCAAAACATCCCACCCTCACGTTCTCCCCCAGAGTTCAAAAGTCTGTTCTGTACTTCTGTGTCTCTTTTTCTGTTTTGCATATAGGGTTATCGCCACCATCTATCTAAATTCCGTATATATGTGTTAGTATACTGTAATGTTCTTTATCTTTCTGGCTTACTTCACTCTGTATAATGGGCTCCAGTTTCATCCATCTCATTAGAACTGATTCAAATGAATTCTTTTTAACGGCTGAGTAATATTCCATGGTGTATATGTACCACAGCTTCCTTATCCATTCATCTGCTGATGGGCATCTGGGTTGCTTCCATGTCCTGGCTATTATAAACAGTGCTGCAATGAACATTGGGGTGCACGTGTCTCTTTCAGATCTGGATTCCTCAGTGTGTATGCCTAGAAGTGGTATTGCTGGGTCATATGGCAGTTCTATTTCCAGTTTTTTAAGAAATCTCCACACTGTTTTCCATAGTGGCTGTACTAGTTTGCATTCCCACCAACAGTGTAAGAGGGTTCCCTTTTCTCCACACCCTCTCCAGCATTTATTGCTTGTAGACTTTTGGATAGCAGCCATCCTGACTGGCGTGTAATGGTACCTCATTGTGGTTTTGATTTGCATTTCTCTGATGATGAGTGATGTTGAGCATCTTTTCATGTGTTTGTTAGCCATCTGTATGTCTTCTTTGGAGAAATGTCTGTTTAGTTCTTTGGCCCATTTTTTGATTGGGTCATTTATTTTCCTGGAATTGAGCTTCAGGAGTTGCTTGTATATTTTTGAGATTAATCCTTTGTCTGTTTCCTCATTTGTTATTATTTTCTCCCAATCTGAGGGCTGTCTTTTCACCTTACTTATAGTTTCCTTTGTTGTGCAAAAGCTTTTAATTTTCATTAGGTCCCATTTGTTTATTTTTGCTTTTATTTCCAATATTCTGGGAGGTGGGTCATAGAAGATCTTGCTGTGATTTATGTCGGAGAGTGTTTTGCCTATGTTCTCCTCTAGGAGTTTTATAGTTTCTGGTCTTACATTTAGATCTTTAATCCATTTTGAGTTTATTTTTGTGTATGGTGTTAGAAAGTGTTCTAGTTTCATTCTTTTACAAGTGGTTGACCAGTTTTCCCAGCACCACTTGTTAAAGAGATTGTCTTTTTTCCATTGTATATCCTTGCAAGGAGCAAGTATCTTAATTTCATGGCTGCAGTAACCTTTACCACAGACTGATTAGTAGTCAGTCCTCATTCTCCCACCCCTAAGCCCTTGCAACCACTAATCTACTTTCTTCTCTATAGATTTGCTTATTCTGGACATCTCATAAATGTAATCATATAACATGTGCTCTCTTGTAGCTGACTTCTTTCACTGAGCATACTTTTTTTTCAGTCCACATACATTTTTATTGTAGAGTAGTATCCATTGTGTGGGTGGACTAGTTTTATTTATCCATTTATCTGTTGATGGACATTTAGGTTGTTTCCGTCTTTCATTATTATGAAAGATAACTTTCAATTATTATGAGTTATAATGCTGTTATGAACATAAAGGTACAAGTTTTGTGCAGACATGTCTCTTCATTTCTCTTAGGAATGGGATACCAAGGAGTGTAATTGTTGGGTCATATGGTTAAGTCTAGGTTTAACATTTTGCAGGACTGTCAAATGACTTTACAGCATGGCTGCACCAATTTACATTCTCACCAGCAAAGTATGAAGATTCCAAGTTCTCCACATCCATATCAGTTATGACAACTCAACAGTTGTTATCGTCTGTCCTTTTTATTAGAGTAATCATCCTAATGGTGTGAAGTGATATCTCAGTGTAGTTTTAATTTGCACTAATGTTAGTGCTTTTCTGCATTTCAAATTCCCTGAATCAGATTCTGTCTAAATACAGTGATATAAATAAATTGAATTCCAGCTTCCAACCCAGTCTAATCAGTGCTGAACTTTAAACAGAATAAAAATGCTGTAAACTTGGATACAAGCAGATATTTATCTTGCTACAAATAAAATTATTGCCTGGAAGCTACTAAAAAGACTCCCCACAGCAAACTGTTTGATTTTTAACACCAGGCCTTCTTAGAAGACAATAATAGTTCTTTTCTTTAGCCATTCTCTTCATTTTTGTAAATTTCAAATTATTTCATTACATAAAGATATTAACATATTATTTACAAAACTGTGGACCTACCTTGTGCTGTTCATTTCATAGGAAATAGCTTCTTGATTGTATTTTCATCAGGGCATTGCTTCAGATGGCTTTACAATTTTCAAAAATCATAAATGTTCCAATGAAGCTTCACTTGTAGCCTGCTGAATCTGTTTACTGCCCTGTGTTTTAGACACCTGAACCTTGAAAGGAGCCGCTGTGCAAGGCACAGCCTACTGAGTTATTTTCAAAATACAGAGTGTAAGGAGAAGGTTGTCAGCAATGGAAAAAAAGTTATGAACTGGACTAGTTAGTAATACAGAGTGTAAAAACTGTATTTCCAGACTTTTAGTTCAACTTGTTTTTCTCTCTAATTTTCAAAATCTTTACCTGAAAGTTCCATCCCTTAAAAATGAACAGCACTTACCATAACAGACATCTCACTCCGTATCTGTTCATCTTAACCGATTTTTGCTTCCTGAAAACTATTTCAGATAATTCATTATGTCTTTCTCTTTAAGATAATTAAATATTTACTCTTTAGAAGATGCATGGTACTCACTTCATAGATCATGACCTATGAATACTAGAACAGCTGATCAAAGGGATTCTTAGAGGCAATATGTTTTCTTATGCTCTTAAGTTTTAAAGGAAAAAAGAGAAGAAATAATAAAAAAACTATAAAATACTGTTACATACTATCATATATTATTTTGGTATCATGTTTGACATTCTTCTAAAGAAGGTGTAAAATTTACATCATGTATGCAAGCTCGTGTGACATGATTGCCATCATAATAACATTTATTGATAATTTCTATACGATAAACATTTTGTAAATGTAAGCTGAGAACTCAACAAAAACAACACACTTGAAAAAAAGCAACACTTTGGGAAAAGTGCACTTCCCCTGTGGCTCAGTGGTAAGGAATCCACCTGCAGTGCAGGAGACATGGGTTCAGCCCTTGGTCAGGAAGATCCTCTGGAGAAGGAAATGGCAACCCACTCCAGTATTTTTGCCTGGGAAATCCCCCAGAGAGAGGAGCCTGGCGGGCTACAGTCCATGGGGTCGCAAAAAAGTCAGACACGACTTAGCCACTAAACCACCACCACCATGAGACAAGTACTGTTAAGTACTGTTAGGACCTGTACATTTTACAAAGATATTTAATCAAGCAATTAAGTGATTGGCACAACTTCAAACCCCAGAGGGGCCGAGTCAGCATTTAAACCCAGGCAACCAGGTTCTAGAGTCTGTTCTCTTAAATACCAAGGAATAGTGCCTCTACATAAAACTAAAATATGATTTTGTATTTCTCATTCTAAAGGAACAATTGAACATCAACACTTACCCCCTCCTCTCCCTTATAAAATCTCAAGAAAAACACAGTGAAAATGAATGAGAAGGAAAAAAAAACTGTAACAATAGTGGAAAAAATGATCTAGAAGAGCATAGATAATTTTATGAATTTCTGAAAAAGAAAAATAGATGGAAGTACAGTGATGGTCTGTAAAGGAGAAATCACAGTCCAGGAAACACTGCAGAGGAACCCACAGTAAAGGTGAGGGCATATTTCTCAGGCACTGACCTCAGTTTGGAGATTCACAGAACAAGTATAGGAAAGTATGCATTCAGGCCCATGATTGAAAGGCAATCTGAAGAAGAGCTCTGATGCCAACCAACCTGCTGACCTCCACCCTTACAGAATGACTACAGGATCAGGGGTTTCTAGGGTAAATCTAGGATGACACTGACAAAAATAACATGGGATCGTTTGCTTGGGGAAAGCTAGGCTTCTAGGTTGGGAACCAAGACTCTAGGATAAAGACATCTTAATTCTGGCACTGAAAGTGGAGATCAGTGCATGTTCTCCCTGAAGCAAAGGCAGCACATGGATGCTTACACCCCTTGTACATCACTGACAGTCAGCATGGAAGCCAGGAGCAAATACGTCTAAAAGTGTCTTCAGGAAATTCAGAACAGATCCTAAGAGTTTCAGCATTATTCTTCATTCATAAATATGGATGGATTAGCAGGATTACCAAACAGCTGAGAAAGCACCAAAGAGAAGGACCAAGGTAAACAGACTAAAGAACTGAATCTGGAAGGAAAGAGATTATATACATTATTTACATAGAAAAAGACTAGAATGCAGAATTAAACAAAGAGATGGAGAATATCAGAGACCAGTAAAGGGATGGAATCCTCAGAATATGCAGAAAGGCAGTAATGAAAGAAAGTGCAATTTCCATTTTCTTGATGATGAAGAAAGATAGGGTTTCCCTGGTGACTCAGTCAGTAAAGAATCTACATGCAATGCAAGAGACCACCTGCAATTCAGGAGACATAGCTTCCATCCCTGGGTCCGGAAGATCTCTTGGAAAAAGAAATGGCAACCCACTCCAGTATTCCTGTTTGGGAAATCCCATGCACAGAGGAGCCTGTTGGGCTACAGCCCACGAGGTCTCAAAAGACTTGGACTTGACTTAGGGACTGAACCACGTACTTGAAGAAAGATAAGTCTTCATTACCTGGAGGAACAACAAAAGATATGCAAATAAGTATCTCCTGGTGAAATAGCAGGACCTCAAAGGTCAAAAGGCTATCCAAAAATTTCCCAAGAGGAAATACAAAGCACAACAGATTGCCTATAAAGGAATGAAGATCAGATGGGTGTCAGGCACCTTGTTAGTAATCACGGAAAGTGTAAGAAAATGGAAGAATCTTCAACGTTTTGAAGGAAGATGACTGAACCTAAGATACATATCCAGATATGTAACCTTGAGTGTCTCCTTCACTTTGGCTCCTCATCAGTTTAATCCATCTAATTTTATCAAGTCCTACCCCTGCCCAAGTGGATGTGAGTGTCACTATTAGCAAAACACCATGAAGCGAGGGAAATGGAGAATATTAGAAAAATTCATCGCTGCCAACAGAAATAAAATTTTGAGAACGAACCTGAGTATCCTATTTCACTGTCTTTTAAAGGAATGGATATTTACATCTGTTTTCTATTTCACTGAAGACAATTAAGAGCAGTCACTGAGAGGTCAATGTGTGTTTAAAAATACAACTGGATATCCACATGCAAAAAAAATATTCTAAACATCATGCCCATCCCCCAAAATTAACTCAAACTGGATCACAGACCTAAATGTAAAACACAAAACCATAAAATGCCTAGAGAATAATGTGGGAGAAAATCGAGACGACCTTGGGTTTAGTGATGACTTTTTAGATAACGACACAAAAGAGGTGATTTAAGAAAGAAATAATTGATAAGTTGGACTTCATTAGAATTAAAATTTGCTTCTTTGTGAAAGACAGGTCAAGAAAGTAAAAGGCTAAGCTACAGACTGGGAGAAAATATTTGCAAAATCATAGCTGATAATGGAGTGTTATCTAAAATACACAAAGATAATTTTGTTGCTTAAAATTCAGCAATAAAAAAAAGTTTTAGAAAGACCTGAGCTGACCACCAAAGAAGATATACAGATGGCAAATAAGCATATGAAAAGATGCTCTGTATCATATGTTGTCAGGGAAATGCAAATTAAAACAACAATGAACGAGAGACCACTACAGAGTTATTTTTTGTTGTTATTCAGTCTCTTAGTCATGTCTGACTCTTCGTCATCTCCTGGACTGCAGCATGCCAGGTTTCCCTGTCCATCACCATCTCCTGGAGCTTGCTTAAACTCATGTCCATTGAGTCAGTGATGCCATCCAACCATCTCATCGTCTGTCATCCCCTTCGCCTCCTGCCTTCAGTCTTTCTGAGCATCAGGGTCTTTTCCAATGAATCAGCTCTTGGCATCAGGTGGCTAAAGTATTGAAGCTTCAGCTTTAGCATCAGTCCTTCCAATGAATAGTTAGGATTGATTTCCTTTGGGATTGACTGGTTGGATCTCCTTGCAGTCCAAGGGACTCTCAAGAGTCTTCTCCAACACCACAGCTCAAAAGCATCAGTTCTTTGGCACTCAGCTTTCTTTATGGTCCAACTCTCATATCCATACATGACTGCTGGAAAAGCCATAACTTTGACTATACAGACCTTTGTGGGCAAAGCAATGTCTCTGCTTTTTACTACTTTGTCTAGATTTGGCATAGCTTTTCTTCTAAGAAGCAAGCTTCTTTTAATTTCATGTTTGCAGTCATTGTCATAACACAGTTATTAGAATGGCAAAAATCCATAACACTGATAACACTGACATCAAACGCTGATGATATGAAACAAAAGGAACTCTTATTCATTGTTAGTGGGAATGAAAAGTGGTTCAACCACTTTGAAAGACAATTTGGCAGTTTTTTTTTTAACAGTACTAAACATACTTCTATTACACAATCCAACAATCATGCTCCTTGGTATTATACCCACAGAAAAATCTGCACAACCAAGATATTCCCTAAGAGGTGAAGGGATAAATAATCTGTAGTACACCCAGGCAATGGAATATTATTCAGCACTAAAAATAAATGAGCTATCAGGCCATGAAAAGACACGGAGGACCTTTCAAGGCATATTACTGAGTGAAAGAAGTCAATCTGAAAAAGCTACACAGAATTCCAACATTCCAGAAGAGGCAAAACTATGGAGACAATGCAAAGATCAGTGGTTGTCATGGGTTCACTGAGTGGAGACTGAGTACATGAAGTGCAAGTTTTTTTTAGGGTGGTAAATTATTCTGTATAATAATATGTATAATGTTATTATAATATGTATAATATTATATATGTATACATATAATATGTATAATGTGTATAATATTATTATACATAATAATATGTATAATAAAATTATTCTGTATAGTAATATTCTGCATAATAACAATTATGGTTGATAAGTGACACTTTGCTTTAAGCAAAACTCACAGAACCCTACAGTGCAGAGTTGTAACCTTAAGGCACACAAAATTAAAAAAAAAATAATTTAGTAGGTCTGAGGATTCCAGGAAAGGAAATATAATGTGACAACTGCATTATACCTCTATGAAACAACTTCACTGAAGTGGATAGCAGAAAAATGTGATTTCAGAGATGTATACATAGAAAGGAGGTGATGCTAGTGGTAAAGAATCCATTTGCCAATGCAGATGACTTGAGAGATACGGGTTTGATCCCTGGGTCAGGAAGATCCCCTGGTGGATAGCATGGCCACCCACTCCAGTATTCTTGCCTAGAGAATCCCATGGACAGAGGAGCCTGGTGGGCTACAGTCCATGGGGTTGCACAGAGTTGGACTGGACTGAAGCTACCTAGCACACACGCATATAAAAAGGAAATTGCCTCAACACATCTGGGCACCATAAAATATCAAGCACTTTTCCACTCTTGGTAAAAACTCACACATATAACGTAATTAAATTGCACAACTTTGAAATCTAAGATTTTTTCCCCCTCCTGATTATAAACTCTGAGTTTCTGAATTTCCAGCTTTATGCTTCACAGACCCTCACTTGTAACATACTTTTAATGAGTTCCCCTTCTTTAATCACAATTTCTACCACCCATCAATGCAAGCTCATTCTCCTTCTCAACAAATAAATGGACAATAAAGCAATCACAACAAACCCACAAAGAACTTAAGGTCACACCACTCAACACCTTAACTGTAAAATTATAATTCTCGGGTTTTTCCAAACATTTATAACACTCTGAGCTCATTCGGTAAGAGGAAATATATCTATTTCTGTCAACACATTTTAGTGATTTCTTCTTCTTTTGTGAGAGTCTCTAAGGGTTTCCTAATTAGAGGAATTTACAGAAAATGTCAAACAGTCTAAATAACTGATGTGTTGTAATTAAAGTCTTAGCAATTGAGCAAATTAACCTTTATATTTTAACAACATCAAACTACATGGCAATTTCCACAGTTTCTAAAGCAAGCAATTAGGAGAATTTTAAAAACTGGGAAAAAGAGGGAAAAAATTTCTGGAATGTTACTATCATAGTCTAAGTGTGGAATTAAATTGATAGCAGTGGTCTTTCTCTAACATTACAAATAGTGAAAGCACTTCATTGTTAAAATATAAGACACTAATTTATTTCAGGTGATGTAAAATTAGGTGAATAAAATATCTATAACTTTACTTGTTAAGGCTTTAGTAATATTTTAAAATTTCAGTATATGTGATAGTAAATTGATAAGAAACATAAACATTATTTTAAATGATAGTAAAATCAGAAACATTACTTTGCTGACAAAGGTCCGTCTAGTCGAGGCTATGGTTTTTCCAGTAGTCATGTATGGATGTGAGAGATGGACTATAAAGAAAGCTGAGTGCTGAAGAATTGATGCTTTTGAGCTGTGGTGTTGGCAAAGCCTCTTGAGAGTCCCTGGGACTGCAAGGAGATCCAACCAGTCCATCTTAAAGGAGATCAGTCCTGGGTGTTCATTGGAAGCTCTGATGTTGAAGCTGAAACTCCAATACTTTTGGCCACCGGATGTGAAGAGCTGACTCATTGGAAATGACCCTGATGCTGGGAAAGATTGACGGCAGGAGGAGAAGGGGATGACAGAGGATGAGATGGTTGGATGGCATCACTGACTCAATGGACATGAGTTTGGGTGGACTCCGGAAGTTGGTGTTGGACAGGGAGTCCTGGCGTGCTGCAGCTCATGGGGTCACAAAGAGTTGGACATGACTGAGCGATTGAACTGAACTGAAAATCAGATAGGGCTTCCTAGGTAGCTCAGTAGTAAAGAATCCACCTATCAATGCAGGAGACATGGGTTCAATCCCTGAGTAGGGAAGATCCCCTGGAGAAGGAAATGGCAATGCACTCCAATATTCCTGCCTGGAAAATTCCATGGACAGAGGAGCCTGGTGGGTTATAGTCAAAGAGGTCACAGAGTAGGACACAACTTAGAGACTAAAGAAAAACAGCAACAATATTGGCTTTATTGTCAACAACAACAAAGTCAGATAAGATTGAAAAGCTGAACAGAGTTGTTGAATTATTGTTGATTTTTACACAAGTATTTATATGCTCAGACAAGTCCAGAATTGAATAGAAAAAGAATACATCATTTTGTTTCAATTTATTTCAGCTTATTATTTCATTTGAATCATTTAAAAGTCATAGTAACTGAAAATCACGCTCAGTTATGAAATGAAAATAACAGTAGCTAAATCCAGCAACTAAATAAAACACCTAGAAGACAGTACTGCATGTAATAAATAGGCAACAAAGAGCTGCTTATTTACATCCAATTTTTCTGATTTATGTGTCTGGTATAACAAGATAACTGTAAAATTTGTATATTTAGTATAAGTTTTAGAATTTACAGATAATTTATTAGTAGTAAGTTATAATAATTTTTAAGTTCTATGTAGTTCTCATAATATTCTATTATACTATCTCTGTTCTCAATTATTTTGAATTTATATTTAAAGCAGGAAAAAATTAGGGTGAATACTATACATGCTTTTTCTTTTTATATACATCTGAGCAGAAATTCAAAGTTCTTACTGTTAGTATGAATTTAAAACAAGAAGTTGACTAGGTAAAAAAGCTCTCTTCCACTAGTTTATGTGAAGCTTCAGATATGACACGTCTTATGAATTTCTTAGTCTAAAAATCAAGTTGAAAAAAATTTCCTTCTTACTGCTTTTATATAAGTAAAAGTACTTATTTTTACATAAAAGTATTACTTTTATATAAGTAGCTTTTATATAAAACCAGGGAACTCTACATTATTTTTAAAACTAACTTTAGAATCATTGATTTTTAAGAATATTAAATCTTTAAATTTCAAATATATTAATCTTGGGTAGGTAATCTTTTCATGTTCAAAAGTTGTGTGTCATGGGAAACTGTAAAAATATAAGCTATGAGCATCTTCCAGCAAAATATAGCATTTGATTATGATAGATCCAATTTGCCTTTTATAAACTAATTCCTTGGGATATGGTCAACTTTTTGTTAGTATCTGGGGAGTTGAGATAAAATGAGAAGATTTCAGAACAGAACAAATACAAGTGGATTGTCTTGAGTTTTCCTAAAACTGTCTGCCCTCTGATGGATAAAGATAAGAGTCTTGCCGAAGCTTCCTGATGGGAGAGACTGGCTGTGATTTGTGGACCTAACATTCCAGGTTAGGTTACCATACAAGACTACCTTGATTCTTTGACCTCACATTCCAAGTTCCTATGCAGTTTTATTCTTTACAGCACTGAATTTTACTTCCACCACCTGATGCATCCACAACTGGGCATTGTTTTTGCTGTGGCTCAGCCTTTTCATTCCTTCTGGAGCTATTTCTCTGCTCTTCTCCATTAGCACGTTAGAACTGTGGCAATGGAGAAGACTCTTGAGAGTCCTTTGGACTGCAAGGAGATCCAACCAGTCCATCCTAAAGGAGATCAGTCCTGGGTGTTCATTGGCAGGACTAATGCTGAAGCTGAAACTCCAATACTTTGGCCACCTGATGTGAAGAACTAACTCATTTGAAAAGAGCCTGATGATTGGAAAGATTGAAGGCAGGAGGAGAAGGGGATGACACAGGATGAAATGGTTGAATAGTATCACTGACTCAATGGACATGAGTTTGAGTAAGCTCCAGGAGATGGTGAAGGACAGGGAAGCCTGGTGTGCTGCAGTCCATGGAGTTGCAAAGAGTCAGACACAACTGAACAACTAAATAAAAACCCACCACAGCACCGCAGGTGGAGAGTTAGACTGGTAGGAAGATTAAAAAGATCCACCCAAATCATTGAAAATCAATAGAATACCTTCCATAGAATTATTTTTTTCTGCTGTGAATTTTTATTTTTTATCCTACCTTGGCTTCCTTCTATGACCACAAAGCTTTCTTGCAATTGCCAAATATAAATTCAGAGACTTCAAATAATAGTTTCTACTAAAATTTGAGTTGATTTTAAACTGACACCAGTGAGACTTACATATCCTTATGGCATTGAAATGCTTTTCTTTCATATGCCAACTTGTCACTATTTCTCAGGTGATTTGATTGCAAGTCAAGGACAACTTTTTACTGATATTTATTTCGACACTGATGCTGACAATTTATACTTCAAGTGACAGCATCAATACTGAGAGCAGCAACAGAAAGTCAATGGGTATCTTTGTAAAAAAAATGTGGATTTCAAATGTATTTTAAATAAAAGTGATGAGAATTTTTGATTTGGGTTCCTTGAGAGATTAGGATAGACAGTGGCTAAATAATAAGCATAGATTTTTAAATGGATAAGAGAATTCAAAAGGAACATTATATAGCTATTTTAAATCAAGCATAACCTTAAACGAAATAAAGAATAATACAAGAGGACAAAGGAGATGAGAGAAAAAAATGATAAGAGAGGTGACCGAATAAAGACAAAAAAGTTTGGAAGCCACACTGTTGTATTTCTTTTTTCATTTGTTAATTTTAAGATAAAGGCAAATCTCAATCTGTTTCCTGTGATAATAATGGCTTATTTTGTCTTTCTCACCAAACATTTACTAAACCTCTTCACTTTCCCTCTGATAAAGTACTTCCATGTTGCACTACAGAAGAGAGGCTGTGTGAAAAATGGAATCTGAGAAAACCTCATAGTTTTATAAGATATAAAAATCTAAGCTTTATAATATTTATTGCTTAGGAGAGTCAATGACACTGTTTCTATTGAAAGTATAATTGAATTCAACACCAATAAGAATGTATCTAGAAAAACACAGAGCATACACACCCAGGAAAATACAAAGTTCTGTACTCCATGCCACAGAGACCATACAGAGCTGAAAAAGTTCCAAGGAGTGTGAAGAAGTCATTACTCAGGGAATGGATGGGGCTCAGATATGTGGATGCCTCGTTAATTGAGAAGACTTTGTTTGGACCTTGTGGTAAACAGAATAAGGTCTCCCTCCACCCCCAAAGATGCCTGCATCCTAATCCTCAGAACCTATGAACATGGTGAAGGGACTCAGCAGGCAGGATTAAATTCAGGATCTGGATTTGTGAGATTATCCTGGATTAATGTAACCACCAGGATCCTTATAAGAGACGGAGGGAGTCTGAAGAAGCTACTCTGGTTTTGAAGATGGGGAAAGAGCCAGGACTGAAGAAATGAACACAAAACTGGAAAAGGCAAGGAAACAGATTCCCACTGGAAGCTTTGGAAGGAGCACAGCCCTGCTTATCCTGATTTTTAGCCCACTCAGATTCATTTCACAGTTTGGACTTCCAGAATTACAAGAAATAAGTCGGGGTTATTTCAGGCCACTAAGTGTGGGGTAGTTTTTTGCTATAGCAACAGGAAGCTAACTCAAGGACCTGTAATGAACTAAGCACTGAGAACACGAAGATGACTCAGACACCTTCCGTAGATTTAGGGGATCATTGTGCAGTGGTGGAGATGTGGGTGAAAGAGTAACAACACAGTGAAAAGCACGATTGTAACAGTGTGATAGAAACATACTCTGACCCAGGAAAGGAAACATCTCATCTAATTCTGACTTGGAGAAATGAAGTTGGTTTTGTTATTAGAGGTCACGGTCAAGGTACGTCTTGAAAGATGGGTAGGGTCCTGCCTAGCAGATAAAGGAGAGAAATTCACTCCAGGCTAAGAGAACAAATGCCTGCAAAAGTCAACAAAACACTCAGATTGGAAAATTCGTATTCAAGCGAATAAGAATTTGTTTAGCAAATCTCAATATTCTAGAAAAAAGGAGCCAAAAGGTTTTTTTATTTAAATAACTGTTAGAAATAATGTAGGGAGACTGTGTTATCTTTATTTAAATAAAGCTTTTCGGGATATTCAAGTTCTCATGGTGATATGGCAGGAATGCTTGCTTCACATATGCTAATTTATCTATGTATGTTTGGCATTTCACGCCCCGACTATAAGATCTCCAAACTAAAAATACTAATAAAGTAAGAGGAGTCAAGAGGAAAATGAGAATGAATAGGTTGATACTGGAATGAATACCTACAGAAATTAGTAACTGAATTATTAATGTCCCTATCATTCAGCCACTGCTGTTGTTGTTTAGTTGTTAATTGTGTCTGACTCCGTGCGACACCATCCACACAGGCTCCTCTGTCCAAGGGATTCTCCAGGCAAGAATACTGGAGTGGCTTGCCATTTTCTTCTCCAGGGGATCTTCCTGACCTTGGGATCAAACCCAGGTCTCCTGTATTGGCAGGTGGATTGTTCACCACTGAGTCACCTGGGAAGCCTCATGTAGTCATTAGGTCTCTGTTACATCTACCTGTTTCTTGTTGACAAGGACTCTGCTTTATATTTATCTTACTATTCCTCCAGTTACAGAATGCAATGCTTATACACTGGATGCACAGTAAACATCTTAAGAATCAGACTTTTAATGTATGCAGTTGACTGTCACATAATAATCACGATCTGAGATTATTGTCTCTGGCACATAAAAACAGGTTAATGATCTGAATGAAATGTCTCAAACTCTTAAAATTGACATGACCATATATTTCAATACTTTTTCTTAATTTCACTAATTAAGAACACGACATGGGAATTATGTCAAACGGGAGATACCACTTATTCAGCAACTTAATTTATATCCTGGAGAAGGTAATGGCAACCCACTCCAGTATTCTTGCCTGGAGAATCCTGTGGACAGAGGAGCCTGGTGGGCTGCTGTCCATGGGGTCGCATAGTCGGACATGACTGAAGCGACTTAGCATGCACGCATGCATTGGAGAAGGAATTGGCAACCCAATCCAGCATTCTTGCCTGGAGAATCCCAGGGACAGAGGAGCCTGGTGAGCTGTCATCTGTGGGTTCGCACAGAGTCGGACATGACTGAAGCGACTTAGCAGGAGCAGCAGCAATTTATATCCAGTTTCTTCTGTCATTTTTCTTTTGTATTTTACCACGTTAAATAAGCTTGGGGCTAGTGCCACTATCTTCTCTTCTAAGACTGAATTATGTTTCCCAGAGTCTCCTTTTCTGCAGGGTTTTGGCTTAGAGTTTATCAGTGAAAGGAACTCACAGGAGATTTGCAAAGTGAAAATGAAGAAGAACAAAAAATCCACAGTAGCTTTTCCCACCTGCTTGCCACTGAAGATTGAAATAATTGGTGACATCATCTCAGAGAGTCTCAAGAATTGCAGCAGCTTCCTAGCTAGATGGAGATAACCATCTAGTTTGGTGTTCACAACTGAAATCTTTGGTATCAATGTTTATTAATTTTAGGAGCAGCTTCTCTGACTTCTACTTCTGCAGCATTTCTACAGGTCATCAACCCCCTAAGGTTTGTTAAACCCCTACATACATAGCTTGACTTCTGCTTCCTAATTGAACCTTGTCTATTTTTTGTGTATACTTTGTCTAATATTTCCAGCAGCCCTAAAGGGTAGGTGCTTTTAAAATGTGAGAAGTGAAGTTACTGAGCTCCTCCACCATTCCAAAGATTTTTTTTTCTCAACTAGTGACTTGCAAACAGCCGAATTCAAAGATGCCTGACTTCAGTCTCTTAACCCCTGCACCGTGTAGTCATATGTTCCATTGAGCTTTAAAAATAAGGTGTAAAACTTTATGAGAAAGATGCCAAAGAGCACTTAGAAACAAGCCTAATTACCCAGGTAAAATTATTTTTTACTCAGGAGTCAACCTTTTTTGAGGGTAGTCTTCTAGTACTCACTCATATCCTGACTCTGAAAATGGTCTTATTTTATTAACATATCATTTAAATATCCTTAGCTTTCTAATAAAAACAGTACACACACAGAGAGAAACATATACACACACTTCCTTATAAAGAAAAAATGAAGCAATCAAAAAAGAAACATTTACTCCCATCTCCACATCTGTATCCATATACTCTTTCCTTTACTTTAGTAGGACTATCTATCTAAAGCCAAGTCTTCCACTTTTCCATTAGTTCTCATCCTGTATCACCTGACTTAAGATAATTTTCAAGTATTTTTTCCCATGCTATGGATTGTCATTTTACTTTCTTGATGGAATAATTTGAAGAACAAAATTTCTACATTTTGATCAAATCCAACTTTTTTCCTTTGACTCATGTTTTTGATATTACATCTGTGAATCATTTGCCAAAGTCAGGATCATAAATATTTACCCCTATGCTTTCTTCCAAGACATTTACAGTTTTAAATTATAGTGAAACCATAAATTTAGATTTTGATCTCTTTTTATTTAATTTTTGTTTGTAGTCTTAGATAAGGGTCCAAGTTCATTCTTTTGCCTATGGCTATACAATTTTCCTAGCACAATTTGAGATTTTGTTACATGTGTACTTAAATTAGTACACTTAAATTAAATTTTTTTTGTGTGTGAGTTACTACAATTATCTTTATTTTAATTCACTGCCAACAAACCCTTGGAGAGCAAGGAGATCAAACTAGTCAATCTTGAGGGAAATCAACCCTGAATACTCGTTGAAAGGACTAATGCTGAAGTTGAAACTCCAGTATTTTGGTCATCTGATGCGAACAGCTGACTCATTGGAAATGTCCCTGATGCTGGGAAAGATTGAAGGCAGAAGGAGAAGAGGTTGTCAGAGGATGAGATGGCTGGATGGCATCACTGATGCAATGGACATGAGGCTTGGGCAAACTTTGGGAGATGGTGAGGGACAGAGGCCTGGTGTGCTGCAGTCCATAGGGTGGCAAAGAGTTTCTTACTGAACAAAAGTATTTTTGTATACAGTTTCCCTCTCTATCCTCAATGATGCTTTTTGTTATCACAGACTATTTGGTCTTTTGCAAATGGTGACTCACACTATCTTAAAGATTTTATATTTATCTCATAATTTTTTTCCATCCTTTTAAATTTCAATGTTTCTGTATCCTTATATTTTACTCATGTCCTTTTTAAATATCATGTTGCTGGATTTTTTTTTCAGATTTTCCAATATGAAAATCTCTGTCTTTCAACTTGTCCATTTAGTTCATTTACATGTATTGTGATTATTAGTGAGTTTGGACTTGATAATATAGCCTTACTGGATATTTTCTACATGTTCAGTTTTTTCTATTGTTCTCATTTCTCTTTTCCTTCCCTTTTCAAAAGTCAATTCATGTTTTCATTTGTTTTGTTTTCCTATTGATTTTCATACATAATGAAGGTAGAATCAGTGTGTCTCATTCACTAAGACATCTAGAGAGCCTGGAACAGTGCCTGCCGCTTATTAAATATATATTGACAGTTTGATGCCTAGAAAGCACTGTGGTTCCATTTCCATTTTATGAGCAAAGAGGCTGATGCTCTGTTGAGTGGAAGTTTTCAAGGATTGACATGCAAGACCTCACACCAGAAAAAGAAAGAATAAACACGCATCCCCTTAGGTTTCATGAATCAGTATTTCAGGCTTCTTTGGTGGTTTAGATGGTAAAGAATCTGCCTGCAGTGCAGGAGACCTGGGTTTGATCCCCAGGTCAAGAAGTTCAGTTCAGTTCAGTCGCTCAGTCGTGTCTGACTCTTTGCGACCCCATGGACTGCAGCACGCCAGTCCTCCCTGTCCATCACCTACACCCAGAGTTTACTCAAATTCATGTCCATTGTGTTGGTGATGCCATCCAACCATCTCATCCTCTGTCGTCCCCTTCTCCTCTTGCCTTCAATCGTTCCCAGCATCAGGGTTTTTTCAAATGAATCAGTTCTTTGCATGGGGTGACCAAAGTATTGGAGTTTCAGCTTCAGCATCAGTCTTTCCAATGAATATTCAGGACTGATCTCCTTTAGGATGGACTGGTTGGATCTCCTTGCAGTCCAAGGGACTCTCAAGAGTCTTCTTCAACACCACAGTTGAAAAGCATCAATTCTTTGGCACTCAGCTTTCTTTATAGCCCAACTTTCAATCCATACATGGTGACTGGAAAAACCATAGCTTTGATTAGATGGACGTTTTTTTGGCAAAGTAATGTCTCTGCTTTTTAATATGCTGTCTAGGTTGATCATAACTTTTCTTCCAAGGAGCAAAAATCTTTTAATTTCATGGGTGCAGTCACCATCTGCAGTGATTTTGGAGCCCAAACAAATAAAGTCTGTCACTGTTTCCATTGTTTCCCCACCTATTTGCCATGAAGTGATGGGACCTGATGCCATGATCTTAGTTTTCTGAATGCTGAGTTTTAAGCCAATTTTTTCACTCTCCTCTTTCACTTTCATCAAGAGGCTCTTTAGTTCTTCTTTGCTTTCTGCCACAAAGGTGGTGTCATCTGTATATCTGAGGTTATTGATATTTCTCCCGGCAATCTTGATTCCAGCTTGTTCTTCATCCAGCCCAGGGTTTCTCATGATGTACTCTGCATATAAGTTAAATAAGCAGGGTGACAATATACAGCCTTGATGTACTCCTTTCCCGATTTGGAACCAGTCTGTTGTTCCATGTTCAGTTCTTTTTCTTTTTTTTTTTTTTTTTCATGTCCAGTTCTAACTGTTGCTTCTGGAAAAGGGAATGGTTACCCACTTAAGTATTCTTGCCTAGAGAATACCAGGGACAGAGGAGCCTGGTGGACTACAGTCCATGGGGTCGCAAAGAGATAGACGCAACTGAGTGACTAACACTTTCCCTTTCAGTTATCTGTATTTTACAGCAACCTTTAAAAATACAGAATAACAAAAGAACCAAATATGTTAATCATTCATCAAGCCTTTTTTACATGTGAGGAAACGGAAACAAATTAAAGTATATGCCCCTTAAAACTAACTAGCAAATGCTGTGATTGCTTCCAACTCATGCCTGGAAAATTAAATATATTATTTTCTCTTGATTAACTAAGTTGTTCCTTTTTTTTTCCCCCTTTCGCTCCACTAGGTCTTAGTTGCTACATATAGGACGTTTTTTTTTTTTTCCCCCCTGACTAGGGATCAAACCCAGGCTTCCTGCATTGGGATCACAGAGTCTTAGCCACTAGACTACCAGGGAAGTCCCAAATTGTTCCTTTTTGTTTAAAAATAAAATTGAAATAAAGTAAGTCGGGGTGCTGATCTATGACAAAGGTAGGTGATCTGTCCTGTGGGGTCACTGGTGAATATCACATTCCCAAAATTCTAGTGCTAATGATTTCTGTGATTTGACTCCACTCACTGCGGTAAGGCATTTAGTGTTTGTAAAAAGAAGGGCAAGAAGGAAATAGAACATTTTCCATGTAATTCTCCATTTGTGTACTCTTGACTTCATTAAAATTGCGCACTGATCCAACCCCTCGGTTTTGCTAATAGTTCCACAGAGGGATAGTCATTACTGGAGTATGAGCACCACAATCCATTTTCTTTGATCATTGTTTTGCGATATTGCTAATTTGACAGCTCCTGCTGAACATGGGCTCATTATTCTGTGTCATTGTTTTGGGAAAAGGAATATCAGATGTGCATTAGAAAGATGATGATAGGTTAGAAGAAAGAGTAGCTTTTCTCCAGGCATGGGAGAGACGAGCCAAATTGAAATGGTAAGGAATGAACTGCTTGACCCCTGTAAGATACCTTCTCCTTCAAGACTCAAATCCTCTGCAGCATTTTTTGTGAATTCATATGGTTAGATAGCATCACTGACTCAATGGACACAAATTTGAGCAAACTCCGAGAGACAGTGCAGGACAGGGGAGCCTGGCAAGTTGCAATCCATGAGGTCACTACGATTCGGACACAACTTAGCGACTGAGCAACAACAATGCCCTAAGCCTCACTGCAAACAAGGTGGATATGCCCACTTACTTTTCTGTGTGCTAGGGTCTATCTATTTATCTATCTATCGTCTTCTATCTATACTTATCTATGTATACATACTTCTAGAGTTTCACATTGCTGTTCTTTCACTAAATCGTGAATCTCATCTATATGATGCTTATTTTATATACATGTACCTCTAGACCCTGTTTTTCTCATCTAATTGTTTTCAGGGAAAAACAAAGAAACATAAAAGCTCCTGCCTGCCTCTCTAACCTCAGTTTGTCGCTTTACTCCTTGCACTCAACCCTGAAGCCATACTTTACTTATTTAAGGTTCTCAAACTTGCCACATACTCTCCAACATCAGAGTCCTACAGTTCTCCCCGCTCTTCATGATCAAGCAGCTATTTTTACTCCCCTCCACTTTTTCTCCTTCCTCCCCATCTCAGCCTGTATTAATTCTTTTTTAAAAATAGATATCTGCTTAAAATAATTTATCAAAAGAGCTTTTGTCATATCTCACCCCATTTACCCAAGTTTAAGTCTCTTACAGAATTCTCCTTTATATCATTTATCACTTTGTAACTCCATACTTAATGTCTGGTATCCAATGAATTTGTACTTTAGGGGGTTTGTTTCCTTCACCTCTGTCTCCCCAATAACTCTCCAGTGACTGACACATAGTGGTTCCCATTAAATATTTGTAGAATCAATGAATAAACATGGCATGTTTTTTTAAACTGTGTACCTCTATTTTGTTTGATTCTTCTACTTTGAATGACCTTCCCCTGTATTTTGCTTACTTGCTCTTTATGATCCAGTTCTGGTTTCATTTCTCCCAGAGGTCTTTCATAACCTCCTTTCTCCTCCATGTTCTCTCCTATCTCAGTGTATTTCTCTTTTCTGTGTTCCCAGAGGACACTGTACAAACAGTTCTCCTAAGCCCCTGCCACACAGGAGTGCAGCCCTAAGTCAACATATACTCCTTGCAGAACTCTGATACCTCATGAACAATAGATCATATTTGCTTTTTCTCCATTATATGACTAGAAAAAAATGCACCATACTGGAACTTAACATAGATGTCCCAAAATACAGTTGAAAGTTTAAAAAGATATTTGAATCATAATAGGTTTAAAAGATTATCATAGAGATTAATATAAGCTTTAATGTTCCATTCAACATTAAAGCTTGCCATAATCATCCATAGAACAGAACTAAGGGGAAAAGGGGCTTCCCCGCTGTCTCAGCGGTAAAGAATCTGCCTGCAATGCAGGAGTTGCAGGAGACATGGATTCGATTCCTGGGTCGGGAAGATGCCCTGAAGAAGGGCATGGAAACCCACTCCAGCATTCTTGCCAGGAGAATTCCATGGACAGAGGAGCCTGGAGGGTTATAGTCCATGGGATCGCAGAGTCAAACATGACTGTAGCAACTTAGCACAAGGGGAAAAAGGCATGTGATGAATAATGTAGATTTACTGTGAGATTTTATGTTCTTTCTTATAAACACTATGTGGAAATAGTTGACTTTTTCTTCTTTCTCATTATTGTTTGCCCATTTGAGCTTTCTTGAATTATTTATCACTATAGGTTTTTTTAAAATAAAGTATAACTAAAATATCCCTGAAGAGTTATATATGTGAAATTGGTTTTTGAGAATAAGTTGTTGTCAGTCCTTGTCACCTTATAAATTGTCTACTGAATGTAAATATCTCACCCTGTGCTTAACACTTTTCCATCTGCTTTGAAGATGCTAGTGCATGCCAGGTTCATTGCCTAGGAGAGGAGGCCATTCTCTAGCTGGCTTAGCTTGTCCTAAATACAGTCAATTTTGTTTATTTCATGTTATGAGAAGAACTCCAAGGCACAGTTTAGTGGTAGCCACTTTAAGGAAGAAAGAAAATGAGGTGAGGGCAGTAGCTGTCAGTAGAAAAACAACTGCTGACAACTTTTGATCAAAGTACAATCACTGTAGCAGATTTATTTTTTGCTGCCATCAAGAATATATGCTTCTAAGGTGATGTATGCCAAGTGAAACACTACAATGAGAGGGTCAGGGAAAGAGCTCACTTAGCAAGAATGTGTGATTAATTTGTCTCCTAAATTTATGAGACAGTGCAGTTGAGCCAGTTTGAAAATAGCAACAGGGTGATTACAAGTGACTGGGTAAACAATGTATTAACTGTGGGTGGAATTTAATCTCTTCATATGTTCTTCTAAAAATTCCAGTTTTTGAAAGAAGTCCATGGGCATAAAAAGGGTGAATAAAAAGGAGTCATAAGGACTCCTGCAAGGAAGGAAGGGTGGAGAGGGGGGATCTGGTCCTGAAACACTGATGTTTCCATCCTTACATTTCTAATATGTAGGTAGTCTTCCAGGTATTTTGGATATGAAGTCAGAAATTCGATTTCCTTATTTATGAAATTATAAAATATTTAATGAGAAGTGTCTGCTTCCCTGGTGGCTCAGAGGTTAAAGCATCTGCCTGCAATGGGAGAGACCTAGGTTCGATCCCTGGGTCTGGAAGATCCCCTGGAGAAGGAAATGGCAACCCACTCCAGTATTCTTGCCTGAGAATCCCATGGACAGAGGAGCTTGGTAGGCTACAGTCCACGGGGTCGCAGAGTCAGACACAACTGAGTAACTTCACTTTGTGCCTTTTATCTGTCTATTGATGCATCTTTCTGACAACTTTAAAATAACAGTAGCTACTGTATATTGAACACATATTGCATATGTAGGACTTTACATAGATAATTTTATTTACATAAATATATCTGTAATGGTAGCAAGATATGATTATTGATTTTATTTTAAGGAATCAGAATGAGACTCAGAAAGACAAAAGAACTGGTTCAGAGTCATATATAGTGAGTTCTACAGTTGGAATTTGAATGTGAATGAACTGCAAAGTTTGTCTTTCTAAGCAAAGTTCAGAGATTGGGCTATAAATATGGATCTAGGAGTCTATATTGAACACACACTGGAACTATATAAGATTCAACTTGTATTGAAACATGCCAGCCAAAGTGATGGAAACAGGTATACCAGAAGGCTGATTTGGTATTAAAGGTGCATGTCCTGGGCTTAGTGGATTTGATTCAGGGGAAATTGAAGCAGTGTAGTATATTCATCAAACAGTATCCTTCAAAGTAGGGGTGAATAAGTGTTTTTTACGGTCTGCACCACACAGTGAAATATTAATAGTTCTTCCTTGCGAAGCTGGGTCTGTGGCCCAAACAGAACTCATGACCAGCATTATACGTGCGATTTAACCACTAGGTGGCACTGAGTCTGCAGAGTTAGGATGAGCCTTAGCTAAACTTTATTGGGTACATCGATGTGCATCTTTTTCAGGTATGAATGAACATCACTTTTCTTGTGTAGACCCCCCTAATATAAAAATATCTCAAACATTTGATTCTAGATTATAGTTACTTCAGCTACTATTTATATTCTGCTCCAGCTTCATCACCCCTCCCCCGATGGGTGACATTTTTGAATTGGCTAAGCTAGAGTTTGTGTAGATTGTGAAGGAAATGTAAGCATATTGAAATGGTCCATATGTACTCTTCTGATGAAGTGACATTCTAGACACAGTCATTGACTCTCTAGGAAGAAAGTACATCTGCAGTAACTAACTCCTTAGTAGGGTCTTATGAATAAGAGAATTGGCTGTCCTACTGTATAACTGAATCTCACAATCCAACCCTGTGTTTTGATTGCTCACAGGAAGGCATTTATTAATACTACAATCTGGATGGAATAATGTTTCCAAGCCAATTTAGTTTTAGTGAAACAGAAGCAAATCTATGAAGCAAATACTTTCTTTTCCTTCCCAAATATATGACATAAAAAAGTTTGAAAGCAAAGAGAATATTTATCAGCATAGAAGCATAAAACCTCAAATGAGATATCAGAGAAAAGTTTTACTTTTTCATGGCAAGCTATGCAGTATGCTGAAACTTAAAACTCTTCAAATATAAATCAAATTGATGGAAATTAAATTTACAAGGCAGAAATTAAAGACCAATTATGGACAGAGTATAACACTTGTTATTATAAAAGAACAGATTATATTCTCATTACTCTTTCAGGTTAAAATGGTAATATAATTGGAATATATTTAAATAATGAAACATTTAATAAAAACTTACTCTTTTTCCTAATAAACATTATAGTGGTATATGAGGTAAGACTGGTGAATTTATCATCTCATTGTAAAGATTAGATACCATAGAAAACAAAAGTTAATCATGCATCTAAATCCTTCCAGACCTTGTTCATGGCAACTCCATAGAATTCTACAGTTAACAATTCACTTCATGCCAGCCTTGCTTCATTTGAATTTCTCTTTCTCGACTTCCTTGCTAGAATCTGGTGACTTCTTGAGAGCTGGCCACTGCTCCATTTTGACTGAACAAGAATGGAGGTCAGGGCTTCCCTGGTGGTCTAGCAGTTAAGAATCCATCTGCCAATGCAGGAAACATAAGTTCAGTCTCATCCAGGAAGATCCCACAGGTGGTAGAGCAATGAAGCTTATGTGCCCCAATTACTGAAGCCCCACACTGAACCCATCACTACCTTGCCTCCTATCCATGCTTTCCTGGGCAGAGACCCAAAGCAGCCCTAAGGAAGGATTCCCATTCATCACACAGGATTGAAGGTGCTGGGGCTAAAGCAGGCAGACTGATTTCTTACTCCACTACACTTAGAAAACCGCATTGAACTAAACAACCGAGCTCCTGTTTTAACAATGCACAGAGCCTGCTTGGGAAGATATGTATAAAACAAAGGCACATAAGAAGCAAATAATAAAATAAAATATGATGAAGATATAATTTATATCTTCATTATAAAGTATACCTTTAAATGTGGTGCTGGAGAAGACTCCTGAGAGTCCCTTCGACAGCAAGGAGATCAAACCAGTCAATCTTAAGGGAAATCAACCCTGAACATTCATTGGAAGGACTGATGCTGAAGCTGAAACACCAGTATTTTGGTCATATGATGTGAACAGCTGACTCATTGGAAAAGTCCCTGATGCTGGGAAAGATTGAAGGCAGAAGGAGAAGAGGGCATCAGGGGATGAGATGGCTGGATGGCATCACTGATGCAATGGACATGAACTTGGGCAAATGTCAGGAAGTGATGAGGGACATGGGGGCCTGGCGGTGCTGCAATCCATGGGGTCGTAAAGAGTTGGACACGACTGAGTGACTAAAGAATAACAACAACATAATAAAGATATAATTAGGAAATTAATGAATTGTTGATGCTATTGTTTGTTGCCACATTCCTAGACCAAAAATGTCAGCTCATTACATTTTTAATTGGATAATTTTTATAGCTAATAATTAGTTTCTTGTATTTATTTTTTAAAATCTCCCCTATAATCTGTTTATATACTTTGACCATTTTATTTTAATATATAGATTTTTTAATTGCCTAAAATTGCTCCTTATAAATTAATAACATTACCCTTTGCCACATGATTTTATTGAATAGCAATTATATTTTCATTTGTTTATTTATCTTTTGATGATCCCATTTGTAATTATTATGTGTGGCTTTTATTTTTATACATTCAAATATCTGAATTAAATATTTCAATCTTTCCTCCACTGTTATCCCATGCTTAGTAAGTCCTTTATCCATTTCATAATAACTTAAATGATGTTCAGCACCGATGCTTTCCCAGACAAGTCTTTCTAGTCAGAAGAGCTTGTTCAAAAGTACAGTAGTCATATTATCAATATAAAAACAGATAATATGAATTGAGAATTCTGTGCTTTATCTTATTTAATTATCTTAACAACGCCATGAAATAGGGGGTATTGTTATCTGCAGGTTACAGGTAATAAGAGTGAACACAGAAAGATTATGAATTTGGCTCACGACCAGATGCTGAGGCTGGTTTGAAAGCTTGGATTTTTTCCCCCAGATTTACCAATAGTATGTTGCTCTTGGGGGGGTGGTGTCCTAGGCGGCTCTAGTAGTAAAGAACCCACTTGCCAATGCACAGACATAAGAGAAGCTTCGATCCCTGGGTGGGGAAGATCCCCTGGAGGAGGAAACGGCAACCCACTCCAATATTCTTGTCTGGAGAATCCCGTGGGCAAAGGAGCCTTTTGCAGGGCACATCCATGGGGTCGCAAGGAGTCAGACATGACTGAAGCGACAGCACACACGCGTGCACAGGTTGCTTTTGGACATTATTCCCGTTTGTTTAACTATGTGCCATCTTTTCTTTTGGAAGATTTTTAGGTCTAATCATTTTTTTCTTTATTCTAAAATCTCAAGATGATGTGGTTTGTTGGATGTCTTTTATTCACTGATCTAGGCAATGGAACATGCATGCTCAGTTCTCTCAGCTGTGTCCAGCTCTTTGCAACCCCATGGACTATACCAAGCCAAACTCCGCTATCCATGGGATCTCCCAGGCAAGAATACTGGAATGGGTTGCCATTTCCTTCTCTAGGGGATCTTCCTAACCCAGGAATCGAACCTGTGCCTTTTATGTCTCCTACACTGACAGGCAGATTCTTTACCATGGAGTAACTGGAAGCCTCTGACTTAGGCAAACAATCCTTTAATTTTGAAAATTTCACTCATTCAATTATGGAACCGCTTACTTGATCACTTCATTTAAAAATCTCCATTTCTTCCTATTCTGTTTTTTATGGAACTCCTACTATGAGGTGGCTGGACCTTGTGGATAAATATTAAATTTTTAAAAAATCTTTATCTTCCTATCATCCTTTTCGTTGTGCTTTTGTTCTAATTACAAGAGAATTATTCTGAAAATCTTCTAATACCTTCTTCTACTGATTCATTAAAACTGTGGCTATCATAATTTAAATTCCCATGAATGTTTTATTTTTCACATCCATCTTCGTTTCATAGATGCGCTGCTCATTCTTACCAAACAAAGTGTATTAAAAGTAGCTTTTATAAAGTTTGCTTTCGGTTACCTTGAGTTATATTCTTGCTTCAATTCATTTTTTTCCCGTTGACTTAGGCTTTGACCTTGATTTTAGAGGGTTTTCAAACTATTCTGAGGCCCTTGCCTTTGAATTCCCGCTTGAGTGAGGCACTGACAGTTATGCAGTAGATCTGGGTGAATGACACGACTTTTTAGTGAGTGGAGGGACAGTGCTGTAAAGCGACCTAGCAGAGGCGCCTCTTTCCTTATTTGACCCCAAATATCAGCGATCTCAGTAGTGAGAAATGTCTTTCTCTTGAGCAGTTGCTCCAGAAAATACTTCATTTTCTTGCTTCAGTGACTGGAGAACATATATTTGATGGCCTCTGTCCTTCGAGTCAGGATAAGGAACGAGCCTGAAGGACCCATGATTCCTGTGCACATTTTCACTTACTCCCTATGTCTTCGATAATTTCATTAGATATCCTATGTCTATGATAATCCACCACATTCCAAGCATCTAGAATTCAACTTCTTCAGAGAACAAACATCTACCTGCTGAGGTTGGGGGAATGAGAGTTACCTGATGGCTTGCTGGATGAGGAAGAGATCCAAGGTTTCATCTTCACTGTAGATAACCAATTTCCACTTGGGTCTTAGATAATCCAAGACTCAGACCACCTCACATCCTCTGATGCATCCAAGTTTCAAACTGTCCTGGTCCCTCTGGAGTGTGCATGTCTGCCCAATCACTTCAGTTATGTCTGACTCTTTGCAACCCTACTGACTGTAGCCCACCATGTTCCTCTGTCCATGGGATTCTCTAGGCCAAGATTACTAGAGTGGGTTGCCATGCCCTCCTCCAGAGTATCTTCCCCACCCAGGGATAGAACTTTCGTCTCTTATGTCTCCTGCATTGGCAGGTGGATTCTTTACCACTGAGCCAACAGGGAAGTCCTCTCTCTGGAGTAAATTGAGGCTTTATCATCATTCCTCTCTGCAGGCACTCAGGTTTCAGCTTTCTCTCCTCTACTAGTTGGGAAATAAAAAGTTTTTAAAATAGGAACTGCTGTACAAATTATTTCTTTTTTTCAAATAGTTGGAGAAAGAGGTCAAAGTCATGTTTTTAAAAATAATTTATATTCTGAACTGTAAAAAACCTTTGCTCCCAAAGTGCATAGAGATTTCTACGTATTGTATGTGGTCGTCACTAAGGCAACCTTACTCATTCTATCCACCATCTTCTGACCAGGTAAACTTTTTTTTTAAGGAAATTTTTAATTTTATATTTTGGTAATAATTAATATTTAAATACTTACATGGTTGAATAAGAAAAGAAAATTGAAAAATGGATACAGGAAAAGAAATGGATACAGGAAAGCCATCAGTGATATGAAGCTCTATTTTTCACGGCTCTGCAGAGCATCTTTTCATAGCTCGGTACACAGTTGGCCCTTAATCACATTATGACGTGGCCAAACATTGTTCAGCAACCAAATTCATTTTTCCTTGCTTTTTCCCGGGCCTGCTCTAAAGCATGCACTAGAGGCTATCAAGTCCAGAGTTTACCCTGATCAGCACTTGAACAAATTTCTTAAGAGGTGATCAACATAGCTCTCAGCACACTGAGACCCCTCATAAGTGGGGTGCAGAGTTCAGCTATTACCATCAGAAGCATTGTTACATGTCTGTGTTGCAGTGCTTTATTGGCTAAAGCATGGTAAAGAATAACATTTCTCTGACATTACATTGAGCTTAGCTTACATTACATTAGCTTCATAGCCCCTTTAAAGAGCATAGGATCTGGAGTCACAAAATTATATTAATACAAACAGTCTCATTTCGCTGCCACCTAGAAGCCCTGTGACTGGATAAATGATCCTCTCTGAGCTTCAGTTTACCTCAACGTGGTAGATACAGATAATAACAATTTGCACTGTGTCCTCTGAATTTCTTACTCCATGATCAGCACACTCCCATATACACTCAGTACTTTTTCTGAAAGTTCCCTCCACCTCTTGGTTTAAGTGAATGTTGGCCATCTCTTGAGGATACTTGCTGTCAGGTAGAGGAATCTATTTTTAAAGACTATATGTTTAATATTTAATATTTTTAAAGAATCAACTCACAATTAGATAGTGGGTAAGCCAATTCCTCCTGACCAGACACACTACCACACTGCTACCCCCTCCCCTTGCTCTTCCAGAAGTCCTTCTACTATGAGATCTATCCATGCTATTAGCATTTAGCACTCTGCTCTCATCACCACTGGCTTCTACTGACCTCCTTGTCAATTCCCTTCCATTATTGATTTTTCAGGACCTGTGTCACAATCTTCTTACACCTTTCCTGACAGTATTTTAAATAATTTTAATATTTATTAGAACAGCTGATACCCTGAGTTCTCAGTTCCTTGAGCCCTTGATCTTCCTCCAACACAGTTTCGATTAATCTCTCAGGATGTTTTAATTGCTCTTGTGGCTCAGCCAGAAGTGAGGCTAGTGCTTGGGGAAATGGGAATGAGAGCCAGTGACAGTCCCTGCTTTAGCCAAAATTTTAAGTGTTAAATGCAGAAAGAATATTCCAAAAGTAAAAGTAATTTCAAGCCAAGACTACTTGGCTCAGCTACAACTATTCTATTTTTGAAAGGTCTTACAGTCTGGGAGCAAGAGCAAGAACTGGGGACACAGAGAAACAGTGACCTGTGGAACAAAAGCTGTGCCTTTCTGTGGGTAGAAAACATTTTGTGAGGTTTTAAATAGAGTCATATTTATCTCTTGAATTTCTCATGGAATAAAACTATAGACTATCCTGAATTTTAACCAAAAAAAAAATGTGTATACTCTCTTGTGAATTTCTCAAAACAGACAGAATTCAACTCGGGGCTGTTATTAAATCAAACAAAGATAAGTAATGGAAAATAAACATGTATTCTTTTGGTATCTGCAAAATTTAATGCCTTTTATACAGAATCTACAAGATCCATGTTGTACAGTAATTTGCAAGGTGGTTAACGAAACCTAGCTCATGAAGCTTTTGTAATGATGAAGTGTAATCCTAAGTGTGAAGAGAATTTTCACACTGAAGAGGTTTGATTTTTGACCACGCCAGGTTGTTGTACAAATGTGGTCTCTTGGGGATGAATGAGCTGAGCAAATCACAAAGGGCCAGCTCTCAAAGATGACTGCTCTAGAATTTGACATTCCATGTTCAAAATGTATCCTGAATTCAACTTTTGCTCACCTCCACCACAGCTGCCCTCATGTAGGAAGAACCTTTTTCCCTTGCCTGGATCAGGGCAGAACTTTTGAGGTCTCTTCTCTTGCCCACAAAAGGTCTGTCCCCAGATGGTAGCCCTAGCGATCCTTTTGTAAATGTAAATCTGAATATGTTCTCTCCAACACCCCCCCCACCCGCCCCCACCACACTACAGAAGAAAATCCAACTCTGTGTCATGATTGATGAGGAATCCTCCCTGATTAAGCCTCTAGCCACCTCTCCTTCCTTCGTCCTTGCCATTCACCATACCTCACACTTGTCGGTATGTCTTGATCTGTCATCTCTCTTACCCATTAGCTTGTAAAGCCATTTGACACAGGGAGTTTTTGTCTGTTTTTGTCGCTGCTGTAAGCCTGTGGCTTCAGACAGTGACTGGCACATGGGAAGCACTGAAAACATATTTGTTGAGTGAATGTGAGATTCCTAAATGTGATTTCACAGCACATCAGCCATATTCTATGGTGGTTAGATCCTAGACCTAGCGCTCACCAGAAATCGTCTTACTCCCAAACACAAGATCCTATTCCTACTACTGGTTTTGTCGCATAGTCTCTCAGAAACAATATTTAAACTATTTCAGACCGTCAATCCATTGGCTCTACCACTTAATCTAGACTTTACATCCATTTGATCCTCATGGTCCATTCTTCATACAGTCACCAAAGTGATCTTTTCAAAACGCAGATAGAATCATAATGCCCCATCTGTAAAAAAAAGAAAAAAAAAAACAACAAAACACACTTTACTTGTTCCACTGTGCTTTCAATCTTGTGAAGCTGGCTTCAGCATCCTCAACTGACACGACCCTCGCCTGTTCTCACTAGGCTCTGGTCACACCTGGACTCCTTTCTGTTTCTTAAAACTATACTTTTTCTAGCCTTCGGACACTTCCCTTGCTGTCCCTCTGCCAGGAATATTCTATCCCAAATTTTGACAGGGCTGCTTTCTTTTTGTCATTCAGACCTCAGCTCACATAATCAACCCCTGGAGAATATTCCCTAACCACCTAAAGTTCTTCAGTACGAAATCCTGAGCGTTTGTAAGAGTCCAATAATCAGGGTCCAGTATGGGCTTCCCAGGTGGTCCCAGTGGTAAAGAATCGCCTGCCAGTGCAGGCAATGCAAGAGATGCAGGTTTAATCCCTTTTACTCCAGTAATCTTGCCTAGAAAATTCCATGGACAGAGGAGCCTGGCAAGCTACAGTCCACGGGACTGCAAAGAGTTGGACACAACTGAGTGACTGAACACAATATCAGGGTCATTGTTTCATTTTTATATATAACTTGAAGTTCAATTACAGCATATAGTATAAACTATTGTCCACAACTTAGTAGGAGCAGAAATTTGTTCAGTTCAGTTCAGTCACTCAGTCGTGTCCAACTCCTTGCAACCCCATGAACTGCAGCACGCCAGGCCTCCCTGTCCATCACCAACTCCCGGAGTCCACCCAAACCTGTGTCCATCGAGTTGGCGATGCCATCCAACCATCTCATCCTCTGTCATCCCCTTCTCCTCCTGCCCTCAATCTTTCCCAGCATCAGGGTCTTTTCCAATAAACTCCAGTTCTAAAATAATTCAGGTTATAATTACCATTTCTTGTTTTACCAGTGAAATGTAATTGAATCTTGACAACATGAATGTAATCAGAGGACACCCTCAAGAGCACACAATCAATGCAGCCAAGCTTCCAGATGATCACATGCAAGAGACATTGATGGAAAAAGACACCAGAATCCACTGCATTTCTATCAGCATTAAGCAAATGCGAATTAGATGTCTTCTGTGTCATTCTCTTGAGCAGCTTGATTCCAATTGTGTTAAAAGTGATCATTGATCACCTGAAGAACCATGGTAGATAAATTAGTTTCAGCTTGATGTTATTTTGTATATAAACAGACTAATTTGTAAAAACCTTAGGCATCACAGATTGTGCTTAATGTAGTACACTAGCTTAATTACTTTTAAATGATCAGTGAGAAACCCAAACCAATATGAAAATAATGTGAAAATAAGAACTACAATGACAGCAGTTATGAATTAACAGTGAACTCAGTTATCCCAAGACTGTTTAGCAAATAAGACTGGTTTAAGGGAGGATGGTGAGAAAAATAAACATATGGAAAGAAGGCAGTCAGACATAAAATAAATGAGAAAAGCTTCATTGATCAAGAAGTTGACTGCAAAAGACCCTTACATGAGCTATACTATGTGGAGTCAGGCCAGAAAGGAAAGAGGTTACATACACTTGGAGACTTGTCCTGTGAATTAACTATTTGTCCAGTTAGGATAAAAAGGTTTCAGGGAATAATATTATACAGCCATATCCGCATCATCCATCTAAAGAAGCAGCCATTAATAAATGTCACTAATTTAACAAGCACACATTAAGTCACGGTAAAGTATTATTTTCCTCCTATCAAACTGGGACAAAAATTGAAAACATTGAGTGTAACTGAAGACATGATGATATAAGAATGCTCATACACCATTGGTCAGAGTGTAAACTGGTTCAGTTCAGTTCAGTTAGGTCGCTCAGTCATGTCCGACTCTTTGAGACCCCATGAATCGCACCACGCCAGGCCTCCCTGTCCATCACTAACTCCCGGAGTTTACTCAAACTCATGTCCATCAAGTCGGTGATGCCATCCAGCCATCTCATCCTCTGTCATCCCCTTCTCCTCCTGCCCCCAATCCCTCCCAGCATCAGGGTCTTTTCCAATAAGTCAACTCTTCGCATGAGGTGGCCAAAGTATTGGAGTTTCAGCTTCAGCATCAGTCCTTCCAATGAACACCCAGGACTGATCTCCTTTAGGATGAACTGGTTGGATCTCCTTGCAGTCCAAGGGACTCTCAAGAGTCTTCTCCAACACCACAGTTCAAAAGCGTCAATATTTCAGCGCTCAGCTTTCTTCACAGTCCAACTCTCACATCTATACATGACCACTGGAAAAACCATAGCCTTGACTGAATGGACTTTTGTTGGCAAAGTAATGTCTCTGCTTTTTAATATGCTATCTAGGTTGGTCATAATTTTCCTTCCAAGGAGTAAGCGTCTTTTAATTTCATGGCTGCGATCACCATCTGCAGTGATTTTGGAGCCCCCCAAAATAAAGTCTGACACTGCTTGCACTGTTTCCCCATCTATTTCCCATGAAGTGATTACCATGAAGTAAATTGGTTAGACTTCCAAAATTAGAATTTAGAATTGAAATACACATGCCTGCACACATACACATATTTCCGCTTCTAAAAACCTACCACTAAATACATTCATGTGTGCACAAAGATATTTACTCATCACAGTATAAAAGTGAGAGTCTAAGCTAGAATAGAAATGTCTATCTGAAAAACAGCAGTTGAAAATAAGATTCACATACTCATTGGCATCCTATATACCCCTGTTAAAAAATTACATTGGTAAATGGTGGGGGGAAAGGGGCAGAGCAATATTTATGGAAAGATACTATGTATATAAAAACTAAAAGACTAAAAAGGATAAATGGACATTTATATACATTTATACAAAATATAAAAACTTTATAAATACATAGAAGGATACCAGAAGGTTGGCCATGAAACTATTAGGGTGGTTACAACTGGAGAAATAATGGGAGAAAAGAAACATCCACATTTTTCTATAAAAAAATTATACACAGATATTACTTGTGTTAGTAAGTGATAATGAGTCTATGAACTCATTTTCAAAATAAAGCAAGACTAGATCTGCAATTACAGACAGAGGCTAAATCAGAATAAACATTTGGCTGGGAGCCTTGAGACACGGACCACGTAACTGACTAGTTGTGTGACTTGGTGCCTGTCATTTAAATTCTCAGATCTCAGTTACTGGGGTGGGCTGAGCAACAGTCGGCATATGGCAAGGCCCTCATCCTGGAAACCTGGAAACATAAAAGGAGCTTTGCAGGTCTTGAGATGAGGAGATTATTCTGCGGACTGGATATTATCACAAGGATCTTTACAAGAGTGAAGCAGGAAGGTTAAAGATAGAGATGGTGATGTGACAATGACAGGCGGAAAAAAGGAGACAGAGAAAGAGAGTGACAGAGAGATGAGACTGAAAAATGCTACACTTCTTTGAAGATGGAGAAAAAGACCACCATCCAAGGACCACAGTCTGCGTCCAGAAGCTGGGAAAGGCAAGAAGATGTCTTTTCCCCTGGAGCCTCCAGAAGCAACCAGCCCTGAAAACACTTTAACTTTAGTTCAGTCACATTGAACTTGGACTTCTGAGCCTCAGGATTGTAAGATATATTTGTGATGTCTTAAGTCATTAAATTTGTGGTAATTGATTATAACAGAATAAGAAAATAAATACAGTTGGGACTTCCCTTGTATTTTAATGATTAAGACTCTGCTTCTCTGTCCCATGCAACCCAGCCAAAAAAGAAAAAAAAAAAAAAAAAAAACGAAAGAAAATTGATAACAGTTATCTGGCCTATAAACTGCAACTGTAGAACTGGGTTTTTGATGATAATAAATTCAGTAATAATTAAAAGATAAAGCATTTGTATGTACTTTATATGTTAGATGGGATTCCCTAGTGACTGAGACAGTAAAAAGTCTGCCTGCAATGTGGGAGACCTAGGTTCGATCCCTGGGTTGAGAAGATCCCCGGAAGATCCCCTGAGAAGGAAATGGCAACCCACTCCAGAATTCTTGCCTGGAATAACCCCATGGATGGAGGAGCCTGGTGGGCTACAGTCCATAGTTTGGTAATACACTAAGGGTTTCACATACATATTTCATGTAATGTCATAGCAGCCCTATGTATGGACACTGTTTACGTTCTCCACTTCATGTTTAC
The DNA here is from genome assembly GCF_963930625.1 of Muntiacus reevesi. NCBI lineage: Eukaryota > Metazoa > Chordata > Mammalia > Artiodactyla > Cervidae > Muntiacus > Muntiacus reevesi. The sequence continues at coordinate 34,599,483 of NC_089252.1, read as the reverse complement.
ATGAGAATACAAAGCTTTGAGAGGTTTAGCAACTCTCCAGTGAGTAATAAAACTGAGAAACTCACAGAGATCAGCCCTTTTCTTATGACAGTTATCAAGTGAGCCAATTTTGCTACCCCAAATGTGGGATGGTTGTGATGCTGACTATTTCACGGGTGCTAAGTCACTTTAGTCATGTTTGACTCTTTTGCCAACAGGCTCCTCTGTCCATGGGATTACCCAGACAAGAATACTGGAGTAGGTTGCCATTTCCTACTCCAGGGTATCTTCCCAACCCAGGGATCAAGCCCTCATCTCTTAATGCCATGTCCTCCTGCACTGGAAGGAGGGCTTTTTACCACTAGTACCACCTGGGAAGCCCAAGGCTTCTACTTTTGGAGTAATTCTCATACAGTATGGCTGAGTTTGTACCAGACAATTAACTTCTATGCCCTTTGTGTGCATATTTGAATGTACAGAGATAGTGAGAAATAATGCTAGGAAACCAACACCTGTCACATAGTCTAAAGTTACTGAAAACGTTTTTTTTTTTCTGATTATTTAAAGCATGTGCAGTTCTGTGGTTAATGAAACACAGATTAACAAGGAATCAATTTCATAGAAGGACACTGAGGAGTAGAGAAATCAGGGGGCCTTCTTGCTGGAGACAAGGGCCACTGATGATGTGGTCAGATGATTCACATGGTGGTCTGCTGGGGACCACCTGCTTGGCTATACATGGTGCATTAAGACAGGCATAGCTGAGATGTTTGTGAAATAGTTTTGTGCCAGTGCTTGGACATTTGGGGCAACAGTAACCAAGGTAATTAAGGAACTGCAGGAAGCCACACAGGGTGGTGTTACAGCATAGCCAGTGCTCATGTAGAGTGCTACAGAGCTGAGATTCCAGCCTGATTCCATCTGTTCTACAAATGATTCTCCAGAGGATTTCCTCCATTGGTGGCAGAGGGTACAAGCTCTGGGATGTCACACATAGAGCTCCTCTGAGAAAATGCTGGGAGCCTCTGACTCCATAGTCCACTCCAGGAGGGACTGTTCTTGGACTGATGGTGTTGTCAATCCTACAATTTAATTAAATCCTTGTACTTCTGATAGTGGTAAAAACCTGCCTGCCAATGCAGGAGGCTTAAAGAGACTCGAGTTTGCTCCCTGGATCAGGAAGATTCCCCTTGAGAAGGAAAACGGCAACCCACTCCAGTATTCTTGTCTGGAGAATCCCATGGACAGAGGAGCCTGGCGGTCTATGGCCCATAGAGTCGCAAAGAGTCAGACACCACTGAAGTGACTTTGATTACAAAAAATTTCTGATAAGGGCTTGATACCAAGGTTTGTGGATCCTAGGATTGGGGATGCTATGGACTGAAGAGTCCCCTTTCAGCTTAACCCTATGCTGGAGTCAGCTTTTGGGCCCTAAGATGACTCCAGAGTCAAGCAGGTAAGTCCAGTTGAGGCACTGTCTCTTCATCTCTGCAAGGTCACCACGCACACTCGAGAATCAATTGAAAGAAGAGTCCACCGAATAGTCCTCTTAAGTCTCTCTCTCTCTCTGTCTCTAGGTCTCTCTCTCTCTCGCTCTCTCTCTCTCTCTCTCTCTCTCACACACACACACACACTGCTTTTGTGTTAATTTGCTGTTCAGTTGGCAGTTGAAATTCTCAATAAACATGTACTGGAGCAACCAGCACATCTCCTTGTAAGATAAGTAAACAGTCTCATCAGAGAGATGAGTTGGTGGCATCTGGGTGGTGGGAATAAATAAAATCTCCCATCTGGTTGAAAGGGTTTTGAAATCCCACTTCCTGCCCAGATTGTCACTGCGGCTGCAGCTGGATGACAATACTCAGTATTACCAGCAACCTGCCCAAATCTGTTCAGTGAAGCAGCGCCATCCAGTTTTACTGATTAAAAATGGGTATTTTCTTGCCATGCTGAGATCTAGCAATCTTTATTTCACAAGGTTATGACAGACCAGATGGATAAATAAAAATACTTGAGTTATGGAGAAGGCATAATCAACTGCCCTTTTCTGAAATATATTGTATCTCATCTGTTCACTGTTTTCCCACGAAAACAGTGATAGGAATTTGAGTGGTAACAAAAACTCTTCCTAAATGCTGAATACTGTGTACATGTTGCATGCTAGGTCGCTTCAATGGTGTCAGACTCTTTGTGACCCCAGGGACTGTAGGCCACCAGGGTCCTCTGTCCATGGGATTTCCTAGGCAAGAATACTGGAGTGGGTTGCCACTTCCTTCTCCAGGCAATCTTTTTGACCCAGGGATCGAACCAGCACCTCTTCTGTCTCCCGCATTCGCAGGAGGATTCTTTACCACTAGAGCAACCTGTGAAGCCACTCTAAATACAATTAAGTGTTTAGGGGAAAGTGACATTTTTTTCAAGTGTCGTTAGTTTCATTCAGTTCAGTTCAGTCGCTCAGTTGTGTCCGACTCTTTGAGACCCCATGAACTGTGGCACGCCAGTCATCCCTGTCCATCACCAACTCCCAGAGTCCACCCAAACCCATGTCCATCGAGTACGTGATGCCATCCAACATCTCATCCTCTGTCTTCCCCTTCTCCTCCTGCCCTCAATCTTTCCCAGCATCAGGGTCTTCTCAAATGAGTCAGCTCTTCACATCAGGTGGCCAAAGTATTGGAGTTTCAGCGTCAGCATCAGTCCTTCCAATGAACACCCAGGACTGATCTCCTTTAGGATGGACTGGTTGGATCTCCTTGCAGTCCAAGAGACTCTCAAGAGTCTTCTCCAACACCACAGTTCAAAAGCATCAATTTTTCGGCGCTCAGCTTTCTTTATAGTCCAACTCTCACATCCATACATGACCACTGGAAAAACCATAGCCATGACCAGACAGACCTTTGTTGACAAAGTAATGTCTCCGCTTTCTAGGTGGCTGTCTAGGTTGGTCATAACTTTCCTTCCAAGGAGTAAGCATCTTTTAATTTCATGGCTGCAATCACCATCTGCAGTGATTTTGGAGCCCAGAAAAATAAAGTCTGACACTGTTTCCACTGTGTCCTCATCTATTTGCCTTGAAGTGACAAGACTGGATGCCATGATCTGAGTTTTCTGAATGTTGAGTTTTAAGCCAACTTTTTCACCCTCCTCTTTCACATTCATCAAGAGGCTCTTTAGTTCTTCTTCACTTTCTGCCATAAGGGTGGTGTCATCTGCATATCTGAGGTTATTGATATTTCTCCCAGCAATCTTGATTCCAGCTTGTGCTTCTTCCAGCCCAGCATTTCTCATGATGTACTCTGCATATAAGTTAAATAAGCAGGGTGACAATATATAGACTTGACGTACTCCTTTTCCTATTTGGAACCAGTCTGTTGTTCCATGTCCAGGTCTAACTGTTGCTTCCTGACCTGCATACAGGTTTCTCAAGAGGCAGGTCAGGTGGTCTGGTATTCCCATCTCTTTCAGAATTTTCCACAGTTTATTGTAATCCACACAGTCAAAGGCTTTGGCATAGTCAATAAAGCATAGGTAGATGTTTTTCTGGAACTCTTGCTTTTTCGATGATCCAGCAGATGTTGGCAATTTGACCTCTGGTTCCTCTGCCTTTTCTAAAACCAGCTTGAACATCTGGAAGTTCACGGTTCATGTATTGCTGAAACCTGGCTTGGCGAATTTTCAGCATTACTTTACTAGTGTGTGAGATGAGTGCAATTGTGTGGTAGTTTGAGCATTCAAATTAGTTTCATTAATGAATCCAATTTATCTAATTTTTGCTCTGATAAGCTGACTTCTCTCTGGTTATACCTTGTCTAGGCACTTGCTTAGAAGATTCTAACAGACTTGCTGGGAAATAACAGCAACATCCCCCAATAAATAGAAACTTGCTGGTGTGTCCTATGATTGAATCAAAGGTTAATTAACTGAGGAACAGTGACACTAATTGGTGACACATTGAATTTTACTATTTTTCTAGAACTGATGATTTGAAAAGTAAACAGATTTAAATGGCTGAGCAAGAGCTAGATACATGCAACTACAAAAAGACTTCCATATATATTTGATTAAATTGACCTTAAGCCATCTTGTAATGTTTATTTCAACAAATAGCTCATGGTGTGATCACTTCTGGAATATTTGTATGACTTGAAGCATCTTTTAGGTATAATCAGCATTCAAAACATCATTAAGCTTTACTGTTTGTGTATCATTAGTGTCTATAAAATATATTACATTGGGCAAATGATAGCAAAGAGATCCATTTCACTTATGTGGTTCGCATCTCACATCACCAATTACCAATAGACTGCATGAATTATTTATCATCTCAAGTTGGCTTTATATCAAATATTTTACAACTTATGTATATCAAAAATTGAAAGAGCAATTCTCTTATTTTCTCCTTGTCTTAGGAGAAAATATGCTGACATACTTCTTAATTAAATGCAAAGAAAACTGAGACAGAAGGAAATCTTCCCCAAAAGGAGATTATTTGATAAGAACTATTTTGCAAAACAAAGAAGGTCATTTCAGTCCAAAAGCTGAAGATTTGACAGTCCTATTTGCAATTAGCTGAATAAAATTTAGGGTTTGTATGCTTGTCAGAAGTGTTTGTTTCATTTTAGTATATAATTTTAACAAGTTATTACATACAGATGGGATAAACCAACAGGAACTAACTTGACTTCAGGTTTTGTCTTCAATGGACAAGGGAATAAATCTGTAACCAAAGATGGAAATGAGACCCTGTCCATTCCTTTAATCTGTCTTTCATATCAACCTTACTATCAGTTTTGTTGTTTATTGTTGGTATAAACATCTCAACAAATGACTGTGGAAAATTCTGAAAGAGATAGGAATACGACCACCTGACCTGCCTCTTGAGAAACCTGTATGCAGGTCAGGAAGCAACGGTTAGAACTGGACATGGAACAACAACAGACTGGTTCCAAATAGGAAAAGGAGTACGTCAAGTCTATATATTGTCACCCTGCTTATTTAACTTATATGCAGAGTACATCATGAGAAATGCTGGGCTGGAAGAAGCACAAGCTGGAATCAAGATTGCTGGGAGAAATATCAATAACCTCAGATATGCAGATGACACCACCCTTATGGCAGAAAGTGAAGAAGAACTAAAGAGCCTTTTGATGAATGTGAAAGAGGAGGGTGAAAAAGTTGGCTTAAAACTCAACATTCAGAAAACTCAGATCATGGCATCCAGTCTTGTCACTTCAAGGCAAATAGATGAGGACACAGTGGAAACAGTGTCAGACTTTATTTTTCTGGGCTCCAAAATCACTGCAGATGGTGATTGCAGCCATGAAATTAAAAGATGCTTACTCCTTGGAAGGAAAGTTATGACCAACCTAGACAGCCACCTAGAAAGCGGAGACATTACTTTGTCAACAAAGGTCTGTCTGGTCAAGGCTATGGTTTTTCCAGTGGTCATGTATGGATGTGAGAGTTGCCCTGTGAAGAAAGCTGAGCGCCAAAAAATTGATGCTTTTGAACTGTGGTGTTGGAGAAGACTCTTCAGAGTCCCTTGGACTGCAAGGAGATCCAACCAGTTCATCCTAAAGGAGATCAGTCCTGGGTGTTCATTGGAAGGACTGATGCTGAGGCTGAAACTCCAGTACTTTGGCCACCTCATGCGAAGAATTGACTCATTGGTAAAGACCCTGATGCTGGGAGGGATTGGGGGCAGGAGGAGAAGGGGGCGACAGATGATGAGATGGCTGGATGGCATCACCAACTCGATGGGCCTGAGTTTGAGTAAACTCTGGAAGTTGGTGATGGACAGGGAGGCCTGGCGTGCTGTGATTCATGGGGCCTCAAAGAGTCGGACATGACTGAGCTTCTGAACTGAACTGCAGTGAATGATCCTCTTTAAGCATTCTCCTTTCCGCATTCATTTCTTTAGCGTGAATTAAGAAGTGACTGTAGTTCTTACATATTTTAGTAAATATTGGTTGTTCACACAAAATAAAAGATTTTCAAAGGAAAAGGAAGAAAATAGCATTTGACCTTCTATCGTTAATACAATGATAATATTGCCTGAATTTTCCTTGTCCTTTTTCATCCCTCCTTCTCTCTAAAATAGCTCATTTAATGGCTGCTGGACTCTCCACTGGTTCTTTTTTTTTTCTAATTGGTGTATAGTTGCTTTATAATATTGTGTTAGTTTCTGCTCTGCAGCAAATTGAATCAGCTTATATGAGTACTTACATACTCTCCCACTGGAGCCTCCGTCACAGAGCACTAAGCTAAGCTTGTGCTATATAGCAGGTTCTCACCAGCTATCTATTTTACACATGGTAGTATATATATGTTATTTCTATTTTCCCAATTTATCCCACCCCCGCCTTCCTTTCCCGTGTCCACATGTCTGTTCTCTACCTCTGGATTTCTATTCCGGCCTGGAAAATAGGTTCCTCTGAACCATTTTTCTAGATTACACATAGATGTGTTAATATACAACATTTATTTTTCTCTTTCTGACTTCTTTATAGTGGTGCTGAAATCAAGTTTTCATGTGCATAAGAGTTACATAGGATGCCATTAAAAAAAAAAGTGGATTCCTTGGCTCTGCCTCTGGATATTTTGAATCAGTAGTTTTGAGTGGAACCCAGGAATCTAAGATTTTTAAATAAACATTCCCAAGTAATGTTAATGAAGCAGAAAGTAGACCATACACCGAGAAATATTGAAATAAAAACTATAATTAAATGCAACTTTTAATTAATCACAACTAAGTCCTAGCAGTGGGCTGGTTTTCCAGGTGGCCCCAGTGGTAAAGGATCTGCCTGCCAGTGCAGGAGATACAAGTTCTATCCCTGGGTCAGGAAGATCCCCTGGAGGAGCAAATAGCAACTCACTCCACTATTCTTGCCTGGAGAACCTCATGGACAGAGGAGCCTGGTGCTATAGTCCATACGTGTGTGCGTGTGCTAAGTCACTTCAGTAGTGTCCGACTCTTTGCAATCCCATGGACTGTAACAATTAGCATCACCTGGGAAACCCCAGGATACAGTCCATGGGGTAGCAAAAAAGTCAGATACAACTTACTGACTGAATACACATGCAAGTCCTAACAAGCTTGCACTAACTCTTGAAAAACACAAGGCATACAAAAACTTCTAATTGAAATGATCAGTTTTGATTGACCTAAGAAACCAAGAAATCAAACATGTTCAGTTATGGCTTTTTCAATTTTATTCAAATTTACGTTAAAATATATTATGAGAATCCAAAGGGATACTGTTAACTAAAATTAGGCATAAGGAAGTTGAGACTCAAATAAGCCATTAAAATCCAATTTTGAAAAAAAAAAGGAAACATAATTTACTTTATTTTGTGTTTTTTATTTTCAAGAAATGAATGGAATTGAGTTTTATGGAGTAATGTAGAGACAATAATTAGACTCTCCTATCATCCATTTGGGGCTTCGCAGGTGGCTCAGATGGTAAAGAATTCACCTGCAATGCAGGAGACACAGGTTCAATCCTTGGGTCAGGAAGATCCTCTGAAGAAGGAAATGGCAGCCAATTCTAGTATTCTCGCCAAGGAAATCCCTTGAACAGAGGAGTCTGGTGGCCTATGGTCCATGCGACCACACAAGAGTCAGACACAACTTAGCCACTAAACAACAACAACAACAAAGTCATTCACTTGTTTTAAGAAATACACTTTAATCAAACAATTTGCTTTCCAGACTAGAATCTCAGTGTAAAGCATTTCAATTTCTGTTTTTAAAAAACCTTGGCACTAGTGTGGAAATGGGCTAGTGAAGGTTACTCACGTTGGTTATCTCTAGGGACAAAGAAAAGCCTTCCAAGTTTGCCTTGATCAGTCCAGGCTAACAAATAAACAAAAAGCCTGACAAATGGAATAGACCTTGCTTCCTTCTATTTCATAATTGTCTAACTGCTGGGTCTGCGGAGCACTCCCCTCTTCATCAGTGGAAGGCTTGCCATGGTGGACATCTCCACTTCAAGGAAAAGACTTTCTCCAAGTCTGCAAATACCTTCAACAACAATCATATGTGATGCCTCTTCTTACATCTAACAACCTTAAGTTAGACTGACGTAACTATGGACATAATGTGACTTTTCATTTTGATTTTAACTTTGCTTAATGATTATTTTGCCTTATGTCTGTAACTGTATAATGGGGTTTTCTAACCATCTAAAAGCTTTTAATTTACAAATGGTTGTCTAAGCTCCTATGAGTGCCACAGCCTCCTCCAACTATTCCTTGGGGCCCCTGGATCAGAGACCCTCAATATGAGGGTTAGGAGAATATGTTGCCTCAACAATTTAGGGACCACGCCCCTAAACAGCAGGAAGTAGTTATGGTATGAAAACGACACCCCTTTCCCTTGGCAACATAATTCTCTTAAAAGAAAAGGGAGAATGAGAGAGTCATTTCTTAGGCAGGTTGATAAGAAGTCTGGGGGTCCCCAAGGAGAGAGGGGTCTGGAATTCTCAAGGATAAAGAAAGGACAAACTTTTTTTTTCTTTCCTCTACAGTCCTTAGGATTATATAACAATAATGTATCCTGCCTGAGGACAATCTCTGAATTAAACCTTCTGGCTAATCCTGTAATCTTAAAATGTAAATTATGGGAGTAGGTCTGGTAAGTCTTTACAACCTCCAGACATTCATTGGAGAGTATATAACTCTATTGCTAACACTAGCAAGCAGGTACTCTTTCTGCCCCCTTCTGATGTCTAATGTCAGAAGCTTTCTTTATCCCTTTTCTACTTTAATAAACTCTATGCACAAAAAAAAATAAAATAAAATAAAAGTAAAAAATCCTAGAGAAAATACCAATTAGGAATGACTAGAAGATAGAGAAATGTGTAGACTTGGGCTTCAAGAATATTTTTGTAAGTTCTTGTAGCATCCGGGAGAAGTATGGCTAGGAAAGGCAATTTCCAAGACATATCTGGTTAACTTCTCAATTGTACTAGAACAAACCCCACAGGGGACCATCCAATGAAATTCTCTCCCCTAGATCCTGGTTTTCTCCTCTCTTTCCATCTCACACCCTGACTTTGTCTCCTCCATCTCTTTGGTCTAATTATCTACAGAGATAAATTGCTTTAACAATCAACCTAGAAATTTTTAAAAATGTGATAAATAATAGTCCCTTTGGAAATACTGAGAATCTTAACAACCATAAGACAAAGTCTGAGAAACTCTGTTACAAAGGAATTCAATGCATTAGCCAGAATTCAATGCATTCAGATAGACCTGAAATTCAAACCCAGGTCATCCTGATGCAAAAGTTCTTGAACTTTCCACCTCCTCATCCCATCATCACTGATTATCTTTCTGAGTATTAACAAATGGATTGGTTTCCCCCCATTTAGTGGTGAGAAACAGTCTCACCAGCCTTCATTACTTATATGACTAAACTGTAGTACCCAAAGTCCAAACAACTTGCTGGAAAAAGGGGAGTCAGTCTAGTAATTTGGTATCAACTGATCATAAATTAGATCATTTTTCCATAATTTGATTTTTCTTTTCTTAAATCAAACAAAACATGTGATCAATGTCAGCAGACACTGGTTAACGAATTGCGTCACAACAAATGAGCTAGTTAAGTATAATCATTATTCTATCTTGCTACTGACAAAAAAAGTACCATGTAAATCTTGAAATGCCTAGAAATAAAACAGTAGAAATAGTAATAAAACAAAAACTTAATGTATACTTTTTATATACCAGTCACTGCATAAGGCATGAGTTAATTACACGTTTCATAATGCATTGACGTGAAAGTGAAAGTTGCTCAGTCGTGTCCGACTCTTCGTGATCCCATGGACTATACAGTCAATGGAATTGTCCAGGCCAGAATACTAGAGTGGACAGCCTTTCCCTTCTCCAGGGGATCTTCCCAACCCAGGGATTGAACCCAGGTGTCCCAAATTGCAGGCGGATTCTTTACCAGCTGAGCCACAAGGAAGTGTATACTAATTTTATTTCCACTTTGATAATGACTAACCAGAAGCTCAGATCAAATTAGTCACTTGTTCAATGTTGCACTAGTCCAAAATTATAACAGGAAGTGGTAAGAGCAGTTTTGAAAGCATCTATCTTTTACTCCATTTCCCACACTGTCAATTACTCACCCCAACAAGTGGGGCAGTTTCTCCTCAGTTTGTCAGTGGCTCAGATAGTAAAGAATCCAACTGTAATGCAGGAGACCTGGATTTGACCCCTGGGTTGGGAAGGTTCCCCTTGTGGAAGGCTTGGCAACCCACTCCAGTATTCTTGCTTGGAGATCCCCTTGGACAGAGGAGCTTGGCAGGCTACAGTTCATGGAGTCGCAAAGGGTGAGACCCGACTGAGCAACTAAGCACCACACACAAGCTCATCCTAATGAAATCCCATGCAAATGAGTTAAGCAGAGAAGGGGCTGATATTTTGCTATTGTCTATGTCAGAAAACAAGGCAGAACGAGTGCTGCAATTCACCAAAGCATTAAACATAGAAGTAAAGTTGTGTAACCCTCCTCTTCAGGAGGCTTCCTGTGCTGACATTTGACCGGCACAGCCAACGGTGTCAGTGTCAGGGCAGCCTGCACAAATGATTACACAAAAGGTTTAGAAAGAAGCAAAAATGAGTAATTTCATAGTTACTCCAAAGCACTGTCACACGCTTACAACAGATATAATCACAACCTCATACGAATATCTAATGTGGGCAAGGAAGGAGATGATTTAAATACATAAATTTATCTTTGGTAGGGAGAGGACAGGGACAGCAGATACTGACCTCTCTAATAACAAAATCTTGCAATTTATTCTTAACTAAGATATGTTACGATACTAATCATACTCTGAGACTGTGTACATATATGTGTATCTATATACATACCATGGAATTAGAAGATGCTTGCTTCTTGCAGGGAAAGCTATGACAAACCTAGACAGTGTGTTAAAAAGCGAAGACATCACTTTGCTGACAAAGGTATAGTCAAAGCTATGGTTTCTCCAGTAGTCACGTATGGATGTGAGAGTTGGACCATAAAGAAGGCTGCTCTCCAAAGAATTGATGCCTTCAAATTGTGGTGCTGGAAAAGACTCTTCAGAGTCTCTTGGACTGCAAGGAGATCAAATCAGTAAATCCTAAAGGCAATCAACCCTGAATACTCATGGGAAGGACTGATGCTGAAGGTGAAGCTCCAATACTTTGGCCATCTGACGCAAAGAGCCAGCTTAATGGAAAAGACCCTGATGCTGGGAAAAATTGAAGGCAACAGGAGAAGTGGGCAGCAAAGGATGAGATGGTTGGATGGCATCACCGATTCAATGGACATGAATTTGGGCATATTCCAGGAGATAGTGAGGGACAGGAAGGCTTGGCCTTTTGCAGTCCATAGGGTAAAAACATAGACATGACTTAGTGATTGAACAACAATATGTATCAATTATAGACACACACATGTCTGTGTTTTCCTCCCAGAGTATGATGAATATAAGTTCTCTGTCTCTCAGTCGCTCAGTCATGTCTAACTGTAGCCAGCCACTTTCCTCTGTCCATGGCATTATCCAGGCAAGAATCCTGGAGTGGGTGCCATTTCCTTCTCCAGGGGTTTTCCCAACCCAGGGACAGAACACACATCTCTTGTACCTCTTGCATTGGCAGGCAGATTCTTTACCACTAGCACCACCAGGGAAGCCCAATATAAGTATATTATCTAAATAATTTAAGAGTCTTGCTCAACATTAATTATTGCATGCTTCTATAACATGGTGATATTCCCTGTATGTACAAACGTATTAATTCTTTCATCATATACACCATGAATGTATTAACTGCCTATGCTGTACCAGACACTCAGATTATAAATATAAACAGACATTAGGCTTTACTTTCAAAGAGTCTGGGGATTTGTTGAGGGGAGATGAAAGTCGGCTACATAGTGTAAGAGCTGTGCTCATTCATTGAACAAACATTTTATCATCTACGAGGCAACATAAAAGAAGCTAGGAATACAAAGGTCATTCAGACACAGTTGCTGCTTCCAAGTTGCTCTGGAAAAAGAGGGCTTCCCTTGTGGCTCAGCTGGTAAAGAATCCGCCTGCAATTTGGGACACCTAGGTTCAATCCCTGGGTTGGGAAGATCCCCTGGAGAAGGGAAAGGCTACCGACTCCAGGATTGTGGCCTGGAGAATTCCATGGACTCTATAGTCCATGGGGTCGCAAAGAGTCAGGCAAGACTGAGCGACTTTCACTTTCACTTGAGCTTCCCCTGTGGCTCAGATGGTAAAGAATGAGCTCAGCTGGAAATAGAGCAGCTAACTCTTGAGTTGTCACTGGAAGGATATCTGGAGAGTATGTTACCTGAGCAGAGCAGCCCTACCCAGAGCTTAAGACTAAGGAAGTCTTAAGTGTAGATATCCACATATAAATTTAATTAAAGTTTTGTTTTCTGGTTGTTGTTGTTTTTTTTTTTTTTTTTTTTGAGAAACAGACATAGAGAGCATAGTATGAACACCAAGAAGGGAAAGTGGAGGTGGGCTGAATTGGGAAATTGGGACTGACATATATATACTACTATGTATAAAATAGGTAACTAATGAGAACCTACTGTATAGCACAGGGAACTCTACTCAGGGCTCTGTGGTGTCCTAAAATGGGAGTGAAGTGAAGTGAAAGTCACTTAGTCATGTTGGATTTTTTGCTTCCCCATGGACTGGAGCTTGCCAAGTTTCTCTGTCCATGGAATTCTCCAAGCAAGAATACTAGAATTGGTCACTGTTCCCTTCTCCAGGGGATCTTCCAACCCAGGGATTTAACCCAGGTCTCCCACATTGCAGGAAGATTCTCTACCAGCTGAGCTAGCAGAGAAGCCGCACCTAAACGGGAAGGAAATCCAAAAAGGTGGGGATATATGTATATGTCTAACTGATTCACTCTTCCGTACAGCAGAAACTAACACAGCATTGTAAAGCAACTATCCTCTCATGAAAATGTTCAAACATGAAGTTTATGAGAGTTTTTCATCAGAGTTCAGTGATACCACTTGAGAAGATTATTTGAACTATTTTTGCTTCTGAAGCTTGTGCAACATCACCAATGTTTTCTTTTTCCTCTTTCACAGGGAGACAATGCTTGTATACACTCTAAAAGCGAGGTCTGTTTTTGTATTTCATATCATCTCCTTCAAAGCGAAATCCTGTGAAACTACATCTTGTAACAACCATGCCTCCTTGGGAGAAACTCTCGAGGTCACTTCAAATAGGGGATTTTTATGAAAATAGAGTTGCCTGGAGAAATTTTGAAATTTCTCATTCTTGTAAATAGATACATGTTTTCTTGTAAATGCTTTAAACATTAAACTGATGAAAGGAACTAAGGTCATTGAAGGAGAGGCATAAGAAGGAACCAAAATATCCCAGAATTACACAACCAGCAGGGAGCTCCAGGCATCTGGCCTTTTATTTATTGAAAGGATTGCAGCTAAGGAGTTACCTTAACCTTAAAAAAACATCTCCCGAGAAACAGCCCTCCTAGCCCTGTTTGGTACGTACTCCTGGAAGGTTATTCAAAGCTAAAACCCATTCCTCTTTCTTTTCATTTGTCTGTGGACGTGTGTGCGGATCCTGCTTACAAATGACAGCTCTCCAGAGACTGAAAATCTACTATTCGGTTCCTCAAACCTGAGATCAACTTATCTCCATATAAAGGGACCCAGGTTTCTTTAGCTTTCCCCTTATTCTCCATCTTTCAATCATTCACCTACGCTCCTTGCACATAATATGCATGCATGTATGCTCAGTCGTGTCTGACTCTTTCCAAGCCCAAGGACTGTAGCCCATCAGGCTCCTCTGTTCATGGGATCTCCCAAGCAAGAATACTGGAGTGGATTGCCATTTCCTACTCCAGGGGATCTTCCTGACCCAAGGATGGAGCCTGCATCTCCTGCATTGACAGGCAGATTCTTTACCACTGACTACCTGGGAAACCCCTGCACATAACAGGTCATTGATAAATATTTATCTCATTAAATGGACTTAGTTGATCTTCTCTAGAATGCTGATTAGGCCACATCTTGTTTCAGTTATCAGGACCTAATGTGGAGGCAGATACATTCAAAAGAGGATTTATATAATCTTGAGATGAGTGCATCATTGTTTAAAATATACTTACATATATGTGTATATACCCTTTCATTACCATCTATCTTTTCAGCCAGACTTGTTTTCTGTAGCTCAGTACTGGGAATAAAATACAGAAAAGCGCAGTCCCTGTATTCAAGGCACTAAAAATCTACTTGGGAGGACAATACACACTGTAATCCTAACTTAGATTTGTAAATAGAGACAGGTTTCCCAGGGTATTGTGAGAACATAGAGAAGCGTGCATAGTGGTGGGCTTGGCTGGGTGAACAAATGGCAGATCAGCCATCACTCTGAAAAATGCATAACCAGGGAAGAGGAGTCAGATTTTAGGAAGAACATTTTACTTGACGTAACAGTCTGGATTTTCTCCCGGTCACTTCAGGGATATATCTGGCTCATGAAACAAATGAGAAGAGAAAAGTGGTTAAAAAAATAAAGGAAAGGAAATGAAAGACAAGAGGGAAGAGGAGAGGAGAAGGCAAGAAATAGAAAATGAAAAGAAAGCAAAAGAAAATGAAACCCAGGACCTTCTCCTTTGGAAAGTCCTGGACCACTAATTAATCTCTTCCATGTAGCTCTATAGTCTTCTTACAGACTTCACAATATGTGAAGATATAGATATTTGATTATGATTCCTCACTGGGTCTACGTTGAAGCACTTTCTAAGTAAGCTGAGTAAGTGATCGAGGCCCTTCTTTTAGATTCCAACAGTGCTTTGCCAGGGCTGCCCTTTGCACTTGGAGTTTACCTGCCCCCGCTGTTACTCCAGACTCACTGGAGGACAGATTTCTATTCATCCCTATGGAGCTATTGCAAGGTGAGGAATCTTCCAATCCAGTGCCTCCTAAGCATGCTTCTAGAGGAAATGAAAGTGAAAGTGTTAACCACTCAGCCGTGTCTGACCCTGCGACCCCGTGGACTGCAGCACGCCAGGCTCCTCTGTCCATGGGATTCTCCAGGCAAGAATATTGGAGAGGGTAACCATTCCCTTCTCCAGGGGCTCTTCCTGACCGAGGGATCAAACCTGGAATTCCTGCACTGTAGGCAGATTTTTTATCACCTGAGTTACCAGGGAAGCTCCTAGAGGAAATTACCTACCCTAATTTTAAGCCCAGATTGTAATGGTGTCAGCTTTACTGATAAATTCCTATTCTGGTCTTTATCTGACTTCATATTCTCTCCAATGGCTCATGTTGTTCTGCCTAGGTTTCTTTTCCTTAGTCTATGTAGAGAATAGTGTCCAAAGAGTTCGATACTTACATATCCCTTCCCTATTATATTCAAACCTGTTTATAACTTCCTGATTTTTTTACCAAATCACATAGTCACAACAAAAGGCTTTTAACCCTGTGGAAAGCATTTCTCAAAATGTGTCCCATAAAATAGTAATCCTTTGAGATGCTTGAAGAAGGAGGTTATGGACAAATAAGCTTAGAAAAATTATGGGAAATATCTGAATAACCATATTCATTTTGTTTTTAAATGTATAACATCTTTCAAAATTAGCATTCTAAAGATCAGAGTAACCTGGATACTACATTCCCCATTCTACAAAAGTCTTCAAAACCATTTTAATGATCATCTGAAAGCACCTCTTTATCACTCTGTTATCAAACTGTTCACAAATCTTCATGATAGCATTCTCTACATTCTTAAAAAAAATTCTATAAGCACTTGATGTATTTATAAAGATGGCACAGACCTAGACAGCAGAGACATCACTTTGCAGACAAAGGTCCATATAATCAAGGCTATGGTTTTTCCAGTAGTCATGTGTGGATGTGAGAGTCAGATCACAAAGAAGGCTGAGCACCAAAGAATTGATGCTTTCGAATAATGGTGCTGGAGAAGACTCTTGAGAGTCCCTTGGACAGCGAAGAGATCAAACCAGTTAATCCTAAAGGAAATCAACCCTGAATATTCATTGGAAGGACTGCCGTGGAAGCTGAAGCTCCAATACTTTGACCATCTGATGCAAAGAACTGATTCATTGGAAAATACTCTGATGCTGGGAAAGAATGAAGGCAAAAGAAGGGGGCAGCAGAGGCTGAGTTGGTTAGATAGCATCACTGACTCAATGGACATGAATAGGAGCAAACTCTGGGGGACAGTGGAGGACAGAGGAATCTGGCATGATACAGTCCATGGGGTCGAAGTCAGACACAGCTTAGCGACTGAACAACCACAAAAAGATGATAGGGAGTGAATGAAGACATGCACCTCACAAGCCATTTCAGATTTTAACTCTTGAATATTCCTATTCTTCATATATGCTTCCCTATCAGTCTTTCTCCAACTTGGTGTGTATCCATAATTTTTCAGAGCTTTGACATTCTTTGTGAACTAACTGGAAACAGTTAAAGCACTGCAGACTCCAATATTAGTAAGCTTTGAATGTCTCAATATATAATTACTACTTTCTTAACAGATTCATAAAACTTTGCTTTAAACTACTGAAGCTAGTTTACCAAAAAGTGTGGGAAAAATCTTAATTGTTATAGAACTGTTTGGAGTTTTCGTCTTTATTTTCACTTATAAGAAAATTAGTCTGTTGTTGGTAAAAACTCAAGTAAGTCTAAAATGTGTAACAATTATTCAACATGTGAGTTATAAATAGTAGTCTAGTGTACAATTAAGAGCACAAAATGATAACTGGGGACTGGTTGGCTTCAGAATGCCAATGAGAAAAAATTAGCATGTAATAGAGACTAACTTTTAACTGAAAATAACATTTGCACTGAATGTCAAGAGTGCAATATTTTTAGAAATTATCAGAAATACAAGGCAATGGAAAGATTTTTAAACTATTTTTTTAAAAAGTGATTTGCTTCTTCCTTCACAAGTTTACCCTCAAGATAATTAGAAATGGTTTGATAATCTTATGCTTTCTGACATCTCAACTTCCATATTTTTAGTTAAAGACACAGGACAATTTCACTTACCTAATAAAATCAAAGTTTGCTCAAATCAGCAGGAAATGAGCAAAGATTTACAGCATAACTAAAGTCATCCTCTATTGTTTTAACTGCTTAGAAAATAGAAAAGTATTTTTTATCACCACATGAGCCAGAAACAGTGTTTAGAGGTTATCTTATCAGTGATAAAAAGTTAGATGCTTCAACAATCAATCAACGCTATTTTTGGCTCATGCAAAAATCCCATTCTGGCCTTTATTTCATAAAGGACATTGAGCATCATATCTATTTCTAAGATCTGGCAAGTTTGCAGTAAAGGGTAAGGTCCTTTTATAATCATTTAAATATAGCATTTATTTTCTGGCAGCTCTCCTCTGCTAAAGAGCAGAGAACTTTGAGCAATCATGTTCCTCACTTTAGCAATCAAGTATTCTTTATGAATGAGGGAGAATTTCAGGCTAGATTTCTGCCTTGACACATAGTTTCCTCATGATTGAACCCTCCCCAGATTCTAGTAAAAAGTGATTCAGTTACAGTAGCTACAATTCTTGACAGGAGCAATAAGAGGTCCAAGAAAGACAGCCATGCGACAGAACTGAAGGGCATTATCGGGTTGTGCCGATTGAACAAACAATTGAACAAAAGATCATTCTGGTTGTTGTCAATGCAGAATCTGCAAGCACAGACACACCAGTGTGTGTTTGTGTGTTTATCTTTTACCAAACGGATAGGAGTAAAGAGTATATAATTGTTTTATTGACATACCCTTAAGATTTATAACTTTCTTATATATGTATCACCCTGATGTAGGAAAGATTAAAGGCAAAAGAAGAAAGTGGGAGAGGATGAGATGGTTGGATAGTATCACCAACTCAATGAACACGAATCTGAGCAAACTCCAGGAGATGGTAAAGGACAGAGAAACCTGGCATGCTGCAGTCCATGGCATCACAAACAGTCGGACATGACTTAGCAACTTAACAACAACAACAACAACATATATCTATCAGCTGCTTGTATTTCTTCTTTAATAAAAATCATATAATGCATATACTTTTTATCTTTTTCTTATTTTGTTTTTCATCTTTTTAAATGGACTTTCATTTGTTTTTTATGTAGTAATACTATTAAAACTTTCTGTCCATTATATTTTGTAAATATTTCTTATTTACCATATATAAAGAACCAATGGAAAATATATTCTACTTAATTGACTCCAGCTCCTGAAAAATCTTCTAAGTTTACAGTATTTTTTTTTTTTTGTACTGGAGAGAAGCCCATTTTCCCGCAGAGAGGAGAAATCTATAAATCAATGTTAACTATCCTAACTGCTTATGTTCTTCCCATAGGTGAGCTCAATACACGAGTAACTGCTGCAGTTGAAGACTTATTTTCTCCCCCAAGTGAATCATGCAACTTGATTCCTGGAGAATCAAGGAATCTTCATCCAACACGATTCCTCCTGTTTTTGACATCTATCAGATTAGCTTCCCTATCAGTGTGTGAGGTGTCACTAGCTTAGGTTACTTTTGGTTCTCTGAAGATAATTTTGAACTAATAATGTAGTAAATTTTCCCTGAAAAGAGCTATTCTCTTGATTGATCTTTCAAGTCAGAAACTAAATCCTGCTCACAAGACATAAAAAATAATTAATATTCCACAAAGAAAATATTTAAATATTTGCTTAGGATAAAAATGTAGCCTCTAGAATAATTTACAAACTTTTCCTTTTGTTTGAGCCCTCAAAATAAATTATGGATTTGAATATTTTCTTTTTTAACAGATATATTGGAATATAACTTATATACAATAAACTGCATGTATTTAAAATGCACAACTGGGTGACTTTAGAGTCAGACACGACTGAGCGACTGAACTGAACTGACTGATATATATATATACATATATATATATATGCTCCCTTGAAATCATCACTGCAGTTGGCAATCACTCTCAAAAGGATCTTCCTGCTTCTGTGTAATTATTCACTTTTAGTTAAATTATTACATAAGGCATAGGTTTTGAATCATATTTGTTTTGTTTCCGTTTGTTTACATGTGAAAAGTGTTAGTAATACCTTTGCATCTGACTCTTTGAGGCCCCATGGACTTTAGTCCACCAGGGTCCTCTGTCCATGGAGTTTCAGGCAAGAATACTAGAATGGGTAGCCATTCCCTTCTCCAGGAAGATCTTTCTGACCCAGGGATTGAACCCAGGTCTCCCACACTGCAGGCAGATTCTTTAGCATCTGAGCCACCAGGCATATGTTTATCCAATTTTTTGAGCACCTTTTGATGAAAGATGTTCTTTCTCCAGTGAACTGACTTTGCAACTTTTCCAAAACCAGTTGTCCATATATGTGTATGACTATTTCCAGACTTTCTATTCTGTTCCTCTTATCTATCTATCTTTGCCAATATTAAAATGGTCTCGATTAGTATAGCTTTATATTAACTCAACATTAGGTAGAATTAATTCTCCAAATTTGTTCTTCCTTTACTAATTTATTTTGGCCAATCTAGGTCCTTTGCATTTCCACTTTAATTTTCCATTAGCTTGTCAAGTTTCAAGAAAAAAAGAATGACTGCTGGGATGCGAGTTGAATTGTGTTAAATCTTTAGTTTGAGGAGAATTTACGTCTCAACAATGTTGACTCTTCCAATCTACAGATGGTAATCTCTCCATTTATTCAGATCTTTATGACTTTTCAGTAGAACTTGAGAATTTTCAGTGTGCAGGTCTTTAACATTTTTTTTTCTGACTCAATATTATACGTTTAATATATTTGATACTACAGTAAAGAATACCTTTTTCATATATGATTATTTGTTACACAGATATACAGTTAATTTCTGTATATTAAGCTTTATGATGTCCTCTTGCCAATTCATTTCATTGGTATTAGATTTTTAAACAGATTTCCTTGAATTTTTCCACACAATCATCTCATCTGTGAATAAAGTGTTACTACTTTCTTTCCAATCTAGATGCATATATATATCGTCTCTCTTGCTCTGACTGAAATTTATTCTCCATTATTTTTGTATTCTGACATAAAAAATGTCATTGAGGTGTTTTAAAGTAGAATAAAAGTTATGATTCTGAATGCTGGCTCTACAATTTGCTTTTAATATACCTAGTCAAGTTATCTAAATATACTAAACCTCAGTATCTTTGCTTTTGGAAAAATGGACTTTATAATAATGCCTATCTCATAAAGTTGTTGGAAAAACCAATTGAAATTTTAGGTGATATATCAAAGTTAACCATTATTATTCTCAGCAAATATGAATTAGTAAAGAATCAAATATTGTGGATAAATAAAGAGATATAATTAAGTTGATACAATTTAGAACTGAAAGTTAATTCAGTCCTTATGCAAAGAAAATTCCAACTCTTGAAAATTAAAGGGCCATGGGGTCATAGCTGGGATAAAAAGTTGCATTTGTTACCTTTATTTTCCTTTTATTTGCCTGAGTGAGCCCAAGAGGGATGGTGATACTAGGATGGTTGTGCTATGTCACAGATGGGCACACCTGCAGCATAAAACTCACAAAAGACACTAGTGAGTGTAGAAATCAAGATTCTTAGAATTCCAATAAACAGCATAAAGGAAAATAAACAAGTAAACAAAACAAAAATAGAGTAAGCTGGCATCCACCACCTAAAAACCAAACCTTTGGATTGATACTTAGTTGTATATTGTCACCCTGCTTATTTAACCCCTTATATGCAGAGTACATCATGAGAAGCGCTGGTCTGGAAGAAGCACAAACTGGAATCAAGATTGCCGGGAGAAATATCAATAACCTCAGATATGCAGATGACACCACCCTTACGGCAGAGAGTGAAGAGGAACTAAAAAGCCTCTTGATGAAAGTGAAAGAGGAGAGTGAAAATGTTGGCTTAAAGCTCAACATTCAGAAAACAAAGATAATGGCATCTGGTCCCATCACCTCATGGGAAATAGATGGGGAGACAGTGGAAACAGTGTCAGACTTTATTTTTTTGGGTTCTAAAATCACTGCAGATGGTGACTGCAGCCATGAAATTAAAAGACGCTTACTCCTTGGAAGGAAAGTGATGACCAACCTAGATAGCATATTGAAAAGCAGAGACATTACTTTGCCAACATAGGTCCATCCAGTTAAGGCTATGGTTTTTCCAGTGGTCATGTATGGATGTGAGAGTTGGACTGTGAAGAAAGCTGAGTGCCGAAAAATTGATGCTTTTGAACTGTGGTGTTGGAGAAGACTCTTGAGAGTCCCTTGGACTGCAAGGAGATCCAACCAGTCCATCCTAAAGGAGATCAGTCCTGGGTGTTCATTGGAAGGATTGATGCTGAAGCTGAAACTCCAATACTTTGGCCACCTCATGAGAAGAGTTGACTCATTGGAAAAGACCCTGATGCTGGGAGGGATTGAGGGCAGGAGGAGAAGGGGATGACAGAGGATGAGATGGTTGGATGGCATCACCGACTCAATGGGCATGAGTTTGAGTAAACTCCGGGAGTTGGTGATGGACAGGGAGGCCTGATGTGCTGTGACTCATGGGGTCGCAAAGAGTTGGACACGACTGAGCAACTGAACTGAACTGACTGATTGACTGATAGTAAGAACTGGAAAACTCCAGGAGAGGTGGTGGAATAATACTGAGCATGAGCGTGAATGGAGTGAAGAGCCAGCAGCGATGCCCACACTCCAGTTATATTGACTGTAACAGATAGTGGCTTCCCCCACAAGAAAGATTTCTTAAAATAACAGGTTTGTCCTGAGACATATGATCAGGTGATATTTGGAATAGAAGGAGAACAGCATGGTAGTGCTTACTGGAGTCCCCTGACTTTATGGTCATCTTCACTGAAAGGGTGATTTAGAAAAAAATTAGCATGGGAAAGTAACAAATACATCTGCCTTAGCCTGGACTCTAAGTAGAAAAGGTTTCCATTAAGAATTTCTAAATTTAATATACCTCATCAGATTTGGGAGACTTCACGGGTGGCTCAGTGTTAAAGATTCTGCCTGCCAATGCAAGAGATGTGGTCTCAATCCCTGGGTTGGGAAGATCCCCTGAAGGAGGAAATGGCAACCTACTCCAGTATTCTTTCCTGGGAAATCCCATGGACAGAGGAAACTGGTGAGCTCACAAAAGATTCGGACACGACTTAAAGACTAAAATACCACCACCAACTGAATTTGGACATCACATTGAAATTATCTATTTGGACTGGGTGTGTGCCAAGAAAAGAATGTAGAAAGTACTCCTACAAGAATATGTTCCCTGGAGCACCTGCCAAATTGTGCACTGCTATAGAAAGGTTTTTACAGGAACATACTTGTTTTTTTTTTTTTTTTTTTTAAAAAGTCTATTAATGCCTCCTACCAGGAGAATGGTAGTGAAATAACACCCCCAAATCTGTTCTTTCTTAACAGCAAAGAGAAATTGTCAAAGTCAATCTTTTTTTTGGAATTCTAGAAATTAAGCGATAACTTGGGACACTCTATGATTCAAGAAATATCACTGAATCTCGGTAAGAACAATGAGCTTCATGGCATTTCAACATATTTTGTTCCCTTCCTCCTTTCCCCAGTTCCCCAGTAGCCACACAACCAACAGACTTGCAAGCATTTGTTGTTCAGTCGCTCAGCCGGGTTCAACTCTTTGTGACCCCAGGGACTGCAGGACCCCAGGCTTCCCTGTCCTCCATTATCTCCCAGAGTCTGCCTAAACTCATGTCCATCGAGTCTGTGATGCCATCCAACCATCTCATCCTCTGTCATCCCCTTTTCCTCCTGCTTTCAGTCTTTCCCAGCATCAGAGTCTTTTCTGGGTCAGCTCTTTGCATCAGGTGGTCAGAGTACTGGCGCTTCAGCTTCAGCATCTGTCCTTCCAGTGAATATTCAGGACTGGTATCACTTAGGATTGACTGGTTTGATCTCCTTGCTGTCCAAGCTTCCTTGAAAGCACGGTGGCTGCAAAATCAGCAGTCTAGCATAGAAGGTGCTAAAGGGGCCAGAACAGGTTTGAAACTCAATCAAAGCCCTAGTCCATACAACTTTTACTACTGAACCCACCTGACTATTGTCAGGAGAAATATCACAATGAAGAAATATCTTGATTCACAGCTCTTATTTTTATTTGAACTGACTCAGAATTTTATCACTGGGAAAATCCCTGTTCCCAGGACTTGGGAGTATCACCCCAATGATGGTGGGAGTCCCCCCACCATCATTCTCTTGTTCCACCAGGTTCTTCTAGTAGCATTTTGGGTAGAAACGTGTCATCCTAAAAGATCTATCCCATCCCTAAACTCACGTGTGTGGCCCTATCTGGAAATAGAGTCTTTGCAGATGTAGCAAAATTTAGATGAGGGCATACCGGATTAGGGTGGGCCCTGATTCAACAGCATGTTTCCTTAGAAGAAAAGAAAACCTGGTTACCAGAAAGGTGAGAAGGCATACAGGGGAACATCAGGCAAAGACAGAAGCAGAGACTAGACGGATTTATCTACAAACCAAGGAATGCAGAGGATTGCTGGCAAACACCAGAAGCCAGGACAGAGACCTGGTACAGATTCTCCCTCAGAACTTCCACAAGACAGCAAGACATCAACTCTGTTAGACTTCCAGCCACCATAACTGTGAGAGGATACATTCTTCCTGCTTAATTCATCCAGCTGTGGGAATTTGTTACAGCAACCCTCAGTTCAGTTCAGTTCAGTCACTGAGTCGTATCCGACTCTTTGCGACCCCATGAATCGCAGCACGCCAGGTCTCCCTGTCCATCACAAACTCCCGGAATTTACTCAAACACATGCCCATCGAGTCGGTGATGCCATCCAGTCATCTCATCCTCTGTCATGCCCTTCTCCTCCTGCCCCCAATCCCTCCCAGCATCAGGGTCTTTTCCAATGAGTCAACTCTTCGCATGAGGTGGCCAAAGCAACCCTAGGAAACTATTAATGTTACAGGCTTCCCTGGTGACCCAGGATAAAGGAATCCACCTGCCAATGCCAGAGACCCAGGTTCAATCGTTGAGTCACGAAGACCCTCTGGAGAACAGAGTGGTAAACCAGTCCAATATTCTTGCTGGGGAGATTCCATGGACAGAGGAGCCCAGTGGGCTACAGTTCTTGGGGTCGCAGTGTTGGACATGACTTAGTGACTGAACAACAACAACCAAAAGGAAACTAACACCCTCCTATTCCTCTGTCAGGAGAAGGAAGTGGCAACCCACTCCAGTACTCTTGCCTGGAGAATCCCAGGGACAGAGGAGACTGGTGGGCTGCCGTCTATGGGGTTGCACAGAGTCGGACACGAATGAAGTGACTTAGCAGCAGCATTCTTCTGTCACTTCTGTGCATTCTTCCCTAGCTGGGGACACTTCTGTTTCCAAGTCCCTGCACATGGAACTTGTGTCCGGTAGACTGCCTTTAGGCTGCCGGAGCCACTTTTCCTGAAGACACAGAGAGCCTGACAAAGACATTTATGAATTCTGATAAATGCATGAAGTATAGTAGTTAACATCCCTAGACTAGAGAATGAGCAAACACGCTTTGGGGGGAATTGTCTGCAGTCCAGTGCAGAGTACTCTGGGCTTCTACTGCAGGGTGCATGGATTCAACCCTTTAGTTGGAAGTAAAATGGGAAAAATAAAAGTAACGAAGGAAAGAGGGAAAGAAGAAAAAGTTACATGTTTTATTATGCTTGATAACATCAAAATATAAAAAAACTGTATACACATAAAAACACTGATGCTGGGAAAGATTGAAGGCAGGAGGAGAAGGGGACAACAGAGGGTGAGATGGTTGGATGGCATCACCAACTCAACAGACATGAGTTCGAGCAAACTTGAGTAGATGGTGAAGGACAGCAAAGCTTGGCGTGCTGCAGTCCATGGGGTCACAAAGAGTCGGACATGACTTAGCAACTGAACAACATAATCTTATTATCTCAGCCTATGATTTATGGTGATCTGCCTAAAAATTTGCATGTTAACTTATTATTCCAGCCAAATGAGTTTGTCAAGACAAGCACAGTAATTTAATTAAGCAGATGTTCATCAATATCACTTTCCAAAATGGATAATAAATTTAAAAAGTGGTTGATAGGTGGACTCAGCTTATATGAGGTGCTCTCATCACTCATGTGTTTGATCTTAAACAACTTATCTCTTAATTTCCTATACATTAACATCCCTAGATCATCTTTCATCTTCTAAATTCAAACTTGCCTTTAACTAAGAATTGATATTTCTAATAATTGCCTTCAAACCAATAGTGCCATTTTAGAAGCATCAGCAAAATTATAATGCAATGTTTTTTTTTGAAATTATATGGATATCTCACTGAATCTTCATTAATTTTATAATGGGTGGAATTTACACTTAAGAAAGATTTCATGAGTGATAAACATATAAACATAAAAACTTAATTGAGAAAATATGAAAGAAGTATATGTAAAATGAACACCTAAATTGATATTTGTAGAATTTATGCTTTTTATTGTATCTATTTGGAATTATAAATTAAAGAAAAAATTAAAGATGTTTTATGAAATGTTGAAAAGGAACATTTTGAATTTTATGTCTAAACGTGAAAGTAATTAAAGATTTTATGGTATCATTTTGCTCTCTGGAGAAAAAAATATGTTTTACAAAATACTCCCCTCTTCTGTTTTACACATCAACATCTGTATAATTTTTTAAACTGCATTATATTTAAAATTAAGGGACTGCCAGAAAATTTTCACTGACCAGATCAGAGTTAAATCTTGTTCAAGACTTGTGAAACCAGGTGTCTCTCAGATTAGTCTACTTCAGTTGAAATCCTCCTCTGGCTGTGACATTGAGAAGTCAGTTCTCCTTTCTTATCTGCACCCTGAGTCTAATTCCACGTCCAATTGGAGTCTTCCTCTAATTTTCTCTTTTTGTCTGATAATTAGCAGGTAACCAAAGTCTTCCTTGTTGAAGAGCTGACTCACTGGAAAAGACACTGATGCTGGGAAAGATCTGTATAAATTAGTGAACTATGTGCTTGCATGATTTGCAATTGTATTCGAACTAATTATTATGGTTTAGTCGCTCAATAGTGCCCTATTCTTTTGTGATGTTATGGACCATAGCCCATCAGGCTCCTCTGCCCATGGGATTCTCCAGGCAACAATACAGGAGCAGGTTGCCATTTCCTACTCCAGGGGATCTTCCCGACCTAGGGATCAAACCCACATCTCCTGCACTGCAGGCAGATTCTTTATCACTGAGCTATTTTGAACTAGAAATAAATTAAAAAGCAAATGTTTGGCAATCTGTAGCTTACTGTTGTAGTTGTTGCAGTCTGCTAGTTCATTTAATTTTTGCTGGATTTTTAGTATTAAAAAATAATTGATTTTAATTACACTGTAGGGAAAACTAGAGGAGAAAATCTGTTGATATATACCTAATAAAAATAGATAACTGGCTGCCTAAAACATGTTAGTTTCACAGAGCTTACCATCATAGTCATGGCTAGATGATGTATTTTTGTTTAGGTTGCTTCCCAATGAGACTCCAATTTGGTAATGAAAACATATTTATGAATTTATCCTCACAGGCACAGATCAAAGTTCAGGAGATCGATTTTCACAGAGCTTAATGCCCAAATATTCCGCAGTAGTTTAAACTTTCTATTATTAAAAAAAAATCCTTTGATGTATTACTAATTGGTTTTAACACATTGAAGAGGTGCTGAAATCAGTAGGCAAGAAATTTCTAGCAGTAGGTGGAAAAAGGATAATTTTGAGAATCACCATATGCTTTGAGAAATTCAGGCATTACAACACACATCCAAAAAGAAGTCAGAACTCATTTTTCCTATTATTATTTTTAAAATACAGACTCATTACAAATGCTATAAAACTACTGAAAATATGCCTGCTAATTCTAAAACATTTAAGTTGTTACTTCACAGTTTTTATTTTTATTTTTATAGACACAACTCCTTGCCTTGACTACTTGTATACAATGCATTCTGACACCTAATGTGCAGTGAAATACATAGTAACAAAGATCATTTTTCTGTGGTAATCTGTGAACACTTGAGTCAGTATCTGTCATAGCAACTAACATACTCATAAAATAGGGAATCAGGTCAGAAAATTATTCTAGGACATAGAAAGTCTTGAATTGGGTTGTTTGACTATTAACAAACAGTATATGCCTTTATAAAATTGTGCATTTTTATAAATTGACCAATATAATAATTTCTGTCAATTCATGGAAAAATATAGAATTTTATTTAACCTGTTAGAAACTAGATGTTTCTTTCTTCATGTACCACAATTGATCATTTTGGACTAGAAGAAGTCATTCTCTTCCTGACATTCTGAGAACAAACTTGTCATAAATAGAACACATGCTTCATGTTTCTCTAATATAATAATAGTGACACTTTTACATTCAGACAGACAGATTTGTTTCCTGCTCCACCTGGTGACTCACGGATGCCTCCACTGGTAACATCAGAAATGCAGCTTGTTATGCTGAACTGACCTATCACCTTCTCATTCACACTGTATTCTAAGTAGTTCTGTTAACTGACCCATCCATGGAGTCCTGCAATCCAAAATGTCTATTGTAAGCACAAAACTCCCATCCCCTTCTCTTCCTTCAAAAGTAAGAGAATCCAGGTCCTTCATTCAGGTTTAATAGGAAGGTTTTCCATTTATACCAAATTCTATGTGTGAACATATTTATTATCAGCATGTTTTGTCACCAGTTTACATTACTGGCAACATTCTAAATTTTCTCTTCCCTTATAGGTCCAAAGTTATATTATCCACTTCTTAGCCATCAAATCTGAACTCATGATATTACCATGATCTCTTTTATGCATACCCATCCAAGTATTTATAGTTTACCTTTTGTGATGTTTCACTTCTTCCTCTCTGTTGGCACATCAGTAAGACTCTTCACTTTGTATTAACATCTATGCTATTTTAATCCTCTTACCTTTTATGTGAGCAAATAAATCTTTCAGTCTCTGTTGCTTTGCTTTTTTTCATTATCGTCAGAAAATCTAGGGAAAAGATTCACACTGTTATTGACGCAATTATTTTTATTGTTGTTGTTGTTGTTCATTCACTAAGTGGAGACTGACAGTTTGCGACCCCATGGAGTGAAGCACGCCAGGCTCCTCTGTCCTCCACTATCTGCCATAGGTTGCTCAAACACATGTCCATTCCTCCAGACCCCTGACCTTTTTATCATCTCCATAATTTGCTATTTGCAAAATGTCACATACTTAGGTCATATGCTATGCAAAAATGGACTGGCTTTTTTTCACTTAGTGATATACATTATGCTTTTCATAGCTTATTTCTTTTTGTAACTGAATAGTATCCTATTTTCTGGATGTATCACGTTTGGTTTTACTGTTCTTCTTGTTTTTTAGTTGCTAAGTCGTGACTCTTTTGTGAACCCATGGACTGTAGCCTGTCAGGCTCCTCTGTCCATGGGATTTCCCAAGCAAGAAGAGTGGAGTGGGTTGCTATTTCCTTCTCCAGGGAATCTTCCTGACCCAGGGATCAAATCCACATCTCCTGCATTGGCAGGTGAATTCTTAACCACTGAACCACCAGGAAGCCCATATTTGGTTTAGCTACTCATAGATTGGAAATGAACTTTGTTGCTTCCAGTGGGGATGATTATAAATTAACATAAAAATAACTACGTGCAGGTTTCTGCGTAGATCTAAGTTTACAATCAGTCAGCTAACCACTAAGCAGTCCCACTTATTGGATTGTATCTGGTAAGACTATGTCTAGCTTTACGAGAAACTGTCAAACTGTCTTTTAAGTGATACTATCAGTTTTCACTCTGAGATTGGATATCATTTAGAATTTTTGAATTTATGAAGTAGTCTACATATTTTCTCAACCTTTTTGTTTACTATTATGATGTGAAATACACATTATTTTACTTTTTTTATGAATGAGGGAGTTGAAGGGTTAAATTATTTTCTGGGTCAAATATTTCAACATAGGCAGAGGCAAGAGACTAACTCATCTTCTAAATCAAAACTCACTACAATAGAAGAGATCATTTTAAAAGGGGAGGGGGGATTTGGGACTGGGGGACACATGTACCCCTGTGACTGATTCATGTCAATGTATGACAAAACCCACCATAATATTGTAATTAGTCTCCAATTAAAATAAATTAATCATAGTAATAATAAGCAAAACAAACCAAAAAAAGGTTAATTAGCTTGGGTGATGTCTTTTCTTTTGTTTTTCTTTTTTCTTATTACCAATTAAATTAAAAAATCCAAAGGAGATGCTACAAGGTAAGAAATATGTTCCTAACTTTCCTTAACATTTGCCTCTTTAACCTGCAGGTTTCCTGGATCCAAAGTAAGGGGGTGGGGGGAAATAAGAAAGGCAATTGGTAGATACTGTTTTGGCCCTAGTGCTAAATTCAGACTTGAAGAAAGCATGGAAAACCACTAGACCATTCAGGTATGACCTAAATCAATTCCCTTACAATTATACAGTGGAAGTGAAAAATAGATTCAAGGGATTAGATCTGATAGACAGAGTGCCTGAAGAACTTATGCACAGAGATTCATGACATTGTGCAGGAGGCAGTGATCAAGACCATTCCCAAGAAAAAGAAATGCAAAAAGACAAAATGGTTGTCTGAGGAGGCCTTACAAATAGCTGAGTAAAGAAGAGAAGTGAAAGGCAAAGGAGAAAAGGAAAGATATACCCATTTGAATGCAGATTTCCAAAGAATAGCAAGGAGAGATGAGAAAGTCTCAGTGATCAATGCAAAGAAATAGAGGAAAATGATTGAATGGGAAAGACTAGAGGTCTCTTCAAGAAAATTAGAGATACCAAGGGAACATTTCATGCAAAGGTGGGCACATTAAAAGACAGAAACGGTATGGACCTAACAGAAGCAGAAGATATTAGAAGAGGTGGCAAGAATACACAGAAGAACTATACAAAAAAGATCTTTATGACCCAGATAACCACAATGGTGTGATCACTCACCTAGAACCAGACATCCTGAAATGCGAAGTCATGTGGGCATCACTACAGAAGCATCACTATGAACAAAGTAAGTGGAGTTGATGGAATTTCAGTCGAGCTGTTTCAAATCCTAAAAAATGATGCTGTGAAAGTGCTGCACTCAACATGCCAGCAAATTTGGAAAACTCAGCAGTGGCCTCAGGGACTGGAAAAGGTCAGTTTTCATTCCAATCCCAAAGAAAGGCAATGACAAAGAATGTTCAAACTATCGCACAATTGCTTTTCATCTCACACACTAGCAAAGGAATGCTCAAAATTCTTCAAGTGAGGCTTCAACAGTACATGACTGGAGAAATTTCAGATGTTCAAGCTGGATTTAGAAAAGGCAGTGGAACCAGAGATCAAATTGCCAACATCTGTTGGATCATCAAAAAAGCAAAGGAGTTCCACAAAAACATCTACTTCCAATTTATTGCCTACTCTACTCTACATCTACTCTAATTTATTGACTGTGTGGATCACAACAAACTTGGAAAATTCTTTAAGTGATGGGAATATCAGATCACCTTACCTGCCTCCTGAGAAATCTGTATGCAGGTCAAGAAGCAGCAGTTTGAACTTGACATGGAACAATGGACCAGTTCCAAATTGGGAAAGGAGTACGTCAAGGCTGTATATTGTCACCTTGCTTATTTAACTTACATGCAGAGTACATCATGAGAAATACCAGGCTGGATGAATCACAAGCTGGAAATCAAGATTGCCAGGAGAAATATCAATAACATCAGATATGCCGATGACTGCACCCTTATGGCAGAAAGTGAAGAGGAGTTAAAGAGTTTCTTGGTGAAAGTGAAAGAGAAGAATGAAAAAGCTGGCTTAAAACTTAGCATTCAAAAAAACAAAGATCATGGCATCTGGTTCCATCACTTTATGGCAAATAGATGGGGAAGCATTGGAAACAATGACAGATTTCATTTTCCAGGGCACCAAAATCACTGCAGATTGTGACTGAAGGTATGAAATTAAGACACTTGCTCCTTGGAAGAAAAGCTATAACCAACCTAGACAGCATATTAAAAAGTCGAGACATTACTTTGCCAATAAAGGTCTGTCTAGTCAAAGCTATGATTTTTCCAGTAGTCATGTATGGTTGTGAGAGTTGGACTATAAAGAAAGCTGAGCGCTGAAGAATTGATGCTTTTGAACTGTGGTGCTGGAGAAGACTCTTGAGAGTCCCCTGGACTGCAAGGAGATCCAACCTGTCCATCCTAAAGGAGATCAGTCCTGAATATTCATTGGAAGGTCTGATGATGAAGCTGAAGCTCCAATACTTTGATCACCTGATGCAAAGAACTGACTCATTGGAAAAGACCCTTCTGCTTGGAAGGCAGAAGGAGAAGGGGATGACAGAGGATGAGATGGTTGGATGGCATCACTGACTCGATGAGCATGAGTTTGAGCAAGCTCCAGGAATTGGTGATGGACAGGGAAGCCTGGTGTGCTGCAGTCCCTGGGGTCACAAAGAGTAAGACACAACTGAGCAACTGATCTGAATTGATTTTGGTCCTATAGAATGGTGAGCCCAGAAGTGATGAAAAGAATGGAATCTTAAAGAACTGAAAATGTAGTTTTTCTTTTTTTGGACACTCTAGTCTCCTGTGTAGGGATGAAACCCCAGATTGCGGGGTTCTCATCATGGCAGTGAGAGCATGGAGTCCTAACCACTGGATCACCAGGGAGTTCCCAAGAACGAAATTCTAAAGAGAGAACTAAATCAGTGAGTCAGAACTAAAGGGGTAATTGAAAGATGAGGAAAATTAAACTAAGGGTCTTGAAATCTGAGCAACCATATAAATTAATAGTTGTTTTGTCTGGAAACACTTGCTGAAATAATTTTTCTCCTTAAGCACTCTTATTGCAACCAGTACATGGTCATTATCCATTTGGGGGAATCAGCAGACATCTTTTAGATAAACTGCATTGATTTGTGACCCAGAAAAATAAAATGAGAGCCATTATCTACTTCTTTGATAAGACAAGAAGCACTTACAGCTCGTTTGCCTTGCTTGTACATTCTGCAAGGTCATTTTCCACCTCGTCTATGGATTCCATAATGAGTAGAATAAATATGACTTCCTGCCTTTCTGCTAAGGGATGAATAAAGGAGCCTGGTTAGCAGCCCACTTGAGCAAACAGCTCTGTTATTTACATTCTGTCTAGTGATTCACAGGATCATTAAGTTGCAAGGACAGAAGAAAAGCTGACACTGAAAGCATACATCCTGGCTACTTAAGATGAAAATACTTACAAATGTCCCCGGAATGCAATAAACATCACCCAGTCTCCAAGATCATATGCATTCGATCTTCATTTCAAGACACAGGGAAACTGAATGCTGCTAATTAGTGGTATCCTTCCAAATTTCTTGAAGTAAGTTCAATTTATTGTAGATATTCTAAGCTTTCATCATTCCTTGATTCTAACGGGGAATCAAAAAGTTTTAGTGTTCCAAACAGAATGCTTCTTAAATTGTATTATCAAAAAAGAATCTCATAAATGTATTCACACCTAAGTGATCTGCAAATGATCAGGAAGGTTAAAAGTGTAGTGTAATGATTCCTAAAAGCAAGTCTATTTTAAGGTGACTGAGTCCTAAAACTCAGGGGACATCCAATAAAGTGAATAATTAATAAAATAATAATATGACTCCATGTCAAAATGTAGACATAAAATCGATTATCAAAATTCGGAAGTATTCTTGGGGCACTGACGTTTTCTACAGTCTTTAAAACTACATAAAGTTCAAACTATTATTTTTATGGCATTCATAATGTCATCAATATCATGATTTGCAGAGCACTACTTTGGCCACCTGATGTGAAGAACTGACTCATTGGAAAAGACCCTGCTGCTGTGAAAGATTGAAGACAGGAGGAGAAGCGGGCAACAGAGGATGAGATGATTAGATGGTGTCACCGACTCAATGGACATGAGTTTGAGCAAGCTCCAGGAGTTGGTGATGGACAGGGAAGCCAGGCTTGTTGCAGTCCATGGGGTCGCAAAGAGTTGGACATGACTGAGCAATGGAACTGAGTTAATTAAGTGCTGACAGTCTATCAATTATCCAGTTTATTTCAGTACACTCGCAAACTCAAGACTACAGAGTGTGCACACCCAAGAGAGCTAGAAATAAAATCCAGGTCTAAAGTTGTAAGGGCTTCCCTGGTGGCTCAGAGGTTAAAGTGTCTTCCTCCAATGTGGGAGACCTGGGTTCGATCCCTGGGTAGGGAAGATCCCCTGGAGAAGGAAATGGTAACCCACTCCAGTATTCTTGTCTGGAGAATTCCATGGACGGAGGAGCCTGGTAGGCTACAGTCCACGGAGTTGCAGAGTCGGACATGACTGAGCGACTTCACTAAGCTAAACTAAAGTTGTAAACCTGTAATCTGTTCTAAACAATTTCTGTCTTCCCTTACTTGTACTTTCATTCTGTCTTACGTTTTTCTTTCTTCCTAGTATGTGGCAAGTGATCAAAAAATTGCTACTGATTATTTGCTCAGTTCCACTCAATCCTTTTCTTTCTACAGAGCTTTCATCTGCATTTTCAGAAGGTGACCATTCATCTGTTTATTATTTTTAAATGGCGGAAGTGCTGGCCTTGCTATAGATGCTAGGGGTGTAATCCATCTTAACATTTATTTAGTACTTAGCATGTGCCAGGCATTTAAATACCTCACAACTACAGCCCATAATGTATGGACAACTACAATTCATATTTTACAACAGAAATTTCTGAAGCATAAAATGTTATGTGTGCAACAGAACTGGAGTACAAACTTAGGTAGTATGAATCCAGGTCTCAAGATTTAATTGCTAGAGCATACACTTCTCAATCACAGAGTGATGAATGTGACCCAAAATGCCTTTCCTTGGCAGGACTGACTTTCCCGTGTGGGTAAGCAGATGTCAACAAGTAAACATACTATTAATTGCAGATAGTGGTAATTGCTATTTATAATAAAAGTTGGTTTAGAAATAATAGCATGGAATCAATCACATTAAAAAAAGGAAATGAGATGAATAATTTCAATCTCAGTTTCCTGTTTTACTCAATGTTCTTATATAGCCTACTGACATTGAGAAATTGCACAACAAATCATATTATAAGAAAGCAGCAACATTTTAATGAAAATACTTCCAAAATTTCATCAGTTTTCTATTTCAGTGTACTAATGGCCATTCCAAATTGAGAATGGGTATGTTCCAACATTGTTCTTGACTAGAGGGGGATCTCCAACTTTATATTTTGTCCACCCTTATCTTGGCTCATGGTCTCTCCCTAAGTGTCAAGGTTTCCAACTCCCTATCTTCTGCAGGGGCCTTAAACACAGTCCTAGGGTTGGGTGCAATACTTATCTGCCTGATGTAGTCAGGCAGTTGGGTGTGTGTAGGATGGTTGTCAATGGGAGGAAATCGGAGACAGCCAAGGAGGCACCTTGGTTATTGACAATGCATAGAGTTCAGTCTTGGAGACAGGTTGACTTGAATTTTAGGAGCTCACTCAGTTCCTACACTCCCCTGGCAGCAGAGACCCAACCACTGTGCTCATCCCAGTGAAGGTCATCCTTTTGCTAAATCTTCTGCTAAGTTCTACATCATACCTGTTGTCACCAAGGCTCCACCACCTCCAGAATATGGTCTGTTTTTTGTTATTTTGTTTCTTCCTGCATGAGAAAGGCTGTTCTAAAAGTATATATCTTTCTGCTATTTTTAAATTCAACTCAAAGATTTGGCTCCTCAGCTTCTCTCAATTTACAGTGTTCTCAAAGAGTAGGTGACTCATACCCTCTCTCTGAAATGGATGGTGATGGTGATGATCAGGGACAGTCTCTTAAGTTCAGAGAACAAATTCAGAGTTTGTTTATAGATGAATATTTTATTCCAGATCTCTCTGACCTGATGTGGCTCCATGTCTTTAGTAAACATCTACCAAAGGGTATTAGATAACTGAAGAAATTTATGTGATCTGACTAATCTATTGTCATGTTTTCATTTTTAAATTTCTCTCCAAGGGGAAAGATTACTTCCTCTCAAATCCAAGATGCCTCTTCAATGGAATTTTCCCAAAGCCATCTTAACTATAAAAACCTTTTCTACATCAATGGGAAAATAAATTGAGCATACTTAGATTAGGATCAATTCCAAGTCACAAAATTAATAGCAAGCTGAAATAAAAAATGTCTGTGTGGAAGACGAGATACAGAAAAAGGTCTTTTTGTAGATGTATATTTGGCATTGTTGCTGTTCAGTTGCCAAGTTGTGTCTGACTCTTTGCAACGCCATGGACGGCAGCACGCCAGGCTTCCCTGTCCTTCCTTCACCATCTCCCGGAGCTTGTTCAAACTCATGTCCATTGAGTCGGTGCTGTTATCTAACCATCTCATCTTCTGCTGCCCCCTTCTCCTTTTGCATCAGTGTTTCCTAGCATCAGTATCTTTTCCAATGAGTCATAACTGGTATAATGAAAAGCAAATTCAGATTATTTTTTGAAACTACAGTAAAACAAGTTTTCAAAATATTGTACAAAAGTTTTCAAAATATTTTCATATATATTAATGCTTTGTGTGCCTGTTAAGTCACTTTAGTCTTGTCCGACTCTTGGACTGTAGCCTGCCAGGCTCCTCTGTCCGTGGGCTTCTCCAGGCAAGAATACTGGAGTGGATTGCTATGCCCTCCTCCAGGGGTTCTAACCAAAGATCTAACCTGTGTCTCTTTACATCTCCTGTATTGGCAGTCGGGTTCATTACCACTAGTGCTGCCTGGGAAGCCCACGTTAAGGTTTTAAGATGTACTAAATGCTTCTGATGTTCATTTCATCTGGGGCCTAACCCCTCACACTCAGAACAAGTCCAAGTTTGTAAATGTCAAAGTAGTTAGGATACAACTCCTAAGTGAGCTGAACTCCTGGCTCTCTCTGACCTCACTTCTTCCTATTTGCAAACCATTAATAGATCCTCCTGTAGCCTCCAGCCTCTTTGCGGCTCCTCACACTGGCCAAGCATTTGGGTCATCAGGGCATTTGTACCTGCTGTTACCTCTGCCTTAACTGCTCTTCTCCCAGATAAATGTCTGGCTCGCATGTTTCTGTTCAAATGTTACCTGCAAGAGAAACCTGCTTTGACTGTGCTGTCTAAAACAACACCCCCCCACCTGACATGTCTTTATTCCTTTGTCTTACTTTACTTTTCTTCACAAACTTTATCACTACTTGGATTACTATGTAATTATTAATTTACTCTGTCTCTCCCAACTAAAATGTAATCCTAAAGGAGTAAGGGCTTCTTTTGGTAATATAGCTCTAAAGTTTAAAATAATGCCTAACATGTATGTAGAAGATGCTGAATAAATATTCATTGACTAAATAAAAGAACGAGTCAATGAATGCTACCTTTTTTGTTTTATTTTACAGATTGTAAAAATATTTATGAGTTTTATGAGTTAATTTGTAATCTTGGTCAGTCAATATCGTTTTCCTAGAAGCTTATTTTTTTATTTAAGATGAAATTTATGTAACATAAAACTAAACATTTTAAAATGCACAATTCAGTGGCATTAATTACATTTATAGTGTTGTGTATCTACCACCTAGATCCAGTTCAAAAACACTTCCATTACCCCTAAAGAAAACCCTGTATTCTTTAAACTGTCACTCCCCATTCTTTCCTCCCCATAACACCAGGCAACCACTAATCTATTTTCTGTCTCTGAATTTATCTAATCTGTATATTTCACATAAATGAAATCATATAATATGTGACTTCTGAGTCTGGTTTCTTTCATTTAGTATAATATTTTCAAGGTTCTTTTTAGTTGTTGTACCATGTAGAGGTACTTTATTTCTTGTATCTTTGAAAATATTTCACTATAGAAAGACTTACATTTTTGTTTGGGCTTCCCTGGTGGCTCAGCCATGAATAATCAGCCTGCCAATGCAGGAGAGGCAGGTTTGATTCCAGGATTGGAAAGATCCCCTGGAGAAGGAAACAGCAACCCTCTCCAGTATTCTTGCATGGGAAATCCCATGGAGAGGAGCCTGGAGGGTCCTGTGTTCATGGGGTCACAAAAGAGGCAGACACGACTTCAAAACTAAACAACAGCAGTAACACTTTGTTTATTCACTCATCACCTGATGAACATTTAAGCCATTCCCACCTTTTGGATACTGTGAACACTGCTGCTCTGAACATTTACAGACAAGTATTTAGTTAAGTCCCTCAAACACATTGACTTTTCTGAATTGTTTCCAATGTTTTACATTTTATTTTTAAATAAAAGTGTGCTGCAGTCCATGGAATAGCAAAGAGTCAGATATGACTTAGTGACTGAACAACAACAAACCACTAGGGAAATCCCTACGTTTAACTTTTTGAAGAACAACCAAACTGTTTCCATTAGGGGAGGCACAATTTTACATTTTCATCAGTGAAATTTAAGGTGAAAACATCTTGTAGGACTTCTTATTTTAGAGCAAAAAGTGTCATTAAAGGTGTGATTACTCACAGCAACTGTTCTCCGTGATGCATTTGAAGTTGTGCATGGTGGAAGACAGTATCACTGAACTACTGGTCCTTATTCTGATTTCTATTAACAGCACAGCACAGTAGCCTTCAGATCTCTATGTTCCCCCAACTATCTTGTGAGGTGTCTTTTATTCCACCAGAAAGAACAGATAAGGGTATAAAAAAACATTTTCTGGAGACTTTAATTGGAAAACTATAGATTTTAAGGACCGAAATGAAGATGGTTCTTCACCACTGAATCCAATTTCTTTATTGGCTTCCAATATAAGTCTTCTGCACCAGCCCTCCTCAAAACAATCTCCACCAACTTGAAGTTTTCAGCACTTTGATGTAACAATGAAAGTTTATTCTAATATCATTATCTTCATTGAAATGAAGACTAACTTACATTTTGTGTTGCATTTAAAGAATATATATATATATA
Organism: Muntiacus reevesi; assembly: GCF_963930625.1. Lineage (NCBI taxonomy): Eukaryota > Metazoa > Chordata > Mammalia > Artiodactyla > Cervidae > Muntiacus > Muntiacus reevesi. Next base: position 34,561,437 of record NC_089252.1, on the reverse strand, counting down.
TATTTATGATATAAGAACCAAAACTAGTAGTGCTCAGAAATCTTGGAAAATTCCATCTTGCTAAGTCCTGCTCCTAGTACTCACCAGGATCATCTCCCACCAAGAGTCCCATGATGGAACATCTTCTGGGTCTGTTCCAGTGGTGCAGTACCCTCAAACTCTTGGTATTTTTTGAACCCCAGTCCTCAAAATGCAACAGTGTCTTATGTATTACAAGTGATAGCTAAGTAATTTGATAAAAACAATTGGTGTCCATGGGTGACATTCAACAGTGCTTTCAAATTTGACCTTCTATGAAAACAAATATAATTTTACTGTAGGGGATTTGACATGAAAGCACAATCCAACAAACCTGAATCTCATGGGGAAACTAATAAGCACCAGAGCAGATGACATCATGTTGTTTCATAGTTCTCTTAGAGCACGCATCTTAGATAAGTTTTAACACAGCACTGCTATATTTAGGATCTCTTGGAAAATTGTTTTCTCTTACAGAAAATAATTCCAATTATCATATGCTCAATTCACTCACTTATCAAGAGCTTCAAGGATGAAGAAATCATTAAATTGTGAATATTTGTTTGCTATAAATTTATGGGAAGAGGAAAGAGCATTCCGAGTTGAAGAAATGCCATAAGCAAAGACAAAGAGCAGGGAGTGTGTAGCGTATCGAGACCAGGGTAAAGTGGTTATCTTGCTTGAAATAAGAAATATGTCACAAGTTGCCTGGAAATGAAAATTGGATCACATTATAAAGGACTTAGAAATCTATGCTGAAGATTTTTAAATTAATCATATAGGAATACAAGAGCCATTGACGATTTTCACACATGCAAGTCGCATTATCAGATTTAGGATATAAAAAGTTCACTCTGGGAGCATTACATAGAAATATTGGCTTTCTGAAAGATTATTCCATGGCAATCAAATGTATCCTATTGGCAAATGAATTAATCTATCAATTAACATTTCTGTCCACACATTCCAAATACCAATAACTCTTCTATTTCCCCTCAATTAAGCAATTATGTAATTTCAGTTTTTCTAAGTAGGAATATCTGTAATAGCATCCAACTGAATGTGTAATAATTGTTTTAAAAAACTTGGAATCATTTTCTGAGTAGTCCACATGACCTATAAGATAATCCTAAAAGATAGAAATAAGAATCAAAATATCAAGCTAATTGGCTGGCTAACAGTGCTGCATAGAAGACTCTACTACTGGCAAATCATTACACTTCACTTTACAAAACAGGCTTTGACAAACTAAATCTTACGGCTTGGTTTTTGTATGACCCGTGAACCAGAAGTGGGTTTAAATTTTTAAATAACCGTAAAAAACACTGAGAAGAATATGGAACAGAGATGGTATGTGGACCTCAAATAAAATCATGTGTTACCCAGCCCTCTCCCCCTAAAGCCATCGGCTCTTGTCATACAGTGAAACACATGAAAGAGAGCTTAAGGGAGATTTCTTTTCACTTAAATCCTCCTCCCATAAACTACTAAGAAGCAACAGATGAGTACCTTTATAGCCTTACTAAATTTCTACTATTTTCCTAGGACAACTACTTTTCTATTTGGTAAAAATATTTTACTTTTTATAAATGGTTTGGTACCACAGCGTTTTGATCCACAGGATGGGTGCCAATCAGAATGTTGTTTAAATGATGTCAGCTTGGAGGTAGATACCCAAGATTCATCCTCACATGTATGAATAGTTCAGAGTAGTTAGTACTGTCATTTTCATGAGGTTTTGAGACTGTGTATCTTTTTTAAGGCAATAATTCTAGCCTGTCACTTACAGCAGAAGCTTTAGCAAGCAACAGAGGGAAGCAGAAACCTGTTTGAGAGTGAAACTGAATCAGAGAAGTTAATTTATTAAGTAACTGATCATACAGAATAGAGGAAGTTGAAATTCTTTATTTAGATACAGGAAATGACTATTTCATAAGGGCTTGATCAATAATTTCCCTTAAGGTAGAAACTATGGGCAGCAAGTTCATTGACAAATCTCTCCGTGACCTTTCTAAATAATGTACAATCACAAGACATTTATATTAGTAATATTTTATGTGGCGTGTGTGTGTGCTCAGTCATGTCTGGCTCTTCACAACCTCGTGAGCTGTAGCCCACCAAGCTCCTCTGTCCGTGGGCTTCCCCAGGCAAGAAAATTGGAGCGGTTTGACATTCCCTCTCCAGGGGATCTTCCTGACCCAGGGATCAAACCTGCATCTTTTGCATCTCCTACATTGGCACGCAGATTCCTTACCACTGCACCACCTGGGAAGCCATTTTTATGTGAAGGTGGACTTAACGCATAGCTGGCTTGGCAAAGTTCTACCTTTACCTCTTTTATTTCTGATGATACCTGAATATCTGGTTTTGATGAGATTTGGTTACTTAATTGAAATAGGATCAATATGGATTGCTTATTTAATCAAAAATGTTATTTGAAAGTAAAACAGAAGACTGCTATATGATTGTAAGAAATACTAGCTCTTACACAACCAAGGAACCATTTTTAAAATAATCAAGACATTTCAAAGTCAATTTAAAACAGAGAAAACTATTCTATAAGATATGGAATATCTTATAGAATAAAGTTACTAAATCAAAGAAAATTCAATTCCTTCCTTCATATCCTTTAAAACTTGGAGCAAATAGTCGAGTTTTGCCCTTTGTTATGAACTTCCATATTCTTTATTTAGGATAAACCTATTTTCTAATTCCCTGAAAAACAAAATCTCATCTGCTTGCTCGAGAATAACTTTGTGAAGTTTTTTCAATACCACCCTTAGTTTTGAATATATACATCAATTATAATTTATAACCAAACTAAATAATATTTTACAAAAGAAACTAAGTGGATGGTAATTGAGAACTTTCACACACATACATTTTAGAATACTGGTAAAGCTCACAATTTTCTAGAGCCAGAAACATTTGATTAAAATGAACACATTTGTTAACATCTTCCAGAAGTCTACTCATGTATTAGAAAAGGAACAAATATATGTAAACTTATTATTATGATAAATAATCAGTGTTTCTGTATTCAAAAACATTACTTAGAAACTGTTTAGGAATCAAATGATTAGCTATTAACTCAATTCAATATTATTACAAGATTTTAGGATATCTAAAAGTTTTGGGATATAATGTTCAAAACTATACACAAAAAATGTAATTACTTTTGTTATAAAAAATTGTCATAATTATTTAGTCAGACACAAATTTATATTTTTTTTGTAGTTTTAAGCATTATATAAGATTACTGTTAACTTAGTAAAGTGTGTGAGAAGCTGTGAAGTTTCAAATGAACTAGTCTCTTTGTGTGAAAATAAACACAAATCTAATTTAAAAAATAAAAATGCATAATTATCTTATATTTTATGATGATAATAATGAAGGAAAAGACATAAGTATCATTTTTAAATAAAATTATTAAACTACTATACTAATTTTCCATGAATTGACCTTAACTCTATAAACTTGGGTTCTGATATAAAATATGTCAGAGCTAACAGTTTCCTTAAGAAAATTTTAATCTAAAACTTTTGAATTACCAGGAGTTCAAGTCTCTTATTTTTGTGGTGTTTATGGATATTAGTGGAGAAGGAAATGGCAACACACTCCAGTATTCTTGCTGGGAAATCACATGGACAGAGGAGTCTGGTGGGCTATAATCCATGGGGTCACAAGGAGTTGGACCCTACTGAGCAACTATGTAGCAACAATAATGGATATTAGATTTATATAAGTAAACCCTTTATCATTACCAGATATCAACAGAACAAAACAATTTGAACTTGAGAGATGAAAATTTATTAACACTCTAAAGCTATGACAAATCTAGATGGTGTATTAAAAAGCAGAGACATCACTTTGCCAACATATAATCAAAGCTATGGTTTTTCCAGTAGACATGTATGATTGTGAGAATTGGACCATAAAGAAGGCTGAGCACTGAAGAATCAATGCTTTTTAACTGTGGTGCTGAAGAAGACAATCTTGAGAGTTGCTTGGATAACAAGGAGATCAAACCAGTCAATCCTAATGGAAATCAACCCTGAATATACATTGGAAGGACTGATACTAAAGCTGAAGCTCCAATACTTTGGCCACATGATGCAAAGAGCAGACTCATTGGAAAAGATCCTGATGCTGGGAAAGATTGAGGGCAGGAGAAGAGGACAACAGAGGATGAGATGGTTGGATGGCATCATCAAGTTAATGGACATGAGTTTGAGTAAACTCCAGAAGATAGTGAAGGACAGAGAAGCCTGGAGTGCTAAAGTCCATGGGGTCACAAAGAGTCAGACATGACTTGGCAACTGAACAAAGTTCAATGTATTGGGTATCCATTACTGGCTCAAGAAATTACTCCAAATTAAGCAGCTTAAAACAACAAACATTTATTACATAGCATGGTTTTGAAAGGTCAGGAACACAGAAACCTCTGGTGGTTCTGGCCAGAACCTTGCAGCCAGGCTGCTATCCAGGGCTGTAAGAATATCAAAGCTCAACAGGAGCTTCTAAATATACTCACTTGGAGGTCTAAGGTGTTCCCTGGTGGAAACTGGCTCTAATTTCTCATTATATGGGTTTCTTCACCATGTTTTTTGCAACATAGCAATTTTCCAGACAAGCAGTCCTAGAGAGAAAGCAGAAAGCATGCCGAGGATGGAAGACAGTCTTCTTTTAATCAGGATTTGAGAAGTGACATGCTACTGCATCTGCCACCAGCCACTGGCCACCCAGAGCAGCCTGGTACAAAACAGGAGAGAACTACAACACAGTGTGAACATCAGGGGCAAGGATGACCGGGGTCAGCCTGCAGGTTAGGCAGCACAGAAGAAAAACATCTGGTACTTACGCAGGACAAGGTCAGGACTTCTTAAATACAGGTACAGGGAGACGGACCGCGACACACAGAGTTCTTATAGATTCAGTTCTACAAATCAAGCTATGGGAGCAAGCAAGCAAGGAAATGGAAACTCACCAATCTGGATTCTAAGGAACTGCTGGAAATGGAGGTTTTAATTGATTGAAGGGCACAAATAGACCAGGAGATAAACTAACAAAAATACCAACTAACCAGCTTGTCTGTTCTATCTCACCAAAGATAGGATAGATCTTTATGATCCATCTAACAGATCACCAAGTGATTGAGGAAAAGCAAAATTCTTGATCACTGAATCCAAAAGTGGAAAATAATATGTTAGCCATGCATGAACAAGCATCAGAAATAAAGAATAAAATTCATATGGAGGAAAAAAAATCTAGAGAAACCAAGAGCTGATAAAAATTGTATTGTTTTTTGAGTTTACCCTGGGCCAAGGTTAAACCGCCCATCACGGGTACTTTTCAAGAAACATAGGTTTTTTACCTCTTCAAACAGATTAGCCTACTTGAGCATCTCAGAGAAAATCCTCCACAACAGCTTAAGTATAATATTTTAAAGTCTAAAACACATGACTCATAAAAATGTAAAATAAATACACATTACAGATTTGATTCAACCAGGCATTTGTAAGAAATTCAATAAAGGAAAGTTAGGATAAAGTTGTTGCATGAGATACAAAACTGATTAATGTCTACAGGGAAATAAACTGTACCCTTTGATTTAGCTACATATTTGTCTAGTCCCTGTTAGCACTAACAATAGAAAGTCCTGGGAAAACTGTATGGCAATTAGTATGGTATTAAATGGAAGTAACATTGTGACACAGTAACTAAAATGACTTATGGTGCAGTGCAATATTCAGTTACTTTAAAGCAGGAAGTCAGAGATAACAAATTTGTACCCCAAGCTTATATATATATGTATATTATATATATACTATAATAATATATATTACACATTATATATTGAAAAGATAGAGCTAGTTGCTCAGTCATGTTCAACTCTGTGTGACCACATGGACTGTAGCCTGCCAGGCTTCTCTATCCACGGGATTTCCCAGGCAAGAATACTGGAGTGGGTTGCCACTTCTTTCTTCAGGGGACCTTCCCGATCCAAGGATCGAATCCAGGTCTCCTGCATCACAGGTGAATTCTTTACTGTCTGAGCCACCACGGATTATATATTATGTATTGCTCCTCTGTCCATGGAATTATCCAGTCAAGAATACTGGAGTGGGTAGCCTTTTCCTTCTCCAGGGGATCTTCCCAACCCAGGGGTCAAACCCAGGTCAGAGACACCAGGGAATCCTATCTACATATTTGGCTACACTGGGTCTTAGTTGCGGCATGCAAGGCAAGTGGGATCTAGTTCCCTGATCAGGGATCGAACCCAGGTCCCTGCACTGGGAGCACAAAGTCTTAGCCACTGGACCACCAGCGAAGCCCCCCCACGAAGCTAATTTTAAACTTTAGTACACTATGCTAATATTTTAATATCAGGAGTACTAAGTTTCTTTGAAGAAGGACAAGAAAACAAGCAAAGAGGGATACTCTCTGTCAAAATTTTAAAAAATGTAAAATATCACCATTTGAGTTTAAAGAAAAGAGATATATTTTAATACTATGCAATGCTAAATTTTCTCAATGAATAAACAAAGCTTGAGAACATATTCCCAAATATTTTATATTTATCAATAAATGTCTAAATAGGCCATAAGTCAAAGAAGAAAATCACAAGAAAAATGATATATCAAACTATATAATGACAAAAGTACAATGTAACCAAATGTCTCCTTAAGGCCACTGCACCATGAAAATCTGATATCTAAAAAATACATTAAATAAATTCTGACTGACTTTGAAACAATTATTTTAAAATTTATTAAAGATATTTCTTTTGTAACTCTTACATCAGAATATTTTGATGGTTCAACTATCACTATTTGTTTTTATTATCACATCCAGAAATATCACTACCTAATCTCCACGAGCATTTTCAATATTTCAAATAAGCTACAGTGAACTGCAAGGAGATCAAGCCAGTCAATCCTAAAGGAAATTAATCCTGAATATTCATTGGAAGGACTGATGCTGAAGTTGAAGCTCCAATACTTTGATGCGAAGAGCTCACTCATTAGAAAAGACCCTGATGCTGGGAAAGATTGAAGGCAGGAGGAGAAGGGGGCAACAGAGAATGAGATGGTTGGATGGCATCACCTACTCAAAGGACATGAATCTGAGTAAACTCCAGGAGTTGGTGATGGACAGGGAAGCCTGGCATGCTGTACTCCATGGAGTTGCAATGAGTCAGACATGTCTGAGCGACTGAATAACAGCAATAGTTTTAGAAATAAAAGTTTTGAACTAAATCATAAGAAATGCAAAATTAAGCTGAAGTAGAAAATTATGAACCTTATGTTAAGACAGTAAGTAGATGTATCAAAATTTTTTGACATGAAATAAGAACATATTTGCTCTGAGGGAGAAAGAGACTTTGGTAAAATATTGAATAGAAGGTCCAGACAATCAGATCAATGGTAGGAACATATGCCCAACATATGCCTCCCTCCAACTAATCTAACTTGAGGAATCTATGTGGTATTTTTATTTAAGAAACCAAGGTCGTATTCAATTGCTTACTTTCATTATCTAAAATGACTTACACTTTCAAGAACATGGGCAATCTTATACAAAAGGGTGTTGCAAATGCAATGCATTCAACCAGAAAATAATCCAGGAAGGCAGGGGACAGTTTCTCTCTGGAATCTTTTCTAAGACTCTTTTCTAACCCTTTGTTCTTAAAAGCATCTAATATTTCTCATGATTATTCCTCGACTTCCAGTGGCCAAATTTTAGGAGAAGTTAGAAGTTAAAAGTGGTAATTGGGGCAGGTATTCTTTATGTACAAAGATCAAAATTCGACCTAGAAGGAGGGATTACAGTTTAGTTTTTTGCAAGTAATCTCTTTATGTAATGAGATTTTCTAGGAGGTTTTTGGGTTTTTTGGTACTGAAATTTCTTCTGATATAACTGTGAATTGCAGCATCAAAATGATAAAATGGATATTCATAAGGCTGGAATGTGTGTGTTTTTTTTAATTCAGAAAATTTTAGATGAAGGATCAGCTTATTTTTAAATAATAAATAATACTTAAGCTTCTTCTAGATTCTCTTCTTCCCATTCCTCTTCTCTCAGCAGCAGATACAGCCTGTAAAGAACAGCAAAAGGGGAAAAACTACAGAGATTTTTTAAAGAATAAGAAATACAATAAGGACATAATATACAAATAGAATTAAGTTTGAGAAATAGTCCATGTACAAGACAAATAGAAGAAAATAAGATGCAGAACAAATTGAATTCACTTGATGAATTTGTTCTTGGTAAATTGGCAGCATAACAGAAAACAGTAAAAGAGCATTTTGAAGTAATGGTTAAATTTAAATCAAAAACACCAAAATATTTGTGGTTTTGTTGCATTAATGTACAGTCAACACAAAATAATTGTATTTTTGCTATTAATTCAAATATTCATTTCTACTGCATTTTTGTTTCTTTATTATCCATCAATAAAAATCGAGAGTTTTTTTCTAAATTTTGGGAGATATAAGATATCTTATCACACCAAGAAAAGCAGAATAAAATGTTTTGGAAACATCAAAAGAACATCTATATTTTACTTTCCCCATTCGTAAGGAAACTGATCTATATTCAGAATTACCTATATATCATAGCGCTACTTTAGATTCAGCTGCAGGCAGGGTAGAGAATGAATAAGGGGAACAAAGACTTGTGATATGTCTGAAGGAGAGTGAGGAACTCACATAAGAGTTGAAAACCAAAGGAGATAATTCTAAATTACTATTTATCAGGCTGAGATAAATTATTATGCTCCATAATCTTTGATTAGCATGTTTAAGAATGTATATGTATTCCTTTGGCCTCCTTGGAAAGGTCTTCCCTCTTATTATTTGAACATAATTAGAAATCCAGCAATGAAAAGAGAAAATCTTAATTAAAAGTTACATTTATAGCATATAAAGTTCTAAATGTCACCCCTGGTTCATTATACATCAATCTATCTAAAATATTAAAATTATAATAATCTGCCTCTCAAACAGAAGTTAAATTAACTATTTTGGTTCAAATAGGATATTATTAACTCAAAAAGATAATCAAGGCTTGAAATCAATAGTGATACAGAGATGACATTCACACTTAGAAATATAAATCATAGTACATGTAATCATGTCAAAGGTAAACTTCAGTGGAACATAGAAATATCAATTTAAAAATATAATTGTTTGACATTGTTTATGTCATTAGAAGAGTTCTATTATGATTCATAAAAATGATACATCCACAGAAATAGTCTTAACCTGTTTAAGTATTTTCACATAAAAACCACCATGAAAATTTCAGGTCATACAAGTAAAATTGAATAGAAAACATCCTTACTTATGTTGCATGTGGAAAATAAGAAAATACCCTCAAAAATGACCTATGTTATCTTATCAAATAAATTATTTTCGACGTAGAAAAGTGCATATCCAATAATATATCATCTGAAATTTAAATTCCTGATGATGCTATAAGAACTTATTCCTCAGTTTTCTTTTCAATTTAATCATTTACCAATCAGATGTTTTAGATTTACAACAGAGACCAGTTATCAATATATAACAGATGCGTAAGCGTTTACATTCTGAATTAAGGTTTGATACACTGCCACCTTGTGATTGTTTGAAGAAAGTTCAAGTCTTTGGGGAAATGCATTTATAGAGAACTGGGAGTTCAACACCACTTTTAGTCGAATGTTGGGCAAGAAACTAGCTCGCGTTTTGCTTAGAAGCAAGCTGGTTAAAGAGAGGAAAGAGTAGTCCAGGGTGGTTTGAATCTCTGCTCCACTAACATTAAGACCTTAGGAAAGTTATTTGACATCTCTTGTGCAATCACTAAATTGCCTGTGACTCTGACTCTGCACCCCCATGGGCTGCAGCACACCAGGCTCACCTGTCCTTCATTGTCTCCCAGAGTTTGCTCAGATTCTTGTCCATTGAGTTGGTGATGCTGTCTAACCATCTCATCCTCTGCCATCCCCTTCTCCTTTTGCCTTCAATCAACGTCTTTTCCAATGAGTTGGCTCTAAGCCTTAGTTTACATGTCTAAAATGCTTCCCTGGTGGGTTGGTAGTAAAGAATCCACCTGCCAATGCAGGAGACTAGGGTTGCACCCCTGGGTCAGGAAGATTTCCTGCAAAAGGAAATAGCAACCCGCTCCAGTATTCTTGCTTGGGAAATCCCATGGCCAGAGGAGCCTGGTGGGCTACAGTTCATGGAGTCCCAAAAGAGTGGGACATGGCTTAGCTACTAAATAACAACAAAATATTAGAAATAATTATCTGATTACTTCAAAGCATTGTCTTAAGAAATGAACACAAAGAGAACACAGGGTTACTCCTAGTATATGGTGCACATAAACTCTGTTAGGAATCACAAAATTATTTTGAAAAACCAGTTTGTGAGTGATTTCATGGCTAAGGTCAATTCTATTTTTTCTAAAATATTGCTGAAAGTATTTTTGCTTCTTCAGCAAAAGGTAAAAATGGATGATTTACAGTGGGAGTGGTGACAATTACAGTTGCTATTTCAAAATGAAAAGAATACATGCAATTCTAAATCTGAATTTTATTTCTATAGTTTGAGATTTCTATAGTGCAATCATAACAGAATCTTGAGTCAAATTCCTTTGTGTATTTTCCATTAAATTAACAGCTATAATATTTGTCTTTTTCTGTACTTCTTTTTTATACATCAAGTATATAATTATAATGCCTGGTGCATAGTAGGTGTTTTTCTTCACCATACAAAATATTTCTGTAAGGTACAAATATTGCCAAGATGTTAGATTTATTTCAATGGGCATTTAGTCCATATTGTAACTCAGTAAATGAAATAGATAGTTATGAGAAAGTGAATGAACCAAATTAGTAAAAGTTAGAACTTGAATACAACTAGCTAGAATACAAATCAGGGGAACTGTGACAGACTCATAAGCTAAAGAAGAAGCAATTCTGATCAGAGTGGGGAAGGGTACAGAGAATGTAAGCCAGAATAAAAATAAGGAGAAACATTCTGTTTATCTCCTAGACATATTCCTCTGTATCCACTAGCAGTAAAAACTAGTGGTTCATTTGGCAAAAATGAAGATGAAGAAGGTGAATTTCTATAAGCAGAATTAATGACTTCTGAAAAAGTCGGGACTGTTGAAGTGACATTTAAGTGAACTTCTGTTCCAGAGCAACCTCTTAAAGTGAAAAACTAGACATTTTTCATCATAAGATTGTGCCCTATTTCTGGGCAACTTTCTTAAAGGAATTATTTAAACCTTCAATGGTCAAGAGAAGATGCATGTTTTTAAATCAAAGAGCACGACAGCTGTTTTTCGAGTCATCATGCCATCAGTCTAAAATAAAGAGGTAAAAGGCAGCCTGGAAAACCTCCTCTTTTTCTACCATATTTATGAAGAGGCTAGTGCCCTTAAGTCAACAGGTCTGGCCATAAATGGAATTTGATAGTAGAAAGAGGACAGAAGACAAGGAGACAGATGAGGAAAGAGTCTAGAAATGCTGGTGAAATTCTCACCATAGCCAAAAAATATGAAGGGGCTGTCAGAGCACATTTTGATTGATGTTATTAAAAGCTAGTTAGATCAATAGCAATTGCTTTGAGGTCACAGTGTGCCTCCCATTTCTACTCTCAGACTTGATGTGCTATAAACCGTATTTAAGTTGAACTTTGCTAATTTTTCATAGCTACCCTGTGATATATAGAGTAAAATGCTCCTAAAAGAAAGATGCTAACAAGGAGCCTCAGAGGCCATAACCAGAGAAGAACAGGTGAAGAGTAATCCAGCATACACCCTGGGAAACATCCTTTGTCAATAATTCAAATTAAAATTAGTGATTAATAAAACATGCAATATAGCTAGTTTCATAGAAGACACATTTAGGAAGTGATTTTGTATATATTTATAAAATGTATATAATGCACAAAGTTGTGGAAGCTAAAAAAGTATAATATGCATATACTACCTTTTCTGCTCACCTTTAATTAAGACAAAGAAAATATAGTGAAACAGAAGGCAATGCAAGGTGACAATACAGGAAAAGCCATAGGAAAAGTTCCTCTTCGCCTTCTGCCATTAGGGCGGTATCATCTCATGGTATTACCATGGTTGGGCCAGACCTAATCAGGTGAAGCTTTAAAAGTGGGTCTACATGGGACAAAGGGGAGAAGGAAGGGAGATGTGGGCCTATTGCCTTTGAGAAGCAACTTGGCACTTGTGTGTAAGCTCACATGTCAGGGAAGAGTGGGCAACCCTTTGGAGATGAAGGTCTCAGTCTTGCAATCACCAAGAGCTGAATCCTGCTGCCAGGCAGTGTCTGCAGAAGAAGACACCCAGACTCAGGTTACACTGCAGTCCCAGCCTACGCTTAGACTGCAGTCTTGTGACAACCTGAGCAGTGACCCAGAAGCTGTGGCCAGACGTCTAATGCACAGCAAGGCTGTGTTGTTTTCAGCTGCTAAACTTGCCATTGGTTATATAGCAATAGAAAACCGATATATTTGCAGTTTTGAGGAATGTCATTTGGGCATAGAGTAGCAAGCCAGCAGTACTGAACTCTGAAACATGCTCTTTTAGCAACAGCTACGAGGCTACTCTCTCTACATACCTGGAGTTGGGAGAGATCATAACAATATTAGGAGTCTTGCTGTTCAACCTGCTCATTTTATTTTTGCAGAAACTGAATCTCAAGGAGATTAAATAACTTGCCTTCAGGTCATATAACTATGATCTGGAGACAAGGAACAGACTTTGGCAGCAGAAGCCACCGTGGATGTGGAAGCACAGGCAGTAGGCGAACCAAATGCAAGGGTAATTGTCATCAGAAAAGATCAGCAACAGAATCCACACGAAAACTGGTGAAATCTAGGAGAAAATCAACTACCAGAAGAGTCTGTGACAATTATGTTGGAGCCCATCCCTGGAAAAACTGGAATATCTTCAAGGGATCAAATGATAGCTTAAAGCATTGAGGGTGAGATTCTGATATTTTCACCAGGACTGCAATTTAAATCATGAGCTTAGTTTTTGTTCTTACAGGAGAACAAAAGCCTGATTGTTAGAACCGGGGTATGAATTCCGTGAAAGGTAAGGACTAGATGATGAATTGATGATAGCCAGCAGGTTTTGAGTAGGGATGTGAGTGATCTTAGTGATGAGAGTAAGAAGGTCCATGACACAAAAGACCCACCTCAATTTTTCCCTCCAATATATCTTCCCACGAGGAACAGAATGATCTTCATCTGGGGGAATCACCCTTTTATTTTTTATAATGCTTTTAGTAATCATTTTCAAGATGTAAAATGTAAGCACAGATTTTGTTAGTCGCTCAGTCATGTCCAACTCTTTTGTGACCCCGTGGACTGTAATCCGCCAGGCTCCCCTGTCCTTGGGATTGTCCAGGCAAGAATACTGGAGTGGGTAACCATTCCCTTCTCCAGGGGATCTTCCCAACCTAGGGATTGAAGCCAGATCTCTTGCCTTGCAGGCAGATTCTTTACCATCTGAGCCACCAGGTAAGCACAGAAGCATGTTAATTTTCAGTGCTTTCAACCTGTTAGTATACTGTTACTCTCAATCTCGTCTAACAATTTTTTTAATCTTTTTAAAAAATTTATATTGGTGTATAGCCAGTTAACAACGCTATGATAGTTTCAGGTGGACAGCAAAGGGACTCAACCATACATTTACATGTATCCATTCTCCCCCAAACTCCTATCCCATACAGGCTGCCATATAACATTGAGCAGAGTTCCACATGCTATATATATAGTAGGTCCTTGTTGGTTATCCGTTTTAAACAGAGCAGTGCATACATGACCTTTCCAAACTCCCTAACTATCCCCCTTCCTCCCATCCTTCCCCCAGCCTACACTCCCCAGCCCCCCAACTCAGCCCCAGAAACAATGTTTGTCTCTAAGTCTGTGAGTCTGTTTCTGTTTTGTAAGTAAGTTTACTTGTATCATTTCTTTTTTGGGGGGATCACTCTTTTAAATTAATTTTCCTCTCACTTACATCCACATTTTAACTTTCTTCTTATTAAAAAGGGAGTGGTATCACTTCTGGGCAGAAGGCTCATTTAGTCAACACTAATTAAAACACAGAGTTTTCATGGTGTCCATGACCCATTCCTTCCCAGGACCGTTCTTTGTTGATTACTCACAGCTTTTGGGTTCTCTCTTTTATTCCTGTGTAGAAGAGTAAGGAGATTTCCAATTATATTGGGAGTTAAAATTCAACTGTGTTTTCATTTATAATTGACAAAGAGATTTTTTTTCTTCACAGGGCATTTAGGCAGGGGGGTGAGTTTTCCTGGAGCTCTAAATTCAGTTCAGTTTAGTCACTCAGTCATGTCTGATCTTTGCAACCCCATGAGCTACAGCACGCCAGGCCTCCCTGTCCAACACCAACTCCCGGAGCCCACCTAAACTCAGGTCCATTGAGTTGGTGATGCAATCCAACCATCTCATCCTCTGTTGTCCCCTCTCCTCCTACCCTCAATCTTTCCCAGCATCAGGGTCTTTTCACATGAGTCAGCTCTTCACATCAGGTGGTCAAAGTATTGGAGTTTCAGCTTCAGCATCAGTCCTTCCAGTGAACACTCAAAACTGATCTCCTTTAGGATGGACTGGTTGGATCTCCTTGCAGTCCGAGGGACTCTCAAGAGTCTTCTCCAACACCACAGTTCAAAAGCATCAATTCTTCTGTGCTCAGCTTTCTTTATAGTCCAACTCTCACATCCATACATGACCCCTGGAAAAACCATAGCCTTGACTAGACGGACCTTTGTTGGCAAAGTAATGTCTTTGCTTTTTATTATGCTGTCTAGGTTGGTCATAACTTTCCTTCCAAGGAGTAAGTGTCTTTTAGTTTCATGGCTGAAGTCACCATCTGCAGTGATTTTGGAGCCCCCAGAAATAAAGTTTCTCACTGTTTCCACTGTTTCCCCATCTATTTTCCATGAGGTGATGGGACCAGATGCCATGATCTTAGTTTTCTGAATGTTGAGCTTTAAGCCAACTTAACTTACCTTCCTGTAATAAAGACTTGCCCTGCCCATAGTGGTAAAGTTGAGCAATTTTGATATCCTTCTTGAAGTTCCAAGTGAACCAAGGTCAGGTGTTAAATCCTTACTACCACAGAATCTGTGAACTCTAACTTGAATACTGCTTCAGTTGTATACCCACTTGAAATTCAATGTAATCATTCATTATTTTAAAAGTCATAGTCCAAGGGGGAAAGATAGGGGAGGGATAAACTGGGAGATTGGGATTAAGATATATACACTTCTATATGTAAAATAAGTAACTAATAAGACCTACGGTATGGCAAGGGGAACTTTACTCAGTATTCTGTAATGACCTGTATGGGAAAAGAATCTAAAATAGAGTGGATATATGTATATGTATAACTGATTCACTTTGTTGTATAGCAGAAGCACAACATTGTTAACCAACTACACTCTGATAAAAAATTAATTTAAAAAATAAATTTTTCAAAAATTAAAAAACTGCAAGCAAACTGAAGAAAACTACATTAATAGTAAGCTTATAGAAGAAAACTTATGGGTTTTGACCAAAAATACTTATTCAACAGCTATTAGATAGCAAACAACATCCTTTAGTAAAACTAAAGGGCCTATGATGATCATTGTTACAACATTTTTCTAAAGGATAAAACAAAACAAAAAGCTATAGACTTTAAAAAGAAGAACACAGTTCTCATAATTAGATTATATAATTTTCATGAGGGGACATAAGTATATACCTATGGCTAAATCATGTTGATATATGGCAGAAGTGAGTAAAGTGAAAGTCGCTCAGTTGTGTCTGACTCTTTGTGACCCCACAGACTATATACAGCCATGGAATTCTCCAGGCCAGAATATTGGAGTGGGTAGCCTTTCCCTTCTCTGGGGGATTTTCCTAACCCAGGAATCAAACCCAGGTCTCCCAGCATTGCAGGTGGATTCTTTACCAGCTGAGCTACAAAGGAAGCCCAAGAATGCTAGAGCGGGTAACCTATCCCTTGAACTGCAAGGAGATCCAACCAGTCCATCCTAAAGGAAATCAGTACTGAATATTCATTGGAAGGACTGATGCTGAAGCTGAAGTGCCAATACTTTGGCCACCTGATGCGAAGAACCAACTCATTGGAAAAGACCCTGATGCTGGGAAAGATTGAAGGCGGGAAGAGAAGGGGACAACAGAGGATGAGATGGTTGGATGGCATCACCAATGCAATGGACATGAGTTTGAGTTTGGGTAGGCTCTGGGAGTTGCTGATGGACAGTGAAGCCTGGCATGCTGTAGTCCATGGTGTTGCAAAGAGTCAGACACGACTGAGCGACTGAACTGAGCCTATCCCTTCTCCAGTGGATCTTCCTGACCCAGGAATAGAACTGGGTTCTCCTGCATTGCAGGAAGATTCTTTACCAACTGAGCTATAGCTCCATATATATATATGGCAAAAACCAACACAATATTGTAAAGCAATTATCCTTCAATTAAAAACAAACAAAAAGGAAAATCGTTAGGAAAAACAAATCAATAATATGGCCAAAAGCATATAGATAAGTGACAAATATAAAAGTTTGGGTAAAGATGGATTTAAGAGGCAAGAGAAAGAAAAGAATTTGGAAGACCCCTTGCTTTATATCTTAGAGATGGTATCAACCTATAAAAAAGTACTGTATCTTTAGAAAGATGGTAACGATGGCCCTATATGCAGGGCAGAAGAAGAGACGCAGAAGTACGGAACAGACTTTTGAACTCTGTGAGAGAAGGGGAGGGTGGGATGTTTCGAAAGAACAGTATGTATATTATCTGTGGTGAAACAGACCACCAGCCCAGGTGGGAGGCATGAGTCAAGTGCTCGGGCCTGTTGGGCTGGGGGGATCCAGAGGAATCGGGTGGAGAGGGAGGTGGGATGGGAGACCGGGATGGGGAATTCGTGTAGCTCTATGGCTGATTCGTATCAATGTATGACAAAACCCACTGAAAAATAAAAAAATAAATTAAAAAAAAAAAAAAAAGTACTGTATCAAGAATGCATTTGGGTGGTTGAAGATAGAGACTGAAGAGAGTGAGTCTGCCTTTGGATACAATGTGTTCAAGATGACGAAGGCTTCCAAGTGGAGATCCCGTTTATGTGTTAATAAGGATAGTTTAGGCTATGCTATAACTCCAAAGTCCTGGTGACTTGTACCAAACAAGCTTTATCTGTCACTCTCACAAAATCTAGTTCAAGCTGGAAAGCTAGAGCCCTCTCTCAGCCTGCAGCTGAGCTGTCTGGCAGAGCTTACATGACTTTAACCCATAATCCAGTGGCCAAAACTCTGTCATATCACCCAATTTATTTGTAAGAAAGGTTAGAAAATGGTCTTTCCCTATTTCTATGAGGCATAAAACAGTACAAGTAAACACGGAGCAGCCTCTCTGCCTAAAGAAGACGGTCAGAATTATGTTTGAGCTTAGGGATGAGAGGTTTTCATTATAATTATTTGCTAGGTCTTAATAAAGTCCTAAATTAGAACTCTTAATTTCTTCATGCAGAAAGGAAGTATAATAAGATCTACATTTTCTATTTGGCATGATAATAAATAATAAATAATAATAATAAAATCAAATAATAATAATAAATTATATAATAATAAAATAAAAAGATTATGCAGAAAAACTAAACCACAAAACAATAAATAAAAAAAGCAAACATGTTTTATACTATATTCTAGAAATAGCAGTGTAACACAGAAAGGACTGTAATTACTCTTTTTTGTTTGATACTTGCTTCTTAGGCAGTAAAATAAGTGTTGTATGTGTTTGCATTTGTTTGTGGTAGGTAGTTAGTCATCTTTCACACCTAATAAAAGAGTACCAGATGATTTCCTTTTCCACCTCATGTAGCTAGAGGTAAGCAAACTTGTCCTGTAAAAAGAGTAGGTAGCGTATCTTTTAGGCTTTGCAGGCTATAAAGTCACCGTACATTGCTGCTCCAACTGCTAAATTCTGCCGTTGTAGCAAGAAAGTAGCTGCTAGCAAACTGGATGGGTGCAGCTGTGATCCAATAAAGCTTTATTTATAAAATAACAGTAGTATACTAAACAGCACCAATTTATCCAAAAGAGCACATTGATAACAGCGGACTTAGATATTAGGCAGGGTATGAACGTGTTGCTCAGAGGCATTTTCTTATTCCCTCAGTTTAGCCCCCAGAACAATTAACACCTGTCAGTAGTACTGGGTGAGAAAAAAAGTTTTCTCCTGCACAAGGACCCCCACTGGGATACGTGACTAAACTTGCATAGAGGTTAATGGAATAGTCTGAATAAGAAAATCTCCGTGGGTATTATTAAGTAGTAAAGACAAGGTAGAAAACAGATTAAAATGTCAAAACACTGAAGCTCAGAGAAATCATTCAGCCAATCAATTATAATCAAACTATCTATTTTCCCAGTATTATTTTCAGTTGAGAAATCTTCACGAAATACTAGCGACTTAGCAGCAGCAGCCTTTCTTAAATAAAGGAACATAGTATTTGTCATTAAACAATAAAGCAACACTATTTGTAATTTATGATGCTCAGGAACTTAGACTGGTTATCAAGTCTTCTCTTTTTCTTCAACCTGTAAAACATCTAAATGCCAAAACATTTATTTATGAAGTGTCTCCACAACCACCATGCCTATTATTAATGTTTTTCTTTCCACTTTCATATTTTACACAATCCTCTCTTGCTTTTAGAATGCTAGTGTTCAAAATAGCCAATTCCCTACCAATTACAATATGTAAGAACATAAATCTTAATCTCAACAGAAAAGGAAAAATAGGTATTGCAGTGAGAAGTCTTCATTTTCTTAATGACAGCTGCTAAAACAAGGTCTTGCTCCAAAGACAACGTTATGGTTTGGGGGGAAAAAAAAATTCTCTGTAGTTGCAATTCTATGTGCTTGTCCTTCCTGACTGTGAGATTAACACAATGGAGGCTAATTACTCTGTTGGGTCAGAGGCCATTTACAGTAAAAAGGCAAACTGTGATAGAGGAGGAACCTCTTTTCACCTTCTGCCTGTAGGTCGCTGAGTGATGTCAGCTTTCATTCTGATTATAAAGAGAATCATAGATGAAATGGCTTTATGCCTTGTTAGCATTATCAATAATACAGTGGGACCTGAAACTGAAGCTTCCTGAACACTCTCTCATTTTCTCACCTTTGATTATTCTCTCCCTCATGATGCACTTATTGATCTGATACTCAACCTGTTGGCAATTGGAGGTCTAGAATCTCACCTGTTAATTACATTTCTTGTGGTTTCAAAACAGATCCATGCCATGAGGCACCTGCAAAGTTTATGTAATGAGCATACTATGAATTTATAAACTCCCATATTCCCACCCTCATTTGCAGCTTTCTTACAAAGTTTAAGTAGGAAGTTTTCCTATAACCCATTCTGTAAAGAGACCACATTCTTAAATCTAGTGTAAGACTACATTATTGTGGTCTTATATTTGGTGTATTTAATGCGCTATTGTAAATCTGTTATTTAGAGATATAAGCCCAATTCCTTCAAGCAGCATTTACTGATTGCCTTCTTTTTGGAAAGTATTGCCTACAAATAATATAAAGAGAAGAGCTATAAGGAACTATTTTCTCAGATCATCCCACCCTGGCGAGGGTGGGATGATCTGAGAGAATAGCATTGAAGCATGTATATTATCAAGTGTGAAACAGATCGCCAGTCCAGGTTGGATGCATGAGACAAGTGCTCAGGGCTGGTGCACTGGGAAGACCAAAGGGATGGGATGGGGAGGGAGGTGGGAGGGGGGTTCAGGATGGGGAACACATGTAAATCCATGGCTGATTCATGTCAATGTATGGCAAAAACCACTACAGTATTGTAAAGTAATTAGCCTCCAACTAAAAAAAATAAATGAAAAAAAGGAACTATTGTGATTAGAGTTATACAATACATCATGGATGATAAGAACTATAACTGAGCTTTAAACAAATTCTCTGAAAGTGTTGAAGAATGAAGATTAGTGAGTTAATTAAATTGTTACTCTAGAAAATAATTAAAAATCAGGACTGCGTAAACATCTTTCCTAGCACATGTTCTTATCTGTCTTATGTACTGCTATTCTCGTCATTATCCATTCACTTATCTAGATCTCAACCTGAAAGTTGCCTTTTGCAACATACAAGTCCAGGACTTACAATGAGAAGACTTGAACTCAAACTGTGTGACTTTGGGCTCATGTTCACCATTCTAAATCTAAATTTCCTCACACACACAAAATAATTGTGGATAATTATTATAACCAATTCTCTGGTTGGTTTATGTTAAGGATTAGATAAGATAAAGTGAGTTGTTGTTAATGTACCCACCTAGCTTTTAACAATATGAGGTCTTTCTTTTTATATTTCCATCCTCCAACATTTATGCTTAGTCACACAGTCATGTCAGACTCTTTGTAACTCTATGGACTGTAGCCTGCCAGGCTCCTCTATCCATGGAAATTTCCAGGCAAGAATACTGGATTGGGGTGTCATTTCCTCCCTCTGGGGATCTTCCTGACCCAGGGATTGAACCTGTGTCTCCTGTGTCTTCAGTATTGCAGGCAGATTCTTTACCCACTGAGCCATCAGGGAAGCCATTTATACTATGTAGAGTATGCAATCATCATTATTTTAATTCAGCAATTCTTTTTTGGAGTGGAGAATGGATGGGCAGTAAAAAGAAAAAGTGACACCATTATGTAGTATTTCCACTGTGCAAGTACAGTAGACATATCAATAAATAACTGCAAGAGTATATAAAGTAGCAAAATGTACTCAAATACTTAGGAAGTGATGAGTTGTGAAGAAGTATTTTCTTTGTTTCCAATATATTTTATTTAATAGTAAGTTTATATGGCACTTCCCTGGTGGTACAGTGGCTAAGACTCCATGCTCTCAACACAGGGGGCCTGGATTTAACATCTGGTCAGGGAACTAGATCCACATGAAGCCAGACCCAGAGCAGTCAAATAGATAAATATTTTTAAAATTTAGTAAGTTTATATACTTAATTTTTAATATTGACTATATTTAGTGACCTGTTCTCAAAATTTCTGAAAAATTAACAATCAGTTCCTGCAAACCAGTTTGAGATAGTTCCAGCTCACCACTACTTCTGTCGACATGCAAGCTCAACATACTAACAGTATATACTATACAGTATATAGTATATACTACAGCATATGGTATATACAGCAGAAGAATTCTTCAAAGATTATAGCCAAATCCTCCGCAGTTCCTTTCATGGTGCTTATTTTTCCCTTTTGCAATTTGATGTTGTGAAAAAGTGTTAGTGGCTCGGTTGTGTTCAACTCTCTGTGACCCCATGGACTGTAGCCCATCAGGCTCCTCTATCCAGGGAATTCTCCAGGCAAGAATACTGGAGTGAATAGCCATTCCCTTCTCCAGGGGATCTTCCTGACCCAGGGATCAAACTTGGGTCTTCTGCATTGCAAGTAGATTCTTTACCATTTGAGCCAAACAGCTTGGCTTGCTGTTGTACACAAGTACTTTTCCGCAGGATATATATGAATACACTATTTCCTCTACTAGCCTGCAAGCTGCTTGAAGAAAACTACTCTATCTCAAGAACCTGTATGCCCTCAAAATATAAAATGGCAGTGGACATAAGGAGACATTCCATAAATATAGAAATACATTTCTTTTAACACATTAATGTTCCACCCTTAACTGATCTGTTTGACCAATGCCAAAATTGCTACTTATTATTATTGTCATTATAAAGCAGCAAAATCCATTTCAAAAGAGCTCAAAAAAAGAATGATCATTTTGGCCACACATAATTGAGAATTATACTGGGTGACTCAACTCAAAGTCAAAGAGATAGAGGAAAGCCGTGAGCTTGGGACCAATGTTTCCAGAATTTCTTTGGCCCATCCCTGATATCTTCTTGTTTCATTATAACCAATACAACTTTAGAAAAAAATAACTCTAGCATTGTACACAGTAGGTTTATTGATTCGTTCCACAAGTATTTATTATATATCAGTTCTCTCTCTGGTATTATTCTTAAGGTTGTGAATAATAGCACAGTAAAAAAATAAAAAAGAGAGAGAGACAGACAGACAAGCTTCCTGTTACAATAGTTAATGGTCTAGTGATGATGAGACCAATACATAATTACAATACAGTGGGAAATGCTTTACATAAAGGAAAGTTTTGAGATCTCAGGAGCACAGAAGAAAAGCACCAAAATTAGCCTTCAGAAGTCAGCAAAGAATTCCAAGAGAATTACTATCTAACCTGACCTCTAAGATATGATAGAGAGTCAGCCAGGTCAAGTTTGTTAAAGACTAACTTCCTTACTGATTTCAATTTTATGTTCTTCATTCTGGAAATGTATTGCCCATATTTTAAAATATTTCCTGTGAAACAAGAGATTTCAGCTAGAAATATGACCAAGCCTAGTAATTTTTAGACTCATGTAGATAGAGGTCAGAGAACTGAATTCATTGTTCTTGTTTAGAAAAGGTATAAAATTTTCAACTTATTTGCCCTGATGAGAAGATATAACAAGTATAGTGAAAAGGTCCAAGCAAGCACTTGATATTTCTTCTTTTCCTGAACATAAAATCAATTTAGAAGAGGTTAAAATGGTAATGATGAAACATAAATTAATTTCACAGGCTCATCCTATAAACCATGTTGTTGGGGAAAACTTGAGCAGTATTAAACTACTTTCCCAAAAAATAAGATATCTTATATTTTTATTTAAAAATGCATTTGAAGAAAAGAACATTTCTCAGAATCTTAACCGATTTCCTTAGGAACTGCACGCATAGATTTTTTTTCTCTACCAAATTAATTCTTTTATTCTCTTTTTACAGCAGTCCCATCTTCTAGGTCAGAAAGGGGTTGAAAGGTGAGAGAAAAGAATTCTCAGAGAGAGTCTTGGGATTGAATAACCATTAGCTTATTCACTCCAGTTAGGGGAAGAGTAGGAATCCGACAGAGTTCATTCGTGACAAGAATGAAAATCCCGTACAGAGGATTAACTTGATATAACAGCATTTCATCAAACTAACAATACAATATTCATGTGAGCAAAAACCCAACTACAATTTAACAGACCAAACAAAGGAGGTGGATATTATACATTGAAACTGTGAGGACTGGCTATATTCCCTCTTAATTAACACACTCCAAGTATGTTCACTGCATGATGCAGTTTGCTAAATCTGTGAACTCATGGAAGAAATTGGCTGCTGTATGTCAGGTATGGTGCTAAGCTTAGTCATTAAAATAATTCTGTGAGAACTATTATTACCCCCATTTTTACAAATAGAATAATAGTGATATGGAAATGACTTTCTCTGTTTTGAAAGAGAGTCCATGTCTCTGATAGAATTCAATCCTATTTCTAAATCCAAAGACTTTCTCACTTTCCCTGCCAGATATGCAACAAAAATGGAAGAGATTAATGAATATACAAGAATGCTTTCAGTTCAGTTGCTCTGTCATGTCCGACTCTTTGTGACCCCGTGAACTGCAACACTCCAGGCTTTCCTGTCCATCACCAACTCTTGGAGCTTGCTCAAACTCAAGTCCATCAAGTCGATGATGCCATCCAACCATCTCATCTTCTGTCATCCCCATCTCCTTTTGCCTTCAATCTTTCCCAGCATCTGGGTCTTTTCCAATGAGTCAGTTCTTTGCAACAGGTGGCCAAAATATTGGAGCTTCAGTTTCAGCACCAGTTCTTCCAATGAATATTCAGGACTGATTTCCTTTAGGATTGACCAGTTTGAACTTTTTGCAGTCCAAGGGACTCTCAAGAGTCTTCTCCAACACCACAGATCAGAAGCATCAATTCTTCAGCACTCAGATTTCTTTATAGTCTGACTCTCACATCCATACATGACTACTGGAAAAATGCTTTAAATGTATTACAAAACGCTTTAAACAATAATATTTTTCTCTGAAGCAACTCTTCCTAAAAGTATTTTTCTGTGAATCACCTAAAGTGTTGTTTAATGGTATTTTGGCAGATGGATTAGAATTCCTTTGCTAACACTCCCAGAAAGTGTTAAATTACATGAGTCCCACTATCACAATAAGTCTATAAAATTGATATAAACCACTATATGACATATATTCATATTAAAAGGTAGTTCTGTTGTAGAAAATGATAATTCCTGGATCGTCTCACTTTGAATGAATTGCTACAATTTCAATTAACCCTAAAAATGCAAGGTTTAGGGCTGCCAACCCCTCACACAGTTAAATATCCATGTATAATATTTGACTCCCTCCAAACTTGACAATTAATAGCCCTTTCTTGATTAGAAAGCTTATAGATGTAAATATACAGATTCATCAAATTATAGATTTATTACAATCAGCATTGCCATACCAATAATTTCATTGTAAATCCAAAGTTTAACTTAAAATTTGAATCAAACAATAAATTGTTAAGCTAGAGTTAGATTCAAGGTTAGTATTTATATAATTTCTAACTCTGTTTGAATACAAATTACACATGACACAGAAAAAAAGATTTCCTTTTAACTCTTCCTCATTATTTATTTAAATAACCAATTTTCTAACTTCCTCAGAAATAGTACACTTTTGGAGTTTTCCAATTTATAGATAAGAATAAAAATGTAAATAACAAGAAGAATAATAAAATCTTATGAAAATATACTTTATAGTATTTGAATTGTATGTTCTTAACATAATGAGCATTATTTAATTGTCAGCTAAAAGTGAAATGGGAGCTAAAAGTATCATGAGTCACTTTTTTGTGGTCTTCACCATTCTGACTTATCTGAGAAATTTAAGAAACTTAATCCACAATATAATTATATGATTTTAGATTGAAGTTTGTATTCAATTAAATTCATTAATACTAAAGCACCTTCTGATTGAGTTCAAAGGATGGTAACATTTTTACAGGAAATTCATACAGCATGGTTCTTAGACTCATATGTATTTGATTCGCCTGGTGATATTAATATTTGGTGATATTAACATTTTGTAATAAAGTGACATTTCTAACACTGAGAGAAATCATATTATCTAGCTAATTCTCAGAACATTCATCAGAGTTAGGTTGCTGAGAAATATGAACTTTCAGTTTCTAAAAAGAAAGAACAGAGAATTTAAGCTATTTACCAAAATGATGACCACTAGCTATTCCGTTTGTGGGCATTAAATGCACTATTCTAGAGGTTAAGAAAAGGAACCTTCAGGATGGTTTAGGGATGAAATTTTGTAAAGCAACATGGAGGGTCTACTTAGAGCCTCCTTCACACTCCTAAAGTTGACACGCTGATACTATCTCCAATTTGAGAAGGACTCACTGCAGAGGGAGATCCTAGAAGCTTAGACATTTAGTTTGTGAATATGTTTCTTACTGATAGTTCTTCGCCAAAGTGAACTCCTTTCTGTGTATTTACTTCTTCTTCTTCTTTTTTTGTTTTGAAGACTCAATATTCAAACTGGAAAAAAGCAACAGAAACTCGCCCCATCTGACAGCTATAGGCTCCAACAGAACTGAGTCTCTGGTGTGCAGCTGTCGCTATAGTGGTCTCGCTAAGCCTGGAAAATCACACCACGAAGTAGTAACTCAAGTAAGACTAGGGATGTAGCTCTGAACCTGACTAGAAAGTCCTTAGGAGAATTATCAGCGACAATGTCTGTGCAAATATGAACACAGATGCAGCACTGTTGCAACCTAATACATCCTTGGCCACAAAGAAGCCTTTGGTGCCTATCATGTGAGGTAGCTCAGTATGAGAGGCAAGTGACATAGACAGCAGGAGAAACCTCTATACTGCTGTTGGGGATCCCTCCACCTTCCCAAATCACCAAGGATGTGGAGTCATCGTTGACTACCTAGATACTGCCAAATTCTTCCATATCCCACTCACTGCTGAATGGGGAGCTAATCTAACTGCAGCTCAGATGACTTAAAAGGGAAGCAAGAGCCAGGCTGCAGCCAGGAGCTGGAGAACATGAAAACTGCGAAAGAGAAATTGAATGACAAGAAAATAGATAGGTGATCATACAAAGCGATGCATGAGAACAAGAAGTCAGCCAGCCTTTTGTGGTATACTAGAAAGTATACAGGTTGGGGACCTAAATTTTATTTATTTATTATTTTTAAATGCAGGCGCTACATGGTATCTGGGAATTATACACGCGTGACCTTTAACTTCAGAGAGAGAAAAAACAAGTAAGGGCATTCCTTTTTCAGGAGATGTTTGTGTTGTTGTCTGCTTATATTGATGTTCATGTCCGAGGCTCCAGGGGCAGAGCAGTGCAAGGGAAGAAGGAGGAACATGAGGAAACCTCTGCACTGGGGAAAGGTAAGAAATCCAAAGAGCCTGATTACAAGGGAGTGAACTTGAACAAAAACTTCTACCCTTAGAAACAACACAACATCACAGAAATGGCCTTCCCTATTTTTTTTTCTTTCTCTCGTTCCCTCCCTGCAGTAGACTTAAGTTTCCAGCTGTCTCACTGTTCTACCTCCTTTGATACCCACAGACCTTTACACAAAGACACAGCCATACTGGTGGAGGACCTGCAACCTGCCCTCTACACTGAACAGTGAGTAGGGGGTTCAGTTTCACGAGTACTAAGTCACTTCAATTGTGTCCAGCTCTCTGCGACCCTGAGGACTGTAGCCTACCAGGCTCCTCTGTCCATGGGGATTCTCCAGGCAAGAATACTGGAATGGTTGCCACGCCCTTCTCAAGGAGATCTTCCCAACCCAGGGATCGAACCTTTGTCTTTTATGTCTCTTGCATTGGCAGGCAGGTTCTTTCCTCCTAGTTCCACCTGGGAAGTCCATGAGAAGTCATTTTATAGGTTTCAGCTAAAAAACAAATAATAACAAACAACTCGAAGTCTCTTACTGTCATCATTATCCAATCATGTCTTCTGTTTTCCTTTTATGGAGAGAAGTTCTCTTCCCTAAAGCTTCCTGGTGTTCTGCCTTCATACAAGCCATTCCGTTTGCTAAACACAGTTGTTTCCTTTCACAGGTTTGGACCTGGAGCTTATCATACTAACTGAAGTAAGTCAGAAGGAGAAAGACAAATCCCATATGCTATCACTTATATGTGGACTCTAAAATATGACACAAATGGACTTATCTATGAAGCAAAAACAGGCTCACAGACATAGAGAACAGATCTGTGGTTACCATGGGGAAGGAATGATGAATTGGGAGTTTGGGGTTAGTAGATGCAAACTATTATGTGGAGAATGAATAAGCAACAAGGTCCTTGTATAGCACAGAGAACTATATTCAATACTCTATGATAAGCCATATAATGGAAAAGAATATATAGTGTATATACATATATACACACACACACACACACACACACACACACACATACATATGTATATGTATGTATAACTGAATCACTTTGATGTACAGCAGAAATTAACACAGCTTTGAATCTACTATATTCAATGAAAACAAAACAAAAACATAGTTGCTTCAAGTTGAAAACACATCTCTAATGGCATAGGATTCATCCTTCCAAAGTCCTTGAAATGGGAAAAAGGAGGAAAACAATAGTCCTTTTGCCATGCTATTGAGAAAGTTGTGTATCAATATTTTTTATGTCTAGAGGAAAGTACATTTATTTGCTGACCTTTGGAAAGTCTCCATTAGCTGCTCTATTTTCAGATGGAAAGAACACAGGAGAAGCTTAACCTGAAGCCCTCTTGTGATGAGAACTGGCCTGCCTGAAGCCAGGAAGTTTCTCCAGACTCAGGGTCCTCATCTATCAAATGGGGACAGGCTGCAGGGCTGATTACAGGCAATGGGTCTGAAAGACGGAGCTCAGTATAGTAAGATGAGCATTCATGATACATGGTGAGTTATGGGGATGACTTTATTTTTTCTTATCAGGTAAATGGAAAAGATGCCCTCCTAACTGCAGCTCTACACTGTATTTATTCTATTCAATGATTTTGTTTTTAATTTTCTTTTTTGGCTATACTACTCATGTAGTGTCTTAGTTCCCAGACCAGGGATAGAACCTGTGCCCCTTGCAGCAGAAGCTCAGAGTCTTAACCACTGGGCCACCAAGGAAGTCTGGTTTACTCGGTGATTTTGTGTGTGTGTGTCTGTGTGTGGGTAACATGCCCCTCCACCCAGGGGTACCAGCCACCCACACCCCATACACCACCCTTTTCAAAAATGAGAATGGACAGACTCATGTAGCAAGAACAACAGTTCCTACCCCATGTAAATAGAGGAATAAAGGTCATGACGAAGAAAGGGAGGGGATTGCAATCTACCTACTATGAGCAATAAAACTCAAATATTAAAAAAAAATATATAATATCTACTATGCCATGTGATCAAAAAAAAAGCTAGCTATGTTATTTTCCCAAATGTATATGTATTTTCTCTTTGTAGAGTAAATATCTACATTTTTATATAAAATTAGCTATCAGTAAAGCATATTAACTACACTGCTGTTTGTGTTACTCAGGACAGTCAGCCCCATTTTCAGCTACTAGAAAGATTTTTTTCAAGGAATAGTTAACTATGGAGATTCTTGCAAAAATGCTGTATCGAATTCTCCCCATTGAGTAAATTGAGATCCTTATCTTAACATTACTGCTTTGTTATAATTGTATCGACTGTAAATCTGGCTAAACTTGCAGTATCAAATAAAACCATTTATTTCATTTTGGGAAAAGCAAATGTAAAATTCACGCAGTTTTATTTTTCTAATGCTTCCACTTATTGATTTACTCTGTATTTGCTTTCCATGTGTTTGTAAAAAAAATATTTTTTCATTATGTACATCATGCCCCAACAAAATCCATCATCATTTTTCTTTCAATTTGGATAGGTCGTATGATTTTTATTCTTCCACTAAGTGGACTGGAGTACTCCTGGCCAGAGAGCTGTGATTTATTACCGACTGAAGCAGCTTTGTTGGGTAAGTTCACAAGCTGGTTCTCTTTAATATCCTATTGTGCATGCCATCTGGGCCTACTGTTCTCAGGGCACTCAGTTTTTCAAATATTCCCTCACCTATTTTTTTTTTTAAGATATGCTGCTATTTTGCTAAGCAACTTGTTAACCTCGGTTATTTATCTATCCTCCTTTTCAGAAGGTAGAGAGTATAAAAATAGCAAAGGAGTCTAAATCAATATCCTGGACATTTTCAGAAGTTATTCATTTTGTTGATGCATATTTAGGAGACTAGTTTATTCCCCTCATGAAACTATCATTACATCTTGACAAATATGGAATAGACTATATGGAAGTTACCTTTCTACTTTCTTGCCCTAACACAACTAGAAAAAGCAAGCACTTCTCTTTTCTGTGTCTAATGCAAACCACTTTTTGTTTATCGAGGAAGGGGCAAAGTACTCAGGTGTCATGAGTCAAAAGATGATATACAGTGGCCCTCCAAGTCCACAGTTCCACATCCATGGATTCAACCAATCTCAGATCAAAAATACATGCTTTTTTTTTTTTTTTTGATTTCCAGAAACTTTCAAAATGCAAAATTTGAATTTGTCACACACCAGCCACTATTTATTTTCACATGGTGCTAGTGGTAAAGAATCCACCAGCAAGA
This sequence comes from Muntiacus reevesi, assembly GCF_963930625.1. Classification (NCBI taxonomy): domain Eukaryota; kingdom Metazoa; phylum Chordata; class Mammalia; order Artiodactyla; family Cervidae; genus Muntiacus; species Muntiacus reevesi. Next base: position 34,531,767 of record NC_089252.1, on the reverse strand, counting down.
GATGGGTTTGATTCCTGGGTTGGGAAGATCCCCTGGAGAAGGACATGGCAACTCCCTCCAGTATTCTTGCCTGGGAAGAGGATCCTGGTGGGTTATAGTCCATTGGGTTGCAAAACATCGGACTTGACCGAACATCTGAGCAGCAGTCATTTATATTTACAAAACATTTGCATTGTATTGGGTGTTATGAATAATCTAGACATGATTTAAACTATATGGGAGGATGTTAGATTTGACAAATACTACACAAATTGTAAAAGGGACTCGAGCACTTGTGGATTTTGTTGTTTCGTGGGGGTTCCTGGAGCCATTTGCCCAGAGATACCAGGGGACGACTGTACAGCAAGCAGACTAAACAAAATAAGTAAGTGGATGTTGTAGTATATTGGAAGTTGTAAAGATTATGATGAAAAATAAAGAGGAAAGGCAGGGTTGGACCAGCGGTGAGAGTGATTTGGAAGACTTAACCAAGAGGAGGCTCAAAACACTGAAGTAGCTGAAGGAGAAGGTTAGGTGGCTTCCTGGGAGAAGTACTTTCAGGTAGCTTCAGGCCATGCAAAGTCATTGAAACAAGAATGTGCCCGACACATTCGCAGAGAGCAAGGAGCCAGTGTGGCTGAGGCAGAGCGAAGAAGGAAGCACCTATTCCTGATGGCCTCGTAGCTGGTGAAGGACAAAAGTCACACTGTGGCTTAGGTATCAGGACAGAGTGAGCACCATCAGTAATGCTGCTTCAAGGGGGGCCACCTGCAGGACAGAAACACTCTGCTAATGAGTTTAAATAAAGTGGGAGATATCATTCTTGAATTCCCATCTAAACTTTATTTTCAAAATGATTGAAAAAAAATTGAAGAGAGTACAACACTGGTGGGCTACAGTCCACGGGGTTGTAAAGAGTCGGACACAACTTAGTGATTTAACAACAACAACAAATCCGAAATAACATCAGAAGTTTTAGTTTTAAGCCTATACCCACTGTGTATAAGAAAATGTCATTGATAGTTCTTAAATTACCCAAGAAATTTTAAACTATCCAAGATCTTTAAACTACATTATTTAGAGGTCTACAAGGTAAGTCATCATTCTCTACTTCTAAACTCAAATAATGACAACCTTTTAATTTTGCTGAAAATTAAATTTAAAGAATATAAATCTTTATATAAGAATAAGAATATAAATTAGTCCTATTGATATTTTATCACATAAATCTTATTTTTAAAAGTTCTCTATCAATCAATGAATATCCTCTTGCAAGATTTAGCAGAAAAATACTAAGTAATAAGTACCAAAGTAATGTTCACATAAATCCAGAAATAGTTTACCATACTAAGATGCTCAGTTTTTTTCTGGCCATGTGTATTTATAATTATAATTTAATGTAATATAGATATAAATATACTTTTGCCATCAGATTTGCTGGAGTTCATTTGCCAAAATTAAATATATTAATGAAAATAAACTTGCAGAAGCTTTAGTTCCACAGTCTATTCTTGACTTTCAACTCTTCAGTACAGTTCAGTTCAGTCGCTCAGTCGTGTCCGACTCTTTGTGACCCCATGAATCACAGCACATCAGGCCTCCCTGTCCATCACCAACTCCCAGAGTTTACTCAAACTCAACCCATCCAGCCATCTCATCCTCTGTCGTCACCTTCTCCTCCTGCCCTCAATCCCTCCCAGCATCAGGGTCTTTTCCAATGAGTCAACTCTTCTCATGAGGTGGCCAAAGTATTGGAGTTTCAGCTTCAAAATCAATCTGTCCAATGAACACCCAGGACTGATCTCCTTAGAATGGACTGGTTGGATCTCCTTGCAGTCCAAGGGACTCTCAAGAGTCTTCTCCAATACCACAGTTCAAAAGCATCAATTTTTCGGCACTCAGCTTTCTTCACAGTGCAACTCTCACATCCATACATGACCACTGGAAAATCCATAGCCTTGACCAGACGGACCTTTGTTGGCAAAGTAATGTCTCTGCTTTTTAATATGCTATTTAGGTTGGTCATAACTTTCCATCCAAGGAGTAAGCATCTTTTAATTTCATGACTGCAGTCACCATCTGCAGTGATTTTGGAGCCCCAAAAAATGAATTCTGACACTGTTTCCACTGTCTCCCCATCTATTTCCCATGAGGTGATGGGACCAGATGCCGTGATCTTAGTTTTCTGAATGTTAAGCTTTAAGCCAACTTTTTCACTCTCCTCTTTCACTTTCATCAAGAGGCTTTTCAGTTCCTCTTCACTTTCTGCCATAAGGGTGGTGTCATCTGCATATCTGAGGTTATTGATATTTCTCCCGGCAATCTTGATTCCAGCTTGTGCTTCTTCCAGCCCAGCGTTTCTCATGATGTACTCTGCATATAAGTTAAATAAGCAGGACAATATACAGTACTCCTTTTCCTATTTGGAAGCAGTCTGTTGTTCCATGTCCAGTTCTAACTGTTGCATCCTGACCTGCATACAGGTTTCTCAAGAGTCAGGTCAGGTGGTCTGGTATTCCCATCTCTTTCAGAATTTTCCACAGTTTATTGTGATCCACACAGTCGAAGGCTTTGGCATAGTCAATAAAGCAGGAATAGACGTTTTTCTGGAACTCTCTTGCTTTTTCAATGATCCAGCGGGTACTGGCAATTTGATCTCTGGTTCCTCTGCCTTTTCTAAAACCAGCTTGAACATCTGGAAGTTCTCGGTTCACGTATTGCTGAAGCCTGGCTTGGAGAATTTTGAGCATTATTTACTAGTGTGTGAGATGAGTGTAATTGTGTAGTAGTTTGAGCATTCTTTGGGATTTCCTTTCTTAGGGATTGGAATGAAAACTGACCTTTTCCAGTCCTGTGGCCACTGCTGAGTTTTCCAAATTTGCTGGCATATTGAGTGCAGCACTTTCACAACATCATCTTTCAGGATTTGAAATAGCTCAACTGGAATTCTATCACATCCACTAGCTTTGTTCATAGTGATGCTTTCTAAGGCCCACTTTCAACTCTTAGACGGGAATCAAATTTTCACCAGACTAACTTAATCACAAATTCCAAAGACAAAATTAGCACTTAGGATAGACAGGAAGAAGCTATCAGAATCCAGGGACAAGACCCCAAATGATCCAGATCCCTTGGCAGTGTGGAAGCTCTACATATGGTTGTGTATGATATCTCTCATATCACAGAGATCGGATGGAGCTAGCTCAATGCATTGATGATGCTTAGCGAGCACAGTACCCTGATGCTCCACAGGCACGCAGGGTCAGGAGAGATTTGTTACTGTAGGAGATCACTTCCCAAATAGTGCATGGATGATCCAGAAAACCCTGATGCAAAAACCAAAGGTTAAGTAATAGCCATTTGAACTTAGGTAGCTGAGTATTTCGGCTTCAGCTTATCCATCAATAAGTTGGAATAATTACATATTCAGTGCCAATAGCAAAATGCTGTCACAAAGATGAAATAAGTCAATGAATTTGGAAAATGTTATATCCATTTTATATAAATTATTAATGCTAGTAATAATAAGTATGACTACTTAATAAAGAAGGATAATTAAACTTGAGATGTGAGATGGTGATTCTATATATGAGTCTGCTGTGCCCGACTCTTTGTGACCCCATGGACTGTAGTCCACCAGGCTCCTTCATCCATGGGATTCTCTAGACAAGAATACTGGAGTGGTTGTCATTTCCTTCGCCAGGAGATCTTCCTGATCCAGGGAATGAACCAGCATCTCTTGCATTGGATGGCAGGTTCCTTATCAATGAGTCACCTGAGAAGCCCCTGATTCTATATAAGACCATAACTAATTCATCACGTATTGAATATTCATGTTTATGTTCCTACCTTTAAGATTATTCTAGGAATAACTCTGACCTCCTGTTGTCTATACCAACAAGCAAAGGTATTTAGAAGTAGGAGTATGATGTGTTACCTTCACATATAACCTATAGCACTTGAAAGAAGCATGTCAAGAATTTTGCTTCCCTCTAATAAAAACTAAAAGATATTTGACTTTTAAATAAGTCTGTGGGAGGATAAAAGGGGAAATAAAATTATTTAAGATGAGCAATATTTAAAAAAAAGAAACAGTACTTCATGCTGTGTAGGAAGGGAAAAAGATACATTAATAGTAATTTAGTTAAATTTTGCTTTGCTAAATTATGAAAACATCAAAACATCAAATCAAAGTAACATTTTAAAGACCCAACTTCACCTTACACACTGAAAATAACTAATAGGCCAAATAAGGAACATTTCTGAATTGCATGGATTATTAAAAGGGCACAGTACTTCCTGCTTGCTCTCCCATACAAAAATAAGGGCATTTTTTTTTATCTTCAATCAAGAGGAAAGGGGCAAAGTGGTAGATAATATTATAAAGGAACAATTTATAAAACAAAAATAAAATAGATTAAACTCAGTTATTAAATGAAATTTGTAGCAACGGAAGCTCTTCAAGTGATCTAACATCCCTCTTTGCTATTATAAAAATTACATAGCCTACCTTTGTCTGACAGCCCATTAAATGAATAAAAATATGTCTTTTGTGAGTACCATTAGTTTTAGTAGAAGGAAATCCTGAAGAAGTGCATAAGAGTATTTCACTGAATGAATTCAATATGAGTCTTTACCTTTTAAGACAAGCCTGAGGTCACATGGAATTCCCTCAATTAACAACAAAAAAAAAGCAATAATTCCAAAGTATATGTGTGAAATAGTGTTACTAATCTCAGCTGCCCCTTTCTCAGTGTTCCTACACCTAAAATATTCAAGTTTGCCTTGCTTTACAGCTAGGCTTTTGCTTTGCGTCTTCTGGCCATCTACCCTCACTCTGATCCTACTCTTCTCTCACCACACTAATACTACTCAGAGAATTTTTTTAAACAAAACAGGACCACAATTTGTCAGTTCTAGTTGGTGATTTTCTGTCTACTAGGGAGGCTGTATGTTGTAGGGGATGGAGTCTGAATTGAAATAATGGTCATACTATTCATTGTTTTCACAAACTTGTGAATTTTCTTACATTCTCTGAACTTCATTTCCGCATCTGTAAAGCAAAGAACTAAAGAGCCCCTTAATGAAAGAGAAAGAGGAGAGTGAAAAAGTTGGCTTAAAACTGAACATTAAGAAAACTAAGATTATGGCATCTGGTCCCATCATTTCATGGCAAATAGATGGGGAAACAGTGGAAATAGTAAGAGACGTTATTTTTTGGGGGGCTCCAAAATCACTGCAGATGGTGACTGAAGCCATGAAATGAAAAGACACTTGCTTCTTGGAAGAAAAGTTATGTCCAACCTAGACAGCATATGAAAAAGCAGAGACATTACTTTGCCAACAAAGGTCCATCTAGTCAAAGCTTTGGTTTTTCCAGTAACCATATATGGATGTGAGAGTTGGCCTATAAAGAAAGCTGAGCACCGAGGAACTGATGCTTTTGAACTGTGGTGCTGGAAAGACTCTTGAGAGTCCTTTGGACTGCAAGGAGATCCAACCAGTTGATCCTAAAGGAAATCAGCCCTGAATATGCATTAGAAGGACTGATGCTGAAACTGAAACTCCAATATTTTTGCCACCTGATGCGAAGAACTGACTCATTTGAAAACACCCTGATGCTGGGAAAGATTGAAGACGAGAGGAGAAGGGGACAACACAGAATGAGATGGTTGGGTGACATCACTGACATGATAGACATAAGTTTGGGTGGGCTCCGGGAGTTGGTGATGGACAGGGAGGCCTGGTGTGCTACAGTCCATGGAGTCATAAAGAGTTGGACATGACTGAGTGACTGGAATGAAACTGAAACTGAAAGTTGCTGCAAGAATTAGAAGTAGTACAGTCAAATCTGTTTATGCAATGCCTGACATGTATTAGACCTAAAACAAATAGCACCATTTATATTTTATTGCATTTCTACAATTAAGTTTTAAAGATTCATAATTTGGACCTAGGAAGTATAACCGAGGAAAAGTTGTGATACCTTAAAACTTTCCAATATAACACACTAAAACTTTTTCCCACATTTATTATCTCAGTTGTTTCTCATGAAAGAAAGAAAGGGAAAATAACTCTAAGGTAAGCAGAAAAGATGCTGTTTTGCTTTAGAGGAGGGAAGCAGAGGTCCAATGGGTGGTTCAAATCACCACCATCTAGCAGATCAAGGAGGAAAATTAATTTCTTGTGTCACTGAATGCTCTAAATAGTGTTATTGGAAACAGCAGACAGCTAGGGATTTTCTATTCTTCTCTTTCAAAATTTTCCTCATTTCAGTTGATGGCAACATTATCCTTCCATGTACCTGACACCATACATCTTGGAGTCACTCTTTATTTTTATTTTTTTTTTATTTTTCAGTGGGTTTTGTCATACATTGATATGAATCAGCCATAGAGTTACACGTATTCCCCGTCCCAATCCCCCCTCCCACCTCCCTCTCCACCCGATTCCTCTGGGTCTTCCCAGCCCACCAGGCCCGAGCACTTGACTCATGCATCCCACCTGGGCTGGCGATCTGTTTCACCATAGATAATATACATGCTGTTCTTTCGAAACATCCCACCCTCACATTCTCCCACAGAGTTCAAAAGTCTGTTCTGTACTTCTGTGTCTCTTTTTCTGTTTTGCATATAGGGTTATCGTTACCATCTTTCTAAATTCCGTATATATGTGTTAGTATGCTGTAATGTTCTTTATCTTTCTGGCTTACTTCACTCTGTATAATGGGCTCCAGTTTCATCCATCTCATTAGAACTGATTCAAATGAATTCTTTTTAATGGCTGAGTAATATTCCATGGTGTATATGTTGGAGTCACTCTTTATTCACCTCTATAATACCTTCATATATTACATTTACTCAGTCAGGATTAAAAAAAAAAAAAGGCTTCTAAATATCTCCAGATTTCTGCTAATTCTCACTACCAACCCTGGTGATCTTCTGAATTTCTCCAAATTTCTACTGTTGCTACCTGGCACCCTAGCCATACTCAGTTCTCAACATAGCAGCCAGAGTTGTGTCTGACTCTTTGGGTCCCCATGGACTGTTGCCTACCAGGCTCCTCGGTCCATGGAATTCTCCAGGCAAGAATACTGGAGTGGGTTGCCATTCCCTTCTACAGGGGTCTTCCTGACCCAGGGATTGAACCCAGGTCTCCAGCATTGCAGGCAGATTCTTAAACTTCTGAGTCACTACAGCAGCCAGAGTGACTTTTTAATAATATAAGGGAGGTCACGTGACTTTTCTCTTGAAACTTTCTAATGACTCTTCTTTTTTTAACCCCAAGTAACCAGGAGTCTACAAGTCTTTACATTATCTGACCCCACTTAATTCTCTTCTCTCTCTTTAGTTTTCTTAACCCAAGCCAAACCTCTTATTAGCCAAACCCCTCTCTGTGATCCCTTGCAAGGCCCTCTGGGAATGCTCTTTCCTCAGTATTCTCATGGGCAATTTCCTCACCTTTTTCACATCTTTGCTAAAACATCACCTTCTCAGTGGGGCTTATCCCTGACCTCCCAGTATAAAATTGGGGTTTATCCTCAGGATCTTGTGAGTCCCCTGCCCTGATCTATTTATCTTTCTTTTTGTAGTGCTTTTCTCCTTCTAACACAATATGTAATTTATTTATTAAGCATATTGGTTACACACTGACTCCCCCCACATTAAAATTCAGGCTCCATAAGGGTAAGGAATTTTTGCCCTAATAGGTCCAAAGGGTTTAGATGGGTGACCAGCACAGAAACATGTGCCACCTAAATGAATACTGTCTTCTGCCTCCCATCTCGCTTTTAGATCAAAATCCTAACCACCTCCTCCCCAAACACACCCACACATGCACACACACTTGATTACTTGTGACAGACCCACTGCCCCTGGGCATTCATTACACCATAGCTCAGTGGTTCTCAAAATACTTTCCAGGTATCAAAACTTGTCTAGGTCAAATTACAAAGGATTATTGATTAGAAGAATAAATTCCTCACTATCCCTCCAGAAAAGCTATATTAGAATTTCTGGTAGTCAATCCCATTTGCACAGTGGTGTCTGAGACCATTAGCTAGCCTTCCGTCATTTCCCCATCAGGCTTTCTTCCATCTCAGCCAAGTTTTTCTTGCAAAACTGTAAAAACAAGCATCTCCTAAAGTGCCAATAATTGAAAGACCCACCAGAGCCGTTTGCTCCCACCTCCCGTATTCTGCTCCAGCAAATGAAAAGCACTGGTTGGGGTGCAGGTCAAGGTGCTAAAGGCTAAGCATTCTTAGTTCATGACAGAAGTAAAAAACGTATCACAGTCTTGTCACTTGTCCCTTTACAAATAACTTCTTGTATTAGTCTTTTCATACTCTTTTCTTTTTTTTTTTAATCATGCTAGTTGGGAGCTATTTTCTCTTACGTCCTCCTCCAGCCCTTCCCATCCCTACCACCACCTTAGGAAAACCTGCAGGGGACCCTTCGACCAGCCTGCTCAGATCTGGGAAAGTGGCCTGCTCTTTTCCTCAGCTCTGGTTCTCTTTGCCTCGTCTCATCGCTGTACTAGTGAAACACGATGAGAAGATGAGGTGCTAGGCAGAGATGGGAGGAGCTAAGAACAATTTCAGTTCCTGGACCAGAAGCATGTGCCTCGTCCAATCCTGCTTCTCAAAACAAGGTGTGCCTTGTAAGTCTTTAGCTCATACCCATGAAGAGGTCTTTGGCTCATATCAATGAAAGTTGGGGTTTTTTTTTGGGGGGGGGTGTATCCAAAAACTCCCTAAAGTTAATTTGCAGAACGCATGTTTTATATTCCTTGTTTTTATGGAAGCAGAGTACAATAGCTTCTTCAAATTCTCAAGACATTCTGAAAATCAAAAAAGTTAAAAGTCACTTCCTTCAGGACTCAAGGTTTGATAATGATAAACGTCCTCATTGGAAATCTTCTTTGTATAAACAAAATGTATTCTTTGTTCCTATTTGCCTCACAAAACCATGGTAATATCCTTATAAGATATTTTTAATTCTGCTCTTTGTTAACATGCACCACCAGGTCAAGAAAACAGGTCTGTGCTTTAACTTCTCCTTTCTGAGATTAAAGTGTGAAGAAACAGAGCATCCCAGTGTCCCTACATGTACTGAGCAGTGCTTTGGTTCCAAGCCCAGAATCTATCACCAAACCCTCAAACAACATCAATCCTAGAACTCGTCTTTTAAAAGCTATTTGGTAATGGGAAATATGATACATCCTTTTCCAAAATCAAAATTTATCTTATGTATATAAATTCCTTCTTTGATTTATAAAATAAATTTAATCTGCCTATTTTACTTTCTATTTATTTCCTAGTAGCACATTAGATTTTAAAGTAATCTGAAGCTTTGATTAGGAGGGAAATTTTGAGAAGGAATTTGCATTTAACTTCATTTTTAAAAATTTGAAAGCAAATACAAATTTTCATCATACTGAAACATTTAGAATAAAGCCAATAATAAATTATCATTGTTTTCTCTTAATTCTTTCATGAACAAATGTTATTTTTTATTTCCTCTGCTGTTCAAAATGTGGTGTATGTTACTAGCAAACATTTAAAAATGCAAAGATGTGTCTTGCTCCCCAGAGGCTTACAATTTTGAAAGGTGAATGAGACAAATATACCCATAGTTACAAAGTAAAGCATTCAAGGTTATGATATACAGTATAGACAGTAGATATGAGAGTTCACCAAAACAGAACTATCTTTGTGTTGGAAGGTATTCATGGACGGTCCCACTGAATGAGAAAGAGAATTGTTACTTAATTATAACCATAATGCTCACTGGGCAATTTTATTATTCAGTGTTCATCAGAATCATTTATAAATTTTGGATAAATTTGATAATATACTTTTATAAGACATGAATAGCATGGCAATTAGATGCTTAAAGTTTTCAGTAAAGATTTAGTTCATTAATCAACTAGTGTTGAAACATTTACCAGCCCTCTGCTGATCTAGGAAATGAAGATGGGAAGAAAGCCAAGTATTTGATGTAGAACAAGTTCCAATGGTTCAGTGTCCACCCAGAAAAAGAAGCGGTTTCAGGCACACACACAAAAATGTTTCAAAATGAGCTTTAAACTTAACACAAAGGCAAATAATTATAGCTTACAGTTTGTAATCAACGCCTGCTGTGATACAGGAATTGCGAAGTCTTTTGAGTCTCCTTCAAAACACCATTTGTGAACTTTGAGCTCTAGAAAACTGAGTAAAGAGCTTTTTCATATATAAGTCTCATGAGCTTTGAATACTAAAAATTCATATATACATAGCATGTGCAAAATATATATAGCTGTTGGAGGGAATGTACATTAGGGCAGCCACTATGGAAAACAGCATTTGAGTGAGGGCTTCCCTGGTGGCTCAGATAGTAAAGAATCCACTTGCAACATGGGAGACCTGGATTCAATCCCTGAGTTGGGAAGATCCCCTGGAGGAGGGCATGGCAATCCACTCCAGTATTCTTGCCTGGAGAATCCCCATAGACAGAGGAGCCTGGCAGGCTGCAGTCCATAGGGTTACAAAGAGCTGGACATGACTAACGGAAGGTACATTAGTGCAGCCACTATGGAAAATAGCATGGAGATTCCTTTAAAAACTAAAAATAGAACTACCACATGATCCAGCAATCCTACTCCTTCACATATATCAAAAAAGATGAAAACTCTAATTCAAAATGCTGCATGTACCCCAATGTTCATAACAGTACTACTTACAATAACCAAAGCATGGAAGCAACCCAAGTACCCATCCACAAATGATTGATATAAGATGTGGAGTATTGCTTAGCCATGAAAAAGAATGAAATATTGCCATTTTCAGCAGATGGCATTGAACCTAGGGAATATTATGCTTAGTGAAATCACTCAGCCAGAGAAAGAGAAACATTATGTAATATCACTTATATGTGGAAAACAAAAATAATACAAATGAATCTATATGCAAAACAAAAACAAACTCACTTCCCTTTATGGTTACCAAAGGGGAAAGGGAGGTGGGTTGGCAAGATAAACTCGGACTGTAGGATTTACTGATAGAAACTACTATACATAAAATAGGTAAACAACAGGAATTTACTATATAGCACAGGGACCATAACCTATAACGAACCTGAGATATGCAGATAATACCATTCTAATGGCATAAAGTGAAGAGGAACTAAAGAGCCTCTTGATGAAGGTGAAAGAGGAGAGTGAAAAAGTTGGCTTAAAACTCAACATTTGAAAACTAAGATCATGGCATCCAACCCCATCACTTTATGGCAAATAGATAGGGGAAAAGTGGGAACAGTGACAGATTTTATTTTCTTGGCTCCAAAATAACTGTGAATGGTGACTGAAGCCATGAAATTAAAGGCCACTTGCTCCTTGGAAAAGCCATGACAAATACAGAAAGTGCATTAAAAAGCAGAGACATCACTTTGCCAACAAAGGTCCATATAGTCAAAGCTATGGTTTTTCTAGTAGTCAGGTATGGATTTGAGAGTTGTACCATCAAGAAGACTGAGCACCAAAGAACTGATGCTTTCAAATTGTGGTGCTAGAGAAGACACTTGAGAGTCCCTCGGACTTCAATGAGATCAAACCAGTCAATCCTAAAGGAAATCGACCTTGAATATTCATTGGAAGAACTGAAGCTGAAACTCCAGTGCTTTGACCACCTGATGCAAAGAACAAACTCACTGGAAAACACCCTGATGCTGGGAAAGGCTGAGGGCAAGAGGAGAAGGGAGCGGCAGAGGATGGTTAGATATCATCACTGACTCGGTGGACATGAGCTTAAGCAAACTCTGGGAGATAGTAAAGGACAGAAAAGCCTGGCATGCTGCAGTCCATGGGGTTGTAAAGATTTGGACATGACTTAGAGACTGAACAATAATTTGAAAACATATATATATATTTATATATATATATATATATATATATACACACATGTATAACTGAATCACTTTGCCATATATCTGAAACTAGCACAATTTTGTAAATAAACTATACTTCAATAAAAAACTTTTAATTAAAAAACATATAGTATGTGCATGTGTATATATATATGTATATCAACATCATCAAAAATGTAAAACACAGTAACATACTTGACTTGAAGTTGACCATTTAATAGTCACAGTTTACCTTGAGGCTCCAAAAGCACTATGCTTTGTAAGCTTATTTTATTTGGGAGATGAGTGGTACGATTTTGTTTAATATGTGTTCAGGCATCTGAATTTCTTCCATGTGCCTATGTGACACAATATTATCTGCTAACTTTTTGAGGGTAGAAACCACAGCAAATATTGCATATTTCTGTAAACATTAAGTACAAGTATTTTGTTTTCAGTCGATGATGAAGACAGTCAGAGAGCCAAATCACCTGAGTTATCCCTTCTTTTTCGTGACTAAATTACACATTGGTTTATGGATAAAGAATAGGATACTTGTTCCAGTTCTTTTTGCTGAGAATTTTTAAGTACCCAAATCTCAAAGGATTATCATAGTTTTGAGCTGAGAGTATAATAGGTATGGATATTATTTTTCAGGAACACCAGGAAACATTATTATGTAAATTACTCAATTTTATTCAATTTCATATAAGTTAGTCTCTTGGTTCAGAAATATAAATTTTATGAGAAATCTACTGACTGACATTTAATAAAAGTGTATTTTTTTTAATAAGAAATCACTTTAGTTTTCTAGGCCTCCCATTTTGAGAAGATGGAAGAAACATGTTTTATTTATTTGGGAATTATGTAACAGAGTTATGAAATTTTAATCAATCTTCACATAAAAATAAGCAAAAGTCTTATTCTTAAAGGATAAGAACCAGAATATTTTTCTTATTTTCTTAGAATACAAAATTCTTAAACCCTAAATAAGTAGACATTATTTGCTTATTCGAATACAAAAAAAAATGGCTTCACCCAAAAATAATTCTAGGAATTAGGAATTTTCTATAGCAACATTCCTTAAGACAAGTCATAACCAATGTACATTTGAAACTTTGGAAATAATTACAAATGTTGAAACTATCAATTAAATAAGATAAATTAACAATACTTACAAGGATATGTTTAAAAACTTAAGTTTTGGTATCTATCTGCTCTGTATCTAAACTCTTAGCCAATATTTCATAATAAGAAAATATCATTAAAATCCATAGAATAAAAGCAAATACGCTTGACACACATTGGCAAATTGTAACATGCTCTCAATCAATACAAGCACCGATAATAAGGCGACTATCATGTTGTCTCTTTAATGGTCCAGCACTCTGGTGATGAAGAATAACCAACTATTATTTTATTGCAACTCTACCTGTACCACATGGACTTTACTAAATGTTTTATTGGAAGTTTCAAAAGACTCAATTTGCTGACTTTCCAAGCTGTAACAGAAACATAATGTTCCCCAGGGTCAGTCTTTCTGGACTCCCTACTGTCCTTGTTTAGTGTCCCTGCCCCCCTCCCCTGCTGTCTGGCTCATTCTGACTTTTGCAATAGCCTTGATAAATTCCTCTCATGATCCTTATCTACTACCACACACTGAACTCTTGATGTAAAACATGGAGTAAAATCATCTGGTTTGTGAACTAATAGCACAAAACCCTACCTACAATACTGTTTTTCATCATTTCTCAGAACCCCACTGAGTTTTATTAAGATACAATAAATATAAAATATTTATATTTTATATATACTTATATATAAAATACATTTAAAAATATAAATTTATTTATTTGCCAGAAAGTGAATCAGTGACTTACGTGCATTGAAATCTCACAAGAAACCCATCAGATAAGAGACATTACTGAGGCAACCGAAGATTAAGAAGGCTAAGAAATCTGCCCAAGGTTATTAGCTAATCAGGGGAGAAATTGGCTCCTAAGTAGCATCACATCAAGTTCATGTGTTTACCTACCTATACTAGATTGCCCTCTCTCATTAATAGAAGGAAAAATTCTATCTGTACTCTAATAAATTGGTTAATACTGTGTCGATAGCTCTGGTGGAAGATTAAAAGTGTTTATTGTGATTTATCACACATTTTAGCACTTCCTAGGTTCTGTGGTTTGCTTTTCATGGTAGATGGTATAAAATCTATGTCATTCATCTTTGCTACCCTCTTCAAGTCAGGCAGGGACATGGACCTCTCTGACTGAGGCAAAGTGAGCAGAAGTGACATGTGTCACTTCTAGATGGAGATGCTAAGAGCTGAGGGTGCTGGCCACGCTCTTTTCTACTTCTGTCCTGGCAACACACACAATTCCGCACAGTGACTTCTCTGTCCTATGGGTTCTGAGTAAGTGTGTTAGTCATTCAGTAGTGTCCAACTCTTTGCAACCCCATGGACTGCAACTTGCCAGTCTCCTCTGTCCATGGAATTCTCTAGGCAAGAATACTAGAGTGGGTTGCCATTCCCTTTTCCATGGGATCTTCCTGACCCAGGGATTGAACCCAGGTCTCCTGCATTGCAGGCAAACTCCTTACCATCTGAGCCAACAATAGTAAAGATAGTAACAGACATTTGTGAGTGAGATATAAGCCATGGCTGTTTTAAACTACTAAGATTTATACTGGTTGTTACCTGGCTTATCTTGGTTGCTTTCTTCACCAAATTTGTTTCATCTTGGAGTCTATTTTTCGCAGAATACCTATTCACATCTAATAAGATGCTGGCATGACACAGGAAATGGCTGGAATGACTTGTCCTTCATGCAGTACTTGTTGTCGCTTTTCACTTGCTAAGTCATGTCCAACTCTTTGCTACCTCATAGACTGCAGTTCACCAGACACCTCTGTCCATGAGAATTCCCAGGCAAGAAGACTGGAATGGGGTGCCATTTCCTTCTTCAGGGGATCTTTGGGACCCAAGGATTGAACCTGCATCTCCAATGTCCCTGGGATCCCCAAATGAACATACCCAAAGTATATAATTTATCTATTCTGTTTATGGACATTTATGTTTTTCAATATTGTTGCTTTTACATAAAAAGCTGCTGTAAGCATTATTATGCTTTAAGCATATCTCTGTATAAACTTGTTTAAGGGCTGCTGTAAAGTACACATCCAGAGATGGAAAGCTTCTTCAGCTTTACCAGATGTTGGCAAGTCACTCTATAAAGTTGAACACATTTCCATTAATAATACTATCAGCAGTGTAAAAGGTATACTCCTGCTCCAGGCTCTCACCAGCACTTACTATTATCAGCCTTTATAATCTTGATCAGGTTGATGGATGTGAACCAAAATCTCATTTTAATTTTTATTTTCATTTCCACTGGGGTTGAGCATCTTGCTTTTATTAGATATTTAAATTTCTTCTGTTCACTGCCCACTCATTTCCTTTATATACTTTTGTACTAAGAGTTTTGTGCTTTTCATATTGACTGCTAAAATTCTTAATATAATTTAAATAATTTATTGCTGGTTATTATCTTTGTATACATTTATTTCTGTCTCTAAGTTGTTTTATTCTACTCTATTAAAAGTAACATTTTATCAGAATTTTATTATTTTAATGTATTCAAAATGATCACTGCTTTATTTCATAGTCTGCTTCTAGATGCATTCTCAGACTTGCTTTGTGATCTCCTACCAATTCTGTGATGCCTGGGTATCCTTCTGAAAAATCTTATTTGGTTAAAATTGATCAGAGACAATCTTTGTTGCTTTCAAACTGACCAAGAAAAACTGAAAGCCATACTATGACTTTATCTGAAAAATAATTACCTTGGGCAGGAAAATCTTTGCATAATAACACAAAAGATCTGCTTATTTACAGAATAAATATATTGTCTTTCTGAAAAATTTGAGATCAGGTAGTATATATAACAACACCTGGTTGAGACAGCATATTTAAATTTCTGTATTATATGAACTCACATGCAAATAAAAAAGATAGTCATATGGCTGATGAATACTTTTGAAAAACAATATTAAATTATTGAATATAGTGTGAGATGGAGACATTTTTGCACTGCTTCTCATTAACATGGAACTTTCTGCAAGTTTCTGTGAGCCCTTGCCTTTTGTGAAGCTGACTTTGAGTAAGAAAGACAAGCACAATTAAAAGAGAATGGAATAGAATCTAAAGTTCCAGGGTTATAATTCTCAAGTCACTTCTCAAAATTAGACAAACTGAAACCACTTGCAAAATGATGAGAATAACCGTAAGGAATATAAAAATCTCAAAGTCTTATGAGGGCCAGGCTATTTCATCTACTAAGATTTGCCCTTAGTCATCCAGTCTTAAGAATAACGATTGTTCTTGGAATCTCTCAGGGGTCAAGAGATGAAACCAGAAGAGTTTTTTCTTTTTTCTTCCTGAGATGGCTAAATAGCATTAAGGAGTCATAACCCATTAATTTAAAATTTCATCTTACTGAAAAGTTCATCTGGCAAACTACAGAATAATTAGGCAAGGTTTTTAAATAGTTGTGCTCATAGTACTGCTGTTTATTGCTAAGTGATACCAAAGATTGCTATCTTTTTTCCTGTCACAACAGGAAAATTGGTACTGTGATAACTAATTCCATGAAGTTGAACTTCAGCAATGTCAAGTCTAAGACATGTACACCTGGCAATGATATATTGAAATATAACATGTGTGCATGTGTATGTGAAAATATGTTTAGCCATGTTTCAAGATTTGAGAGAGTATAGAATACAGTTAAAATCTCAAAGTGTACAATTCCTATTTATTCCTCTTTGGTTCTTTTCACTGAATCTCTAGATTTGTTTTTTCTGATCCTGGTGCCAAAAAAAAAGCTGATAAACATGACAATGGTATTTCAGAGTAGAAGCCAGTCACACCTTGGCCTTCAGTTTACACTGTCAAAAGTTCCAGGGATCAAGGGTCAACATTAACTTGCTATTGAAAATTCACCAGTCTTCCTTAGACTCTTTTGTACTTTGCTATTACTCCTCTTCTAAATTGCTCCTAATCTAGTTTGGATAAAGCACAATTGGTGTGTTTAAGGCTTTAATTAGTTGTCAGGCTGGGTTTTGTTTGCATATGTTTGGGAGTAATTTATCCATAAAGAGCCTTTCTATTATTGCTTTCATTTGGGTTTCATTTTCCTGACAGAACTTGAGTTGCATAAAGAATGCTCACCTTATAGCCAATTGTCATCTTATTCTCACAAGAGATACAAATTCATAGGAATACTTGATAATAGAGAGCACTTAATGGATAATACTGAATATTATTCTTTTATAGCCAGTGTAGTTGCTGTTTATAAATAGAAAAGAAAGAGCAATGTTAACAAAGATGAGAAATAGTCCTCTGGTTAATCCCCCAAATCATTTTATCTGTAATTAATCTGTAGTCAGAACAAGCAGTTGACATAAAGAAAAAAAACCATTGTTCTGACAAGACCTCTTCATTGGGTAAGAGTTTCTTGATGAAAATGTGGGATTTCTGAATCTATATTGTTTCTAAGTGGTGGGAAAGTATGTTAACATGCAGCATTAACATGGAGTCCAAAGGCAAATGGGAAAGAAATAGTAGAAACTCGCAAATGTGATGTCCTTGGTCACGCTTACTTTCTTTGTAAATGTTCTTTCTACAATATACACTACAGCAAACTCTGACTCTCCATAGGACAAAGTAAAGCCATTCAAATTTTTCAAACAATTTAATATCAGTTTTTGGTGCTCATATTTTAGGGTCTTCAAAATAATGCACATATTAGATTGCTGGTCCAAATATATTAAACAGATTTTTCATTTTTATTTTACAGTCCACACTTCAGAATCCTGTTACAAACCCCCAGTGGTACTTCTGGCCTGAGGACTTGGCAAAGTACATATGGTGCCTCATTACAACAACCAAACTGAGATAGGTGTAAGTCATTTCTAACAGGGTTGGGTGCATATATATTTAAGAAAAGAAGACTGTTTATTATTTGCTTCCTCACAGTGGTGCACATCAGACTCTGCAATCAAATAAAGCTGTACTGGGACCGCACCAAGTGAAATATTTTTATAATAACTAGGAGAGTAAATATTTGCTTCCTTTTACAGGAAGAGAAACCACCCATCTTCATTGGCAACATGCAGTTGTGACTGTGACAGGCATCATTTTTCCTGTGATTCTCAGGAAGTCTCTCTCCCCGTCCTTACCAGCAGGGTAGACAACAGCAATTCGCCCCCCTTGTGATGGTACCATCTTATACCCGAGGAAGCTTACATAATCCAAACACTGCTTTGGAATAACTCCAGAGCAAATTGGACTTTTGAGAAGAGTCTGTTAGGAGTGAAGGAAGTGCTGCTTCCCACAACCCTGAAATTGTATGACGCTCATTTTGCCAATAAACATACATAATGGCCTAAGCCTTTGTTGTTGGGGAGTAGCCTGTTCCTTATACTGTCTCAGGGGGAATGAATCTCTTCTTTCAGTTTCAGGAAGGAGCAAAGGAGGACCCTCTTCTCGCTCATCCTATGACTGTCCAACTGGGTATATTTAGGGTAACGCTTCCTCCATCTGTGAGTCTTAGGGTGTTAGGTCTTGCGATCTGTCTGTCGTCAACTTGACAGATCTCTGAAGGCCAGGACTCATCTGTACTTCTAGGACCCCACTCACTTTTGATGGACATGTAAACTAATTCAAATTTCCAATTATCTGCCACCACAAAAGAGAACAAGATAGGTCTCTATAAGCTGGTATGAACAATTACCAGTATGTGTAATTAAGTGAAAAGGTGAAAACAAGTATGTATAGGATTGATATATGACTTCAGTGCAATTAAAAAAAAACAACAGAAAAAGTAAGGGAGGGAGGGAGGAAGAAAAGGAATGAAAAGAAAAGCCATAAAATAGTGAAAATGATACCTATGGAGGTAGATGGGAACAAGGCAGGACAGAAACAGTAAGAAGTGTACCACTTTTTATAGTGTAATTTTTGAACCATAACAATATTTCATCATATCACATATTCAAAAATAATATTAAATTAGAAGTAGAAAAAAATGAACCCTAAATCATATGTACAGAGAAATCAATGAACCTAGGTCCATAGCAAATGGATAACATGGACTATGAAAAAAAACTAATTAAAAAGAGAACTTTCAAATACAGCACTTAATGTCCTATTTCAAGGAAAGAAACAAATCCAAAGAAGTCTTAAAGTTTACTTAGTAAGTTTGTTATTAGTGGAAATAATAGTTGTGTAATTCTAAAACTACTGTCTGTGTGTGTATATATAGACAACTATTGTTGTTTAGTCACTGAGACGTGTCTGATTCTGTGCGACCCCGTGGACAGTAGCCAGCCAGGCTCCTCTGTCCACGGGATTTCCCAAGCAAGAATACTGGAGTGGGTTGCCATTTCCTACTCCAGGGGATCTTCCAGAACCCAAATCAAACCCGCATCTCTTGCATTGGCAGGCGGATTCTTTACAGCTGAGTCACCAGGGAAGCCACAATTACACCAGTTTTAATTGCCTATCTTACAGTTCTTAATCCATAAATGATGTAATCTCTTAAAATGAAATCCACTTTATATTATAGAATACCTGTGTCATAGGAACTCAATATATATTATAAAATTTGCAATTTTCTTTTAATTCTGAGGGACTGGTACTATTGCATCTGTTTAATAGACTAAGAAGAAAACCAAAAAAGCTAAACATTGGCTAATAAAATGTAGAACCAGAGGATTTCACAGGGCTCTTACTTCCTTTTATTACATTTGTTAGCTTTGTATGAGCAATTTTTAAAGCTATTACTTTTAACATGAAATAAGAATGAAAATAAAATAAACCAGTAGCACAAAACTGAGCATTATATCAACATCTTTATTTTCTAATTCTGTCATCTTAGACAAAAGCTCCAGACAGTCCACATGATTAATATTTTGTCTGGCCTAGAATAAATTCTAGGTTTTGAAAGATGATAAGTTATGAAAATTAAATTATGCTTAGAGACAGTTTTATCCATAATGTCACACTCCAAAAATTAACTGCATGGGGAGTAAGAGAAAATATCACACAGAGTTTAGGAATGTGAAGCCATCCAAAGGCATCCTGGTTTTTAGAAATGCAATCATTGCCAAAAGGAGCTTGAAAACTAACTCAGAACTCATTTTCCCCCTTTCCTATTACTGTTTTGGGAGGGAGAGGAAGGAGGGACTGATAAGAGGTTCTTGAAACTAATTCTCAAATTGGACTTCCCAAATAATTTCTTTCTATGTCTACATCCTGTTGAAGTACTTTTTAACTCTGAAGCTAAATGACCACAAAGAGTGTTTACCAAGGGCATATCAAAAGAAAAAAAAAAACACACAAAAAACACCGCCTCATAATGATGTTCTCTTTTTATCTTGAAACCTAAGTGCTGGTAGATTCTGGGAGAAGCCCCTGGCACATACGTGAACCACAAGTGGCAGATGAACCATTAGATGAGAAGAGTACCGGCTGAGCATTGCTTTTTAAGATGGTTGTTCATTTGTGTAGATTTGGGGTTTGAAAGACTCACACTGTCTAGGCATAACTGCAAGCAGAAATAAATTTGTGGTTGCCTTGTTATGTATTAGGGAAAGCTACTTTGAGTGATATCTATTTTCATTTTATCAGGCCAGATTGCATCTTGAATTATGTCCTTTTTACAATAAACTATCATACATGTACACACACACACACACACATATATATATACACATATATATAGGAAAAAGTGTGTGGAAATATTAAAAAGACCTTGTGCCGATCTGTGGGTATTACTATGAATAAACAGGAGTGGACTGAGCAGAATGCTACCCTATTAGGAATATCAATGTTGAGAAACGACCCTTTACATTTTGACTTGGAGGTTTCTGGTTAAGACTCTACCTTATTTTTTTATTATAATGTGGTTTCCTTGTCTACAGCATCCTAAATTATTTATTAATTGAAGTTGAGCCTAACCACAGCCTCATTAATAATTAATTCTTCTTTTGGATCTGTGTGCCTTCACGTGATTAAATGTCTGTGTTTTTGCTTATGGAACCCACAACCTGCTATTTCGCATTGATTAGAAAGCCTGCACAAAGAGCCGGCGCCCATTATGCAATTCCCGAAGGGTACTCTCAGTAACCTTTTCCTGAGCGTGTCTAACCTCTGATGCACCATTAGGTGGAGAGAGGAAAAAACAAACGCTCCGACCGCATTTTGCTGCATTGGAAACAATCCAGTCTTTATGGTTTAGGTAGGTTTCTCTTTCTCCTCTTCTCAGCTGTTCTTACGGCACTTATTTTCCCCCCAGGAGCGGGGAGAAGGGTGAGCAGAGGGATATGCCGCACAAAGTGTCCTCATAAATGTGATGGGAAAATAAAATGACCTTTTTTAAAAAAGTCTGCTTTGTACAGAATTTTCAGCTTTTATCCAGCATAACTTGATAGACCAGATTATGCCTGAGCAACAAACCACTCCTGAAGCGCAGGCACTTCGCAGTAAGAAAGATTGATTTTTCACTCGGGCTCATGCTCCAGTGAGCTTCCCAGGTGGCGCAGTGGTAAAGAATCCACCTGCCAACGCAGGAGACACAAGAGATGTGGGTTCGATCCCTGGGTCTGGAAGATCCCCTGGAGTAGGAAATGGCAACTGCACTCCAGTATTCTTGCCTGAAAAATCCCATGGACAGAGGGACCACAAAGAGTCCCACATGACTGAATGCATGCATGCTCGTGCACACACACACACACACACACACACGCCTCGTGCAGATGGGTGGAGGCTCTGCTCCACACTGTCCCCTAGAGATGGACCCAGCAGAGGCTGCTTCTCTTGTGACTGTGCTCCCTGCAGTCAGGCATGCTCAGGCAGGCTCCACATGAACGGAGAGGCTGCAGGTCGTGAGTGAGTTTCTCATCATCTCAGCCTCAAAGAGACACTTTGTTTCCATTCATAGATCACTGGCTATCACGGCCACATGAGTGGAGATGGAGGGGCAAATGGAATATTTGGTGAGCATTCCTGTCTATGCTCCAGTTCTTCCACCTAGGTATTAGACATCCTTCTGCTCTCTTCTTCCAACAGATGGGCCACACTTAACCACCTCCCAAGGGAGCCCACATGAAACTTCCAGCCAGTCACAGATTCGGCCTAAAGCCCATGGTCTCATAATCATCTCTTGTTGTTTAGTTGCTAAGTCATGTCCAACTCTTTGCGACCCCATGAACTGCTGCACACCAGGCTTCCCTGTCTTTCACTATCTCCCTGAGTTTGCTCAAACTCGTCCGTTGAGTCAGTGATGCCATCCAATCATCTCATCCTCTGTTTCTCCCTTCTCCTCCTGCCCTCAATCTTTCCCAGCATCAGGGCTTTTTCCAGTGAGTTAGCTGCTTGCGTCAGGTGGCCAAATTATTGGAGCTTCAGCATCAGTCCTTCCAACGAGTATTCAGGGTTGATCTCCTTGCGGTCCAAGGGACTCTGAAGAGTCTTCAGCACCATGTTCAAAAGCACCAATTCTTCAGCACTCAGCCTTCTTTATGGTCCAGCTCTCACATTCGTACTTGACTACTGGAAAAACCATAGTTTTGACTATACGGACCTTTGTTGGCAAAGTGATATCTCTGCTTTTTAATATGCTGTCTAGGTAGTCATCTCTACCTTAGCCCATGTATGGCTCTTCCAGGTCCAAAGATGTATATATTAAAAAGATGAGGTTACATTCCGTGGGATGGAAAAGAGTTGGACATGACTGAGCAACTAGCATTTTCTTCGCTTTCTTCTTGTTACTGCCCTAACTAATGAAAAACTCCCTCTGGGGAGAAAAATAGGTAGCATACAGTAATGACTTTTGGTACCAACTCTAAAATCCCAGTGAATACACATTGTGGAGGGCACCCTCAGTGGAGTGGGGAATAAGCCTTGATTCCTATATCTCGATGCTCATTCACATCTAAATTGGGCCTTGGGGAGTTTTACCTTCATTGTGGCTACACAGCTTTCTGAGCCCAGTTCCTCCCCACGGGACGTTAGTGATCTGTAATTGTCTCTACCCCTGCTCACCAATACTCACTGCCCCTCCGGGCAAGGGGATCACATGTCCCACTCCATTATCTCTGGATTTCTCATCATTCCAGCCAAGATCCTATGGGAAGTGGTGGTGTGACATCTAGGGTAGGACCTGCTCCTATGCTCTTTACCTTCAGCCACTTTGATTTGCGACACAGCAGGGAGTGGTTGTTTCAGGGGGATCCAGAGTAAAGAGGGCATATAGAGCACGTGTGCCAAGGAGAAATGAGCTTTGCCTGAGATGAGCCAGTAGTATTTTCACTTGCTTGTTGCTACAGCATAACTTAACCTATCTTAAAACTGAGATAAGTCCTAGGGTCATTCCAAGGCTCCATCTCTTTTAGTTCAGAGGTTTCTTTGACAATATAATAATTTCAAAAATTTCATAGAGTTTCATATCCAATCCTCTCCACTGACCCGATGTGCCAATAAATGCACCCGACCTTCTCTCTAAGACATAGTTCTCATCTGCTGAATAGTCATTTGCTTTCTCATCCCGGTGATTCTCAGTGTCTTCAAATTTAACGATGGTGTCTAGAGTCCCTTGGGCTTCAGTGAAAAAAAAATGTTTTTTTCTGGGCTCTAATACTTAGTTTAATTGTTCCCTTAAGCATTTTAATTAGTTGAAAGATTGTACTGAGCAGGCTTCTCAAAAAGGCTTTCTCAACCCTCTTACTACTGGGTGTCAAAGCAGTTGACTCTTTTAACAGTGAAGGACCTAAATGTCCTCATTCCCTTTCATTAAGCTGCAAATTGACAATTTCTAAGCTGAAACCACCTATTTCTTCTAAAACCCTGTGAAATACAACCCTAAACCATCCCACACACACTGTTCATGCTCCATCTTCCAACCTCTTCCCACAGAGCTACCTGAATCAGGGATTTTATAAGATCTGCTTACCAAATTATCCCGGGTTCTAGCTCTAGAAAACAGTTCACCCCTGCAAAACCAGACTGCTACTGACACTAATGGTAAAGAACTTGCCTGCCAATGCAGGAGATATAAGAGATGCAGATTCAATCCCTGGATTGGGAAGATCCCCTGGAGGAGGGCATAGCAACCCACTCCAGTATTCTTGCCTGGAGAATCCCTGTGGACAGAGGAGCCTGGTGGGCTAAGTCCACAGGGTTGCAAAGAGCTGGACACCACTGAAGCAACTTAGCATGCAAGCACACACTGTCAATCTAAAGCAGTTCTGAAATTAAAAATCTTATTGAAAAAATTGGTTGTTACCTTTCTAACTTGACAGTCATTTACTCACTAGCCACCAAACCCAGGGCCAAACGCTTGAAGATGTCGGCGTTTTTTTTAAGGCAGCAAATCTCTCCTGGTACCAGTTTCGGTGTTAGTCAGGTTAGGTTAGGTGATGCTGACATAACCAATAACCTCCAACTTCCTGTGGCTTCATATACCAAAGGGTATTTCCCCATCACAACACACATCCCCTGCAGATGGACAGGAGGTATGCTCTAGACAGCCCAGAAGAGACCCAGTCTCTGGGATTTCCACTAGCTGGAAAAGTAGCAGCCTTTATGTAGGCTTAGCCTAGAAATGACACAAAGCACCTCTCCCACAATTTTTTGACCAGAACTGGTCCCATGACCCTGCCAACTTGTAAAGTGACTGAAAAAAATATAAAGGAGCATATGAAATCTTTGGTATTGCTATTTCTATAAGAATAATGTAATACACTGATCAGATTAAAAAGAAGCAAGTGACTGTAAATATGAACACAATGACAGGAAAGAGAAAAACTTATTATAATAACAACAGGGCACAGGAATTATGGAATAAACAATCAGATTTCTGACATGCCTGCTTGCATGACAGCAATATAACATAATCATGTCTGAAGTATTCAGAAGATGACTCTCTAATTTGCATATTTTATCTCTCCCTTGCTCATCTTACTCTACTGATAGGTACTATAAACTTCTGGTGATCACTGGGCTTCCCTGGTAACTCAGTGATAAAGAAACCACCTGCCATGCAGGAGACATAGGAGATGTGAGTTCGATCCCCAGGGTGGGAAGATCTCCTAGAGAAGGGCATGGCAACGCACTGCAATTTCTTGCCTGGAGACTCCCATGGAGAACAAGCCTGGAGGGCTATGGTCCATAGGGTCACAAAGAGTCCGACATGACTGAAGCGACTTAGCACACTCACATGCCTGGTAGTCACTACTTAGTACAAGATATAAAACTCAAACTAGGCCATTTAATATTTTACAGTTTCACTGGCAAAGGTTACTAACCCAAGTGCCAATAACATGTATTGCTTGTACACTTGCAATCTTTAGCAACTGTGTGGTTGCTAAACCAGAACATTGCTTAAACCAGAACATTTTGAGAATGAAAAGAAATATTAAATCCACAATGACAGATCATTTAGTTTCCTTTCTCTAACTTTAAGGCTCTATAAAGAGAAGCTATAGGAAGGTTACAGAATTAGGGAGGTCACCACATGAAGAAGCATCATGTATAAGCCCAGGCTGCCTGACTCCCACATCTAAGCTCTTACTCACTCTGCAACCTGAAAGGCCTGCTCCTTTCCCACTAGAGGGTCATAATAGTAGATGCTTTAAGCTGAGACAAATGTATGAAGAAATTCAGGGAAGGTAGGAAAGCGTTGTTTGTGTTGTATTTAGTTGTGATGATACCATGTTCATCAGGAAAGAGGCAAGCACACAGGTGAGGTTGAAGAATACAAAGAGCCTAGCGGGGCCAACATCCGCTTGAAGGTAGAAAGTGATTAAACGGGGCAAAAGGTCAGGCATCCACATTTAGTGATTCTGGAAGATTGGTGCAGTTCTTCATTTTTAAAAACAATGTGTATTAAACGTATTCAAAAAAATAAACATAAAAAAGAGTAATATCCAATTTATGTAAATAACTAACTTATACTCTGATATACAACTCAAGCATATCCATTGATTTCTGTGTCCTTCCAAAGTCCTAATAAAACCTATATGTAATCAGATGCATTGTGTAATTCATAAAATAGGCCATGGAATTTGTTCGACAGCATAACCTGATGGAAGAAATAGAAAATGCAATAGAAGTGAAGTCAGCAGATAAGTTAACAGAACTCAGAAGCAGTGATGTATCTCATTGTCACAGTGCAGTCTGGGAGTTTCATTTTGTTCTTAGCATTGTAGCCTTTTAGGAACATTCATCAACATACCTACCAACAATCAAAGTCCATGGATATATTTGGCAGGAATCCCTTGACCTGTCAGGCACAGTGAAAGTGGTGACAAAAGGGGCTGATAAGGAGACCGAGGGTAAAAGAGAATGAATGAGTCAATGAGCAAATGAATGCAGAGTCAAACTAGAATTTAAAATACCCAGTTCTGTCCCTCCACCACTACTCCTCAACTATATGTAGAGATAGACAGGAAATATTCTCCCTTCACCTCCAGGAGTCTGTGACTTTGACCTCTAAACACTAACATCCAAGGTAGGCAAGACAGCTGCACAACAAAGTAGTGATTGGGCATTTTTTTTATAACTTTCAAAACTTTTTCAAAACTAGCATTTGACCTACAAAATGGGCAGTCTCCACTCATATTTACCAAGGCTTCTCTTAGAGAGTTCTTTATTGACAAGGTACAGCTTAGGTTAGGCTTATTTGATAATTAACAAGGTCATTCCCACATACTGGATTAAACTTTAACTTAGATGGATATTAGATGTTTGATGTCCCTTAAAGAGACAGAACTACATTTATTAACTAAGTTATATACTTTTTGCTATGGATAATTATTTTAAATGACCCATAAACTGTCAGAAATTGATTTAGATTTGCAGTAGAGTTTCAACCAGGTAATAATCACAGTCAAATGAATCCTTAATGGCAAGGTAAGTTGGTATTTTCCATCACATGTATATGGATGATTAGCCATGACTGTATGTAACACTACTAGCAAAAGGAAAGTTGATAATATTTGGAGATACAAAACATGTAATCATGTAGTTACATTTGGCATAAATTTAAGTATGCTGAATATATGAGGATAGTTTGTCATCAGGGTGCCCTGTTGTCTAATTCAAAGATCTAACTGATAAACTAGGTTTTTCTAAGTGGCTGATCACAAATGAGCAAACATTATTTCATGGTGGGAATATCAGTACCATATGACCAAAATTTGCTGATGGCATTAGTTTATGAATTTGTTTTATAAAAAGAAACATTATAGATCTTAGAAAATGGTTAGCCTATGTTATCTTTGTGTTTTGACAGTAATATGGAGAGTCTTTTTCTCCATAGCAGTCTCCGTAGCATATAGACTGTTTTGAGAGCTGTTAGTGCCAACACACTCCCTTAGGATTCTATGTTCCTCAAGCTTAGTTATGGAAATAAGTTTTTTTCAACTTACCTATCTTTCAGAAATGAAATAATGAAGTAAAATAAAATGCATAGACATACTGACTATAGGGCTTCCCTGGTGGCTCAAATGGTAAAGAATCTGCCTGCAATGCGGGTTTGATCTCTGGGTGGGGAAGATCCCCTGGAGAAGGAAATGGCTACCACTCCGGTATTCTTGCCTGGAAAATCCTATGGACAGAGGAGCTTGCTGGGTTACAGACCATGGTGTTGCAAATAGTCGGACACAACTGAGTGACTAACATATACTGAATATAAGGATTTTGCTTCTATTAGAAAATAAGAAATCTGACATAGAGAAACAACAAATACAGAAACTCTTAAAAGACTGTAGAATTTTAATGTTTTAACAGTAACTCCAAATATTGAAAACAGTCTATAGTCCTCATTTTCTTCTCAACTAGCAGATGGGCATTCTGATGGATTTCATCCCTTTGTTTTTGTCCCTGAGCGTGGCACTTAGTAACTTTCAGTGGACTTTCTGACGTCATCTTAAGGAGATACCTATTTCTCCACAAGAACTCCTCATCCCAAAATGGGATATCAAGCAAGCCATAGGTTTCTTCTCTCTGTTTCAAGGAAACAATTCATATTCACCTAGATTTGAATGCATGCTAAGTCATTTCAGTCATGTCTGACTCTTTGCAACACTATGGACTATTACCTTCCAGGCTCCTCTGTCCACAGGATTCTCCAGGCAAGAATACTGGAGTGGGTTGCCATGCCCTCCTCCAGGGGATCTTCCCTACACAGAGATCGAACCTGCATCTCTTACATCTCCTACATTGGCAGGTGGATTCTCTACCATTAGCTCACACCTGCAAAGCCCAATCTAGACTTAGTAAACTCCTTTCCCCCAGATTCTACCCCTCATAGGAATGCCATGTCATGTCAGAGGACATAGCAAATAAACGAGAGCTTCATTAAAAGTTCTTTCGGTTATTGTTAGAGGAGGTTCTACTATGTGTGGAGAAGGCAACGGCACCCCACTCCAGTACTCTTGCCCAGAAAATCCCTTGGATGGAGGAGTCTGGTAGGCTGCAGTCCAAGGGGTCACTCCGAGTTGGACACGACTGAGTGACTTCACTTTCACTTTTCACTTTCATGCATTGGAGAAGGAAATGGCAACCCACTGCAGTGTTCTTGCCTGGAGAATCCCAGGGACGGGGAGCCTGGTGGGCTGCCGTCTATGGGATTGCACAGAGTCGGACATGACAGAAGTGACTTAGCAGCAGCAATAGCTACTATGTGCAAAACAGGACTTCAGTTACGTTAGCATTTTATTTAATGTATTTTTATAGCAAAGTTGCAATCCTAATTTTGGATTCATGTAACACCTAAATATTTTAATCACAGAATGCAATGTAGCCTCTTATTTTTTTGCACCTGGATAATAAATAGATTTTGAAAAAAGAGAAGAGTTGTAGAAGTAATATATATTCTTTATAATATACTTGAATTGTTTTACTCCATCATAAATGAAACATAAATTAGGGAGCAAATATGATTTGCCCTCTAGATGGCATCTAACTATTATTGAAATCAAAAGTTTGCTATGATGTTTTGAAAGTTTGAGAGAACACATCTGCCTTTACTGCCATTGCCTGAGCATCCCATGCGTTGCCTCATCGTTAAGGAGATTCACTGGTGGCTCAGAGAGTAAAGAACCTGCCTGCCCATGCAGGAGACCTGGGTTCAGTTCCTGGGTTGGGAAGATCCCCTGGAGAAGGGAAAGGCTACCCACTCCAGTATTCTTGCCTGGAAAATCTTAAGGACAGAGGAGCCTAGCGGGCTACAGTCCATAGGGTCCCAAAGAATCAGACACACCTGAGCAACTAACACTGGGTCACAGGCATGAAACAGCCACCCAGTCTCCTAACACTAATCTGAATACTTTAGTGTCCCCACCAGCACCTAACACCCAACATAATGGTATAATGAGATGGGGCCTTGTCAAGGTAATTACATCCCTTAGATGGGATTAGTGCCTTTATAAAAGAGACCCTGCAGAGCTCCTACCCCTTCCCGTCCCCCCTGTGAGGTTATAGCTAGAAGGTGCCAGCTATGTGCAAGCGGTTCCTCACCAGACACCAAACCTGCTGGCACTATAATATTGGACCTCCTAGGCTCCAGAACTGGGAGAAATAAATGTTTGTTGTTTATAAACCACCCAGTCTATGCTACTGCGTTACAGTAGCCCAAATGGATTACGGTGACTGGCACACCCTACGATGAAAGTCAAGGTCAAACTCCAGCCACTCAGCTCCAGCAGAGCTAGTAATGACCTGGATCCTTCAGGTATGAAGAGGGATCATCCCACCAGGTAAAGAACCACGATCAACTGAGGCGCTTACTGGGAACAAAGGAAATACAGAATGGTTTGTAGCAGAAGACAGTTACAAATACCAGCTATAACTTTAAGACCAGCTGCAGAAATCAGTACTATAATTATCACTATAATTATAATTATTCCCTTATTTTCTTTTTAATATGTTTGTGTATATACATAAAACACAAACACGTGTATATATATCAAACATATTTCTTTTCTTCTACAATCATTATGTGAGCCCATTATTTAAATAAATCAATCTCTCTCTCTCTTAGAGAGATAAATGGGTAGGTAGGTAAGTAGGTACATAGATATATAACAATAGAGAAGATAGAGACAGAGATTTATCCTATTATAGTCCTAATAGGATATCCTACTATAATCTTAATACAATCATACCATATCTGTTAGAGAACAAATTTAAGTCTTTTGAGGGTAAAAGCTACTTTATGTGACCTCTATAAATGCTTTTCACAGAAGAAATTCAATTAATGTCTACTAACAAAGGTCCAGTGTTTTATGAAGCCACTCCCATTCTGAGAAGTGGCTTTAATTTACTCTTGTAAACATGTATATATGTTGTTTTAGCATAATCTGTGCTCTGAAAAGATTTTCTTGATAAACTTCATGTGCATGCTCAGTGGCTAAGTTGTGTCCAACTCTTTGCAATCCCATGGACTATATCCCACCAGGCTCCTCTGTCCACCGGATTTTCCAGGCAAGAATATGGAGTGGGTTGCCATTTCATTCTCCAGGGGATCTTCCTGACCCAGGAATTGAACCCATATCTCCTGTGTCTCCTGCATTGCAGGCAGATTCTTTACCACTGAGCCACCTGGGAAGTTCCTTGGTGAAACTTTATAAAGCTCTATATAGTCTAGAAAATGATCTCATATTTTGAAGTAATGTAAGTCCAAAGCCAGATTGTTTCCCCCCCTGGATCATTTCTATAAATAAACATTAAAAGAGAGAGACATAACTATGCTCCAACCTACACCACATTTTAAAGAAAATAAAAGGAGAGGGAACATCACGTCTGCAACACACTGCTAGACAGGCTCCTCTGTCATGGAATTTTCCAGGCAAGAATACTGGAGTGGGTTGCCATTCCCTCCTCCAGGGAATTTTCCCAACCCAGGAATGGAACCCATGTCTGTTGCATCCCCTGAATTGCAGGCAGATTCTTTACCATCTGAGCCACCGGGAAAGATTCATTGAGATTAAGGAATTTTCAAGAAAGACTGAAACTAAAAGGGACATTGGAAAGGCCCTTTGTAAATTTGGGTAGCTCACACAAGGCTTTCTCTCAGGGATTTTGAAGGCTTAAATACACTGTCTATGACTACAACGTGTCTCTCATGAGGCAGCCATATTTACGGTCATATTACAGCACACGCTGCTTGCATTAGGGTCCTATTGCTTCTCTAACAAATGATCACAAACTTTATGGCTTGAAACAGCACAAGTTTGCTGTCTCATCATTTTGTACAGCAAAAGTATGAATTTGCTTGAAAGGTCTCTCTGCTTCTAATTTCATATGACGAAAACCAAGGCATTAGGCCCTGGGAAGAACCCTAGCTCATTTGACTTGCTGGTAGAATTAAGCAGTCTTGTTTGTTGTCAGACTGAGGTGTCTGCTTCCTTTCTGACTATCAACTGGGGCCCACTCTTCATTTAGGGGCCTCCCTCTAGACCTCACAGAAGGTTGGCCCTCCACTGCAGAACCGGAAATGGAGTGTGGAATCCTTCTCATGTTTGGAATCTCTCTGACTTCCCTTCCCCCCACATCTCTCTTCTGACTCCTCTTCCACTGCATCTCTCTGACTCTAGCCAGAGAAAATTCTGTGCTATAAAAGTTCATGTGATTAGGCTGGGTTCAACTAGATAATCCATGATTTCTCTTTATTTTGTGGTCCTTAACCTTAGTTGTTGTTGTTCAGTCACCAAATCATGTCCAACTCTTTGTGACCCATGGACTATAGCACTCCAGGCTTCCTTGTCCTTTGCCATTTCCCAGAATTTGCTCAAACTCATGTCCATTAAATTGGTGATTTTGTCCAACCATCTCATCCTCTGTCATCCCCTTCTCCTCCTGCCTTCAATCTTTCCCAGCATCAGGATCTTTCCCAACAAGTCAGCTCTTCACATCAGGCAGCCAAAGTATTGGAGTTTCAGTTTCAGCATCAGTCCTTCCAGTGAATATTCAGGGTTGATTTCCTTTAGGATTGACTGGTTTATTTAAATTTAAATAAATCTGGCAATTTAAATTGCCTCAGTTACCCAGGCAGTTAGGGCATGGACATTGGCAGCAATGGGGGAAGGCATTATTCTGTCAGCCACAATGTCCCTACTTTATTGTTTTGCTAGCCGGATTGTTCATTTTCTAACTTTCACTATGGCATATGCTTGAGAAGCTCAGGGCTATTCTGTTTCTTAGGAGATACTAAAAATCAGAGGTTTGCTGAGAAAAATATATATTGTGCTACACATAAGAGTTGGAAAGTCTTCAGGGATATTATCAGTATGCTAAAGTAGTCTCATGAAATATCTATTATGAGATTTTTCCTATGAAGGCTACTACATACCATCTGAGCTGTCAGAACACCCATGTACATTTGTGCAGGATGTGTACTGCACAAATGCCCAGCGGAGAGGCTGGAATCCATCAATGCTTTACCTCCAAGCTGTCCTGACAGTGCTACCTGGGTTCACTGAAGCCCTGGAGCTTCCTCCCTCAGTAGTAGTGGGAGACATTCTGACACATTCTTATTCTCCAGCTCTCTTTTCTCACCCGTGGGGATGCCCAGCCCTTTTCTCTTTATTCTTGTTATTCAATTGCTGCCTTCCCAATTTCACCATACAGTCCTAAAATATCTCAACTCCCAAAGTAGACCATTTTTTCATTGATTACATTTTATTTTAGCTTGACGTTTTCCTGATACCGTCTAAGTGGACACTGTAACTTTATCAGTAATATCTCTTCCCACAACATTGTAGGGTAAACTATTTCTGGGAAGAGAGTTCATTACTTCTGTGGGGATTCCTGTAAAGCGCAGTCAAAGAGGGGGGCCTTTCCTGGTCAAAGCACCTAATCACTTTTCTCTCTAGACTTTTTTTCTATTGTACGCTGCAGTTCAACTTGGTCTCAAAACCGTGCAGTGCCATTAACTGTAATTTTTGTTCTCTAGTGTTTATTCATATGAATGAGGCACTCATGGTTAAGTTCACCTTACACTAAGTACATGTTAGAACATGCCATGTTAAACACTTTGAATATAAATATTAATAATTCCTTTTTCAGTATTGATCATTTTTATCTATCTGATTTTAATGGACTATAAAAAATCTCCCTGCTCAATTCTTGTGAAATCTTTTAAGGTTAATTTTTTTTTGAAAGACTGGGGGGAAAAGATTGACACAATTTTATTTAGCAATTTTGAGATCTGAACTAACATAAAACTCAATAGCTTTCACTGTTCTCCACATCTCAGGGAATTATGTCCCATACACTACATGAGTCTGCATCAGGCTTTCTAACATACACAGAGTCTCCATCACTCTTTCTTACTCAACCTACTTGCCACCTCAAGAGCTTCTGAAATTAAAAATGTTCTTCAAGATCTGGCTCTAATACCACTCCCTCCATGAAGATTTCTTTACTCATTCTACCTAAGTGTGAGTTCTCATGCCTGTTTTTTCTTTAGCTTTTATAGTTTTGGTTCTTTCATTTTTATACTATAATCAGAGGACCTGGTACCATAAATTTTTCTGAGCATATATGGTATCTTGGTTTCTCCAAACAATGGGTTGAAATTCCTGCTGTGCTTTTTCATAACTATATGAAAGACTCAAGAGACTGTTTTGTTGATATTAATGACAGACCTATAAGAGTATATGAATTTTGGTGGCAGATTTTAATCTGACTGCGTGGAAAATTGACCCTAGTTCAGGTTACAAGTTCTTTAAAACTTAGTACTAAATATCTTTGATCAATTTACTATGTCATAACCAGAATATCATCACACACCTGATGGCTGTACAATGAACGCTTGCAAGGAAACAATAATATGAAGCATTTTATTCATTTTTTAGACAGAATTTTAGAAAGAAGTTGAGATTCCAACAGTATATTGCCATCAACCAAGCAATATTAAAATTCTGTGCTGTCTGTGTGTATATGATTCACCAGGCACTGATCTAGTACTTTTTTTTCCTTTGGGTTGTTTTAATTTGTTTATTTTATATTAATCATTTTTTAAAATGTATTTATTTTTAATTGGAGGATAATTACTTTACAATACTGTGTTGGTTTCTACCACGTATCAACATGGCTCAGCCATAGGTACACATATGTCCCCTCCCTCTTGAAGTTCTCTCCCAATCCCTACTCCATCCCACCCCTCTGGGTTGTCACAGAACACTGGGTTGAGCTCCCCGTGCTATAGAGCAAATTCCCACTGGCAATCTATTTCACACATGGTAATACATATGTTTCAGTACTACTCTCTCCTATCCTCTCCCTCCGCCACTGTAACCCTAAGTCTATTCCTTATGTCTGCATCTTTATTGCTGCCCTGCAAATAGGTTCATCAGTACCTTTTTTCTAGATTCCATATACACATGTTAATATACAATCACATTTGACCCTTAGAACCATCCTATGTGTGTTAGTTGCTCAGTCATGTCCGACTCTTTGCAACCCCATGGGATGTAGCCCACCAGGCTCCTCTATCCATGGGATTTTCCAGGCAAGAATACTGGAGGGGGTTGCCATTTCCTTCTCCAGGGGATCTTCCTGACCCAGGGATCGATCCTGGGTCTCCTGCATTGCAGGCAGACTCTTTACCATCTGAGCCCCCAGGGAAGCCCACAGCCATCCTGGGATGTCCGTATATTTGCTATCCTAACCCCAAGAAGAGAAAAGCAAGACAGGAAAAAGTAGATAATTTGTCAGAGGTCACCCCGCTAACAAATGGTAGTGCCAGGAGGTGAAGCCAGAGCCTGTGCTCTGAATCACCAGGCTATACACTAAGTGCAAACACCTTTCCTTTTATTTATGGATTACCTCCAGTAGTCTGGAGCCATGGGTACACCAGGATCTAACCATGAGTAGTCAGTGTTGAAACCTAAGTCTGAGTTGCTGGGAGTTTCACATGCACAGATGATTCTATAGTCAAATATTTTTGGAAAATGCCCTTAATAAACACTTTTTTCATAGACTCTGTGATAAACAGAATACAATTTTAAAAGCTGATGGCCTAATACAGTTGTTCTGTAACAGACAATTCTCATTACTTTCCTAAGAGATTATTAAAGCACACACATTGATTTCTGTCCCAGTCAAGAACTCCCACATTAGATCCTGGGTGGGTCCTCAATCAGCAGGTGCAATTACAGCTTTAGAGTTAAGATTTATAACTGGTAGGATTCACCTCACTATAAGTCTATCTACACTCTACATTCTGCAAGCAGCTTTTATAGTAAAAGAGCTAATGTCATTTCCCATTATTATCTTGCTAATTCCAGCTATTTCAAAATTCAATTATTCTTTACATTTATTAATTAGTTCATTATAATATGGAGGTTTCTAATTATCTAATTAGGAGCTTACAATACTTCTGTAAAGCTGAAATAATTTAGAAGGAAACTTAGCAAGAGTCGGTACTAGCTAAAATAAAGCTGGTTCTTTAATCTCTGTAGCCTGTTTATTCTAGTGTTACACATTTGCTGTATGTCTAATCCCTATGTTGTATATGTTATAATGCAATTTTCAGCCTCCCTGCTCTCTCTTTCAGATTTAGAAATAGCAAGCAACAGTAAGCATAAGAAAAAGTGGCGCACTGCACGTACCTATTCATATATCTTAAGAATTGGTTTCTTCTAAAAGCACATAATACTTAGCATCAGAAATGCTACATTAAAGCAAAACAGCAATTCTCTTGTCTTAAGGAAATGGAAAAGTTTATTAGCAAAGCAATTAAAACACAATTATTGTCCCATTTATATGTCCATTTTGCTCATACACTTGCGGTTGAATCACATTCATCTTGACAGTGAATACAGTTGTTTTCAGGGTTTTTCCATTGTTTTACAGGGGTTTATGAGAATATTTTATCTATAGTAATGGCAGACCCATCAACATATATATCCATATAGAAATGGCAGACACATAAACATATATATCCATATAGAAAGACTCTAACCTGTATTAGTAAGTGATTGATTTCAGTTTAGAATGTTAGAGGCATCAAATTTACAAGAAAAATAATGATTAATTTATGGAAAGAGGCTAATGTATTTTATTAAATGCAGCCTTTATAAACTTTTATTTTTGCAAGAATATTTTACTGAGTAAACTTCCCAACTTTTAGACACATTTCCTCATTTTTATTGCCTGTGGGTATCATTTTCTTTGACTGGAAGTTTAACAAAGAAATAGAAAATTTTTTTTTTAATCTTTCAACATTGAGTATCTGTTCCCTTACAGATGTGGGAGGGGGGCGGTGTGTGTGTGTGTGTGTGTGTATGCAAACACAGACAGACGTGGCTTTGATCTTTTTGTGATTCTTACAGAAGAGGGGCAAGAAACTTCAAAAGATCCACTGGCATTCAGTGGCTGGAAAGACTGGTAATTCAGGGTTTATTGTTAAATCAAAAGTTTGCTTCAGGCTTGAGGGTAGCTTTTGTGTTGCTGAGCGTACTTGCCTAAAGAAAAAGTGTTAAGAAGCCTTCAAGTCAATCAAGAAACAAACAATAGAAGAGTTGAAAAGAACTGCTGGATATTATATATAAAGCCCATCATCTGACAGATTCTCTGCAAAAAGTGAGGTATTGTCTCAAAAGTGTGTCTCATGTCAAGAGGACTACAACAGAGAAAATCACTTGAGCAAGACATGCAAAGGGCTTGATCTTTCACTCCTCTCTATCTCCCTCCTAAGCTTAGATCAGTCAAAAAGTATTTATTGAACACCTATGAAGTGTCACAGGCTACAGTCCCATGGGGTCCTAAAGATTCGGACATGACTTAGCAACCAAATAACAACAGTGAAGTGTCAAATCATAGCAGTGAACAAGATAAACACACCCTGAAATTGAAAGTGAAAATCAGTCAGTCGTGTCCAACTCTTTGCAACCCCATGGACTATACAGTCCATGGAATTCTCTAGGCCAGGAGACTGGAGTGGGTAGCCTTTCCCTTCTCCAGGGGATATTCCCAACACAGGAATCTAACCCAGGTCTCCCGCATTGCAGGTGGATTCTTTACCAGCTGAGCCACAGGGAAGCCCACACATGTTTTGGCCTCAGGCTTTTCACATCCTGTCTTATGCTACAGCAGAGCATCCCTCCTTCTAGTGTTGGACTTGGTCGGTCAATTGTGTCTGATTCTTTGCGACCCTGTGGACCGTAACCCTCCAGGCTCCTCTGTCAATGGCATTCTCCAGGCAAGAATACTGGAGTGGGTTGCTATGCCTTCTCCAGGGGATCTGCCCAATCCAGGGATTGAACCCTGTCTCCCGCATTGCAGGTGGATTCTTTACCATCTGAGCCACCAGGGAATCCCTCCCTTCTACTAGACCGTCCACTATTTCAAAACAAAAAGTGTGCTTTGTTTTTTTAACCACCCTTCATGTGTTAGACAGAATCCTATACATAGTATGTGTTAAACATTTAATTTGGTGCCAACTCATACCACAAAATCACCCAACCTGGAAGCTATAATTAACTAAATTTCTCACATCGCTTCACTTTCAATCAATAAACTGGTCCTCTCAGTTTTGCTTTCTAATTAGCACTAAACCATCTCCCCCACTTTAAGTTTGCTTTTCCATTTTCACTGTTCCCATCAAATCATTCACTTTGGTTGAATTAGTGTCTATACTCCAAGTCTTGTTTATTTCTAGCCTATTTCCTTCACTGTTGGACCAGCTCTTCATCTGAACAGAAACAATCATTTTAAATCTGGTTTAAACTTTCAATAGGTCCCACAGACTTTGCAATAAAATCTCAACTCTTTTTAAACTATACAAAGTCTTTCTTTGCCTGTTCCTTTGCTCTTTTGATTGAAATTTTTAAATTTTTGTTGTTTATAGAACTGTGATCAGGAATACACAAGAGAGCCAAGACTGTAAAATATTGCAGACAGGATGACTGCCTCTTTAGAAACCAGTTCTCTTGCAGAAAATTCTTTTTCTTCTTCTTCATAAAGACCAATAAATGAGTATGTAAGGAAAACCAACAAAATATGCAGAAGTTTTACCTATTCACTTTTTTCATTTGTTTCTGTGTCCATTTTCTTTGGCCTGACAATTGCATTCACATAATTCACAGCAGTACACAAAAGTAAGTTTATTTAATGTCTTTGCGATTTAAGAAAAACAAGAACATATTATTCCAGAGAAAAGAAAGCAAGCTCTATGAGGAGTTGTACAGGGGAGGATGGATTTCTCTTCATTATTTAAGAGAACTTGGGTTCTCTGTTAAATAGTTTGACAGAAGTAGATAGTTAAATGAACAGAAGATCCTTCCACTGCAGGTAACAACCTTATTTATCAGAAATGTGCAAAGTGTATGACAAGAGAGCAGACAGTGTGTTCACTGGAACACGGAGTACATAGAGGTGTGTGCTGGAGGTCAGAAGAGTCTGAGGAACAAGACTACAGAGGACCTTCAACATCCAACTGGGCACTCGAAATACAAAACGTTGCCTAAGCACCATAAGAGGATTCTGAACTGATGTTAATTAGAGTGTTTTAGAGATTACTGAATCCTGGATATGGGGAAGAATTGCTTGAAGGGGGTTGAACTAGTGGCAAAAAAACAAAAACAAAACAAATAAATAAAACCACTAAAATAAGAAGGATACTGAACTACAAAAATAAAGGCTGTTTTTGACAGTCATTAAAATAGAATGGACTCCACCACTGTCTTTTGGGCAGGGTGGCTTAATGGAAATATGGACAGGGCAAATAATGACCAGGCCTGGAGCCAGGAAAGATAGGAAGACAGCCATGGAGGCCAATTACAGTGGTCTTTGCAATTCAATTGCTATCATTAAGTAGGATGTGATTTTAGTGGCTTCATTCCTCTAAGAGCTGTGTGCATCAGTGTGATCCAAGGTCTCATATCCTCCATTTTTCAGGTTCCATAGACTCACATCTTCTCAACGAAACATTTACTTTTATTTGTAGTATAGTGGCTGTCACATTTATCTTTAACTCAAAGAATTATCCTTTGTGATGCAACTTTTACTCACTTTCAATGTGCTTAGATAAAGTTATTGGCCAGTGGTTGAATGACTTGAATGTGGAGGTCAATAGTAAATTTCTAGCATCTTAACAATCATTCAGGAAAGAACTAATTGGACTCACTGACTCAGATTCTGTAAATCTTTTCATCATTATCACTACATTATCACAGATGGCTTGACATAGCTTCATACCATAGCATGGCTTATTTATTAGCTTTTTGACTACAAAAAAGTCTCTGTGATTTGAGTTTCAAATTTAGTATAAGAAAAAATGAAGTCACAATTCATTTGAAAAAAGTTATGTATACTGCATTTGTAAAACAATTTTAAAAATGAAACAAGTTCAGGTTAACAAAGAAGCAAGAAACTCTGTGGAACTTCTGGTCATGTTTAGGTTTCAATATGCTCTCTTTTATAAAAGCCTCTGAAAAATCTGAATAGAAAAGAAGATGTGGAGTTTTAACATTAAAGAATTATAAATTCAAGGCAAGATGTGAAAAGCAATTTCTTTAGTCACTGGAAAAAATTAGCTGGCTTCCTGGGAAACAACCAGAAACAGCTAACTAAATCTGCTATCAAGGTTGGCAAAAATGGTTGTATTCTCAATATGTCATAATAAATATACAACTCAAAATCCTAATGTGTATGGATTATACTAGAAATTCAAGATATATGTTTAATTGAATAAAAGGAAGTGTGGCTATAGCAAACAACAACTACAACAAAAACAGATCTCCAATTTGACCACTGCAACAACATATATCTTCCACACCAGTCTCTTCTATTAGGCTCTGCAAAGATATAAAATTATAACACTAACTTGATTGAAAATCATTAAAGAAGATTTAAAGAATACAAAGACATATCACGTCCATGGATAGAGAAATTGAAATTCTTTTAGATATCAGTTACTTTCAAATTTGTCTACTGATCTAATATAGTTGTAATCAAAGTATCAACTGGAGTCATAAACATAGCAATCTGACCCCAAAACTTCTATGGAATGTATCCACACAACACTTATGACTTATAATAAAGTGCCCAGAATATATAAAGACTGCCTATGAATAAATAAGACAAATACAAATGACACAATAGGAAAAGTTGGCAAAGGACACAAATAGGTCTTTCAAATTAATGGAAACATGAGTGGCCCATAAACATGTGAAAAGGCATTTTTAACACACACCCAATAGAGCAGAAAATATTTAGTGTCTAAAACCAGCAAATGTTGGTAAGAATGTGAAGTCTTGTGAACAAGATCACAGAACTGATGGTGATAAAAATTGCTACATATAATATTTGGCAATGAGTAATCAATTTAAGTTGTGCACACCCAGTGTAAAACAGATAGCTAGTGGAAAGCTGCCATATAGCACAGGGAGCTCATCTCAGTGCTCTGAGATGACCTAGAGGGGTGGGATGGGGGAGGGAGGAAGGATCAAGAGGGAGGGAATATATGTATACATGGAGCTGATTCACTTCATGGTACAGCGGAAACTAACACAACATTGGAAAGCAATTATACTCCAATAAAAAACAAAATTTTTTAAACAACTAACTTGTGTGCACCCACAGTCCTGAAATTCTACTCCTGCCTATACACTGTAGAAAAACCATTGCATGTGGACAACC
The DNA here is from genome assembly GCF_963930625.1 of Muntiacus reevesi. Classification (NCBI taxonomy): domain Eukaryota; kingdom Metazoa; phylum Chordata; class Mammalia; order Artiodactyla; family Cervidae; genus Muntiacus; species Muntiacus reevesi. Next base: position 34,491,195 of record NC_089252.1, on the reverse strand, counting down.
AGAAGACAAGAATAAAAAACACAGTGAAAACTAAAATAGTTAAAGGGCCCAGATAACCAACACCAATGAAATCCGTGTTCTCCAGTAAGAAGTTTAGAAAGCAAGAAGCATGTTCTGTTTCTTGTCACTGCAGAGGATAACCTCCATGGAGTTTAAAGTCAGCTGTTGTTGCTTAGTTGCTGGGTCATGTCCGACTCCTTTGCAACCCCATGAACAGAGGAGCTTGGTAGACTTACAGTCCATGGGGTTTCAAAGAATTGGACATGGCTGAGTGACTGAGTACATACATACACACCAAAGGACAGAAAATGAAGAAAATAAACATTCACATTATGGTTATGGGCCTCTATCCTTGTTTCTCTGAGTTCGACCTTAATGGGAAAAATCTCAAATACTGAGTACCATAGAACACATGCATTCTTGGGTTTTACTTTCATCACTGGAAATGGGAAGAAATGAAAGGCAAGGTGCTTCCTTATGTTGCAAAGCCCTTCCTAGGAAGTGAGAACAAAACAAATCTGAAGGAACTCTTTACACCTCCTATTCAAACCAAAATTTAATGAGTTTCTTATTGAACATTATGGAGAAGCATAGGTAAATTTTGCTTTATTCTATCTGCAGAATTTAAACTTATTCATGTTTTTCTTATTTTTTACCATGAGTTTTTTCTAAGAAAAAACACTTTTTACAAAGAACAAAGTGTCACTAGATATTGGCCTTGTGAAATGGGTTTTCAGTAGAATAAAACTCATTATGTCCTAAATCTTTTTTATATATGGTTAAGTGGACTTCTTAAGGTGAAGTCTATAACTTTTAACTGATTCTCATGAAGATTATGATTCATAAAAGGTTAAAACCACAGTTCTATAGTTTTGACATTAAAGATCTTTTGAGAGAATTCATCTAACAAATGGAAAATGGTAAAGAAATTTAAAGAAAACCTTCAGGTTAGAAAATCATATCAACAAAAGTTCCACTCACTACCATATACATATTTAAAAAATTATTTGATATAACTTTCAATTTATGAGACATCTCCAGAAATGACTCAGTCACAAATAAGAGTGCACAGCATAGCTTAATGTGCTTTTTAATAATACACACAGCATTTCTATTGCTAAATCTTCCTTTTATTTAAAAATACCTGGAACATTTTCCAGCATTTAAAATCTGCATATTTAGAAGTTCATGGAGAAGTGACAGTATTGAAAGTGTTTTAAGTGTTTCAGAGTTCTGACTCTTCATCATTAATCCTCATTATCAAGCTGTCCAAAAGATACACTGACAATGTATATCAAGAACTCTGGCTAACTCTCGCCTTAAACTTTGTGTTGAACCACTCAGTTTTATATTTTTTCCAGCAGTGCTTTCACTAAAATCATGTTCAATTTTTGACAGTGAACTTACTTTAACTCTTTGTAGACTGGCCTTGGTCATCTCATTAGCATCAATTAAAATTTAAAATCTTTTTTATTAAAACAGACCTTTGTATGTTCTGATGGCATCTTATATGAATTTCATAAGGAAACACTGGTAACAATCACCAGATTCTGAAACACTTTGTTCCTCATTATTCCCAAGATGGATTTCTGAATTTTCATTCATTTATCAGAATCAGTTGTGAACTCATAAAGTGTGCCCTTTTATTTAGCTTAATCTATGACATCCAAAATCATGAGAAAATTCATAAATGAACAACCATAGAATAAATTTATCATGACTGCCACACTATGAATATATATATTAAATGATAAATTTCATATGTGTTCTATATCCTTCCACCTATTTTTATTAAACTGATAATTTGTTATTAATCTTATGTATGGAACCATATGTATTGCCATTTGGTAGGATATCAGTCAGGCAGAAGTGACACTATTAAAATAACATGATCAATTGCACATACCGAAGGCCATCACTTAATGTTTTTTGATATTCATTGCTATGATATTTTCCACACTGAATTTTAAGTCAAAATATCTTGTCAATAGTCAATGAAAATTTATAATTTTAAAACTATAGCTGAACTAATAAAACTTATACTGTGCCATTGAGTATACTTTTCAAAGCTCTGTTAATTTTAAGACGATGGCAAATAAAAGATTCCACCTTCTGGAAATCTGGGAAAATTATAAACTATACCACCATCCTCATTATCTCTAATTATCATGGTTTGACTTTGACCTCTAGGGATAAATAATGTTACTTTCTGCTCTGTATAAAATGTCAACTCTAGCTAAGAATATAGAGAAGATTAAACTCCACTAATTGTATTTTCACTAATTGAGCTTTTAGATGATGGCCAATATATTATTCTGTAAATGATTTAGATATCGGGCTTCCCTGGTAGCTCAGCTGGTAAAGAATCCACCTGCAATACAGGAGACCCTGGTTTGATTCCTGGGTCGGAAAGATCCGCTGGTGAAGGGATAGGCTACCCACTCCCTGTTCTTGGGCTTTCGCTGGTGGCTCAGCTGGTAAAGAATCCACCTGCAATGCAGTTAAAAATAAATATCTTTTCTTTTTAGTTTCATAGCCTATGCTTCTCATCTAAAATGGGAACAATTTCTTATCTCTAGTCAAATCTCAAAAGAAAAAGGCATATGTCAAATATTTTAGCATGACTTGCATATGAGGAAAGATTCTAAAATAGATTGAGTGTCTGCAGTGGGCAGTCACACTAACAGTCACACTGGAGCACAATTGATCCTATGAAGTCCATAATCTAGTTGCTCTGCTATTCTGGACCAACTGTGTTACAAAGTTATCAAAGAATAGATGAACGTATTAAATCATTCCAGGAAGTATCTGAAATTATAGAATATAGGGGAAGCCCAGGAGTTAAACCAGACAAAGATTATCTAGATGGTTGAATGGGGAATGCATATGTCCCAAATAGATTAAAATGATGAGATTAGCAATAGTTTCAGGGAAATTTCTAAAGTGGCTTTATAAAGTGTACAGAGTGGGTAATTTTTGACCATTTATGAAAAGTATTCATAAATACACCATGTGCTAAATAAGTTGCCAATTTGTAACATACTATTTCTATTGCATTCTTCCTAAGGGGTGTCCAGGTTGATCGCTATAGAACTTGGAGGTAGCGACTGCTTTTCCTGGAGCACTTTGCCAGATGGTCATTACTGTGTATTTAGCTGACTTTGATTTTTAATTTCACATAAAGACTAATAAACCTCCGGCAATTTTCTTGTTTTACCATTTTAGAGACAGCTACCTCCACAGCCCTCCTCCAAATATCATTGCACTATTTCAATTGTTTGAGTCAATCTTTTTCCATCTGTGTTCTTATCTCCTAGATTAACTCAACTAGAATGTTTCTTTCCCTCACTGTTTTTAAGCTTCATTCAAGAAAAGAACATTATTATTACATAAACCCTCAACATGGAAGTCAAAAGGGACAGTTTTAAAGGAACTGTTTAAACAGCTTTAAAGGAAAAGAAACTTACTCTTCAAATGAAGAGAAACTGAGATTGCAGAATATGATGAGGAACAAAAGATAGAGAGAAAATACACCAAGAGGGAAGTTTTGGAATATTTGAAATAGAAAATTACCACAGTTTTCCCCCAACTAACCAAGCCAAGTTTCCCAGTTCAACCTATGATTCACTGCACTTTGGGATAAAGCAGTCTCCTTTGTCTTCTTTGTCTGCCTTATCAAGTGTCTTGGACCTGGGCTTCTCTCTCCTTTACCCAAGAAGTGCACGTTTTCACATTAACTGCCGGCAGAAGAGTTTGAAGAGAATAGGTCCAGATGCTACCTTTTCTGTTTACTCATGGAGAACACAAGTGACACAGAGTCCTTAAATCTTACAGATGTCGAGGGCATGCAATACAAGGATAGAAAATGAGAATTTCTAAGGAAGGCAGGCAGAAGGAAATAGACCTGAGCACCTTCTGTCAATTCCATCATTAATGACTCCATTCCTGGTTATTGAAGTCTTGGAATAATCACTCTTTTGAAAAAAGTCACCAGAGAAAGATTAAAAATTAATTCTAACATACATTTTAACAAAATAGTGGGAGGAAAACAAGAGAAAAAAGGGATTTACAATATTTCACTTGAAATTAAGAAAAAAACTGCTACTTGGAAATCTTTACAATGCTGCTTTAATCTTTTAACTCAGAGTCAGTAAGCTAATTACAATTACTTTGTATTTATCATATGAATTAAGCCATACAAAATAGTATACTCACGTTACACATTCATTCTAGCATTCAGAAAAGAGAAATCTTCTTGGGGTTTTAGTAAATGCAAGAAAGACAATCTAAGGAGATACTAAACAGTTTCTGAGACAAATACTAAGTTTTCTTATTCCATTGGTAATCTGAAAAATATTTTTCTGATAATTTAATTTCAGAGAAAAAAAAATGTATGTATATTTAATGTGGTTCACAGACCAGCAACATCAGATGCATCTTCTAGGAGTTTAACAGAAAAACAGGTTCTCAGGTCCCTCCCCAGGTCTACTGCATCTAAATTGGCATTTTAACAAGATCAGATCCTGGGATGATTCATGTATACATCCAAGTCAAGAAGAACTGCTCTGTTTTCAAGTAATGATTTATGAGTAATCCAAGTATAGCATTTGTCCTTCACGAAAACTTTAGGAAGAGTTGCCAGTGTTAAAATATTCAGCTCAATAAGCCCACAATACACTTTACATATTAAGTGAATGGGTTCAGAATGTAAATCAACATAGCAAATAATGCAAATCATTTTATTTTATGTCTTCCGTTATTCTGACTCTCACAGAAGAATTGAGTTACTGTAATTGAAGACTTGAGAGTTGGCCAGTGAGGAGTGCTCTCAAAGTGTGTTAGGTTTCGAAGTGAACCTAGATGGCTCTACTAGTTTCTGACAACTTGTACATTTGGGTATGGCTAAGTGAAAAAAGCTGAGTGCCGAAAAATTGATGCTTTTGAACTGTGGTGTTGGAGAAGACTCTTGAGAGTCCCTTGGACTGCAAGGAGATCCAGCCAGTCCATCCTAAAGATCAGTCCTGGGTGTTCATTGGAAGGACTGATGCTGAAGCTGAAACTCCAATACTTTGGCCACCTCATGCGAAGAGTTGACTCATTGGAAAAGACCCTGATGCTGGGAGGGATTTGGGGGCAGGAGGAGAAGGGGATGACAGAGGATGAGATGGCTGGATGGCATCACCGACTCGATGGACATGAGTTTGAGTAAACTCTGGGAGTTGGTGATGGACAGGGAGGCCTGGCGTGCTGGGATTCATGGGGTCGCAAAGAGTCAGACACGACTGAGCGACTGAACTGAACTGAACTGAACTGAAGTCCTCCCAAGCTTCTCTGTGCCTTGGTATTTCCACTCTGAAGAGCAACAGTGCAGTATTATCACAGGCCTTAAATACCTGGGTGAAATCGACCTAGACTGTCACTACAGATGTTTCCAGGATGGGGGAAGGGAAGGAGAGGACATTAGATCAACCTTTCAAATGAAGAGTCATTCTAGAATTTTCTAAAGAAAACAAAGTTGCATGATACTACAATGAGATACAAAGTAAGGAAATATACATCCTGTTCTCAAAGTAGTTAAGCTCATTGTTTAATCTATATCAATATGTAGATCAATCATCAATACATCAATATCTACATCAATCTACTATCAATATCAATGTTAAATTATTCCTTTAGTTTTATATCACCCACTCCCCATACTGTGTTGTACTTAGGGTATATTTGCATATTTATAATTTACAGGTCATAAGAGAGAGCTGTCTCTGAATAAACTATAATTTTATCTCAATGACAGTACCCAAATGTTAAAAAAAAAAAAATGATACTACAACCAATTAGATGTTTAACTGATAACAAGTTGGTCAAAGAGTACAAACTTCCAGTTTTAAGAAAAGTTCTGGAAATCAAATGTACAGCATGGTGTTTACAATTAATAATATTCTAGTATATACTTGAAAGTGGCTCAGAAAGTAGGTCTTAAAATGTTCTCACAAAAGAACGAAATGGTAGTTAGGGGATGGGATGGAGGTGTGAGCTAAAACTTGGTGGCCGTCGTTTTGCAACGTGTATATACCCAATCAACATGCTGCACACCTTAAACTTTCACAGTGTCATGCGTCAGTCATGTGTCAATTATATCTCAAGAGAGCTGGGAGAAAGTATTTTAAAACTGAAACTCAGTTTCTAATCAGCTCACAATGGAAACTGCCTCCCAAATCCCACCAAGACTCTTCAATACCATCCTTGTTAACCAAGAGTCTGAACCTGCCAGAGGTTTGGCGGCGGCAGCTGTAGGGGAACTGAGAGCCAAGCTCAGTGCCCTGATTTTCACCATGTTGGATTCACCTGATCTTACTTATAGTTCATGGTCCATGGATCAATGGTTATCAGCTTTCCAACACAAAACAATATACAAAAAAGCGCTTTATAAATAGACTGTTTAAATAAAGGAGACTGATAATAAAGAAATTATATTTCCACGAGCAATTATCTTGACATTCAAAGTTCTTGTTTATATTGCACAGTTACAGACTGAATATCTCCTCCCAAAATTCCTATGCTGAAGACCTAACCCAGATGTGATGGCATTTGGAGATGAGCCTCTGGGAGCTAATTAGGTTTAGGAAAGGTCATGAGGGTAGGGCCCTAATCCTATCTGATTCCATCAGTTGGTATCCATATAAAAGGGTATCTGAATTCCAGTTCCAGTTATAACTCTTCCACTTAAAATTTCAAATGTGATAAAGTCCACCAAGTGCCTCATACATTCTCTTTGTACTTTAAACGCTAATGGCTTTGGATAATAATTACAAGTCATTTAAACTCATAGGGCATCATTATTTCATATGGAAAATGGATTTGCTATACTAATGCACATCCCCTTTCTGTCGTATGCAATGTTAGGACCAATAAAAATAGACTTCAAAACACCAAATGATATTATTAAAGGTGAATTATTAAAATAATTCTTTTTATCATCTTCTGAACATTGTCATCAATGTATAGAATCTAGAAACCAAATCATCAACGCTTTCTGTACTTTACTTCCCTTATCAGGCATCAGTGTATAGTAAAGCAATGGCATAAGCTGAGAGGCAACTGTACAGGAAAGGAAATATGATGTTAGTAACCAGACTGAAAAGTTATAATGTGATATACAGGGAAGTAGGTATTCCACTTTCCTGAACATTAGCATGCTCTGCTGTGCTCTGCTCTGCTCTGTCCCTAAGTCCTGTCTGACTCTTTGAGACCCCATGGACTGTAGCTCACCAGGCTCCTCTGTTCATGGGATTTCCCAGGCAAGAATTCTGGAGTGGGTTACCATTTCCTCTCCGGGGAATCTTCCCAACCCAGGAATTGAACCCATGCCTCCTGTATTGGCAGGTGGGTTCTTGTACCACTGAGCCACCAGGGAAGCCCCAAATATTAGCATAGAAAACCCCAAACTTGGCTGACCAAGTAATTTTTGGAAAAAAAAGAAAAACACAGCATAAACAGTATTTTGAGAAATACAATATGAACACCAGTGCTCAAGGTTTGCTTTTAAATTCTGAATTGAAATGAGTGTCCTCAGCTGCACCAAAGACATTATCTCCAGAAAGCTTTACCTCTTCTGGCAACATCACTCTCATCTCATCTCTAAAAGTACACCTGCAGCTAGGCTGCAAGTGCCTCGGAGGCAGGCTTAGCATCTCGGCTATCACTCTGTCTGATATAATGCAGAGCAGACCTCAGCAGAGTAAACATAACTGTGCTGAATGGGCCAACTGGCTGTATATCATTATTTGAAATACGCTGTCCTGTTGTTTGTCATAAACCATTAAAATATCCCAGTAATTGCTTGTGCATCCAAAGCCTATCTTGAGGCTGCCAAGGAGAGGCAGAAAACCCAGTGTCAGCTCATATATTAGGATCACTGCTAGGAATGTTCATTTCAATTCACTAAAGATTTGTGAGGTTCCTGCTCTGTCTTTTCAGTATACTAGATGCCATCAGAAAATAAAAGAAGTAAATGTCATGATTCTTGCCCTTAAGAGGAACTTGTCCATTCCTATCCCTACATTTATGTGCCATTAAAATTATTTGCCAAAGAAACATATCCTTCAATCTTCTACAGTAAGCCACAGCAGCATTTTTATTAGGTAACCCAAGTCATAAAAAGGGCAATTCTCATAAATGTTAGGTTTGAACAAACAAGGGACTGTAAAGGATCTAGCAGAGTCATAGTGTTTGGAAAGCAAAGCAAGGAAGAAAGCAAGAAGTAGTGCTGAAACTGAAACAGCAGCTGAGAATGAGACCACATTACAGGAGAAAGCCATGGAAGAAAAACTCTGCTTGGCAAAAAAAAAATCATTCTATCTCGTGGGTCAGAGGCAACTTGTTTTTTTCTTTCCAGTCTTCTAATGCCAATTTAGAAGATACCAGATGAAGAAGGCTGAGGGCAGGAGAAGGGGGTGGCAGAGGATGAGATGGTTGGATGGCATCCCCGACACAATGTACATGGGTTGGAGCAAACTCCAGGAGATAGTGGAGGACAGGGAAGCCTGGTGTGCTGCAGTCCATGCGATGGCAAAGAGTGGGACAAGACTTAGCGACTGAACAACAACAAGATGTAAAAGAGAAACAACAAGGTATAAAACAGAACGGGATAGGAACCATGAAGAAAGGAAGTGCTGCCTGGTTAGCCAGGAATTCAGACAATACAAAGAATGAGAAAAAATAACTTGCTTAAGCCAAGACATCTCTCAATTCTAATTTTACTGAATAGTTTGACTAAAGGGAGAGGGCTTTCATCTAAATTAATGGCTAGCATTTACGTTTTAATGGAACTTTTTAGAAGGTGTACTAACCAAAATATTCAGCTTTTTCCTTAGGGAAGGAACTCAATTCATTTCAAAACACAAAAGCAGGTAAAATTAAGAACACATTCTCCTAAGCCTATTGGAAAAATCAGTTCAATAGCAAATCAATAACTATTTTTAGATGAGAGATTCTTGACATCTTAGATTATTTCACCTTCACTGAGGAAAAGAAATTAGACATGTTGCCAAAAGCAAACAAACAAAAAAAAGTCATTTAAAGACTCCGGCAGTTTAAACATCTACAGTTAAAACTCAACTACATCCCAAGTGGTGACTGACTGCCATACTTTTGTTTCCATCTCCAAACTGTTTTCTTTTTGTAAAGTCTTTTTGAATGTTACAATATTGCTTCTGTTTTATGTTTTGGTTTTTTTTGACCCCCAGACATGTGCAATCTTAGCTCCCCAACCAGGGATCAAACCCACACCCTCTGCATTACAAGGTGAAGTCTAAACCACTGGACCACCAGAGAAGTCCCTCCAAAACTACATTCTAAAATCCAAGAACAGGTGGACCTGCTGATAAATCTGCCTGCTTTGTACTAAGCTACTGGGGATCTATAGTTGCTAATCTACCAATGTGTTTACTTTTAGACAGTACCGTGACAAGGAGCATATTGATACAGTTTCAGGTTTACTTAATTGAAGAAATACAAAAGATGTTAAGTATATTAATCTGAGAGTTAAGCTTTTCTCTTGCACGTTGATAAATGGCTGTCTCCTGCTAATTAGTAATCTTCATGGGATGAAATAATAATAATAACATAGCAAAAATTATGTTTCTACAGGAAGCAAAGTGTTTTGAAAACTGGTTGTTATAAATCCTCTTTGTGTTTTTCACGCAGAAGGTAAGAAGGAAAAGGAAGGAATATAGTTACTCCTTTCCTACTAATTGTGCTAAAAATGCAGACAGAAGTCAAATAATCTTTCCCAGTTTTCTCAGTGAGTCAGATGCAAGCTCACAGAGACTAAAGTAAACAGAAAAGAGACCAACATATAAGATAGCTTATTTACAGCAAGGTGAATATGTTTTTAATACTGATAAATAAAAATCTGAATTCCACTTGATAGTTTCCACCAGGCCAATACATTCTCCCTCTTGAAACTTTAATGCCAATTCAAATATTTGCCAGAGAGAAAGAGAAAAATGAAGCTTACTTGGATTGATATGAAACCTTGAGGTCATAGATATGTTATTTATGAAGGCATAAGTCCTGGAAAGCAAGTTAATATTTATCTCTTTTTCTGCAGGTGAGAGGACTGAAAGGCAGATGACTCTTTAGCTCTAGGAATGAGGAAGCCTGGAAAAGAGGAGAGTGAGACCCTTAGGTTGGACAATTCATTAGGTACCGCATGGGTGCTCTTAGTCATCCATTCCCCTTGACCTTCCTTACTGTCATCATTTCCTGAATGTTTGAAACTAATAGAGCCCAGTCTCAAATAATTCTAAATTTTCTGGCCTCAAACCAAACCTGGAAGAGAGTTAGGAGAGGGAACTGTCTAATGAGCCCAAAGATGAGTGAGTCATAAAAGGACACAGAGTAAAGTGTGGGCAAAAAGTTTCCATTTTTCTGTGCCTCTTCTTTTTCCATCTTTCTGAAAGCAGTGGTGGTTTACTGCTTAATAGGTTGTGGAGCTCCATACACATCAAAGAAAAGTATTACATAGGTATTTCTAGTTGGGCATCTGTCTCTCCAGATGAGGTCAGCAGTTATCACTGGAAAAGTCACAGAGAGTGGGAGGTGACAAATACAAGACTTTAAGAGCATAAGGCTTTGTTACTGAGGATTCTGCAAAGTTTCCTTGGAAAGATTGTGAACACAATGGTCTGTGACCAGGATATGAGGAAACAATGCACATAATTAGAAAAAACTACAAGTGCTACCTTCTGCTTACAAACTCAGAATCCAGTTACTGGGCAGCTGTTACAGACATTTGTTTTTGAAATACTGATGCAATTTAAATGAAATCTCTAACTTCTAAGAGTCCCAAACTGGGAGAACCATCCCACTAATCTCATGAGATGACACAGTGTCTGTCACTAACCCAGTGCTTGTGTTTATGTTCATTTCCCTGCAGTGTGCTTGCAAAGGAAGCAGGGTTGGCTCTGTAATAACTCAGGAGGAACAAAGCGTGCTTACCCTAAGTCAAGGCGGTTAATGTCTTGGCTAGAAAAGTGACAAGATGGGTGACACTCCATTAATTATTTTCATAGCTCTCAACACCATAGAACATATGCTCATTAGCCTAATGACCACCACAGCTTGGAGAATATGTGGGTAGTTGACAATATATCAGGGCTGTATACTTCCTGCCATGAAGCCACACAGGAAAAGGAGGCAGAGAAAGGAAAAGGCAAATAAATCTGGCAAAGGAGAAAAAAGAAGACACTTCTAGCATGGTCTGTGGTGGAAGGAGTTCAAAAGGACAGGCTCACACTGGATAACTCTTTAATATCATTACTGGCCACTGTGAATCCAAAGATATCTTCTGAAAGATTATACTTCATATTCAGACAGAAATATGTTACTTTTGAAGTAACATTAGGAAATGGTTGCCATTCTTACCTTATTTCCTCATGCTGGCTTCAGAATGTGTACATGATCAATATGGAGATTCCACCCATCCTAGATAATAGCATTCAGAAGAGAAGGTAACTTTCAGATTCCAAAGATAACCAAAGGACAAGGTGAAAATTCCCAAATTCAAACTGTGGAATGAGAGAGATACACTCAGCTTTCTATATATTAATCATTACTTTAAGTTCTATTAACTTCAGAAATTACAGAGTGAGGGTCAAGATTATTTTAATTTCCAATTCTCTTCTCACCAAGAAACTCTTAAAAAAACCTACAAATATCACACTATTCTAGGACCCAAAATACACCAAGTTCATTTATTCCTCAATAATACTGTTTCCCAAAACATTTTCCATAGAACACTGCCCCTCTTCAGTACACAAGATAAAAAGATTTCATCTTAAAATAACTTAAGAAGTGCTTGAACCTATGTAAAGATACACAATGACCATGAGAATATTAAAAGTTCTGAGAAGTCCTGCAGTTTTAAAAAAAGTTTTCAACAGATCAAAAAAAAAAAAAAAAAGTTACAGGAAAAGATAACTACAGATCACTATCTCATAAATATAGATGCAAAAGTCCTCAACAAAATCCATCAATATATAACAAAGTTTATACACCATGATAAAGTGGGATTTAACCTAGGAATGAAAGGTATGTTTAATATTTGAAAATCAATTAATGTACTCATATACTTTGTTTACATAAAACATCCAAACTGGACAAATTTATAGAGACAGAACATAATTAGTAGTTTCTTAGGGCTGAAAAACAATGAGAAGAAGATCAGGTGCGAGACAGGTGACTACAGAAAGGGATTTCTATTTGGGGTGGTGAAAACATTCTAAATTGATTGTGGTGATGGTAGTACAATTCTGGTTAATACACTAAAAGCTATTCAATTGTGCACATTAAATGAATGAGTTGTTTCTTATGTGAATTTCAATAAAGGAGTTACCAAAAAAATATTTTCACACTTTTTATGCATTTTTATTACTATCCCTTACATTCCTTTGTCTTAAAATTTTCTACTTGTTTATTAATAATAAGCCAAAATGTCACCACCACTTTAATATCTTCCATGATATCCTATTAAAAAAGGCAAATACCTTTGATACATTTTGACCATGACCCACATATGAACTGATGGATGCTTAATCTTTATACATACAGTTCATGGTATTATTTTCTATTGTATTTTATTCTGGCCTAGTCTGGCCCAATTAATTTTTTAACGTTTTTTATGACTCATTACATTAATTTCATAACCCCTAGTGAGTGTAATTTGAAAAATACTATTCAAGATAAGTACGTTGGTCCCATATCATACATTTTAAGATAAATATCCCTTTATGTGTCAGTTTGCAATAGTGAATATTCTTATCTTAAATTAGTATAATAGGATACTGCAGTCATTGTCTATATTTTTTCATTCATGTCTTTTTTAATTTTGGAGTTATGTTATTCTTACCTGAGAATTCTAAAATTGAACTGCACAGGGACATAACATTTTATGTCCGAGAAATATTACTATTTGGAGAAAAGACTCAACATCTTATTTTAAAATGATACTTAATTCCAAACACCATGCTGCATTACCAAGACAATCGTTCTCCCTTCCAACATGTTCTATGAAGTGATCTTTCACTGCTTTATCTACTATTCCTATGATGGCTTCTGAGCTGTAACTCAGTCTTTCCTGAATGTTATATGATCTAAACAAGCCCCATAGTGTCTTGTTCCATGATTTCATTTTTTTTTTTAATGTGGACAGACTGGAAACATAGGGAAGGTAATCTCACCCTCAGGTGAGATTGGAGACAAATGGACTCACTGCAGAGGCGACACTAGTGGTAAAGAACCCGCCTGCCAATACAGGAGACATAAGAGACTCAGGTTTGATCCCTGGGGAGGGAAGATCCCCTGGAAGAGGGCATGGCAACCACTTCAGTATTCTTGCCTGGAGAATCCCTTAGACAGAGGAGGCTGGTGGGCTACAGTCCATGGGGTTGCACAGAGTCTTATGCAACTTAGCGAGTAAATCATCATCATCGTATCTGCGGTCTGAGGATTCTATCAGGCACGAATTGTGCAGGACTGCAGTATTTACTATTGAAAAACATCCACGTATAAGTGGACCCTCACAGTTCAAATCATGCTGTTCAAGGGTCAACTGTAGTTGTACATAAGAAACAACTGGAAATTGAGGCAAAAATTTTTTTAATTCAATGCAACTGTGAATCCCATACATATAACAGGTAACATAGTAATAAGAAAGAGAGAGTTTTAAAATTCTGAATACCACTGACATCTATATTCAAATTGTTAGGTAGTTAGAATAAGGGAAAGGAGTCCAAAATGGCGGTGGCTAAAAGACAAGGAAGGGAAAAGCCCAAGAAAATAGAACAAAGGAAGGTCAAAGAAGGGTCCGAGGACTGGAGTGAGGACTTCAGGTAGAACAGCACTCCTGGCTGAGTCCAATTTGCATAGGGCAGGCCCAGGGGGAGGAAAAAACAAAAAGAGGAGCCAAAGGTCTCTCTCTCTCTCTCTCTCCCATGCGTGCGTGTATTCTTTCTCTCTACCCCTCCTCCGTTCTCCACCCCACGCCATGGCTCACTCCTTCACTCTCTTCTCTTCTTCGAGGATGGATTCTCCTGCCCTGTTCTAAATAAAATAGAGCTGTAACACTGATTTGTCTAAGAGCTATGACACGGTTTGTCCAAGACACGAGAGCTGTGACACGCCGAGGGGACTTTAATGTCTGTCACTCCAAATCTTTGTTGTGACGAGACAAAGAACCGAGGAGCATACACTCGCCTGACATCTATGACAAAATGAAATGACATGAGTCAGGAAAGCGTCTCTTGCCCCTTTGCACTCTTGTAGTCAGTGCATCCTTAACACTTGTGGAGGGAGAGGTGTTGGCATGATAAATATATCAGACTATTGCTGTGAAAGGCAATTGGTCTTAAAAAGTAGACCCTCCACTCTAAAGAATGTGACTACTTGTAACATACAGGATTGAATGAAAGGTCAGACCAGGCTGCAGGAAAGAGAGGTAAAAAACAAAGGAGGGAGAAAACTCAAGGTGAGAAGATTGCTGAATGCACAAGAAGGTCATCTGAAAGATGAACAATGAATATCTGCACTTTCCTCAGGACTTGGAATATATTCCTGGTTGGCAGAAGTAATAGGCACCCCAGTGGTGAAAGACTGAATCTGTGATCCTTTCCAACTGATACTGAAATTAAGGGTAGAGTTCCCTAAAAGACACAACCAAAGGTTAAATGGAAACAGTGTGGATAAACTAGTTTGAGATTCCCAGGATATGGCTGACCACCCACCCTCCCATATCTTGATACCTTTTGAGGATAAAAAAAGAAATATCTGTGTCAAAAGATCTTTATTTAAAAAAAAACAAACAAACAACTGTGTGTTGACACTGAATACCATGATTCACCCGGGAAGGGCAAGGTGGCTTTCACAGGATTTGGACTATGGTATCCCCAGCACAGCATGGTCTACCTTCCTTTGGTGCTTGAACACAGTGAGGCTTTCAATGAACTGGCATCTGAGGGTTTCCCTTGATTTCACACACGTTTGCTTCACATCCACATTCAGCCAAGTACGTGCCGTAAGCAGTACTGTCAAGAATACGACCCCCTCTCCCGACCATGTTCTCAAAGCATTTACAGCACAGAGACACATATATCTAACACAGGGGAAAGAGTGACATCATGGGACAGTAAATGAAATACTGTGAAAGCAGAGAGAAGGAACGAAATCTGCATGCTTAAAAAACAAGTTTGAATGGCATTTATTCATTTGTACTTATTAAGCACTAAAAAGAGGAAAGGCAAGAAAATGCACACATACACATACACACACAAAGAAAACTAGCCGGCCAACAGAACGTGTGGTTGGCTTGTTCATCAATTGTCCAGGAACTGGTAGTGAGCATCTGGCCAAGTTCAGCAGCAGTTTATAAGATCGCTTTGGTGCTAACTTCAACTTTAAGTGTAAATTGCTTCTCACCAAGATGCTGGTGAGCGTGACCTTGAAAAACAAAATCAGCCTATTTTTCACTTACTCCTAGATGAAACACGATATGAAAACTATAAATGTACAAACAGAATCTGATGTAGCCAAATAAGTGAAAGGGCACACAGACAAATAGACAGTGCCTGCAAATGGAGACCATCCATAGGAGGTGGTTCCAATCATGCAAGAGCCCTGATCTGAATCACTTACTGTGAGTGATGGCTCCCGGGACCACCATACAAAGCCGCCTCACCTGCGGCTGGCAGCCCATGCTCCGGAGCTCCTGCTCCAAGTCAGTCAGAACTCTTGTATCTCCTCTCTCATGTCCATGCATCACCTCTCATCTCTAAACAATTGTGTTCACCTGCTGCATCTGTTTGTCTGTTTTAATTTCAGATAGGTAGAAACATCTATGAAAGTGTTTCCACAAGTTAAAGTTATAAAAATTGAAATGAAAGTGTTAGTCGCTCAGTTGTGTCCGGCTTTTTGTAACCCCATGGACTGTAGCCCACCAGGCTTCTCCGTCCGTGGGATTTTCCAGGCAAGAATACTTGAGTGGGTTGCCATTTCCTTCTTGCATTGCAGGCAGACTCTTTGTCATCTGAGCCACCAGGGAAGCCCATAAAAATTGAAATATGTGGATTTCTATAATAAAAAATTTTAGAGAATTGGAAAAAAGTGGGGGAAATGAAAACATCAATGATAGCTTCATGAGACTAGCAGAAACTTTCTGAAAAAATCTGTGCTTGATCACATGTACTCCCGCTTCACCAAAATCACATATATACTGATCTTCTCCCCTACCTCTTTCAAGCATTTTCTCAGAGCTATTTGAAATGCTATCTCCCAGGCTATAGGGCTCATTTTGCCCCATATAAAACTTAACTCACAACTCTCACGCTGTGTATTTTTTCAAGGTTGACATTGCTCATGCTACTTCCTGCATTCCCTAGATACTCAGGTCTCGGCTCCAGTCTTCATTCCCCATGTGCTGGTAGAGGGGGGGTTGTCGTCTTCTTTGCCTCCCCAGGTTGCTGTAGATTAGGTTGTGAGTATATGGACTTGCTCTCTTTTTCCACTCATTTAGTTTTCAGAAGGAGGGGATAGGAGGCCATGTCTACCTTCCACAGTTCCTTGAGCTGACATTTTAAAGTCTTCATCAGATTTCATAATAATTTCATACAAAGTGAGTCTCTGTGGTGATTTTTAGGAAATCAGGGAGCCAGCACACAGATTGATTCATTTCCTGGTTACGAGGGTGAGCCTGGGTCTTTCTGAGTCTACAGCTTACTGAAAGCGCCATCTCAGATGGTGACCAGCACATTGTTCATATTCAGTCTCCTTGTGTTTCTGAGACAGCCTCATCTCATCCTCAACTGTGCCTTCAGTCAGAAGCTCTGAACAAAGATGAAGCAATTTTTCCTTCTTTTCCCACAGAAATAATCTGATTCTGGCTGCACTTGCTAACATACAGGCCCAGTGCCCCAAACAGCCATGGCTTCAGCCCTGTTTGTTGCATGTTTCTGCTCCTCAAAGTGTTTGTCTTGCTTTCACATCCAGTTATATATTTTTTCATTTTCCATTTTTGTATTTTCTCCGGCATTGGGATGTGTCTGGTACAGATGGAGGCATGAAGCCATGATTTTATAGAGTTGTTTTTGGCCACAAATTTTCAGATTGAGTTAATATAAGAAATCGTGGTCTTTAACCTAAAATTCTTCCTGTGGATAGCAGAATGATAGGCTATCAGCATGTATGTGAACTGGACTTACCACATGTCCAGCACTACGAGTGATATTTTATGTACTTTATTATTGTCTATATTTTTGTACGTGGAGAAATAGGATAGGTAGGTAAATTATCCCTTATTGCTCAGCCAGGATGTGACAAAAGTGCTATTAAAATCCACTTCGGTTTCCATCCAAAGCCTCTACCAACATATTAAGCATTTAATGTTTACTTCTTAATATTTAGGAAAGAATTCTAGGGGCAAGAAAAATAGCCATGTTCTTCATGATTAAAATTCCTGAATTTGTATCAAAACTCCATGAGGAATTTTTTTTAATGTTTATGAAATACGATGAGACTTTCTGACTGTTAGCACTGTAGAAATTACTGTTAGCACAAATCATTTTCTTCACACTAAGAGAACAAGCAGTCTACGGCCATACCACCCTGAACGCGCCCGATCTCGTTGGGCCTGGTTAGTACTTGGATGGGAGAACCAGCAGATATGTTTCCAGGCAGTCTCGATGAAGTACAATTCCAGGTATTCTGTTATTGTCAAAGTATCTTCTGAACCTTTTGATTTGCTTAATTTACAGTATGGATAATGCTTATCCTCACTCAATATCAGCGTCCACTGCTCATTAGACCAACCTGCTTACAAACACACACAGAGCTCCCTCCGAAGGGAATGCGAGGGTAAGACAGGCGCTGGTTCTCTGTCCTCACTAATCTCAGCCTCTCTTGGTGAAACCAAGGCTGGGGAGTGGGGGGGGGGGGGGACAGAAGAAAAAGTGGTCCCTTTTCTCTTTTTCTTTATGTATTTTCTGCTTTATTTTCAATTTGTAGTACTTGCTTTCATCAGGAAGCCTCTACTTATTGTTCTGTGATTGACTCTTATTTAATCATCTTGAAATTTATTCACCAAATATTTACTGAGCATGTGATATATGCCAAGCTCTGTGCTGGAGATCAGGGATCTGACAATTAATCAGAGAGATAAGACCTTTGCCCTATTGTAACTGACAGTCTAGTGAGGGAAAAATCAATAAAACAGGTATATTTCACATGCCTAGCTCCTTCCTCATTCATTTATTCACCTTGCTTTCAATTCAAGTTTTCATCATATCTCAGCAGTCTTTATCAATCTCCTTTGCCAGCTCCAACTCTTTCCCCATCCCTTTCCTATTAGAAAACTCTTCTTTCCTTTTCTTTTCTTCATCCACCATAGTGATTTCATTAAGTCTCATAGTTTTAAAAGTCTCTTATGGTAAAGAATCTTCCTGCAGTGCAGTAGACCCAGGTTCCATCCCTGTGTCAGGAAGATCCCCTCCGATCTCACCTACTGCACTTGCCATCACTTACCTTGCTCCCTTAGCTACCAGGCATCCTTGACCTCTGCGCTCATCCTCAGCCCCATCAGCTACCCTCTTGTGTGAGAATCATCTACTAGACCATTTCTTCTGCCTTGAATGCTACTTCTCCAGGTAGTGGATAGTCAACTTCTTATATCCTTTAAGTCTTTTTTTAGATATCATTTGGAACTATCAATTCTTTTACCTTGGTCCTCTCTTTTTTAATTAAATCAAAGATTTTAACATTCTAATATGTTATACAACCTACTCATAACAGACTGTAAGCTTGATAAGAACTTTTATCTCTTTCACAATGCCAGGCACATAATAAGCAAGCCAATACATTTTTGGTAAATAAATAAACAAAGGATGAGTACAAATAAATACACTCCAAATTACATATTTTGATAAGTGCTCTGGGAGAAATAAACAAAGCACTGTGACAGAACATAATCTTCAGCCTAACTTAAATAAACATTTTAGGGAGGCCCAGCTATAGAAATGACACAGATCAAGATGAGAGGAATGAAATGCCAGGAATTAAGGGTGCGGTAGGGAAGTGTGAGGAATTGTAAGGAAGAGAAAGGAACTGTAAGTGAAAACAAAGGGGACAGCAAGTGCTGGCCGAAGAAAGCATTTTCTAAGACATGGGGGGGGGGGGGGAAGACAGCAGGACCAGAAGATAGCATGTGAGAGGGAGGGCATCACAAGATGAAACCACAGAGCAGGTGAGGGATAAGAAAAGGCATTTATGTCTTTTACAACATCAAGGGGGAGTCACTGCTAAAGTTTAAGAGAAATATCTAACTTGATTTGTGTTATTAAAGGTTACTGACTAATGCATGGAGTACAGATTATAGGGGAACAAGAATGGGACAGAAAGACCAACCAAGGAAAAGTTAATTGGTCCTAGGGAAAGACAATGGTTGCTTAGATTGGTTGGTAGCAGGAAGATGGGGGAAGGGGATGGATGGTAGGGAGATATTTTGGAAGTTGAACTGAACTGAGTGCCTAACAGATCAGTGCTATTCATTCAAGTTCTACCTTTCAACTGTCCAGATGAATCATCTGAGGTGTCTGAGACTGAATCTAAAATAGCAAATAGGTCTTGTATTCTACTTACAATCAACTTAGTGGTTCTGGCTGCTGAAGAATTAGTCTTATCTCTGCATAGCATTACTGTCTATAGCACATATTAGAATTTGATTGTATTGCTTCTCAGCCTTTTGGCTAATATCAAGTGTAAAATTTGATTGTGGTTTCCATTTTCTAGCCCAATGCTATGATGAATTATTCAGAAAAAGCCCAAGATATGATTTGCATCCAATCTAATTTCTTCAAGATTTCGCCTTTACAAAAATATAATTCTCCTTGGACTAGAGTGAGCAAGGGTCAGAAGCCACAGTTCTATATAGTCTGATCCTTCAGTTCAAATAATAATGCAGAATTCTTTTGAAAACTACTGTATGTTATATAAAGCAACTTTGTCTTGGTGCCATTGTGTTCCCCCTCCCACCAAGTTCATATGTTAAACCTGATCTCCAATGTGATGATATTTGGAAAGGGGGTTTTAGGAAGTGATGGGTCATGAGGGAAGGGCCATGATGAATGGGATGAGTTTCCTTGTAAAACATAAGTTCCCTTGCCCTTTCCCCTAAGTGAGGATACAGCAAAAATATGGCCACCTATGTATACACAATGGAATATTACTCAGCCATTAAAAAGAATACATTTGAATCGGTTCTAATGAGGTGGATGAAACTGGAGCCTATTATACAGAGTGAAGTAAGCCAGAAAGAAAAACACCAATACAGTACACTAATGCATATATATGGAATTTAGAAAGATGGTAACGATAACCTTATATGCGAGACAACACAAGAGACACAGATGTATTGAACAGTCTTTTGGACTCTGTGGGAGAGGGCGAGGGCAGGATGATATGGGAGAATGTCACTGAAACATGTAAATTATCATATGTGAAACGAATCACCAGTCCAGGTTCTATGTATGAGACAGGGTGCTCAGGGCTGGTGCACTGGGATGACCCAGAGGGATGGTATGGGGAGGAGGTGGGAGGGGGTTTCAGGATGGGGAACACATGTACACCCATGGCAGATTCAAGTCAATGTATGGCAAAACCAGTAAAATATTGTAAAGTAAAATAAATAATTAATTTAAAAAAAATATGGCCACCCAAAATATGAACCAGGGCAGGGCTCTCACCAGATTCTGAGTCTGCCAATGCCTTCCTTGATCTTGAATTCCCTAGACTCCAGAACCATGGGAAATAAATTTATTTTGTTTATAAGCCAGTCTAAGGTGGTTTGTTGTAGCAGCCTGAACTAAGACACTTGTTTTTCATGAAATCTTGACAACGTATGCGCTGAGGACTCAAACACCTCTTTTGGTTCTATATATAAAATTTTTGATATCTGACGTCTGGGATAACAAAAATAGAACTTAAAAAAGCAAGGATGCTAAAGCACATCTGTGCTTATTCCACTCCATTAAGTTTTAGTAACAGTTAACTACACTTGTATTCAGAGGTAACATTATCTGACACTTTCTTTGATGTCAATATTATTTTATATTATGTGCCCTTTTCTATCTAGGTCCACATTTTTCTCAAAATGCTTGAGTGACTAACATGTTGGTTTTGTGTATTCAAATAGGGTACAACATACTAGAGTGTTTAGGGTAAGAGAATAATTTCAGCTCCAAAAAATACATTGAATTTTAGCTACCTTTATTTAGTTAACATTTTATGTTATCTTCCTTATTTCTGTCTCTTTTTAAATTGGGTTCAATTAAGTAGAATATATGTATAATGAAAGAACCATGTTAAGTATACATTTCCTTGAGTTTCGACAAATGTGTTCACCTGTATGACAACCACTACAAATTACAGAATATTTTCATCCTACCCAAAAGTTTCCTTTGTCCATCCCACTTAGGACCGTGCTCACTGGCCCAAGGCCATCACTAACTTGCTCTCTTTCATTACAGATTAGATTTTTCTTTTCTATTTCCACTTGAAATGGAACCATAGAGTATGTACTCTTGTCTGGCTTCTTTGCTTCAAAATGTTTTGAGATTCCTCCATATCACTGCATGTATCAGAAGAATGTTCTTTTTTACTGCTAACAAGTATTCCATTACATGTATGCATCTAAATTTAGAAATTTAACAATTGTTAGATATTTGAGTAATTTCCAGTTTGGGGCCATTATGAATAAAATGTTTATTAAAGATTTTTGTGAGGGTCATAGGTTATCAGTTATTTTTTTTATAAATACCTCTGAGTCTTATGATAAATATACATTTAACTTTTGAATAAACCATCCAACTGTCTTTCAAAATCCTTGTACTATTTTACAAAATCCACAGAAAAGAAAAAAATCTTACCAACAAACACTGATGGAATAGAAAATTTTTTTTAAATTTACTCTGATACAGTACATAAAATTAAATCCAAATAGATCATAGTCTTAGATGTAAAAGCAAAGACTGTAAAACTCCTAGAAGAATACATAGGAGAAAATGTTTGCAGAGCTGGAGGCAGCAAAGATTTGTTGGTAGGACAAAAAAAGCAAGAGAAAAAGACGATAAATTGAACTTCAAAGTGAAAACATCTACTCTTTAACAAAGGACACTTTAAGAAAATGAAAGCCACCTATTGGGAGAAAATATTCACTTCATATCTAATAAAGGATTTATATGTAGACTACATACAGGCCTTTTACAACTCAATAGTAAGAGAAAGCAACCTAAGAAAAATTGGTTAAAAGACATAGACTTTTAACAAAGGAAGTAATGCAAATGGCCAGCATACAGTTTAAAAATGGTCAGTATCTTTAACCATCAGAGAAATGCAAATTAAAACCACACATCCACGGGTGGCTCAGTGGTAAAGAATTCACCTACCGATTCAGGAGATGAGGGTTTGATCCCTGGTCTGGGAAGAGCCCCTGAGAAAGAAATGGCAATCCACTCCAGTATTCTTTCCTGGAGAACCCCATGGAGCCTGGTGGGCCTTAGTCCTTGGTGTCATAGAGAGTCAGACACAACTTAGAGACTAAAGAACAACAATGATAACCCATCCACTAAAACTTCTAAAAATTAAAAACAATCCTGATAAATAATATCAGTTCTTTAAAAAGGAAAAGTTTCTTTCTTTTGTTCTAATTGAACCTTACTGCAAAATTGTGCCTTATTTTTCTTTAAGAGAAAAATCTGTCTCCTGGTCAATTAGGAAGAAAAATGCAGACTCCTTTTACATGAGGACTTGGCCCATGATCTCATTCCATTTTTCCCACATGTCCCTGCTAGGAATCCTCCTATATGGCTCCCACTGGCCACTCATCTTTACCCAGCTTCAACATACACTTCCTGTCCATATGTATTTCATCTGTCCACAATACATTTCCAGTTTTGCCCAGCTGTGAAACTGTTTTGTGAAACAAGTATTTTGCTTTTTCTCACCTCTATTTGATTGCATGATTTTCTTTAAGAAAAATTGTTTTTGGGGTCACACTGGCTTTCTTTCTATTTTTTAACCATACTGGTTACAGTCTCATCTTAGGGCTTTGCAGAGGCATCTAGAACGCATTCCAGCCACCATCATCTTCATGTTTCCACTACCAACACTATCATGTTTCTTTCATTTCCTTCAATTTTGACTCAAAGGTCACTTTCCAGATAAGACCTCTCACTATCCTATTTAAAATTTTGATATAATCCTGTCCTTGCTCCCACATATCCTGCCACTTTGATCCTCTCCTTTTCTTCCTTTATATCCAGTGCAGTTAACATCTTCTAACAGACTCTATAATTTATCTATTTGTTACTGTCAGTCCATGCAAGCACAGAGTTGTCCATCACAAAATATTAACTACTGAACAAACGCATCTGCCTTCATGGGTCTAATGCTTCCTCCTGTTGGGTAGTTTCATTTAACTCCCTTCATTTTTCTCTTAGATGCTGTGCCAAATACACACATAGAATGGACTTTTATGCTTTTCAAACCTTTTATTTGTCTTTCCTTTCATGTTCCTCTGTTAGAAATAAAGAAAAATCAGTCAATGAGATACTGATTTACATTACAAGATGGCATATCTTCATGAGACCCAATTACCAATGAGTATGCCACTGCCTCACCCAGAATTTCAGCCTCAAAATGAAAAGATAATTGATTTTAAGGACTCTTAAATTAAGGAATCTTCTCTCTTATAATTATGTGGATTTGGCTCCTTTTTACCCAGAGTTTCTGATTAAATGCCATATTAGTCTTCTACAATACAATGATTTTTTCAGTATTTTTGAATGGCATTTCTCTATATGTTCTTGTAAAAATAATGTCCTGTCTTCTATTGTAAGTTATTTAAGTCTTTATCCTTTTAGGGCATTCCAGATTTTATTCTTTGACTTACAGCAAATGCCAACCTAGCTCATTGTTATCATCTATACAAATATCGATGCCAATCTTAACTTTATTTGCAACACTTTACATGTATTAGACTCAATGAAGAATTTTGAAAAGAAAATTTTTTTGGCCTTTATTGTCCTCTTTAAACTGCCAAGACTCCATAAGAAATGCAATGTTCTTGCTGAACTTTCATAGATAAATTTCCACCTATATGACTTGAATAAAATGAAATTTTATTCACAGCATGCACAGGGTTTCAATAATCCTTGAGTTCTTGGCATTCTGGTGTCCTGGAAGAATAATGGAGAGTTTTCCATATTATGATTCAAAATAGCCCCAAGACGCTGGTCTCATTTATAAGGATCGAGTATGAACAGGTCAGGTGCTAGACTTGAGGACAGAAAGGGGCCAGAGTTCATTCCGTAAGTACTCAACTGATTGGATGGATGCTGCTGCTGCTAAGTTGCTTCAGTCGTGTCTGACTCCGTGCAACCCCATAGATGGCAGCCCACCAGGCTCCCCCGTCCCTGGGATTCTCCAGGCAAGAACACTGGAGTGGATTGCCATTTCCTTTCCCAATGCATGAAAGTGAACGTGAAAGTGAAGTCATTTCTGACTCTTAGTGACTCCATGGACTGCAGCCTACCAGGTTCTTTCATCCATGGGATTTTCCAGGCAAGAGTACTGGAGAAGGTCATTGCCTTCTCTGTGGATGAATGAGTAAGAGTATTAATAGACTGGGAAGAAAGTTAAGCTGCATTCTAACACCAGCTCTTTTGTTCTTCAATAGTATGATATTCATGGACCTCATTTCCCCCATTTGCAAAGAAAAAGATTTGGACTTGACAGTGCTTATGGTCACTGTATCCTTATAACCAAGGGGCAGCTGAGATCTCACTACTTTATGATTTGTGTATATTGTCAAATGCTCCCCCACTAAAAGCCCAGAGTTCAAAAACGTAAGGCAAGGTAGTGGGGCAATCCTTCACTTCTGGACACCTACTCATTGTACAATTAGAAAGAATCTATGGTATCATTGTTACATTATAGGTAAGAGCGTAATCTCGAACCACTGGCTCAAGTATCAGAAAATCAGATGACATGCACTTGCTGAAATGAGCAGACGTGAAACTAAGTTTTGGGGGCCTGGAGAACATAAAACTGAGGGGGAAAGCAGTTCACACATGAAAAAAATGAAAAATTACAAATATCAAATTCCAATTTTTAAAAGTAAATATTTACTTAGAATGAGAAATGAGATGCAAAAATGAGTAATTTTATGTTGTTCACAACCACAAATATCATCAAAACCAGGAACATAACTTACTGCAGTTTATTAACTTACTGACACACCTTTGTAATATTTTTACCTACATTTTTAGCTATGCACCCTTTGATAGTCCTTTTATATAGTAAAGTAACATTTTATATTGCAAAATAATATTTTGCATTTATAGTAAGATAATATTTACTATATTTTACATAGTAAAGTAATATTTACCAGGTGCCAGTTGTGGTGAAGAAACTGCCTGCAAATGCAGGGGACATAAGACATGCAGATTTGATCCCTGGGTTGAGAGCATGAAGGAGAGCATGACGATACTTCAGTATTCTGGTCTGGAGAATCCCGTGGGCAGAGGAGCCTGGTGGGCTACGGTCCATAGGGTCGCACAGAGTCAGACACGACTGAAGCAACTTAGCACATACACATATTTTGTAATATTTTCTATATATGGAATAAAAATATGTCTTTCCTCTAGAAAAGTTAATCAAAACTTTAAAAATTGATAGTATAGAAAGCCTCTTTCAACTTCACTATTATCAGAAACATCAAGTAAAATTTTATAATGTTGTTAAATTTGGAAGTGCTTTTTCAAAGTTTCTTCAAAATATAAACTCTAAAATTTCAGGATACTTTGATTTCCTTCAGTTCAGTTCGGTTCAGTCACTCAATCATGTCCAACTCTTTGCGATCCCATGAATTGCAGCATGCCAGGCCTCCCTGTCCATCACCAACTCCTGGAGTCTACTCAAACTCATGTCCATCAAGTCGGTGATGCCATCCAGCCATCTCATCCTTTGTTGTCCCCTTCTCCTCCAGCCCCCAATCCCTCCCAGCATCAGGGTCTTTTCCAATGAGTCAGCTCTTCGCATCAGTGGCCAAAGTATTGGAGCTGCAGCTTCAGCATCAGTCCTTCCAATGAACACCCAGGACTGATCTCCTTTAGGATGGACTGGCTGGATCTCCTTGCTGTCCAAGGGACTCTCAAGAGTCTTCTCCAACACCACAGTTCAAAAGCATCAATTTTTCGCTTACATAGTAGCTAATCATATATATATATGTGTGTATATATATATATATATATATATATAATTGCATTATATGCAAGTGTATTTGATTATATAGACAATTTATTTCTATTCAATATTTGGATTATTAAACCAAGTGCTTATTCATTAATAGCTTTATCAAGTGGGGAATCTCATTACACTTAAAATATTTTTTAAGTCAAAGTTAATACATATGCTTAAAAAATTCCATCCACATGATAACCTTGAAAATACATAACTATTAGAAAATGCTCAATTAGTCAACAACTTAAAGAGTAGTCTTTTGCCTTCAATGATAAAAAACTTGATGTTAATGATGAGGTGATTGTGGCACACATTCTATGTGCTTATTAATGTTTGTACAGGGTGTTTGCTGCCAGAACTGGCATTGTAATTTGCAGAGTCTCTTGTTCATAAAGTAAAGAATTTCAGAAAAGTGGAGTGAAGACAATTAAACCAACACAATACCCTTGTAAATGCCAGGCACCTTGTAATCCCACTGGCCACATGCCTGTGAAGCAGGTTCTGCTTGCAGCCCTTTGTTCTTAACTTTTATGCCAGAGACATTGTCATACACTTAGCCGAACGTTGTTCAACAACACACAGAAGAAACTCTGAGCTACATAAATATATCCCACTCACGTGCAGCTATTTCTCCAAGTCCACGGTACCTACCAAGTCCCGTGACATGGAACGTGTGAGGAAAAAGTTAGAATGAGAAAGGAGGCTTCATTTCACTTTAAACACCTTACATTTGCAAGTTTATCAGAACATGTGACCCTATAAACACATTTCCAGAGCCTCTTCTAGAAGCTTCACCTGGTTTCCTACAAGTGAAGAATATTGAGGCAAAATCTTAGAGCTTTATGATAAATCCACAGCTGAGCCTGGACCTAGGTCATGGCCACAAGCCATGATTTTAATGAACACAGGTATTTTCACAGCAGAAAGGGTTTTTTCACTGCCCAGTTTGGGGTCACTACTCTTCCCACCTGCTGCTTGAGGAACCCAGTCAGTCAGTCTTGTTCATTGATCTTTTAGGAGCCAGAAGAGAAAAAAGAGAGACATGAAGTCCACACAATGGAACAGACTTCCCCACCCCAGCATTTCCACATTGCCTCTGGAAATCTTTTGATTTGGGTCCAGGCATCCTGGAGGTCCAAATGCTGGGTTCAGCTAATGGAGTGTAACTCTACAGTCTTGTATGTGCTTTTGTGCTCAGTCATGTCTGACTCTTTCCAACCCCAAAGACGGAAGCCCACCAGGCTTCTCTGTCCATGTAATTTCCCAGGCAAGAATCCTGGAGTTGGCTGCCATTTCCTCCTTTAGGGATCTTCCCAACCCAAGGATGGAACCTTAGTCTCCTGTGACTCCTGCACTGGATGGTGGGTTCTTTACCATTTGAGCTATCTGGGAAGTCAAAGTCTTGTGTAGTCGCTTAAGTATCCTGCCTCAGAATTACAGTCAGTATAAACTTTTCTAACCACTTTCCAGTTGTTTGTCTAAGGACTTTTCAATGTTTGACATTGAACCTCAGAGGTGGTGGTGAGCACGGACCTAGAAAACTGATGGTTTCCCTCAGAAGACATCAGCCCTTCATTTAAACTTCCAGCAGGTCTCAGCCAAGCTTGGCATCTCTGACATCACAGAGCTCAGGAGGGGGCACTTCTTGTAGAGGCCCCGAGAAACCCTATCTCCCCAAACTTTACCCCCGACATACACACACAGCCCTTTATGACCTTCTCACCAAAAGGCTGACTCACAGGTGAAGGTTTTGTAATTTGCTCTTTCTTGTAAAATCTCAGTGAATCATATTTAGTTCATGTTTATCAGATCTGTGATATGCATCTGACAGAAAAATCAGTGAGACCACATTATTCAGAGAGCCACACTGCTAACGACCAATAAATTGTTTCTGAAACTGGTAAGAATGAAACTATTCCTGGAGGCGCTCCGGTGCCCCAGTTTGACCTCCTAAATGCCCCTGGCAATGGCTTCCTCTATAATTCTCATTTGAATGAGATCACATTTTTCAAAATACTCAAGAAACCCTCCTTTTAACTTGACAAGAGAAAACAATAAAATCCTTGGCCACAACTTATAAAGCATAAAATTAAATATCTATTAAGTCTTATCAGGGTGCTATGCTGAACTAACTGCAATGACTTTATTGGTCCCTAAACTGCTGGTTTCTCCGTCTGTCTGCCATTCATCATTAGCCTTTGTCACCTTATTTGTTCTAGCCAATTTAGTTCATTGATTTTCACTGTAAAGGCTACACTGCCAGCAATTTGGGACTTTCACAAGTTAGGCTAATACACATTAACTGGTATCACCATCAGCTTTACAGTTGAGAATATAAGATACAATCTTCATCTTCTGGACATGTCTGTTAAGGAAGGGGCTAGATCAGTAAACAAAAGATTGAGGCCCATACTTTTTACATAAGTTTGCACTCTGAAAATGTGCTATTTTGTTTGCAAAGGACTTGGAAACATGAATTTAATTTTAGTATTAAGCCAGTATTCAATCAACAGTCTTTGAGCACCTGCTAAGAACCAGGTCTTTTGGCCAGAAGTAGTTGACAATTCATTGGTGCCGATCACTAAATAAGATTTTAAAAAATATAAGTGCTCAAATGCAGGTTTATATATAACCCTTTGTTGTCGCTTAGTCACTAAATTGTGTATGATTCTTTTATGACCCTTGGACTGCAGCCTGCCAGGCTTCTCTGTCCATCTTCCCAACCCAGGGATTGAACACACGTCTCCTGCATTGTAGATGGATTCTTTACCATTCAGACACCAGAGAAATCCCTAGCTTTTCTTTACTCAACATTTATTCACCCAGTCATATACTGGTCCAGCCAGGTGTTTACCACACCAGCTTTGTGTCAGAAACTGTGCAGTGTTGTAGATGGTTCTCAGCTAAGAGACAGACCCTGCTTAGGAAGGTCTCAGGCTATTTGGAAACAAGTTACAGCATGTGAAACACAAAAATGATTACAATAAAGCATTCTATCTGCCATGAGGAAAGAATGCACAAGGTTCTGTAAATGCTGGGGAATTCAAGGATGATTTAAAGAGATTTGTTCTAAAAGAAGAGTTGCAAGACTTCCTGGTGGTTCAGTGATTAAGACTTTGCCTTCCACCCTGAATATTGATTGGAAGGACTGATGCTGAAACTGAAGCTCCAATACTTTGGCCACCTGATGCGAAGAACTGACTCATTGGAAAAGACCCCGATGCTGGGAAAGATTGAGGGCAGGAGGAAACAGGGATGACAGAGGATGAGACGGTTGGATGGCATCACTGACTCCATGGACATGAGTTTGAGCAAACTCTGGGAGATAATGAAGGACAGGGAAACCTGGCGTGCTGCAGTCCATGTGATCACAAAGAGTCGGACATGGCTGAGCGACTGAACAACAACAAGCAGGACGTGCATGTTCAATCCCTGGTCAAGGAACTAAGATCCCACAGGCCTTGCAGCCAAAAAAACCCAAAACATAAAATAGAAGCAATATTGTAACAAATTCAATAAAGATTTTTAAAGTGTTCCCTATCAAAAATTTTTGAAAAAAAACAAACAAGTTTTGCAGAGCAAGTAGAGGGAAAGCGGAACTTAGGAGTGAGTGGGGGAGCCTGAAAACAGAGAGAATGGCGACATGAAAAGCCAGAGTCATAAGAAAACACGTGACCACAAATGAAGAAAATCAGAAGACAAGTCAGTCAGTCAAACTCAGGCTCAAATCCTGGCGCTTCCACTTACAAGTTAGGCAAGTCACTTCATTCCTCTAAAACTCAGTTTCCTCACCTGCAACTATGCCCATTCACATGAGTGTTGTGACCATTAAATAAAACAGTATTTTCAATTTCAATCACAGAATCTAAAATATGATAAGTGCTCACAGAGTGCTAATTCACTTATTTTTCCCTCATAAGAGTAAGAAACTCATTGAATAATTTCAATCATAAAGACATGACATCCTACACTCAGGCAGCACTTTTTTAGGATGGTTTTGAAGAAAGTAGTATTTAGGAGAGGATAACTATCATGAAAGAAAATGAATGTTTGAACATAGAGCGAGGGGTGGAGATTGTAGATATTTGAGAGGTGGAATGACAGAAGACAACAGTCAAATAAATTGGGGAATGAGAGAGCAGTGGGGTCTCAAAAGACCACGAAGTCAACTGCTTAGAAAACTGCTTTAATAGTGGAAAATATAGGAAGTTGATTCAGAAGATTGACATCATGAGATCAATTCTGGAAAATTGATTTTGAGGCGCCTGTGGGAAATATATGTGGATTCAATACAAACATAGCCAATGGATGTTTAGAGAGTTAAAAATGATACATAGGGTTTGCAATTAGTAATGATATTAATTTTAAGATATAAAAAATTAAAATAAAATTTAAAAAATGAAATTCTAAGGTATAGATAGTATCATCTAGGGCAAAGGATTCTGAATAATTTGACTACTTTCCAGCTGCCCCAGGTAAGAAGGTATTCTCCTTATGCCAATTATGTTGAACTTACTCTGTGATCCTAGTTGGGTGCCTGGTAAATCAGAAGCACTGATTTAATAATATGGGTTAAATTGTTGGCTACACGGAAGCTCACAACTTCTTTCAGCCCCTTCCTTCCCACACTCACATCATCCCCAGTCTGTCTACAAGGATTGTTGAGTTAAGAACACTTATCAGCCTTGTTCTGAAGGTGGGGGTCAACAAGCGTGTGCTTGGCTGGCCCTCGAGCCTTCAGAGCACTCACAGTGCTGGGCACCAGAAAAGTTCTTGTTCTCCAAGGTCCTTTCTCTTTGGATGATGCTCTCGCCTTGCATCCAGGTGAGAGAGCTGAGGGCAGCACCCCTAAAAAGGAATAGCAAACAAGAAAACTCTGGACTGGTGGCCACTGCTCCCTCACTCAGTTCTGAGCTCCTTTCTGCCTTCCACTGAGGAGCGTGCTTTGGATTGGGAGTCCCCTGCATACACTGTGTAAGAACAGAGCTTTCAGTTAGAGCTTAGGTGGAAATGATAGGTAAAATAGGTATTTTGGCTGACTTACATTCCGTTACTGAGGCCAACATAGCCTAAAGAAAGGAAAGATCCCTGGGTGAAACCAGAAACTCCCTCTGGGTTGGACAAAGCCCTGTATATCATAACAGGTACTTGAACTTCCTTTTTCCTCAGTGGGAACTATGTGAAGGAAGAATTCAGATAGTCCTATGTTTATGACCCAATTTCATCCTGTTTTAACCCCAATATCCCCCTTTCCCCAAATGATTATGGATTATCTGAACATGAAAGCCATCCAAATTATTCATTTAGACCTTTCCATGTAAAATTTCAGTGGCAACTGCTTTTAATTCGTAAAAATGAAAGTTGTATATAGTGAGACACCATGACATCATTCCCCAAGTTCAAGAGAGAATTAGTTTGAAAGAACGCTGCAGTGGAGAGTACTATAATCAAATTGCTCCTTTGGACTATGTCAATTACAGTAGCTTCTTCAGGTTCATGTCACAGATCATTATCCACAGCAAACTGGACCTAACTTGAAAACAGAAAATCACTTATCTGTATTTTTCAACACTAATTCTGGGACTGTAAATTGGAATAAAGGGGACTGTTCAGAATTTGGAAACAAATTTTAGCCTAAAAAAACAAAATTGAACATGGTCTATGGTAGAACGCAGAGTCTCTACTACCTTTTCCAGAATTAGAATAAATAGTTCAACCAGCGAGTAACCTAGCATTATACAACAGATTCCTATGTTCACATTCTAATAAGGCTATCACACCGTTAGGGCTGCTACTTCTCTCTGGAATATTGTTTCTACTCTATGTTCTGCCATCTCCAACTAAGTCAATCAAAGAACTGGAGAACACTGCTAAGGCCCAACGTTTCAGCCTAACTACTTAATGAATGAAAAAAATTCCCCAAATTGATATATAAGAAAAAATACAAAAATAAAATTTCCTCTTGGGTTTTCACTGTTATTTCTAAAATAGTTAACCTCAGAAGCAATGTTGACCTCAGTTCTAAATTTAAGCTCTCCTTCAGTTATTAGTCAAGTGGATAGGAATAATGGTCATGGCTAGCTGTTAGTATTAATGGGGTTCTACCATATGCTATGGAGAAGGAAATGGCAACCCACTCCAGTATTCTTGCCTGGAGAATCCCATGGACGGAGGAACCTGGTGGGCTACAGTCCATGGGGTCGCAAAGAGTCGGACACGACTGAGCGACTTCACTTCACTTTTCACCATATGCCAAGCATGCTCTAAGTGCCTGAATGCTGCTATCCTCATGGTAACTATAGCTAACCATAGTGTGTTATATATTTGCAAGTAGCTAAGAGAAGGTAGATCTTAAAAGTTCTCATCATAAGAAAAAACTGTAACTATGTGTGGTGATAGATGTTACTTAAAATCATTGTGGTAATCACTTTACAAGAGATATAGATATACATCAAAGCAATATGTTGTACTCCTAAGACTAACGCAATGTTATATATCAAATATACTTCAATTAAAAATTTTTTAAAATTTAAATGTACTGTTTCATTTATCTTTAATCATTTGATATATCAGGCATTATCTCCATTTACAGAGTGAGGTGCCTGGCAGTTTACAAATCTATTATTGAGCAGTCTGATACTGGAAGTTACCCTCTAATTATTTTAAATTATATGTGTGTTTTAAAAGTACCACATATTTCATTTAATTTCACCTTGTTGAGAATTCCTATTGTCTCCTTGAAGTACAAATTACAAACAAAAAGGCAACATTTCATTGGTTTAAATAATGATCAAAACCTGGAGAGAGGAGGTTTTGAGAAATAATTCACCTTTTAGATTCTAACAATGCAAGTAGGAAGGCATGAATTTTAATAACCCTCATCACAAATTCTCAAATTTTCTGGTCTCAGGATTCTATTATATTCTTAAAAATAATGAGAGTCCCAAAGTGCTTCTATTTCTACACATTACACCTATAGTATTTAGCGTATTAGAAATTAAAACTGAGAAAAGTTTAAAGCCCAAGAACACAGAAGCACATGTTCCATCAGTCACATGGCAATGGTGTCATTATATCAAACGACCTCTGGAAAACTGCTGTGTGAGGCTTAACAGGGAAAACAACATTTAGGGAATATTACAAAAACAGCTCTAATCTCACAAATCCTCTGAAAGGACAACATTTTGAGAACTGCTTATGGAAAATCTATAGTCCTTATCTGGCTATTCTCCTCAATAAACTTACTGGTTTAAAGAGGAAGGGATTCTATAAGATTATTATGTAGGAAAAAGAGATGAAGTTTATCTTCCAATTTCCTTTTGGTCTTTTAAGATACAAATGCCTGACCCACAGTGGCTAGTTCAGGATGTGTTAGTTCACTGCCAAACGTCAGTGACGGCACTGACTACTGAAGTTCTACTCAGCAACTGTTCACAGAAAGGCTTAATCAAGCATACTCAAGAGGTGAGCTGACCGAATAAATAATGATCTCTCTGAGTATGCTCTCTGCAGGCACCAGGGCTATCACTGAGTCAGGGCTAGATTTAGAAGCCTGAAAACAGGGTGTGTTCATGCCTGGTTCTATTTAATGAAGTCAGGGATGACAAAAGCCAGAAAGACAAGCCACAATCAGCCAAAAAGAGTTGAGAACCAGATGATAGGAAGAAAGTTAAAACTTAAGTCTAAGAATATGTCAATCATACCTCAACAGTAATAATAATTAACTAAGAGATGATCTAGAGGCAACATTAGATTTACGGACACAAAGCAGAAGTTTGAATTATTTAAAAATATAGTCAGAGGAGGAGCTAGGGTGATAATAACTGTCATGTATTCACAGATGAATTTTATCAGTCAAAGGCACACACATGGGTGTGACAGACTAGCTTGAGGGTAGGGTTGGTTCCATGATGTTAAAAGTGAATAACTGACTTGGATGAATGCTAAGATCTCATCCTGTTAAACAAACACAAACAAAGCAAAATCCCTGATTCAATGAGTATTTTTACTTTGATCAATCACTTTGCCACTTAATCTTTTTTTTTAAAAAAAGTCAAAATATTTTTACTTCTAAACCAGGTACATGAAGGGCTATCAGAGAACAACAACAAAAAAGCTTTCATTTTAAAATTGTCATCCTTTTGCTTTTCATCAATTTCAGGCACACTCACACACACACATAGTTATAGAATGAGTAATGGCTAACATTCCAAAAATGTGGGTTTTTACATCAAGATATACCCAGTAATCACCATCAGAAGTCTGTAATTTCTAAATTGGGTCACTTCATTATATATATGTTTTTACATTTATGTAGGTTCAGCTTATGAAACAGTAGTATGAAAAAAAATTAAAAGAATGAAACAGATGCTTTCCAAGTTCGATTCCCAACTCCCAACAAATGCACACAAATAAACATCCTGTTCTTCCTTAAGTGATCACCTTCAGGTGGATGAGCCTCTGTAGACAAGATGTATATGACACATGACCTTTATGAAACAGCAGAGAAGCCATTGTATCAACAATCTGCGACCCTTCAAACAGCAGCAAACAAGTTGACTAGATGTCCATTATTCCCAAGTGCCACATTAGACAGTTTCCTGGAGGTCAGAGACAAATAATCAAGCATATGCCACAATTTTACATTAAAGATTTTACTGAAGACACCCAGAGGAAGCACTTCACTATGAAGCAAGTGTTTCCTTCTTCACTAGGATTTCCTTAAAAATAAAATTAGACAAACATTTTGAAGAGGCTAAATGGGAATGAAAAGAAACTTCCCAGGTAGTGTCAGGTAGCAGTCTTTCCATCACTGAGACAAGGAATATCTCTGATGGAGGACACAGTGCTTTGGAGCATCAACCGATGAAACCCTCCTTATCTTCAGAACTTGTAGCTGAGTTGGTTCCTGAATCCAGTCTCTTTGCCCAGGTAAGGAACTGCATCCTTCACGTTTTTATTATGAAAGTTTCCCTTGCTTCTTGATAGAGTCCATAATACATAATTTTTAAAAAGAGGTCAAATTATGTGTCATCTAAAAACTCTACCAGCCAAACATTCTGAAGGTTAAATAAGAGTCTACAAGAGGACCCTTGGCCTTTGACAGTTCTTTGAGTTCTGCCCTCATATATGCAAGATTTTGCCTTACATTAACTCCTTCCAGTCCAAGGAGAAGGTTTAAAAAAATACTAATGAGTAAGATAGGTGTTAGCTCTTCTCTAAATGGAAAGCATTTCCTCTGAAATCAGGAACAAGACAAGGATGCCCACTCTCACCACTGCTATTCAACATAGTGTTGGAAGTTTTGGCCACAGCAATCAGAGCAGAAAAAGAAGTAAAAGGAATCCAGATAGGAAAAGAAGAAGTGAAACTCTCGGTTTGCAGATGACATGATCCTCTACATAGAAAACCCTAAAGACTCTTCCAGAAAATTACTAGAGCTAATCAATGAATATAGTAAAGTTGCAGGATATAAAATTAACACACAGAAATCCCTTGCATTCCTATATACTAACAATGAAAAAACAGAAAGAGAAATTAAGGAAACAATACCATTCACCATTGCAACAAAAAGAATAAAATACTTAGGAGTATATCTACCTAAAGAAACAAAAGACCTATACATAGAAAACTATAAAACACTGATGAAAGAAATCAAAGAAGACACAAACAGATGGAGAAACATACCGTGTTCATGGATTGGAAGAATCAATATTGTCAAAATGGCTATTCTACCCAAAGCAATCTATAGAGTCAATGCAATCCCTATCAAGCTACCAACGGTATTTTTCACAGAACTAGAACAAATCATTTCACAATTTGTATGGAAATACAAAAAACCTCGAATAGCCAAAGTAATCTTGAGAAAGAAAAATGGAACTGGAGGAATCAACCTGCCTGACTTCAGACTCTACTACAAAGCCACAGTCATCAAGACAGTATGGTACTGGCACAAAAACAGAAATATAGATCAATGGAACAGAATAGAAAGCCCAGAGATAAATCCACGAACCTATGGACACAATATCTTTGACAAAGGAGGCAAGCATATACAATGGAAAAAAGACAACCTCTTTAACAAGTGGTGCTGGGAAAACTGGTCAACCACTTGTAAAAGAATGAAACTAGAACACTTTCTAACACCATACACAAAAATAAACTCAAAATGGATCAAAGATCTAAATGTAAGACCAGAAACTATAAAACTCCTAGAGGAGAACATAGGCAAAACACTCTTCGACATAAATCACAGCAGGATCTTCTATGACCCACCTCCCAGAATATTGGAAATAAAAGCAAAAATAAACAAATGGAACCTAATGAAACTTAAAAGCTTTTGCACAACAAAGGAAACTATAAGTAAGGTGAAAAGACAGCCCTCAGATTGGGAGAAAATAATAGCAAATGAGGAAACAGACAAAGGATTAATCTCAAAAATATAGAAGCAACTCCTGAAGCTCAATTCCAGAAAAATAAATGACCCAATCAAAAAATGGGCCAAAGAACTAAACAGACATTTCTCCAAAGAAGACATACAGATGGCTAACAAACACATGAAAAGATGCTCCACATCACTCATTATCAGAGAAATGCAAAACAAAACCACAATGAGGTACCATTACACGCCAGTCAGGATGGCTGCTATCCAAAAGTCTACACGCAATAAATGCTGGAGAGGGTGTGGAGAAAAGGGAACCCTCTTACACTGTTGGTGGGAATGCAAACTAGTTCAGCCGCTATGGAAAACAGTGTGGAGATTTCTTAAAAAACTGGAAATAGAACTGCCATAATACCCAGCAATACCACTTCTGGGCATATACACTGAGGAAACCAGATCTGAAAGAGACACATGCACCCCAATGTTCATCGCAGCACTGTTTATAATAGCCAGGACATGGAAGCAACCTAGATGCCCATCAGCAGATGAATGGACAAGGAAGCTGTGGTACATATACACCATGGAATATTACTCAGCCATTAAAAAGAATTCATTTGAATCAGTTCTAATGAGATGGATGAAACTGGAGCCCATTATACAGAGTGAAGTAAGCCAGAAAGATAAAGAACATTACAGTATACTAACACATATATATGGAATTTAGAAAGATGGTAACGATAACCCTATATGCAAAACAGAAAAAGAGACACAGAAGTACAGAACAGACTTTTGAACTCTGTGGGAGAAGGTGAGGGTGGGATGTTTTGAAAGAACAGCATGTATATTATCTATGGTGAAACAGATCGCCAGCCCAGGTGGGATGCATGAGTCGAGTGCTCGGGCCTGGTGCACTGGGAAGACCCAGAGGAATCGGGTGGAGAGGGAGGGGGGAGGGGGGATCGGGATGGGGAATACGTGTAACTCTATGGCTGATTCATATCAATGTATGACAAAACCCACTGAAAAAAAAAATAAAAAAGTAAAAAAAAAAAAAATAATAATAAAATACTAATGAGTAAAGAGAAAAAAGGGTAAATCTAACCCGAAAAGTTTTGAGTTCAGAAACAGCTTCAAGAGGTAAGAAATGTTTTTAAAAAGTCAGTGGGGACAGGGGAGAGAAGAGAGTGGGTGAGATCAATGGAGAGAGTAGCATGAAAGCATATACACTATCATACGTAAAATAGTTAGCCAATAGGAATTTGCTGTATGGCTCAGGGAACTCAAACCAGGACTCTGTAACAACCTACAAGGGTGGGAAAGGGTGGGAGGTGGGAGGAAAGTTCAAGAGGGAGGGCACATATATATAGGTATGGCTAATTCATGTCGATGTATGGCAGAAATCAAACCAATATTGTAAAACAATCATCAATCAATTAATAATAAATAAATATAATTTAAAATTTTTTTTAAATACATTGTTAAGAATCTGCTTTGCAGTGCAACACAGGTTTGATCCTGGTCAGGGAACTAAGATCCCAGATGCTGCAGAGCGACTAAGTTCTCATGCCATAGCTACTGAGCCTGCGTGCTGCAACTAAGACTCAAATAACCTAATAAACTAAGCCAAAAAATAAATTGATAATTTAAAAAAATATATCTACCCCAAACTCTGTTGCCATGTCCTTTGGTAAAGGCAATAGAATATGCAGAATAGCAGAACAACAGATGCTATGGATATCTTCTTTGCAGAAGGGCCCAACAGTACCAGTGGTATCTCTGCTCTGAGATGACCACAGAAAGCATGTGTAGTGATGATAACCTTGGCCAAGACTGTTTAGAAAGGCTGCCTTGGGACCCTGCTGCCTGAGAACACATATCTCTCCTTCCACTCTTGTCCTAATGTTGAAACTTTAACATTAAAAAGTTACATTAAGTAACATTAAGAAGAATCTTCTTAAACTTCAGAGCTCTGTTTGTTATCAAGGTAGAAGTTGGGTTTCTGTTCAAGTTTGCCTCATGCTTAACAAGACAATTTCAGAATGACTTGAAAAGGCAGAGGCAACCCTAATGATGGTAAAGTTCCAGAAACATCACTATAAACATCGGTGAAGGAGAAAGACATTTGGAATTAATGTGACAAAAATATTCTATTTCTGTTGTGGCTAGAACCATTGAATGACAGTGCAGTCTTCTTGAAAAATTTGCTATTCACCAAGGCCACCTTCAGACAGGGAGTCTATTACTGTTTCCCATGATTGTTTCAGATAATTTCAGCTGTGTAAAATGAGAAAGCTATTTCAAACTGGGTGTTCAATGGATGATTATTGTTGGTAACATACATTTATAATCAGGTATGGAAGTGATTGAGAAAGATAGGTGATGGCCTGAATCAATAAAAATACTGGACTGCTACTCAACCAAGGCTTAAATTTCAGCTATTTCTTAGGATGCTCTGTTTCTATGAAATACCCCCAAATGTGTGAATTCCCTCATATTTTTAAAATATTAGAATAGTTTCATTAACCACAGATAAAACCTCCCTTGGCCCCAACATTTCACATGAGCTTCCCTTTCATTTTTTCACTCCTTTTACACACACACACGTGCACACACACAATAATGCAAAAGACTGTGCACACAGTCTGTCTCCTCTTCTTCATCTTGTATTTCCTTCTCAGCACATTGACCTGGGCTGCAGCCCCAAACCCCACTAAAATGGTTCTTATAAAGGTTCTCAATGGCCCTAGGTTGCCACATTAGAGAACACTTGTCTTCCTACTATATACTTCCAGCAGTGTCTGGTAAAGATGGCCATTTCTCCCTCCCTGGGACCCTCTCTGTTCGAGACTTCAGTGTCACTCCACTTCCTGGCTTTCCTGCTGCCCCTCTGGCCACACCTTCTCAGGATCCTCAGTTGACTTTTCCTCCTTTACAAAATTCCACAAATAGCATCCCTCAGCATTCATTCCTAAGCCCTCTCACTTTTTCTCTATCTACACTCTCTGATTCAGGCCGGGTGGCATCAGTGGTAAAGAACCCACCTGCCAATGCAGGAGACGAAAGAGATGCAGGTTTGATTCCTGGGTTGGGAAGATGCCCTGGAGGAGGGCATGACAACCCACTCCAGTATTCTTGCCTGGAGGATCCCATAGACAGGGGGAGCCTGGCGGGCTACACGGTCCATCTACACAGTGACTCCCAGACGTACAATATATCTCTGATCTAGACTTGTCCTTCTGAAGCCCCAGATTCATTCATCGATAGATAGGCAGGTAGATGATCAGAGAGAAGGAGAAAGTCACAGCTCCACTTTGATGTCTAGCAGGTGTCTTCAACATGGAAAGTCCAAAGCAGTGAGTCTAAAAGGTAAATTACTCAAACAACTCAAATCTCTAAATCTGTTTCTCTCTCAACACATCCCACTGCCAACCATATAGTCAATCATCCAGAAAACCATAATTTTTTACCTCCTATCCCTTATCTTTCCTGTCTCACCCACAATGAATTTATCCGACCACTTCTTAAAATCTCTCTCTACTTCACGCACTTCCATTGCTACCATCTTAACGAAGCCATCAACATGTCCCGCCTGAAGTTAGAAGGGAAAAAAAGTTGACAGTTATCTCTGCTTCTACTTTTTCACTCTCACCAATACATTTTTTCTATACAGAAATCTTAAGTCAGATCTTGACATTGCTTTGTCCGAAAAAAATTCACTGCTCTCCATTACAACTAGAATAAAATCTCAGCTCCCCATCATAGACCAAGAATCCACTGGTTCAGCCTCTATCTCATCTCCCATCATCCTCTCCCTTACTTGTTACCTTCTTGCCATACTGGCTCTATTTCTTACCTTCTAGAAAATATCCCTGAGATTTTTCCTAACTCAGGGCCTTTGCATTTGATGCCTTCTTTGCCTGGAATTCTGTTCACCACCATTTTATGAGAAGTATATTAATGTATAGTTATTTCACCCCATAGCTGTTTATGCTTTACAAATAGTAGATTCCTAGAGGAAGTAGTCATGTTTAACTTGTTCTCATGGAATACACATAGTAGGTCTTTAGTGCCTGGCACAGCATAGGCAATCAATAAACAGTCACTTAACTCTTTAAGATTTAAACTCATGTAGCATAATCATACAGCATTAAGATTTTATACTAAATTGAACACATTTCTGTTATTCTTTTTCCTTTTTGTGTGACTGCTTTCATATCTTATATGCTGAAAAGCATAAAAATTCAACCTTGCTGGGCTATATGACTCAATTATAAGATAAACAGATACAACATCATCACAGATCCCTCCATCTAACCTCCATGTGGCTTTAGGAAAATAGAAGAATGGAGAATTTCATATCACATAGTGGTTTCATATCACATAGATGATGAATACTGAATCAACAATCACTGAGGATATTTACACTACATATGAGTACTTATCCTATAAGCTCTTTGATACTAAACTCTCCAAAATTTAGGCTAAATAAATGAGGTCTGTCCTTTCAGATGTTTGACATAAACCTATAGTTGTTATGTATTACATATACACAGACTCAGAATATAAGACAAGTAATAGGATCAAAGGTATTCAGAATATTTAATGAAACAGCAAGTGAGGAGACTATGATGGGGAAGGTTAATTCTCTTCTAACTTTGTTTTTGCCTAAGATAGAGAATTCCAAGTGCTGGATGATAGTGAAAAAGAAGAGTTTTGTTGAGAATAATGAAACATCATAGAATAAATGTATAACCATCCAGAAGTCTTGATCAGAGGAAAGACCAGACACTTGTAGTTAGATAACTACTACTGCCAGAAAAAAGGAGGGCAGTACTGAAAAGTAAATAATTCAGCGAGACCAAGTAAAGAGCATGAGTCCAGAGGATGGAAAATTTTCTCTGATCTGTATGGCATAATAATCTGTTATACAGCTAATACCTTAAAGGACATTTCCATCAGCCTGCAGCTCTCTCTCCCTGCTATTTAGATACGGTGATATTTCCTATGTCAAGACCATAGTTCCAGTCCACCAGATTGATGCTAGATATAGGCATACCTAGGACCTACACATCCAACAAGAGAGTTGTCAGACCATAAATCTATGCAGCTTCAATACCACTGCCCACTTGTCTGCTCAGAGCCCTTCACCATGCTTGTTTTGATGTGATTTTATTCACCCGGAGTTAAGACATACAGTAGAATAAGTGAAAAGCCTTAAGCGATCAAAAGGAAAACACAGAGAGAACGGGATAATTAGTCCTGATTACTATCAACACTAAATTATTAATAACCTCAAATTACCTATGCATTGGCAGCTGTCATTTGATGCTTCTGTGTGGCCAGACTACATATTCTGTACCATGACAGCAATTACATGGTATTTCCAGTAGCTTCAAAACAGAAACAAGAAATACACAACAACAAAAACTTCACTGGAAAATTTTATATGCTTATTTTTCCTGGAAAGAGAGAAATTTCAATAAGCCTATAATTTATATTAAAAGTACCAGGGAAAAGTGATACAGGTGTAATGAATATCTTATTCTTTCTTAGGAAACAGTCTAAAAACAACCCGGAAAAACCCAACCCTAGTCTCTTATAGGACAGCTGTAATAGCAACTCAGTGGTTTCTTTTAGTTTAGAAAAATATAAATAATAGTATGTCTGTTCTCGATGAGACACCACTGGTAACTAAATTTATTTTATTTTAAAAAAAATTAGGCTACTTTAGGAAAATGCACCCTTTTGAATGGATTGGAACAGATTTTAGTTTTCTTTCTAACAATTGAGCATTCTTGTGTACCAGATGACCCAAAATCTTTTCAGAGAGATATCTTTTTCTTTAACATGATTAACTCAACAAAGATTGAGCTCTGACTAATGGAACTGTGCTAGCGATAAAAATACAAAAATATACAGTACCTACTCTTAAGAAACTTCCTAATTTTCTTAAGAAAGAGTGAAGTTTCATTCATTATTTTTCAATAAGTTTCAATTATTTGCTCAAAAAAGCCATCTAATATAAAATATAATTCATGTTTAACCTAAACTTCCATACTTTAGATGTCTGTAATGATTTTTAGAAATGATTCTATACTACCTACTTAAAGAAAATTTTTAATTCAGAGATTCCTAATAAATGTCCTAGGGGACATCATTCACCTCTTCTACATGTCAACAACCATGGCAAGGGGAAGAAATATTGCACCTGCAAAAGTGAAACATAGTCAAAGAGGTTTCTTGGTTATGTAACATTCCAGAGATTCTAGCATACAAATATGCATTTTAAATTTCTCAATAGGAAAATATCTTCTCTGGCATCCCCCAAATATATTTTGCAGTGAAATTATATTTCATTGAGAAAAAACTCACAGAAATCAAATCTCATAGAACATATTTTTGGAACTCTAGATAAGGTGCAGTTAGATTGATTCCAAGGTGTGTCAACAAGTATTCATATATATTGACCAATCTATACAAATCAGTATGTCTTGGAATTCTCTACATATTTAGCTCAATTTATGTTTTTTAAGAATGACCCTTCATACATAATTTGAAACTGCAAGAAAATCAATATCCATTTAAGCAGATGTCTTTCTGCTATCCTCTTCCTTTAAG
Source organism: Muntiacus reevesi (assembly GCF_963930625.1). Lineage (NCBI taxonomy): Eukaryota > Metazoa > Chordata > Mammalia > Artiodactyla > Cervidae > Muntiacus > Muntiacus reevesi. Next base: position 34,447,856 of record NC_089252.1, on the reverse strand, counting down.
AATTTCTCTTCCAAGTTTCCACGAGTGAAGATATTATAAAATGTGGAGAAAAGAAATGTCAGTGAATGGGGAAAGAACAGTGTTTTGACAAATGCAAATAATTGTGCAGAGAATATTTCAATTTTTCAATAGAAGAATGCAAAACCCACAAGAAAGAACTGGAAAATTCTTCTTCATGAATAACCACTTCATAAGAATAAATGGTTGGATGGCATCACCAACTCAATGGACATGAGTTTGGGCAAACTCCAGGAGATAGTGAAGGACAGGGAAGCCTGGTATGCTGCAGTCCAAGGGGTCTCAAAGAATCAGACATGACCGAGTGACTAAACAACAACAATTGAATAAATATCATATAAATATGATATGTGAAAATAAAATTATGTAGAGAGTTCACTGCTTACAGAATACCTTGACTACAGGAATCACAGTGCCAGTTTTTCCTCTAGAATCTCGGGAAGATCACTTCATCTTCCTGTGCCTAGATCTCCATACTCACATAGAAGCTGGAGGAAAGTAAAAACTTGTAAAAAACACTGACAGTCTAGGTTTTATTCTATTATTTTCATAGGAAATTTTACTAAAGATCAACTGAAAGAGTGAAAACCTGCTCTTAACACGTGGAAAATTTTACCTTCCGAGACATCTCACTAGATACCCACTCAATGTATTATTTTAGAAAGTCAGCTTTTATCATGAAACACAAACACAAAATTAGTTTAGGAGTTCAGTGTGAACTCTGAGATGGCTCACCTAACGTACGTTCTAGAAAGACAATCCAAAGGAATTTTTTTCCTGTCGAAAATAGTCAATTCTCAAAGTGTTTAAAATGTGTTACAATGACATCACACAACTACATTCTGTTTTTATTCAAACTCTTGGCAAAACCCCCATCACATCGTGTTCTAAATGTAAGCTGAGGGGACAACATGGTGGCTGCTCAGACATAACCAGACAAAAAACAGATGCAAAGCAGACCCAGTGCTGAGCCTGACAGCGCATTCTTTTTCGCAGCACAATTATGGAGGAATCTGTTCTGAAAGAACAGTTTAGACCGCATCCTTGTTTTACCTGATGGATGAAGGAACAGTAGTATTTTAAATCATGAGAATGACAAAGCTATAAAATGGCCCTTATATGCAGGAGCCGTTCCTTTAATGATGTCATGGACAGGGCTGATTAACAGCATCCTAAGGATACAGCTGTAAGCCTGAAAAGTCATCCCCAACCCGAATGACTTACTGTCCCAGCTCCGAGCGCCAGGGCCAATCTGAGCAGCATTATGACAGCCCAGTCCTCAGGAAGGAGTGGGGGTGCGGGGTGGTCTGAAGAGCACAATTTTTCTTCGGCCCTGGCGTATCTGTGCTAGTGGCAGAATGACTGTGCTGGCATGAGTCAGAACGCATATGAGTCATCTGTATAATAAATGAGACAACTTGATTTCATTGAGCTTCTGCTCACTTCATTACAGCAAGAGAAAAGTAAGGAAAATTTCTGTCTTCTGTCAGGTTTTCCCCAAATGATCAGTCACTGATGGCTCACATGTCCCCATCAGGTCTGTGGGAGACGATGAAGCTGCGGCTTGTTCTGCCAGCAACCCAGGCGGGAGTGCGGTTGCCAAGCACACGGGCTCCTGCAATGATTTACCACTTCCAAGTGCTACACTTGACAACAAATCTAGAAAACATATCCTTCACAGCTCGAAGCTTCCAGAGCAGATCTTGTGTCACCACTGCTTGGCTTTGCTCTCTGCATGAAGGACTGGTTGGATTTAGGTATCTCTTTCAGAGCTGAATCCCATACTTTGGACACTGCACTCCAGGTTTCCTTCCTCTTTCCTGTTCAACTAAAAGACCTAGTTCAAACTTAAAAATCTCATTGAGGTAACTGGTTGGATTACCAGCAGCTGAAATCAGTGGGGGTTGTGGGGGAAAGCAAACTAAACGATGTGTTGTTAAATATGAATGGGTTGTTGCTTGTTGTTGTTTTGTCGCTAAGTCACTAAGTCTGACTCTTTGCAACCCCATAGACTGTGGCCTGCCAGACTCCTCTGTCCATGGAATTCTCTAGGCAAGAATACTAGAAAGGGTTGGCATTTCCTTCTCCAGGGGATCTTCCCAACCCGGTGACCGAACTCATGTCTCCTGCATTGGCTGGTGAATTCTTTATCCCTGAGGCACCAGGGAAGCCCAGGACTAAGATCAAAAACCACTTTGAGGATAGAGAACAGGAACGCAAACAGAACAATGGGAGAATCTCTGCAACTCAATGTCTGCTGTATAGGGAGAGAATGTGAAAGAATGTCATACAGCCGGTTGGAACCAGATCATAATTTTCAAACTGAGAAGATAACACCTGAGAGTTATAAATGAGTTTAGCAACTGTCTCACCCCCTCATTCATGTGATGCAAAAATAGTCTCTACGGTAGCTTCACAGGCACTCACGAAGTCTCTGAGTCATTTCAGCGACCGGGGAACTCACTAACTCACAAAGCAGCCCACCTTTCTGACAATCAATTCTGATGACTAAAAGGTATTTCTCCAAGAGAATTGAAATCTGCCTCTCTCTGAAGCTTCCTCACACTTATTCTCATTCAGGCCACTTAACAGAACTGGCTGAGAAAGTATCTAAGAATCTGCTTCAGCGTTTACACTGCAGTCCATTCTGGTTCTTGCACTTTGAATGATTCCAGGTGGTTTGTGACTCTGATCAGCATCCATCTGGCCCTAATAACCCTGCTCCTGGCTGTGCTCCTGACTCTGCTTTGATCAACCAAAGAATTCTCTCTACAGATTCAGCCGGCTGGCCCATCAACAGGACCGGAGTCTCCGTCCAGTTAATGAACCCTGTGCAGAAATTTGACACCTGGCTCTAATGTCCATCTTCTCTGTTTGGGCCCGGCTCTGCCAGTTTTTGTACTTCTCTCCAAGTCCTACAATCCACCCCCAGTCCACTGTGCAAATTGTACATTCCAATTTGGTCAATTCTAACTGCTCTGTCTTGAAATCTCTCCCCCACTTCCTGCTGACTCTTGGTGTAGATAATAAAAGACTATACCCAACCTTGGGAGAGCTACAGGTAAGCAAAGATTTAAAAGCCAGACAAAAAGAAACTTATAATAGCCTGAATTCAGGCCATGAGAATAGATGATGGATACAAAAGGTACTAAAAACTAGAAATTGTAGAATGCAGTAACTGAACTGATGATCTTCACTGAGGATTGTCTATGTGAGAAAGAAAATATGAAGTTACAAGGAAGAGTAGAGTCATTCATCAAAATAGACGATACTGAACTCCTTTGGTGTAAATTAATGATACATTTTTCAATGTGATTGATTTGAAGTGCCTGGGGACCTTCCAAATCAAAGTATTTATTAAACTGTTGGAAATATGGGTCTGAAATTTAACAGAGTTCTTGATTAAATTCAAGAATCTTCAAAACATAAAGAATATTTGGGACACTGGTTTTCTTTAAGATACTGCAGGAATTATATTTACTGTAAAAAGCTCAGAGAGATGACAATGGAATCCTTTGGAATTACAAATTTGACTTTTAAAGACTGAGAAGAGAAAGAACAGTCCTCAAAAGGAGTCAAGAATGAATGACTAAGGACTTTCCTGATGCTCCAGTGGCTAAGATTCCCCACTCCCATTGCAGGAACCTGGGTTTGATCCCTGGTCAGGGAATTAGATTCCACCTTCTGCAACCAAGAGTTCTTACGCCACAACTAAAGATCCCGTATGCTTCAACTAAGACCTGGCACAGCCAAATGAATAAATTAAACTATTTAAAAATGAATGAATGGCTAATAAGAGGAGATGGCAGAAGAAATGAAAATTTACTTCATGAAAATCAAAGAAGAAAGTGGTTAGTAACAAATGTTCATCAGGGTGTTCAATGCTACAGTAAAATAAAAGTTTCTCTTGGTAACATAGATGCCAATAATCTTAACAGTGAAAACTCGTTACCTTCCTCTTTCTCCTGGGCACACAAGCAGAACCATTTTCAGCATCGCTTGCAATTAGGTACTGTCATCTGAGTGAGCCCTGACCAATAAAGTGTGGGCAGATATGATGAACAGCATGTCCTGTCTGACCCATAAAAGTGTTATGTGTAAGCCTCACTCAGCAAGAACATAATGATCAGGTCCTGAGTCCCTGCAGATGTAAAGGCTCTTGGTGTCAGAGGGCAGAGGTGGGGAGTGAGGGACGAGATGGCACCTGGGTATATGATTATGAGTGTTAGGACTTGAAGAGTCCTATTTCAGTCTAGATATAGAAACCATACAAATCTAGTTCTGGTTTTGAATCAAAAGAGACTTACTACTTAAGTGGTTGCTCATTTATTCTATCATGAAAGTGGCTGAGTTGTGTCCAACTCTGCAATCCCATGGATGGTAGCCCACCAGGCTCCTCTGTTCATGTGATTTCCCAGGCAAGAATACTGGAGTGGGTTGCCATTTCCTGCTCCAAGGAATCTTCCTGACCCAGGGATCAAACCCAAGTCTCCGACATTGCGAGTGAATTCTTTACCATCTGAGCCACTAGGGAAGCCCTTATTCTATCTTCAGTTCAGTTCAGTTCAGTCACTCAGTTGTATCCAACTCTTTGCGACCCCATGAATCACAGCACGCCAGGCCTCCCTGTCCATCACCAACTCCCAGAGTTTACTCAAACTCATGCCCATCGAGTCAGTGATGCCATCCAGCCATCTCATCCTCTGTCATCCCCTTCTCCTCCTGCCCCCAATCCCTCCCAGCATCAGGGTCTTTTCCTGAGTCAACTCTTCGCATGAGGTGGCCAAAGTATTGGAGTTTCAGCTTCAGCATCAGTCCTTCTGATGAACACCCAGGACTGATCTCCTTTAGGATGGACTGGTTGAATTTCCTTGCAGCCCAAGGGACTCTCATCTATTTATCATATATCTCAAATTTTAAACTTCCTTATAGTTTTCTGATTTTTTTAAAATATTTCTTTCAAAAACTCATGTAAATGTTAACAAATTGCATTATAGAAACCTGTGCTATTATTTGTTTTACAAGCTGCTTATAGATGAAAGGGTATTACAAGGGTTTAAAAAATGAGTAAAGATAACAATTTAAGTGATATAAGCAAACTGTATTTAACAGAGTTAACATCTTCCAGTTAACATCTCTGGACATGATTTCATGATTACGTAGACCGAGGGTATTCATCATTTTTTTTTAATGTAGGAACCTAACTTCGTCCATATGTCAGTAATATTCACAAGATCTAACAGAGGATTCTAAGATCCTAGAGAAAGAAGGAAGGACAGGATATAAGGAGTCCATGATCCAAATCATCTTTGGAGCATTTATCACCCCTTTGAGAATCCTCCGTTTCCCCCAGCACCTCCCATTGGACTTCATTAGAACAAAAATAAACTTCTGTTAAACTATTGAGATTTGGGCATCATAAATTTCAGCTACTAGTTTACCTTTGGACAACAGGAGCCTGGAGGGCTACAGTCTATGGGGTTGCAAAGAGTCAAACATGACTGAGCACACACAGGTTGCTCTTACTATTGCAAAAACATTCAAAAGGCATTTTCAATACACTGGTCATCAGTCAGGAAAGGTAAAACACAGCTGACCATGTCACGTACCTTGGAGACTTCTTGACAAATATTGTTATGATTTGGATCCTCATGCAAAAAAGGAAAAGAGCAACAGTGATATTTAGAGTTCAAGTAGTACTTTTGATTTTTACATGCTTTTGTCAGGCTCCTGTTGTCCAGGGATAGAACCTGTGTCTCTTGTGCCACCTGCATTGCAGGTGGAGTCTTTACTGCTAAAATCAAAGTGTATAAATAGGAGCACATGATAGAAACATTCAAAATCTTACCATACCAAGAGTACTAATTTTCTAATACAGATAGATAGCTCTTTTTCATAGATGATAGGTGTAAATGACTGATTAATTTATGCATATGTATCAATATGTGAATATGGACATATACACAAATATCTATGTGTCTATTCACATATACTCTGCTTGTAGAGTTGTGGGGGCTTCCTTGTTGCTCAGACAGTAAAAAATTGGCCCATAATGTGGGAGACCCAGGTTCGATCCCTGGGTCAGAAAGAGTCCCTGGAGAAGGGAATGGCTACCCACTCCAGTATTCTTGCCTGGAAAATTCCATGGCTCTGTCCATGGGGTCACAAACAGCTAGACACGACTGAGTGGCTAACACTTTTTTTCACACTTACTCCTGTCAAGTCTCTCTAAAACCTGCTCCACTCAAATTCAAATAGCTATTTTTTTATGACAAATTCACAAGGAAAATAAAACAATGACTTTTTTATTGTCTGATGCAATTAACTGGTCTCCAAATCACAGGGTGGAAATTTTATCAAAGGGGCCATAGAACACAACGCCATCACTTCTACAGCTGCCAACTCTGCTCCTTTAAACATCACTTGTTTGATGATCTGGGAGAGAGGATGCCCTTGGGCCAGGTTTCTTGTTCTAAGGACTTAAGCCTTCATATTCCAGCACAAGGATAATTTCTGATGCAAATCCGTCTGCCTATTTTCCTGATGGGAAAGAAATTCAAACCTTTCCCATTAAATTGTGAAATAAATTGATTAATAAAAAATGCACTTTCCCCAGCTGAGAATTAGGGCTTAATGTAGTCTAATGAGTTTATTTTGAAACAATTACACAAAATGGTGATATCAAGCCCAGAAGAGACACCATTTGGATAATAAACAGAGATTAACGATCAGACATGTATTTGGTGTTATTGAATGACTGATGAATGCAATGAAAGCTAAAGATGAGCAGATAACATGAGTTTGCAATTATAAAGTGTTAGTTTAGGATACCATATTCGAAAAAAAGAACTGTACCATATATTTCAAATTCTATGCTATTCTACCACCTATTCTAAAACATTCTGTGTGTGTGTGTGTTGTGTGTTAAATCACTTCAGTGACTCTTTGTGACCCTATGGACTGTAGCCCACCAAGCTTCTCTGTCCATGGGAATCTCCAGGCAAGAACACTGGAGTGGGTTGCCATGCCCTCCTCCAGGGATTCGTCCCAAACCAGGGATTGAATCCAAGTCACTTATGTCTCCTGCATTGGCAGGTAGGTTCTTTACCACCAGCACCACCTGGGAAGCCCTTTACTTTTTACTGAACTTTAAGTTAATGGAATCACAGTATGTATGCCTTTGTTTCTTAGTTCTTTGATTCAGTATTGTGTGTGTGTGAGTTTTATTCTTGTTATTCTGTTCGATTATAGTTTGTCCACTTTTACTTCAGCAAAGTAGTCCATTATGTGAATATAATAGATATTATTTATCTATTCTTTTTGTATATTTTTGTTGTTATCAATTTGGGACTAAAAGTTATCTGTATTCCTACACACATATTTTGGTGATTTTATGTAGGTATTTCTGTTGAGTAATTACCTGGGAGTGGGATTCTTTAGTCTCTATGGGTAAACAGCTTCCCAAAGTGACTGTACAATTTACACTCTTATTTGGCATTATTCAAGAGTTTCTGGTGTTCCACATCCTCTTCCTCTGTCCTTTTTGTCCTAGTCATCCTCATGTTTATGTACCTCCTTGTGGATTTTTAATTAATTTATTTACTTTTGCTGTGCTGGGTCTTCATTCCTGTGCATGGGCTTCCCCTAGCTACAATAAGCAGAAGCTAACTCATGGACAGAGGAGCCTGGCAGGCTACAGTTCATGGGATCGCAAACAGTCAGACACGACTGAAGTGACTTAGGACACACAAAGCATAAAGAGGTTTTCCAATGTCTTTTTTTAAGAGTTTACTGTTTTTTTTACTTACACCTAGTCTACTTAATTGATGCAGAGCGGATGTTAAGTAGGGTCATACAAACATTCAATGACCCAGCACAATGTATTGAAAAGGCTTTTGTTTCCATGTTTCCTTACATATCAACCTTGATAGAAATGAAGAGGCCCACATTCCTGTGCCATTAATGTACTATCAGTTAATTACTACTTTGATAATTGGTTCTTTCATTCGTTATTGTAAGTCTCTAGCTTGTTCCTTTTATTGTTGGCCACTTACATTTTTTAATGAATTTTTAGAATCAACTTGTCAATTTACACACACACACACACACACACACACACACACACACAATCACAGAATTTTTATTGGGGTACATTGAAGCTATAAGCAAATTTGTAAAGAATTAAAGCACCACAGTTTTTCATTCCTACCTACAGTCAGTCTTTTGCTATGAAACTTTGTAATTCATCCTATCAAGATACAAAGTCTATTTCTCCAATGCCTGAATCTGGGCAAGACATATGACTTGTTTTGAATGATAAAATGCAGTGGAAATGATACTGTGTAGCATTATAGTTGGGCTTTAGAAAGGCCTGTGTTTATTCTCTCCTTTTTGGAACCTGCCAAGTCACCATAAGAACAAGCTTAGGATAGCCTGCTCAATTATGGCAGTTGAAAGGTGCTGTAATATCTGCTTTCCAAGATAAAACCAGACATTACCCAGTATAAGTGAAGCTATCCTGGACCAACTAGCCTCCAGTTTATCCACCAGATGATCAAAGCTGCATATGTGAGACCAGTCAAAATCATCTGAGCATGACTTAAATCAGCAGACCTTTCCTTAAGACAATAAATTCATGACTAATAAATAGTTTCTTTTTTAAGTCAAACATGTGGGAGAAGTTTGTTACACAATAATTTCTAACCAAATATCGTCACAATATTGTGTCTTTCAATTCATGAACATAGTATTTCACTTAATTTATTTTACTTTTAAAATTTCTCTCAACAGTTTGTAATGTTTGATAAAAAAGGTTCTTTGACTTTCTCTTTGCTTGGTAATTTTAAATACAATTGAAAATTATATTATTTTTAAAATTAATTTTCCAGTTGTTTCCAGCTTAAGTTATAAAAATGTTTTTGCATGTTGAATTTATATTCTATGACTATGCTACTTAGTTGCTATGAAGTGTATGACTCTTTGGAACCCCATGGGCTGTAGCCCACCAGGCTCCTCTGTCCATGGGATTTCCCAGGTAAGAACACTGGAGGGGTTGCCATTTCTTTCTCCAGAGCATCTTGCCAACCCAAGGATCGATTCTATGTCTCCTGCTTGGATGGCAGATTCTTTACCACTGGGCCACCTGGGAAGCCCTTATTCTGAATAAGCTAACATCATTTTTCAAAACTGTAATAATTTGTAGGATCTTTCCCGTTTTCTGAGAATGATGACAGTTTAGTTCCTACTTTTCCAAATCTTATTCCTTTTTCTTTTTTAACTTTCTTTCTTGAATCATCTGGAATATCCAGCACAATTTTGAAAAGAACTAGTGAAACAAGCACTCTATGACACTCCCGATCTCAGAAAGAAATCTTTCAGTATTTCACTATTAAATATGATATTTCTAGAGAAAGACAAATATCATATAATATTTATATGTGGAATCTAAAAATGGTATAATAAGTTCATTTATGCCACTTGAATATTTACAAAAATAGAACCAGAGTCACAGATGTAGGAAAAAAAACTTATGGTTACCAGGGAGGAAAAGGATGGGGAAGGAATAAATTGAGATTGGGATTGATGTAGACAAACTTCTATATGTAACCTTCCCTTGTAGCTCAGTTGGTAAAGAATCTGCCTGCAATGCAGGAGACCCAGGTTCAATTCCTGGGTCAGGAAGATCCCCTGGAGAAGGAAATGGCAACCCACTCCAGTATTCTTGCCTGAAGAATTCCATGGACAGAGGAGCCTGGAAGGCTACAGTCCAAAGTGTGGCAAGAGTTGTACACGACTTAGCAACTAAACCACCACCATATGTAAAATAGATAACTAATAAGGACCTACTATATACAACAGGGAACTCTACTTGATATTCTGTAATGACCTATACTAAATTTGGTTCTTGTTACATCAGTTGGTCAAAAGTATACCTTTATTGATTTATCTTTTAAACAGATTTACAAGAAGTAGAAAAAAGTCTAAGCTTATTCATGTACTAATGTTTTCTACTTGAGCTGGAGTGTTACTCCTTCTACTCTTTTTCCTTAAATATTGTCTATTGTAATACCACACTTGCTTTTTTAAATTTATTTTTGGCTGCTCTGGGTGTTTGTCACTGTGCACAGGCTTTCTCCAGTTGCAGGAAGCGGGGCTACACTTGGTTGCAGTGAGCAGGCTTCTCACTGCGGTGGCTTCTCTCTTGTGGAGCGCAGGATCTAGGCACGCAGGCTTCAGCAGGCGTGGCGCACAGGCTCCAGATACAGGCTCATTAGTTGTGGCACACGGGCTTAGTTGCTCCAAGGCATGTTGGATCTTCCTGGACCAGGGATCCAACCTGTGTCACCTCCATTAGCAGGCAGATTCTTACCCACTGCACCAGCAGGGGAGTCTCACACTGTCTTGATTGCTGTAGTTTTATAGTACATTTTAAAGTTGTGTGATGCATCAGTCAGAATGGCTGCTATTGAAAAGCCTACAAGCAATAAATGCTGGAGAGGGTGTGGAGAAAAGGGAACCCTCTTACACTGTTGGTGGGAATGCAAACTAGTACAGCCGCTATGGAGAACAGTGTGGAGATTCCTTAAAAAAACTGGAAATACAACTGCCATATGACCCAGCAATCCCACTCCTGGGCATACACACTGAGGAAACCAGATCTGAAAGAGACACGTGCACCCCAATGTTCATCGCAGCACTGTTTATAATAGCCAGGACATGGAAGCAACCTAGATGCCCATCAGTAGACGAATGGATAAGGAAGCTGTGGTACATATACACCATGGAATATTACTCAGCCATTAAAAAGAATTCATTGAATCAGTTCTAATGAGATGGATGAAACTGGAGGCCATTATACAGAGTGAAGTAAGCCAGAAAGATAAAGACCAATACAGTATACTAACACATATATATGGAATTTAAAAAGATGGTAATGATAACCCTATATGCAAAACAGAAAAAGAGACACAGATGTACAGAACATACTTTCAGATTCTGTGGGAGAAGGCGAGGGTGGGATGTTATGAGAGAACAGCATTGAAACAAGTATACTATCAAGGGTGAAACAGATCACCAGCCCAGGTTGGATGCATGAGACAAGTGCTCAGGGCTGGTGCACTGGGAAGACCCAGAGGGATCGGATGGAAAGGGAGGCGGGAGGGGGGATCTAATAAAAATAAGTGGAAAAAAAAGAAAAAAAATAAAGTTGTGTGATGTCAGTCTTCCAACTTTGTCTTTCTTCTTTAATATTCTGTGGTCTGTTCTGGGTCCTTTACCTCTCCATAGAAACTTTAGAATCAGTTGGTCAGTATCCACAAAACAACTTTCTGGGATTTTCTTTGGGACTGTGGTGAATGTACAGAAGAATTTAAGAAGAAATAAATTCTTTTTTTTTTTTTAATTCTTTTCCCAATTATTTTTATTAGTTGGAGGCTAATTACTTTACAATATTGTAGTGGTTTTTGCCATACATTGACATGAATCAGCCATGGATTTACATGTGTTCCCCATCCTGAACCCCCCTCCTGCCTCCCTCCCCATCCCATTCTTTTAAGAAGAAATAAAGTCTTGACAACATTGATTCTTCCTCTCCATGACCATGAAATAGCTCTCTATTTCCTTAGTTCTTTTTATTTCTTTCATCAATTTTGTAGTTTCCTCCAATATATCTTATACATATTTTGTTACATTTATACCTAAGTATATGATTTTAGAGTATCAATGATACTGTGTTTTTAATCTCAGATTCTATTGACTCATTGCTGGTATATAGAAGATGGAAGTTAGAAGTCATTATTTTTCTTCAGTGTGCCACAGTAGTCTAATATCCATGTACCACACATGTAGCAATATAGGAGAAATGAAGCAAGAGTTGATGACAGCCAGAAGAAAACCAAAGGCTCCTTTGTGACATAAAAATGGATTTCAATGAGCACAAAGAACACGTCTTTTAAATTCCTGATCTTTCAGTAATGCCACCTTCATCACTTTTCTTCCTCCAGCACTTCTAACAAATTTTCATCCTAACAATCTATATTATAAATAAATACCTCTCTTAATGCAATATCAACAGTGGTTTTGTTTACTAACAGAATTTTGCCTGCCATGGTATTCCATTAATATGTGATAAATTCTTAAGTAAATAAATGAATGAATGAGAAATAAAAGAAAGGAAACGAGATTAGAAGGAAAGGAAGCATTGCCAGGAAGGTTGGGAAAAGAAATGTAAGAATTTGTCTCATACCACTGATTTTCAAGGTATTTTGAAAGAACTTTTTCTGATAATGCCTAGTTTTATATGGGCTGTCAAAATACAATTTTGCTGATTCCTTAATTGTCTGAATTTCGCTCTTCTGTTTTAAGTATAGTAGTGTGAAGAAAAAAATTGCTTTTGATTTGGTAATTCACTAGCACTCTACAACCAAATTGATCATGAAAATCACAAATGAAAATAGAAATGCTGTCTCAAAAAAGTCACTGATATAATTTAGAATCTCCATAATAACAGTGTATATTTTTGTTTAGCATCTCCAAATGACTCCACAGTTTGCAAAGTTGTCTCCAGTAGCTAACACACCAGACATCACATGTACCAGAAATACTTCTATTTGCCATTTAAACCTGACTTCTTTGCATAGAGAGGGTGTCTAGAAACACTCATAAATGTTAGGTACAACCAGGGCACTTGTACATTCTTTCCCACTGCCTCTTGTTTGATGTTCTGTGTTCACTCCATTGGCCTTTACAAGCCACAGTGTTTCATGTGATTTCAAAGTGTTTTGATTTTTACACTGTCCCCATCATTATCAAATGAGCTAACAATCAAGCATGCAGACTTATAGATGCAACTAAATACTAAATGTAAGGTTTTAGCAATTGCTACTGCTACTTTACCTACCATGGCCAGGTTTATTTGCAGAAGGCATTTTAAATTTGCACTGGATTTCATTATTTGAGATAAATCAAAATCTTCTTCTCCTTCTCCTCCCTGTCCTTGTCCTCTTCCTCTCCCCCAACTCCTTCATTTCCTTTGCAGTACAATTTTAAAATAAATGAAAAGTATGCACTCTGCAAAAATTTAAACCTTACCTTTAAGGTAGAGAAATGATTGATAGATAGACACATAAAGAGATAGATAGATGATAAACAAAAGAGAAAATTAAAAACTTTCTTTACTCTTCTTTGTGTCTCTCCCTCTAATGGAGATGATGGTGGGCCAACCAAACCCATTTATTAGGACTGAGGCATTTATTCCCTGACTCGCTGGTAGTGTTGAATATTGAGGTCTCCTGCTGAGTCCCCCCTAGGGAACTGCCCTTGGACAAAGAGAGCATCCATAACAAATGTTAACCCCTCCTCAAGGGTGGTCCACTGTAACGACTGTTCAGTGTGGATGGGAGGGTATAAAGGCCCAGGTGTCTTATCTCAATGCAGTGTCTCTGAATGGCCATCCCACCTACAAAGTTGGCAGGGAGATGATCTGAAGTCTCTGCTGCAACTGCATCATAGTTCAGCTTTGCCCTTTGCCTAAGCCTGCATCACTCACTGCCAGTGTTTTTCCAGAAAACACTGCTAACAAATCACCAGCCTGTAAGTTTCCATTTTATAATCTGTTCCCTAGGGTAAAGCAGCTACAAGGGTTAGTACCTGCAATGATCTACAGAGGCAGACTCTGGAACCAGGGCACCCATAGGATGGTAGAGAGGATACCGTCTTTGCTGGAAGGTGGAGTCCTGATAGCACCTGGATCTCTGAAACAAGTCAATGCACTGAGAAGAACTGTATGGATCATCTGAGTTTGGGCACCAGTGGACTGAAGTGTGTCTGGGGGGCATCTGAGATTCTGGGGGTGGGAGGGGGCCAAGCAGGGAGTAATAATCATAATAACTACAGGATTAGAAGCTTCTTACGGGGAACTATTGAAACATTGGATTAATCACCAATTTAGGAAAAGTGTGAAAGCTAGAGGGTCTCCTAGGCAACACTGGAAGACTCTCATATCCTGTAGCCAGACAGCAGAAAAATCTGGGGCTCAGAAGAAGTACTTAATTATGGGAGTGAAAGACAAGATTTCTGCAAGCCTTCTCTAAGACAGGAGTCCTGATTGGGACCCAAGTAGATGCTCTGAAAACCATCTCATAGGTTCACTATATCCATGATATCGTGTTAATTAGACCAGCTAAGTAAAAAGAGGCAGAAAGTTAAACCATCTAAGATTAAACCATCTAAGGCGCTCAACATATCTGGTAAGATTTTAGAAGCCCGGTGTCCTGAAACATGGTACAACTTCCTCTCTAACATAAAGGACAAATTACTGCATCTTGTCAACAAATTATCACAAATTGTCAACATCCACTGGATCATAGAAAAAAACAAAGGAATTTCAGAAAATCATCTGCTTCATCGACTATAATAAAGCCTTCGACTGTGTGGGTCACAACAAACTGTGGAAAATTCTTAAAGAGATGGGGATATCAGACCACCTTACCTACCTCCTGAGACACCTGTATGCAGGTCAGAAAGCAACAGTTAGAACCATATATTAGGAATGGAGTACGTCAGGGCTGTATATATTGTCATGCTGCTTATTTAACTTCTATGCAGAGTACATAATGCGAAATCCTAGGCTGGATGAATCACAAGCTGGAATCAGGACTTCCAGGAGAAATATCAACAACCTCTGATATGCAGATGATACCAATCTAATGACAGAAAGTGAAGCGAAGCTAAAGAGACTCTTGATGAGAGTGAAAGAGGCTTAAAAAACAAGATTCAAAAAAATGAAGATCATGGCATCCAGTCCCATCAGTTCATGGCAAATAGATGAGGAAAAAGTGGAAAAAGTGATAGATTACATTTTCCTGGGCTCCAAAATCACTGCAGAGGGTGACTGCAGCCATGAAATTAAAAGATGCTTGCTCCTTGGAAGAAAGGCTATGGCAAACCTAGACAGTGTATTAAAAAGCAGAGACATCACTTCACTGACAAAGGTCCACATAGTCAAAGCTATGGTTTTTCCAGTAGTCAGGTACAGATGTGAGGGTTGGACCATAAAGCGGGCTGAGTGCTGAAGAATTGCTGCTTTTGAATTGTGGTACCAGAGAAGAGTCTTGAGAGTCCCTTGGACAGCAAGGAGATCAAATCCATCAATCCTAAAGAAAATCAACCCTGAAAATTGATTGGAAGGACTGATGCTAAGTTGAAGCTCCAATAATTTGGCCACCTAATGCAAAGAACCGACTCTTTGGAAATGACCCTGATGCTGGGAAAGACTGAGGGCAGGAGGAGAAGGGAACAACAGAGGATGAGATGGTTGTATGACCTCACTGACTCAATGGACACAAGGTTGAGAAAACTCTGGGAGATAGAGAAGGACAGAGAAGCCTGGTGTGCTGCAATCCATGGGGTCACAAAGATTCAGACATGACTGAGTGACTGAACAACAAAATCTCATTTTGTGCTGTTTTTGATTCACTGCTTTCTCTTTTTAAATATATTAAATTTATGTTTTTATTCAATAAATTTTATATACAGTGCCTTGTGGATCTAATGTGTCATTTTTAACTTCTGCTGCTTATCACTTGTACCTTGACATCTTAAGTTATAAGATCAAGTTCATGGAGAATTTACACATGGGAGGTTTTTTTTGTGACTCTGAGAAATATTTACTTTTGCTCCAGCCAGCATCTAAAGGTACTATCAAACAATGGCCACTTAAGATAAACTATTAGATTGGGATTTTCTGGATCACCCAAGTGGTACAAATTTGGACCTCTAACATCACCAATACAAACTTTAGAGGAAAGTTTTGCTCTGTTTTGTTTCCATCAAAAGTCCAGGATAAGACTAAGTTCCTTTGTCTTCTCTTTTTGCTGGTATATGGGATTTTTTTAAGGCATTCTTTAACCAGATTTATAGATTTTCAAGGGTCGTAGTTTAAGCAGCTGGAGAAGGCAATGGCAACCCATTCCAGTACTCTTGCCTGGAAAATCCCATGGACGGAGGAGCTTGGTGGGCTGCTGTCCATGGGGTCGCAAAGAGTCGGACACGACTGAGCGACTTCACTTTAATTTTCACTTTCATGCATTGGAGAAGGAAATGGCAACCCATTCTAATATTCTTACCTGGAGAATCCCAGGGACAGAGGAGCCTGGTGGGCTGCCGTCTATGGGGTTGCACAGAGTCGGACACGACTCATGCGACTTAGCAGCAGCAGCAATTTAAGCAGCAGCCTCAAGCCCACTCACCTCCTTATATTGCTACCAGCATGATCATCAAACTCCAAGCTCTAGGGAACTGAGATTGGCTGCTACTCTCAGGACTACTGTACAAAAAAGATCTTCATGACCCAGATAATCACAATGGTCTGATCACTCACCTAGAGTCAGACATAGTGAATGTGAAGTTAAGCGGGCCTTAGGAAGCATCACTACGAACAAAGCTAGTGGAGGTGATGGAATTCCAGTTGAGCTATTTCAAATTCTGAAAGATGATGCTGTGAAAGTGCTGCACTTAATATGTCAGCAAATTTGGAAAACTCAGCAGTGGCCACAGAACTGGAAAAGTTCAGTTTTCATTCCAATCCCAAAGAAAGCTCTTCTTCACTTTCTGCCGTAAGGGTGGTGTCAAAGGGTGGTATTATTGCCAAAGAAAGGCAACGCAAAGAATGCTCAAACTACCACACAATTTCACTCATCTCACACGCTAATAAAGTAATGCTCAAAATTCTCCAAGCTTGGCTTCAGCAATACATGAACCATGAACTTCCAGATGTTCAAGCTGGTTTTAGAAAAGGCAGAGGAACCAGAGATCAAATTGCCAACATCCACTGGATCATCATAAAAGCAAGAGAGTTCCAGAAAAACATCTATTTCTGCTTTATTGACTGTGCCAAAGCCTTCAACTGTGTGGATCACAATAAACTGTGGAAAATTCTGAAAGAGATGGGCATACCAGACCACCTGACCTGCCTCTTGGGAAACCTGTATGCAGGTCAAGAAGCAACAGTTAGAACTGGACATGGAACAACAGACTGGTTCCAAATAGGAAAAGGAGTACGTCAAGGCTGTATATTGTCACCCTGCTTATTTAACTTATATGCAGAGTACATCATGAGAAATGCTGGGTTGGAAGAAGCACCAGCTGGAATCAAGATTGCCGGGAGAAATATCAATAACCTCAGATATGCAGGTGACACCACCCTTATGGCAGAAAGTGAAGAAGAACTAAAGAACCTCTTGATGAAAGTGAAAGAGGAGAGTGAAAAAGTTGACTTAAAGCTTAACATTCAGAAAACAAAGATCATGGGATCTGGTTCCATCACTTCATGGGAAATAGATGGGGAGACAGTGGAAACAGTGGCTGATTTTATTTTAGGGGGTTCCAAAATCACTGCAGATGGTGATTGTAGCCATGAAATTAAAAGATGCTTACTCCTCAGAAGGAAAGTTATGACCAAGTAGACAGCATATTAAAACGCAGAGACATTACTTTGCCAACAAAGGTCCATCTAGTCAAGGCTATGGTTTTTCCAGTAGTCATGTATGGATGTAAGAGTTGGACTGTATAGAAAGCTGAGAGCACAAGAATTGATGCTTTTGAACTGTGGTGTTGAAGACTCTTGAGAGTCCCTTGGACTGCAAGGAGATCCAACCAGTCCATCCTAAAGGAGATCACTCTTGGGTGTTCACTGGAAGGACAGATATTGAAGCTGAAACATGAATATTTGGCCACCTGATGAGAAGAGCTGCCTTATTTGAAAAGACCCTGATGCTGGGAAAGATTGAGGGCAGGAGGAGAAGGTGACAACAGAGGATGAGATGGTCGGATGGCATCACTGACTCAATGGACATGAGTTTGGGTAAATTCCAGGAGTTGGTGATGGACAGGGAGGCCTGGCGTGCTGAGGTTCATGGGGTCACAAAGAATCGGACATGACTGAGCAACTGAATTGAACTGAACTCAGGACTACACACTCACAATTGCCTTGACTTTAGCATTACTATCCGTTGGGTTTTTTTTGCTCTCTCTACATATGTAGTCCCTGAGAATTTCCATTTGATTCATCTTATTCCAGCTGTTCATTTTAAAGGACATTTGTCATAGTTTATCCAGCATTCCTAAATGGTTTGCCATGGGACTGTTTTTAGGATGCCTAATGTGTGAAATTGATAAATAGATTAATGCATGTAAATTTTTAATTTTGATAAATGAAAATAAATTATTTTCTAAGTGGATATTTCTAATTATGGTCCACAAATGACATTCAAATTGACATACAATATACTTTTCATATTTAAAGTGAACAATATTTTAACACATGTGAACGCCCATGAAACCATTACCACATTCAAGATAATGAATATTCCCACCATCTCCAGAAGTTCAACTGTCCTTCATTTTGCAATTGTTTCTCCAGTTCATAATTTGGATATTTGATTTTGTTTATTAACTTAGATTATTGTTCTTTTTACTATAACGAATTCCCAATTTGTCTACAGCTAAATTTGTGTCATTTACTCCAGACCTGCTTTTTATTTTTAAAGCCATGCCTATAAAGCCCTACTCCAAAATTATTTATAAGCTCAAAATATTTTCTATAATTTTTTATGGATTCATTTGGTTCTTTTTCTAGCAGCAGCCCAAAACATTATATATAGTGGCAAACCAGGTTTTCAAGTCAATCAAAGGCTCGAATGAACAGTCTCATTTAATACAAGTTACTGAATTAACTCCAGATTAAATGAATTGCCTCTGTTTTGGTACTGGCTATCAAACCTTAGAGGAGGTTACAAGGGATCCCACTTCCTCTAACAACTCTATAGGAAACATTTTAATTCTAACTTGAAATCCATGTTTGGAAGCTTTCTTTTCTAATATGCCCATTCATAACATTTGACATCATATCTTAATTGCTTTATTAATTGCTGTTTATTTCTTAACTGAAAGCTTAGTTCAATCAAGAACACTTTGGGGATGGTGCATACAGAAGTAGAAATTTAATGTTATGCAGATGAAACTTACACGTTATGTGATGTGATGTGTGATAGTTGATCAGTAATGTTCAACTCTTTGTGACCTATGAACTGTAGCCCGCCAACCTCCTCTATCCGTGGGATTTCCCAGGCAAGAACACAGGAGTGGGTTGCCATTTCCTTCTCCAGGGGATCTTCCTGACCCAGGAATCAAACCTGTGACTCCTACCTCGTCTCCTGCATTGCAGACAGGTTCTTTACCACTGAGCCACCAGGGAAGCCTTGCAAACCTCAATTATGCTAGCACAGAGGCCCAATTCAATTAACTTGTAGAAGGAAGTGTTTCACTCCTACTATTTAGGCCAGAAAGGGAGAGACAGAGGTGGCAAGAGAAGTGGAAAAGTGATTATTATAAACACAGACATGGCCAAGTTAATAGACTACCCACAGGCAGTATCTTTAAGGGGAAAAAAAACTGTTACAAGATAGCCCTTATGAAGCATTTTTTTTCTTATTATAGCAAATAAATACTAGATTCTTTTTGTTGTTGCTTGATTATTAAAACATTATTTTATGCTAAAGGGGATTTTTAACTCGTGTTATCTTCTGAGCACTGCAGAGCAAAATTCTTCCTTTTAAATAAGAGACTTCAAATGTTTAAAAACACACAAGGTTGTTTAACTTTGCACCTGCACTGATGTACATAAAATAAAATTCCCTGTGAATTTCCTTTACATATTTTATTCCATTACAGAAGAGCAGAATGTATATTTCTAATATATTGAAAATTAAAGTGTTAATCTTGCAGTCGAGTCCAACTCTTTGCAATCCCACGGACTGTGACTCACCAGGTTCCTGTGTCCATGGAATTCTCCAGACAAGAATACTGGAGTGGGGTACTAATCCCTTCTCTAGGGGATATTCCTGACCTAGGGATCCAGCCCAGGTCTCTTGCATTGCAGGCAGATTCTTTACCATCTGAGCCACTAGGAAAGTCCAAGTAGATGTAAAACTTAATTCAGAAAAAAACATTGGCAACTTTTCTTATTTTCTGTTAGATTTCTGGTACAAGATTTGCTTTTGCTCCAACAAATATTTTCTGTGAAGAAGGGGACACGTCCGTTGCCTGTGTATTAGGAGTGCTTGCTTCACGAAATAGGTGTGTGTACATAAGTTGTACATAATAATAACTAAAAACAAGCCTGTATCTTCATAAATTTTGTAAAAGGCATTGGAAATATGTTCTCCTCAGGGAGGGATAGGAAATCTAACTCTTAATTTGGGGTGGCACAGAGACACATGGATATTTTGCCTCATGGCTTGCTTTATTGAGTTTTAGGGCCATATGTTCCTGGCCTTAGTTTCAATATTTATACCACTGGTGAGATGATAAATTTGAGCACATTGTGTCCTCTTCAGGTTTCAACCAACAACTCATTTTTATTTCAGAATATATTCATCACACTAAGTCATATGATGCAAGAAAAAAAATTTTTTTGACTGAGCAGAAATACCACTCTGAGCTAAGATTACAGAAACAAAGTTTCCTCTTCTATTTGTATAAAGATGAATTAAAATGATAGTATTGAGAATAGAAGCAACACATATATTAATATATTTGTATCCTTCCTAAAGTGTAACATTTGAATACATTTCCTATTCTGGGTTTTGGCATCCAAAATTATTTCCTCTCCTGCCGGTTTCAAATCCCACGCACATCCTCTAGCCCTCCTGTTCCGCTTAATTGAAAGGCAGGGTGCATGCAAACCAGATGAAGTGCTCAACGTGCTCCCCCACCTCCAGCTCCAGAAAGAGACACAGATGCTCTGACAGCAGTTGGGACCAGCGTCTTCTCCGTTCACCCACTGCAATATGAGAGATGAGCAATCACTCTGTTTCAGATCACAGAAACGGAATCTTCTGAGCAATTAACGAGCAGCATTGCCTTCACCACCACTTGTGTTCCAAATAACCCAATTGAAACACTTCTAAAGATTGATGCCTGTAGGAGAATTTAGTCAACAATGACATGAAATCCACAACCTGAATTTATTTCACACATAGTCTAATTTGATTTCTCAATATCATTATGGATGGTATAGGATACCACACTGGCCTCTGTGAGAAGGTCTAAGTGAACTAATAGTGTTACCAAGTCACAGAATAAGTGACCTTGAAAGTGAAGTGAAAGTGTTAGCTGCTCAGTCGTGTCCAACTCTTCATGACCCCATGGACTGTAGCCCCCCAGGCTCCTCTGTCCATGGGATTGTCCAGGCAAGAATACTGGAGTGGGTTGCCATTCCCTTCTCCAGGGGATCTTCCCAACCCAGGAACTGAACCCAGGTCTCCTGCATTGCAGGCAGATTCTTTACCTTCTGAGCTTACTGGTTTTGAAAATCAGGTCTCAAAACAAAGCTATCTTGTCAGGTTAGTTGTTATCTGCAGTGAATTCAAATCCAAGACTGCTGATTCTTACTCCACTGCTCTTTCCGTTTTACCACGAGGCCTTGCTCAAGACCATCTCGAAGGCAAATAACTTGAAATATGAATTATTGCTGCCTGTTAAGTTTATTCTGTTCAATGTCAGTAAGACAGATTTTTTAAATCTGGTTAGTAAGTTTTAACAAGTCATAGTTTTTTTTATTAGTTGTTAACTGAAAATGATCTTCCATGTCATATTTAGAGTTCTCCCTTAATCTGACCAAGCAATTCTCATTATCTCTCTACTACTTGCAAGTAAATGATAGCAATAAAAAAGAATACTAGGAGAATATGAAGATAAAAGCTAAAGAACTGAAGATATTTGGAGAGAACATATGATAGACTTATTCATAAAAATCACAAATTTGTGGGCCTAATCAAATCTGTGTTCTAGTCCTGCTTCCCCCATTTAATGCTGTGCCAACTTAACAAGATTACTTAACATCTCTGAACCTCAGTTTTCTCATCTCTGAATGGGGACAGTGAAAATATTTACCCCATAAAGTTGTTGTGAGTCCTGAGAAAAAGTATAGGGAAGTCACTCAGTCGTGCCCGACTCTTTGCAACCCCATGGACAGTAGCCTGCACCAAGCTCCTCCGTCCAAGGGATTTTCTAGGCAAGAATACTAGAGTGGGTTGCCATTTCCTTCTCCAGGGAATCTTCCCGACCCAGGGATCGAACCCAGGTCTCCCGCATTGTAGACAAACACTTTACCGCCTGAGTCACCAGGGAATCGTACTTGGTGCTTAATGAACACTCAAGGAAAGTTGGCCAAAACTTAAAGCCCCTATGAAGCATTAAAATAAACTATTAAACAATCCCCTCACCTGGCTGTATTCTTAAGACAAGCCTTTTGTAGAACAGTCTTTTGAAGAGTTTTAGAGAAAGTCTTCATCAGCTGCCCACCTCAAAGGTCATCATCTCCAAGGGAGTGAATCACCTCTCTGCTTGGTTCAATGGAGAAGAACTTTGGAAAAAGCATCTTCTTTCTCACTGCAAGTCTGGAAGCTGATGGTGATACATCCCACAGCTAGAAAGAGAAGCCAAGATGAGAAAATGCTCAGTTTGGCGAAGCTTATTTACTGACTCATCCCTGAACAGTTGTGCTTATATTAAAGTTATATATATATGTGAAATGTATATACAAATGCACACAGATGGGATAAGCATATGGGGCACACGCATACACACGTGCACATACAGCGTGTCAACCATTTTTAAAGACATGGAGAAATTTCGATCTCCATAGAAAATTCAAAAGTACTCCTTACTCTTTGGAGTTCACTTTCAGATGTGGGGAGAAATATTTACTTTCCAAATTATGTTTTCCTTTAGCAAATATTTGCCTTCTCCAGGCACATAACTAACAAAACAGTAAAACCATGCCCAACAGCAGCAAGAAGACAATTTCAAAATTGAAGATTGACTTGGAACTCTAGGATGGCAGGGAAAAACTAATGTCACTGTTGTATCTATGCCCTAAACTTAAGTGACAGGCATATATGCCATAATTAAACACTTTAGTAAGTGAACAGTGAGGAATAAATCCCCAAGCAAACCTCAATATATATTGTATTAATTTGGAGCAAGAAAAGTACTATCACCTCTACTGCCATGAATCAATATTAAAAATTCTTCTTTCTGGGCTTTGTTTATTCCCCTCTAACATAATCCCCTCTAAGTCTAATGCTGTCACAGATGGCAAGATTCCCATCTTTTTATGGCTGAATAATATTCCATTATAGTCTTGATTTGCATTTCCTTAATTATCAGTATCATTTAATATAATCGTTAGCCATTTGTATGTCTTCTCTGAAAAAATGTCTATTCAGATCCTTGTTCATTTTTTATCTAGGTTATGGGGGAGCTGTTGTATATTTGTTTGCTTTTTGCTATTGAGTTGTATGAGTTCCTTATATATTCCTCTTAAGATACCTGGTTTGCAAATGTTTTTGCCATTCCATACATTTCTTCTTCATTTTATTGATTGCCGGGGTCCAGCCCCAGCAGGATCCAGGGGAACCCTCAGGATGAACGGCGTCGGCAAATGAGAGAGAGAGTGAGACAAACCTCGGGGCTAAGTCTGAAGTTTATTTTTGCACTGCCCCTTCATACCCTTAACAACATCTTTGGGGGAAGTGCATATAGCTTACACACAGGTCATCTCAAAACATTACAGCAACTTGACCTTCAACAGAAACTGGATGTCACCCACAAACTTTCGTTCACAAGAGTCTTTCTTATCATTTGGCCTTCAGGCCTGCTAACATTTTATGGCTTGCACCTGGTGTGACTTAAACAACTTCAGTAGCCGACCCTGTTTTTCTTATAATTAATCTATTTTCTTTCTAATAAGCGTCATCTCCATGGGAACTAGATAGGATTACATTTTTACAGAACAGAAATGCGAAGGACTGCAGAAACAGCAGATATGGCACAAAACAGGCTCTTAGTCTAAAAGTTAACCACCTGCAAGAAGCCGCCAGCTAATCTCTATCTAAAGTATTTTCTATTAGGCACATTTGTGACTATTATATGTGGAGCTTTTCTCGCCCCGCAAAGGGGCCTATGCTTAATAGTTTCTTTTGTTAGCGTACTGTGCTTAGGATGTTTAGAACAATCAAGAGCATTTCGTGCAATGAGATCACACATTTATCAAACAAGCCAGAATGCCAACAAAATGTTTGAATGGAAGCATTTCCTTCATCTCTGGCCCCTTCATAGGGTACCAGCGTCCAGAAGATTTATTAATTAGGGTTTTAAGTTGGTCCTCATTCAGTGAAAGAGGAGCAGGAGAGCTCTCGGCAGGTAACACAAGAATCCGCAGCAGGGCAAACAAGAACAACAGCAGAAAAGGGGGGAGGATACGGGGTGGGGTAGAGGCCGAGGCCAACCCGGAGGGTCCCTTATTCTAGATGGCCTTGCCTGTCAGGTTCTTTCCTCGTGACCTCGTCATGGATGGGGTCCCGGACGGCCTTGCCTGCCCGGTATTTTCTTCATGACCTCGTCACGGGCGGGACCTCCCATAACGGCTCCCGGCAATTGATGGTACCCTTGCTTATACAGTGCTTCCCCAATGGCTCAATGGGTAAAGAATCTGCCTGCAGTGCAGATTCCTACACACAGGAGATGTGGGTTTGATCCCTGGGTTGGGAAGGTCCCCTGGAGGAGGGTATAGCAACCCGCTCTTGTATTCTTGCCTGGAAAATCCCATGGACAGAGGAGCCTTAAGGGCTATAGTCCATGGGGGTCATAAAGAGACAGATATGACTGAGTGACTAAGAACAAAACAGCACAAACATTTCTTTTTTTATATATAAAATATTTTATAATAAAGATAAAAAACATTTTATTTTTGTACTCTTGAATTTTGAGGGTGAATTTATACCTATTTACTGCTTTTTTATAGAAACAAACACTGCTTTATGTAATCTCTTTTGATCCTCAAA
This sequence comes from Muntiacus reevesi, assembly GCF_963930625.1. Taxonomy (NCBI): domain Eukaryota; kingdom Metazoa; phylum Chordata; class Mammalia; order Artiodactyla; family Cervidae; genus Muntiacus; species Muntiacus reevesi. Next base: position 34,422,933 of record NC_089252.1, on the reverse strand, counting down.
ACCTTGGATCCCCACTCTACTCAGCAAAATGACTTCTCAAGCCACAAGACTAATCACTGGGACAGACAGGGGTAGGACTTGAGACTTCTCATTTCAGAAATTTAGACTGAAAAGTGTGAATTGTGTGATAGTTGCTGAGTTGTGTCCAACTCTTTCTGACCCCCTGGGGTGGACAGTCCATGGAATTCTTTAGGCTAGTATACTGGAGTAGGTAGCCTTTCCCTCCTCCGGGGGATCTTCCCAACTCAGGGACTGAACCCAGGTCTCCCTCATTGCAGGCAGATCCTTTACCAGCTGAGCCACAAGGAAAGCCCAAGAATACTGGAATGGGTAGCCTATCCCTTCTCCAGGGAATCTTCCCAACCCAGGAATCAAACCAGGGTCTCCTGCATTGCAGGCAGATTCTTTACCAAGTGAGCTATCAGGAAAGCCCACATTGATATTAACACTGGACTCTCACTGAGTATAAAGTTGATGCAGTAATTTTGAGAATGTTTGGAGAAATTTGACATTGATGCTTTTGAACTCTGGTGCTGGAGAAGACTCTTGAGAGTCCCTTGGACAGCAAGAAGATCAAACCAGTCAATCCAAAAGGAAATATACCCTGAAAATTCATTGGAAGGACTAATGCTGAAGCTGAAGCTCCAAAACTTTGGCTACCTGATGCAAAGAGCCAGCTCATAGGAAAATACTCTGATGCTGGGAAAGATTGAAGGCGGGAGGAGAGGAGATGACAGAGGATGAGATGGTAGGATGTCATCATCAATTCAATGGACGTGAGTTTGAGCAAGCTCCGGGAGATGGCAAAGGACAGGGAAGCCTGGCTTGCTGCAGTCCACGGGGTCGAAAAGAATTGGACACAACTTAGCAACTGAACAACAACAACAACGTCATTAGCTAACCATGTGGATTCTTATTCACCGGCATAAAATGCTGGCCCTCGCATGACGCTGTCCTGAAGTTAAACATAAGTTTTCACTTTCGGCTTAGTGCCTCCATGCTCTGGCTACAACCTTCCCCACCTCATCTTCTACATTCCTCTCCAGTTGTGTGAGTGCCTTTCCCAAGCATGAGATGTCCTTTCTTATTATATTTCCTTTGTTATGATTGTATTGTTATCTTAAGACACCATCCTGCCGTCTGTGCTTACTGGACATTTTGCCTTTCCTCAGACACAGCCTATCCTCCACTCCCAAATAAACCGTCTCCAAAATTTCCTCTTGTAATTAATTGCTAGCTTCTCAGTGAAACCCTTGTAGAGTACTGGGACTTTAATCTTTTATTCTGTCATGCTTTATACTAAATTGGAAAGTACTTGAGAAAACAGTAACTATGTACTTTTTCTGGGTGTATTTTTATCCAACCATGAGCAAAGGTATAGTGTACTCTTTGGGTAACTTTTAAGTGCAATCTAGTCATTTACTCACATAAGTAGGAAATAAATCCTTAATGAGTTCATAGACATGTAATTTTCTTAATCAGTTTTCCTTAAGTTCTCCAAGTTAAATTTAAAAGGATTTTCTACTGATACAGGTGTTCCTATTTGAGTTATAATCATGTAAATAACATGGCATCTGATTTTATCATAATCATTATCAACTATCAACATTATTGACCATGGCGATGGTTAAGGGCTTAATGTGGAGGTTTAAAAATCCAAACAAGGATGTTTTCTAATGGTAGGCGAAATCAACATCTCATCTACTTATTGCTATAGATTAGGCACAGATGAGAGTGTTGGGTATAGCAGGGCTCCTAATTTCATTTTCCATTTGTTATACAGTATTACAGATGTACTGCTGTTTCTGAGATAGCCAAGTGGTTGTGAATCAAATCTAGTAATCTCATGCTTTGCATGCACAGGCATGTTTCAGTAACAGAGCGAGAGTCAGCATAAATGAATCTATAGATCCTTTTTCAAAATTCGACTACAAACCAATTTAGAATCAGATTTATTAGATGTCAAGTGTAGTAGTTATAGCAAGGTCAGTGACATAATTAAGAACACTGTTGAGTATTAGGAAAATGAGGGGATATTTTTTCCTACTAAAGAGTAAGAAAGACTCGTTGAATACCAATACTTTGGTTGCCCATTAAAATACAAGTCACATTAATATTTAAGTCTCTTAATGGTCTTTAAATTCTGCCTATTTAGCCCTGGGATTGACAAGGTACATAATAAAGTACTCCCAAGGAAACATTCCTCAAAAACTTTTTATTTAGAAGTGGTACTCACACTGTCTTCCATAATATATCACACTGATTTTTTACTACCTTTCTAAATCTCTGCGTTAAACATTTCTTCTGGGAAAACATACAAAGTACAAAAAAAAACAACATCCAACTAAAGTGATATCATGAAACCACCTCATCAGGAAAAAGGAGTAGTTGTTTATACGACCAGAGTAAGACAACCTTCCTTTTGTGCTTATCCTAACCCAGCAGTCAGCTTTGCTTATAGAAATAAATGAATCTTCAATTTCTTGCATCTCAACCATTCATCATTTTAGCTGACTCCAGGGTGCTGCAAGCTGTCATACATTTCAAAACACCTCCATAAGAACAACATTCAACTACCTGAACATTTCTGCTTTTACGTACCAGTCGGTCTCTCCTCTTTTCTAAATGAATTACTCTTTCTAGGTATATCACTAACAATTGTCAACCTAAGGTCTACAATACAAATCCCTTAATCCTATGTGTCCTCCAATTTCCTACTTCCACTTCCCTTAGGGTAGAGAAGTCTTTTCTTATTATCTTATCTGTTCCCTCACTGACATTTTATTATCTTTTATTTTACCGTCTTAAGTGAAGTCGCTCAGTCCTGTCCGACTCTTCACGACCCCATGGACTGTAGCCTACAAGGCTCCTCCATCCATGGGATTTTCCAGGCAAGAATACTGGAGTGGGTTGCCACTTCCTTCTCCATTTACCTTCTTACATCTCTCTTAAAACTGCTGTGATGGTGCTCGCCCTTCACTTGAACTATCCAAAGAACACTCTTTTCCCTCTGCCGTGTGATTTACTGTTGACCCCTGGCTTCTTTCTTAAAGTCTCCTCTTACTTGGTTTCAATGTCCCTGATCTTATGCTCTTGCTTATTCTGAGTCTATTCTTGCTTTCTTTCATAGACTTTTCGGATGTTCACCAATGGGGTAAGAAAATTGGTTTATGATACTTCCAGTGACATCCTTAAAGGACAGGGATGAACTCACCTTCACCGCTTCCCTTTAGAGAGAGCACAGTTGAAATGTCTGGAGATCATGGAGAAGATGTGCTATCTGGAAATTTTGGCCACTGAGGTTGATCCATGCGTTGAGAACGTAACAGTAATAAGATACAAGGAATCAACAATACTAATATAATTGCTCAACCAGCCCTTGTATTAATCATCTTTATTTTATGATGTTTTGATGTCTCAGGGCAGCAGGGGTGGGTGGGTGGACTTGCTGACTGAGGACACTGCCCCTCTCAAGGTGAGCTATTAGTCATTCCTATAGTCATTCAATCACCTTTGTAAATTAAGACCCAGGCACAAATCAGTCCTGGACTCTTTCATCTCTAAACTTTATTGATATATGACGTCTGTTCAAATCACTGTTATTTTCAAATATTTACATACTTATGCTTATTCTAACACAAACAAATATCACTGGTATATGTGTGGTGTCCTGAGGACAAAAGAACAGGATGAACCCACGCTGACTCAGAATGCTGGGACAGAAAGCATCAGACCCTTATCTCTGCCCTTCCTGTCATGTTGCAACCCTTGCAGAATTCTTGAGCCCTCCTAAGTAGCATGGCCTGTCCCCCCTATCCCATATAAGGAAAGGAATTTGTCCTGTCCTTCTCCCGCCCCTTCTAAGGAAAGTATATATACCTTACCCAATCAGTATATATTTCTTACTCTGTTCCTTTTTTCTCATCTATAAAAACAGGCAAATGACCTATGTTTATCATGGGCTCTCCCTGACTATCAGGAAGCCAGACCATTATTCTTGCAGTAACCCCCACTCTAAGAAACTCTACTTTTAATCCATTCACATGTCTGGAAATTCTTTTCAAATCTGCGCACAGAGCACAACAGTATAGTCCCTTCAAATACAGAATATTCAAATCTTGTTCATCATTCTGTCCCTCTCAAATCTTCTCTTACTCCTATTTTTCCCTTCTTCAGATAATATTATGATGTAAGCAGAATTATCCAAGGCAGAAAGCCAAGAATCATCCTAGAATTCTTCTCCACCTTTATGTACCAAATCCAAGTAATATCCAAGGCTTTTTACATTTTACCCACTCCCCTAAATATTTCTTGACTGTATCTTTACCTTTCTTTGCATATTAACTGCCTCTGCCCTGCACTACTGTCCTCTACTAATAAAGAACACTTAAAATACATATTACCTATTATGGCCTAAGACTCCCTGACCTCATCTTACTCTTCTACCTTTACTTTATCCTGTCTATTATTTTATTCCTTCCTTACCCTCAAGGCACAGGCCCTCTTTTCTGTCTCTTAAATAACTGATCTTATTTCCATTTTGGAGCCTTTAATCGGGTGTTCAGTCTGCTTGGAGGACCAGTTCTTTCCCCAGGCCACTCACGCAGAGGCACTCGGACATCTATCACAATACTATGCTAATTTTCCTTATAGCAGTTATCACGTCTGGAAGGATTTTTTGCATACTCTTTACTTGTTTGTTGTCTGTCTCACTTTTTGTTTGTTTGTTCATTTTTGTTTGTTTGTTTGGCTCCCCTGCGTCTTCGTTGCTGGGTAGGCGACTCTCAGGTTGGGCTGTGCAGGTTTTTCACTGCAGTGGCATCTCTTACTGCAGAACACGGGCTTCAGGCCTGTGGGTTTCAGTGGTTGCAGCTCGTGGCTCAGTCATTTCAGCTCCCAAGCTCTAGCGCACAGGCTCAATCGTTGTGGTGCATGGGCTTGGTTGCCCTGAGGCATGTGGGATCTTTCCAGATCAGGGATAGAACCCATGTCTCCTGAATTGACAGGTGGATTCTTCTACCACTGAGCCACCAGAGAAGCCCCTGTTTCCCTCACTTCTGCATAGGAGGTGTTCAGGTATTTGTTGAATAAATGAATGATTGATCTATTTCTGATCACCCCCCTCTTCAGACCTATCCTCCCCTCAGAATGATCTAAACAGAATCTAATTATGAAACAATGTTAATATAAACTTGGCAGGGTTCCACTCCACTGGGCATTGCTAACTTTCAGTGTACAAGCTAGGAAACACCTTGAGGGATTCAATCAAGGCATGGATTCCCAGACCCACTCTCAAAAACATCATGATTTGATATACCTAGCTAAAGGTCTGAGAAAACTCATTAAATGTATTTCTCAACAAGCACTTCATGTGATTCTAAGGCAGATGATCCATGAAACATGCAGAATAAAAATTCACATTCCTTAACCTGGCTGACAAGGTCTTCTATAACCTGAACTTTAAATGGAAATGGGGAGTTACTGCTTAGTAAGTGCAGAGTTTCATTTGAGGTGATAAAAGCTTTTTGGAAGTGGACAGTGATAATGGCTGCACCACAATAGGAATCTACTTAATGACACCAAAGGTACACTTTAACTTAGCTAAGATGGTAAATTTTGCTTTATATATATTTTACCAACCTAAAAAGGGAAGCAATCCAAAACTATAATCCTTATAATTATCACTGCCCCCATAACAGGTATATACAACCACATGATATTCAGTATGCTTTCATTTACCTCATTGAGTATAGTTATAATACCTGCTTTAAAATCACCTTACAACATGAAGGCATCTCATGGTTGGTGTATGTGTTCTGTTTTTCCCCTGGGAATTGGTCACATTTCCCTGAATCTTTTGCATTGTGATTTTGGATTATATTCTAGACATTGTAAATTGGATGTTGCATAAGTCCTAGGTTCTGTTATAAATCCTCTGGAGAATGCTGATGTCGCCATTGTGGAAGGCATTTAACATGCTTAGGTTCATATCTTAATGTCTGTTTGCTTTTGTGGGGGTAGTTCACATTTCTATTTAGTTATTTAAACCTTTGCTGCATTGGTTTTGAGTCTGTCTCATATATGTGTTAGGCAGGAGACTTGTTCAGATGACTCAAGTTTCTGTTAAGCTCCTGAAACCTTGCTAGAGTTCTTTGGTTGTATATCATGCATAACTAAGTGGTTAACCTGAGACTATTTCAGGTTAGCACACAGAATTAGGAGAACTGTTTCAGGCTTTCTTCCTCCCAGGATTTTCCCCAACCTCTCTGACCAGCTCACACTCCCTTTTCTGACTCTTCTATCTGAAGAGATAGAATTTATCTCAGCTTTAGCTGCTTGTACCAGTGCACACAATTGCACTCATCTCACACACTAGTAAAGTAATGCTCAAAATTCTCCAAGCCAAGCTTTAGCAATACGTCAACCCTGAACTTCCAGATGTTCAAGCTGGTTTTAGAAAAGGCAGAGGACACAGAGATCAAATTGCCAATATCTGCTGGATCGTTGAAAAAGCAAGAGAGTTCCAGAAAAACATCTATTTCTGCTTTGTTGACTACACGAAAGCCTTCGACTGTGTGGATCACAATAAACTGTAGAAAATTCTGAAAGAGATGGGAATACCAGACCACCTGACCTGCCTCTTGAGAAACCTGTATGCAGGTCAGGAAGCAACAGTTAGAACTGCACATGGAACAACAGGCTGGTTCCAAATAGGAAAAGGAGTACATCAAGGCTGTATATTGTCACCCTGCTTATTTAACTTATATGCAGAGTACATCATGAGAAACGTTGGGCTGGAAGAAGCACAAGCTGGAATCAAGATTGCTGGGAGAAATATCAATAACCTCAGATATGCAGATGACACCACCCTCATGGCAGAAAGTGAAGAAGAACTAAAAAGCCTCTTGATGAAAGTGAAAGAGGAGAGTGAAAAAGGTGACTTAAAGCTTAACATTCAGAAAACTAAGATCATGGCATCTGGTCCCATCACCTCATGGGAAATAGATGGGGAGACAGTGGAAACAGTGGCTGACTTTATTTTTGGGGCTCCAAAATCACTGCAGATGATGACTGCAGCCATAAAACTAAAAGACGCTTACTCCTTGGAAGGAAAGTTATGATCAACCTAGATAGCATATTTTAAAGCAGAGACATTACTTGCCTTGCTCCGTCTGGTCAAGGCTATGGTTTTTCCAGTGGTCATGTATGGATGTGAGAGTTGGACTGTGAAGAAAGCTGAGCGCTGAAAAATTGATGCTTTTGAACTGTGGTGTTGGAGAAGACTCTTGAGAGTCCTTTGGACTGCAAGGAGCTCCAACCAGTTCATCCTAATGGAGATCAGTCCTGGGTGTTCATTGGAAGGACTGATGCTGAGGCTGAAACTCCAGTACTTTGGCCACCTCATGCGAAGAGCTGACTCATTGGAAAAGACCCTGATGCTGGGAGGGATTGGGGGCAGGAGGAGAAGGGGATGACAGAGGATGAGATGGCTGGATGGCATCACCGACTTGATGGGCATGAGTTTGAGTAAACTCCGGGAGTTGGTGATTGACAGCAAGGCGTGGCATGCTGCGATTCATGGAGTCACAAAGAGTCGGACACAACTGAGCCACCGAACTGAACTGAACTGAACCAGTGCACAACTCCATGGATTGGCCTGCCCTGAGGGTAAAACTGTAAGGAGGGTGAAAATAGTAAGTCTCTCTCCCAGCACTTGACTTCTCCAAGTTGCAACACACCTCCACAATCCTGTGCTTTGGTTTACTTTTCAGAATTTTCATGTTGAAAGTGTTCATTCATGTGTTCTGAGTTTTTAAGTGTTATCAGCAGGTGAATCTGGTCAGACTCAGGTAACAACATCCTATATCAGAACCGGATGCTCCTCCCACCTGTTTTTTTTTTTTTTTTCTTTTCTATTTGTGGATGTTAGTAAGGTCTAGCCAGGAAGACGAACTGCTTCAGCTTTTTTCAAAGGCAAGGACTTTAGATATAATTGAGTTGGTTTCACAGGTAATGGAAGGTCTGAGACTTGAATGGTGATAAACATCAGCACAAAGACGACAACAGCTAAAAACCGCTCCCAACACTAGGGCTGGAGGAACAGTGGAAGGAGATGATGCTATCTCAGCCCAGATGTCACGGCTCTCTGGAAGGAGCTGGAACATTAGCAGATGCACTGCTGGGACCACGGTGGGAATGGCTCACTTAAGCTTGGAGCTAAAGTGAAGATCATTCACAGCCAGAAAATCTATAAGAGGCAGAGTAATTTGGAGCAGGAACCCCTGGCTTCCCCCACCTTTCAGCATCAGTACCCACATTGGCCAAACATTCCTGGAAGCCAGAGTGCAAGTGTCTATTTCTTAAGATGCAAATCATGTCATGACATTCCAATTACTGGTATGAGAGAATGAAAAGCCAGCCATTCTCTGGTCCATGCCTTGATCTCCAATTAAGATCAAAAGGAAAAACCCAGACTCAGGGACCAAAAGTATGTGAGTGAGTGACGTTCTGAGTAAGATGAAAGGAGGGGTCTTCTCCTTAACTGATAATCCAGAAAACCCATGAAAGTTTGGGAAATGCAGTTCACAGGAAAGGGAGCTCACACTCAACTGACGTTGTAACACCAGTTTCTGGCATAGAGATTTAACCCATAGAACTCTAGCAGCAAAACATTTTAGGAGAGCTGTCATGATGTGCCCTATAGCATGCCTCAGATCTTTCTCTCTGAAGAAGAATAAACCTTGAATTCTTAGGAAAAAAAGAATTCAAAGTGAAATTGCCAATAAAAAAAATTCTAGATACTTTCTTTTAAAGTTATCCTCAGAGGGTGTGGAGAAAAGGGAACCCTCTTACACTGTTGGTGGGAATGCAAACTAGTACAGCCACTATGGAGAACAGTGTGGAGATTCCTTAAAAAACTGGAAATACAACTGCCATATGACCCAGCAATGCCACTCCTGGGCATACACACCAAGGAAACCAGATCTGAAAGAGACACGTGCACCCCAATATTCATCGCAGCACTGTTTATAATAGCCAGGACATGGAAGCAACCTAGATGCCCATCAACAAATGAATGGATAAGGAAGCTATGGTACATATACACAATGGAATATTACTAAGCCATTAAAAAGAATTCATTTGAGTCAGTTCTAATGAGATGGATGAAACTGGAGTGAAGTAAGCCAGAAAGATAAATGCCAATACAGTATACTAACACATATGTATGGAATTTTAAAAGATAGTAATGATAACCCTATATGCAAAACAGAAAACGAGACACAGATGTACAGAACAGACTTTTGGACTCTGTGGGAGAAGGCGAGAGTGGGATGTTCTGAGAGAATAGCATTGAAACAAGTATACTATCAAGAGTGAAACAAATCACCAGCCCAGGTTGGATGCATGAGACAAGTGTTCAGAGCTGGTGCACTGGGAAGATCCAGAGGGATGGGATGGGGAGATAGGCAGGAGGGGGGATCGGGATAGGGAACACATGCAAATCCATGGTTGATTCATGTCAGTGTATGGCAAAAACCACTACAATATTATAAAATAATTAGCCTCCAACTAATAAAAATAAATGAAAAAAAAAAAGTCATCCTCAACCTAGAATATATTGTGGCTCTATATTTATGAGATATTAAAATTCCCCCATTCAAATTATTTTTGTTTCCTATGCTACAGCCAATTTGCTTCCAAAGTCATTTTTAAGTATCTGTTTTTTTGTGTAGCTAATTTCAGCTAAGATTACATTTTTCTGAAAGAAGAAATGAAAATGGAAAATGCCATGACAGGTTTTGTATTTTCATTATATCCTCTTCATATCCTTGAATGTGAATGTTGTAAACCAGCCCATACATAGGCTCCCCAGCTAACACCTCATTGCTTAGAGCCAAGAGCCAAAGGGCTTAAGGGCTTCCCTTGTGACTCAGATGGTAAAGGATGCACCTGCAATGCTGGAGACCTGGGTTCGACCCCTAAGTTGGGAAGATCTCCTGGAGAAGGGAAAGGCTACCCACTCCAGTATTCTGGCCTAGAGAATTCCATGTAGCACATAGTCCATGGGGTCACAAAGAGTCAAAACGGCTGAGTGACGTTCATAAGAACTAAATACTTTAACTCATTTATCCATACAAGAATTTTTTATATGAAGTAAAACAAACACAGGAAAGAACCGCTATAACTTGTTAGAGGATGAGAATGGAGCTTGACTCAGTTAAAAGTGGTTTAATACAGAAAATATTTCTCTTGAGATAGAATTAGTCTGTGTAATTTTAGACCAGTTAACTGCTGCATAATTAAAGTTTCCAAATATGCCAGTGGTTCTCAAACTCCCCCAGCCCCAGGAGCAGTGACAAAGCTACCCACTTGAGATAATTCCATCAGCAGCTGCTGATTTGGTTACACAGCTGTAGCAAAATGACAATTCATTCCTTTAGCTTAACATCACTCTTTATCACAGCTGAGTTCATCACAATCTAAAGAACAGTTTCTTCTTAAAGAACACAATTTCCCTCAGATGCCCCCCAAAATTTAAAATAACCAAACTGAAAACAATGGATGCATCTTTCCCATATATATTCTTTTAGTGGCACAGATTCACCTGGTGAGCATAAATACTGCAGAAAGCACTCAGAGCTGACATTTTAACATTCCCAGGAAAATACCTGAACTTGCTTTAATACCTTCACAGAAATAGTACAACCAATATAGCGCTTTGCACAGGTGTCATTCATCAGTTTTATAACACACAAGAAACAGTACTATCTACTAAAAAATGTTCTCTTTGGATGTAAAACTAACCAAAAAAAAAAAAAATGTGTTAATTACAGTTGAGAGATGTAGGAAGTTAACAGCAATTGCTCCAAAGATTTTTTCCCAAGAACACCTGGGGGTAGAGGGGGAGAGAAAAGAAGAGGTGGGGGTGATGAACTGCAGGGAAGGTGGGAGAAAGGAAGAGGGAAGAGAATGTAAACTATGTTTTTTCTTTTTCCCCACCATCTTAGCTTGATTTTATCCTGATACTGCCTAAAGTTAATTATTTCACCTAGATTTCACATGGCTCTCATGTAAAAAAATGCACAAGACTTTACAACAGAATGTTAACTGCTACAGAATGTGTTTATGAAGGAATCACCAAGTACATATTTAGTGTTGATTATAGTAGTCAAGGCTTCCCTGGTGGCTCAGATGGTAAAAATCTGCCTGCAATGAAAGAGACCTGGGTTCGATTGGTGGGTTGGGAAGATACCCTGGAGAAGGGAATGGCTACCGACTTCAGTATTCTTGCCTAGAGAATTCCATGGACAGAGGAACCTGGCAGGCTACTGTCCATGGGGTCACAGAGTCGGACACAAGTGTAACATCATAAATCAGTGTCTAATCTCCCCCAAACACTATTACAAGTTAAAGCCCTTGAACATCATTATCAGCATCAGTAAAAATTGATAAAACAGAACTTTAAATTTATCGTTGCTCCTTGTCACTGTATAGAAATTTCCCCCATCTTGGGAGAGTAGAAATGACACCATTTAAAAAGATCAAATCAAGCTACATATTCAGGTTAGAGTCCTGCAGCAAGCATTTGAGTACACACTTCACAAAGGAAGATAAGTGAATGGCTAATCAGCATATGGGGGGAAAAAACTCAATATCATTAGTCATCAGGGAAATAAAATTAAGATCCCAGTGAGATTCAACTCCAAACCTAGTTGAATAACCAGAATCAAAATGACTGACCATAACAAGCTTACAAAGATACAGAGCAGTTGGGGGTTCTTTTATGCTGATGGTATAAATATTGTAGGAAACACAGTTTAGCCTTTTCATATAAAGTAAAACATTTTTAGAAAGTGAAAGCCAGCAATTCCACTCCTTGATTTTTGTCAAAGAGAAAAATGTATTTAACAACAACAAAAAAAACTAAAATGGCCATCAACACTTAATTGGGGGGGGGAGGGGAGGCATGGTATATTCATAAAAGAGAATATTACTTGGCGATAAAGGGCATTAAACAACTGACAAACAATGTGGATGGGTAACAAAAACTCTGAAGTCAGACACAGAAGAATCCATCGTGTATGAGATTGATAAGAATCCGCAGTGTATGATTCCATTTACATGAGATTCTGAAAAAGGCAAATTGAAACCACAGTGTCAGAAAGCAGGTCAGCAAGTGCCAGTGGCAAGGGCAAGCTGGGAGACTAACTACAAGAAAGTTTGCAGGGAATTGAGGGAGAAGGAATGTCTATCTGGATTGAGTTAGTGGTTAATGAGTGTATACATTTGTCAAAACATCAGAATGATAAGGTTTGCTTTATTGTATAGAAATGCTAGCCTTAAATGATCCTATTTTCAGATTCTTGTACACCATCTTTAATAATTTTGACTATTTGCTAGCATGTGTTGTGCACATAATTTTAGATATATCATCTCCTGTAACCCTCATAAAACACAACCAGATAAGATACTCTTATTGTCATCATCTTAAAGATAACATTTTAAAGATGAGAAAATGGGGCCCAAAAATGCTAAGCAAAAATTAACCTGAGAGGATATAGTAAGTAATTTGCTGTAGTATGATGAAACTTGATTCTCTCAGAACCACCATTCCACATTTTCCTTTTACAATTCTTTAGGATTTATTTTAACCAGCACTACTTTCTATGTTAGATTAAAGCTACTGATATTTCATTTTAGAGGTTGATATGCAAGCTCTCACTCATGACTTTCTCTGAAGAAGAAATTAGTGCAATTATCTTTACCCTGATTTTCTTATTACCTATGTATTTTCTCCTAATTATTGTCTCTCAACTAGACGTTTTTAACTAATGTAGGTGAAAGTAATTCTCTACCAACTATCTAAAAATAAATCTTTTGACTTTGTGCCACTTCAATCGCCTGTATCCTCCAAATAATATTTTATCCTGCTTGTGACATCGATTGAAAAATATTCTGAATTTTCTTCTGGTCCCTCACTGATGAACTCTTTTATCCTTTATTCTCATAATATTAGAATGCCCTTTCACATACGCACAGAAAGACATTGATTAGGGCTGGATTCTATTGTCAGCTTTGTATTTGGCTCCCATTAAGTTTTTTTAATTTATTATTTTTTTTTTGAAGGATAATAACTTTACAGAATTTTGTTGTTTTCTGTCAAACCTCAACATGAATCAGCCACAGGTATACATATATACTCTCCCTTTTAAACTTCCTCCCATCTCCCTCCCCATCCCACCCTTCTAGATTGATACAGAGCCCCTGTTTGAGTTTCTTGAGCCATACAGCAAATTTCCATTGGTGATCTATTTTACATATGGTAATGTAAATTTCCATGTTACTCTTTCCATACATCTCAGAAAGGTCCTGCCCTCTCCCCATGTACATGTCTATTCTCTATGCCTGTTTCTCCATTCTGCTCTGCAAATAAATTCTTCAGTACCATTTTTCTAGACTCCATATATATGTGTTAGAATATGATATTTATCTTTCTCTTTCTGACTTACTTCACTCTGTATAATAGCTTCTAGGTTCATCCACCTCATCAGAACTGACTCAAATGTGTTCCTTTTTCTGGCTGAGGAGTATTCCATTGTGTATACGGACCACAACTTCTTTATCCATTCATCTGTTGATGGACATCTAGGTTGCTTCCATGTTCTAGCTATTGTAAATAGTGCTGCAGTGAACAATGGGATACATGTGTCTTTTTCAATTTTGGTTTCCTCAGGGTATATGCCTAGGAGGGGAATTGCTGGGTCATATGGTGGTAAGAGAAACCCAAGTAAGACGGTACGTGTTGCAAAAGGGCATCAGAGGGCAGACACACTGAAGCCATAATCACAGAAAACTAGCCAATCTGATCACAGGACCACAGCCTTGTCCAACTCAATGAAACTAAGCCATGCTGTGTGGGGTCACCCAAGATGGATGGGTCATGGTGGAGAGGTCTGACAGAATGTGGTCCACTGGAGAAGGGAATGGCAAACCACTTCAGTATTCTTGCCTTGAGAACACCATGAACAGTATGAAAAGGCAAAAAGATAGGATACTGAAAGAGGAACTCCCCAGGTCAGTAGGTGCCCAATATGCTACTGGAGATCAGTGGAGAAATAACTCCAGAAAGAATTAAGAGATGGAGCCAAAGCAAAAACAATACCCAGTTATGGGTGTGACTGGTGATAGAAGCAAGGTCCAATGCTGTAAAGAGCAATATTGCATAGGAACCTGGAATGTTAGGTCCATGGATCAAGGCGCATTGCAAGTGGTCAAACAGGAGATGGCAAGAGTGAATGTTGACATTCTAGGAATCAGTGAACTAAGATGGACTGGAATGGGTGAATTTAACTCAGATGATCATTATATCTACTATTGTGGGCAGGAATCCCTTAGAAGAAATGGAGTAGCCATCATGGTTAACAAAAGAGTCTGAAATGCAGTACTTGGATGCAATCTCAAAAATGACAGTATAATCTCGGTTCGTTACCAAGGCAAACCTTCAAAATAACGGTAATCCAAACCTATGCCCCAACCAGTAATGCTGAAGAAGCTGAAGTTGAATGGTTCTATGAAGACCTACCAGATCTTTTAGAACTAACACCCAAAAAAGATGTCCTTTTCATTACAGGGTACTGGAATGCAAAAGTAGGTAGTCAGGAAACACCTGGAGTAACAGGCAAATTTGACCTTGGAGTACAGAATGAAGCAGGGCAAAGGCTAATAGAGTTTTGCCAAGAGAACGCACTGGTCATAGCAAACATCCTTTTCCAACAACACAAGGGAAGACTCTACACATGGACATCACCAGATGGTGAACACCGAAATCAGATTGATTATATTCTTTGCAGCCAAAGATGGAGAAGCTCTATACAGTCAGCAAAAACAAGACCGGGAGCTGACTGGGGCTCAGATCATGAACTCCTTATTGCCAAATTCAGACTTAAATTGAAGAAAGTAGGGAAAACCACTAGACTATTCAGGTATGACCTAAATCAAATCCCTTATGATTATACATGGAAGTGAGAAATGGATTTAAGGGACTAGATCTGATAGAGTGCCTGATGAACTATGGATGAAGGTTTGTGACACTGTACAGGAGACAGGGATTAAGCCCATCCCCAGAAAAGAAATGCAAAAAAGCGAAATGTCTGTCTGAGGAGGCCTTACAAATAGCTGTGAAAAGAAGAGAAGCAAAAATCAAAGGAGAAAAGGAAAGATATTTCCATCTGAATGCAGAGTTCCAAAGAATAGCAAGGAGAGATAAGAAAGCCTTCCTCAGAGATCAGTGCAAAGAAATAGAGGAAAATAACAGAATGGGAAAGACTAGAGATCTCTTCAAGAAAATTAGAGATACCAAGAGAACTTTTCATGCAAAGATGGGCTCGATAAAGGACAGAAATGGTACGGACCTAACAGAAGCAGAAGATATTAAGAAGAGGTGGCAAGAATACACAGAAGAACGGTACAAAAAGATCTTCATGATCCAGATAATCATGATGATGTGATCACTCACCTAGAGCCAGACATCCTGGAATGTGTAGTCAAGTGGGCTTTAGAAAGCATCACTCTGAACAAAGCTAGTAGAGGTGATGGAATTCGAGTTGAGCTATTTCAAATCCTGAAAGATGATGCTGTGAAAGTGCTGCACTCAATATGCCAGCAAATTTGGAAAACTCAGCAGTGGCCACAGGACTGGAAAAGGTCAGTTTTCATTCCAATCCCAAAGAAAGGCAATGCCAAAGAATGCTCAAACTACTACACAATTCTACTCATCTCACATGCTAGTAAAGTAATGCCAACATCCACTGGATCATTGAAAAAGCAAGAGAGTTCCAGAAAAACATCTATTTCTGCTTTATTGACTGTGCCAAAGCCTTTGACTGTGTGGATCACAATAAACTGTGGGATATGCTGAATGAGATGGGAATACCAGGGCTTCTGACCTGTCTCTTGAGAAACCTGTATGCAGGTCAGGAAGCAACAGTTAGAACTGCACATGGAACAACAGGCTGGTTCCAAATAGGAAAAGGAGTACGTCAAAGCTGTATATTGTCACCCTGCTTATTTAACTTATATGCAGAGTACATCATGAGAAATGCTGGGCTGGAAGAAGAACAAGCTGGAATCAAGATTGCTGGGAGAAATATCAATAACCTCAGATATGCAGATGACACCAGCCTTGTGGCAGAAAGTGAAGAAGAACTAAAAAGCCTCTTGATGAAGGTGAAGGAGGAGAGTGAAAAAGTTGGTTTAAAGCTTAACATTCAGAAAACTAAGACCATGGCATCCAGCCCCATCACTTCATGACAAATAGATGGGGAAACAGTAGAAACAATGTCAGACTTTATTTTGGGGGGCTCCAAAATCACTGCAGATGGTGACTGCAGCCATAAAACTAAAAGACACTTACTCCTTGGAAGGAAAGTTATGACCAACATGGATAGCATATTTAAAAGCAGAGACATTACTTTGCCAACAAAGGTCTGTCTGGTCAAGGCTATGGTTTTTCCAGTAGTCATGTATGGATGTGAGAGTTGGACGGTGAAGAAAGCTGACTGCTGAAGAATTGATGCTTTTGAACTGTGGTGTTGGAGAAGACTCTTGAGAGTCCCTTGGACTGCAAGGAGATTCAACCAGTCCATCCAAAATGAGATCAGTCCTGAGTGTTCATTGGAAGGACTGATGATGAAGCTGAAACTCCAATACTTTGGCCACCTCATGTGAAGAGTTGATTCATTGGAAAAGACCCTAATGCTGGGAAGGATTGGGGGCAGGAGGAGAAGGGGACGACAGAGAATGAGATGGCTGGATGGCATCACTGATTCGATGGACATGGGTTTGGGTAGACTGCGGGAGTTGATGATGGATAGGGAAGCCTGTTGTGCTGTGATTCATGGGGTCACAAAGAGTCAGACACAACTGAGTGACTGAACTGAACTGATAGTGGTTTTATCCTACTTTTTTTTAAGGTATCTTCATAACATCTTCCATAGTGGCTGTATCAATTTACATTCCCACCAACAGTGTAAGAGCATTCCCTTTACTCCACACCCTCTCTAGCATCTATTGTTTGTAGACTTTTTGATCATGGCAATTATGACAGGTGTGAGATGATATCTCGTTGTAGTTTTGACTTGCATTTCTCTAATAATGAGTGATGTGGAACATGTTTTCATGTGTTTGTTAGCTATCTGTATGTCTTCTTTGGAGAAATGTCTGTTTAAGGCTTTTTCCAATTTTTTGTTTTTCTGGCATTGAGTTGTATGAGCTGCTTGTATATTTTGGAAATTAATCCTTTGTCAGTTGTTTCATTTGCTATTATTTTCTCCCATTCTCAAGGTTGTCTTTTCACCTTGCTTATAGTTTCCTTTGCTGTGCAAAAGCTTTTAAGTTTAATCAGGTCCCACTTGTTTACTTTTGTTTTTATTTCTGTTACTCTAGGAGGTGGGTCATAGAGGATCTTGCTTTTATTTATGCTACCAAGTGTATTGCCTATGTTTTCCTTTAAAAGTTTTATAGTTTCTCATCTTACATTTAGGTTTGAATCCATTTTCAGTTTATTTTTGTGTGTGGTATTAGGAAGTGTTCTAATTTCATTCTTTTACATGTAGCTGTTCAGTTTTCCCAGCACCATTTATTAAAGAGGCTGCCTTTGCCCCATTGTATATTCTTTCCTCCTTTGTCAAAAATAAGGTACCCATAGGTGTGTGGGTTTATTTCTAGGCTTTCTATCTTGTTCCATTGATCTGTATTTCTCTTTGTGCCAGTACCATACTGTTTTGATGACTGTAGCTTTGTAGTATAATCTGAAGTCAGTAAGGTTGATTCCTTCAGCTCCATTCTTCTTTCTCAAGACTGCTTTGGCTATTTCGGGTCTTTTGTGTTTTCATATGAATTGTGAAATTTTTTGTTCTAGTTCTGTGAAAAATGCCATTGGTAATTTGATAGGGGTCACACTGAATCTGTAGTTTGCATTTGATTGTATAGTCATTTTCACAATATTGATTCTTCCTACCCAGGAATATGGAGCATCTCTCCATCTGTTTTATATCATCTTTGATTTCTTTCATTAGTGTCTTATAATTTTCTGTGTACAATTCTTTTGTCCCCTTAGCTAAGCTTAATCCTAGATATTTAATTGTTTGTTGCAATGGTGAATGGGATTGATTTCTTAATTTCTCTTTCTGATTTTCCATTGTTAGTATATAGATATGCCTGTGATTTCTGTTTGTTGATTTTGTATCCTGCAACTTTGCTAAGTTCACTGATTAGCTCTAGTAATTTTCTGATACTGTCTTTAGGGTTTTCTACGTACAGTATCATGTCAACTGCAGACACTGAGAGCTTCACTTCTTCTTTCCTGATCTGGATTCCTTTTATTTCTTTTTCTTCTCTGATTGCTGTAGCTAGGGCTTTCAGAACTATGTTAAATAATAGCAGTGAAAGTGAACACCCTTGTCTTGTTCCTGATCTTAGGGTGCATGCTTTCAGTTTTTCACCATTGAGAATGTTTGCTGTAAGCTTATCATATATGGCCTTTACTATGTTGTGGTAGTTTCCTTCTATGCCCATTTTTTGAAGAGTTTTAATTATAAATGCGTGCTGAATTTTGTCAAAGGCTTTTTTTCTACATCTACTGAGATGATCATATGATTTTTATCTTTCAACTTGTTAATATAGTGTATCACATTGATTGATTTGCATATATTAAAGAATACTTGCATTCCTGGAATAAACCCAACTTGGTTATGGTATATGAGCTTTTGGATGTGTCGCTGAATTCTGTTTGCTAAAATTTTGTTGATGATTTTTGCATCTATGTTCATCAGTGATATTGGCCTGTAGTTTTCTTTTTGTGTGTTGTCTTTGTCTGGTTTTGGTATCGGGGTGATGGTGGCCTCATAGAATGAGTTTGGAAGGGCTCCTTCCTCTGCAATTTTTTGAAAGAATTTTAGAAGGATCAGCATTAGGTCTTCTCTATAATTTCACAGGATAGAATTATCCTGTGAAGCCATCTGGTCCTGGGCTATCATTTTTGGGGAGATTTTTTACCACAGCTTCCGTTTCAGTGCTTGTAATTGGGTTGTTCATAATTTCTATTTCTTCCTGGTTCAGTCTTGGTAGATTGAAATTTTCTAAGGATCTGTCCATTTCTTCCAGGTTATCCATTTATTGCCATATAGTTGTTCATAATAGTCTCTTATAATCCTTTGTATTTCTGCACTGTCTGTTGTAACCTCTCCTTTTTCATTTCTAATTTTGTGGATTTGATTCTTCTCCCTTTTTTTCTTGATGAGCCTGGCTAAGGGTTTGTCAATTTTGTTTATGTTCTCAAAGAACCAGCTTTTAGTTTTATTAACCTTTACTCTTGTTTCTTTCATTTCTTTTTCAGTTATTTCTGCTCAGATCTTTATGGTTTCTTCCCTTCTACTAATTTTGGGGGGTTTTGTCTTCTTTTTCCAGTTGCTTTAGGTGTAGAGTTAGATCGTCTATTTGATGTTTTCCTTGTTTCTTGAGGTAGGATTGTATTGTTATAAACTTCTGTCTTAGAACTGCTTTCACTGCATCCCATAGGTTTTGAGTTGTGTTTTCATTGTCATTTGTTTCCTAGAAAATTTTTTATCTCTCTTTTGATTTCTTCAGTAACCTGTTGGTTATTTAGAAACATGTTGTTTAATCTCCATGTGTTTGTGTTTCTTGCAGTTTTTTTCTTGTAATTGATATCTAGTCTTATAGCATTGTGGTCAGAGAAGATGCTTGATTTGATTTTAATTTTCTTAAATTTACTAAGGTTTGATTTGTGACCCAAAATGTGGCCTATCCTGGGGAATGTTCCATGTACACTTGAGAAGAAGGTGTATTCTTCTGCATTTGGATGGAATGTCCTGAAGATATCAATGAGATCCATCTCATCTGATGTATCATTTAAGACTTGTGTTTCCTTATTACTTTTCTGTTTTGATGATCTGTCCACCGGTGTGAGTGGAGTGTTCAAGTCTCCTACTATTATTGTGTTACTGTCAATTTCTCCTTTTATGTTTGTTAGTGTTTGTCTTCTGTATTGAGGTGCTCCTATGTTGGGTGCAGAGATATTTACAATTGTTATATCTTTTTCTTGGATTGATCCCTTGATAATTATGTAATGTCCTTCCTTATCTCTTGTAATCTTTACTTTAAGGTCTATTTTGTCTGATATGAGGATTGCTATGCCAGCTTTCTTTTGCTTCCCACTTGCATGGAATATATTTTTCCATCCTCTCACTTTCAGCCTATAAGTATCTTGAGGTCTGAAGTGGGTTTCTTGTAGACAGCACATATATGGGTCTTGTTTTTTTATCCATTCAGCCAGTCTGTGTCTTTTGGTTGGAGAATTTAATCCATTTACATTTAAAGTAATTATTGATATATATATATATGTTCCTATTGCCATTTTCTTAATTGTTTGAGGTTGATTTTGTGGATCTTTTCTCTTGTATTTCTTCACTATATAAGTCCTTAACATTTCTTGTAAAGCTGGATTGGTGGTACTGAATTCTCTTAACTTTTGATTATCTGAAAAGCTTTGTATTTCTCCATTAATTTTGAATGAGATCCTTGCAGGGTACAGTTTAATCTTGGTTGTAGATTTTTTCTTTTCAGTACTTTAAACATATCCTGCCATTCCCTTCTGTCCTGCCAAGTTTCTGCTGAAAGATCAGCTGGTAAGCATATGGGGTTTCCCTTGTATGTTACTTGTTGCTTCTCCCTTGCTGCTCTTAATACTCTTTCTTTGTGTTTAGTCTTTATTGGTTTGATTAGGATGTGTCTTGGCATGTTTCTCCTTGGGTTTATCCTGTATGGGACTCTTTGTTCCTCTTGGATTTGATTGACTATTTCCTTTTCCATGTTGGGGAAATTTTCAAGTATAATCTCTTCAAAAATTTTCTCATACCTTTTCTTTTTCTCTTCTTCTCTGGGACCCCTATAATCCAAATGTTGGTGCATTTGATATTGTCCCAGAAGTCTTTAAGACTATCCTCAGTTCTTTTCATTCTTTTTGCTTTATTCTGCTCTTCAGAAGTTATTTCCACCATTTTATCTTCCAGCTCACTGATTCATTCTTCTGCTTCAGATATTCTGCTATTGATTCCTTCTAGAGTATTTTTAATTTCAGTAATTGTGTTGTTTGTCTCTGTGTGTTTATTCTTTAATTCTTCTAGGTCTTTGTTAACTGATTCTTGCAATTTCTCCATTTTGTTTTCAAGGTTTTTGATATCTTTACTATCATTATTCTGAATCCTTTTTTAGGTAGTTTGCCTATTTCCTCTTCATTTATTTGGACTTCTGTGTTTCTAGTTTGTTCCTTCATTTGTGTAGTATTTCTCTGCCTTTTCATTAATTATTTTTAACTTATTGTGTTTTAGGTCTCCTTTTCCCAGGCTTCAAGGTTGAATTCTTTCTTCCTTTTGGTTTCTGCCCTCCTAAGGCTGGTCCAGTGGTTTGTGTAAGCTTTGTATAGGGTGAGATTTGTGCTGAGTTTTTGTTTGTTTGTTTGTTTTTCCTCTAATGGGAGAGGCTGAGTGAGGTGGTAATCCTGTCTGCTGTGATTGGGCTTGTATTTTTGTTTTGTTTGTTGTTTACATGAGGTGTCCTGCACAGGGTGCTATTGGTGGTTGGGTGATGGCAGGTCTCATATGCCAGTGTTTTCCTTTGAGTGAGTCCTCACTATTTGACACTCCCCAGCATTAGTTCTCTGGTTGTCTATGGTCTTGGAGTCAGTGCTCCCACTCCAAAGGCTCAGGGCTTGACCTCTCTGCAAAGACCAGCTTAGATCCAATCTACCAAGAGGAATTTCACCCAAAATGAAAGGGCCTTTACTTGAGTTCCAAAAGCCAATGCACAAGAATACAACAGAGATCTCCAACTCAGCAGAAACTCAGTATTGCCTGCCACATGGACAGGCCTCCTTGGATTACAACAGATGTCTAGAGAGTCTGTCCTTGACAGTGATCAGCAGAACTCTCCCACTAAGTTTTATGTTTAGTCCCCCTAATCACTCATTTGAAATGCTTTAGTTCACTTCACTTACTGGTACATATCAGCTGATACCTACTAACTTATCAAAGCACTGTAAAATACTCAATTTAAACTATGGTTTGTTCTAATAAGGGCCAAGTTTATTTATATCTTAGTTTTCCTGAAAAAAAATGTTTATATAAAAACTCCTTAAAATTTCGCTTATCTATATTTTAGTTTTCCACACACAAAAAAAAACCTTATATCAAAAACTCCTTAAAAATTTCACTTACCAGTAAGTTTTTGAAGTTTTTAAAAGTGTATAAAAAATTAGGACCTGTGTTAAATAACACATATCAGACAATTCATGAGTAGGAATCAGAATTTTCAACTCTAAAAGTGGTTTTCTTCCACCGTCTCTTCAACAGATCTTATATAGAAAACTTAGTTCTAAGTATTTTCAGATTCACTATATGATCGTTACATAATAAGCTTTAAATAATTACCACATCACAGATAAGTCACTGATAGATGATTTACTTCACCAAGTAAATTTGAAACCCTTGCCTCAGACAAGGATAATACCAGTAATAGCATGTTCCCTACACTGTAAAATGTATGTGTTATTTTTGTGCTTGTGTCAACGCTGGCCAGCAAATGATTCAGTCCATATTTGTCTTAATTTATTTCCTAAGGGAAAGCATACTGCTCCCTCAAAGATGCAATCTCAGGCTGTAGAAGATAAGAAAGCTGAGGGAGATCTTCTAGACCTCTGAAAAAAAAAACACTGTAGCTTAGTCAGAGTTCCAATTATGAGGACACCCAAGAAGCCCTGTCCATCCTTTATGTCCTAGCCTCTGGAGCACTTGAGGGCTGCTATCCTTACTCACCACAGATGTAAGAGAATCAGCAGGGTGAAAAATGATAGCCCCCCAGCTAAGGAACCTGCTTCAGATACTACAACCAGATATTCCATCTTCAGATGTTATTTCAGGACTTAAAAGTCAGCAAATGTGTACAACACCAATAGTATATCCGAAGCAGATAAATGTATCATGGCCCATTTGTATGCATCTCATTCATGAGAATTGTCTCACTCATTTATACCTTTTGGAAGAAACATTTCTCAGGACACAAGCACATCCTCTCTTGGTCTAAAACCCCCTTGAGCAATTTCCTCTGGAGCCAAAACAAGGTCAGTACGAACTCTAGAACTAACAGAGGAAGCCAAATCATTGATGTTCATCAGATATACATGCCCTCTCGAACATGCTTTAAGAGTGAAAGAGATTTTAAAAGCCAAATTTTCCAAGTCCCTGCTTTGAGTAGACAATGAAAATGGGAGCCAACCTATAGCCAAATTATTATCATTGCTGGAGAAGACTCTTGAGAGTTCCTTGGACAGCAAGGAGATCAAACCAGTCAATCCTAAAGGCAATCAAATCTGAATATTCATTGGAAGGACTGATGCTGAAGCTGAAGCTCCAATACTTTGGCCACTTGGTATGAAGAGCTGACTCATTGTAAAAGATCCTGATGTTGGGAAAGATTGAGGGCAGGAGGTGAAGAAGGTGACAGAGGATGAGATGTTTGGATGGCATCATTGACTCAATAGACATGAGTCTGAGCAAACTCTGGGAGATAGTGAAGGACTTATTTATGCAAGTAGAACATTGTACAGTGTATCACTGGCCTTGAGTGACTGGATTTTAGTTCTTCCTTGGTTCCATGATCTAATTATAAATATATTAAACCTACTCTCATGTCCTCTGCACTTAGAACTAGTACCTTTTATCCAGCCCATAATTCTCCCTAGATTTTGGCTATTTTCAGGAGAAATTTAGTCACCCTAATCACATAGTTTCCAAAGTTAATGATTTCCTAAAGCAAGGGAATCATTATAAATGAGTCCATATTGCTTTGCTCTAATATATTTCCTGAGTTGAAATGAGTTTATGTGCTAATGAGCATTAAAAGTAAATTTTCAGAAGCATTTTCAGGGCTGGTGTCTGGCTCAGACATTTACATTCCCTTGCAGGAAAAGAGACTGTAAGGAAAGAAGATTTTTTTTTTTTTTTTTTAAGTGAAGCTCAGTGAATTTGTACATTAAATACAAGTGCTGGTGAAGCAATCAATATAATCATATTTAGGCTAATCAGAAAATAGTCAATACAAACCAAACTCCTCTATCATGTTATTTTTATTTTGGCCTTGACATAGCAACATGTGATCTCAGGAGCTTATTTCTTAACTTCAACATATAAGCAACAACATAAATACCAACAGGGTAAAAATTTTGTAAGAAAGTAAAAATAATATATCCTACATGGATTTACAAAATGGAGCTATCTTTGGGGGGGGCAGGAAGTTTGCTTTTATAAGGGTAAAAAGATACAGTAAAGTTTTCTCAAACATTACTAATACAATAAAATGAACCAGAGGATCAGGTATAATTATTTGTTGGATTTTATTTTACTTTTGGGAACAGTGGGTAGGAGGAGGAGAGCTGTCTTAAACTTGTTTCCATAAGATTTTAAAATATATTTCCAATGTGAGCAAATGAATTACTGCATAATTTTCTGGGCCTTTATGAAGACTGTAGATAACTCTGGCCTCCAAGTGGACATTGAACTAAATGATTTATATTACTTGTATTCATTCTGATGTGTACAAGCTGAGTAAAAATAAAATTTTAGACTTTTTAAAGAAATACATTAAAGAAGTAACAGAGTTTAAAATTTATTTTTGTGCAGTTTTGCCATGTTATATCAAAATTTAAAGATTTAAGAATAGATTTGAAAATTTCAGAGCAAAATGTGGCTCATATATTCCCTGTTCTCTTTGTTCCCTTGACTTTGTGTATTCTTTTAAATGCCTCTGGTGAGAGGAGGTAATATCAGTTGGTAATAAAAGTATGAAACAAAAATCAGAGTAAGTACAAATCAAGAAAAGATAGCTATGGAGTTTTGTACTGGGGAAAAAAAACTGAAAAGCATAGTCTATGTGAATATACAACACTTTTAACAGAAGTAAGTGAGTTATAAAACAAGCTCAGATTCTAATGGTTAAAGATTAGGATTTTAAGGAGACTTCTAAAACCATACTCTATACTTCAGCTCACATTTCACGACCATAACTCACCTCCACAGTCATACTAGGTGATTAAAGAGGCTGGGAGATGCAAACTATATCAGTTGGCAGTAATTCACTCACTATCAGCCCAAGTTCTCTGACAAAGGAGAGAATGGTTATCAGGTGAGGGCTAGCAATGTCTGCCACGTGCCTTCACACAGATCTTCTTGAAATACTCCCCTCGTTTGACTCCTAAATTGCAGTCATAATGCTTTGCTAACATAACATTTGCTGATTTGGGAGACAGTATCTTCCCCATCATCACATTTATCTGTATATGACCTTATAAAATAGACACAATTACTACCTCCCAACTCTACCAATAAGAACCAGAAGCTCTGAGAATTACCATAACTTGTTAAGAATTAAGACAAGCATGAATGGGTTTTGTTTTTGTTTCTTCTTAGTTTCATTCTAGACCCAGTTTGTTCACCATTCTGCCACAACTTTAGGTTCATCTTCTGCCACTCAGATTATCCTATCATTTGCTCAGATAACTTTCAGAACAAAGTAAAATCATAATTCACATTGACATAGCCTCCCACCTTGACCAAACTTGGGTCGAGTTTCTCTGAGTCTTTATCTCAACAAGGACTTTTTCCTAATGTCTGCCTAGCCCAGTTGTAGAAAGAATCCTGCCAAGCCACTTTAGAGAGGACTTTTCTACCCTTCCTATCTGAACATCCTTGATATCTGCTAAAAATTCCTCACCTTTCTCCATCCTCCAAGTGATAGCTGGTCACCATGACCTCTGCCATTATTAAGAATCCTATTCAGTCAGTTTAACAAGAATTACCCCACCTTCAATGTCTCCTCTCAGTAATTTTCCATCCACTGACCCCTCTCAAACTGCTCCTTGGCCATAATTCCCACTTGGTCTTGTTTTCAGAGTTGAACCTGATCTCTCTCCCCTATTATAATGGTCATGACACCGATTACAATAGCCCTGAATAAAACTGTCCTCGCCGCACTGTACTTAGCTGTTCAGTCATATCTGACTCTGTGTGATCCCATGGACTGTAGCCCACCAGGATCCTCTGTCTATGGGGATTATCAAGGCAAGAATACTGGAGTGGGTCGCCATCTTCCCAACCCAGGGATCAAACCTGCATCTCATGCACTGGAAGGCAGGTTCTTTACCACTAGCACCACCTGGGAAGCCCCAATGTGTATTAAGGAATTTTCTTATTTCATATGATATGAGGGACCAAGGCAGATGAAGTAACAAGATCAAAGGGAAGGTTTAAATAGTAAAAATTTATATAAGGGAATGTCGAGACACACTGGAAATTGAGACAAACTAGTTTTTCCTTAGACAGGGGAGTCACATGAAAATCACAGAACAGATTTACACATCTCTCAGTTATCTACAACATACGAAGGAAGAGTAAAATAACTCAAAACCAAACAGTCTTCAGGACTAGAATCTGATGACCTGAGAAGGTGTACTACAGATAATGAATAGTTTTTCAATGAAACACATTTTCCATGCATCTGTGTGTTATTTCTTAAATCAGTCCGTGTATGGAGACTCATCTTTTTCTTTATTACTCCCTCAGACAAAGCCTTCTATTTTATGAGTTAAATTCTCCTTCCTATACTGATAGTCTCAAAATACTTAATGCCATCCTCTGTACATCTCATCCACAGTAATTTAATGTTATGCTGTGTTCACCATGGTACTTCAATGTTATATGTGGCATCTATATTTGAAAGCTCAAACAATATGTAAAACTTCAAGTGTTAAAATGAATACCTCTGTACATTCCATAAAATTAGATACACTTTTCAACAGACCCATTTCTGCTATTGTCATAGCTACTATTCCAGTAACCCAGAATTCACCTCTTAGAATCATTCTAAATCTTCTAATTTGTGCTTCACGTCCAATAGTAATTAAGTTCTGCTTATTTTTTCAACAAAAGCCTTCTTCGATGCGAGTTTCCCATTCCTCTTTATCATTCACTTAGTCCTAAATTGCTTTCTAGTCTTTCCTCCCTCATTTTCACATCTATCTTCCATTTGTATGGCTGCCAATGAATCTCTATAAACTACTTTCATCATGTAGCATAGATACTCAAGAATACAGGATAAAAAATTGAATAGGTATGGCAGTTGTAATTTTCAAAGGTGACTTGTAACAATACCTCCATATACCCTTGTTATTACATGATATACTTTTCTGATTGCCTTAACCAAAAGAGTGCTTTGGAGGTGACACTACCGACATCTAATGCTGGGTCTTAAACAGCGAGATAGGTTCTACCCAGCTCTCTCTCTCTCTCCCTGTCTCTCTCTCAGGATGCTTACTTTTGGAACTCAGGCTCCATGCCTTACGGAAGCCCAAACCACATGGACAGGCCACATGGAGATATTCTGGCCAACAGCCTCAGTTGAGGTTCTGCCTACTGATCAGCACTAACCACAGGTCATGGGTGAGGAAATCTCAAAGGTGACTTCAATCCCAGTCATTGTGACAGGCACCACATTAAAAAACCAAGTGAGAACCACCTGGCTGAGGCTGGTCGATGACTAGAACTCTGATGTGTGCGTGCATGCTCAGCCACTTCAGTTGTGTCTAACCCTTTCAGATCCTATGGACTGTAGCCCGCCAAGCTCCTCTGTCCAAGGGATTCTCCAGGCAAGAATACTGGAGTGGGTTAGCACTCCCTTCACCAGAGGATCTTCCCAACCCAGGGATCAAACCCAGGTCTCTTACATCTCCTGCACTGGCAGGCAGATTCTTTACCACTAGCATCACCTGGGAAGCTCAGAACACTGATAAATGATAAGAATAAGCTCTTGCTGTGTTTTACGCCACTACATCTGGGGGGTGGGGGGGGGCGCGCTATGTAGCAATGGCTAAGCAATACCACAGAGCAGGCATATCATACTGATGGCATCATAACTTAGGTTTTTTTAATGGCAAAAAATAGCCAGTGCAGAGGCTGTAAATCGATGAATAGGTGTGGCATTTCTAAAATAGAAAGCTGTTTTGTAATAACAAAATCACAAAGGGAAAACAACATATTTGACTACCAAAACATCTATAAAATTTTTATGTAAGAAAAATAGAAATAAATACTAAATAAAAAGCAGTTCGAGAAAACACTTGATTATGTATGAAAAACAAATTATCAACACCCATACGAAATAAAGAGCTTATGTAAATGTTCCCCAAAACACTCAAGACACCAGACACAATTCATACAAGACGTAAAAAGTTACAAAGATTTTGAAAATATTTTGTCTTGGTTTGATATAATCAAAGAAATGAAAATTAAAGGACCATTAAGATAAAATTTTATGTCTATTAAAATGAAAAATTAAAATAGTGACATGAAATTCTGATGATATGGTAAAATTAATGCATTTATATACAACTATAAAATGACAAAATTGTGTCCCTGATGTTCTTGGCTGTAAAATGATAATAAGTTTGGAATGTCATAAAATATTCATAAGTAATTAATTCAGCAGAGAAAGAACAGCTACCCAGTCAAAGATATTTATTACAGTATTATCAAAAATGGTAAAAAAAAAAAAATCAGTAAAATATAGGATGACAGGGAATAGTAAGTAAACCACAGTGCAACATTTAACTGAATACTATGTAGTTATTGATAATATTTGTAGAAAATTAAAAATACTTAATAATGGAATCTTAAAGAAAAGAAATAAAAAACCATGTAAGTATATTCAGAAAACAAGGACCAAAAAAGAATATTTTGTAAGTAGTTGTGTTCAGTTCTTGAAACTGTGAGCTATTATTTCTTTGAAAAATAGACTGTAATGTGAACTCATGGATTTGTAATAATAATGAAGAAAATAATACCTCAGTGACTAAATCAATGTAAAAATTGCAAACCTTAGAAATAACCAAGCTTTTAAAGAGTTTGTTTCCTTTATGATTGTTTCAGTCAAATGATATCAATTAAAACATAATGAAATAAGTCTACCATGTATATTATCTTGGAAAATGTTAACATAGTATCTTACATTTTTACAATTTCCAAAAGAATTCCAAACTGATTATTACTCCAAATCAAAAAAAGTTCACAATGTGAACTGACATACCTCAAAGAATCAAAAATAAAAGGAATCATCTTGTCTGTACAATTCAAAAATTCTTATTTATATTGTAGTAAAAGTATATATCATATACCTTTCAGATAAAGATTATGATAGTAATGCTTGAAGATGAGATAGAAGGATAAAAAGGTGCAAACACAGAAGTATGCAGACAACATGCATACAACAGTTGTAAGCAAATAACCATCAACAAATGGTAATTTCCTTTTGAGTGACCTTCAGTAACAGGCACTACAAAGTAAATTTCCTCTTACAAAGCAGATGCCACACAGAAGTCCTATAATTATCCAAGGAGAATTTAGAGGAGAATAAATAATAGAGAAGTCTATTGGGCTTCCCTGGTGGCTCAGATGGTAAAAATCTGCCTGCAATAAAGGAGACCTGGGTTTGATCCCTGGTTTGGGAAGATCCCCTGGAGAAGGGAATGGCTACCCACCCCAGTATTCTGGCCTGGAGAATTCCATGGACAGAGGAGCCTGGAGGGCTACAATGCATTGGCGTTGCAAAGAGTTGGACACAACTGTGTGACTTTCACTTTCACTTTCATGCTTTCATTTGACACATACATCTCTCATACATAAAACGGTGGCCTTTTGAAAACACACGAAATGTTCATCTACAAGCTGTCAGGTCACAGATGGAAAGCTGATTTCAAAGACATCTTTCATATGTAAATTTTAAATAATTTACTCAAGAGCATGGCTTGGGCTAGAAAATATTGCCGGTCATGCTTCTGTATGCAATTTCATATGCCACGCCTGACAACCCATCTGTCTGTAGATCCTGTCCTTATATGCGTGCGTGCTCAGTAGCTCAGCCGTGTCCAACTCTGCGACCCCCTGGACTGTAGTCCACCAGGCTCCCCCGTCCCTGGGATTTCCCAGGCAAGAATACTGGAGTGTGTTGCCATTGCCTTCTCCAATGGATTTTCTTGACCCAGGGATCAAACCCTGGTCTCTTGCATCTGCAGGCAGATTCTTTACCACTGCGCCACTTGGGAAGCCCAGTTCCTGCCTTTACCCTAATAAAATTCTAAACATCCTTTGAATATAAAGATACCCATGGAAAGGGACACAGGCAGAGCTAATCAAGAAAGTCTATTTTTTCCTCACACAGTAGAAGTGATTTATAGCCAGCTGAAAAGCTAGTAGAGAGACAGAACAAAATACATTCTTTCTCATAGGTCAGTTAGATCAAGGTCTGAAACATGCTGACAGGCTCAATGGCTAATGCAATTAGCCATTAGCACATAGGCACACACCTGTGTGCCATCTGGCCTCCGAGGACTGACACGACCATGCATTTCCTTAGACCTGTGTGGTAACCAAGATGATTGTAGGTGCAAATCTGCAGGATGTAATAAGCCCAGAGACCTTTAAGGATGTCCTCAGAATGTCTAATTTATATTTCATTCAACAAAAATAATACGTTCACTACAGCAAAATATATGAAAACCACATTTTCTTTTTTAAAAAAATCATTTAAACATAGTTCCTGGTGCTCTCTGACACTCATTATTACTGAGACATAAGAAATTCAAATAAAGCATCCAGCAAAGCAACAGAAGCAAATTAATTATTTTAATGACTTTATATACCACTGCATGTAACGCCAAGTGTTTGCACATGTTGTCTCACTTAATCATGATTATATGTTATATGGAGGAAGCAGACAAACAAAACAGCACATATACTAGGATTCCACTTGTATAAATATTTAGTTAATGCAAATTCACTGAAAGTGATAAAAAACAAACCAGTGATTATCTGGAGATGGAGCAGAGGACAGGAAGACGGAGGAATTAAAGAGTCACAGGGAAATTTGGGGGGTGATATAGATCTTCACTGTTTTCATGGATGCACATTGTATCAAAAATTATCACATGTACACCTTGTATGCAGTTTATTATGTCATAATATGTCAATTAAACCATGTACAAAAATAAATTAAAATGTTATTAAATTGTTTAAAAAAGAAAAAGAAAGCTTCCAATAAGGTTGCAGAGCATTAAAATCCCTCCCTTTTCTGGACCTGGGGACTTATAGTTTATCAAGGTAACATTCTTTTTTTTCATCTGATTTTCTCATCTGCCCTATACTGATAATCATAAATTATATTTCTCTTCTCTTAGCCTCTTCCTGAATTATGGAGAGAACTGTAAACCAGATGCCACAGAAATTACAAAGGTGAGTGTTCCTGTTAATACTATTAGGACAAATAGCAGACCCTTGACAGTGAAGTATTTCCTTTCCTTCTAGAATGGAGACCTTCAGAGATCATCTCTTATCATCTTGGCCTTGAGAGTTTGCCAATCTGAAAAAGAATATCTATTTTTTGCATTCTAAAACTTTCCCCAAGAAGAAACTTCCACCAACAAAGCAATCATTTTTTGTGTCTAAAAGGTCTTACTTAGTATTTCCTATGAAATGTTTCCAAGTAGTAATTCCCAAGATGTACAATGTTGGATCTGCGCACTTGCTCAACACATATACAGGGTCATGCTTCTTCCAAATTTGCTAAAGTTCTCTGTGAACACAAATCCCCACTTCATGTAATGAATAACTAGTATAAAAATAGAGTCTCATCAGCTTTAGTCACAATTAAGTCTTTTATTAGATATGCTCTGTCTCCTTTTATTACTTACCACAGAAAACTATTTAGTCAAGTACTAGATATAGAAATGAATGCTATCTTTTCAAATTAGTTCAGACCAAAATCAGACTAATTTAGCTACAGAAGAGGGTTGACTCTATAGGTAATTATCACAAATTTCATTTGAGAAGGATTCCTTCTGCAGTGGTAAACAACTGCTTTCCACATTAGAAGCAGACAGTATTTTAATAACCACGTATACCTGTTCTACTGCCTAGGGAAAATTTAAAGAGTCCTTTAAATAAGATCCATAGCGTCCCAACCTTAATAGATCTTATAGCAAGTAGAATTCCTCCAGGTAGTTAAAAAGTGAAAGCAAGGTTCTTCATTTGGCTTTTATTTATTATATCCCAAGTCATTAAGAAATGACTTGGGAATGATTTCTTTGGGAGGCATTGAGTGTTATGGCTTTGACTCTCAGAGATAATTACAGACCTGATACACAGAGTTGTCACAGAATTCAAAATATTGATTTCCTTTAGCCTATAAAGGATGCCAAAATTCTGATCAGGGTACAGTCTGACCAAGGGAATTGACTCAGTTTTAATCTTTACATAAAAGGAAATAAAATGTATATAGTGATCGTCTTGGTCACTTAAGCTGGTAGCACTCTCACTTGGTATGAACATATAAAAATAAAAACAGTAGAAAACAGTTCCAAGAGATAATATAAAAAACAAATGATATCTCTGTAGAACATTACAGTTTTTTTATGTGTTCCATAGTCATTATGTACCCGCCTCAAGACAAATTCAGGCAATGTAATGACTACCCACTTCTTATAGAAGACAGAACTGCATTACAGAATAATTTCTAAGTGACTTGACAGAAGCCACACAGCCAGTATTTCAACCACAGAACCTAAATTTTCTGGTTTCAAATAGAGTAGTTTTTCTTACTTTTTGTACTATATACCCAATGATTGCTTTATTCTGATTATAGCAATAAAATATGACCAAGATAGAAAAATTTGCAAAAGCAAAACTATATAAAGTAGAAAATTAAAATCGTCCAAAGTTCCATCAGCCAAACTAAGCCTTGGTAAAATCTACATATCTACTGTCTCAGGTCAGATTTTCTAGAACATAGACTCAAATGAAGATTTTGTATGCAGAAGGTTTGGGCTTCCCAGGTAGCACTAGTGGTAAAGAACTCACCTGCCAATGCAGGAGGCACAAGAGATGTGGGTTTGATCC
The DNA here is from genome assembly GCF_963930625.1 of Muntiacus reevesi. Classification (NCBI taxonomy): domain Eukaryota; kingdom Metazoa; phylum Chordata; class Mammalia; order Artiodactyla; family Cervidae; genus Muntiacus; species Muntiacus reevesi. The sequence continues at coordinate 34,389,862 of NC_089252.1, read as the reverse complement.
CTGGGTAGGGAAGATCCCCTGGGGGAGGAAATGGCAACCCACTCCAGTATTCTTGCCTGGAGAATCCCCTGAACAGAGGAGTCTGGTGGGCTGCAGTCCAAGGAGGTCACAAAGAGGCAGACATGACTAAAGCAACTTATCACACATGCACATGCAAAAGGTTTAATGGTTTATCCTCTGGAGCAGTGCCTACAAGAGTGCCTACAAGAAGCAGGTTGGGCAAAACGAAGAGTATATTTAGATCAAATCATCATTCTGTACATCTTAAATATATACAAATTTTATTTAAAAATAAAAAGTAAAATAAATACATAGCATCAATTTCTTGAGGACTTTAGATATATCTGGTTCTATATTTCCTTTTTAGTAGTTATCAATAACTTATTCTTATAATATCTAACACCAATGTGAAACTGAAAGTTCACTAATAGAATAAAGACTTTAAAAATTATTCCTCATTGAAATGAACAGAAAAGCACATCTACAGTTATTAATACAATTATCACTATTAATTATTAATCAAATCATTGATTATGTGTTACAGATTAAATATTTTAAAATAATTGAACCAGCACTACTTTGGTTGCTCAAGGATCAAATGTGGGTGACAGATTCTGATTCAATTTGAAACCCACATTTTATGCTCATTTTATGCCTTACAGCACTGATTAATTATTCAGGAAACCATGGGCCTCTGGAGAAGGGTAAGAAATTCAGGGACAATCACAAGGAAGTGGGGGACATTGTTAACAATAGCTTTAACTGTCAACTCTGGTCTAAATATTTGTTGAATTTAAGAAGTTTTTAGTCGTTCTGCAAAATGGCAGTGTATTAATTGACCATTCTTTTTTTCTCCACTCTAGTCATGGTGTTTGAGTTAATATGTCTACAAACGCAGGCTACTTGAGAGTGCCTATTTACATGGCATACACCAAAGAGTGATCCTAATTTGATGAAAGGCTGGAAAGACACAGTTTGAGCCCACATGGCCATTTGCCTCAGCAGCTGGCACCGGCTGACAGGATGCAGGCGCATCTTCATGAGACTCCTAAATGAATAGTAAAGTTGGGAGTGGAGTCATCAAGTATGGCATTACTCTAAAAACAAGAAAGTGACCTTGCATACCTATTTGACACGCTAGAACAGCCTTGATTCACAAATACTGTTTGCGCATGCTTCGTTGCTCAGTGGTGTTCAAATCTCTGCAACCCCACAGACTGCAGTCCACCAGCTTCCTTTGTCCATGGGATTCTCCCAGCAAGAATGCTGGAGTGGGTTGCCATCTCCTTCTCCTGGATACGTTCCCAACCAAAGGGTCAAACCCACGTCTCCTGCGTCTCCTGCATTGCAGGCAGATTCTTTACTGCTAAGCCACTTCTCTGTTTAAAAAACTGAAGTGAAATATTAAAAAAGACTGCAAATCAGTCTGGTACAGTCATGATAACTTTTTAACAAGGGAGGTGGGAGAGGGGATGATTTATGTCAATGTATGGCAAAAACCACTACAATATTGTAAAGTAATAAGCCTCCAATTAAAATAAACAAATTAATTTTAAAAAAGAAAGAAAGAAAGAAAGAAAGTTAACAGAGAACATTTCAAGGGCCAGCAGTACCTTTTTTCCGGTTGATTTGTAATCATTCTCAGGTTCTTGCACAAAGCGGAGGGAGATAATATTGTCCTGGGTAGAGAGGCCTAAAGACAACATGGCAGATTCAGAAAACTGGCAAATAGCGATAAGTGGGTTCGACGTGGTTACTTCCGCTAAAAATGCAGCCCTGCCATTTATAGTCCTTAAGTTGGAGCATGGTACTCATCATATACCACCTTGTAATACAACTATTATATGTATAATGGGCTTCCCTGGTGGCTCAGCCGGTAAAGAATCTGCCTGCAATGCAGGAGACTTGGTTTGATCCTTGGGTTGGGAAGATTCTTCTGGTGAAGGAAACGGCAACCCACTCCAGTATTCTTGCCTGAGAAATCCCATGGGCAGAGGAGCCTGGAGGGTTGCAGTCCATAGGGTAGCAAGAGTCAGACATGACTTAGTGACTAAACCACCATACGGTTATCATTGTCCTTGCTAAAACAGTGTAATAAAAAGATACAGATTTTATAAATGGATCAGCCTGATTTGAAATGTAGGTATAATAATTACCATGTGCTTGGCCTCAAGCAATGAGGCTTCTCTGGGCCTCATTTCTTCATTTTAAATAAGGCTGATATCGACATATCAAGGTTGCTAAAAGAATTAAAGGAGATTATATATATATGATAAGGTACATTTTATTATTATAGAATATATTATTAATTACTTGTAAATGTTAAGTATCTGTAAGCATTAATAATTAATGTTATTATATATTTATATATATTTGTCTGGCATAGGATAGGAATGTAATTAATGACATTTTTATTGTCATAATATAGTTTTGAGATTTACCCAAAGGCTAACAATTGTGCAGAAAAGATGATAGAATTTCTTTGGAAAGAATAATGGATGAATGAATAAATGAATGAAGACATAAAAATGCCATGGTTAATAAGTAAATGCAGGCTGTGTGCCGCGCTTGTTCAGTGATACGGCAGCAACATTATAGAATACAAAGGAGGCCAAATCATGAGGTTGTGTGTTGGAAATGCACAGTGAGGAAATAATCATTGTTTGGTTTAAAATGAAGTTTCCAAATTAATAGCCCCTGTTTCTCTTTTTTCAAATCTTCTCAGGACGTAAATATACATACAGCTAGATTCTACTCATAGTCAGTGTGAAAGTACCCTTTCTACTGTTTGTTCCTTCGCGGTGTATCTCAGTTTACAACTATACACTTGTGTCTGTGAGCACCTGATTGAAGATGCCTCATTCTACTAAACTCCAAGGTCCATGAAGGCAAGGACTGGGTCTCTGACCTTCTTGCATAGTCTTAGTTTTTGGCACATTGACTAGTGCATGGTAGGCTTTCACATAATTGTTCGAAAAACAACAATTCAAAAAGCTCCCCTCTTCATATCCTAAAAACATGTCAAGGGATTGACATAATATATATGGGTTTCATTTTCTTCATTAAATAACTAGGTTTTTTTAATTGAAGTATAGTTGGTTTATAATGTTGTGCCAATCTCTGCGATACAGCCAAGTGACTCAGTTATACATATATACACATTCTTTTCCATTATGGTTTCAACATAAAAAACTAAGCTTTAAAAGAATTGTGTAGAATTGATCATTGATCATTTTAGACATTTAGGCACTCCATTACTTGCATGTTACAAAGCTTTCAAAATCAAATGTCAGAAGTGGAAACCCAAAATAACATTCTGCTCTCAGATAGGAGTTCTACCAAGACTATCTCTGACTCCAGCATTATTCAGCATAATCTCTTAAGATGCTCTTCATTGCTCTGGTGGCACAGTGCTTAAGGAAACTGGAACTAGAGCTAGTGACCGTCCCTGCTCTGGGCCATAATCTAATGTTTTAAATGCAGAAGAAAATTCCACAAGTAAAAACCCCTTTCCTGAATCCATGGACTCCACTAGGCTATCCACTCTTTTTTTTTTTTCCAGGTTATCCACTCCTGATGCGTTTTGGTCTCTGATATCAGGATCAGGAACTATATGTCAAAACAAAACAAAAAATCAGAACTTGAAAGCAAGAGTATGTGGTATGTTTTCCAAGTAGAATAGCACTTACAGATGCAACTCATCATAAATGCTACTACACACACACACGATTTATTCTATTCTCAAACAACTCTGAAGAGCCATAATATATAATAATTTTGGGTAAAGGTACCTACTTCCCATGACTATTTTAAAGAGTAACTGGGATCATATATGTGAAATGCTGAGTCAAAACTGGAATCTCTTGGGACTTCCCTGGTCCAGTGACTAAGACTTGGTCCTGTCAATGCAGGGGGCCAGGGTTTAATCCCTAGCAGGGAACTAGATGCCACAACTAAGAGTTCTAGTGCTGCAACAAAGAACCATCACAGTCAAATAAATAGATAAACATTAAACAAACAAACAAACAAAACAAAACAAAAAAACACTGGAATCTCTTGAATGCCCTCTGGAAGGCAGGAGCGAGTACTTGATCCATAGGGAGTTAAGGAGATGAGCAGATCACTTAAGAACCATCTCTCATCTCTTTGAGAACTGAAGATTTGTTTTCTGTTTGTAAGCCTCTTGTATCTTCACATATATTCCAGATTCATTCATTTCTCATCACCTCCACCACTCCCACCTGGTGCTGGGGGGTGACTCCCACCATGTCTTTTATTGCCTTCCCACCTACCTTTCCAAACCCACTTTCCAATTTGGCTATTGACCACTGAACACCCAAAGTGATCCTTTTACCAAAAAAAAAAAAAAAAAAACTGATCTGGTCATTCCCTTCCTCAAAACCATCCAATAACCTCACAATAAAATCTAAATTCCTTACCACAGCCAAATATATCTGACTACTGACTACCTCTGTAACCACACTTTCTTAAACTTCATAGTATCCAATGTTATAGTTTGTATTTATTTATCATTGGTTTGGCCAAAAATTTATTCAGGTTTTTCTACAAGATATTATGGAAACTATATAAAAACCCAAATGAAATTTTTGGCCAAACCAATACTTACTTTATCTACCAGAATGTAAATTCCACAAGAACAAGGATGATGTAGTTTTTACTTATTATTCTATCCCTAATAGCTAGAGCTCAGGCACATAACAGACACTTAATGACTATGTGTTGGATGAAAGAATGCATGAGTCTTCTCATCCATATTAAAAATCAGATGTATTCATGATAGATGAAGCCAACAGAAAAAGAACGACTAATCATAGTTTCCCTGATGGCTCAGAGAGTGAAGAATCCATCTCAATGCAGGAGACCTGTGTTCGATCCCTGGGTTGGGAAGATCCCCTGGAGGACGGATGGCAACCTGCTCCAGTATTCTTGCCTGGAGAATCCCCAAGGACAAAGGAGCCTGGAGGACTGCAGTCCATTAGGTCGCAAAGAGTGGGACATGACTGAGCACCTAATCATAGCTGTAAGAAAGACAGAAGACAGTTTTCAGTGGCAAGGGAAATCAGTGGAGTCAAAATAGGGGGGAAAAAATTGAATCTAGAAACATATACAAAAGCAAAAGTTAATTGTCTATTATTACATAGCAATAGAAACTATAGCAACCATTTATCCGCTCATAGTTCTGTACGTCAGTCTAGGCAGATTCGATTAGTCAGGTCTTAACTGGACTGACATCAAGTTGTCAGCCAGGCAACTCTAGGGAAGAATTCACTTCTAAGCTTATTCAGGTTGCTGGCAGAATTTAGTTCCTTGCAATTGTAAGACTGAAGTGTATGTTTTCTTACTGGCTATCATCTGGGGCTACTCTCAGCTCCCAGAGGCTACCCACATTTCTTGCCACATAGCCCCTCCATCTTCTAAGGTAGGTAGGCCATGTTTAATCCATCTCATACCTGGAACCTTTCTGACTTCCTCTCCTGCTACCAACCAGAGACAATTCTCTGATTAGGCAACCATTGTTTTCTCTGTTTCATGAAAGAAGAAATCGGTGATTAAACAATTTGCCTGTAGCCCCAGGAGGATTCATTGATAGATTTGGTACTAAAATCCACACTTCATTCCTAGACCACCATTCTATCTCTTTTGAGACTAAAAGCAGGAATGTCAGTAGACAGAGTCCTCCCCAGAATTTCCCCTCCTGGTTGGGATGCATATCTTCGTGGCCTGTCTGGATGCCTTATCTATAGTAGCAGTGTTTAAGATCATCGTGACGAAACTGGAGCCCATTATACAGAGTGAAGTAAGCCAGAAAGATAAAGAACATTACAGCATACTAACACATATATATGGAATTTAGAAAGATGGTAACGATAACCCTATATGCAAAACAGAAAAAGAGACACAGACGTACAGAACAAACTTTTGAACTCTGTGGGAGAAGGTGAGGGTGGGATGTTTCAAAAGAACAGCATGTATATTATCTATGGTGAAACAGATCACTAGCCCAGGTGGGATGCATGAGACGAGTGCTCAGGCCTGGTGCACTGGGAGGACCCAGAGGAGTCGGGTGGAAAGGGAGGTGGGAGGGGGGATCGGGATGGGGAATACGTGTAACTCTATGGCTGATTCATATCAATGTATGACAAAACCCACTGAAATGTTGTGAAGTAATTGGCCTCCAACTAATAAAATAAAATAAAATAAAAAAAAAAAGATCATCGTGAATTGTTCGGTTAATGCTCTTAGGGCATTTCTGGGCTTTTGCATGGTACAGTGAAGGAAAATACCTTATTCTACAAAAAAGGAAATACAAGATGAATTGCCTCTTGAATAAGAAAGATATGTCCCAAGGAATAGCAAAAAGGACTCTCTCAGAATGCCATCTCTGACTGCACCAACAAGGGCAATGAACAGAAATGCTATCAGTATACTTATAGCAAAAACATTCAGTAAAAGAATTTGAATACAAAAATCTATTCTCACCCACAATTGATTTTTTTTCACAGCTTCCAGACAATTTAAAGATCAAAGAAAGCTGTCTATATACAGACAAAACACAGAGATCTTAAAAATGCTGACTTTGGGAGTGAAATGATTCAGAAAGTGATTCCAGGCTCATATCCACCACATGTTGACTGTGTTTCTTTGGGAAATGTACTTACCTCTCTAGAATTTAATCTCCTCATCTGTAAATTCAGAATGAGAAAGCTGCTTCCCTCAGAGTGTTATTGTGAGGCAGGCTTAAGTCAAATAATGCCTAGCATTTAACTCATCGTAAGCACTAATTATATGCTTGCTATTGTTACTACAACTCAGTGTTAAAGAATATGTCTTATGTTTTTCCCAATATTTACTGGCATAAATATCACATATTGGATTAGTGATACTTATTTATCATCATTAATACAAGGAAGGTGATGTGTGAAAAAAAACTTGTTTAAATTTTTATGCTTTTAAAAACAGTAATTAGTAAGATTTAATCTCAGAAATAATGAACCATCTTGTTAGACAATTATATCTGTTTGTAAACATAACTGCCAGAATATATATGAATATATTTAACTACTATGTATCACCCAAAACAGTTTCTACAAGAGAAAAGAGTGGGTGGAAGATGTGGCAGAAAACACTCATTTTAAGATTAAGTGTGAAATATGTTGGAAAATCACCATGGAGACATGGTAAACAGTCAGATAACCCCAAATCTAGCCAAAGTTTGAAAATGGAATTCTTCTGGATTTTGTAAAGCAGGACAACCTCATGCCTCATAGCCTCAGCAGTAAATAGTATTTTAAGGGATTATTCTCCCTCCCAAAGATTGGAATTAAAATACCACAATTTGTCTAAATTATCAAATCAGTCATCAGCTGATTCATGTCAATGTATGGCAAAAACCACAACAATATTGTAAGGTAATTAGCCTCCAATTAAAATAAATAAATTAAAAACTAATCAGTCATCAGAAGACGTTTTAGAGGACACATTTCAAGTCCTACCCTTTAGTAGTTTTACTTTTTAAAAATTACCTAATTATCCTGGTAGAAAATGTAAGAAAGAGATTACTTTCGAATAAATTTCTCACCTACTTCCCCATCCCCACCCCCAGGCATAAAAGTGGGCGGAGTTGTCAAGATGTGTAATTTTCTCTTAACTAGAGTTGAGTTCAACTTGAGTATTACCCTGTTTATTCCTAACCACGAACTTACAAAGTATTATTTTTCCATGTTTACACAAGAGGAAACTGATCTGAGAACACAAATAATTTTGCCCATGGTCACCCAGGCCCATCAGACTCTTCAGTAGAGCAAGAATCTGACCAAGGTAATGACATAAGAAACAAGGTCTAGCGAGAAGGAAAAGGAGGAACCCAGACAAGGGCCACAGGAAGACACAAGCAAGAAAGCCTGAACTGAGAGACAGTATAGCCAGGCCACCAACATTCCTGACCGCCTGCTTGAGTTTAGGTCTAATACACTAGTTAGCTCAAACTGCCTGGAGCCCTGAATATTTGGCATTCAAGACTTAGCCTCTCTCCTAACACACTCATTTTCTGGTATGGTGTTTATATTATTGTATTGGTTCATGTTGAATAGGTCTAAAGGCATTCATTCTGAAATATGAAGACAGTCAGCACTGTTATTATGGTAAGAGCCAGTGTACATCTTCCATCATTGCTATTGACATGAGTTGGTTAGAGTACCCTATGATAGGCTACAGGGGTGTCATCTAATTATATGCTTTTCTTGCTTTTGAAGTATAGCAGGAACTGATCTTATTTACCACTATGACTGTGAACTTCTTAAAGGAATTAACTAAAATGAACATCCCAGATAAAGAAGCTGGATATAAAATCCATACTCTACTGTCAAGATGAGGAAAAACAAATAAGAAAAGCACCATAACTGCCTTTGTACAGAAAACTCTTCTTGCAAATGAGTCTATTGACAAAAAAACCCAAATTTTTGATGATGCATAAAATATCAATCACAAGCTCCTTCAATATATTTCTAAAACATAACTCAGTATTAATGAGGCCATTAAAATACTTGAAAAGTTTTAGATATCTGTTGTTAAATATCTGTAACATTACTGAATGGTACACTTAAGATGAGTAAGATGGTAAATTCTACACATGTTTTGTGGCTTTGCTACAATTTTTTAAATTTTTCATTAGATAAAGTTTGTAAACAATTCAAAACAATAAAATCATTTAAATTACTCATGCAGCAATATTTGATGCATCAAAAGATAGTACTCATAAAAGCAACAATGATAATGTTAATCTTAAAAGATTAGTTCAACAATGTCATCAGTTATTATGTTGGGTAATATGTAAGTATCATCATTATTTTATGTTATCATTTTATATAAGTTCTGGGCATTTTATTTAAAAAGGTAAAGATAATAACATTTGAAAACACATTAAATTTTTTAAAAGAGCAAAGTTCATTATCTAAAAATATATGCTTCATAAACTTAAAATTAAGAGACTATTGAATAATGTATTTCTGTAATGTCCAATCTTAGTGAGGAGATGAATATTGAAGATAAATGCAAAATGTACACAACTTGGACTTTTCCAAGGACTAGTTTAAAAAAAAAAAAAGAAAGAAACTATTGTTCCCAGGACTTCCCTGCTGGTCTAGTGGTTAAGACTCTGAGGAAACTAAGATCCCTCATGCTGGGGGGCCAAAAATCAATAAATAAGTTTTAAAAATTAAAAATCTATTGCAATATATGTATTCCTTTATATCGGGTTTCTTTCACTTAATATTTTTGAAATTCTTTCATGCTTTACTTGTATTAGCAGTTTGTTCTGTTTAATTCTGAGTAGTATTCCATTGTTTGACTATGCCACAGTTTTTCTGTTCATTTTCCTACTGATGGACACCTAAATGTTTCCAGTTGTGTCTGTGTTTCTGAAAAGAGTGGGTTGCTTTGGTACCCATCTGGTTGCTCATCTAATATTCTGAAATCCAACTTGAACCTCCATAATTTATCAGCAAATAAACTACTGAAAACATGTGGTGAGTAAGGGAAGAGATACAACAGAGGTCAAGTCAAGGTCCAAAAGAAGGCAAGTCACACTCAACACCACGCCCCTAGCCATTAGACTATGTTTTTACATGCCAGAGTAAAAAAAGGAGTAAGTGTAGAGAAAAAACAGATCATTTACATTTTTTTCTTTTCTATCTAAAAAAAAAAAACAAACAAAAAGCTTCTACTTAAGAAGAAAACAATTTAGTTTGCTGCAGTACAACACCTATTTCATTGGAGATGATCACAGAAGGACCCAAAGAAGCAACCATAAAAATATTCTCTACTGATGCAGATGAGTGGGGCTTTTGTAAGATAAGAAACACATGTTGGGTAGCATCATATTTACCATCCCTAAAATATAATTTCGTTGTTCTGAAACTTATAATACCACTATAATGTTTCAGCCTTATTCACTCAACAAAAAATAAAGAAAAGTAGCTCCAATATTCTTAAGAAATCTCCTTAACTTTCTTAATATAAAGTATTAGGTTGACCTAACAAAAGTGCTGAAGGAGGAAGGAGTGGAAAGATTAGCCTAACAACCAAAGAAATTCTTGTCATGGGATGTTCCGAGAGAACAGCATCGAAACACATATGTTATCTAGGGTGAAACAGATCACCAGCTCAGGTTGGATGCATGAGACAAGTGCTTGGGCCTGGTGCACTGGGGAGACCCAGAGGGATCGGGTGGAGAGGGAGGTGGGAGCGGGGATCGGGATGGGGAATACATGTAAATCCATGGCTAATTCATGTCAATGTATGACAAAAACCACTACAATATTGTAAAGTAATTAGCCTCCAACTAATAAAAATAAATGGAAAAAATAAAAAATAAATTCATTTTATTCTAATTTTTAAGGAGACTACTGTCTCAATACTAATAAAATTGTATGTGCAACTGGAGGTACATATACAATTTAATGCAGGATGTTGCAAATTTTGATGAAGCTAGTAGTATTCCAGTGCAATAATATTTATATCTAAAGTGCCTCAAATCTACCATTACTATAATGTTTCTAATGGATTTGTCATATCAACATAACAAAGTTCCTAGACAAAAATATATTCCTAGTCGTATAAAATTTCTCTGAGAATTGAGAAAACAGTCAATCACAAAGGCTTTTTTCTCTGAGTCACTGAGGTTATCACAAAGGATAACATTTCTCCTAATTATCATCTCCGGAATATCTACAAATAGCTATAAAATTCAAAATAATAGTTTCTGTGTATACAATAGAGAGTGTATACTGTTCTGAGAACAGACTCTGTCCTTTGCTCTGTCAATCTTACAAGCTCTTGAAAGATTCTCAAGAGGCTTCTAACACTTATCAAAAAAAAAAAAATCTATAAGAGATCCCCAGAAGGATTTTCAAAACGAAATAGAGGAAAAGAGGGATAAAAGTTGGAAAGATTTTTGAAGTCTAGGGAAAAATAGATCAGTGTCATAAAATCAGTGACCTGACAAGACTAAAAATTTTATTTCTCTCTGTTGAATCCCAATGCTAGGTCAGCTTTTGTATTTTAATTCTGCATCTAGGTGGAAAGGATTTGGAAAACAATGTAGTACAACTAAGTGTAATTTGAGAATACTTCATAGATTCTCCAAAACCAATTGTCATGTTTGGCTTTCCAGTGTAGCAAGAAAATACACTCTAGTTCCTGGGAATACTTAAGGCAATATTCACTTTCAAACAAATTTCGTGCCATAGAGTCATGTTATGACTCCACAATTTGAAGACCCACGGACTTAAAGAGTTCCATACTTCTTCTTGTGTAGTCATTAAGTCCTGTTTGACTCTCTTGTGACCCCACAGACTGTGGCCACCAGCCTTCACTGTCCTAAGATTTTCCAGGTAAGAATACTGGAGTGGGCTTCCATTTACTTCTCCAGGGGATCTTCCTGATGCAGGGACAGGCGGATTCTTTACCTCTGAGCCACCTCCTTTAATCTCAGTTGAGTGAATCCCAACTAGAGTATACAGAAAATCAAGGATTGGGAAATATAAACATACATGACATATTTCTGTCTTTTCCTGAAACCCCATAAAAGTATCAATAAAGAATTAAAAAAAAAAAAAAAGACAATAGTAAAGTTTTTTTAATAAACCCTTAAAGATAATATAGGTGGGAAAGAAGACAATAGCAAATATTTCACATTTGTTGCCAGAAATATTCATATTAAAATAAAAATCCTAACTCACAAGCACTTTACATAGTAGATAGCAACACATTTGGGGCAGATAAAAGCATCTAGGAGAGAAGTAATTGGCACAGCAAAGGGAAGTGACACCTTAAAAACTTGAAAGTGATTGTCTCTTGGGATCAGAACTGGACATGATAGGAGGACTCTTGCTTTTCTTAAAAGCCTTTAGCATCATTTACTTTATAGGCATTAGTTACTTCATGAAAGTAAAACTTAATGTACTAGGTTAAAAATTAAAAGGGAATTTATAGGAAGGATAATAGCACATCTCATGTGAGGACTGCACTTTGCTGTACACCTAAAGCTAACACAATAATGTAAATCAACGATACTTCAATTTTAAAAAATAGGAAAGACAAAAAAACTATAGGAAGGTTATTATGATAGTCACTAATGCTGTTACACAACTGTTTCCTGGTTCTCCCCAAGTCTGGCCTTATGGCATGTACTTTATGACCCCTGCGCTTAGGTGGTACGACATGACTCCTCTTGGTCAATGATTTTATGAACAGAAGTGACATACGGCCTTTATGGGCTTTAGTCATTGGTGAGAGACCCTTCAGACCTAGCTTATTTCTCTTTGGTATTGTGAGCAGTAACATTTGAGATGGGTCTGCTCCATAAACCTGTATCCTTACGTGCCTATGATGAACAGAAAGTGAAAGTGTTAGTCGCTTAGTCGCATCCAATTCTTTGTGACCCCATGGACTGCAGCCCACCAGGCTCCTCTTCCATGAAATTTTCCCGGCAAGAATACTGGGGTGGGTAGGCATGCCCTTCTCCAGGGGATATTCTTGACCCAGGGACTGAATCCATGTCTTCTACATCGCAGGCAGATTCTTTACCATCTGAGCCACCAGGAAGCTCATGATGAACAGAGCCCTCCACTTATCTGCGATAGATACCAGCATGGACAAGAAACAAGTCAGTGTTGTTTAAACCACTGAGATTTGGGAGCTGTCAGTTAAGGCAAAAGAGCATAGATCATCCTGACTTGTATAATTAGGGATACAGATGAACCTAAAGGGCAGTCAGAATCAGAGATGCTCTGTCTCAGCTCCTGTCTCTGACAGGAATCCCATGAATGTAGGTGTTTTTCTCTTTCCCTACATTTAGCAGCAAAATGGTTGCCAGTAACTCCTGGGTTCCACATCCCGCAGTATCCATCAGCTGAAAGGAATTAACTTTATTCTTCACTTCTAGATCAGAAAAGCTTGGGGGAGTCGCACTCCCGAGCCAATAAAGAGATATCAGCTTGTCAGAGTCAAGAAAGGGCAAATGAACCTGTAAGAATCCTGTCATGATATGGTTGGGGAAGAGAGTGGGACATCTGTAAAATGTCCGAGGGACATTCCCAGGACAAAAGAAGTTACCGGGAAGACAGATAGTAGGCAACCACTCTGAGTCACTGTAAATTTACTTTATATGTCCTTAATATTTTGATGTTTAAATAAGACAGTTTAACACCCATGATATAACCTTTGCTTACTTCTACAGTTTCACCTTCCATCATTCACCACACTAGATAGCTTCATGGATCTCTGCATAATTTCCAAACAAGCCATACATTTTCATGCCTCAGGGTTTTTGGCACACCCTTGAGCCCTTATCCTCTTGCCCAAGTGTAACAGAGAAGAAGGGCTTCCCTGGTAACTCAGATGGTAAAGAATCCATCTGTAATGCAGGAGACCCGGGTTCAATCCCTGGTTCGGGAATATTCCCTGAAGAAGGGAATAGGGAATGGCTACCAACTCCAGCATTCTTGCCTGGAGAATCCCATGGACAGAGGAGTCCAGAAATCTGGCAACCTAAGTGCTTTGATTTTGGCTTCCCTCGTAGTTCAAACAGTTAAGAATCTTGCCTGCAATGCAGGAGACATGGGTTTGTCCCTGGTTTGGGAAGATCCCCTAGAGAAGGGAAGGGCAACCCTCTCCAGTACTCTTGCCTCGAGAAGTCCACGGACAAGAGTCTGGTGGGCTACAGTCCATGGAGTTACAGAGTCAGACACTACTGAGCAATTAACACTCACAACAGAGACGAACCTGACTCCATATTCAATTTCTTCCTGTATTAGATGTGCTTAGTCAGGTTGTCTCTGTACCTTTTGTAAAAGAATGTTGCCTACAATCTGAAATATATGGAAGCCCATTCTCAAGACTCTTACATTTAAATGTGTAACACTTTAACCTTCATACAGAGATAAAAAGTTGCAGAACAAAAAATAACAATTGTCTTATTGGAGATTTATAAGATCATTGTGACTAGCCCTAAACTGTCAGCTCTAAGAACTAAGGATTCCTGCAGCAAGCAGTTTGTAGCAATTAGCCATACCCCCTCCCCTTTTAGTATAAATACAAGCCTGAATTCTAACCCAGTTAAGATAGTTCTCTGGGACAGTAGTCCACCATCTTTTCTGTCTGCTGGCTTTCCGAATAAAGTTGCTATTCCTTGACCCAACAACTTGTCTCTCAATGTACTGGGAGCAGTACAAGCTTAGACTCAGTGACACAAGTACCCAAGTCTACTCATCCTGGAGTCAACTCGAATGCTTTTGTCTGATCCCAGGACTGCTTTGCCATAGTGGAAAGAGAGTAAACTCTGGACTCAGAGAAACACAGACTGAACATCCATTGTTCCATTTACTAGGAACAATAAGCTTTTTGTTGGTCAACTTACTAAGCTTTTTGAAATTTAATTTCAACATCTATAAAATGATGATAATAATGACAAATTGCAGGGTTTTATGGATTAGAAGAAATATACATGTGTAAAGTTCCCAGAACAGAGTAATAGCTTGAAAATGCATATTACATGTCTCATATGACATTTCAGTGCAATTTTCTACATATATATCTGCCTTCCATATCAACCTGTGAGTTTCTTGAAGAACCTGGCTTTATTCACCTTCAGTGTATGGTGTCTAGCATATTAGAATTACTTGGGGAGTTTAAAACAAATGATCGTTGAGCCTTACCCTAGAGACACTGATTTAACTGATCTGGGATTTCACCAGGGCACTGATGGTGTTTTTCAAAGTCTTCCCCAATGGGGTTAATATGCCACCATGACTGACAACCACTGTACTGGGTGCTCAAATATTTGTTGAATGAATGCTGTTTGTCCTACACGACATTTCTAAGACTAAGCTAAACGATTCATTTATATACAACATTCATCTTGTTTTGGAGAAGGAAATGGCAACCCACTCCAGTGTTCTTGCCTGGAAAATCCCATGGACAGAGGAGCCTGGTGAGCTACAGTCCATGGGGTCACAAGAATCAGACATGACTTAGCGACTAAGTCTAAGCCTTCATCTTCTTTTAGTGAAAGCCTGTAACCTCACTGAAGGTAGCTATTTGATAAGACATGTTACTCTGTTGTATCTTGGACGAAGCAACTGGTAATAGACAAGGAGCTCGAGGCTGAGTGAGGTCGAATACGGCTGATTGCTCCTTTTCTCGCTTGTGTAAGTAAGTACTACTGTCTTCAAAATGAGGTAAGTTATCTGTCTTTAAAAGCCAGAGGGGAAACAATACTGAAGACATATTTGTCTTGGTTTTTGCCAAAATTCCTATTTATGCATTTCAAATTTCTAGCTTGCTGAGTATACTTTACCTCCATCATGAAAATATTCTGATTAATGAAAGGCCTTTGTGCTTAACACAGCAGATAATAATTTCTCCTTCTTCCAGAAATACCTCTGAAATGTGTGTGGGCTGGTGGGGGGGGGGGGTTGAGGGGGGAATAAATTGATGTGTGATAGATACATGATGGACAAATATACACATATAGATATACATCAGCTGCTTCTAGTATCAAGGAGTAGCACTGATATTGAATTTACACTTCTCTTAAAGATGCAGTTGGGATTTATGCTGTTTCTTAGTTCATAATTAAAAGTGTGCAACAGCTAAAGAAGATTTGCAACAGCTCCAAGTGTTGCCCATTAAATAACATTCGTTGTCAAAGGGGTATTTATTGCTATGGATAGCAAAGCAAATAGATTTTAGAAAACTCTAAACTCTGTAATGGCTTTCTATTCTTTTCTATTCTTTCCTTTTTGCCTTTGATGTTCCTGAAGCAAGTGAATAATACACCACAATGTCTCCAAGACTCAAAAGGATTTGAAATTAAAAAGAAAACCCAAGAGCAACTTCTTAATCCTTTCCAGACCTTCTGGCTCATCTTTAAGTAGCTGCCTCTGGATAATTAGTCTTGTGTGAATAAGAGACACAACAACAATAAAAAAAAATTAGATTTATTTTAGGATGGAGAGTAGATCAAATCTAGATGATAAGTTAGTGTATTTGAAGTACTCCATTTTCATACTAATTTTACATCATAGTTTTGACAATAACTCAAATTGGTGGATTTACGTTTTCTATTTTAAAACAGCTTAGTCATCCCTACCATCACTGAAACCATGGATTGTCACTTCTTTGGACCTCAGTTTCCAGGTTTGCACTAGAAAAATTGGAATTACTAAATTCCAGATTTCCTTAAACTTCACTGATTCTGTGTTTTAAAGAGACATTCTCATTACAGAAAAAGCAAAGTAAACCCCCCAAGAAAAACAAAACAAATTATTGATCAATGATCTTTTACTCCAGTTAAATTGGGCTTATTTTTATTTAAAATGAAAAAAATATTTTAACTGTCTTGGTTTTAATTTTTATGTATAAATAGCAATAGATTTAACCACATCTACACAAGTTCTGTGGACTCCTCAAGATTTTTTAAGTGTATGAAGGTGTCCTGAGGCTCACTGGTAAAGAATCCAGCTGCCAATGCAGGAAACAGGGTTTGATCCCTGGTCCAGGAAAAGCCCACATCCCTGGAAGCGACGAAGCCTGTGTGCGCCAACTGCTGGGCCTGTGCCCTGGAGGCCATGAGCCACAACTGCTGAAACCACACGCCACAGCTACTGAAGCCTGCACGCCTAGAGCCCATACTCCACAACAAGAGGAGTCATGGCAGTGAGACGTCCACACACCACTAGAGAGTGGCCCCCAACCCATCGCAGCTAGAGAAAAAGCCGTCACAGCAGTGAAGACCAGCACAGCCAAAAATAAACAAATAAATAGAATTATTTTTCAAGTGTCCTGAGACCAAAGTTTGAGAACTTCTAATTTAAAATATTGGAAACAATTGAGTGCCATATAATTTCTTTGCACCTGTACTTAACATTTTCAAAACAGTCATTCGTTTTCCAGTCTAAGTAGATGGTCCTCCACATGTCATGGCCGTCCACATGCCAAACCTATGTCATTCAGGCCTGTTATCCTTCCTTCCAGAAACATCTACTTAGTTTATGGTAAGTGTAAACTCTCTAAGAATAGGAATCATGTCCATTTTACTAACCATGGAGCCTAACACTAGAATTTAATGAATAGTGAATAATTTGAAGCCACATAAAGCATACTGTGAAACACTCATATCACTTCTAAACTTTTTTTAGATGATTAATGCTAAATGTAGAACAATATATAGAGGCAAACTCCCAGTTCTGGTTATAAATTATTTCAATGCCACAGTCCCCTACCCAGACAGTTGACATGGCTGAAGAAAAACACACAAGGATGCTAACCAGTCTCACTTGAAATTTGAGAATTAAATTGAATTGAGTTCTTAAGGAACTCTGACAGCTATACTATATTTCCCTAGATAACCATAGCGTGCCTTCTCCTGCCCTTGAACAAGCAACATCTCCCCCATCCTCGCCCTTAGCTGATGACTGTTTCCTATTTCACCACAACTCTCGTCCACACGCATCAGTCCTTTCTCTGTTCTCCCTCCTCCCACTGTAGATAAACTGCCTGTACCCTCCAGGGCTATACTTCAGTAGATGTCATCTCTTCCCACTTGCTCAAAGACATGTTCCAGAAATTCCTTGCTGTCAATTGTCCCTCTCTACCAAAACATTCTTATCAGCATAAAAATACTCAGTGATTTCTCCCATCTTGAATTTGTTTTACTCTTGGCCCCCATTCCCTCTCCAGCCATAACTCAATCATTCTGCTTCCCTCTATATTTTTTAATAAGATTGTTGATGTTTGCCACCTTAAATTTCTATCTTGTTTTCTCTTATCCTTATTCCAGTCAAGCTTCCCCCTACTATATATCAAAACTGTGGTTACCAACATCACCAATCACCTCCACTTTGCCAAATCAAGCAGTGAACTCCTACCTGACCTTTCAAAAACACCTGATGCAGCTGATCACTTGCTCTTCCTGAAAATAACCTTCAGCGTTTGACTTCCAACACACCTTCCTTCCTGGTTTTGCTTTCGCATCGCTCGTTACTTCTAAATCCCATTTGCTGATTTGTCCTCACTTTTCCAGCCTTTTAAAGGCTACAGAGTTTAGCCTTGGGACCACTTCTCTTGCCTACCTAATTCTCATTTAATTAGTCTATGGTTTTACACACTATTTATACTTTGAGACTTAATTTACAACTCCAGATCATGATACCCTCCTGAATTTCAGACACGCATATCCAACTATTTTCTCAATTTTCCACTTGGATGCCACATATTTGATATTAAACTTATCCAAAACTGACTCTCAATCTTCCCTCCAAAATGTGTTCCTACTTCCCATTGTCTTTCCCATTTCATTCATGATAACTCCATCCTTCTCATTTCTCAGGTCAAAAAATTTGAGTCATCCTCAGTATTCTCTTATAACCCACATCTAATTAGTGAGGAAATTCCACTGGCATTGTCTTTTTCCAGTTTAAGAAGGAGATGAGATTTTTCCTAAAGTTATAAGTATCATGTAAACCAAAACTCAGATACAAAGTTAAATAAAGTAGGGATTAATTATCCCTGCAGGCTTCCCTTATGGCTCAGACAGTAAGCGTCTGCCTACAATGCGGGAGGCTCAGGTTCGATCCCTGAGTCGGGAAGATCCCCTGGAGAAGGAAATGGCAACCCACTCCAGTATTCTTGCCTGGAAAATGTCATGGACAGAAAATCCTAGTAGGTACGGTCCATGGGTTCGCAAAGAGTCGGACACCTCTGAGTGACTTCACTCACTTTCACTTATCGCTGTATATCATTTTCATATAAATGACAAAAACTTGGATATTGGCCTTTTATCTATGTCGATAAAGATGGTATGCAAAAATAAAACTGGGCTCTTCAGTGTATGAATAGAATGAAAGGAACTTGTCTGGACCAAAAGGCTTCCAAAAATTTAGGGTATTTGAGCCTTCTTTGATCTTTATATATTATTGGTCATTTAATTTATATGAATAACAATCAATAACAGTCATTATCAAAATCATTATTTTGATAATCAGTATTATAAAAATATGCTGAAATATCATTATTAATATTAACAACTACATTATAAGTTAATATCCTCAAAACTATTGATTCAGCAAGTAAAGAAAATAGGTTTATCTATGGATGCAATGTCCCCAAAATGTTGTATATTTGATTGCACCATAACCACTTTCTTTTTAATGTGAGAAGAGCGATAGTTTATTCCTCAGCTTGAATTGTACTTTCAAGCCTAAGACACCCCATAAAATACATGTGAAAATGTCGGTTGACTGTATTATTAATGAAACTAATGGCATGGGTTCTCAATGACTTGTGCATGCTCTGTGTGTGTGTATGCTTAGTCTCCCAGTCATGTCCAACTCTTTGTGACCCCATGGACTGTAGGCCACCAGGCTCCTCTGTCCCTGGGGATTTCCCAGGCAAGAATACTGGAGTGGGTTATCATGGCCTCCTGCAGGGGATCTTCCCAACCCAGGGATCGAACCCAGGTCTCGCACATTGTAGGCAGACTCTTTACTGTCTGAGCCACCAGGGAACCTATTCCCTCTTAAAACAATCGATAAATCAGTAAAATGTGTTTTATATTCCTTCTTTCCTTCATCCTGTTAAACTGAAATAAGTACCCAGTTAGATGGCTTACAGAACTTTATTCAAATTGAAGGCTGTTTCATCTTCCATCACATGAGCAACCATCCAGCTGTTGTTCCACTGCTAGGTGCATGATTGCCACTGTCGTTCATGCCCTTGACTTCCCAGGTGGTTCAGTGTAAAGACTCCACCTGCCAATGCAGGAGACTCAGGGTTGATCCCTTGCTTGGGAAGATCCCCTGCAGGAGGAAATGGCAACCTACTCTAGATTCCACGCTGGTATAATACCATGGACAGAGAAGCCTGGCGGGCTATAGTCCATAAGGTTGTAAAGAGTCAGACAAAACTGAGCACACACACACAAATATGCCCTTGAAATCTTCAGACTCATGGGTCTGCTGCACTTCCCCAAATTTGAATATTTAATCCTTTGCTTAAAACTTTTTGTTCCATCTCTTGTAGCCAACCCAACAGGTTATACTTTTATTTAAAAGGGCTCCAAATCTGCACCCAGGCAAGCCATCCACTTAAAAAACAAAAACAAAAAACAACCAAACCTCCCAGAAGAATTGACTCATTGGTCTCAGTGTGAAAATTAATTGGTTATCTCCTGATAAATTTGTTTTTACCTTATGATTCCTGTGAATTGTGTGACTAGCCAGGTATATTTTATGTAGGCTACTTAGTGTCAAATTAACAGCTCAGTCATTAACAAGCATACATATTATTAGGTTATGCATATCATGGCCCCATTATAATCTATGTCCTATATTTTTTCTATTTTATTTCTTTCACTACCATTATTAAACTCTATAACCTTGGAAAATTTTCTACAAGCCACTTTTGTCCATTCTAAAATAAGCTGGGGGTACGAGTAAATAATTGAGCCAGTAAATAAATGGATGCATATATAACATACAGACATAAACACAGAAGAGATTTACTGGAAGACCAAAAAGAAAGACCACTAAAGGTTAAAAGATAGATCTCCTGTATTTCTTTGTTAGAGCAAATTCTAAAAAAGGTGTGAAAACGTATCAGGAGGGAACAGGAAGAGCATTTTGTTACTTATTCCAGGATAATTCAGAAGGAATGGGTTTCCTCCTTTAAGAGATTCCTAAACAAAAGCATATTGGATTATCTGCCAGAGGATCTTAAAATAAAAAAACTGATATAATACTATTCAATCAACTCAAATATAGTCATTATATACATGATCTTTCTGGTCATGCTAATTTTGCTTTTCTTTCAAGATTTGACAAATCTATTAAGCACAAAATCTATAGCAACTGATTTGGACCAAATGACAAGAGAGAAATTTAGTGTGGACAAGATTTATTTCACTCTTTCACACAGTTAACCGATCTCTTTGTCTTATTTATAAGAAGAGATTCACTCTGTCATCAGACGAGCCTGAGGGAGCCCGCAAAGGATTAGACATTTGAAAGAAAAACATGGAGGAAGCACATTTCCTACGTGAAGTTTTTAGCACCACTTGTTTTGATGAGTAATTTTTTTTGTTTTAGTAAATAATTTTACTGTAGGATATACAGTCTTGTTGGGCGTTTTCTGAGGTTCTAGGGTAAGTGAGGTATATTAGAACACATAGAAAAAAGTGGGAAGAGGCAGTTGCCTGCACGTCTGATGATAGCCACAAACAACTTATATCAGGACTGGAAAACAGAGCTGGTTTCTTTGTCTTGTTACCCATTTTTCAAGCCAAATGTTAAAAAATGAAGAAATTTCTGCATTTCAGACCAAGATTACTCTGTTAGAGAAAACTGATTCCCAAGCATGACGGGGAACTAGACACAGCAGTTAATCTCTTTTTATTTTTTTTAACTTGCTTCCTTTAAAACCCTATCATTTTAGCCCCAACTTTCTAATGTGTCATAATAAAGCTAAAAAGAGGCATTCATGCATGCTCAGTCACTTTAGTTGTGTCCGACTCTTTGTGACCCCATGGACTATAGCCCACCAGGCTCCTCTGTCCATGGGGATTCTCCAGACAAGAATACTGGAGTGGGTTGTCATGCCTTTCTCCAGGGGATCTTCCCCACCCAGGGATGGAACCCAGGTCTCTTATGTCTCCTGCACTGGTACATGGGTTCTTTACCACTAGTTCTACCTGGGAACGCCCCCCCAAAAGAGAGGTCCTACACATCTTTAGAAATGTGCATCAAATAGTACCAACTTGATAAAAAATAAATAGTCTCGTATTTTAACATTTCAGAAATCTTGGGTGAATTTTTTCTCTAAAAGTGTCAAGTCCTGGACTTCCATTTACATGTTTTCCAAACCTCAATTATATATCTTCATCATTTAAAAGAAAGTTCCAGGGAAACAACTGACAGGAGTGGGTTTTATTTTCTTTTCTCCCAGGAACTACCAAGAGAAAAATGCATTATTAGCATGTAGCTCCTAATCTTTTGACAGCCAGGGCAAGAAGTGAAACCATTTTCAAGAAGCAACTGATAAAAGGCTAGACTCATTAGAGTGGATTCAAAGGCTCATAGCTAAGTGGTAAAATATTTCAGAGGATCGAATCTAATAAACTAATAAGAAAGCTAAATGAATGCCATATCTACTATGCACCAATTTAATTCAATGTTGCGCACATGGCAAACCTCTTAGCCCAACACTTGATAAAATAATTACCTCATTAAAGGAAGAGTGTAAGTGCAGTTTAGAAATCTTCATGGACTTGGGTTTTCCCAAGAAAAAAATAAAACCTTTATGTAATACATCTTCTCTTCATCAGAAAAAATATAAACGTAAAAAATGCCATTGGGCTTTGTTTGGAGAGCTGAAAATGAACTCTTTAAAAAAAAAAAAAAAGAAGCATATGGGCAGAATTTTTTAAAAAACATATGACAATTTATATTTTTATTTGTTTTATTCTGGACTACAAGGAGATCAAGCCAGTCAATCCTAAAGAAAATCAGTCCTGAATATTCATTGGAAGGACTGATGCTGAAGCAGAAGCTCCAATACTTTGGCCACCTGATGCAAAGAACTGACTCATTGGGAAAGATTCTGATGCTGGGAAAGATTGAAGGCAGGAGGAAAAGGGGACGACAGAGGATAAGATGGCTGGATGGCATCACTGACTTGATGGACAGGAGTTTGAGCAAGATCCAGGAGTTGGTGATGGACAAGGAAGACTGGCATACTTCAGTCCATGGGATCACAAAGAGACATGACTGAGCGACTGAACTGAACTGAGCTGGGCTTCCCAGGTGGCGCTAGAGGTAAAGAACTTGCCTGCCAATGAAGGAGATGTTAGAGTTGCAGGTTCGATCCCCTGGAGTAGGAAATGCAAATTCACTCCAGTATTCTTGCCTGGGAAATCCCCTGGATAGAAGAGCATGGTGGGCTGTAAACCATAGGTTGCAAAGAAATGGACATGACTAAAGAGGCTTAACATGTACTGAAGATTGTAGCAGTATTCCAAGTTTTGCTTACCTTGTTAAATACAACATACATTTTCAGAAAATAGAACTACAGGGCCAGATAAGATAAGGAATACAGGAAGAATCCTCCAGGCAAAGGATTCTCAATCTTGTTGTACAGATAGAATCACCTGGGAGGCTTTGAAAACTGCCAATGCCTTGTTTCAACCTCAGGATTCTGATTTTAGTTGGTACACATTCAATGTTTAGGCATCTAAACTTTTTTTTTTTTAATATTCAGAGACTTCCCAAGTGGTCCACTGGTGAAGAATCACCATTCAATTCAGGGGACGTAGGTTTGATCCCTGGTCAGGGAACTAAGATCCGACATGCCAGATAGCAACTAAGCCCATCATGCCCCACAACTCCTGAGTCTGGGCTCCATAACCATAGAGTTCGTGTACTGCAAGAAAATATCCCACATAACACAGCAAAGAATCCACATGCCACAGCTAAGACCGATGTGTCCAAATAAAGTTTTTTAAGTATTCAGGGTTCCTCTAATGTTGAAGCAGGGGTGAAAAATCACTGTTCTAAGTAAGAGACCATATCAATTACTGGAGCACTTCAGAGAGTAAAAGGAGCCCCGTTAATAATCACATCTGAACTAAAGAGTAAACTGCCCTGGGCAAACAGAGGTATGGTCACTCTACAGTGCTCTACAAAGTCTCATGTAGGAGATAGAAAAAAGAATCTTTGTCATCGCTTGCCCAGTAGGAAATCCCTTGTTCCCAAGACAACAACTTAGATCTTTTGACAACTGGAATACATTCCCCATTAGTTCTATCCATTATTTCCTGACTTCACACACAAGAGTCGAACCCCTCTCCCACAGACAAGACCTTCAGATAATTGGAGATACATATTTTATTCTAGTTTTATTATTAGGGCTACTGTTACTAGTATTGATGCTGTTGGATTAAAGATGATTTTGTAACAGTTCATTGGCAGGAGTATAGTAGGTTAATGATAACAGCTATTATAAGTATGTTGATAAGGTAGCCTGTGTAGTGGATAATTCCATAGCTCTTGGGTTAAACATTTTTATTATACTAAGATTGAGGGCTAGTATATTTACCTCAAAACTGATTCAAATAAGTGGTCAGAGGAAGCTGGTTATTACAATTACGGTTCCTAAAATGTTAAGATGATGTTAGGATGATGATAAAGATGATGGTATTTATTAGTTCAAGGTATGGGCCAGATAGCTTATTTAACTGGCCTGACTACAGGATAAAGTGTAATATGGTAGCAGAACGAATTTCAAATTTATAAGGGTAGGTTCAATTCCTATAATTCTAGAAATAAGAGGGTTTGAACCTCTATTAGAGTAACTTAGAGTTACTCTATCAAAGTAACTTTTATCAGTCATATTTCTTACGTTTGTAGAGGAATGCTTGATATTATAATTGGTAGTGAGATGAATCAAATGCATAAGGCTAGCGTTAGTGATAGGACGCTTTTTCAGAATAAATGTATTAGTTGATCATGTGAAAATTGAGGGTAGGGTGCTCAAATTCATACCAAATATACTGTTAGTGGTAGCATTGTGATTAAAAGGCTGGTTGTGTATAGTTTTGATATGTAGGGGCTATGGAATGTGCCTAAAAATAGGATTGCTGTGAAAATGTTTATTATGATAATGTTGGCGTAGTCTGCTAAGAAAAATATGGTGAATGGGCATCCTGCATATTATATGTTGAAGCCTGATACGAGCTCAGGTTCTCCTTCTGTAGGTCAAAGGGAGCTTGGTTAGTTTCAGTTAGAGTGTAAATAAATTGTATTATAACTAAGGGGTCATGATGGAAAATTATTCATAAACATTCTTGTGATGAGGGTCAAGGTGAAAAAGTGAATAGTGAAAGTTGCTTAGTCATCTCCAACTCTCTGGGACCCCATGCACTGTAGCTGGCCAGTTTCCTCTGTCCATGGAATTCTCCAGGCAGGGATACTGAAGTGGGTTGCCAGTCCCTTCTCCAGGCTATCTTCCCAACCCAGGGATCAAACCGATATTTCCCTAATTGCAGGCGGATTCTTTACCCACTGAGCCACTTAAGAGGACTGATAAAAGAATCGTTGCTCATGTTACTCCATATGAAATTGTTTGTGCTATTACTTATAGGGCTGTATTAACACGTATTTTGAGTTGGAAGCCATCTGGATCACAAAGTGGAATATACAGCTAGGCTTGATATGTTGTCATGCAGTCACTAAGTCGTGTCTAACTCATTGTGACCCCATGGACTGTAGCCTGCCAGGCTCCTCTGTCCATGGAACTCTCCAGGCATGAATACTGGAGTGGGTTGCCATTTCTTGCTCCAGTGGATCTTCCCAACCCAGGAATCAAACCGGCATCTTTTAAGTCTCCTGCGTTGGCAGGCAGGTTCTGTACCACTAGCACCAAAGGTTTAACTTTTATGCAATTATCAGATTCTGCCACCTTAACAAACCCTGATTTGTGGGTAAATCTTTTGTACATATTAATTAAAATAATTAATTATCATTAATTAGTTTTAAGGCATATTTAAATTGAGCCTTATGTCTCTTGTCCTTTCATACTGGGAGAAATATAGAAACCGACCTGGATTACTCTGGCCTAAACTCAAATCACATAGCAGTTACACCATTGGAGTGTCCTGATTCAGCATCAAGTTAACATTTAAAAATATATTAAAATTTGGTAATTTTAAAATTTGAACTGAAATTCTTTTCCTGGACAATCAGCTGTCACCTGGCTCATTAGGCTTGCTACTTCTTCTTATAAATCTTCTCACTATTCTGCTACATAGATGAGTTTGTTCTAATAAACTGCTTATAAGTAGCTAGTCTGATTTCAGGATATTTAACTTAGGTTCTCTTTGTTAAATGTTTGCTAGTCAAATCATTATGCAAAAGATACAAGGGGTAAACTTTGCTTTTTGTTACTTTTAATGCTTCTTTCAGCATTGTCTCATGGTACTTTCTCTAAAGCACCAGAGGATATTTTAAATTCCTACCCCCTATACTTTAAATGTTTGCTGATGCTAACTTGCTTCAGTCGTGTCCGACTCTGTGCGACCCCATAGCCAGCAGCCCACTAGGCTCCCCCATCCCTGGGATTCTCCAGGCAAGAACACTGGAGTGGGTTGCCATTTCCTTCTCCAATGCATGAAAGTGAAAAGTGAAAGTGAAGTCACTCAGTCGTGTCTGACTCTTAGCGAACCCATGGACTGCAGCCTACCAGGCTCCTCCGTCCCTGGGATTTTCCAGGCAAGAGTACTGGAGTGGGGTGCCATTGCCTTCTCTGAATTCTGTCACTAACTACCCTGAATAAGTGCAGACCTTACCAGTTAAGGGTTCAGTCTCACAAGATAGCACCCACTTCAGATGCCACTGGCAAGTCCCAGGGGCCGCCTATACTCCTGTCTGTAGGCTATTATTTAAGGGGCTCCCACAACCCCCTCTTCAGGGTCAGCAACTCTGTAGGCTGTCTCACAGAACTCAGAGAAACACTTTGTTTATTATTATGGGCTTTTTTTTTATTATTATTAAGGATAAACTCAGGAATAGCTAAATGGAAGATGCACAGGGCAAGGTATTGCCAGCTGGGGAGCAGGCGGTGGTCTCAGAGCTTACATGCCATCTCCAATCACAAGACAAAAACATCCTCCCAACATTTTGGTTTGTTCACCAAGCTCATAGTGAATGTGTTATGTAGCTTGTCCAAACTAATAGAATGGGCAAAGAGGTGTTGAGTTAGATTTAGTTCATAAAGTGAAGAAAGTGAAAGTTGCTCAGTTGTGTCCAACTCTTTGCAACCCCATGGGTATAGTCCCTGGAGTTCTTTAGGCCAGAATATTGGAGTGGGTAGCCTTTCCCTTTTCCAGGAGATCTTCCCAATCCAGGGATCGAACACAGGTCTCATGCATTGCAGGCGGATTCTTTACCAGCTGAGCCACAAATTAAGAAGTCACCTAGGTGCAAACTAGGTGCTTCATTTAAACTATGCTTTGATTTATCCAAGCACACTTTCTAGTATGCTTAACTTGTTACAACCTATCTCTTCTCATATGATTAGTATTTACTATAGATTATAGGAAATTAATATCAATACTTGAGGAGGGTGACAGGTAGTGTTTGTATGCTTTTCATGCCCTTATTCAGTTGAACACTCTATTTTTAACTACTAAATCCTCCTTTGGTTTTTAGTTTTCATAAAAATTTTCACGTGGTGAAAACTACATTCTTGAAATAGAAAAAGAAGCCCATTTCTTCCCACTTGATAGGTTACACCTTGACCTAACATTTTAATGTATAATAATTATGCTTACCTTTACTCCTTTTTAGGATTTGCTGAAGATGGTACATAGACTGAAGTAGCAATGGTTGGTTGAGGTTTATAGAGAACTGGCTCCTCTAGACAGGAGGTGGGGTATCAGACTTAATTGGGATAAAAAAAATAAACAGTTTGCTTTTGCTTCTATTTTAGGTTAAAGTGTATTTAAAACTCTGAGAGTTTTGTCAATTCAGATCACTAATATATGAATTTCTCAGTTGTATCAGAAATATTTTCTCTGTAAATACATGCTAAATATATGGCAGTTCAAAATATTTTTTGGCAAGGAGGTGGAGACCATTTGGACCATTGTATCTATTTCAGATTATTACTTCAAACGCTGTGAAATGTTACACATTAAAAATGGAATTTAAAGCATGCTATATATCATCTCATTTTAAATGATTTTCCAAATTGATTGTCACCTTTTCCTAATTTTGGATTGTGTTTTCTATTTCAAAGTGCTATGTTGGCATGCTTACTTTTTTTCTTCTTCTTCAAATCTGGATGCCCAACTGTCAAATTGCTAAAATTTTACTTCCTACAGCAAGATGAACATGTTTTTAGATACACTCTTAGATTTTTGCTCTAACTTATTTTGCCAAAGCAACGGAGTCTTTATGACAGACAGAGATGCAGCAAACAGAGAAGAAATGATGAAATCTTGCCAAGCAGGCATTTTATAAACTACTGAACACATGGAAGGGGCTGCTGAAGCTGTCTTTCCAAGAGCTCACAAGTTTCCTTCTGGTTTTTTCATGTTTCATATTTTAAATTTTGCTGCTGTGGGACTTCCCAGGTGGTCCAGTGGTTAAGACACTGCAGGGGACACAGGTTTGATGCCTGGTAGGAAAACAAAGATCCCACATGTGGCATGGTGTGGTCAAAATAAATAAATTAATTAAATAAAAAAATAACCAAAATTGTACTAAACTTTGCTGCTGGGAGCTGTGTTCAGAGTTACATTATTAAAGTATATCTATGAATAGGCAGAATTTTGTGAGTGATTCCAATCTATGGCATTTTTACCTCAACAACAGTGATAATATAATTGAAACACTACAAATTCTGACACTTGTTAGACAATTTAAAATATGGGTCTGCTGTTCACTCACTATATGATTTTGAACAAATTACTCCTTATCTAAGTACAAAAGAGAATCATTTTTAACATTAAAAGGACTAGCCCAACTTTCAAAATTCAAATATTAATGTTTTGTGGTAAATGCACACCGGAGAGATCTCTTACCACCGCCACATTAATACTCCCTCATTTGCTCTTTCAAGCACTTTTAAAAGGCAATATATATTTGATTCAAAAGGTTAAATGTGGTAGACTACATAATGGTCCCACAGAAGATATCTATGTCCTAATTCCAGAAATGCGTAAATGTTACCTAATGCAGCAAAAAATAATGATACTTTGAAGATATGACTTTGTTAAGGATCTTGAGATAGGAAGACTATTCTGTATCATCCAGGTGGGCCCTAAATGCCATCACATGTATCCTAAAAGAGGGCAGCAGATGGAGGCTTAACACAGAATAGAAGAAGGCCATGTGGCAGAGCAGAGGGACAGACAGGGACATGGCGTTACGACAGTGTCTTTGAAGATGGGGGGATGAGACATGAGCCAAAAAACACAGGGAAAGCAGCTCAGAAAGGCCAGGAAGTGAAATCTCACCTAGGTCATCTGGAAGGGATATGATGCTGTTGACACCTTGATTTCAGCTTGGTGATGCTTATTTTGGACTTCTGTCCTCCACAACTACGAGAGAAACTGGCTCAAGAAATAGACATTTATCAGGAAAGATAAAAGAGATTAAATTACAATTCTTGCGAGAACTACACAGATATCCACAATATTTCACCCCGAAAATAAGAGAAAGTGACAAAGAAGAATATAAGAGACTTGGAAAATGGTAAATCAACGCTCAGGAAAAGAGTGAGTGAAAGGTCCAAGACTGCAGCTTCAGAGTAGCTCTTGAAAGCAACCAGTCCATATTGGAGCAAAACGATGCAAAACTCCAGGAGAAAAACCTCTGGAAATTAAAGAGAGGCCCATACTACAGTTACTATGAGTGAGAGAAAAGAAATACCAAAAATGGGGGAAAGTCCAAAAAAATGAAAGGAAAAAAAAGAAAACCTACATGAATTTCAAGGAACAAAATCAGTGCAATAAATGTACAGTACATCAATCAGTATATGAAGCAAAACACCAATATAGAACTGCAAGTCAGTGGCAGTCAAGTGGAATATACAGGCCATAAACAAGCATGAAGTCAGTGGAAACTGTGCTTAAATGGGAAAGAAAATAGTCATAAATTATAAGAAAAATAAAAAGATAAAGAAATACGTAGTTAAAACATGAAATTACCAAAACTTATATCTTGATTTTAAGAGACTGGTTGAATATGAAAAGATATCCATTCTTTGAATATGATACTGAATACCCTCCTTGGATATCCACAAGTAGTAAGTGGCATCTGCAGCAGAAATGCAGATGGGAATTATAATAATAGCTATTAAATAGCTTTGTGGTAAATAATAGACCATCATGACAATTTGAACATTGTTTATCATTTCAACTTTTAGAATCAACTTACATACAATGCATGAAAAGTTTAATTCTCCCTGCAAGAAATGAAAGTATTATAAATTTTGTCTAGGTCAAAGGAAAAAGAAAAAAATTAGGAGTCTGTTGGCAAAGGGGGATGGTAAGTGGAAGGAAGGTTGAGGGTATTAATACCATCATCCTAACACTGTATAGAGTCAAGAATTTGGGCTATAAAGTAATCTTGAGAAAGAAGAATGGAACTGGAGGAATCAACCTGCCTGACTTCAGACTCTACTACAAAGCCACAGTCATCAAGACAGTATGGTACTGGCACAAAGACAGAAATATAGATCAATGGAACAGAATAGAAAGCCCAGAGATAAATCCACGAACCTATGGTCACCTCATCTTTGACAAAGGAGGCAAGGATATACAATGGAAAAAAGACAATCTCTTTAACAAGTGGTGCTGGGAAAACTGGTCAACCACTTGTAAAAGAATGAAACTAGAACACTTTCTAACACCATACACAAAAATAAACTCAAAATGGATTAAAGATCTAAATGTAAGACCAGAAACTATAAAACTCCTAGAGGAGAACATAGGCAAAACACTCTCCGACATAAATCACAGCAAGATCTTCTATGACCCACCTCCCAGAATATTGGAAATAAAAGCAAAAATAAACAAATGGGACCTAATGAAAATTAAAAGCTTTTGCACAACAAAGGAAACTATAAGTAAGGTGAAAAGACAGCCCTCAGATTGGGAGAAAATAATAACAAATGAGGAAACAGACAAAGGATTAATCTCAAAAATATACAAGCAACTCCTGAAGCTCAATTCCAGAAAAATAAACGACCCAATCAAAAAATGGGCCAAAGAACTAAACAGACATTTCTCCAAAGAAGACATACAGATGGCTAACAAACACATGAAAAGATGCTCAACATCACTCATCATCAGAGAAATGCAAATCAAAACCACAATGAGGTACCATTACACGCCAGTCAGGATGGCTGCTATCCAAAAGTCTACAAGCAATAAATGCTGGAGAGGGTGTGGAGAAAAGGGAACCCTCTTACACTGTTGGTGGGAATGCAAACTAGTACAGCCACTATGGAAAACAGTGTGGAGATTTCTTAAAAAACTGGAAATAGAACTGCCATATGACCCAGCAATACCACTTCTAGGCATACACACTGAGGAATCCAGATCTGAAAGAGACACGTGCACCCCAATGTTCATCGCAGCACTGTTTATAATAGCCAGGACATGGAAGCAACCTAGATGCCCATCAGCAGATGAATGGATAAGGAAGCTGTGGTACATATACACCATGGAATATTACTCAGCTGTTAAAAAGAATTCATTTGAATCAGTTCTAATGAGATGGATGAAACTGGAGCCCATTATACAGAGTGAAGTAAGTCAGAAAGATAAAGAACATTACAGTATACTAACACATATATACGGAATTTAGATAGATGGTGGCGATAACCCTATATGCAAAACAGAAAAAGAGACACAGAAGTACAGAACAGACTTTTGAACTCTGGGGGAGAACGTGAGGGTGGGATGTTTTGAAAGAACAGCTTGTATACTATCTATGGTGAAACGGACCACCAGCCCAGGTGGGATACATGAGTCAGGTGCTCGGGCCTGGTGC
The DNA here is from genome assembly GCF_963930625.1 of Muntiacus reevesi. Classification (NCBI taxonomy): domain Eukaryota; kingdom Metazoa; phylum Chordata; class Mammalia; order Artiodactyla; family Cervidae; genus Muntiacus; species Muntiacus reevesi. Next base: position 34,358,231 of record NC_089252.1, on the reverse strand, counting down.
ACTGGGAGGACCCTGAGGAGTCGGGTGGGGAGGGAGGTGGGAGGGGGGATCGGGATGGGGAATACGTGTAACTATATGGCTGATTCATGCCAATGTATGACAAAACCCACTGAAATGTTGTAAAGTGATTGGCCTCCAACTAATAAAATAATATTAAAAAAAAAAAAAAAAAAAAAAAAGAATTTGGGCTATAAATAAAGGAACAAAGGGAGGCTTAAATATAAATACAGTATTTAGTGGAGGATTAATAAATTATTTAATGGGGAAATTCTCCTGGGAAAGAGAATGGCTACCCACTTCACTAATCTTGCCTGGAGAATTCCATGGACAGAGGAGCCTGGAGGGCTACAGTCCATGGGGTTGCAAAGAGTCAGACATGACTGAGTGACTAACACTTTCACTATTCTTTTTCAAAGTAATATTAGGGAAAGCAAAAGAAGATATAATGATAATAGGAGAAAATGAACTGATACAACAGAATTATCTCCCATTCTATCATAGAAAGAAGTCAATATAGAATGTCTAAAATGGATAACAAACAGAAACAAACTCACAGAAAACAGAGAACAAATCAGTGGCTTCCAGAGGGGAGTGGAGTGCAGGGGGAGGGATGGAATAAGTGAAGGGGATTAAGAGGTACAAACTGCTAGGTATAAAATAAATAATTTGCAATAATATAATAATGTGCACAGGAGAGGGAGTATAGTCAATTTTTATAATTTTTATGGAATATCATCTATATAATATTGAATTACTATGTTGTAAACCTAAAAATAATATAATATTGTAAGTCAATTATACTTTAACTTAAAAAGATAATCAGAAAAAAAACTGCAGTATATTATTTAGCAATAAGAATTGTATCAACAGAAGAGCTTTATTTTTTAAAAAACTTTAAAAATGAAGTGAAAGCTCTAAAGAAGAAAAAGACCAAATGTTAATATTTATTAAATCTTGAAGATAAATATACAGATGTACTATCCTCTGTATTCTCCTAGAGTTACACACACACACATACACAAAGGTTGTGGAGTCAAAAAGACTCAGTCAAACCCATAAAACTCCCAGAATTATTAGTAACTGCCTGTGTGACTTGGGACATCCTCACTCTATGAACATCCTGATCTGAAAGGTCGGTAATACTCTCTGTGACATAGCACTGTTGTGAGAATTAAATGAGAAACTGAATATCTAAAAGGCTCAATATAGTTTCTGACAGCAGAAATCTAAATTAATGATAGTTTCCTTACAAAGGCCCTTCCCTTGGTATGCAGTTGGTATTAATAATATAAAACTAGAACCTGAGGTCTGCTCAATATATTAGCCCCCAAACCAGAATTTCAAAGGACAATGAAAAAAGTCTCGAACATTGTTTATTATCTAGGCTTTGTAAAGCAAAGCCAAGGCAAGCTAAAGGTGGACTAACCTGATATAAATTTGTGAAATAACTAAGACAATCATTCAAGGAGCCATTCATCCCAAAAAAAGTATGAAAAATTAACCCTTGTGTACCAATGGTGTCATTTAAATGTATATTTCTGTTATAACCCCAAAGCTATTTTTAAAACTCCATGATTATATACAGCATATGTGCCTATGCATCCTGCATGCTAAATCACTTCAGTCATGTCCAGCTCTTTTCAACCCTATGGACCGAAGCCCACCAGGCTCCTTTGTCCATGGGATTTTCCCGGCAAGTACACCAGAGTGGGTTTCCATGCTCTCCTTCAGGGGATTTTTCAGACCCAGGTATTGAACCTGCATCTCTTATGTCTCCTGAACTGGCAGGTAGATTCTTTACCACTAGGGCCACTTGGCAAGCCCCTTATGTGCCAGTATAAAGTAATTAATTTCTACTAAACACCAGAGCTTCCCTGATGGCTCAGATGGTAAAGAATATTCCTGCAATGCAGGAGACTTGAGTTCAACCCCTGGGTTGGGAAGATCCCCTGGAGAAGGGAATGGCTACCCATTCCAGTATTCTTGCCTGGAGAACTCCATGGACAGAAGAACCTGGCAGGCTACAGTTCATGGACTCACAAAGAGTTCAACAAAACTGTAGAGACTAACACTATCACTTTCAAAGTGAAAATAAAAATCACTCAGTCTTTGCAGCCCCACGGACTATACAGTCCATGGAATTCTCCAGACCAGAATACTGGAGTGGGTAGCCTATCCCTTCCCCAGCGGATCTTCCCGACCCAGGAATCGAACTGGAGTCTCCTGCACTGCAGGCGGATTCTTCACTGATTGAGCTATCAAGAAAGCCATTCTTCAAACACCTACTAAAATGCTGAGTACTAAAAAATTGTATCCTCCAGGATCTTATAACACAGTGGAATACATACAAAAAGGTGCACACCACACAGTTCCTGATAAGTTCCCAATGACAATCTTCAGCCTCAGACTTGTCCTTGAGAATTACAATTAAGATCTCCACTGTTAACAAAGGCAGCAGGATGTTACAGTGGAAACGGTGCCAGGATTGTTGTCAAGAGACCTGTTTTACAAGTCAACTCTTTGGGTGACTATGTTCCCTACCCATTTAATCTCTCTGAAACTCCAGTTGTTCACTAGTAATACACTGTGTAGCCCAACTACCACGGGCACTGTTGTGAATGTTAAAATGAGGTGACACATGAGAAATCACTCTTGAAGAAAACTGACTCTGCCTGGAAAGCTGCTCCCAGCTGTGTCCACAACAGTTGCTAAATGTTCATCGATTTCCCCAGAACGGATCCCCCAGTTTTCCTGTTCTCATTTCAGAAACTGATTTTAACCTTCTTTCTCCTTTCATCTAGCCCCCTCTCCTCTTGCAGTTACAAAACACAAGATGAAATCAGCAGCATTGCCTTTGTTTCCATGGGAGAGAATTGTCTTCACTTACGTGTTTAAATGCCTGAGTCCAGAAATAGGGCCGAGGACTCCTGACTCCCAGTCCATTACTCTCCTGTTGTTATATTGCATCTCTTTCCACTCTCAAAGATTAGAGCAGAAGGAAAGACACTTTCAAGTAGAAATTTAATACCCTCTTACCCAGAATTACCACAGCACCTCTCCTCAGCCACATGTCAAGAAGCCAAAATGATCTTAATCCATATCTTGACAACACTGGTTTATCAAATAATCAGCTTTTTCCTATTCTTTTCCCTCCCCTCTATATTCCAATGTTTAATATGATTGTTTAAAGTCTGAAAATATTTATGACATATCAGTAAATATAGATCAGTTTTATTATTGATCCAGTGTGGTTACTTTTAGAATCACATCCTTTAGGCTAAGGATTATGTGGGCACTATAGTTAAACTCTGCAGACTTGAAACTATCAAGACCATATTGTCATCTGAAGCTCTCTAGAATTGATGCTTTCCAAATCCAGAGAGTCAGGCTGAACTTTGCATAGATAATCTTATTGGTACAAGCTCTTACAGCCTCATATAACTCCACATCTTTGTTTCTAGGCAACCAGAAAGACAGAAATATGACAACCTTGTATTTGTAATGCAGAATCATGCTGCTTCAAGATCATTTATTGTGATATTTCAGTACTTTACTTAGGCTTAGGGGCTTACATTAGGCCCTGTTTGACTTAAAAAGGTAAAGAACTAGAATTTACTTTTCATTCAATCAACATTTATAAGGTTCTTAACTATATGTCAAGTACCATTTAAGGAAGAAAATTAGGGCAAGGTAAGATCTTCCCTAAAAGATCTTGCAGTTTAATGGGGAACTCTAAAGTACGTATAAATATCCAATTCAGACAGTTATAGTAAGTGTTATAAAATAGGGATTTCCACATTTGCTAATTTCTTCATTTATTTATTACAGTTATTGAGAGCCTGCTATATGCCAGAAACTGGTATAGGGATCCAAACATAAATGCTGTACTGTATCTACCCTCCTAACTCACAATCCAGTGAAGCAAGCAGGAGTAAGATACTGATTTTACATCATTATATGATAAGTACTGTATTAGATGCTCAGATAAAATATGTGGCAACACATAAGAAAGATATTTAGCCCTCATCCCCCTGCCTGAAATGCATCCTCCACTTCTCAGTTTATACACATTATCCTTTGTCATCCTGGTAATCTCTTCACTCTAGAGGACTAAGATCAATTCTCAATTTCTCTGATGCCACTGCAGGAAAATTAGGTTGTACTCTGCCTCATACATCTACCTAATGTTTCACAAATACTTAGTATACACAGAACTTTTTTTAAGGAATAACCTTGCGATGAGAATACTGATCCTTTACTATATCACTTTGTTTCTCTAAGATCTCTACCATTCTCCTTCAAGAACCAAGAAATTTTGGCTACTCACCATATAAGGACACTGATATTTAATAGTCATTAAATTCAGTTCTTTACAAAAATGTCTAAACTACATAAATTAAATCTGACACAAGTACAGCTTATTTCCAATTTACTAGGAAACTACTCTATAGAAAGTTAGTACACCCAGTTCAGAGGCCAGAATGCCTTGCCTGGTAAGATCCTAAATGAACATCAGTATTTCCGAACTTAACACTAAATGTTTGGTTTTCTCCAGTTCTATGAATTTTGAAGAGAGAAACCTCTTTATGATATCACACTACACATCTGCCAGGCTTACTGACTCACAGGAATTTCACATTCTCAATCCCATGGACTATAGCCTACCAGGATCCTCCATCCATGGAATTTTCCAAGCAAGAGTACTGGAATGGATTCCCATTTCCTTCTCCAGGGATCTTCCCAACCTGGGGGTCGAACCCAGGTCTCCTGTATTGCAGTCAGACACTTTACCCTCTAAGCCACCAGAGAAGCTCATAAATTAGATTAAATGCCCCAAAATATCTGCTTATTGAGAAGTGACATTCAGCATCAGTTGCCTATAGAAATGGGGCTTCCCGGGTTGCTCAATCATAAAGAAATCCACCTGCCAATGCAGGAGATGTAGGAGACACAGGTTCAATCCCTGGGTTAGGAAGATCCCTTGGAAGAGGAAATGGCAACTCACACCAGTATTCTTGCCTGGAAATCTCATGGACAGAGGAGCCTGGTGGGCTACAGTTCATAGGGTGGCAAAGAGTTGGGCACAACTGAGCGACTGAGAACACCTATTGAAATATTAGCCCTAGAGACATATCCCTCTCATCAACTCTCTCTTTGCTAAGTATTTTTAGGGAGTCTGCTTCTAGTTCTCTTTTATTTGTTCCTCTTTTTCTCTTCAATAGCCTGGACTTGTTGTTTTTAGATGTTTCAGTGCATGCAGTCTCAAAATTATATTACATTACCAAATGTATAGCAGAGTTGTTGCAGATCAAAGTATTTATTTAGAATATTCAGAAGCAGTTTCCCCTCTCTTGGAAAACCAATTTAGTTGCTCTTCAAGACACATTTTTCTTAGAGAATGAAACACACACACAGCTTCACACACCTTTTCTGAGCTAAGAATTATGTGTACAAAACAAAGATGGTAAGAATATCAATAAATTCACAACATTTCAAATGCAGGTTTTATCTAGAGGCAATGGAATGTTGCAACTAAAATTAAAACCACAAAGCAAATAGCCTATATCTCTGTTGGTTACCTAATGCTGTGTAACAAAACATCCCAAAACTCAATGTCTTAAGTCAACAATCTCTCACAGTTCTGGGTATTCTAGATTCAACAGAGTAGTTCTCACTTGGAGTCTCTCATTGAATTCAGTTAAACTTCATTCTGGAGCTGAGGTGGAGCTATCTGAAGACTTAATTGTCTTAGACATAACACCTTCAAGACTTCTCAAGATAACAACTCCACTCACATACCTTTACATTAGCCGGGTTGACTGGACTAGCTGAGAAATATCCATGCATTTCTGTTTCTCCAAGTGACCTTACTGCTTGGCTATCTTGGACATTTTCTCACAGCATGGTGGCAGCTGGCTTCTCCCAGAGCTCTTGTTTCCAAGAGACCTAGGTGGAAAGCTGCAAGGCATCTTAAGACCTTACCTCAGCGGTCAGGCAGCATCACTGTCACCACATTCCACTGGCTAAAAAGGAGTCACAGATCAGATTCAAAGAGAGGGGACCAATCAAGAACATACATACTGGGAGTCATGGCTCAAGGATGGGCCATCTATGAAGACCAGGTACGTCAATCTCTAACAGTATTTGTTTAACATTGAATTTTAAATTATATGTCAAATTGGTGGTGCTCAAAGAATAAAAAAAAAAATAGATAACTCAGTGGATTTTATAAGATAACATCTCACAATGAGAGTAGTAACAAATGAAAATGTATTTGACGCTATTTTTCTGTATTTATGTTGTCGTTTAGTTGCTAAATCGTGTCTGATTCTTCTGCGTCCCCATGGACTGTAGACCACCAGGATCCTCTGTCCAGGGGCTTTCCCGGGCAAAAATACTGGAGTGGGTTAACATTTCCTTCGCCAGGGGATCTTCCAGACTCAGGGCTGGAACCTGAGTCTCCTGGATGGCAGGTGGATTCTTTACCACTGAGCCATGTGGAAAACCTGTTTCTGTATTTATAATTCAAATAAAGAAAATCTATAGATAATTCTTAAATCTTCATTTATGTCAGTATTATCAATCACTATTTCTTTAAAAAATAATTTTATAAATCAGTTAAAAGGTAGTTCCAAAAAAAAAAAATCATCCGATATATTTGTGATATCTTTTGCTTCAGTACATGTTCTAACAAGCAGTAGACAGGCAAAAAAAAAAAAAGGTATTAAACAATAACATAACTAAAAGTGCACAGAAAAATGAAGAGAGCTATTTCTTCCTGTGACTACTAGAAATGTAACAAAATGGGCCACAAAGACTTGAGGGGGCCATAGACATTAAAGGAAAACAATCTCTTTACTACAATATAAAAAGACATTCTTCAACTATAAATGTTTATATTTCCCTGCTGGAAAGCCTTTGTTGCTTACAGTTGAGATCAGTATGACTATGCATGCTAATAATATGGCTTATTCCAGCACTCACTATTTGGTTAGAATTTATAACTTGATTTGGACCTGACTAGATATATGATTCTGTTGAGTAATCCACTTCTGCCTTAAAACAAGCAGATTATGTTTGTCAGTTTTTGAATGCTATTAGGTTAATTCAATTTAGGAAAGCTAATTGGGTTAGTGTGTTATTTTTAAGAGGAAAAATTATGCCAAACCTCAAGTACAGAGTAGAGACATGTGCCTTACTGAAGTGTTTATAGTCAATGAATTTCCCTTTCATAGGATGTATAGGCATAAATAGAATACCTGCCATTTTTCTGCAATTTTGACAAATCTGATGGGAGAGCAGAGTTTGTAGGTTGCCTGAGAATAAATATCATAATTTTTCTGATTATGTTAGAAGAAGAAAGAACAGGTAATATAACATGCTTTGTGCTGGTCTGTGTCTTGAGGCCTTATTAAACCTAAAGATTATTCATCATACTGTGAGTTTAAATTGATCTTTATAAAACTGCTCAGAATGTCAGTTTAAACATGCAAACGTTGTTTTCTAAGAAATGAGAGTTTAAGAGTAGGAATTTGGATGATGCTTTCAGTCTTCCATGCCTCAAAAACAGGTTTATGACTAAACTGTACGGACATCATTCTCTTTTTCCAATAACCATATATTGTGTTCCATGTCTTAACATGGACAACAGTGCTTGAACAGAGGAGATAAGTCACAACTCAGGTACTTTGTTGCATTATAGTATATTTTACTTTGCAAGTTTTCAGGAGAAATAGATGTATTTTTTCTCTTTTGTAAATATATCCACCTTCAAATTAAGTAACAGTATTCAGATTTTTTTTTAATCTATAGTAATAATCTCACTTCAAACCATGATGCTTTTTATCACTGGTTTTAGGGATAGGTAGCTGTGTAATATCAATCAGAAAAAAAATTGTATTAAGAGATGTATCTGTATTTCAATTGTATTAAAAGAGACAGGTTAGTCTGTAGAAATGGAATCTATTAAGCCAGTGAACACTTAAAATTCTCCATGTCATTCTGGAGGAGCAAATGGTCAAGGACAGGAAGACTGTAAAAATATTTACTTCTCTGTGACTCCGTGAGGTAAGCAAGGAATGAAGCAGGAAATTGACAATGGAACAGAGAATTCAGCTTGCAGTAAACCATGCAGGCCAGATTCTTGGTTGTCCTGGTAACAGTGCCACCTCCTCATAACAAGGATTTGATGATGAGAAAAGACTTAAGCAAGTGAAGGAACTACAGACTAACAGGACAGCAATACATAGTCTGGATAAGGGTTAGCAAATTAGTGACCATGGCCTCTTTTTGTGTAGACTTCAAGCTAAAAATGTCTGTTACATTTGTAGAGGGTTATAAAAAACAAAGCACAGAAGAAGAGGATGAAGAGACCACATGTGGACCATGAGGGCTAAAATATTTTCTGTTCCTTTGCAAAAAGAGACTGCAGACCCCTAGACTACGTCACTGTACCCTGAAGGACAGCTGCAGAGAGGTTGAGGAGAGGTATGTGTGATACACAAAGAATAGGAACACAAGGAGCATGGGCTTGGATTTTGCTTCAAGAAGTGAGAGTGTATTTCTTGGTGTGTGTGCATGAAAATAACCTAGGTATTAGACACCTATCATCTCTCAGGCTGAATCTGGTTGTGGTGGTGGTTTAGTCACTAAGTCGTGTCCGACTCTTTGCAAACCCACAGACTATAGCCCAGCAGGCTCCTCTGTCCACGGAATTCTCCAGGCATGAATACTGGAGTGGGTTGCCATTTCCTTCTCCAGGGGATCTTCCCAACCCAGGAATTGAAGCCGGGTCTCCTGCATTGAAGGCAAATTCTTTACCGACTGAGCTATAAGTTGTATCTGGTTGTAGTCAATTTAAATATCTAAATATCTGTAGATTCACATTACTCAAACATAATAGTCTTGTAAATACTGTGAATTGTTCTCTTAAACTTGTTCCTCATATCTTCTCTTAGGAAAAGCTTAGAGACCTATAAACTACAATACCCAGTCTCTCTAGCAGCTTAAACTCTAGATGCAAATTAGGGTTCACTACTTGGATACACTCATATGAGATTTGAAAAATAAAACTATTGTTACTGGCAATGACGACATGATGCTTAAGAGAGTTATGGTGACTGGAATAAGTGCCCAGTTTGCTGACTGTGAAAGCATTGTGAGAGTAATAATTGTGGAAGCAACAGTGATTGACAGAATTTTGTGTATCTTGCTCACAACTATGAAGATCCATGGGTTTTCCAGGTGGCTCAGTGGTTAAAAAATCCACCTGCCAATTCAGGAGATGCAAGTTTGATCCCTGGGTCAGGAAGATTCCCAGGAGGAGGAAATGGTAATCCACTCCAGTATTCTTGCCTGGAAAATTCCATGGATAGGGTAGCCTGGCGGGCTACAGTCCATGGGGTCACAAAAAGTCGGACATAACTGAGCACACACACACTGCAGACACTATGATGACCTGCTCTTCTAAGCCCTTTCACACACTTAAATTCCACTTCTGAATCTCTTTCTATGTGAAATTGGAGAGATCTACACTTTATGTGCTAAACCTTGATTGCAATAGCAAGTCAGCTGCTATTATCTATTAATAACTACACTTGTCTCCTCAAGAATTTCAGTGATGAAATTGATTAAAATGCCCTTCGTACCCCTTCTCTGATGATTTGCTTTCATCAAAGATACGTTTTTGGAGACCCTGTCTTTTAAGGTTATCTCACAGTTCTACCAAACTAAAGTATAACTTGGGTAATAATACCTATAAACCTCTTTTTGTAGCAGACAATTGTACAGGCATACTTTTGAAGCTCATACTAATATTTAATGTCAGTACCAACATATTATGAACATTTCAAATTCATGATAACTCCAGCACAAGAAGGTTCATACATTTCTCAGGAACACTCTGCAAATGCAAACTACTTTGCTGAATATAATCAAATAAGCTGCAGTCATATACAATGCACACCAGAAGGGAAAGGACTCGCAGGTCAAGAACATGTTCGAGCAGAGTATGAGGCTGTGTGCTGTAACCCCAAGTAGAAAATGTCAGCAAGAATGTTTAGCAAGTGTTCCCATAAAAAACCCAGAATGCACATCAGGGTCAGATAGATAGTCCCCAGTGAAAGCAGTGAGAAAAATAATAACAGTGAGAACCAAACAACCATGCTCTTTGGAAAACTAAGAGGCAAAAGGAGCAAAATAAATCTCTTACCAACTATCAGCTATTGTCTTTATCTAAAAAATATCCCATTTAATGAGCCAGCATGGAAACAGCTATGGGTCTTTCCTTGTTGTACCTTCATACACTTGGGGAAATTTTTTTCTCAATAGATGACAGTACCCAATCATCTGTAAAATACATATATGTTCTTAGTTGAAACTATTTTTAGTAGAATATAAATTCCATATATCTGCATTCAATCTCTGCCATTATTCTCTCTAAGAGTTGTAGAATCAAGATATACAGGAGAACAACTGCAAATTTAACAATGACTTACATTAAACTTAACCATATTAGGATACCTCTAAACTCAGAGGACAGAATATCAAAATTTGCATTATGTGGTAAAGCCATGTGGAATAACAAATATTGTGCTTGGTTGTTGAGTCATGTCTGACTTTGCCACCCCATGGACTGTAGTCTGCCAGGCTCCTCTGTCCATGGGGATTTTCCAGGTAAGAAAACTGGAGTAGGTTGCCATGCCCTCCTTCAGGGAATCTTCCCAACCCAGGGATCAAACCTAGGTTTCCTGCATTGCAGGTAGATTCTTTATTGTCTGAGCCACCAGGAAAGCCCCTACCACTTACACAGAGGAGAAAAAAAAGTCTTATTCTTATCCCTTAAGATAAGGAGTTGAAAGATGTAAACTCAATGAAAAGGTGATAACCTTCAAACACCATCAAGTATTGTATCTCATCTAGCCAGTAAAATGGTTCATCCTATTCCCCAAAACTACTTCTATACTACATTCAATTTTTCTTATCTCTATCACTAATACTGTAAGTTATTCCATTTATTCATTCAATAAATACTCATTAAGCACCTAAATTTATACTTAGCATATTAAAAAGCAGACATCACTTTGCCGACAAAGGTCCAATATGGTTTTTCCAGTACATGCATAGTCAGTCAGTTGTGTTCAAGTCTTTGTGATCCCATGGATTGAATCCCTCCAGATTCCTCTGTCCCTGGGATTCTCCAGGCAAGAATATTGGAATGGGTTGCCATGCCCTTCGCCAGGGGATTTTGCCTATCCAGGGATCAAATCCAGGTCTCCTGTATTACAGGCAGATACTTTCCTGCCTGAGCTACCAGTAGTCATGTACGGATGTGAGAGCTGCACTATAAAGAAGGCTGAGTGCCTGAGTGAAAGATGCTTTCAAATTGTGGTGCTGGAGAACACTCTAGAAAGTCCCTTGGACTGCAAGGAGACCAAACCAGTCAATCCTAAAGGAAATCAGTCCTGAATATTCATTGCAAGGACTGGTGCTGAAGTTCCAATATTTTGGCCACCTGATGCGAAAAGCCAACTCATTGGAAAATACTGATGTTGGGAAAGATTGAAGGCAGTTGGAGAAGGGGGCACCAGAGGATGAGGTAGTTAGATAGCATTGCTGACTCAGTGGACATGAATTTGAGGAAACTCTGAGATAACAAATGACAGGGAGGCCTGGTGTGTTGCAGTCCATGGGGTTGCAAAGAGTTGGACACAACTTTACAACTGAACAACAACCTTATACCAAGAACTGTGTGAGAAAATGAAAATACAGCGGAAAAGAGAACAAGAAAATCATAATGTTCCTGCTCCTCCTGGCTAGCAGATCTTGACACACTGTTAATGCAAAATCCACCCCATCTGCCCCACCCCTGGCAAAAAAAAATTGCCAGTGACTAAATTTTTTCCAATGTAGTAGTAGTGATTCCTTTTAGCTTCTAGGTCTATGAGGTTTGTTTGAAAATACAATGAATGGGTAATCAATGTTATGAGGTTGGGGCAATGTACTCTGGTCAATTAAAAATAATATTTTTCCTTTATGCTGCATTTTCTATTACCTTGTTTATAAACACAAAATATCTATCCATTATGAAGTTTAACAACCATCTCCCTACTGTATGGAATTTTTAGTAGGAGAATCATTTTCCTATTTGCCTCATCAGCTCCCCTAACCAGCATGACTCAGAGACTATAATTCCTAAAATCAGAAGCTAGAAAGAAAAAGACTATTGTTCAATAAGAATATGTTTTATCTTGGTCAATATGTCCCACAATCCAATGCTGGAGTTTACATATTTCCACGTCTTAGGTGACCTACTACAATAGGTCAGAGCACGCTAATGTCCCTACAAGGACAATTAGAAAAATCGAAAAAACCAAAATTCTGGAGAAGAGAGAATATTTTCTTAGATTAGCTTACAATCACCCAGTGTGTGCACATTCAATCAAGTCTGGCTCTTTGCGACCCCATGGACTGTCGCCCCACCAGGCTCCTCTGCCCATGGAATTCTCCAAGCAAGAGTACTAGAATGAGTAGCCATTCCCTTCTCCAAGGGATCTCCCTGACAAAGTGATCAAAACCCCACTTCTTGCATCTCCTTCATTGGCAGGCAGATTCTTTGCCACTTGCACCACCTGGAAAGCCCTATAATCACCCAGTGCTTAGTCACTCAGTCATGTCAGACTCTCTGTGACCCTATGGACTATAGCCCACCAGGCTCCTTTGTCCATGGGGATTCTCCAGGCAAGAATACTTGAGTGGGTTGCCAATCCCTCCTCCAAAGGATCTTTCCAACCCAAGGATCAAACCAGGTCTCCCACATTGCAGGCAGGTTCTTTACTGTCTGAACCACCAGGGAAACCCCCAAATACTGCAGTGGGTAGCCTATACATTCTCCAAGGGATTTTCCTGACCCAGGAATTGAACCAGGGTCTTCTGCATTGCAGGAGGATTCTTTACAGCTGAGTTACCAGGGAAGCCCACAATGTGAAACTGTAGTAGACATGCTATTACTTCCATAGGCTTTCTTTCTCACTCCTTAGCCTCTGACACAGCTCCAAAACTTAGCATATGTCCTTTAGAAGAAACGCACAGTGCATTTGAGGCACTGGGAGATAATAAAGGACAGGGAAGCCTGGTGTGCTGTAGTCCATGGGGTCACAGAGTCAGACACAACTTAGCAAGTGAACAACAACAACCTGTACCAAGAACTGTGCCAACTGATTCAAAACATCACATGTTTTTTCATAACCATTAAAGAAGATTTTATTCTCATGTTTTTATTGTTTCTATTTCAAATTAACCGAATATTTTCCAGTACGGTATGAAGAGCCTTTTTTCTTCGACTAATTGAGTGTAAGTTGCAAGCCTGACACTACATTGGCCCCAAGACTGTGTATAAGTACTTGCTAAAAATGAGAACTATCATGGTGGTGGTGGTTCGTTCATCAAATCATGTCCAACTCTTGCAAATCAATGGACTCCTTTTGTCAGGCTCCTCTGTCCCCAGAGAAGGGATTTCCCAGGCAAGAATACTGGAGCAGGCAATCCTCTGCTTCTCCAGAGGATCTGTCCAACCCAAGGATCGAATCTGTGTCTCCTGCACTGCAGGTGGATTCTTCACCGCTGAGCCACCAGGGACGCCCAAGGATACCATACAGCTACCCAAAATCAAGGATTTGATTGATCTGATACTAACATCTAATCCTCATAAGCCGTTCAAGTTTCACCAATGGTGTCAATGGTGTCCCTTATAACAAAAGTATCTATCTCAAACTTGTGTTGTATCTATTTGTAGTGTCTCTTCAGAGCCTATCAATCTGAAACAGTTTCCCCATCTTTCCTTAATTTTTTATGACAATGACATTTTAGAAGACCCCAGGCTTATTTTTTGTTGCTGTTCTTTAATTTGAATTTGCCCGATTTATCCTTATGATTTGATACCAAAAATATACCTTTGCCAAGAATACCATAGAAGTGAGGTGTTCCTCTCATTGCACCCTCACATGGCACCTGATTTTGATTTATTCTGTTACTGATAAGGTTATACATATTTTTCACAATAAAAATACAGAAAAATATATAATGTGCACTGATTCTATACTTAATATTTCAATATATCTAATAAATTTAAATGAGTTCACATCATATAAAACTTTTTATTTAACTAAAATTAAAAAGTCATTTCTTTTCCCTTAGTTTTTCCTGCAGTCCTTAGTTTTAACTTCATATTATATCCATGTACCTATTTCACAATTCATCAGATAATGCAGCTATTGTTAAACATCCTTTAAGGGTCTCAATAAGCAATAACTTTATAAAGTCATTAACCCACCATCACCTACCCCAAACTAGTCTATTTTGAAATTAAGGATTTTCACATGCAGAGTTTCTTAAATAAACACTTGTGCTGTAAACAGACTTTATTTCCGCTTTCTTAAAAGTGGTGATACAATTGTTGACTTGTAAATTGCTAAAGTCCTTATTCACAAAAAAAGACTCATCATTTTCAAAACAAAAGGTCAGTATATGAAATAGTCATCATTCTGACTAAATAAAGATTTATAAAAGCACTATGGATTTTATTTACTGCAGTTATATGAGAGCTATTTCTCACAGAAACAGAAGTTATTATCTCCTTTACTAGTAGAGCATTAAGTTTTTATCAAGAAATAATTTTGTTTCATGTAGCTTCATTTATCAGTGCTGAAATTTACAATGTCCAAATAAAAGAATAATGATAATTTCCATTTGTAGGTTTAAGTTTTCAAAGAGTTTCCATATACTTGCTTCTTTTGATGAAGACAATCATGTGATACAATGTTGGTAGGTTTTATTCATCTATTTTACACATAACTGAGGTTTAATGAATTCCAGTTGGTTATCCATGACTTCACAATAAAAGATCTCCATCTTAAATCACATTTCTGTTCACCACCTCCACATCACCTCTTAAAAGCTATGATGACAGAAAACCTTTATCCCCAGGTTCATCACTGCTTACAACCTGTTTCATTAGCAATAAAGAAGGCTGGCAGGAAAAGTGTGTGAAATAGGAATATCTCAAAGAACATATTTTATGGTGATCATGGACACTTTTTACATAAAAACAAAGAGTCCAGAAAAGAGCGAGGACCCACAGAAGGAGACCTATCATTTTTACAGACATCATCCTATTTGGTCTTTATAGCATACCTGTGAGGTAGCAGGTAAGACAGAGGTTAACACAACTGCTTACTTAGTAGACAAAGAAACCAAAACTCAAAAAATCAACTCACAAGTGGTGTGGCTGAGTTGGGATATAGTGTTAGTGATGCCTGGGTTTTCTCGGCCCATATCCTGAGTTATTTTACTTCATTGATATGGAAGATGAATAAAAACAGAGTGGATTTTATTACCAACATTATCTAATATTTCTGTGGACTAATGATGAGCTCCCACATGGAACGAATATTTTCCAAACTGAAGTTTTCAATTTTCACTTCTAGCAAATATTTTTTGATAAAAATTACTCCCAAATAGTTCTTGTTTGAAGATGCTCAGCTGAATTCAGGAAATCCTTCATTCTCACTGCATGTGTGCTAAGTCGCTTCAGTCATGTCTGACTCTTTGTGACCCCCTGGACTGTAGCCCACCAGGCTCCTCTGTCCTTGGGATCTCCCATATTGGAGTAGGTCGCCATTTCTTTCTCCAGGAAATCTTCCCAACCAGGGGATGGAACCCCATGTCTCTTATGTCTCCTGCATTGGTAGGCGGATTCTTTACCACTAGCACCACTTGCGGAGCCCAAATTTTCACTGCAAACATCTGTAAAGATAACTAGTTACTGAGTAGAGGAACTTGGTGTTCTTCTCTTTCTTTTTTTTCCCCAAAAGATAAAAATGAAGAGTTTTCTCCCAAGAAAAGTGAGAAGTAAACCCATGGCTGATTCACGTCAATGCATGGTAAAAAAACCACTACAATATTGTAAAGTAATTAGCCTCCAATTAAAATAAATAATTTTTTTTTAAGAAAAAAAAAGTGAGAAGCCAAAATATTTTCAGACAAAAAGAATGCTATTAATAAGGTGAGATGTACACGACAAAATTCTGAGGTAACATTCTCTGTAACTAGAGACAGAATTCCCCCCTCAGTAATTACATACATAATGTTTATAGGATGCTACTTCTCACTAAATAAATAAATTAAGGTTTCTAAGTGCTGGACGTACCCATGTTCCATGTACAGGTCCTCTTGGAATCTTGTTCTCTTGAACCACGAATTTCAGCCTCTGGCTGCCAAGTATTTTTATGTCTTCAATAAACTAAACTGAACCAAGCTATTATTACTGAATTGCAAACTATCAGAAACGAATGTAGCTGTTGGTATATCACCATGGGAAATAAAAACTGATTATGTTCACTTTGCACGTAACCTAGGCAGTTGCATTTGCAAGCAATCAACATTTGGCAAGGGCTGCTTCAGATCTGAAGAGGTTACACGGGAGGTCTCAGCACAGGTTCTGGACATGCTCTGGATTCCTAAGTCACCTGCCCACAGATGTGTTGTGCAGGAATTGGAGAATCCAAGCCATGTTCCAGACTGCAATAATCTCGTCCTTCATACACACACAAGTGAGCCCTATTTTTTTAAATTATGATAATGAAATAAAGCAAGGGAGACTGTACAAAAGCAGCATGGATGGACTGCATGAGGTGAAAAAGCACCAATGGAATTCATGTTATAAGCATTCCATCACCAAGGAGACCATAAAAGACACAATTTCCAGAGAAACATTGACTTAAAAACATCTTGCTAAAGAGAAAGAAAATAATTGTTTTTCCCAACACAATATCTACTAAGTACTACGATTATTACCTAATGTCTTCAGTGGAAGCCGGAAGTAGGCATTTAAACTGAGACCCAGATTAGAGCAATTATTGACTTAATTACCAAAGTTTCCCCTAGCCCAGGAGCTAAATCATAGCTGAGTAATCTGATACAGCACAAGATTCACATGCTTTACAAAGTGTTTCAGAAGATGGATACACAAAACTTGAAGGTTTCCTCAAATTTTATCTTACTCTCTGGTAAGAGAATAAAATTAATGTTTTTATTAACTATTTAACAAGAGCATTCATCTCCCCCTAATATATATTACATATTATACAATAATAATACATTATTCTGGCTAATTTTTCTACTGCTTCAGTGATGATGTTCTTCTACTTCAGAAAGAACATAACCCCCATGCAATAAAGCTTTATTTTTTCTGAATAGAAATGGATTTGTATTCAAGCCTACTGACTGTGAGATTAGAACAATCTGAATCTATCACTCTTACAATATCAGGTTCTCTCCAAAGGTCTTGCTCAAAACAACTAGACAAAACTCAACAAATCTAAAAGAATAGGAAACTTCACTTTCCTTTATTAAAAAAATAAACAATATTTGAAAAAGGAAACAGAGAAATACAAATATAAAACTGTCTAATCCACACAAAAAAAAGTACTGGCATTTTCTTTTTGGGGTCATGCCTGTATACAGAGCCCTCTGAGGTATTTCCAAATGATTTTAAAGTGACAGTTATTTCCTTTAACTGTAGCAGGCAGAATAATGACCTTCCAAAGATGCCTATGTCTCAACTTCTGGAAACCTAGGAATATGTTCCCTTACATGGAATTAAGACTGCAGATGGAAGTTTACCTTCATCTGCAATTTTCTGGAAGAGTTTGAATAAGATAGGTGTTAGCTCTTCTCTAAATTTTTGGTAGAATTCAGCTGTGAAGCCATCTGGTCCTGGGCTTTTGTTTGCTGGAAGATTTTTGATTACAGTTTCGATTTCCTTGCTTGTGATGGTTCTGTTAAGATCTATTTCTTCCTGGTTCAGTTTTGGAAAGTTATACTTTTCTAAGAATTTGTTCATTTCATCCAAGTTGTCCATTTTATTGGCATATACATTCTATGAGGCCACCATCACCGTAATTCCAAAACCAGACAAAGATGCCACAAAAAAAGAAAACTACAGGCCAATATCACTGATGAACATAGATGCAAAAATCCTTAACAAAATTCTAGCAAACAGAATCCAACAACATATTAAAAAAATCATACACCATGACCAAGTGGGCTTTATCCCAGGAATGCAGGGATTCTTTAATATCTGCAAATCAATCAATGTAATACACCACATTAACAAATTGGAAGATAAAAACCATATGATTATCTCAATAGATGCAGAGAAAGCCTTTGACAAAATTCAACACTCATTTATGATTAAAACTCTCCAGAAAGCAGGAATAGAAGGAACATACCTCAACATAATAAAAGCTATATATGACAAACCCACAGCAAGCATCACCCTCAATGGTGAAAAATTGAAAGCATTTCCTCTGAAATCAGGAACAAGACAAGGATGCCCACTCTCACCACTACTATTCAACATAGTGTTGGAAGTTTTGGCCACAGCAATCAGAGCAGAAAAAGACGTAAAAGGAATCCAGATATGAAAAGAAGAAGTGAAACTCTCGCTGTTTGCAGATGACATGATCCTCTACATAGAAAACCCTAAAGACTCTTCCAGAAAATTACTAGAGCTAATCAATGAATATAATAAAGTTGCAGGATATAAAATTAACACACAGAAATCCCTTGCATTCCTATATACTAACAATGAAAAATCAAAAAGAGAAACTAAGGAAACAATACCATTCATCATTGCAACAAAAAGAATAAAATACTTAGGAGTATATCTACCTAAAGAAACGAAAGACCTATACATAGAAAACTATAAAACACTGATGAAAGAAATCAAAGAGGACACAAAAAGATGGAGAAACATACCGTGTTCATGGATTGGAAGAATCAATATTGTCAAAATGGCTATTCTACCCAAAGCAATCTATAGAGTCAATGCAATCCCTAACAAGCTACCAACGGTATTTTTCACAGAACTTGAACAAATAATTTCACAATTTATATGGAAATACAAAAAACCTCGAATAGCCAAAGTAATCTTGAGAAAGAAGAATGGAACTGGAGGAATCAACCTGCCTGACTTCAGACTCTACTACAAAGCCACAGTCATCAAGACAGTATGGTATTGGCACAAAGACAGAAATATAGATCAATGGAACAGAATAGAAAGCCCAGAGATAAATCCACGAACCTATGGACACCTTATCTTTGACAAAGGAGGCAAGGATATACAATGGAAAAAAGACAACCTCTTTAACAAGTGGTGCTGGGAAAACTGGTCAACCACTTGTAAAAGAATGAAACTAGAACACTTTCTAACACCATACACAAAAATAAACTCAAAATGGATTAAAGATCTAAATGCAAGACCAGAAACTATAAAACTCCTAGAGGAGAACATAGGCAAAACACTCCCTGACATAAATCACAGCAAGATCTTCTATGACCCACCTCCCAGAATATTGGAAATAAAAGCAAAAGTAAACAAATGGGACCTAATGAAACTTAAAAGCTTCTGCACTACAAAGGAAACTATAAGTAAGGTGAAAAGACAGCCCTCAGAATGGGAGAAAATAATAGCAAATGAGGAAATAGACAAAGGATTAATCTCAAAAATATACAAGCAACTCCTGAAGCTCAATTCCAGAAAAATAAATGACCCAATCAAAAAATGGGCCAAAGAACTAAACAGACATTTCTCCAAAGACGACATACAGATGGCTAAAAAACACATGAAAAGATGCTCAACATCACTCATTATCAGAGAAATGCAAATCAAAACCACAATGAGGTACCATTACACGCCAGTCAGGATGGCTGCTATCCAAAAGTCTACAAGCAATAAATGCTGGAGAGGGTGTGGAGAAAAGGGAACCCTCTTACACTGTTGGTGGGAATGCAAACTAGTACAGCCACTATGGAGAACAGTGTGGAGATTTCTTTAAAAACTGAAAATAGAACTGCCATATGACCCAGCAATACCACTTCTGGGCATACACACTGAGGAAACCAGATCTGAAAGAGACACATGCACCCCAATGTTCATCGAAGCACTGTTTATAATAGCCAGGACATGGAAGCAACCTAGATGCCCATCAGCAGATGAATGGATAAGGAAGCTGTGGTACATATACACCATGGAATATTACTCAGCCATTAAAAAGAATTCATTTGAATCAGTTCTAATGAGATGGATGAAACTGGAGCTCATTATACAGAGTGAAGTAAGCCAGAAAGATAAAGAACATTACAGCATACTAACACATATATATGGAATTTAGGAAGATGGTAACGTTAACCCTATATGCAAAACAGAAAAAGAGACACAGAAGTACAGAACAGACTTTTGAACTCTGTGGGAGAAGGTGAGGGTGGGATGTTTTGAAAGAACAGCATGTATATTATCTATAGTGAAACAGATCACCAGCCCAGGTGGGATGCATGAGTCAAGTGCTCGGGCCTGGTGGGCTGGGAAGACCCAGAGGAATCGGGTGGAGAGGGAGGAGGGAGGGGAGATCGGGATGGGGAATACGTGTAACTCTATGGCTGATTCATATCAATGTATGACAAAACCCACTGGGGTAAAAAAAAAAGAAAGAAAAAGACTGCAGATGGAATTGAATTTGCTAATCAGCTGACCTTAAAATACAAAGATTATCATGGATTGTCCAAGTGGGCTCAATATAATCAAAAGAATCCTTAAAAGCAAAGAGGAAGACCCAAGAGTTGATCAGTGATGTGAGGATTATTTCTGACGTCGTTGAATTTGAAGACGGTGGAAGACAGCCCCAGGTCAAAGAATACAAACAATCTCTATAAGATGTCTCTGCCTTGGAAGAGGAAATGGATTTCCTCCCTAGAGCCTCTACAAAGAAAGACAGTCTTGTTTATACCATGATATTATTCAGTGTGACCCATGTCAGACTCCTGACCTCCAGCACTGTAAGATCATAAATTTGTGCTGTTTTAAGCCACAATGTTTTGTTACACCATCAAATAGGAATCTAGTACACCAACCAAATTAAGATATCATGAACATTTCCTTCTCTAAATTGATAAATATATAATCAGCAGCTTAGCACAATATAAGGGGCATTTGAGTCAAGTTTAATATGACAAAAACACATCTGTTTTTGGTCAAGAGGCTCTTCACGATGGGTCTTTATCCTGATCCTTCCATCACGTGTTTGCACCATTTTCTAGGGCAAAGTAGGCAAATTTGTCTCCGTTAGGGGACAAATAGTAAATACTTAGGGCTTTGAAAACTTTGCAGTCTCAATTATTAAGTACCTTATTCTACCATTTCCTGGTGGTTCTGAAGGTAAAGAAACTGCCTGAAATACAGGAGACCTGGGTTCGATCCCTGGTTCGGGAGGATCCCCTGGAGAAGGAAATGGCAACCCACTCCAATTGCCTGCAAAATCCCATGGATAGAGGAGCGTGGCAGGCTACAGTCCATGCGGTTGCAAAGAGGCAGACAAAACTGAGCACGCATGCACGCTTATTCCTGGAATACATTAGAGACATGAATAATTTTTCAAGAAGGGGGAAATTACCCAAAGCTGGAGGAAGACTGAAACCAGAGCTAAAAAGCAGAGATTTCCAGCTGGCATTTTTTTCTGTCAGTCATTAC
This sequence comes from Muntiacus reevesi, assembly GCF_963930625.1. Classification (NCBI taxonomy): domain Eukaryota; kingdom Metazoa; phylum Chordata; class Mammalia; order Artiodactyla; family Cervidae; genus Muntiacus; species Muntiacus reevesi. The sequence continues at coordinate 34,336,648 of NC_089252.1, read as the reverse complement.
TTAATTACATAGCCCTATGTTCAAACACCCGATCAATTTCCTCACACAGTCACTTAGTACTGTGTAAATATGCACAGTCTCGTCTGGTTAAGTCCTGCTTTTTCCTACTAAGGATGGCATTTCAGACCTACATGCTTTATTTTTTAAACAGTCCCTAACCATTTTTAACTCTGATTTATGCAGCCTCAGAAGTGTGTGTCTTCTCAGTCAGGCGATTCACAATGCCTTTCCATCAAAAGTATTAAACATTCACGGGTTTTGCATCTGTCTTTTCCATGCTGATTATCAATCTTGTCCACAGTTCTAAAGAACATCTCTGGATGCATCAAAACCTGAACAGTGCAACAGGGGTTTCCTTCTGCTCCCCAGAGACCAGAGCTCTCTGGAAGAAGGGCTTAACTCATTCATTCATTCAACAAATCTTGCTGGGCATCTTCTGTGTGTCAAGTACTGAGTTAAATGCTAAGGATATGCAATGAACAAGAAAATCACAGTCTTTGGCCTCGTGGAGCTGCGAACATGATATCTAGAATCGCCACCTATTAAGGATATGAAAATCCCTAGCACCTTCTGCCACTGTTCCCTCTGAACAAAAAATATTCTGATGGAAACTCAAGGTAAATTCTTCGTGAATTTACCTAATATCTAATTACAGTGACATCCACACTGCGAAGATAAGGATATTGTTGTGGCCAAACTTTGGTTCAGATGTCAAGACTAATAAGATCATACACATACCATGAAAGTATTAAGATATTTATTACTTACACAATGAGACTTTCTGGGGAGAGTTGGGGCAAGCAGGTCTGAAAATGAGTTGAAATAGCAAAGACAGGTAAATGACTTTGGGTTTTATTGTAGTTAAAGGTAGGGCTAACTGTAAGGGTTCTCAAAGGTGTAAAGGCCTTTGGTTTGAATTTCCCACCCACAACAAAAGTGAGTATGCACAACCTCTCTTGCTCAGATATGGGACAAGAGGGAAGGGGGGAGGTGTGGGGCTTGTACGCTATCAGAAGTTAAAGATCAAAAATGGAATCAGTCTTTATCACATATACTATCATTATTTTGTTACTATAGTGATTTCCCTAGTAACAAACAAAGCCTTTGGCAGCAAGTCTGTTTTAATAAAGCCAACCTACAGTGATTGGAAGAAAGAATCTTGTGTCAGCAGTGGATCAGTAAGGAATCATTTTGGAAGCCAAGAAAGAGGAAAGCTAGTAGCAAGGGTAGGGTCTATCTGAGAAAAAAGCCAGTATCCTGATGGAGAAAAAAGTGTTCTCCACCTACAAGTGTTGAAGGATAAATCCGGCCCTAAATAAGGCAAAAAGGAACACACTCTCTCTCTCTCTCTCTCTCTCTCTCTCTCACACACACACACACACACACACACACCACACACACACACTGATACCAGTGAGAACTTTAAAAGATCAAAACAAAAGCCACCCCATCTATTAACAGAAGTAAGGGAAATGGAGAGTATGCTGGGTAAGACTATGAGACTCTTGTAGTCACAGTCTTCTGCCCACAGCCCTTCATCACTTTACTTCAACACTGACCTACGGGTGGATCCTACCACATTACCTACTTCCTGCTGATCCCGGCACTTGTTCAGATTCCAAAATGTCATGGGGGCTGCCTTTCCTAGATTACAAATCTGAAAAAGCAAGAGGTCCCTCCACCTCTGGTGGGCAATTTCTCTTCTAAAGAAATTCAGACTAGTCAACACCAAGTTCAGTGAGTTATTCCAAACTGCATAAAAGTGATATCTTATGAGCAGCATGTCATGCGTGCATGCTCAGTTGTGTCCGATTCTTTTGTGACCCCATGGACTATAGCCCACCCAGGTCTTCTGTTCATGGGATTTCCCAGCCAACAATACTTGAGTGGATTGCCATTTCCTCCTCCGAGGAATCTCCAGAACTCGGGGGTCAAACCTGCATCTTCTGTGTCTCCTGCATTGGCACTTGGTGGATTCTTTACCACTGCGCCACCTGGGAAGTCTCAGCATGTCATACGTCTATGAAGTAAGTCACACAGTGCTTCTCCTGCTATTCCCATACATTTTTTTAGTTCTCTCATTTTCTTTCTCCTTCTCTGTTATGATTTCCATCAATTGCTATTATGTATTAGATCTGTTATTATAGGTGACACTATGTGCTATACCAAACATCAGTTATAAATGAAAAGGGGGGCTTGCTGGTGGCTTAGACAGTGAAGAATCTGCATGCAATGCAAGAGACCAGGGTTTGATCCCTGGGTTGAGAAGATCCCCTGGAGAAAGGAAATGGCAACCCACTCCAATATTCTTGCCTGGAGAATCTCATGGACAGAGGAGACTGGCGAGCTACAGTCCATGGGGTCTCAAAGAGTCAGACACAACTGGGCAATTGACACTTTTACTTTCATATCAAATATCAGTTATAAGTGAAAAAATACCACGAACATCACAAAAGAACAGAGATCTGTTTCATTGCAAAAAATATGCTACACTTCATCTTTTAAGATCTCATGCATATCAGCCCATATGTTCATTTACTCATCCAACAAATATTTATTAACTACCTACTATGGCTTGGCATATGAACTTGTTCCCAGTAGATGAGTCAGACGAGAATAGAAATGTTAATATATTTAAATGTCAATATTGCACATCAATATTTGTCTGAGTAAGCATGGTCCCGGTACAACCACTATTGTCACAAAGCATGTGTATAGACCTCTAGAAACAGACATGGAGTGGGGGTGGGACGCGGATCTGCATTTAAAAGAGTTAACGCTTAGGCAAGCAGTCCAAGGCCCTTTAAGGAGGAGATGAACATTCTTGCTCATGCTTTACTCAAGCCTTGTACAACAACATATCTTGCCTAAGAACTGGCCTTTAGGTCCAGAACTAATGATAACACAGCACATCTTACTCATGGAAATGCTTTTCTTAGGCTCTATGTTAATGATTATAATTGTAACAAATCTTGCCTGAGAACCTGTTTCTCAAAACTTGTACCCCTGATTACACAGCAACAGTATATCTTGCCCAGAGAAGGTGCCCAGAACCAGTTCTCCCTGGCTAATCTTGTGCCAAACTTATCTCAGAGTGTATACCTTCGGAAGGGCCTGTTGGAACTCTTACAAGCTTGAGGTATTCTTTTTATCTATTCTCAGCAGCTAGTTGAGAAGTATATAAGGTCCTGCTTAAACTAGTGAGGTGGGTACTCTTTCTACCCCCTTCTGATGTCTATGTCAGAAGCTTTCTCTGTCCTGTCACTTTAAATAAAAGTTTGCACACAAAGTTCTGAGTGCCTGAGGCCTGTCTTTGGTCCCAGAGTTAAATCTTCTCCTTTGGAGACCACGAATCCAATGGCACTGTTCACCATAAGCTATCATCTTGGGGGCTTGTCCGGGATCTTCAAGACAAGGTAAGGACACTTGGAGCTCTAGTTCTTTTGTTCTCCTGGTAAAAACGTTTTCCACTTTACTAACTCTAGAGTGTGTGATTGGAAGCCAGAGGCGCACAAAACAACAATTGCAAAGCCAGAGTAGAGCCTGGCTTTTGCAGTTCCGTGGCACCTCGTAATGCCCCAGAAGGGGAGCTTTTCAGGGGTTTATACCAACCTGCCAGTGCCAAGAGGCACCCAACGTCCCTGCAATGGGAGCAGCCACAAATGGGCAGAGCGTGTGGACCGAATTTTCCTTTCTTGGTCACCTTTTCCCAGTCTCTTTGACCATTTCATAACTGTCTGGGGAATTGAAACTACTAACCTAATCTGTCAAATCATAGACTTTCAAGGAACTTGCAATCGATGCTGTTACTGTGTATTATTACTTAACCCCAAATTTGGATTGACAGTTATGAAGCACCTAGTCTTGCTAAAAGCCAAAATTTACACATGGGTTTTCTTTACATACACTGCAGACAGAACGTTCAGGAGCGGGATGGAACTCTGGCTCCAGGAACATCTCTCAGGGTGGAGGTTCCTCTCTTAGCTGCCTGCCTCAGGCAGCAATGACCTGAAAGTGAGTCCTCGTCACGGCCATGCCTCCGGTCTATAAGGACGGAGGCCCTGCTGGCGACTATGAGATTTCTGAGGACACAGGTCGGGAATCCGAGGATCTGGTCAGATTGGAAAGGCGACGGGCTTCTTCCTCTGGTGATGCGGTCCCTTAGCAGACCACAGGAGGCTCTCCTGTGGCTTTTGTCTCAACTCCTTAGATATTCTTTCTGTGGAATCTGTGGAAATGAACTGGAAGGATTGGCCCTAATAGCTCAAGGACCAAAATCACTTTTCCCTTGCTGGCCAGCCCTTTACCACCTCTTTTGCTAGCACATATCACCCCGGGTGGCATCAGAGGAGCAGAAAGCAGACAAAGGTTTTAATAGAGAGAAATTGGACATCAATATGGGAAGCCATCAGGTCTACCCCTGGTGCATCTCCACCCTGCCTCGGTGGCAGAACCCAGAGGGAAGATAGTGAGACACCTGCGTTGGTAAGGGACAGTTAACTCCAGCCAGGGAAGGAAGCTTAAGTGGAAGACCTGTCTCCATCCCCATCTAGAGCAGAGAAGGATACCTCCGGTAGAAAAAAGCCATGGCACTGGACACCACTTTTTTCTCTCTTACATATGGGAGCTAACAGTTCCAGAACCATCCCTTTGAATTGTATCTTGGAAAAACTGGGATAAGTTTGATCCCCAGAGCCTAAAAAGTCCCTTATATACAGGCTTTCTTTACTTTAAGAGAAAACCTCACCTGCCCAAAGAGACAATCCCTGCTGGGACAACATCTTATCAGTCTATCCTTGTCATTAGAGCTAATTTGAACACTCTCTGGTTTAAATTTTAGCTATGAAACTATGATTATAAAAAGGAGAGATGACATTTTTGACACTGAATGGCCATGATATTCTTTAGACTCCTGAGAAAACTGGTTAAAATTAAATCTTTCTGAAATTGCAAAACAGGTTCTTTTCGCACATGCAATTAGGGAAAAGCTGGCTTATTAAAATACTTTTTTTGGAGCTCCAACTCTGCCTGAGAAACAAAAGCATGCCTGGGGAAAAGCCTGAAGTTAACTCTTATCATGTCCTTGAGATACACAGCCACTCTGTCTGGGACTCCAGCCATGAGCAAATTGGTAGAACTTCAAGTCAAAGAAAAAAAAACGGGGCAAAGAGACATTTTAAATTTCAAGCAGAAAGCTGCGAGTTCTCTGTCCAGATTTATGTGTGTCTCCATCCTTGGACAACATTGCTAAAGGCTAATTGGTCAAGGAGCTCTATTTAATGGGCCTAAAGAGAAGTAAGGGCTTACAAATCAAACAATTCTAAATTCAAGAAAATTAAACTAAAAGGAATTTCAGGCTTGTGTTAACTGGGAAATATTTGCTATTGAATTGATCCCTGGTACTGAACGTTTGTTTATTGATAATTAACATAGACATTATGAAGATACTGTCACTAATGATATAGCTTTGGGTGATTTATATAAACCAATCTATGAAATGATATGAAGTACAGTTCATGGTTGCTGAAAGAAAGTAGGACATGTGTTTTCAATAAAAAAGTATAAAGAATGGAGTTACATTCTATTAAGGAAAAAGGAAGTAAATTTGAACTTACAGGTGGCTGTTCTCTGAATGGGCAAATAAAGTGATAAATACAGAAAGTGTAAAAAAGGTTTGTGGTAAGTGAAAAAAGAGTTTTGTGCATGGTACAAGTTTCTTAAGACATTAAACTGCCTTTGAAGTTTTACTGTTACTTTGACTAATTGAATAACTGTTGCTTCACAGTGAATATAGGCTGGTACAAAACTGGAATTTGGTTTTCTCTCCCTGTTAAAAGAACGAAGTTTTCTTAAAATGTGGCTTTTGATAACAGATTATGGCACACATAGACAAAGTTCATTCTGCTTCTACAAAATTAACCCCTCATCAGGGAATTTGGATAAACAAGGGCTATAAACCAAATAGCTGGGGCTATGAGAAATCCAAGATGGCTACCTGGCTTTTCCCGGATCCCTGACAAATCTCACTTTTATTTGATAAGATAAAGCTTTTTCTGGCTTCTGGGCTAATATCTCATAATGGGGGGGGGGGGGCGGGGGGGGGAGGTGGTTAAAATGTGTTTTCTACAATCTCCAGTGATGGAGCAACCACTTTGCTGGACAGGTCATACAGACATTGGCAAAAAACTTCAACAGCTTCTTGGATGCTTCTATCGCTTTCACTGACGTCCTTGGTCATCAGGCAGGGAAGACAGAACAAAGGGATCGGTTGCATGGGATTGAATAGATTGCTAAATATGATTACAATTCTCCTGACATTTTGTCTGACATATTACTGGCTTCTAATCTTTGTTTGCAGATATAAAGAGGCTCTTCTCAAGTTTCTGATGGTTTAAAACAATTTAGTGGTTTACACCTGTGAGTAAAATTAAAACATTTTTCTTTTCTCTCTGCCTTGCCTGTCCAGAAATTGGAGACACTTGGGCTCTGAACAGCTTTATCAAGGTAAAAAAGACTGTCTTGTGACATAAAGAAATCTCAAAGTATACTGAGGAGCTCTAAAAGAAAAATCCATCCAACTGATGTCAAGCCTATGGCATTTATTATGTTTCACTGAATATTAAGTTCTAGTTTTCTTAATTAAGGTCTGTATTTACTAAGACTCACTTCTTAGATAGTTTCTTGTGGTTCTATTACATTACTAAGAGGTTTAATTAAGTTATTAAAAAGGACACTCTGAGTTTGTCTCTAAAGCTTATCTCAGTAGCCAGTCTTTGAATAAAGATCAGATGCTCCAGAGCCTACAACCAGATTAACAGCAGGCTATAGTCATTTAGGGGCTTCCCTGGTGGCTCAGAGGGTAAAGCATCTGCCTGCAATGCGGGAGACCTGGGTTCGATCTTTGGGTTGGGAAGATCCCCTGGAGAAGGAAATGGCAACCCACTCCAGTACTCTTGCCTGGAGAATCCCATGGATGGAGGAGCCTGGCAGGCCACAGTTCACGGTGTCACAAAGAGTCAGACATGACTGAGTGACTTCACTATAGTCATTTAACAAGCTAAGTCAGATGACCTGGAGATGTCACTGGGCTATACCTAATGGAAGTCCTTGACTTAAGTTCTTGCTTATGGTTTTACTATTACTGCTAACTATATTGTTTCCTATATTGCCTGCTTCGAAAAGTGTTGTCCCTTACATTATCACATGTGTGAGACACACAATAATGATGGTGTACAGTTCCATTTGAAATCCATAGTTATAATGGTGTGACTCTGTATATGAGAAGTAACAAGAGGGAACATTTTCCTGGACCAAGAGACTAGTGAGACAGGTGCAGTCCAGAGACTTTTGCTACTCACAGGGCCTAGTCCAGTAACAGCACATTGAGTGGCCTGCCAATGAAATCTTCAACAGACCTGGGAATGAGCCTTCTCAGTACATGGGACAAGATGGTCATAAAATGCCCCCCAAACCATGGTCAACCTCAAGGCCATAAAGGGGCCCTGTGACTGGAAATTGGCACTTGCCATCTGCCTCTACAAAGATTAAATCATGGACACTACAGTCGTTGATCTTCAACATCCCCTGAATGCAATTGAGGGTGGAAATCAGACATTAGGCGCTCACTCTGTGCTCTAGAAAAATTATCAAAACAGGCCTTCAGACAGTTAGATATTTTCAGGTAAAGATTTTCTTGAGCTGAAATTTTTGCTTCTTCTCATACCTAGAAAAAATGCTTAGATTGTTAATGGTGACAACTACTTTGGCTTATATGTTAATATCACGATAAGAGGCTAAAGCCTACTTGGACTAACTTAGACAACTGGCTACCTGGCTATAAGTGTCCCTAAAACAGCTGTCTACATTGGGGTTCAGACTCAATCTTCTAAAAAGAAACTATCTTAAGACTTATCTTGTCTGTTATGGTTCAGGTTGTCACTCTTTCAACTGCTTCTAATTGGGTTTGTTATACCTACACTCGAAATGTGTAAGAACACTCCAGATGGCTCCATTCTTATAAACAGGACAACCCAAATGTTGACTCTATCTAGAACAGGATCAAAGTTACTACCAAATGTAACCTGATTCTTACTCTTGCTTGATCACTGATCGCAATAATTCTTTTACTGATTTTTGGTCTCTGTCTTTTAATCTACTTGTCTAGTTTGTCCTTTCTAAAGGATACAATGGCTTCCCAGACAAAGTAGCAGTGATGCAGAGATTCTGGTCACTCTTCAAAATGGACTCCTCTGATGTTCTAGATACAGATATCTATTTTGGTCACAGATATAATCTTAGTTTACAAGCCCTCCTTGGTGGAAAACTATCTTGACTGTAATAATTGTAATCATCTTATTCTTGCTGTTTCCTCCTTATATCTATAACTGTATAATGAACTTTGTATCTAAATGGCTTGAGGCATTTAAGTTACAATGATTGTTCATGCTCCTACAGTTTCTACTGCCTCCTCTAGCTATTACTCAGGGCTCCTGGATCAGAGACCCTCAATATGAGGATAAAGAGAATATGTTACTTCAACAATTTAGGGTCTGCACCCCTTACCAGCAGGAAGAAGTTACGGAAAGATTTCTCCACCCCTTTCCCTAGCAACCATATTCTCCTAAAACCAAAGTGGGGAAATGAAAGAGTTAAAGCTTAGGCAGGCAGTCTAAGGCCCTTTAAGGAGGAGGTGAACATTCTTGCTCATGCTTTACTTAAGCCTTGTACAACAATTTATCTTGCCCAAGAACTGGCCTTTCTTTAGCTCTAGAACTAATGATCACACAGCATAACATCTTACTCATGGAAATGCTTTTCTTGGGGTCTATGTTAATGATTATAATTGTAACAAATTTTGCCTGGGAACCTGTTTCTCAAGACTCTTACCCCTGATTACACAGCAATAGTATATCTCGCCCAGAGACAGTACCCAGAACCTGTTCTCCCTGGCTAATCTTGTACCAAGTGTATCTCAGGCTGTACATCTTGGGAAAGGGTCTATTGGAACTCTTACAACCTTGAGGCATTCTTTTTATCTATTTTCAGCAGCTAGTTGAGAAGTATATAAGGTCCTGCTTAAACTAGTGAGGTGGGTACACTTTCTATCCCCTTCTGATGTCTATGTCAGAAGTTTTCTCTGTCCTGTCACTTTAAACAAAATTTTGCACACAAAGTTTTGAATGACTGAGACCTGTCTATGGTCCTGGAGTTAAATCTTCTCCTTCAGAGACTTCAAATCCAATGGCGCCATTCACCACATGCTATCAAATTCCTCAGTAATTGGAACCCAAAGACTAGGGGCACTGTGGTCCTCTGCTATACTCCATAGAGCTTTGAAAAGTTTCTTGAATGTATCTAACACAATGATGTAGATAGGACATGAGACATTTTTTAAAACTAAGATTTCTTATTATTCATAGCAAAAATTGCATATGACATCAAATTTATTAGTAGGAAAACTAAACAATATGATTTAGAAATGCATCCTGATATTTATGGGTTTAAATATCACATTTAAGAATGTGAAAATGCAGCAAGATCTTCTATGACCCACCTCCCAGAATATTGGAAATAAAAGCAAAAATAAACAAATGGGACCTAATGAAACTTAAAAGCTTTTGCACAACAAAGGAAGTAAGTAAGGTGAAAAGACAGCCCTCAGATTGGGAGAAAATAATAGCAAATGAGGAAACAGACAAAGGATTAATCTCAAAAATATACAAGCAACTCCTGAAGCTCAATTCCAGAAAAATAAATGACCCAATCAAAAAATGGGCCAAAGAACTAAACAGACATTTCTCCAAAGAAGACATACAGATGGCTAACAAACACGTGAAAAGATGCTCAACATCACTCATTATTAGAGAAATGCAAATCAAAACCACAATGAGGTACCATTACACGCCAGTCAGGATGGCTGCTATCCAAAAGTCTACAAGCAATAAATGCTGGAGAGGGTGTGGAGAAAAGGGAACCCTCTTATACTGTTGGTGGGAATGCAAACTAGTACAGCCACTATGGAGAACAGTGTGGAGATTTCTTTAAAAACTGGAAATAGAACTACCATATGACCCAGCAATACCACTTCTGGGCATACACACTGAGGAATCCAGATCTGAAAGAGACATGTGCACCCCAATGTTCATCGCAGCACTCTTTATAATAGCCAGGACATGGAAGCAACCTAGATGCCCATCAGCAGATGAATGGATAAGGAAGCTGTGGTACATATACACCATGGAATATTACTCAGCCATTAAAAAGAATTCATTTGAATCAGTTCTAATGAGATGGATGAAACTGGAGCTCATTATACAGAGTGAAGTAAGCCAGAAAGATAAAGATCATTACAGTATACTAACACATATATACGGAATTTAGAAAGATGGTAATGATGGCCCTATATGCAGGGCAGAAGAAGAGACGCAGAAGTACAGAACAGACTTTTGAACTCTGTGGGAGAAGGCGAGGGTGGGATGTTTCGAAAGAACAGCATGTATATTATCTGTGGTGAAACTGATCACCAGCCCAGGTGGGATGCATGAGTCAAGTGCTCGGGCCTGGTTGGCTGGGAAGACCCAGAGGAATCGGGTGGAGAGGGAGGTGGGATGGGGGACTGGGATGGGGAATACGTGTAACTCTATGGCTGATTCATATCAATGTATGACAAAACCCACTGAAAAATTTAAAAAAAAAAAAAAAAAGAATGTGAAAATGCTGTTCACCAAATTATAGACTAAAACTCATATGAGGAAAGAAATTTACTAGGTTATATTGACTATACCCTCAGCATGGGTTTAAAAGAAAATACTATGTACATTACCAGCTTGAAGCAAGTGCAACTTGTTGCCTAGAAGAGAGTTAGAGATGTAAATACAATGAATATTTTTATAGTCTTTCCCCTTGAAACAACAGTTTTCTTGAAAGAATTGTCATATAACAAGGAGTCACATTTTAAGGTCACAAATCCATTTGTAAAAACCGAAAGTTTATATTTCTGTATCTCATCTTGCTTTTGTGCTCCTGTGCCCATGACAGCAGCAGGCATGGGATGGAGTTGGGAGACAAATTTATAAATTGCCACACAGAAGTAATTCACTCTCCTCCAAGTTAATATGTCCCTTTCAATTAAACATTTGTTCTAGTCCAAGTTAAAATTTCTCACAGGGAAAAGTTTACCCATCTCTATGGCTCCCCTCATCTCCTCATCCTCTGTGGGCAGGGGAAGGATGTCAGCCAAGAAGGGGTTTTGGTCCATGTCATTCTATCCTCTGGGGGGCTTTCCAGGTGTCACAGTGACAAAGAATCTGCCTGCCAATGCAGGAGATGCAGGGGTTCGAACCCTGGGTTGGAAAGACCCCCTGGAGGAGGAAATGGTAACTCACTTCGATATTCTTGCCTGGAAAATCCCATGGACAGAGGAGCTTGGCAGGTTACATGCAGTCCAAGGGGTTACAAAGAGTTAGAAACAATGGAAGCGACCGAGCGCACACCGTTGTCCTTCAGGATGGGTGAATGCAGCTGTTCTCTGGGGGTGAGGCCAGTCCTGCTTCTAGTCATCACGCTGCACGCAAGGCTGAGGGCACTGGTGTTTATCACAGACTCCCTCCGCAAGGTGCCTTCAGCCTAGGTGATAAGCGGAAGCAGGACCAGCCCCAGTCAAACACAGCACGTCTCAACAGGTTGCTTGAAAGTGGGAACAAGCTTCAGTACTCCTTGCTGAGCATTTTTCCTTCTTCTCAGAAATGAGTAATGCTCTAAGACACACCTACTTCATTTTCCAACATGAATTCCCTTCAGGATACATTTAATTGGTACTTTTATGCCAAGCGCTATCACATATTTCATTTTGTTTCTCTGGTTAATATAATAAATGTGTGTAGAGTTCTTAGCTTAAAAGTTCTGCAATGCTGAGAACTGTTCTCTCCATCCTCTATGCAACTTCACGAGACTCCACTCCAGAGAAGCTCTGAGATTCATCCTTTGCTGTTCATTCAAGTCCAAACTCTCAAGAAAATTGAGGTTACATAATTTGCTATCTATTATTTTACAGGTTACATGCAATTTTATTTGTTCTCCTTGGTTCATATGTTTTGGGGAATGTAAAGATATCTAAATTATCATAACTAGCTATGTTGCTCTGTATGTTACCTGTTTGGGGGAATTTGTTGAAACTTCCCTTTTGCCTATTCTGTAACCAATTTGATAAATTTTCCATATGTTCTTGAAAAGAACATGACTTGCCTTTTTATTGAGTACAGGAGCCAACTTGTTAACTGTATTAATAAAGTCATCTGAAGTTTACTAAATTTTCCTCTGAAGAAAAATGTTAAAATAACTTGTTGAGGGTATAGATTTGTTTAATATAAAACATGTGAGTTTCCAAAATAAAATAACCTATTTGAAGAACTTTTTAACTAAGATCTCTACACACATTTATTATATTTATTAACCAGAAAAACAAAATAAAAATGTGATAGCACTTGGCATAAAGTACCAATTAAATGTGTCCTGAAGGGAATTCATGTTGGGAAATGAAGTAGGTGTGACTTAGAGCATTACTCATTAGCCAAAAAGGCCACCTTTGAAAACCATGACATAATAACAGTCAAAAATGGCATGACCTTGATACCTGTGCATTACCAAAAGCTTTTATCTAGATGTCAATTCACCTAAAATGGCTACTGCTCCCAGGGCATACCATGGTTACACCATTTTAGCTCTGCGTCTTCTGACAAAGTCTTATTTGAGTCCAATAAATCTCAAGGAATCTTTTGGTACAAGATATAAACTTTCAAGACTTAAGAATGTCAAAGCAACTTTTGCCAGCTATTTGATAGAGTCCCAGGGAAATTGAACTTCAAGGGATTTTTTGTTTTTGTTTTTATAGGTTTTTGGGTTTTTTGTTTTTTGTTTTGATCATCAGGTTTTACTGATACAAACAGGGTAGCTGGCAATGAAAGACTATCAGCAGACAATTAGAGAGACATATATTTTAAAGGTCATTGTTTTCATTTGCTTTCTCTGTAATAAAGGGCAAAGCATTAAGACACTAGGGTTTCAAGCAGGCCTTTCAGGGTCACTGCAACATGTAATTGGATGTCTGATAGTTGGTTGAAGGGTGGGGAGGCCCTAGTATTTTCCTTTAGTAGTCTACTTTATCAATTCATAGACTATCATAGGGCTTGGAACTTAAATATTTTGTCCCTTTGCTAATGGTTCTGTTATTCTGTGCAGATGGGAAATAAAACACTTCTTAAGTAATGGAAGACAAATTAGTTTTTCTCTAATGAATAAAGAGAATTTCAACATCTGACATACTATATAGAATAAAGGGCAGGCAGTTTTTTCTAATGTGCACACATTCACATTCTAGAGCCCCTTCTGACTAGTTTCCTTGAACTAACAAAGAGAAATAGAGCATTCAGTTACGTTTTTGAATTCACTCCCTTTTAGACAGCATATGACTCCAAGAATATAGCAGTAGGATCAAGAGTCCAGAGTTCTTATCTAGACAAGGCCATTGGAGGCCGTATATCATGACTATGAGATTGCTCTAGTGGTCCATCTGAGTGAAGTCAAGCTCTCAAATGGCCTGGAAGTCACTCTGACAGTCTTCTCAAAGAGGCCTCACTAGCAGAAATCAAAGTTTAAAGAGAGGGTAAAGTGTTTTTACGTCAGGAAGTCCCTATGTAAATTCCAAAAACAAAACTGGGATGAGAGTATATTCACCATTGTGGTTCAATGGCCAGTCTTAATTTCAGGAAGAGGATGTTTTATTATTAGCCAAGCCTATTTTACCAGCAATGTTTTCACCTTCTTACAAACTTGGTGATGGGGTAGAAGTAAGATGCTGGGAGGAAAATTTAGCTAGAACTGGCTTGTTTTTCTGAGGGTTTAAACTACATTCCTCCTGTGACAATAAAATCCAATATCAGATGTAAATCTTCTTCTCTATTATTTGAGTGATAAATTTTTCTTCTTTATCCACCAGAATGGGAAAAGATGGATGTTGCTCCAAAAGAGTTCCCTCTTGTGCTGTTATTTTAAGCTATTTTTTACCTTTTTAGATAGACTATGACCTGCCATAGCCCTTTAGACTTCAAGTGTATACTTGATGCTTCCTTGATGCTTGGGGGTAGAGAGGGTAACAAGAAGGAGTAACAGAATGAGTAAGTCTCACAGTTACAACATTTTCTATTGCTTTTCCCTGAAATAAATAAGTTTGCTTTTGTTCACATTTACTTTTTAATATCTAGCTCAAGTTCAAACATTAGGTAGTAAGATTATAAAACTTAGCAAAAAAAAAAAAAAAATATATATATATAGGGAAAGATAGTCTTTGTAAAAGGACATCAAATCTTTTTTTTTAATTGGAGGCTAATTACTTTACAATACTGTGGTGGGTTTTGCCATACATTCACATGAATCAACCATGGGTTTACATGTGTTCCCCATCCTGAACCCCCATCCCACCTCCAATCCCATCCCATCCTTCTGGGTCTTCCCAGTATACCAGCCCTGAGCACCCTGTCTCATGCATCAAACCTGGACTGGAGATCTACTTCACATATGATAATATACATGTTTCAATGCTATTCTCTCAAATCATCCCACCTTCTCCCACGGAGTCCAAAAGTCTGTTCTTTACATCTGTGTCTCTTTTGCTGTCTCGCATATAGGGTCCAGCAATCCACTGTTGGGCATACACACCAAGAAAACCAGAATTGAAAGAGACACGTGTACCCCAATGTTCATCGCAGCACTGTTTACAATAGCCAGGGCAAGGAAGCACCTAGATGTCCATCGGCAGATGAACGGATAAGAAAGCTGTGGTGCATACACACAATGGAATATTACTCAGCTATTAAAAAGAATGCATTTGAATCAGTTCTAATGAGGTGGATGAAACTGGAGCCTATTAAACAGAGTGAAGTAAGTCAGAAAGAAAAACACCAATACAGTATATTAATGCATATATATGGAATTTAGAAAGATGGGAACATCAAATCTTAAAGGTGAAATCAGAAATCTTATTCCAAATAGCACATTTTATTTTTTTTTAACAGGATGCTTTTTTCTTACCTCTTGAGAATTATAGAATGCTGTTTCTAGCATGCCATTTCTCCTTCTATTGCTTACATTTTTATTGTCAGATGAACTTGTTTGTCAGTAACTAAATCAGGCAAAGCTATGGTTTTTCCAGTAGTCATGTATGGATGTGAGAGTTGAACTATCAAGAAAGCTGAGCACTGAAGAATTGATGCTTTTGAACTGTGGTGTTGGAGAAGACTCTTGACAGTCCCTTGGACAGCAAGGAGATCCAACTAGTCCATCCTAAAGGAAATCAGTCCTGAATATTCATTGGAACGACCGATGCTGAAGTTGAAACTCCAATGCTTTGGCCATCTGATTTGAAGAATTGACTCAATTGGTCAATTGTTGACTCAATTGACTTAGTTGACTCAATCAGTCAACTCAGGAATTGAC
The DNA here is from genome assembly GCF_963930625.1 of Muntiacus reevesi. Classification (NCBI taxonomy): domain Eukaryota; kingdom Metazoa; phylum Chordata; class Mammalia; order Artiodactyla; family Cervidae; genus Muntiacus; species Muntiacus reevesi. The sequence goes on along the minus strand of NC_089252.1, from coordinate 34,321,159 downwards.
TGATACTGGGAAAGATTGAAGGCAGGAGGAGAAGGGGGTGACAGAGGATGAAATGGTTGGATGACATCACCAACTCAACGGACATGAGTTTGAGTAAGCTTTGGGAGCTGGTGATGGACAGGGAAGCCTGGCATGCTGCAGTCCATGGGGTCACAAAGAGTTGGACACAACTGAGCAACTGAACTGAACTGAACTTAAAGCAGACAAGATGAGAATGTTTGTTACTTAAGCATAGGCCTGTAAACATCACTGGATTGGTGGGAAGAAGTACCAATGTATTGTGCTGATTTCAGATTTCTTTCCTTTAGAGAGCAAAATATGTTTTTTGCAATCACAAAATATGACTAACTACAAGCTGGTTCTGGAGCACCATATTCAAGAGATGTGCAGAAAGCAGCTTCATGAGGGAATGGTTTCTTCCCACTTAATAACCATTTCTGCTAATTTAAGGTTAACTCAGTTTACACAAGAAAAGAAACCAAAGTTTGGCTATGGATTCAACTGCTTTATCAGGGGAGGAGTTATCTGCTGTTGAAAGACCAAAAATGGAGCCTGGTAGCAGAGGGTGAATAAAACAGGTAAAATTCTGGAGTTCTAATTAGGACACAAATACTGAAATATAGATGATATAAATTCTCACCTACATTCTTTGAGAACAGAATCATAGATGAATCATTTTTGCACCTGCTTTAATGCCTCCCCCCAGCTGATTTTATCCATTCCTGTGACTTTAAATGCCAGTGTATATTCTGCCAAGGAATGTATGGTGACAGTGGTTTAGTTGCTAAGTAATGTCCAACTTTTTGCGACCCCATGGACTGTACCCCACCAGGTTCCTCTGTCCATGGGATTTTCCAGGCAGGAATACTGGAGTGGGTTGCCATTTTGTTCTCCAGGGGATATTCACAACCCAAGGATCAAATCCACATCTCTTGCATCACCTGCTTGGCAGGCCGATTCTTTACTACTGAGCCACCTGGGAAGCCCCAAGGACTGATAATGGCATGTAAATACTTTACGTCAAATTTGCATATGTAGGCTACCCACTTTGCTGAGCTCCATGCTAGTGTATCTAAGTGGCTGATCAGCATATTTAATAGGACTCTCAAAACTAACATGTCCAAAACATAATCCTTGATTTCTCCGCCTGAAAACCTGCTCCACACAGCAATTTCCATTCCTGTACATAAAGTGAAAAGTAAAGTCGTTCAGTCATTCTCTTTGTGACCCCATGGACTGTAGCCTGCCAGGCTCCTCCATCCAGGGCATTCTCCAGACAAGAACACTGGAGTGGGTTGCCATTTCCTTCTTCTCCTGTACATACACCACCACCCAATTTACTGAAACCCTGGATATAGATGTCAGCCTCATTCTGCCTTCTCTCTTGTACCATTGTCCACTCATTCAGTTCATCAGCAAATTCTATTGGCTGTATCTACAAATAGTACTCTGGCCCACCCACTGTTCCCCACATCCATTACCACCACCTGCACCCAGACATCATGACTTACCTCTTCCACTGCAGTAGCGTAACTAGTCTCCCACTTTCACTTTGGACCCACCAAAAAAACCATTTCAAACATTGACTTAAAGAGTAAATTTAAGCATTGCACTGCTTTGTCATTACAAACAGGAAAACACCCAACTCATCACCCTCATCTAGCAACCCTTACCTAATCTAGCCTGGACCAATTCTCAGGAAGTGAGACGACCAGGTGGGACTGACAGCACGAGTTGGTGGGGAAGTCAACCTAGCTTTTAAAACTGTTTACAGGCCTTCAATGAGAGGGAATGTGCTGAGGGAAAGACGGTGTGTAGCTCTTTCCCAGATACTTTTCTAAGGATAGGAGATTTTTCACTTATAGCACAATCAACTTGAGAGGAAAGAAATTCTTAAATTAATTCTAACTTAATGCAAAAAATCTAAGCAGCTGAATTGTAATTCTTCTCTGGCTCTGAGCATAGGGTCATGATGGCAATCCACCTGGAACTATCCTGCAACCCAACAGCATAAACCCCCACCTTCCTTCATTCCAGAATGCTACCTCTGACCTGTGACCACTTCATCCTAAAACTGCCTTCCTACAAAGAACTTGTGAGAAGATCTGCCTTAGCATTTCATTTCTCTGTAGTGTCCCCATCACCACCATAAATCAGTTTGTATTTTGCTGAAAGTTTGCCAAGGCATTATCCAGGGAGCTCTTACTAATATTAGCTGTAAATCATCCTCCTCTTAATCAAATTCTCAGATGCTTTATTGCCTGAACTATATACTGCATGTAGCCTAAAACATTCAAGTTTTTAATCAAACCCAGACCAATAGTGGAAAATTTTAGAATACGGCTGCAATGTGCGTTCATCTGTAGCTATTGTAGCGCTGCTTCTGAGAAGTTTCAATGGTGGAGTGAGTTTCTCAAGGGTTGCGATACTCTCTCCTCTAAAGTAATCTGAAACATCACTGATGAGTCACTAGCAAGAGTATAAGTCACAGCAAACATCCTTCTTAAAACAAAGAGTGTATTAGTCCACCAGGGCTGCTGTAACAAAATTCCACAGACTGGATGACTTAAACAACAGAAATTTCTTTTCTCACAGTTCTGAAAGCTAGAAGTCTGAGGCCAGGTGTTAGCCAGACTGTTTTTTTTGGAAAGGCATCTCTTTATGACTATTTGTTGGAAGGACTTTTGCTGAAGATGAAGCTCCAATACTCTGGCCACCTGATGCAAAGATCTGATTCACTGAAAAATACCCTAATGCTGGGAAAGGTTGAAGGCAAAAGGAGGAGGGGTCAGCAGAGGATGAGATGGTTAGCTTGTAGCACCAACTCAGTGGACATGAATTTGAGCAGACTCCAGGTGATAGTGAAGGACAGGGCTGTCTGGCATGCTGCAGTTCGTGGGGTTACGAAGAGTTGTACACAACTTAGTGGCTGAACAACAACAGTCTCTTCCTGCTTTGCAGACAGTGTCTTCTCACTGCATCCTCAAAAGCCCATCCTCTGTGCACCTCCAGAAAAATCTAATCTCTGATTCTCTTCTTCTTATAAGGGCCCTAGTCCTAGTGAGTTAGGGGCCCCACCCATATTATCTCATTTAAACTTAATTACTTACACTGGGTACACATATGTCGACACATGAATTAGAAGGTAGGGGCACAATTTCGTCCTTAAAAAATATATTAGCACTATTAAGAGAGATGTCTTAACAGAAATGTCTAGTTAATCCCAAATAATCCAACACAGCTAAACTATAAACTAAAAATGGTGTCACAAGTGTGGGGGTCATGGAAACTGAGTTGAACTCAGTTCAGTTCAGTCACTCAGTCATGTCCGACTCTTTGCAACCCCATGGACTGCAGCACATCAGGCTTCCCTGTCCATCACCAACTCCCGAAACTTGCTCAAACTCGTGTCTGTCAAGTCAGTGATGCCATCCAACGAGCTCAACCCCTTCTCCTGGCTTCAATCTTTCCCAGCCTCAGGGTCTTTCCAATGAGTCAGTTCTTCACATCAGTTGGCCAAAGTATTGGAGTTTCACCTTCAGCATCTCTCCTTCCAATGAATATTCAGGACTGAACTATATGGACAGAACTGTAAATCTAGTTGATGCCAGTCAAAACAAAACACATCAAAATTTCAGCTTTAAACAAGAGTGTGTTCTATTTTTACTGCTAAAATGAAGTCTGATTATAAAGTAGGTACAAAATTAAGTACATGAGAATGTAGAGTTTTACTTTTTCCTTTTCTTCAGAGATAAGAAGGTCATTTAATGCACTGTAAGAATATTACTAAAGAGCACTCCAGTATCTTACTAATTAAAGAGTGACTCAAGCCATGCATTTACATTCACAGAACTTCTAGATGTCACATAAGTCAACACATCACGTAAACAATACTCTTTTTGTCCTGAATTAGGTAGGTGGAACACTGACCAAGTTCAAATTGCTAGAATACATGCTTTATAACCTTCAATTCACTTAAAGTATCTTGAGCAAGGGAAGCTATCTGGCAACTGTTTTTCCTTTGCTGATTCTGTGGTATAACCTAACTGTTCAACCATACTAGTAACTCTAACAATATCCAAAACTATCCCATCAAATTTATGAGAGCAGTAGAGCTTTGCAAGCCTTATCTCTTTAATTGAAGTCAAATAGCTGTTTCTTCGACACTAAGAGTTGCCCACCTAAAATCTGTGACCTAATTTGCTTAGTTAATGAGTACAGTATGTCACAGTAGATGGAATTTATCTGAAAGTGAAAGCAGCAAATATAACTGAGCACTCTTTCCTGGGAGGGTTTCGCTGAAACACACTTAGGACACCACTGATTGTAAGGAGGTAGTTTAGTTTTCACGAGCATTTCCAGCATGTGTGTTCTTACATGTATAAACGATGAGACCAATATATAAAGTTAATCATAATCGAGACTGTTTACTTGTTATTTAATTCCACTCTTACACTCAAGTTAATGTTATAGCTGAAAACTGGCATATCGAAAGATGGCTACTAAAATAACCCAGGCTTCAGATAAGAACGTGGAGCTAAGGAAGGTATAGAGTATTTGCTTAATAAGATAGAGTATTAAGACTTTCACAAAGCTATACTAAGACAAGTCACTTTTCAGTTGGAGGCTTATTGAGGTTCCCTGGAGTATTCTGTAAGTAAAATAAGGCCTCAAGTGTCTATGAAATCATGAACCTTTTCACACATTAATTTGCAGGAGGATAAATAAATTCCTGAGTCTAAATCTAGGTTCTTTTGCTGTCTCTGGAATGCAGTGCCAGCTTTACTTCCTAGCAGATCATTTCACCAGCCACTGTCAACAAATTCTGTGGCCTTTTATGTGCCAAACACTGCTCTGGCTGCTGCAGCTGACAGCCTGGTGGAGGAAAGAGATGATAAATAAGTGAAAAGGAAGACTAAATTCCAGATGGTGATTTTATTCAATGAAAGAATCAAGGAGAATAATGAGCTCAAGAGTGATGGGGAATAAGGACCATACTATAAATAGGGTGGTCAGGAATGCCCTCTCTGAACATGACACTTAGGGGTAAACTGAAGGGCAAGGAGCCATTCAGGTGAAGACATAATGGAAGGGTATTTCTAAGCTGTTGAAAAGTCCTGAGGTGAATACAAATATGGTGTTCTTTTTTTTTTAATTGGAGGATAATTGCTTTACAAAGTTGTGTTGGTTTCTGCTGTACAACAACACGAATCAGTTATAACTATATATATATCCCCTCCCCGGTGAGCCCCCCTCCCACCCCCCCACCCACCCATCTATGTCATCACAGAGTACCAGACTGTGTTATATAACAACTTCCCACTAGCTATGTATTTTACACATGGTCAAGTATATATGTCAACGCTAACTCTCTGAATTCGTCTCACCCTCTCCTTCCATCACTGTGTCCACAAGCTTTTCTCTACTTCTGCATCTCCATTACTTCCCTGAAAATAGGTTTATCAGTACTATTTTTCTAGATTCCTTATAGATGTATTAATACGCAATATTTGTTTTTCTCTGTCGGACATTTCACTCTGTATGACAGGATCTAGGTTCATCCACCTCCCTACAAGTGATTCAGATTCATTCCTTTTTATGGCTGAGTCATATTGCATTGTATGTATATGTACCACAACCTCTTTATCCATTAACCTGTCGATGAACATCTACATTGCCTCCTTGTCCTGGCTATTGTAAACAATGCTGCTGTGAACATTGGGGTACATGTAACTTTTTGAATTGTGGTTTTCTCAGGCATACATGGTGTTCTTGGGGAACACCAAGGGGGCCCATGTGGCTCAGAGTACAAAGAAAAGTGGTAGGAAAGAAGGTAAGGTCAGGGAGCTAATTTGCCAACAACTGACCCACTCCTAATGCCTATGGGTAGTAAGGATGCTACAGAAGAATATGTGTAATTTCCTAACTAGGAACACAGACAACCAAAACCAGAATTTCAAGGGCAGTGGAAGAACAGAATGACTTCCTCTGTGCTCCCCTAATATTATAAACTTTTTTTTTTTCACAGAAAACTTTTTCTTAAGCAAGGGCCAAAGGCCACATGGTAAATGGTAAATATTTTCGGCTTTGTGGGATATAAAGTCTCTGTTACAACTATCCAACAATACTTTTAAAGAATAAAGTTAGCCAAAGATGATACATAAATGAATGAAGGTGACTGTGCTCTAATAAACTATATTTACAAAAACAGAGAGTGGGCCAGATTTCGCCTGAAGTCCACTTCTAGAGTCTCTAAAGAATTTCACATCTGTGCAGCTCACATCTACATCAAAAATATGATCATTCTAACATATGTCTCTTTAAGAATGCTAGGATACTTTTATTGTTCAGTGCTAACTGGAAAAGAAGCACTTTATGAAAGATATGGGCTCCAAATATTTAATAGTTAATTTGCATATCCTCAACTGATAAATGGTACCAAGAAGGCCCCCCACACTGTGCTTTCATTATCTCACTTTGCCCATCATTCATTTCATCCTTCATTTCAAAATAACTCTTGATACTAGGCAATCAGCCATTAATGCAGCACATATATCTTCCTGAAGTCTAGATGAAGAACTTAATGAATTTACAGGACACAAAAAAATCACCAGTAGAATACATTTTCCCTAAATATGTTATTCAGTTCAGTTCAATCACTCAGTCGTGTCCAACTCTTTGCGACCCCATGAATTGCAGCACGCCAGGCCTCCTTGTCCATCACCAGCTCCCAGAGTTTACTCAGACTCATGCCCATTGAGTCGGTGATGCCATCCAGCCATCTCATCATCTGTCATCACCTTCTCCTCCTGCCCCCAATCCCTCCCAGCATCAGGGTCTTTTCCAGTAAGTCAACTCTTCACATGAGGTGGCCAAAGTTTATTGGAGTTTCAGCTTCATCATCAGTCCTTCCAATGAACACCCAGGACTGACCTCCTTTAGGATGGACTGGTTGGATCTCCTTGCAATCAAAGGGACTCTCATGAGTCTTCTCCAACACCACAGTTCAAAACCATCAATTTTTCGGTGCTCAGCTTTCTTCACAGTCCAACTCTCACATCCATACATGACCAATGGAAAAACCATAGCCTTGACCAGACGGACCTTTGTTGGCGAAGTAATGTATCTGCTTTAAAATATGCTATCTAGGTTGGTCATAACTTTCCTTCCAAGGAGTAAGCGTCTTTTAATTTCATGGCTGCAGTCACCATCTGCAGTGATTTTGGAGCCCAAGAAAATAAAATCTGACACTGTTTCCATTGTCTCCCCATCTATTTCCCATGAGGTGATGGGACCAGATGCCATGATCTTAGTTTTCTGAATGTTAAGCTTTAAGCCAACTTTTTCACTCTCCTCTTTCACTTTCATCAAGAGGCTTTTTAGTTCCTCTTCACTCTCTGCCATGAGGGTGGTGTCATCTGCATATCTGAGGTTATTGATATTTCTCCCAGCAATCTTGATTCCAGCTTGTGCTTCCTCCAGCCCAGCATTTCTCATGATGTACTTTGCATATAAGTTAAATAAGCAGTGTGACCTTATACAGCCTTGACGTACTCCTTTTCCTATTTGGAACCAGTCTGTTGTTCCGTGTCCAGGTCTAACTGTTGCTTCCTGACCTGCATACAGGTTTCTCAAGAGGCAGGTCAGGTGGTCTGGTATTCCCATCTCTTTCAGAATTTTCCACAGTTTATTGTGATCCACACAGTCGAGGGCTTTGGCGTAGTCAATAAAGCAGAAATAGATGTTTTTCTGGAACTCTCTTGTTTCTTCGATAATCCAGCGGATATTGGCAATTTGATCTCTGGGTCCTCTGCCTTTTCTAAAACCAGCTTGAACATCTGGAAGTTCTCAGTTCACGTATTGCTGAAGCATGGCTTGGAGAATTTTGAGCATTACTTTACTAACGTGTGAGATCAGGGCAATTGTGTGGTAGTTTGAGCATTCTTTGGGATTGCCTTTCTTAGGGATTGGAATGAAAACTGACTTTTTCCAGTATTACCAGCGACTTAATGGTAGGATATTTCCATATACGCTACATATTGGGGGGTATTCTACTAGATTCTATGGTAGAATAAAAAAAGAACTAGAAAATTCATCATTTTTATGTTATCATATCCCATTACACTCCAAACTTGATTTAAAAGCAGCCAGGAATCAACACTTGGTAAGCACTTGTATGTCACATACTGTCTTATCCTAATGTGCTATATTTTATAATTCCCATTACACAGCTGCCAACATCAAAGCTAACTGAGATTACATTAAATATTACACAGATGTGGTATCAGGATCGAAATTCACATTTGTTAGACTTCAGTCCATTACACCCTAATGTACATAGAATATGAAGAAATTCTGCATGACAAACTTGGATGAATTTTTTTCTGCTGATATGAAGCTGACTCAGGTTTTGAAAGAAAACTAAGAGACCAAATGACTTGTCATAAATCTACTCTGACTAGGGAACCCTATTCTGATAAGGGTATAATCATTCAAAGCATTTTGGATTTGTTTTCTTTTGTATACAAACAAAATGGTAAATAAGACACATAAGAAAAGCCAGTTTTACTCTTTCACAAGCTTAATTTCCCCTGTTTAAATGTGATACAAATAAATTTAAAGGAATATAATTCAACCTGAACATACAATTTCTCCCCAATATTTCTCTCTAAATTACTTATAGCCATTTCCACATACATAATCCACAATGAGAGGACAAAAACTCATCAACATTCAATATATTCCAAAGAAACAGCCACAGGTATAGTAAGTACAAGAGCTCAGAAAACAACCCAAACAATCAAAGTATCAGTGAAATAACTTAGCATTCTAGGATAACTAATCTAAGGGAAGATATTTATTTAGAGGTAAAAGTTCTGGTATATCTTGCTTTTTTAAAGTATGCTTTCTGCATCAATGTTAGAAGCATAGAAGGTAAGTTAGAAGTTAACATTTAGAAAATATGTTTACACTGTGCCAAATAATAATGCCTTCTAGTGATTTCATGACTTTGATAGAAAGTTAAATTCATTTAAAAAATGCTATCTCCAAAATCTGATGAGGGAACATTTCATGAAAAGATGGGCACAATAAAGAACAGAAATGGTATGGACCTAATAGAAGCAGAAGATACTAAAAAAAGGTGGCAAGAATACACAGAACCATACAAAAAAGATCTTAATGACCCAGACAACCATGATGGTGTAGAGCCAGACATCCTGGAGTGTGAAGTCAAGTGGGCCTTAGGAAGCATCACTATAAACAAAGCTAGTGGAGGTGATGGAATTCCAGCTAAGCTATTTCGAATCCTAAGAGATGGTGCTGTGAAAGTGCTGCACTCAATATGCCAGCACATTTGAAAAACTCAGCAGTGGCCGCAGAACTGGAAAAGGTCTGTTTTCATTCCAATCCTAAAGAAAGACAATACCAAAGAATGTTCAAACTACTGCACAATTGCACTCATCTCACATGCTAGCAAAGTAATGTCCAAATTCTCCAAGTGAGGCTTCAACAGTACGTAAACCAAGAACTTCCAGATGTTCAAGCTGGGTTTAGAAAAGACAGAGGAACCAGAGATAAAATTGCCAATATCCGTTGGATCATAGAAAAAGCAAGAGAATTCCAGAAGAACATCTATTTTTGCTTCATTGACTACGCTAAAGCCTTTGACTGTGTGAATCACAACAAACTGGGGAAATTCTTCAAGAGATGGGAATACCAGAACACCTTACCTGCCTCCTGAGAAATCTGTATGCAGGTCAAGAAGCAACGGTTAGAATGAGACATGGAACAACAGACTGGTTCCAAATTTGGAAAGGAGTATGTCAAGGCTGTATATTGTCACCCTGCTTATTTAACTTATATGCAGAGTACATCATGAGAAATGCCAGACGGATGAAGCACAAGCTGGAATTGAGATTGCAGAGATAAATATCAATAACTCCAGATATGCAGATGACACCACCTTTATGGAAGAAAGTAAAGAGGAACTAAAGAGCCTCTTGATGAAAGTGAAAGAGGACAGTGAAGAAGCTAGTTTAAAACTCAACATTCAAAACCTAAGATCATGGAATCTGGTCCCATCACTTCATGACAAATAGATGGGGAAACAATGGAAACAATGACAGATTTTATTTTCTTGGGCTCCAAAATCACTGCAGATGGTCACTGCAACCATGAAATTAAAATACACTTGCTCCTTGGAGGAAAAGCTATGGCCAACCTAGATAGCATATTAAAAAACAGAGACATTACTTTGCCAACAAAGGTCCGTCTAGTCAAAGCTATGGTTTTACCAGTAGTCATGTATGGATGAGAGAGCTGGACCATAAAGAAAGCTGAGCACCAAAGAATTGATGCTTTTGAACTGTGGTGTTGGAAAAGACTCTTGAGAGTCCCTTGGACTGCAAGGAGATCCAACCAGTCCATCTTAAAGGAGATCAGTCCTGGGTGTTCATTGGAAGGACTGATGCTGAAGCTGAAACTCCAATACTTTGGCCACCTGATTCAAAGAACTGACTCATTGGAAAAGACCCTGATGCAGGGAAAGTTTGAAAGCAGGAGAAGGGGACAACAGAGGATGAGATGGTTGGATAGCATCACTGATGCGATGGACATGAGTTTGAGCAAGGTCCAGGAGTTGGTGAGGGACATGGAAGCCTGGCATGCTGCAGTCCTTAGGGTAACAAGGAGTCAGACACAACTGAGTGACTTCACAATTATAAAGATGATGGGGTGAAGGTGGAGAAAATAGAAAGAAAGAGAACCAAGAATTAATCTTCAGTATAATAGACACTATCCTGAACTTTGCCTCTGAAACATGTGCTTTTACACATTTACCTTAGTAATTTTTTATTGATTCTGTGTTGAAGTTATATTATTTCCAATATGTTGATTAAGGAATATATTAAAAGTAATTTTGTCCATTTTTCTTTACCTGTTGGTTACCAGAAATTTTCAAAAGTTACTCACAACTGATCATAGATTTTTTTTCCTACCTAGTCCACAGATAACCTCACCATTATTCTCACCATCCCAACTTGCACCATTACCAGCTTGAAGCTGGCACTAAAACAAAGTTCATTTCCTATCGCAGGAGATGGTACATGGTCATCACTGACTCTAGAGAAGAAATAGAGAAGAAATCCCCACGTAATTCGGTTTATTGGTTTGTACTCCCTCTGCCACCACATATGAATCAATTCAGAGAGATACTGCAGTACATCCTATTCTTAGAAGAAGGGCAGGGCTCAACACCAATGCTGGCTGAGTGGTTATGACATTTAGAAAGTAGAAAAACTCTTTTGAACTAAACATCATTTCTTTTGCATTTGAGAGGAAAATGAGGTACACGGAAGTTAAGGAATTTGCCTTATGTCCCAGAACTGGTGACTGCTCAACTAAATACTCTAAGTGGTTCCAATTTGCAAGTAAGAAAGCTATTGTCCTGAACTTTATTGTTGGGTTTACATTTTCTCTTGATTTGTTTCATATTTACAGTGTGTAATATAATAGCAGCTGTAAGTAGTGATAATGTTTTCAAATGTTATGACTCCAATTTCTGTCTTTTTTTTTTTTTTAATTGCACTGGCTGATATCTCTGAAGAGACTGGGCAGAACTAGTTATGGAAATTTTGCTTGTTTCAAGTGTCTATGGGAAAAACAATTCTCACTTCCCCAACAAGATTCATGTTAACTTTGGGGTTGAACCAAATACATTTTTATTAGGTTAAGAATATTTTATTTAGAGTTTTAAGCATGTAGATTGACTTCCTTAACAGTTTTATTGGGATACAATTCATATACCATTCAATTCAGTGGCATTTAGTATATTCACAGAACTGTACACCATTACTACAATCTAATTTTAGAATCTAACATTAATCACCCCCAAAAAGAACCTCCAGACACATTAATTAAAACTCTCTATCCCAGGCTATTCCCCCATCCTAGGCAATCACTATAATCTATTTTCATTTCTATAGATTTGCCTTTTCTGGATATTACCTATAAACAAAATCATGCAATACGTGCTCTTTTGTAAATGACTTAGTTTTAATTTTTCCATTGCTTTTTCAAAACACTTGGAGACTTATTATAAGATTCATCTTAGGTCTCTTACTATGATGAAATATACTGATATAGTTTTTTTCATTAGAACCATCCTCACATTCTAGGAATGACCTCTTTGTATTGACTACAGGTTTCTCTTTGTTAGTGATATGTTTAGAATTTTTATGCCAATATTGAGTTGTATATTGTCTTTTGTGCTAGTCTTGTTGGACTTTGTAACAATATTATGCCTAGTATTTCATAGGAGGATTTAGAAGCATTTCTTTGTCATTTGGCTCTGGAGCAATTTAAATAGCATTAGATTTTTTCCCCTGTGTAGCTGTCTAGACAGAGTCCTTTTTAGAGCATCAACTCTTTACAAATTATTCCTCCTATGTTAATTATCCTTTTGAATTTTCTCCCTTTTTGGGAATCTTTTTGGTAAATTTAATCTTCCCAGTAAACTATCCATTTCAAGATTTTTCAAATGTATTTCCAGTTTAGAAAATTAGCCTTCTATGATTCATTTCATCTGCCACTGAGAGTATTTACTCTCTCATTTCTTATTTAGTATATTTGTCCTTTCTCCCTTTTTTCTTGCCTGGTTAACTGACATTTATTTCATATCATTTCTTGTTCAAAACCCAGCTTCTCAATATATATACAGATTTGCCATTTTTTAATTGTTTATTGGTTTCTACTTTACCTTATTAATTTTGTATTTCTATTTTCTTTTCTGTCTTTTTCTAACTCCTTTAGTTACCTGTTTAGTTCATTTATTATTGCGCCTTCTTATGCATTGATGTAAGTACATAATGATTTATCCTCTGACCTTGCTTTCACTCATAAACTTTTGTGCTATTATGTAGTATTTTCATTAGCAATATACTTTGCTAATTCATATTTGTTAATTATTCAAGAGAAAATATATAAATTTCTATACACTGGGACTTCAATTATCTAATGTTACTGTTTTATTTTAGTGGATCTATATCACACAATTTTGTCTATGCTATTTTATTTTATTATAATTACTGAAACTTCCTATATGGTATATGATATGGTCATTTCTTGTGACTATCCCGTTGGCAGTTGAAAAGAAGACATATTATCTTTTTCAAGGTACAAATTTTAATATATTTCAAATAAATCTAACAAGTATATCTCATCCTTATAGTTTTCATATCCTTAGTTATTTTTGCCTACTTTATTTTTTGTCCCCTTGGTTTTGTTATGAACTGAAAAAAGGTGAGTTAAATTCTTTTATGACTATTGTGTTTCTATTTCTCCTTATTATTTCCCTAACATTTCCTTTATGAATGCTGAGTCTATATTATTTAGTGTCTATTATTCAAAACTGGCTTCCCATGTCACTCAGTGGTAAAGAATCCACCTGCCAATGCAAGAGATGCAAGTTTCATCCCTGGGTTGGGAAGATCCCCTGGGGAAGGAAATGGCAACCCACTCCAGTATTCTTGCTTGGAGAACTCCATGGACAGAAGAGCCTGGTGGGCTACAGTCCATGGGGTCACAAAAGAGTTGGACACAACTTAGTGACTAAACTACAACAACAGCAATTCGTAACTATTACCTGTTTACTAGAAATTTTGTCCACTGGTAGTACTGGTACCTTTTTTAGTGTATTTATTTTGTCTTAAGTTATATTTCAATAAACCCAATTCTCACTGTTAGCCCTTCTACCAAAATTTTCTCATCACTTAGAAAACTAAAGTTCATCTGCCTATAATCTCTTCTACAAAAATTCATAAGAACAATATTCCCTGAGTAAAGTTAGAAGCAGCAAAGGATGGACACAGGGGTATCAGTGAGTTCCAGTCTGTCTTGCTTTTCCAGTTCAGGTCTAGCTTTTCCTGAGTACCAGCCATGCAGACTAATAGCAAGCCCAGGTCAAAAATACAGAAGCAGAAGCAATGAGGGACCAATAACTCTCCACTGACTTTGACACTAACCCTCTGCATGGCCCCACTTCAGGAGCTGAATGTGGTTGCTTACACATCCACCACCACATACATTCAGTATCAAAATATGTAGATTCTGTAATTGAATTTGCTGACGTTTTTTCTCTCTTCATTTCCATGACCACTACCTTGCCTTGTTATAGTACATCAAAAATGTTACAACTTCCCTACCTCTGGTCTATCTTCTCTTTCTAAAACAAATTTTACACAACTATTACAGAGCTCTTTATTAAATATGAATCTGATAATACCCAAACTTTTCCTCAAAACCCTTCAGTCAGATTCCATGGCCCACTAGAGAAAATAAATGCATCTTTGTATGACTTAAGATTCCCACCGTGACTTGTCTCCCTAGCCATGTATCCAATGTGTCCTCTCACCTCACTAAAACACACACTGCTCCTTTCACCTGGCCTTTTACCTGCCTAAAATAACATCTCTCTGCCTGGATGTCCTACATTTTCTCCCTTTGCTTACAAATTTCTAGTCTTCCATAAAGCATCTTTTGAAATATTACCTTCTCCATAAAACCCAACTATGGTGCTGGAGAAGACTTTTGAGAGTCCCATGGAAAACAAGGATATCAAACCAGCCAATCCTAAAGGAAATCAACCTTGAATTCTCATTGGAAGGACTGGTGCTGATAATACTTTGGCCACCTGATGCAAAGAGCAGACTCATTGGAGAAGACCCTGGGGCTGGGAAAGACTGAAGGCAGGAGGAGAAAGGGATGACAGTGGATGCAATGGTTGGATGGCATCACCAACTCGATGGACATGAATCAGAGCAAACTCTGTGAGATAGCGAAGGACAGGGAAGTCTGGTGTGCTTCAGTCTGTGGGGTTGCAAAGAGCTGGACACAACTTAGGGACTGAACAACAGCAAATAAATCCCAACACATATCATATCTAGAAGCTGCTTTTCCTGTGTCCCACTAAAATTGCATCCCAAGTTCCCATTAAAACTGCATGTCTGCATCTACATTAGACTGTGAGAGACAATGTATTTCATTGTTTGACACAAGATTTAAAAGAAAATGAAGTATAAGCCTGCAACTTCCCTTCCTGAATTAGAGACAGAAAACCAAGAACCCAGGAGATTTTACAAAGCAGTGGTCTTTGAAGTGAATTTCTGTACCAAAAATAAAGATGAGCTTTTTAAAAATAAAATAAAATTCAAAAGGGGGAAAACTCACTAGCTGAGAGCTAAATAATAACTCTTTTTTTAAACTGTATTGCTGTTTACTACCCTAACTTGTCAAAGTCCCAGAGACTCTAGAGGTAGTAAACAGGTGTTGCTGTCCTCCCACCTTTTCAAAGAGCACCAATCCTGTCCTCACTTCATGCAGCTGCATTCTGCATACCAGACCACATAGGTGGAGCATAGTGTCCACCCCACGTGAACCAATCTACCATTTTATGGAAATATGCTCTTTGCATGAAACTTTGTACAAAAAAATAGGATTAAGGTTCAATGACTAAGAAAAAGCTTTGAAGTTCAAGGGATTAAGAATTAATCTTGGTAGCTGCTAGGGGTCATTTGTAAATAGATCTTTGCAACTTGGAAATCATTTTTCTGAAATCAGCAACTGTGTAGCAAATTTGGATTCACCTGGTCCTCGTAACACACTCCCTCTGATATGCTTCCACTGACTTCAAGTCTTTCCCTACAATAAGCACATTCAGAGTTCCTAAGTGCTTCACTCCAACCCCAGGTGGAGATTTCCATGTAAAGCAAATATAATGTGATCATAGAAAGAAATCTATCATAGAAATTTGCCAACTTGAATGGTTAGAGCAAAAGAGTTTTAGAAAATCAATACAAAAAAGAGAAAACCCAATAGGACCCAAATATACATTCTGAACACAAGAATGGAAGTGAGGGGTACCTCCAGGGAAATGGCATGAGTTCCCATCCATTCTTTTCAATAACTCAATAGAAGCTAATTGGTCACTTTTTTTAAATACAAGTAAATAGACTGATGACTAAACTCAACACTGAAGAATTGATGCTTTCAAACTGTGGTACTGGAAAATATTCCTGAGAGTCCCTTGGACAACCAGGATAACAAACCAGTCAATCCTAAAGGACATCAACCCTGAATATTCATTGGAAGGACTGGTGCTGAAGCTGAAGCTCCAATATTTTGGCCAACTGATGTGAAGAGTCAACTCATTGGAAAAGACCCTTATGCTGGGAAAGACTAAAGGCAGGAGCAGAAGGAGACAACAGAGGATGAGATGGTTGGATGGCATTACCAATTCAACGAACATGAGTTTGAGCAAACTCCGGGAAATAGTGAAGGACAGGGAAACTGGTGGTCTGCAGTCCATGGGGTCTCAAAGAGTTGGACACGACTGAGAAATTGAATAACAACAAAAGACTGATGACAGCACGCTCTATGAGCCGACAGAAACTGAAATCAGAAATAGTTTATAAGTGGGAGATGGGACCAAATTGATGCTAGGCTCCTATCTGCTCATGAACACATCAAAACTACAACTAGTGCTTGCTTTGGCAGCACATATGGTAAAATTGGAATGATACAGAGAAGATTAGCATGGCCCCTCTGCAAGGATGACATGAAAATTCCTGAAGCATTCCATAGTTTTAGACAGCCTCTTCAATAAATGATTCTGGGGAAACTGGACAGCTACATGTAAGAGAATGAAACTAGAACACTTCCTAACACTACACACAAAGATAAATTCAAAATGTATTAAAGACCTATTCTAAGACCAGAAGCTAGAAAACTCTTTGAGGAAAACAAAGGCAGAACACTTGATGAGATAAATCAAAGCAAGATCCTCTATGACCCACCTCCTAGAGTAACAGAAACAAAAAACAAAAGTAAACAAGTGGGACCTGATTAAACTTAAAAGCTTTTGCACAGCAAAGGAAACTATAAGCAAGGTGAAAAGACAACCCTCAGAATAGGAGAAGATAATAGCAAATGAAATAACTGACAAAGGATTAATTTCCAAAATATACAAATAGCTCATACAACTCAGTACCAGAAAAACAACCAATCAAAAAGTGAGGGAAAGACCTAAACAGACATTGCTCCAAAGAAGACATACAGATGGCTAACAAACACATGAAAAGATGCTCAATATCGCTCATTACTAGACAAATGCAAATCAAAACTACAATAAGATATCACCTCACACCAGTCAGAATGGCCATCATCAAAAAGCCTACAAACAATAAATGCTGGAGAGGGTGTGGAGAAAAGGGAATGCTCTTACACTGTTGGTGGGAATGTAAATTGATATAACCACTATGGAAGACAGTATGGAGATTCCTTAAAAAAAACTAGAAATAAAGTTACCATATGGCCCAGCACTCCCACTCCTAGGCATATACCCTGAGAAAACCAAAATTGAAAAAGACACGTGTATCCCATTTTTCATTGCAGCACTAATGCAGAAATATCCCATTGTTCATTTACAACAGCTAAAACATGGACATGGAAGCAACCTAGGTGTCCATCAACAGATGAATGGATAAAGAAGTTGTGGTCCAACAGATGGAGAAATATACCATGTTCAGGCATTGGAAGAATCAATATTGTCAAAATGACTATACTACCCAAAGCAATCTATAGATTCAATGCAATCCCTATCAAGCTACCAATGGTATTTTTTCACAGAACTAGAACAAATAATTTCACAATTTGTATGGAAATACAAAAAACCTTGAATAGCCAAAGTAATCTTGAGAAAGAAGAATGGAACTAGAGGAATCAACCTGCCTGACGTCAGACTCTACTACAAAGCCACAGTCATCAAGACAGTATGGTACTGGCACAAAGACAGAAATATGTGTCAATGGAACAGAATTGAAAGCCCAGAGATAAATCCACGAACCTATGGACACCTTATCTTTGACAAAGGAGGCAAGGATATACAATGGAAAAAAGACAACCTTTTTAACAAGTGGTGTTGGGAAAACTGGTCAACCACTTGTAAAAGAATGAAACTAGAACACTCTCTAACACCATACACAAAAATAAACTCAAAATGGATTAAAGATCTAAATGTAAGACCAGAAACTATAAAACTCCTAGAGGAGAACATAGGCAAAACACTCTCTGACATAAATCACAGCAGGATCCTCTATGACCCACCTCCCAGAATATTGGAAATAAAAGCAAAAATAAACAAATGGGACCTAATGAAACTTAAAAGCTTTTGCACAACAAAGGAAACTATAAGCAAGGTGAAAAGACAGCCCTCAGATTGGAAATAATATATTGGAGAAATAATAATATTGGAGAAAATAATAGCAAATGAAGCAACAGACAAACGATTAATCTCAAAAATATACAAGCAACTCCTGAAGCTCAATTCCAGAAAAATAAATGATCCAATCAAAAAATGGGCTAAAGAACTAAACAGACATTTCTCCAAAGAAGACATACAGATGGCTAACAAACACATGAAAAGATGCTCAACATCACTCATTATCAGAGAAATGCAAATCAAAACCACAATGAGGTACCATTACACGCCAGTCAGGATGGCTGCTATCCAAAAGTCTACAAGCAATAAATGCTGGAGAGGGTGTGGAGAAAAGGGAACCCTCTTATACTGTTGGTGGAAATGCAAACTGGTACAGCCGCTATGGAGAACAGTGTGGAGATTTCTTTAAAAACTGGAAATAGAACTACCATATGACCCAGCAATACCACTCCTGGGCATACACACCGAGGAAACCAGATCTGAAAGAGACACGTGCACCCCAATGTTCATTGCAGCACTGTTTATAATAGCCAGGACATGGAAGCAACCTAGATGCCCATCAGCAGACGAATGGATAAGGAAGCTGTGGTACATATACACCATGGAATATTACTCAGCCATTAAAAAGAATTCATTTGAATCAGTTCTAATGAGATGGATGAAACTGGAGCCCATTATACAGAGTGAAGTAAGCCAGAAAGATAAAGACCAATACAGTATACTAATGCATATATATGGAATTTAGAAAGATGGTAATGATAACCCTATATGCAAAACAGAAAAAGAGACACAGATGTACAGAACAGACTTTTGGACTCTGTGGGAGAAGGCGAGGGGGGGATGTTTTGAGAGAACAGCATTGAAACATGTATATTATTTAGGGTGAAACAGATCACCAGCCCAGGTTGGATGCATCAGACAAGTGCTCAGGGTTGATGCACTGGGAAGACCCAGAGGGATCGGGTGGAGAGGGAGGTGGGAGGGGGGATCGGGATGGGGAATACATGTAACTCTATGGCTGATTCATGTCAATGTATGACAAAAACCACTACAATACTATAAAGTAATTAGCCTCCACCTAATAAAAATAAATGGAAAAAAAAAAGAAGTTATGGTTCATATACATAATGGAATATTACTCAGCCATAAAAAGGAACACATTTGAGTCCATTGTAATGAGGTGGATGAACCTACTAGACCCTATTATACAGAGTGAAGTAAGTCAGTAAGAGAAAGATAAATATCATATTCTAATGCATATATACAGAATTTAGAAAAATGGTACTGAAGAATTTATTTGCAGGGCAACAATGGAGAAACAGACATAGAGAATAGATTTATGGATATGGGGACAGGGGAAGACAGGCTGAGATATATGGAGAGAGTAACATGGAAACTTACATTACCATATGTAAAATAGATAGCCATCGGGAATTTGCTGTATGGCTCAAACAGGAAACTCACACAGGGGCTCTGTATCAACCTAGATGGGTGGGATGGGGTGGGAGATGGGAAGGAGGTTCAAAAAGGAGGGGATATATGTATACCCATGGCTGATTCATGCTGAAGTTTGACAGAAAATAAGAAAATTCTGTAAAGCAATTATCTTTCAACTAAAAAATAAATTAATTTTTTAAAAAACTACACATAGAATGTGTGGGGACTAGCAGGACAACCAAGGCTATAAGGGAAGATCCACACACTGAGTTTGGTAGGAAGGGAGGAGAAGTGATGTGGTCGGGACCCAAACCCCACACCCCACACTCATACCGTGACACAGAAGAGGAGGGAAATAGCACAGGCTCAGGGTTCTCCCCCTGCAGAGCGATGGGCTCAAGCCACATACTAGACATTACATCAGTGGAAAGACAAGCCCCTTTAGCAGGTTTGAAAATCAGTGGGACTTACCAGAGGACTGTAAGAAGCCGAGACTCTGCTCTTAAACAGCACACACATATTCGTTTTTACACCCAGTCACAGAGACAGCAGACTGAGTACTGCCCGGAGTTCCTGCTGACTTGCCAGGAACACCCTAGGGCAACCCCCAGCCTGTCCCAGACTCCCACTCCAGCCCCTCTTGCTCTAGCGCTGCTCCTCACTAAGGCAGAGGCAGCTGTAGTGTGACACCAACCCCGCCATCCCTGATGCAGCCTCTAACTAATGCACACACATCAGGGGAAAAGTGAAACTATCACGGAAGTGCAGCCCCAAACCCTTAAGCCCTAGTCACATCCCAAACCATGGCTTCCCTGCTGGCTCAGCTGGTAAAGAATCCGCCTGCAATGTGGGAGGCCTGGGTTTGATCCCTGGGTTGGGAAGATCCCCTGGAAAAGGAAAAAGCTACCCACTCCAGTATTCGGGCCTGGAGAATTCCATGGACACAACTGAGCGACTTTCACTTTCACACCCCAAACCAAGGCCGAGAATGCCATCACACAACCAACTAGCTGAGGTCTCCTACTCAAGCCCTCCTGTCCCACCCCTGGCCCCCATAGGCAGTGACAACCATTGAGCACAGGAAAAGCCCCTATTTACACCAGGCTCTAGCTCTAGCCCCACCAACTCCAGCTCTACTTTCCACTGATGCAATGATGACCAGCACACACCAGGGGAAAACATGGTTCGTGCTTACCTTTGATGCAACTCCAAATGCATAGGATACAGGCAAAGTTGACAAGGACACACCTTCAAGCCAGGACAGGCAACTGTTTCACCTAACTTCATAGAAAGAGAGAGAAAGTTAAACAAAATGAGAAGACAAAAGACTATGCTTCAAACAAAGAACAAGAAAAAATAATCTTGAGAAAAGCCTTAATGAAACCGAAATAAATAATTTACCAGATAAAGAGTTCAAAGCAATAGTAATAAGAAAGCTAACGGAACTGGAGAAAAGAAACAAGTTAATGTCTCTGATGAATATAAATGCAAACATTCTCTGCACAATATTGGCAAGCCAAATTCAACTCTATGTAGAAAGGATCATACACTGTGATCAAGCGGGATTTATTCAAGAGATGCAAGGATGGTTCAAAATCTGCAAACCAATGTGATAAAAGAAGGAAAAAAATACAGTCATCTCAATAGACACGAAAAAGGGCATTTGACAAATTTCAACATCCACTAGTGATAAAAACTCTCATTAAAGTTGATGTATAGGAAAATAGAGATAGCATACAGCGGCAGAAATACTAACTTAAAGATTGGATTCTGAATTCAAACTTAATCTCACTGAGCTGAAACATAATTAGAATACAAGCTATGTCATAACAACAACTCTATCAATTGAAGCAATTCATGAATTTTACTGTTGAACATTTCCATGTATGCCTTCTTTTTACTATATATTTGACATACTCTCTTCTCTTCTCTCAAAATAGATGACATCATTTTAAATAATCTTGAGATTACAGCTACTGAGATCTTTTAATTTTCTATGTTGGTATTTTTCTGTTTAAATCACTTCCTCCCTGCATCATTGGTGAGGGAAGTTACTTACCCTAGGCTTACACAGATGGCCATAAGACATTCAACTCTAGATAGATGATATGAGCAACAGTTATTTGTCACGTAAAGGCTTGATCCAGAGGAGGAGACACTACGCAGGGCCATAGGGCAGTTTTACTTAAGAACAGGATAAAATGGACAACCCGGGCTGTGGAAGCAGATTTTGTAATATGGAGAGGGAGGGGAACCCCAAGTTTCCCACAAAATGATGCAATTGGTTTGTTTGAATAATTTGTGGGCTGACAGGGAAATGAAACCCCCTACTCAGAGATAAGCAGGAACTGCACTTGGTTTCTTTGATATGGAGAGTTGTTTGGCTGGAAGGTTTTATCTTCGGAAGCAAAGTAGGGAGGGGTACTTGGATTGGACAATGCAAGTCTCTTCCAACTTCCCCCAGATGTCAAGGCAACACATAATACTAATTTTAGGTCTGATACCACACTTAAATATATAATTGTAACTAAAAAACACAAATTCTACAAATTCACCAGGCATAATTTTAGTGTCTATCACCTGTGAAATTTCTTAGATATTCTCTCTCTTAAGGGAAAACTACATCCTCTGATCAATTTTACCTACAGCAATAGGGGAATTATTGGTCCCTTACATCCCTGACAGAGACTCAGTCTTGTAACTGTCCCTCTGTACCCAAGAAAGCAGCTACTATTTTGTTAACTCAGCATGTCAACTCTGTTTTGTAGCTAAAGATGACTCTTATCCCATAGGTGTGATATGTTTACAACACTAATGAGGGTATACACTTGGCTTCAATACAGCTCTGGGGATGTTCCAAATGGAACATCATCAGCTACCATTTCATTCTTATTGCAAGATTTCGAAGCACTTAAGCCTCATGCTTCTTGAAAATTATTCTTGGAAACAGTTTGCCCTCTGATACAAGGAAATTTATGCTTGTGAACTGTGATGTTGGAGAAGACTTGAGAGTCCCTTGGACTGCATGGAGATCAAACCAGTCAATCCTAAAGAAAATCAGTCCTGACTATTAACTGGAGGGACTGATGCTGAAGCTGAAGCTCTAATACATTGGCCAGCTGATGAGAAGAACTGACTCACTGGAAAAGACCCAGATGCTGGGAGGGATTGGGGGCAGGAGGAGAAGGGGACAACAGAGGATGAGATGGTTGGATGGCATCACCAACTCAATGGACATGAGTTTGAGCAGGCTCCAGGAGTTGGTGATGGACAGGGAAGCCTGGTATGCTACAGTCCATGGGGTCACAAAGAGTCGGACACAACTGAGTGACTGAACTGACTGACAAGGGAAACAAGGACCAACACTACCTCTGCGATGACTGTGTTGGGAAGATGCTTGAAATCCCACTAGGCACACTGAACAGATAAGAGTAATTTATCCATAACCACTAAATAAGTGCTTTGAATATGACTGAAAGGTTTAGTTTCTTTATCCAGAATAAACAAATAAATAAATAAAATAATAATATTTTATTTATCCAGAATAAATAAAAAAATAAATATCCAAAATATTACTCACATTGTTCCTGTTCATTGTACAAAAGTAAATAATCCCTCCCAAATGATCTCAAATTCTTAAATCTTAAAAACCTGAATTGATGAGATTTCACTCTATATCGGAAGTTTTTTAAATCCTATAAAAAAGGCCTGGTTAATAAATGTCCCATAGCCAGAGGGAATTCAACATGGAATCTCTCTCAAATATTGTTAATAACATAAACAAAGCTACATTTCTTTACTCAAAATGTAGCTTTATATAAGAGGGCCTATCGAGGGGCACAAGATTTTAGAAGAGTACAAGCATATGAAACATCATCCATTCTCGCTTTAAATACCAAAATGCCAAAATCATTCAACTCTAGGAATGCTATCAAAAGTCAGAAACTTCAAGTCAATGAGCTGGATGCCTGTTAAGGAGTACGGGGGGAGGAAATGAACACAAGAGGAACTATAATCAGGAATCAGCTGGCTGAACACATCTAATACCAGCTTTCAGAGTCAGAGCTACAAAGATTATTTACAGTAAGGTGCACCTGCTCTACAAGCAAAAGCCTGTGATGGTTTTCTGACCTCCCCAGTTGGGTCATGCCAACATACCAAAACAGATCTTAGTCTCCAAACCCTTTAAAAAAAATGAATTTCTAAGCACTTGTGCTTCATCTGTGCTTCTCGACTTTCTTCCCTCCTGAAATTCCATTTGTTAAAGTCTGAAAGGTAATTTAATGGTGTATAACTTTTGATTTATGGTTTTCCCCTCCTTCCTTGACACACAACTAGTACTTCTCATTTATTTCTACTACAAAATAAATCATGGAATTCCAAGAGAACTCTATCCACAGTTGGTCATTTTTAAAATCTCTGATTGGTTGCTACTGAGAAGTAAGACAAAACATCTAAAGACAATCAAGTCTTGTAGGGATGAGAAACAATTGAATAGCAAACTCATGGGCCAATAGTCAAATGATTTCTATAACTAGGCAAAGCTGGTATAGAAAAGTTTGTTTCAGGTAGCCTTTGGTCCTTTCTTGTATTCCCCTCTTTACAGCACTTTTCTTTTATCACCTCCTCTACTCCTGACTCCCCATTCATCACTTTTCATAAAATGGGATAATTTTCATAAGAATACCTAGTGTGTGGTCAGATTATAACACTCAATAACTTTCCTCTTTGCTTTGCCGTGTACACACATATAAGATGAAATCTAATAAATTTATTTACATCAAGATATCAGTGACTTAAAAGTTCCGCCTTTGTAGCAGATGTGTTCTGTTTAAGTCTCCCATGTACCTCTTCTCCCTCTTACATCAGTTAAATGTCTACTGACTTCACGAAATTTCCCTTGCTCTTTTTCATATGTTCTTGGTAGGGCTGCCAACCATAGCATATCACCCTTGCTAGGCTAGGGTGGGCCAGTGGTCTATGGCAAATTGACTGGATTCTGCCTCCCTGTTATTAATCTAGAGCAGAAATTCTAAAGGGCAGAAAATCAATTGGCACCAAATTACTCATTGCTAGAAGCCAGAGAGAAATTCCACACTTTCTGCAGTTGACGACATCAACTGTCTTAGCTCTCTGCTCTTTCTGAGCAAGGGTTGTTCACCTGTCTTCTATTCACTTCAGTTTCCTCACAATATCGTGTCTTTTGCTTCAGTTTCCAAGCATACACCCAAAGACACTTTAACTCACCCTTCCCCAGATGAGGAAGTAGAGAAGAGCTTGCCTTTCTCAAGAGAGATCTAAAAGTCAAGATAAGCATTCATCATCAAGGGAAAAAAAAGAGATAAAAGTGGACAGAAATTTGGGCTGAAGAGTGAAGTTCACATTCCTTGACTGATACTGTATCCCTGATTTTTTGTGTTTATATGTGAACTGCATTAAAAATTTGCAAAGATTTTACAATGTATGTAATTCTATAGTCCTCAAACGTTCCTTTCATTCAGGGGCTCTACATTTCCCCTGGGGCCTCAGAGTCTCTGCTGAGTTTTCCACTTCTGGTCGGCTAATGAGGCAAAGAGAGAAGGTGAGGATCACATATGCTGAAGAGACAATCCTGAGAGTGGCAAACACCGTTTCCACACACATTCTGTATGAAAGAATTAAGTTACATGGTCTTACCTACGTGCACTCAGATTGGGAAGATAGCTGAGATGTGTGTTCAGGAGGAAAAAGAAGTTTATGAATTTGAAGCTAGCTATCTGCCACAACTTCACCCATTTCATAGTCTAGCAATATGATATAAGCATTGTGCTCGTAAAAGCTATAGTTTGTGGTTAAACAATACTTCAGTTTTTATTTTTAAATTTTTCATCAACAGGTGAAATATAAAATTTCTATAACAGAGAATTTTAGAAGTTGCCTAGTTTCGTTGCTCCTCATTCTTCCCTTCACGCATATAGCCTTTTGGTTATTTTCTCTATGATTCAGCTACCATATTTACGGCCTTACTTGTTGAAAAGAATAAGCTGTTTCCTATGTATTGCCCAGGTGGACAGATATGATAAGTAAAATAAGTAAAGGGGTAAGTAAATATGTGTTATCTCAACAAGTTCCTGTAAAGGTTCCCTTTGGCCATCAGTATCTATAACCTACCTCTGTGACACTGGAATAAGCCCTTAAAAAAGAATCTTCAGTCCTTGTCCATGCACATGTCCATAGCAGAGAACAATTAAAGAATTGCTTAAAACTTGGTTTCATTCATTCTTCTTAAATAAAATTAAGCATTCTCTGTGTATGTGTCTATCTCTCCCTGTGTGTCTCTCTGTAGATGGATGGATAGATAGATAGATAGATTATATAGATGGAGGGAATCTCTCTCTGTCTTGGATTAAGAATAAGTAAAAATCAAATTTCTTGTTTGAAAGGTTACCTGAGCAAAAAATTGGTTATGAATTTAAGTCACTACATTTTGGGATGAATTGTCACACAGAAGAAACTAAATGAGAGCTTTTTTCATCTGTATGCACATACAGATGAGATCATTTATGTAAGTTTTATAAACTCATGAAATAATGCTAAATATTATGATGCATAAGGACCTATATGGCAGAATTATACAACACAGATAAAGATTTATAAGTGAAGTTCAAGATCGTGGTTTGCACTAAAATGAAAGAAGGGGAATACAGGAAAGAAGGGGAAATGGAGCAATTTTAAGTTTACCTACAGAGGTTTCTTTTTTTCCCTAAAAAGTAAAAGAACTTTCCAGAAGAAAACATAGGATAAAATCTTCATAAGGCAGGACACAGACAGGACACAGACAGACAGGACAGGACACAGGACACAGAGGACAGACAGGACACAAAACTTAAAGGCCATAAAGAGTTAAACTGGATTTCCAAGTTTAAACTACCTGCTGTTTGTAAAACATTACTAAGATAAAGGAAAATCAGGGGAAAAAATATTTACAATGCATGTATCTAACAAAAGACTTGGATCCAGAATGTATGCCTTCAAAATTATGACAAATAATCCTGTTTTTAATGGATGATGAAAAACTGTATGATAAAATGCTCAGCATCATTAGTCATCAGGGAAATGGAAATTAAAGCCACAATAAAATAGCTCCAACAATGAGAAATACATATAATTAAATATGCTGAAAACCACAAGTACTATGTGAGCATATAGAGCAACTGGAACTCTAATACATGCCTGGTGAGACTGGGAATGGGTACCACCACTTTGTATAAATTCATGACAGCTCCTTTTAAAGTTGACCTCTTATCATATATCCCGGAAATTCTCCTTTACCATCTGAGCCACCAGGGAAAATGCGGCTCCCTCAAAACAAACAAACACGCCTATGTCTGCACAAATATGTGTAAATGAATGTCCACACACATGTAGCCTTACTTATAAGAGTCAAAACCAGAAAACAAATACCCATGAACAGAGGGATGCATAAATAAATTTTAAAATATCCATATAACTGAACACTACTTAAAAATTAAAAAATGCATTTAACTGATAAATGCAACAATATGGATGAATCTCAAAAACATGCTGAACAAAGTAAGTCAGATACAAGCAAGTCATAATGTATGATTTAATCTAGCTAAAATTCTAGAATACAAATAAACAGATTAGAAAACTGGAGTGGGGAATTTGACCAAGAAAGTACAGAGGAAACTTTTAGAGGTAATAGACATGCACTTTTTCTCGACTATGTGGTGGTTACACAGATATATACCTTTAGCAAAATTCATCAAACTAGATGATCAGAGTAGGTGCATTTTATTATGTATAAGTCATACCTCAATAAAGTTGTGTTTTAATGTGAAAGTCACTCAGCCATGTCCGCCTCTTTGCAACACCATGGACTGTAGCCTCTGTCCACAGGATTCTCTAGGCCAGAATACTGGAGAGGGTTGCCACTCCCTTCTCCAGGGGATCTTCCCAACCCTGGGATCGAACTCGCAACTGCTGCATTGCAGGAGGATTCTTTACCATCTGAGCCACCAGGAAAAATGTGAAAAATGTCAATGCTTAATTCTGAATTTTGAGTGCTATATTATTTAGTGTCCCAGCAAGAAGCATGGCAACCTAACCTGGGATTTGAAGAAACTTTAAGGAAGGGAATATTAAAAGACGTATGGGCAGAAACAAGGAAGCCAAGTGGTTTATTGAAGAATTCAGGGACTTGCAACAACAGGCCAACACAGGGAGAGGAATCTGAGTTATCTGAATCCAAATGAGCATTACAAGTGCCAAACATAACCTCTCCGGTCCTCTCAGACACAGGAAGGAGGTAAGAAAGAACACAAATATTTGGATTTCTTAACACTATTAGAGAAGAGGTAATAGGTAGCAGTGACCAGAGATAAGACTAAATAGTTTTTTTTTTTTTAAGAGGGAAGAAGACGGGTATGAATCTATAGGGCTTTATAAGCCAAAATAAGGAGTTTGGTCTTTAACCTGAATTCACTTAAGAGTTTCATGTTTAAAAAAATGCAGGAAGATAATTCCGTTTTTAAAGATTACTCTGATTTTTCTTTCTTAGATTCTAAAAATGGAATTGCTACTAGACAGGAATTTTTTCTTAGAGTATATATTGTACAAGTTTGATTCTTTTTCATTTTAATTGGAGGCTAATTACTTTACAATATTGTGGTGGTTTTGTAAAATGGTATTAAACAACTTTTGCATATGAAAAAAGAGTATATACCATAGCATTATTAATAATAGCAGTAAATTGTTATTATATATAAACTTCTGGTGAAATATCTTCTAGTTGCTTCAACTGTTTTTCTCCAGCTTAGTCTTTGTTTTTTAATTTGATTAAAACTACTGAGTATTTATTTTCACAATTTAATTTGCTTCCCATTTGGAGATATTATTTTCAGAAACATTTTCTTTTTCATTGACTTTTTAAAATATCACCCTTTAATTCATCTGAAGTTAACTTTAGACTGTCGTAAAATATGACAGCTATGATTACGACTATGTAGCAAAGAAGACTTAGCAGTTCCTACTGTGTCTTGTACATAATGGGCCTCAATGGTGATATAAGTATTTGTCAGAGCCAATGATTATAACAATTTGCCCACGTACTTTCATGTTGTAGGCATCACTTTTATCATTAGTTACACTGGAGTATTCAGCCCAGTGTTACAATAACAAGATGCAGTCATTTTTCATTAATTTTTCAAATTCTGTAATCTATTAATCATGATCAACCATCTAAAGTTAACTTTTAAGATAATGAGCTACTTTAAATTTTTAATTGATTCATGAGTCATCTGTGAATTTTTAAGGGCAATAAGTGAGTTTTATTGCCCTAAATACCAAAAAGAAACATGCTACTCAGAATGTCTCCTCACTTACCTGGAAAGGAACACCTTGGCAAATTATTTAACCAATGCCATTGTCCAATCCCATGTTTTCACAGCTCAGAATCTTTTGTTCAAGAACATGGGAAAATAAGGACTTCCCTGGTGGTGCAGCGGCTAAGATTGTGCTCCCAGTGAAGAACCCAGGAAAATAACCCCAGTGGAGACATTTGTGGCAAAATGACAGAGAGAAACTCTTTCTCCAGGACACCTCTGCTCTTCATTATTTAGCAGCAACAAACATGAACACGAACCAGAGAAGTGCCTGGAACCAAATTTAGACTAAATGAAAAAAATAAACATATCTTGGCATCATCAGTAGCTATATCTTAATTCTCATCCAACTCACCATATCTCTAGACCATAAAGTTTCTGCCTAGCATAGTGGGGAGCCCCACCATTCCAGCTAACGCAGCAAAGCCATACAGGAAAGAGGAGACCAGAGTGTCTGGGAGTAGGTGGGTTTTTAGGGAGGAAGCCACAATCACTGGGTGAGAAAGAAGCTTGGAGAAAGCAAATCTCGAATGTCCATCCTTTTAGAATAAACACTCAGATTTACGTTATCTCTAAGAACTGGGGGACTATGGTATTGAAAAAAAGAAAGGAAAGATTCTGGGCTGTTAAACCAGTGAATGACCAAGTGCTGAATCGGGCAGAGAGACAGCACTTGAACATGTCTCCAGAAAGCTCAAATGTAATAGTCCAGATGTGCAGGCACCTCCAGCACCTGCCGTGTATGTACAGTGGGGACAGGCAAGAATGGGGAGGTGATCCTCAGCAGCATCTCAACATCCCTTATAAGGATGTGGGAAGTGTTTCTGCAGGCAGAGAAGAAGCCCAGTGGATACCAACCTTTGATGCTCCTCAATACCATCCCCAAACACAACTCATTCCCATCACATCTGCTGTTATTAGAAGCAGCCATTCCCAAGAGGGTGCGTTTCCTGCCCCTCTCTACAAACAGCATTGCAGAATATTGTTGTAGCCATTTCTAAAAACCATGCAAAACATTTATTCAGTGTATATATTTCAGCTTTGGATGGATAATACATTCAACATAGTGCAAAAAGTAAACAATACCAAAGGCTATACAATGAAAAGTAAGTCTTCCTCCACTGCCGATCCCCAAGCTCCCTCCCCAACACTGCTGCAATTACCTATTTCATGAGCATCCGCCTGGGGATATTCTAATATAACATCACATATTATAGAAATATACTTTTCTTTAAATGAATAGTAGTATTTGTACAGATAAATTGAAGCACTCTCTCATTTTGTTTTCAGCTGGCTAGGATTCCATCTTATGGCTCTACCACATTATATATCAGTTCAGTGTGTTAGTCACTCAGTAGTGTCCGACTCTTTGCAACTCCATGGACTGTAGCCTGCCAGGCTCCTCTGTCCATGGGATTTTCCAGGCAAAAATACTGGAGGGGGTTGCCATTTCCTCCTTCAGGGGATATTCCTGACTCAGGGATTGAAACTGGGTCTCCCTCATTACAGGCAGATTCTTTACTGTCGGACCCACCAGGGGAGCCCTGTTATAACCAGTTCCTATCCAACTTTTGTTTTCAAACAACAGCTCTCACAGCCAAGGCTACAGTGGATATCTGGGTGGATTCATCATTTGGTAACTGTGTGAATAAATATGTAGGACAGAATTTCAGGGTTAAAATGACTATATTTGTAATTTTTGTCACAGATCATTTGGAGGGCAACCAATATCTGAGTATAGCTATTAATACTTGCATATCTTTTAGCCACATCTCCTGGTTTCCATTTCTACTTCTGCCCCTTACTTTCATCGCAACTAAGCAAGTTAGTTCTTTCTAGATCTGTTTCACCACCTGCAAACAGGAATAAGAATTGTACTTGCTCTAGAGGATCATTGTGAGGAGCTGGTTAATTAACATATATAAAGCTCAGGACAACACCTGACACAAGATAAGCACTCAAAAAAATGGTAATTCTTATTATTGTTCTATTATTAATTCTGTTCACATAGAATATAAGTTTGCATTATAGAATTTTTTCACCTTTGCTAATCTAATAGCATTTTCACCTAAATCACTGTGGTTTTAATTTATCTTTATTTTCTATCTTGTAAAGTACTTAAGTATGCTTTCATAAGTTTGAGTCATCTATAATTTCTTTCTCTGAACTATCTTATGATTTTTGCACTTATTTTTATTGGATTATTATTACTTTATTAATGAATAAAAGTATCTAATTAAGGAAATTAGCTTTTTGCCTATGATATGTTATTAAATTTTTCTAAATTTGTGATTTTTATTTTACTTATGGCTATTTTTCCATGGAAGTGTTATTTTCAGTCAAATTTACAGAAAAGTTCTTGAATGACTTCTAGTTTTATATGACATTTACAAATGCTTTCTTCTTTCAAAAATATTTTATTTTAGATATGTTTTAACATAATATTTTTATGATAATTTTTTTACATTCAAATCTTGGCTCCATGTGAAATTAGAGTGGGAGCCAGTTTTATTTTTTTCCAGATGGCCATGCAGTTGTCTCAGCACCATTTGTTGAATAATTCATCTTTTCCCCCTGATTTTTCAATACCACCTTTAACACACACCAAATCACAAATATATTGACCCCATATCTGGACATCTTACTGTTTTATTGAACTACACATTATTTATACAAGTACCAATATCAGCCTTTAAATTATTATATAGCTATAATACATTCAATATCCTGTAGGACTAATTATCCTGTGAGAACATTCAAAAAGCAATAATTTTTATTTGTTTCTTTAGAAATTCCCTAAAATTTACTGCTTATTTTAACATAAGAAAGTTAGAACAGTTTTTGTAGTTCATATAAAAATCTCTTAGTGTAATTATTAAGGAGAATTTTAAACACAGATTCATGAGAGAGGCTAGACATCATAACAATATTTATGATAATAGCATCATAATGATATTTATCTAAGAAAATAGTTTTCTATTTGAGTGTTCTTGGAGAACTCAATAGTATTCTAAATTTTCATTCACATAGTTGCTTTACATTTCTTAAATTTATTGCTAGGTATTCAATCTCTTTGTGGCTGTGGTTAATAGGTGCTTCCCTTCAATTATACTTTCTATTATGTTTTAGTTTGTATATAGGAAGACAGTTTTTTCTTAATATACTAACCACTTCACTGAAATTTCTTATTGCTATAATAGATTTGTTAGGTGAATCACTTAGATTTTTAATCCATACAACCATATTACCTGCCAATATTTTGTCTTTTCTGTCATAACTTTTACATTTATTTATTTTCCTTAATTTTGTTGCATTAGCTATACTTCATTCAAGAATGATAGCATAATGAACATTTTCTTTTGTTCCTGAATGTAAAGGAATGGTTTCTAGATGTTCTAGATGCTGCTCTTTTTAAAATATGGAACAAAATTATATTTTTATTATGTTAAGAATATTTGTTAGTATATTGCATTGTATTATCAAGAGTTTCTTATCAAGAATGGAAAATGAATTATATCAAATGCTTCTTTAGCAAAAAAGAGATGATCACATGTTTTATCCTTTTATTTATTAATTTGGTGATTTATAGTATTACATATTTTGATGTTGACTTATTCTTACACTCAATAGTCCTTAACTCAACAGCAATCTTTACTGACTCTGGGATTCTAATATTTCATATTTGTTCTATTCTTGAGGGGTTTTGTCAGGATATTGACTAGGGGAAAAACTCCCCAAACTCTATAATGTATTAAAAAACACCAGTGCCCTAATAAGGACCTACTGTAAAGCACAGGGAACTCTTAATATTCTGTAATGGCCTATATGGGAAAAGACTCTTTTAAAAAGTGGAGATATATGTATATATACACATATATAATATATATATACACACATATATATACATATATATACACACACACATATATATAAACATATATAATATCTATAACTGATTCACTTTGTTATATAGCAGAAACAAATGCAATATTGTAAATCAACTATATTCCAATAAAAACTTTTAAAAATAAAACTGTAAAAACTAGGAGGGGGTGAAGAGTACACTTTATTTCTTAAGTTACTATTTTTTCCAAATTGAATGCATATAAGTAAAAGCTATGTCCCTTAAGAAAATTAAGATGAATCCTCCAAGTAGCATTGGAGGAGGAATGTCTATGGGAGGAAGAATCACTGTGAATCTCCATGTACTCAGATTCACCTTCCTCTGGAAATTTCCCAACAATCCCCTTTGCCAGCAGTGCTTCACCAGGAAAGATGTTATTTTCTCTTCCAAAGCTCTGCCCAGATGATTATATAAGAATGTTAGGGCTTTTTTTTTTTCAATCTCCTAATCATGAACACAATAAAGCAGAATTAGTCAAATAAATTTTTAATAAGAATTGAAGATTAACAAAAGGAAAATAAAGTTAGTGAGTTGCACACACCTAGCTCTCCTGGCTTATGGATGCACTTTGTTCTCAGGAGCTGTCAGGTTGATTCTCATCCTTGTGGGCCACTGAAGGGAAAAGAACACCTCAAGGGATTTTCACATTTTAATCTGAAATCCTCATTCTTAAATTCCTTCTTCCACTTGTTTCCATGCTATTTCCATCTTGAATGATCTCACATGCCAAAGGAGAAGCCCCACACTATGAAGGTCATTTGCTCACTAGCCCTCTTCCTCAAAGGAAGGATACCAGGAAGAACAAAAACATCAAAAAATAAGATGGGAGGGGACATTCAAGAAGTGATTTAAAATATATCTTTTGAAATAATTCTAATTCACTTATGGCTTGGCATTTGTAAAATGACTGTACCTATTTCACTTAAATTGGCTTTTATCCTTTCTGGAAATTAAGGAGGAATCATTATTGGAGGAGGAGGAATACAAAATGTTACAAAAGAAAGGCTATGGCATTCCACCAGTGTTACAGTAAAGCTCTTTTTACTACACTCTTGCACTGTTGCACACATCAGTGTGATTCCACAATACCCAGCAACATCCTAACTGATGCTGCTAAAACTATTGGTGATGACCTACATCACTATCAAGTCCCAAGGAGTGACACCTTAAGCTCAGTGTTTCAGTTAGCCTTCCAACCAGTTCCCCATAGTCATCAAAACAGACTCGCTCCATGTTACTCTACCCAAGAAAAATCTCAGCATGCCAAGAGAAGGTTTTTTTTTTTCCTTTTCAAAAGTGTAGCTATTGAGAATAAAATGCAGTGATGTGAAGTGCCAGTTTTCAAAAACAAATATACTGCTATAAAGAACAGTCCAAAAAGAGCAGTGGCACAAAGAAAAATAAGTCTTGCTTCACTTTTCTCGGTTTGCGGTAATATGAATGAGGAGGAGAGAATGAAGTTATATAAAGAAACAGGGGTGTGGTCGAGGGAGGTGGGCATATTACACAACTGCACTAAACTATTCAACCCTTACTTAACAGGTGGCACCTTGTCTTGTCTTGTGCTCATCCTCGGTCATGTTTGACTCTTTGTGACCCCATGGACTGTAGCTCCTCTGTCCACGGGGTTTTTCAGGCAAAAATACTGGAGTGAGTTGCCATTTCCCTCACCACAGGGTCTTCCCAACCTAAGGATTGAACCCAAGTCTTCTGGTCTCCTGCATTGCAGGTGGGTTCTTTACCCATTGAGCCATCTGGGAAGCCCCCAATAGGTGGCATATTTACATTGCGAAGTATGTGCAATATGACATTTATATTATTTTAGCTCAGGTGATATAACAAAACACCATAGACTGCGTGGCTTAAACAACAGAAATTCATAATGGTTCTAGAGGCTGGAAAGTCCAAGATCAGGGTGCCAACAGAGTTGGTGTCTGATGAGGACCCTCTTCCTAGTTTGCAGATGGCTGCCTTCTTGCTGTTTCCTCACATGACAGAGAGAGTTCACGTCACTTCCTCCTTTTATAAGGACACTAATCCTACCATGAGGGCCCCATCTTCATGATCTGACATAACTCTAATCATTTCCCAAGGGCCCCACCTCCAAATACTATTGCATTGTGAATTTATGGCTTTAACATATGAATGAAGATAGGGTGGACACAACCATTCATTCATTCCATGAAGTAAAGTGAAGTCGCTCAGTCATGTCTGACTCTTTGCAACCCCATGGACTATAGCTTACAAGGCTCCTCTGTCCATGGAATTTTCCAGGCAAGAGTATTGGAATGGGCTGCCATTTCCTTCTCCAGGGGATCTTCCCAGCCCAGGAATCAAATTCAGGTCTCCCACATTGCAGACACTTTACCATCTGAGCCACCAGTGAAGCCCATTCAGTCCATAGCATATATGAAATATATATACTCACACAATTCTGCAAATGAGGAAATGGAATGAATAAACTATGAAATCACACCAGTGGCAAGTCCCTGGCCTCACTGACTATCCAATAAAAGATCCTCAACTTTTGGCATACATACAAAACTCAACAAAAAACTGATTTCCTCTGAGTGCAGGATCTAATATCTGAAAAATACTCATCAGCTAACATGAACCACTAAAAATGAATTACCTACAAATAAATCAGACCTATTAAATCACACCTAACAATCATCACAAGTGTTTAAGCTAAAACTGCCTCTATTCTTCATAGCTCAAACATCTCTGACATGAATATTAGTTGATTTCTTCCAGTTAATCTCTATAGTGTGGCTACATTATGTAGAAGAAAATTTTGCAGGCTGATCTAGCTGCAATATATTAGAATAACATGTTTCTTGGAAAACAAGTTCTAAATCCCACACAACTAATTTTAAAGAAAATCTTTATAATACAGATTCAATATAAATTAATGACCCTGAATTTTAGAACCTTTGGGTTCCTGAAATTGCACCATCTAAGCAAGCCTAGGACATGTGTGAGAATCTGCTGGAGAGAAAGAAAAGCACACCTTAGTTCCAAGTGAGTCACAGAGGATTGACATCTCTCTCAGTGTCTTCTAGCCAAAAAATTTTTAACCAATTTTAAGCGGCAAGAGACAATGCCTAAGTTATATATGATACATCAGAAAATTATTTTTTAATGAAAAAGAACAGATGGTAAAAACAAAATTATTTGGGACCTTGTCATACGTGTAAGTACAAAAATAACAACATGCTTTGAACAATTTATTTGTGCATGAGCATTGTCAAATCTGTGGGATAAGAAAAGGGTATTTTCTCACTTTGACTTAACAAATGAGTTCAGAGACATTAAGTGAGTTTCCCAAACAGTCATAGAGCCATGGTGATCTTAGATTAACAAGACTGACATGTGTATCCTAAGTCCAGTATTCTCAGGTCACTACTGCAGCAATGACCAAAGTCAAGAGAAGGAATTGAGCACTAAGACAATGCTAGATGTTTTTGGAAGTGAGTGAAATCTTATTTTACTGAAATTAGGCAAGAAAATCAGTACAGAGAAGGACAAGTGAGAAAGAGGTGTGATAACCTGGTAATCTAAAAGAAGTATCAAGGAAATGATGGGACTCTAGCAAAGTTCAAATACAGATAACAAAAGAGGGAGAGCTTTAGGCCATCATATGTAACTGCTTGTCTGATTTAAGTGAATGCTTAACTTCAACTCAACGAAACTTTATATTTTACTTCCATTACTATTCTGTGTAACCCCAAAAAGAAGCAAATGTTCTGAAAATACCAAAAGTAAAAGATAATTGCCAGTAGTTGCACTATCCAGTAACAGAAGACTGAACTAACCACTCTACCATAAATAACTAGAAGAGTGGACAAAATATTGAAACCACTGTTTTCAGAATTGGGAAATAGGCAGAAAATAACTATAATCCTTGAAATTAGATTAGAGAGGGAAAAAATAGGTAAGCCAGACAAGCATCTCAGCTTTCTGCCTGAAAGCACTTTCTAAATTATTAACCCACAGAGGAGAAATGGAAGCAGTTTTCCAAGAGAAACAGAACCAGAAATACTGAGATGATAAAATTATTAGATAAGAACTACAAAGGAAAATATAGTGACTCTCCTTGAAAAAGGACGAATGGATGTTTCCAAACTGAAAGAAAGGAAAAGGGCAGAAAAAAAAAAAAAGGAACAGCCACAGGAATCTCTTGGACAAAATTAAGAAATATTGTAAGTGTAAGAGGAGTTTCAGGAAAAGGAAGGAACAGGAAAATATTTGAAGACAACTGACAAAATTTTTTCAGATCTAATGAAAATATAAACCTACAGACCCAAGAATCTCAACAAACTTAAAGCAGGATAAACACAAAGAAAACCACATGAAATCACATCATAAACAAACTACTTATAGCTAGTGATAATGAGAAAATAAATAATATTTAATCAGGCATTTTAATAGCTGATTAAAAAATCAATGAACAGAACCCTACTAAAATAGACAAATCTGTACAACTGCTGCTGCTGCTGCTGCTGCTGCTAAGTCACTTCAGTCGTGTCCGACTCTATGTGACCCCATAGATGGCAGCCCACCAGGCTCCGCCATCCCTGGGATTCTCCAGGCAAGAACACTGGAGTGGGTTGCCATGATAATCAGACACAATTTTGCTAATATAACTGGAAGCAGTTTGGTCTATAAAATTTTCATTTTATGTTGCCTTGATGTAGATTACTAGAACATGAATGCATAAAAATAAAGATTCTGGCTTTACCTTTCAAGACTTCATGGAATTCAACCAACCAAAACTTCAGAGGTATCTTGTTTTTATATAAGTCTAAGACTGTAGATTTAAATTTGTCTTTTAAGAAAGGAATCAGATTTTTTAAAGAGATAAATGCATTTTAAAGATAAACATAGTCCCATGTAAACTAATTTGAGAATAAAACTCAAGAAGAGCACGTAAACGAACAGAAAAATAGTTGAAAAGTAAGCAATTAAAAAAAAAAAAATCCCAAGTCTGTCATTGTTTCTAACAAAGAATTTTCCTTAAACAACATCTAAGGAGATCTCACAGCAGCCTAAATTGCCCTCAAAATGAGAAGGGAAATTATTACATTTTCACTGCGCTGAAATGTTTTCAAAACAGGAAATATATTTTCTGCTTAAATTTTTTTTATTATTCTAAATATCAAGACATAATAATATGTGATATGACCAATATAACTTTAACAAAGATACATAACTTGAGGAAAACTATTTAGAATTTATCTGGTATGAGGGGAAAACTCTTTGCATCAAATAGCAAGAGATATTTTAAAATGGAATTAGTATACTTAGTCATTATTCCTCATAATATTAGATATATAAAAATAAAGATGTGCCTCAAACTATCAAGTTTATCTATGGATATTATAGAAAATATGACAGTTTCAGAGAAAGGAAAAATTACAAAGACATGAATCTGCAAGGAGAGGCAGTATGAGAACTTTAATTTATAGTCAGATAATAAATTGATAATTTATCAATCTGTGTCCAATTTGAGGATATAATCTTCACAAATCTATATCTATAAAACTCTTATTGAATGAATTATCTGTTTAAAATATAATTGAGGATGATTATGGAGCTGTGTGAGTGGCCAAAGCATAGTTTTTCAATCTCTCAAAATTTACAAAAAATTATAAAAATAAGTAGTAAAATAACATCTCCTAGAGCCAATGAAAACATACCAAAAAATATGTTCACAGAAGAGATAAACTATAATTCACCTGTGTGATTAAAGAGTTGAGGGCTTTGGGATTGGCAGCCATACCAGAATCATATGGATTGAGAAAGAAGGCTTCCTAAAAGGAAGGGATATTGGCACACAGCTTAAAATGTTTTTAAAAGGCGGTTAGCTGTCACATGCAATAGAGTGCTGGTGAAAGATAAACAACCAGCTCTCTAAGGGGAAAAGAAAGTTCCTGTTTTGTAGCATTTCCCAATTTCCATAGTGTAAATAATCCCATTGTAGTCAATTTTAAGCTACCAGTATGACATCACTGAAGGTCGAATTGGGAAGAGTGAGCTGTTGTGAGCTCCAGCATACTGACAATACACATCAACAAAATGATGACTTTAAGTTTCTTTCATGGACAGGAAATAAAATGGTAATTCATCTCTTGTAAATTAGGAAGTAAACTCCAAAAATAAAAATAAAAAAGACCCTACCCCTAAGCCAAATATTCAAATGTTTTTCATTTCCTGGCCCTATGAACCAGTTCTTGAATGTGCCTGAAACATACTCCTGGAAAGCTCAAGTAACAGCAATGAAGCACTCTTCTTATAGGGTCTAATAAGAAAAGCATGTGCGCCACCTATATATTACTTTAGACAATGTGGATTCTTGGTACAGTTTTCCAAATGTCTAATCCATCTCAACATTAATGTTTCTTATTCAACCTTCAGATACTTGTAGGAAATGGGGTGAAAGAGTGAAATGGCCAGAGTGAAAGACAGGGAGGATTTGGGGAGGTAACAAGGATTCTTCCTCTATCCGCTGATTAAGAAAAATAATAAGTAAATCAAATCCCCACTCTGCCCTACCTTGGCCTGAGTCCTGGGGTTCAGTGATGAATAAAACCTAGTCCCCATCCTTAAGAGCTCAGAGTCCAGTTGGGGAGACATACAAGTCAGAAACAACTGTTGTTTACTGCGGTGACTGATGAGAAAAGGAATTCTAGGTAAGGAGTGATAACTTTGTATGTAAATGTATGTCGGATATTAAATAAATACACATTTCAAAATTAAGAAAAGAAAAATGACAAGCAAGCTTGAAAGCTAACCAAACCCTGAAAAGACATTAAATATTTAAAAATAGGAATAGTAGTGTTTCCATACAGCTAACAATTTTTTACCTTGGTCTGTTCTTTATTTAAATATGTAACAGTTTTTAAATCTTTTAAAACTTTACTTTTGTGTTTTGCTTCTTATTCTTCATTATCTCAACTGAAATAAATAATGCCTTGCTAAAGAAAAAAAATTATGAGTATGTTAATTCCCAGCTCTCTAATTCTTTGTTGAGAGAAGAGGAGCAGCTGGTCTTCCTCCTGGGAAATTAACAGGAAATATTCATGGACAAAATTCCTAAAGCAATTATTGCTGGCTTTCCTGGCAGTCCAGTGGTGGAAATCAATAGCCGTCTTTATGGAATACATCTCCATGCACAAAGGGAGTCAAGGAGTGAATAGTGGCTTAGATGTTTAGCTCTTTGCTGATCTCCATCTTTGACAGCTGACTGCATTGAAATGGATAACACTTAGCCCAAAAGGAACACACTATTAAATATTCCATTTACCAACAAACAGTTGTCCTTTGAAATCAACAAATCAAAGTGTCCTTATTGAAAATTTTGGTGAACCCAAGTTGAGAGACTGGCAATTCTTTCATTTATTTATTTAACAAATGTTTATTAACTTTCTCATACGAGGCTCTGGACCAGCTTCTAGGGATGTATCATAAGATGAGGCAAAACATCTACCATTCCAAGCAATCATGTTAGTGGTGGAGACAAAGAACTAAACCACAATGCATTATACATAAGAGATTAATGAGGGTTTTGACAAGGGAAATATGGAACCCCTGGAGTAGTACTGGAGTCTGTTAAAGGGACTGCAGGCACCTACCAGACCCGGAGTGGCCAGGAGGGCTTCCTGGAAAAGTAACATCTAAGACAAATCCTGAGGGTGAGTAGGAGGAAGTACTCAGGCAAGTGAGGGCAGGAAGAGGGAGGCAAAAAGTCTTCAAGATAGAGAGAACAGCATACGCAAAGGCGCAGGGACAAGAGCAAATAAGGTGCTTCGGAGAAAGAAACAAGAATACCAACTCTTTGCATGTTTAAAAAGTATAGATACTGTAAAGTTTTCACTGGCAAAACCTTATTAGATAAAAAGAATATAATTGCATTAAATATGCATTTAAAAACAATGAATAAAACCTATCTAAACACAGGCAATACTTTGTTAAATGAAAAAGTGAAAGTGTTGGTTGTGTCCGACTGGGAAGTATTGTGTCCAACTCTTTGTGACCCCATGGACTGTAGCCCTCCAGGTTCCTCTGTCCAAGGAATTTTCCAGGCAAGAATACTGCAGTAGGTTGTCATTTCCTTCTCCAGGGGATCTTCCCAACCCAGAGATTGAACCTGGGTCTTCTGCATTGCTGACAGATTCTTTACCATCTGAGTCACCAGGGAAACCCAAAACAAGTCACGAGAGCTACAAAATCATGGCTTGCTAAAACATATCAGAGAACCAAGAAATCAAAGAAACTCAAGTGAATCAGACTCCAAAACATGAGTAGAAATCCAATGGTTATCAAATAAATGAATCAATAAGTAAAATGTGGTATATTCATTAAATGAAATATTATTTGGCATTAAAAGAATGAAGTACTAACACATGGTGTAACATACATGAACCTTGAAAATATGCTAAAGCCAATTATAAAGGATCACATAGTATAAAATTTCATCTACAATAAATACTCATAATAGGTAAATCCACAAAGATGGAAAGTAGATTATTGATTTCCAGGGCTGCAGGTGGATGAAGAGGGAGAATGAGGGACTAGGAGCTGATGGCTAAAAGGTATGGAGTTTCCTTTAAGGTGATGAAAATGTTCTAAAACTGATTATGGAGATAGTTGTACAACTCTCAATACACTAAAAATCACAGAATAGTACATTTAAAATGGGTGAATTACATGGTAGGTGAATTATATTTCAATAAAACTTCTAAAAAAGTAAGTTATATTTCTATATACTAGCAAGGAACATTTGAAAAATGCATTTTAAAAAAACAATACCACCTAGTAGGAGGTCAAGTGATTATGAGAATATGGAACACACAGAATATTCTTACATCGATAGTGGGATTTGTATTGGTAAAATCAATTTTGAATTCTATTTGGCAGTATCTCCTTAAACTTAATAAATGCCTAGGCTATGAGCCAACAATTCCACTACTATGTATACATCCACGGGAGATGAGTGCCTATGTCCACAAGTTACATACAAGATTGTTCACAACCACTTTAATAATAGCAAGAAGTGGGGATAACCGTTTTGTCCATCAAGAGTAAAAAGCATAAATAATCTGTGACTTATTCTTACCTTAAACACTACTTACCAACTTAAAAGAATGAAGTACCTCAAAATGTGCTTACTAAGTTGCTCAGGTGTGTCCAACTCTTTGTGACCCTATGGACTATAGCCTTCCTCAGTGGTCAATGCAAAGAAATAGAAGAAAACAATAGAATGGGAAACATTAGAGATCTCTTCAAGAAAATTAGAGATACCAAGGGAACATTTCATGCAAAGATGGGCACAATAAAGGACAGAAATTATATGGACCTGAAAGAAGCAGAAGATATTAAGAAGAGGTGGCAAGAATACACAAAAGAACTATATGAAAAAGATCTTCATGACCCAGATAACCACAATGGTGCCCTTACCCACCTAGAGCCAGACATCTTAGAATGCAAAGTCAAGTAGGCCTTAGGAAGTATCACTATAAACAAAGCTAGTGGAGGTGATGGAATTCCAGTAGAGCTATTTCAAATCCTAAAAGATGATGCTGTGAAAGTGCTGCACACAGTATGCCAGCAAATCTGGAAAACTCAGCAGTGGCCACAGGACTGGAAAAGGTCGGTTTTCATTCCAATCCCAAAGAAAGGCAATGCCAAAGAATGCTCGAACTACCGCACAATTCCACTCATCTCACACGCTAGCAAAGTGATGCTCAAAATTCTCCAAGATAGGCTTCAATAGTACATAAACCGAGAACTTCCAGATGTTCAAGGTGGATTTAGAAAAGACAGAGGAACCAGAGATCAAATTGCCAACATCCATTGGATTATCAAAAAAGCATCCGAATTCCAGAAAAACATCTATTTCTGCTTTATTGACTACACCAAAGCCTTTGACTGTGTGGGTCACAACAAACTGTGGAAAATTCTTCAAGAGATGGGAATACGAGACCACCTGACCTGCCTCCTGAGAAATCTGTATGCAGGTCAAGAAACAGCAGTTAGAACTGGACATGGAACAATGGACTAGCTCCAAATTGGGAAAGGAGTATGTCAAAGCTGTATATTGTCACCCTACTTACTTAACTTAAATGCAGAGTACCTCATGCAAAATGCCGGGCTGGATGAAGCACAAGCTGGAGTCAAGATTGCCGGAAGAAATATCAATAACCTCAGAAATGCAGATGACACCACCCTTATGGCAGAAAACAAAGAAGAACTAAAGAACCTCTTGATGAGAGTGAAAAAGTTGGCTTAAAATGCAACATTCAAATATTGTAAAGTAATTAACCTCCAATTAAAATAAACAAATTTATATTTCAAAAAACCTCAACATTCAGAAAACTAAGATCATGGCATTCGGTCCCATCACTTCATGGCAAATAGATGGGGAAACAGTGAAAACAGTGAGAGACTTTATTTTTGAAGGGCTCCAAAATCACTGCAAATGGTCACTGCAGCCATGAAATTAAAAGAGGCTCGCTCCTTGGAAGAAAAACTATGATCAACCTAGACAGCATATTAAAAAGCAGAGACATTACTTTGCCAATAAAGGTCCATCCAGTCAAAGCTATGGTTTTGCCAGTAGTCGTGTATGGATATGAGAGTTGGACTGTAAACAAAGCCGAGCACTGATGAATTGATGCTTTTGAACTGTGGTGTTGGAGAAGACTTGAGAGTCCCTTGAACTAAAAGGAGATCAAACCAGTCAATTGTAAAGGAAATCAGTCCTGAATATTCACTGGAAGGACTGATGCTGAAGCTGAAACTCCAACACTTTGGCCACCTGATGTGAAGAACTGACTCCTTGGAAAAGACCCTGATGCTGGGAAAGATTGAAAGCAGGAGGAGAAGGGGATGACAGAGGATGAGATGGTTGGATGGCATCACAGACTCAATGGACATGAGTTTGAACAAGTTCTGGGAGTTGGTGAAGGACAGGGAAGGCTGGCATGCTGCAGTCCATGGGGTCACAAAGAGTTGGACATGACTGAGCAACTGATTGAACTGGACTGTAGCCCACCAGGCTACTCCATCCATGGGATTCTCTATACACGAATACTGGAGTGGTTTGCCCACGCCAGGGGATCCCCCTCTAGGGGATCTTCCTGACCCAGGAATTGAACCTGTGTCTCTTATGTCTCCTGCATTGGCAGGCAGGTTCTTTACCACTAGCGCAACCTGGGAAGCCCACTTCAAAATATAGCTCATGGTAAATCTTACTAGACATAATGTTGAGTGAACAAAACTAGATAGAAATGGACACAGCCATATGATTCCATTTATAGGCCAGTCAATACAAGGCTACATTTACTCTGTGGTGATAAAAGTCAGAAAAGGGGGCATGTGTGAAGAAGAGGAATAGTAAGTCACGGGTTCGATCCCTGGGTCAGAGAGATCCCCTGGAGGAGGGCATGGCAACCCACTCCAGTATTCTTGCCTGGGAAATCATATGGACAGAAGAGCCTAGCAGGCTTCAGTTCATGGCATCACAAAAGAGTCGGATGTTACTAAATAAACAACAAAAAGAAATATATGAATGATATGTCATTCTCAAATAAAACTATTCCAACAATAGTTTTTATCAAATATTGTAGTTGGCAGTATTTACTGGTCTAATGCTTTTCAAGCATAGAGAAACTACATTGCTTTATCTTTACATGTACAAACAA
This sequence comes from Muntiacus reevesi, assembly GCF_963930625.1. Taxonomy (NCBI): domain Eukaryota; kingdom Metazoa; phylum Chordata; class Mammalia; order Artiodactyla; family Cervidae; genus Muntiacus; species Muntiacus reevesi. Next base: position 34,276,456 of record NC_089252.1, on the reverse strand, counting down.
ACAAAATATTAAAAAGAAAAGAAAGAGATAAGTGTAAATTATACCAGAGTCTGCCTATTTTGAAGGCTTAGACGTTTCCATATATTGCAATTTAAAATAATTTCTAAATGTTAAATGAATGCTTGCTTACTTAAGGCAAATGTACTCCTTTTATAGGGTGCAAGAGAAAAACAAATCTGGAGGTGTCTCCTTTCAACAAAGCCTTTCTTTCCCAGTTATTTCCAGATGCTAAAGGAGAGTAGGAATGTGACAAGCTGCAAAATGCAGGTGCAAGTAATTGACTAGGCAAGTGTTCTATTGTCATAGAAGCAAAGCACATCAAATTAATGAGGCCCATAGAGACCCAGAAAGCTGGGGCCAATCAGAAGCCTGCTTTGGCATGCTTCAGCATGTGCTTTGGGCGACCTGGCAGCCCTTGTGTTTGTATCCCAGACAACCTACAATTTCGAGGAAAGAGAAATCATCTTCATATTCTTATTGTGTGCAAAGATAGGTTTTCATAAAGCACATATTTAAAGTCCAAAAGTCACTATTTGAACTCCATGCCAATTGTATGGGAAAAAAAAATGATTCAATGAAATTGTTCAGCTTTTCCTTGATGAAGTTTGTGAGTATCAAGTGTATTGTTTAAAATGTTAAAAAAAATAAAATAAAATAAAATAAAAGCACCTAAGAGTCAAAATAAAAATGATTTCTTGATCTTGCCATTAGCCACTTTTCTGTTTGGGCAAGTCATGTTACCTCTCTGAGCCTCTGTTTCCTTGCTGGTGTTGTTTAGTTGCTCAGTTGTGTCAACTCTTTGCGACCCCATGGACTGTAGCCTGCCAGCCTCCTCTGTCCATGGGAATTCCTAGGCAAGAATACTGGAGTGGGTAGCCATTCCCTTCTCCAGCGGGTGTTCCTGACCCAGGAATCAAATCTGGGTGTCCTGCATTGCAGGCAGGAGCTATGGAGCTATCAGAGAAGCCCCAAACTGGGTATTAGCCACAGTCATATAGTGGCACCTATACTTGCCTCTTCCCCACTCACATACAAAGCAGAGTTGTGTCTCCATAGGATCTAGGTAGGGCAACAAGCGAAGAGTGAGTTTTCCATTCCTCAACCAGTTCCTGCTCCATAGGATAGAGGTTCTACCCACGAGAGGGTCACAGAAAGCCTCAACAAAAAGACTGGCAACAGCCTGTCTATGTCGAGGAACTTAACTTTAATTGAATCCGATTGTGGAACAATCAACGACCCATGGTTTATCAAAAACATACAGCAATCAGCTAGCAATTACTGGAAGCTACAGGAGAGTATGATGTGAATAGAGGAAGTCAGAGAGAATTTAGCTAAACCAGATCACCCCTGATAATCAAAACTGTGCCCTCTCAGGAGATAGCAGCAGTTGCACATTTCAGGGGACACAGATCTCACTGAACTAGTTCAACCAAAGCAGGAGCAAATGAAGCGAACAATAGCAAGCTTGTTAGCTCAAAGGGTTAGTATCCAGAGTTGCCACAATGTATGTAGGGGATATATGAGCTATTCAAAGAAACAGAAACCCATACACAAGGCAGAGTGGGGGGAATAGAAATTGTACTTGAGGGGACCCAGATGTTGGAGTTAGCAAAGACTTCAAGGCAACTATTATAAATATGTTCAAATATTTAAAGAAAATCATTCTTAAAGAATTAAAGGGATGTATGATGACTATGTCTCATCAAATACAGTACCAACAAAGAGATAGAAATTATAAATCCAAAAATATAGAAATTTTGGAGTTGAAAAGAATAATAATCAGAAATAAAAATTTCACTAGAGGGGCTCAACAGATCTGAGTTGGCAGAAGAATCAGCACACCTGAAGATAGATTGATAGAGATTATGCAATCTGTAAAACATAGGGCAAAAAGAAAGAAGAAAAAGGAATAGAATCTCAGAGAAAGATGGCACACCATTAACCATACCAACATATGCAAAATAGGAGTATCAGAAGAAAAGGAGAAAGAAATATTTGTACATAGACGAAAACTGAGAATCTGTTGCTAGCAGACCTACTTTACAAGAAATACTAAAGGAAATTATTTAGACTAAAAGCAAGATTATTAGACAACAATTTGAATCTACACACAAAAAAATAAAGTGCTAATAAAAGCAATTCTGTTGATAATTATGATATTTAATTGCATTTTTTTTTCTTAATTGATTTAAAAAGCAGTTGCATAAGGCAAAATGTATATAATTGTACTGTTGGACCAATAACATATAGAAATGTAATGTATTTGACAATAGCAGCACAGAAGAGCTTTGCAAAAACAAAGCCATATTGGAATAAGAAAACGACACCAGATGGTAACTCAAAGTCATGGGAGGAAATTGAGAGACTCAGAAATAGCAAATGAGAAGGTTAATATAACAAACTCTATAAATATACACTTGCCTTCCTTTCTTCTCTCATGCATGCATGCTCAGTTGCTTCAGTCGTGTCCAACTATGTGGATCCCATAGCCCGCCAGGCTCCTGTCTCCATGGGATTCTCCAGGCAAGAATACTGGAGTGGGTTGCCATGCCCTTCACCAGGGGATCTTCCTGACCCAGGGATCGATCCCGCATGTCTTAACATCTCCTGCATTGGCAGGCAGGTTCTTTACCACTAGAGCCCCCTGGGAAGCCCCAAAGAGGTGTTCCCTGAACTCGTTCTGATCAAATGAGACAACCATAGTACCTGCTATATCTGAGAAATCTAACCATTTATATGATGTCATCTAGTATATACAGTCACAGGCATATGTAGAATATAGATATCTTTCCCATTTTATTTATGCAGTTAACTACCAGATAATTACCAATGAATACAGCCCTAGAATGACATTTATCTGGTAAGCATTAAAGCAAAATTCAAATATTATTTGCTGCCATTATGACTCATTTTTCAAAGAACATTTTCTTCTGCTTTATTTCTACACACGCGTGCCATTTAAGGATATAAAGATGCTCTGCCACGGAGCAAATGAGCTTTCTCAATGATAAGTGGAGAACATCATTAGTCTCACCATGTTGGTTTCCTTCTAAGATCTGGTTTTTGTCACAGTACACTACTTGTTTCCTATCATCAAAATCTGTCACACAGTATCTTGAATAACTTTGGCTTTTTTAGCTTTCTCTTAACAATATAACATAATGAATAGCAGTTTATACTACTCATGGTTTGGTAAACAACTCAAATAGAAACTGTCTAGACTTCCAAAAGTGCAGAAAAATAATACTCCTTAACCTAAAATTTTTCACCTCTCAAACCATCTGTAATCTGATGGAGATTATACAACCCATATATATGCTTGTTAATCCAGCATTTCACACCTCAGGAAATCTTTATATACACTTAAATAATTGGAATTTATTGGTGTCATTTAAAATGGGTCCAGGTGAGCACTGCATGGCAAGTCAAGGTTATATTCTGTTATAACAGACAGAGTTCTGCGGAAGCAAACAGCAAGTCTAAGAATGTTAAGAGTCTCTTCTTTCATCAAAAATAAGTATAATACACATTGTCTGTTCCATCAGTAGGCCAAGAAATAATTAGAGACAAGATGAAACATAATTCAATGGTGGATCATGGTCCACGTACTGAAAACTCTACTACAAATAACATCACCTCTTAGCTACTCTGCAGAGAAATTTTACACCCTTTAGTTGTAACCTTAACAATTCTAGTTCCTAAAGATGTAACACTCATATTTATCACCACATGCCATAAGGCGTAGGTTAAGTTCCTTAAATGCATTGTATGTGGCTTATATTTGTGAGGCTACATCTCCATGTTTGCTATGGGTGTAATATATCTTCAAGTTATACTCTGGTTGTAAAAGCCACAATCTGTGTCAACAGAACTTTTATAAACAGTTCTGAATTCCACTGAGCATCCAAATATTATGTGCATGCATTCATTTCTAATCACTCAAGCCAGCAACCTGACTTCCTCTAAATCCCCAAGTCCTAAGGGACAAAAGTATTCATGAGGGTCAGTGAACTACAGATTCTGTAGAGATTTAAGAAAACAGAAGGTCAGTGGTAACTCTGTGAATTTAGAAAAGGATATAAAACTGTTTTCCATTTTCCCTGAAGGTTAAACCTAGACGGCATATTAAAAAGCAGAGACTTTGCCAACAAAAGTTTGTCTAGTCAAAGTTACGGTTTTTCCAGTAGTCATGTATGGATATGAGAGTTGGACTGTAAACAAAGCTGACTGCGGATGAATTGATGCTTTTGAACTGTGGTGTTGGAGAAGACTCTTGAGTGTCCCTCGGACTGCAAGGAGATCCAACCAGTCCATCCTAAAGGAAATCAGTCCTGAATATTCGTTGGAAGGACTGATGTTGAAGCTGAAACTCCAATACTTTGGTCACCTCATGCGAAGAACTGACTGCTTGGGAAAGACCTTGATGCTGGGAAAGATTGAAGGCAAGAGAAGGGGACGACAGAGGATGAGATGGTTGGATGGCATCACCGACTCAATGGACATGGGTTTGGGTGGACTCCGGGAGTTGGTGATAGACAAGGAGGCCTGGTGTGCTGCAGTTCGTGGGGTCGCAAAGAGTCAGACACGACTGAGCGACCGAACTGAACTGAACCGAAGGTTAAAAAGAGAGGAAGGCTTGAATAACAGATGCTAGACACAAAAAAAGCTGCCCACATGTTGAGTGACAAGATATAGGAGGGGAGAAAAGCTACTAAGAACCACATTTGGAAAGTTCTACCTTTGTAATAGAGACTTCCCTTGTGGCTCAGACAGTAAAGCATCTTCCTACAATGCAGGAGACCACAGTTCAATTCCTGGGTTCGGAAGATCTCCTGGAGAAGGAAATGGCAACCCACTCCAGTATCCTTGCCTAGAAAATTCCATGAACGGAGGAGCCTGGTACACTGCAGTCCATGGGGTCGCAGATCATGTCTTCTGAGAGAATTTCCAATACAATTCATTTGGGAGACGCGTGATGGAGGAGAGTGGAGGAGGAGATGCTTTGCAAGTCTCTTCCTGATCTATGATTCCATGAAACTACCTTCAAGAATTAAGAAAAACCACACACTGAGTCTGGTTTCTGAAATCACACCTTGGTCACATCAAGGTAATATCATCTGCTTTTGATACATATTCAGATAAAAGCTCCTCCAAATTCCTTTATTTATTTTAACCTTTACCACAAAGATTTCTCTCTCTCAATTAGCCTCTGCTCATTCAATCCAATGTACATAAAAAGTGGAGGATAGGATAGAATTATATAATTATATTGTGATTACCATCATCACAATTACATTGTTTCCCTTCCAAGTTCATTATTTAATATCCCAAATCTAATAGTTAACAAGAAAGCATGGCCCTTATCTCTGCTCCAGTAGTACAATTAACAAAAACTGGGATACTTAAAATATAATCCCATTTTTATATTTATCTCTTATGAAATTTTCTTATATTTGGTTTTAGGCTGAAAAAAAAACTGTGAAATGTCAAAGAGAAATTATGACCACATGCCACACAGATATACTCAAAAAGAGTGCAGTAGATTATGACCAACAAAAAGCTGAGTTCCAGTGATTCACAGAGAATGTTAAATACCTTTCTCAAGATATATAATCAAAATAATCAAGGTATGTAACTTTTTAAGATATACATACACTTGTCTCACTCATTTATCTCACTAGAAAAGAACCATAGGCGTCAGTAGCAGATAAAGGAAACCTCAGCTGAATTATACTTCAAGGGTTAAAAAAAAAAAGACATTGTAGTTAACAGATGTTTTTCAACAATTTACTGAACTTCTGAAAGCTATTATAGCCATGAAATAGATGTACAGGGTAAGGTAAAACAGCATGCTTTGCTGTGAAAAAGCAATTTAAAGATAATTCCTTACCCTCTTCTTCCTAGTAGATTGTTCTGAGACTAAAAGCCAATGGGTTCAGCTATTAAAATATGCTTTCATAGACTCTTTAGTGAACAAGAACTACATCAAGATCTCATTAATATTGTTGAATATAATTTCTCTCCATTGTCTCTGCAAAGGAATAACCTTGTCCCTCCCATTTTTCATCCATCCTCTCAGGCCAAAATTTCAGAGCCTTATCCCCCTTCAAGAGATTTCCCATGCAAAAACTGATAGAGGAGAGCTTGGTATTACAGAAAGATCATTGGCCTGGGGACTAAGAAACCAGGTTCTAGTTGCAAGTCACCAAAAAGTTAGGGGATCTGAGCAGTCTTTGTCCAAACTGGGCCTCAATTTCCTTATCTGTGAGATGGGAAAACTTGTAAATAAATAAAAATGAGTTCTAAAATATCTTTCAGTTTTAATGGAGAAACAAAACTATTGTCTTTCTTTCTTCATTTCATATACACAAATCAATTAATGGTGCATTACAGCCTAAATTTAAATTTAAAATTTAAATTTATTTTTAAATAAAAATATCCAAAGATAACTTCAAGACTTTGGTATAGATGAAGATTTTTAAAAGATTTTTTCAAAGCCTTCTCAAAGGAAAGCACTGGAGTTCATTAAAATTAAAAACTTCTGTTCATCCAAGGACATCCTTGGGCTGTGTGTGTGCGCGTGCGCACTCAGTCATTACCAGCTCTTTGCGATCCGGGAACTGTAGGCCACCAGGCTCTTCTGTCCACAGAGTTATCCAGGCAAGAATACTGGAGCGAGTTGCCATTTCCCACTCCAGGGAACCTTTCCTACCCAGGGATCAAACCCACATCTCTTGCATCTCCTGCATTGGCAGGCAGATTCTTTACCACTGTGCCACCTGGGATGGCATCACCGACTCAATGGACATGAGTTTGAGTAAACTCCGGGAGTTGATGATGGACAGGGAAGCCTGGCGTGCTGCAGTCCATGCATGGGGTCACAAAGAGTTGGACACGAGTGAGCACCTGAACTGAACTGTGCCAGCTGGGAAGCCCCCATACTACACTTGATTGTAGCCCAATGGCCGAGAACCAAGGGAGTGAATGTGCAAGCAAAAGTGTGGGAAAGATATCTTAAATACATGTGTCTTGTGCATATAAAGAACTATAAATCAGGAAGAAAAATATAAATAACTCAAGTCTAAAACAGAGGCAAAAGATTCAAACAGATCATTCACAAAAGAGGATGTCACACTGGCAAATAGATGAAAAGGAATACAACATAACTAATCATCAAGGAAACACCAATTATAAACACAGATAGTTTTACAAGCAACACAGTGGTAGAGCATTGGTGGAGGTATAGGGCAATGGGAACTCTGATTTAATGCTGCTGGGACTAAACTGGCAAAAACCACTTTGGAAAGCCGTTCCACCCCAAGTGGACACACCGAACAGAAATGCATAATATGTACCCTGAAAGATACTTACAAGCATATTCACAAAAGCATTATTCAGAATAACTGAAACTAGCAACACCCAAACATTCAACAGCAAAATGAATAATTTGTGAAATATTTACCCAAGGAATATGAACACACTATTCCTGGATGAAACAGGACATACTGAATCCCACAAACTTGTTGAGAAGATATCAACCTTAAAAGATACCTACCAGATAATTCCAGTTATATAAAGTTTGAAAACAGGCAAAATTAGTATCAAAATTTGGTAATAAAAATTAGAAAAAAATCCCACTATCTTTTGCATGAGCGATTGTTAATGATAGGAAGAGGCATAAGAGATGAATTATGGTGTGCTGGTAATGGTAGTATTCAAAAATTGACTTCTACTTTTAAAAATATTTGGTATTTTGTTGACAAAATAAGGGGTCAACAACTTAACTGCATATGCTACTTCCACAATGACCTATGCTTAGTGATCACCTTGTTAGCTGATTTCAATATCACATCCTCAGAGTCTTTGTGACCACTCTACGAATGCAGTACCCTTCCCCCATCCTTAATCTTTTGCTCTGTCGTTTTTCTTCCTAACATTTCACCTGCTAGCATGTGTTTAAGTCCATATTCTAATTCCCCCTTGGGGAGGGTACAGACTAGAAATTCTTTTTGTATCCTCATTATCTAGAACAGTGGCTGAAAGAGAGAACTTTTACCTCTATTTTAGCAGTCTTTCTATTTAAATTATTTACTTTCTTTTTTAATTATTTACTTTGTATTTTAATTATTACTTCTATTTTAGCAGTCTGGTTTTTAATACACCTATTTCAAATAGCAATCTAATCTGTAGTCCTTAAAACTCAAAACATTATCATCTATTGATTATTACATATTTCATTGTCAAATGTCAAATCAAAATTACTCTGATTAAAAAAAGCAAAGAAACTAATTTCTGTATAAATTTTAGCACAAAAAAGTTTTCAATGGAATACTGCTGGAAATAAAAATAGCTTTGAAGTGGGAAAAAAAAATTCTGTTTAACTCTGGTTCTCAAGATTTTTGCTTTCTTCCCTTACCAGTTCAGTTGGACAGATATTTCTTGATAGTCAGTCATGAGGTAGGTACTAAAAAGTCAAAGATGAATTAGACATAATCTATACCTTAAATGTAGCATTAAGTAGGAATAGCAAAGAAACAGACTACTTATGCCACTTCAGAGACAGGTGAAAGAGGAATTTAGAAGAAATGGAATCTTCTGAAAAGTGTAGTTCCTGAAACATAACCAGCCTACTTTCCAATAGAAGAGCCATTTCTTCCTATTAATACATAGATGTGTGAAACCTCAAGTAGAAAAGTGCTTTATTATTTAGCAAGGTGAAATTTCCTTTTGCTTTCTGTATATGATTTTTATTATGCATTTTAATATCCAACTTATTCACATTAGTTTAAATCAGTCCCATTGATGATGCTGGAGGAGATTAACGTTAAAGTAATTCCCATGCTGGGTGTTATATGCAAGAGCAGAAAAAGCATCATAAAAACAATGAGGGCACAGGCACACTTGTTGATTTAGGTGGTTTTTCCTTCACTTTTCTCATTTTGAAGATACTTAGCACACTCACCATATACTATTCTTAGGGGAAAATTTTACTTAGAGTCTATAAATAATGGTTATAATAATATATGATGTATAATTACTAGACATTCTATATATGTTTCTGTTTGGTCACTAAATCATGTTCAACTCTTTTGCGACCCCATGGACTATAGCCCCGCAGGCTCCTTTGTCCATGGGATTTCTCAGACAAGAATACTGGAGTGGGTTGCCATTTCTTTCTCCAGGAGATCCTCTTGACCCAGGGATCAAACCAGCAGTTCCTGCCCCCTCTCCTGCAGTGCAGGCAGATTCTTTACTGCTGAACCACTGGGGAAGCCCCTATAGCATATATAATTATCTATAATGATTCTAGACTATAATTTAAATTACATTTAATTCATAGTACATTTTGCCACTTATTAAGAATTACAGTAAAAGAGAGAAGATGGAATTCTTGCTAAAATTGGGGATTTGACTATTTGTGAATTTCAGTTGTGTCTCTAGAATTACCATGAATAGAGGAAAAAGGCAAAGTCTGGGAATTCTCGTCCTAGGAGGCTAGTACAGTCACCTTTGGAAGGGTCTTTTAACTTCTTTCAGCCTAAGTTTCTTCATCTGGGGGAGGGAAAACAAGAGAAATTGAAGAAGATAATTTCTATGGTTTTTTCCAAGTTCTAAGTGTTCTAAACATGTGTTATAAATAATTAAAATCTTGCTATTACCTCTCCAAGTAATTGAAGTACAAACCACTGCTTGTGGTCTGTGAGCAATCCAGACTCTTCCCCATGTAAACATCATCAACTGCATTATTCAAGACAAGCTGTTGCTGCTGTTATTGAGTCACTATGTTGTGGGTCTAACTCTTTTGGGACCCCATGGACTATAGCCCACCAGGCTCCGCTCTCCATGGAATTCTTCAGGCAAGAATACTGGAGCGGGTTGCCATGCCCTCCTCCAGGGGATCTTCCCGAACCAGGGACTGAACCTGCGGCTCCTGCACTGCAGACCAAATCTTTACCATTGAGCCACTGGGGAAGCCCATTCCTGACTATCAAAAGACACATACGCTAGTGGTGTCCAAACCTGGGTAGTAATCAGAATCACTAGGAATGGTTTTCTGTTTTTTGTTTTGTTTTGCTTTGTCTTGGTTTTTATGGAATCAGAGCATCTCATCGTAGAGCCCAGGGTTTGTCGTTGTATTTTTTTAAATTTCCTCCTCTGATTTTGACGTGTAGCCAAATCTGTGAACCACTGCTATAAACAATAAATCTTATGAGTTCTGAACACTGAGGGACCTCTGTGCTCCAGATTAGTTTGGAAAGCTAATAATAATGTGTATTATTGAAATTGATTTATAATTTTTTCTTGATCAGCCAGTGATTGTACAAACTGACAATGGTAATACCCTAGGCGTACAATAATCAACCAAACTTTTCATACAACTAGAGGATTGCACTCAAATAGACTCATATGTTCTTTTTCAAATCTCATAACAATAATAAGTATTACACCTTACATCAGTATAGTGTTTTATGGATTATATTGTGTTCCACATGAATCCTCATTTGAATCTGAGTTAGTTATGTTATATCTGTTTTAACAATCAGAAAATTAAATCACAGAGGTAATCATTCTAGAATCACACAAATTAGAAGAAGCTTGAGTTTAAACAAAAGACTTTCTGACTCTAAATGCTTTTTATATAATCTCATAATTGGTAATAACTGTTTACTCTTTTTTTATTCATAAACAGTAAAAACTAAACTAGTGTTTTTATAACCTAAGTTTAACTTGAATTTAGACAGGTAAGGAATCATTTCTAAAAGATTTGTAAATATTTTTCACTTCTATGACTTCTAAGTCAGAATCACTCTTATCTCAACAGTTCAAACTAATATTCAAAGTGATCTTAATTCTACTTTTTAAGCCCCATGCAAAACCTGGGGAAAGCTCTCTACTAGTCATGGTAGTGGGTGAAAACAATCTCTCTCCTTAGGCAGCAAACAAATCTGAATGCAACAGAAGAAAGTTTTATAACAAAAACAGAAAACCAAAACCTGTAGCTGTCATCCAAGAGAAAATTCCACAGGGACATCCTTTAATAAGAGCAGAGCTCCTAAAACAGAACAGAAGAGCAAAGACTTTGGCGTCAGATGAACCTGGGTTTAAATGCACGCTATGCCATATAATACTCATATCTGCTTGGGCAAGTCACCTTATTAATGAAGACATAAAGAGACTATATTCTATTGTATTAGTCTTGTATACTGCTGTAACAAATTACCACAAATTTGGCTGTTCAAAACAGCACAAATTTAATCTCACAGCTCTTGAAGTCAGAAGCCTGAAGCAGCTCTCACTGGACTGAAATAAGATGGTATTGGGGCTGCTTGCTTTTTTTTTTTTTGAGTTCTAGGTTGAGTCCATTCCCTTGCCTTTTCTAGTTTCCAGAGACTGCCAGAATTCCTCAACTTGAAGCCACGTCCCTCTTCCAAGCCAGCAGTGACTGGTCAAGTCTTTCCCTCTCTGCATCATTCTGACACTGGCTTTGCTGTCTCCCTCCTTCACATTTAAGGACCCGTGGGATTGGGCCCACCTGGATAAACCAGAATAATATATTTTAAAGTCACCAGATTAGCAAACTTTATTCTATCTTCAACCTCACTTCCCCTTTGCCATGTAATAATCATTCACAGTTTCCAGAAGATACAAAAATTAAGAGGCAGAGGCAAATCAGAGAGAGGTCTAAGATACTGTCTAGCATCCTAGAGTCCTTCCTACTTTGACATGTGTTTTTCAGCCAGAACAATAGACAGGATCTCTAAAGAAACCACACAGAGTGGGGAGCACTTAGGTAGGAAAGAGCTCCATTTTATACCCCCAGATAGTTGTATGACATTCGTAGGGAGCCACGTCTGTTAAACTCATGGATAGTTGGTTGGGGTGTTTTGCTTGTTTCAGGATATATCTAAGGGGTCAGTTACTTTTTCATTTGTCCAAAAATTAAATGTAGATGATCTATTACATATTCTGAGTTTTACTGGGAAAATATAAGAAATCCTCTGTTGGTTTAGTTTGCTAAGTCGTGTCCAACTCTTGAGAACCCATGAACTCTATGTAGCCTGCCAGGCTCCTCTGTCCATGGGATTCGCCAGGCAAGAATACTGGAGTGGGTTGCCATTTCCTTCTCCAAGAAATCCTCTAGAGTCTGACAAAGCAGGGTACTTTCAGGAGTGTCATTGGGATCAAAATGTCTAGGTTTTCATTTCAGTTACTAGTAAATAATAAGAATGTCTCTAAGTGTTAATTTCCTGGTCTGCAAAACAGAGATACTGTGTTGCATGAATACTATAAGGGTAGAAATCATCCTAAGTTGCCTAATACCATTTTCAGCACAATAAATGGGAAGCATTGCTGTATCCTGGATATTTCTACTCCTTGACACAATCTGAGTTGACTTTAGTTTTATTGACTCAATTTAGCTATACCTAAGTTCAAAGCCAGGCTTCCTTAGTGGCTCAGTGGTAAAGAATCCAGTCGCCAATGCAGGAGACGAAGGCCCAATCCCTGGGTCTGGAAGATCTCCTGGAAAAGGAAATGGCAACTCACTCCAGTATTCTTGCCTGGGAAATTCCATGGACAGAGGAACTTGGCCAGCTATAGTCCATGGGGTTGCAAAAGAGTTGGACATGACTTAGCAACTAAACAACAACAACGAGTTCAGAGCCTCTAGGAACAAAGTCTTCATGTTTCTTAGGGGACTAAACTCCTTCTCCTCTTCTAGAATTTACTTTGTTCTAAGGAACAGGATGCCAGTACCAGCAACTATATTGATATGGAACAAAAGTGGTCATTTATCCACGACGTTCTTCAAAACTGGCCTCTGCTCCTTTTCCAAAGTCCTGCTGTTGAAAGGACCCCAAGCATTCATTCACTGTGTTGCATCACAGCCCATTTCTCTTGAGCCATACATGAGCTTGACACAATTTTCTTACAATGCCTTGTATAACCACGCCACCCCAAATCCAGCTTCCTTCTAAGCATGTTCCAGAACTGGCCTACCTTGAGACCTCCTTATAATTTTTCTGGGAATGAGTACCTGACTCTTGTATCTAGAAAACTAAAGTTACTTACCTGAATAACATTAGTCTCAAAACTGTTAGAAGAGGGAATGAAAGTCAGTGAAATAGTAAGACAGATATATATCAATAATACAGTAAATTCTCAAATAATAACAAGTGTGAAGACATTTATTATTTTCTGCTCCTCTTTTCTGACACAGAAATAACTCCCTCAATGTACCAATCATCATATCAGACCCTTTGGTCACACACTTGTTTAGAGCTGGAATTTGACCAAAGTCAAGCCAACCAAATTTCCAACATAACCACTAGTCTGAAGTCTTCATGGCCATATATGAGCTGCAGGTCACTGACAAATGACTAATCTAGATCCGTCATCAGTCAAATTCCCAGAAAGAGAATATTTTTGTCCATTATCAAGTAAAATGTGTCAAGTGGCCTGGAATCAGGTGTCCATTTATTCACTATTGACTTGAACAGTGAAATTGCAAAAAGAACTAGGAGTTGCCAAAAAATAGAGAGAGACAGATCCTTTAGAACTATAATCCAAAAATTGAATGAATAAACAGGATTAAATAAAATGGATCTGAATAGAAAGTGTAACTCCCACAGTGGTTTGAAGTTGACTGATACTGCTTAAAATAAAAGGATGATCAAAGGTCCTTTGAGTTTTTGTAACATAGCATGACCATGGCTATGAATTACTTGAAAGTAAACTAAGGATCCTCATTCCCAGGCCTATGCCAGCCTATGCCAGAAGAATTTCCTAAAGGAGATGTCTTTCATGTGATACTTCCAGCAAAACATTCCCTGCCAATGACGGTTGGTTTTCCATGACAATTGAATATTACCTCACCCATTCCACAGGTGCATAGACAGAGGATAGCAGATAACTGAGGGTAGAAAGCCACCGGCAAGGACAGGGAAGCCCTTGCTATAAAACGGTAAGAGGAAGGTCCTTAACGACCGACAAAGCCCTGGCTTTGACCACAAAGGGTCTACAGTAAGAACAATAAAGTCCCTACAATTTGCCTAGCAACAGGAACCTCAATTCTCTAGAGGTCAACAGCCAGAGTTTTTGAAGAAGTAGATCAAGACATTGCAGAATGGATCCAGAAATTAGGTTAGAGGAGCACTCCAGAGAACTGAGCCAATAGAATACATGTACTTTATTAGGGATGACTGGCTACTTCTGGTCAGTGAGAAGATGCCAATTTTCCATGTATAAAAAAGGTTTTGATGGTCTAAAAAGCTCACAATGCAAGCAAACAACATGTAGATAGCTGTCTTCTTTGTAAACATTAGCTATAACATCCCATAAATTGTGTGAATCAAGAAATTCTCTTACAATCCCTTTTACTAGAAAGTATTGCCTTAAGTATCTTGTTAGTATTCTGGAACCTAAAATAGCTAAAATCTAAGTGGACCTGACCAACAATATCCTTCCTCTATTGGAGATCATGAAAGAAATGAATAATCCTAACTGATTGTCTCCTTGCTCCCACCTCCTGGATTGAAAAGATAGGTTAAAATTTGATAAGGAAAGCCTTACCATACACACCCAAAGGATAATAAGAGAGGAGGCAGGAGGAAACTGGGAGATTTCAAATATATTTATAACATGATGGTAGTGATGGTTTCACGGGTATATACTTATCCCCAAACTCAAGCTGTATATGTTAAATATGCACGCCTTCTGGCATGTCAATCATATCTCAATAAAGTGGATTTAAAAAAAAGAAGAATCATCCAGGAAATGTTTTGTCTCTCTTCCTGGTAACTTATAATTTCTTTTAGCACCTTTTTTCAGCTGGGATATTTAAGTAACAGGAAAAGTTGCTTATTGTCTTATAGTGGCTTCTATGAAATTCTATGAAATGCAACATCGCCATGAAATGCATCATTTATGACGTTGGATAGATAGCTTTTTGACTACATTGTGTGCTGCAGTCCTAAGAAAAATTCTTTTAAAAATTAGCTCTGATGGGTGTGGTAAAGCCACTGTCTCATGAATATATTAGCCATTGCTGCTGAGAAACCATTTATTATAGATCTAGCCAATCTGTGTATGCATACGAAGCAGAACATGTAAATGAATTAACTATTTTCAGATAACTTCCTATCACCTTTATCCAAACACATTCCTCTTCAAGTTTGTTTTATTAATAAGCATACTTTATAGAATGCCTTAGCATGGCTAAGGAATGAGAGATATGGGGTGGAAAGATGGCAGGGAAGATATTGCTAATACAAGCTGAATACATAAATTCATTAATCACACAGACCACACTCTATTATTCAGCAGCTGGCATTACAGTGTGAGATCAGTTCAGCCCCTGGCTCCTGCTCCTGTCAACTCAATACATATTTATCAAGGCCTTACTCTCACCAAGCTATCACTCTGGAGAGCAGCTGCAAAGAAGAAAGAGAGGGAGGAAAAAAGGGAGAGAGAGGGTTAGGCACTGCCCAAGGAATCCTGCTCTGGTTGGGAAGATGCGACACACATATGGGAAACAACCAAAGATACTACTCAAGTATTGCATCTTCTTTCTTCCTCTGCCCAGTAATTTTTTAGGGGGATTCATTGTCTACCATTGGCTTCCCAGGTGGCTCAGTGGTAAAGAATCTGCCTGCCAATGCAGGAGATGCAGGAGACACGGGTTCAATCCCTGGGTCAGGAAGATCCCCTGAGTATTAAATGGCAACCCACTCCAGTATTCTTGCCTGGGAAATCCCATGGACAGAGGGTTCTGGCAGACTTCAGTCCATAGGGTCTCAAAGAGTCAGACATGACATGCTTTAGTGACTGAGCATGCATGCACAATTGTCTACCATTACTGCTGCCATAAGGTATTTAAGAGAATAGGACTCAGGTCAGTTATTTTCTCTTATTTAATAGGTCAGGGGAAAAGCCTTAATAGGAGAGGAGGGGGAGAAACTAAAATTATCGGTAGAAAGTATGAGGTTATCTATGAATGTCATTTTCTGTGTCATAACAGTTCCATATTATCACAGAAAATCAAATAACTTTATTGGATACTATAACATTAAAATATTCTATGTAAAATATAATATATAGATATTGTTCTATATATGCAAAATTCTCTTTTCAAGGTCCTAGTTTTCTTTAAGAATTAAACTGAGTTACATATTTAGGATATAATAAACCCAAAGTCTTTCGTATTAGGCAGAACTTAATTTGAATACTAATTCCCTAAAATCCTTACTTATGACTCATGTAATCAAGGGGAGATAATTTAACTTTTCTGTACCTTGATTTCCTCTCTATCAAATAAAGCTAATGATAGCTAATTTGAAGGAAACAATAAAGATTAACTAAGTGATATAAATAATTTCACCTAGTACAGAGTCAGATTCATAACAAGTAATTAATAAATGCCAGCCTCCCATCCCTGTAAGCATAAACGTAAGCAGACATATGATCTAAAGTTTCAAAAGAGAAATATCCAAAAATGGAAATTGTATGTTGTGAAAATTAAGAGAACACAACTGCATTTAACTGAAAATATCAGTTATACATCCTCCACCTTCCAATGCAGGAGATGCAGGTTTGACCCTTGGTTGGGGAACTAAGATCCCACATGCCATGCAGTGCAGTCAAAATAATAATAATAATAATAAAATAAAATAAAAATTATAAAAATAAAATATCATCATGAACCAAGCAATCAAATTTAGTGAACATTAATAGGGAGTTGGTACTTAGCATAGACCTCTGTAAGAGTACTTTCTACTCTCTTTTTGTAATTGTATGCATATCTGTCCACCTGAGGTGAAGAGCCAACTCATTGGAATAGATTCTGATGCTGGAAAAGATTGAAGATGGAGAAGGGGACAACAGAAGATGAGATGGTTGGATGGCATCACTGACTCAATGGACATGAGTTTGAGCAAGCTCTGGGAGGTGGTGAAGGACAGGGAGGCCTGGATGCTGCAGTCCATGGGATCACAAAGAGCTGGACATGACTGAGCAGCTGAATAACAACATATCTGTTCCATATTGCAAGGACTTCAATGAGGTCAACATGCAAATCTTATATATAACATCACCTTGTTAAATGGCTGTGGGCACATGTGAGTGAACAAGTGCATAAGAACCAGGATATAAGAATTCTGAAACCTTTTCTGTTTATGAATAAAATGCACACGAATAATATACAATGAGTGCCTATAAACTTACTACCTAATCACAAAAATGAAGTAAAAGACATCCAGTCATGAGGAAAATTCTTGTGTTAAAATATTAAGTGGGAAAAATAAATTTTGTATATGTGGAATGGTCA
The DNA here is from genome assembly GCF_963930625.1 of Muntiacus reevesi. Lineage (NCBI taxonomy): Eukaryota > Metazoa > Chordata > Mammalia > Artiodactyla > Cervidae > Muntiacus > Muntiacus reevesi. The sequence goes on along the minus strand of NC_089252.1, from coordinate 34,259,133 downwards.
CTGTTGAATTATTTTTACTATATAGTGAAGAAAAAGACAGAAAGAAACACAAAAAATATTAATGGCCAAGATCAGTAACTGGTTTTTAAAGGACACTTTCAATGCTCATCATATTTTGATCGCTCTCGATTTGACCCTGACATTTTCTTCTCACAGTACTCATTTCTCCTGGACCATCTGCCTTATTCATTTATTCAGTCAACATATATTACTTAAGTGTCTTCCATGTGCCAAGCATCCAGCTAGACACTGGATACACAGAAGGGAATGAGATGGGCCAGGTCCCCACCCTCACTGATCACTCCAGGAAGATAGGCATTTAGGGAGGGTGCTGAGGACTACAGAGCCCACGTGCCTCGACCACTGAAGCCTGTGGGCCCCAGAGTCCTGTACTCCGCAACTAGAGAAGCCACTGCATTGAGAAACCCACACGTTACAACTACAGAAAAGCTACACTCAGAACAAAAACCCAACGCAGCTAAAAATCAATTAATTAAAAATAGTTTGCAACCATCTAGATTTTAAAAAGCTAAACAAAAACAAAAGAAAACAAAAACAGGAGAAGGGGAAGGCCACGTTCACTTCATATTTCCAACCCTTCCGCTCACCCAAGCCAGAAAGGTATTCTACATTTCTCTTCCTCGTCCTCCGTATCTACAGGTCACTAAGTGCTATTTTAACACCTCGTCTCTCAAAACTCTTCATCCCATTCATCTTACAGTCAGAACTCCAATCCAGGTCCTCTTTTAAAACCGGCTAGTGTGGCAAATTTTGTGTATATAATTTGCCCCAATTTTTAAAAAGAGACAAAATGAGAAGCTAGCAAGGCAATACCTCTAAAGGAGGAAGCAAAACAGAAGTATTGCCAGAGACCTGGGAGAAATTCCTGCCAGAAAAAATAACCATGAAGGAAAGCGTATATGGCAACGAGTGTTACCTGGTTCTGTCCCCATGGCGCCACCCTGCATGTTGAAGACTGCTAACTGTGAACACCTGTGTCTCCTTGCTTGTGAGCTTTTTCTAGCCATGAGAGCATCGCCACCTGTTTCTGAGCAAGCTATAAGAGTTAATGTCCCAGGAAGCAGAGGCTTCCCTGTGGCTCAGTGGTAAAGAATCTGCCTGCAATGCAGGAGACGTGGGTTTGATCCCCAGGTTGTGGAAGATCCCCTGGAGGAAGGCATAACAACTCACTCCAGTATTTTTGCCTGGAGAATTCCATGGACAGAGGAGCATGGCGGGCTATAGTCCACTTGGTTTCAAGGGTCAGACATGACTTAGTGAGTAAACCACCAGCTCCCAGAAAGAAGCCTTCAGCCACATCTGGATGAAGATAAACCTCAGCTTCCTTGATCCTCTCTGAGGGTGGCTCTGAGGTGCGTTCTACGTGCAGCCCAGATATCCTTGGCAGGATCGGGCTGCAGTCATACACCCAGTAATTTGCTAATAATACACCAGGGGCTTTCTTCTCTTCTCTTTCCCTCATTCCCCTATTCCCTGGAATCACCTCCCACATAAACCACTTGCATTTCAAGTCCTTCTCTTAAGGTCTCCTTCTGGATAAGTCCAAACGAAGACAATAAAAATACAAGGTTCTGAGTAAAGTTCTCCTCACCCAAAGCACAGATAGGAAAAACACCATGAGAAACATATGTTCCTTTTAGCAACCAAAGAGCCAGAGTTGGAGAAAATTTAAATGATATGACACAAAATGACTTTAACACTTTGACTATGCATTTAAGTAAACAACATATCAAATCATGAGGCTTAGAAGAGTGCTTTGCCATATCTTTATTTAATAAATAGATGACTAGCTTATTCTAACACTGAATTTATAATTCTACTGATGTATCTTTACGGAAAATCTCTTCTTTTGCAGATTCCTTTGTAAGCAGCTGCATAACGACAAGACGCCACTGCAGCATACTTTAAAGCTCTCCTTACTCTCTGAGCTAAATGTAAGCCTGCCTGGAACTGAAAGCTTGTTGAGTTCTGCAAAGTACTAACAGTATGTTTGCTATTAGCCCTGTGTACCCCTTCCATCATAGAATAAAACATGCTGAGAAAATCTTCAGTTAAATGGCGTTTAAAAGGAAAATACCACTGTAGTAAAAGCTTAACAGGCCTCCTGTCTTCAGATTAGCAATCAATCCATATTGTCTATAAGGCAGCTCAGCATCACTACTTGAGCAGGCTAACAGGTCATTGGGCTTCCCTAGTGGCTAGTGGTAAAGAATCTGCCTGCCAATGCAAGAGACACAGGGTATGCATGTTCAATCCCTGGGTCAGGAAGATCCCCTGGACAAGGAAATAGCAACCTACTTCAGAATTCTTGCCTGAAAAATCCTACGGGCAGAGGAACTTGGTGGCCTACAGTCCATGGGGTTGCAAAAGAGTCAGATGCAACTTAGCAACTAAACAACAAAACAGGTCATTGTCTCCTCTGATCTGCAATTGAAGTCCCAATATTCAACCACTTCTCATTTAGCACTAAGTCCCTGCAGTCCACACTGATCCTTGGGAAAAGGTGAATATCAGACGTGTTGCTCTAAATGAGAACTGATGTTTTCTCACTTGGCCCCATCATCCCATTCCCCAGTCTCCCTTGCGCAAATTCATCACTTCCGACAGGCCCCCTGTGAGGGACTTGGGGAGGCGCCTCATCCATTGGACAGGGGATTTAACCAACTGTTGAAGAGACAAAAGGGGAACAGAACCAGAGCAACTGACTCACACATCACAGCTTGAGCCACCAGACCGAGCTTCCGCCCTGAGAGGGAGATGAATCAGTCAACAGTGATTCATCCCACCAAGGAAAATATGTTTTCCCTGTGATGGAGAAGTTCATTTTAAACATAGTAATCAGAATATGTAAAAGTTAATGAAAAGAACAGTCTGTTTAACTTCAATGGCCATGTAGATTTTTCAATTACAATATACAAATGTGTACTGTCACATGACCTGAAAAAGCAAATGAAGTGTGAACATTGTTCATGGAAATGTCTGAAAGCAACTACTAAGATTTCAGTTAAAAACATCCAAAAAATGTGCACTTTTATACATTTAAATAAGATAACTAAACTCTCAAAACATTTTAATTTTTTAATATTTATTCATTTATTTATTTGGTTACATCAAGCTTCCGTTGCAGCACACAGGTTCTTCATTGCATCATGTGGGATCTTCCACTGCAGCTCTAGGACTTAGTTGCCCCTCAGAATGTGGGATCTTTGTTCCCCGATCAGAGATCAAGTGCACATCCCCTGCATGGCAAGGCAGACTCTTAACCACTGAACCACCAGGGAAGTCCCACATATTTTAATTTTAAAAGTTTAAACCATTATTAAAGATGACTCTTTCAAAGAATTGTTTTAACCTTTGGCAAAATCACAAAAGAATTTTTAATATAAATAAATCTGGTGCAAATTACTAGCTGAATTGGTACATTAGATTAATGAAAATAATGATAGCTGCCATTTATTGAATTCTTACTGTGTATCATCTGTAATTTTCATAACAACTCTCAAAATAAATATTAACTGCATTTTATTGAGGAGTGATCAAGGAAGTTTAATGACTTGCCCAAGGTGATTCTGTTGTGAAATTCAAACTTAAGCTATCCTGGTTCCAGAACAATCCTGACCCTTCTTCACTATATCATTCTCTCTCCTACCTGCTCCAGTGAACTGTGTATTGTAGGCACTCAAAGTAACATCAATGAATTGTATTAATTCATTATTTATTACCAAAAGAAGAGAACAATCTCTCTCTCTCTCTCATACACACACACACACACACACACACACACACACGCACACACACACACACACGCACCCCACAGTCACACACAACCTGTTATTGGAATTATGAGTTTTTATAGCAAGCTTATGATAATTCTCATCCAGCTCATTCAAATACTTTTACTCAATAAGTAAGACTCAAATAGAGTTGTTTAAAGTATTTTGTTAATGATTAAGAAGCAACCAAGGCTAGAAGAAGTGAGTCTGAGGTCACTTACACATCTCTAAGCTGAAACTGCCAATTTTAACTCTGGTCACTCAAAGATACAGGCACATTTATACCTCTTAATTTGTATTATAACATATTTTAGCAGTGGTTTTCACCCAGGCCAAAACATAGAGGCTTTACCACACCTCTCTAGTGTAAGAAGCACTATACACTAATTTTATAAAGACTTTCATACAAATAAGCCTAGAATACTTAAGACATTCCCTAGGATCCTCAGGCCAATGTGAAGATGTGGCTAGTTTGGGGAAGTTAGATGGACTAGTAGGATTATCTTATATAACAAATACAACAGACTACTACAATTATTGTTATAATAAGCACTAACATTTAATGTTCTCAACAACTCTGTAGTTTCAGTACTATTATCATCACTCATGAGTTATAAATGGAGTATGTTCAAGATGTAGATATCAGGCCTCGGCAAGTATAAGGAAGCAAAGCTGATATTCCAAGTCATAAATGCCTGCACTCTTAACCATGATGGTGTACCATTTCAGTTTCCACAGAGATTTACAAGATACTATGGCACCTCAGTCCCTGAGGCCAAGCTTAGTTAGTTATTCATCCCCAAAACTGCAAGGTAAACATGAGTTACAGTATAATGATTATCGTACTCTAAGGTGAAGAAAGTACTCACTAATTGTCATCAAATTCAAATCCACCTCAGACTGTGGTATTGTCATTGGCATGTCAGCAAGCCTAGAGTAACTGGGCCAAGAACTACTACCGTCCATATCTGCACTGCCAGAGGCAGGAATTGTTTTGAACACGTGCACTCAGAGGCCGTGCTGGGAGCCGTCCATGGTGCTGAATGAAAACCCCTGGCTGGAGTTGGCTTTTCCATATTTCTACTCAGATCCTGCCTGTCAGCCAAAGCCCAGTCTTCTTTGTCTGTAGATCCTGCTTCTAAACAAGTTTTATTTATCTTTATTCCTACTATAACCTTACTTTGTCCAGACCCCTGCCTGCGGACTGTGTATCTTACCTAAATTCCGTCCGTGCTGCCACCATAACTTCATTTTCTGCTTGGATTCTTGACAAACCAGCCTAGCATTCTCTTGTCTATGATGATACTCTGTAAGAAGGAAAACTGTAAACAATGTCACCTGTAAATAGTAGGACTATTAGGATTGTCCTTGTCATTTGTCCCTTCTTATACTGCTTAGATATATCGTGGTGTGGGGGTGAGGGGGTCCTCCCTCTGGGAACCACAAAGCCCCTAGACAAGTGTTACTTGAAAGCTGTTATGAGAAAAGAGTCACAGAGTGAGAAGGGAGGAACTGGCCTGGGAGACACTGATGGAACTGACTCGGGCTGGGGTGAGAAGTGGGAGGTAACAGGAAAGATCCCACAGGGAAGCTAAGGCTAAATTATGTTACTTGTTTTCCAGTGTTACTTGTTTTCCAGTGGATATTGAAAGCTAAGCTTCAGGTCCTAAGAAAAATAAATAAATAAAAGGGAGAAAGTAATTTATAAATGATTTTTCACAAAGGAAAATAAAAATCTGGATATTTTATCTCTGTTTAACATACCTATTTATAGCTATATAACCTTGGCAAACATAAATTCCCAGGTCTAATTTATTAATGGATGCTATGTCTCATTAATTCAAAGTGTCTGATTTATAAATAACTTTCACAAACTAATTCAAACTAGCAATGTATGACACTAGTCTCAGAGACAGTGTGAAATTTGCTTTAAATATTGCTGCTGGCTGTCCAATAATTATACACTGTGACATTGCAGCAGGAGTCTTGCCTGGTCTCCATCTTAAATTAGAAAATTTTAAGCCAGTTTTTAAAAAAAAAAAAAAAAAAAAGAAGGATGTACCCAGCATGGCATCACCCTAGCAAATGCATAAATATATTGAAATTTATTAACTAATTACCCCCCTTGATAATCAGGTATTTATAGCTTTAAACTATTTACTTTTTTTGATGCTATCACTATAGGAGTCATCCCATGGTCATTCTTCTCACTATACAACAATTTATTCTGATCACAAAGATGGGTATTTTGTTACAGATAAGTTTATCCTCATAACCACAACTCAGCACTAATAATTAGCATTTTAACAAAAGGTTGGTACTAATAATGATCAAATAACATCTATCCTCTTTCTAGCCAAGTTTCCCTGACAGCTCAGTTAGTAAACAATCTCCAAATCAGGAGACCCTGGTTCAATTCTTGGGTCAAGAAGATCCGCTGGAGAAGGGATAGGCTACCGAATCCAGTATTCCTGGCCTTCCCTTGTGGCTCAGCTGGTAAAGAATCTGCCTGCAATGCAGGAGACCCTGGGTTTCATCCCTGGGTTGGGAAGATACCCTGGAGAAGGGAAAGGTTACCCACTCCAGTAGTCTGGCCTGGAGAATTCCATAGACTGTATAGTCCATAGTGTCTCAAAGAGTTGGACATGACTGAGCAACTTTCACTTTTAATTCCTTTCTAGCAAAAGTATAAAAGAGGACTGAGTGAGTGAGTGACAGTCGCTCAGTCATGTCTGACTCTTTGCGACCCCATGGACTGTAACCCGCCAGGTTCCTCTGTCCATGGAATTCTCCAGGCAAGAATACTGGAGTGGGTTGCCATTCCCTTCTCCAAAAAATGAGCAGAGGATATTTTAAGTTCTTAATCTAAAATAAGAAGTTTGAAGAACTCTGCAAAGAAAAGGAAAATTTAAGAGGAAAAAAAAAATCTCTTCTGAGGACCTACCTCAAAGACAACAGCAAACTCTTTTGTATTGTTATGTTATTTAAACGTTAAACCTAAGTTAGGGAATATAGTGCGTTCATGCTGTGTTTTCCTGTAGGGGGTCTTCTCCCACTAACACCTCCCTTTCCTTCTAGGTTCTATTTATGTTATTTTCCTGTGAGAGTGCCATAGGGATCATCCAGTGTAACTTTTCATTTCACAGATGAGCAGGAAAGACCCTGACATACCAAAGGGCTTGTCCAAGGATACAGAGGCAAAACTAGAGCTCAATGCACCTGCCTACGAATGAAATGTCCTTTCTCCCATACTGCACTGCTTTGTATAAAACTTGCATTTCTAGCTATATTTTAGAGAAGGTTAACCATCATCACTGTTTCCACTGTCTCCCCATCTATTTCCCATGAAGTGATGGGACCAGATGCCATGATCTTAGTTTCCAGAATGCTGAGCTTTAAACCAACTTTTTCACTCTCCTCTTTCACTTTCATCAAGAGACTTTTTAGGTCCTCTTCACTTTCTGCCATAAGGGTGATGTCATCTGCATATCTGAGGTTATTGATATTTCTCCCGGAAATCTTGATTCCAGCTTGTGCTTCTTCCAGCCCAGCGTTTCTCATGATGTACTCTGCATATAAGTTAAATAAACAGGGAGCCACCAGGCTCCTCTATCCATGGGATTCTCCAGGTAAGAATACTGGAGTGGGTTGCCATGCCCTCCTTCAGGGGATCTTCCCAACCCAGGGATAGAACCCAGGTCTCCCACATTACAGGAAGATTCTTTACCATCTGTACCACCAGGGAAGCCCATGAATACTGAAGTGGGTAGCCTGTCCCTTCTTAAGCAAATCTTCCCAACCCAGGAATCAAACTGGGGTCTCCTGCATTGCAGGTGAATTCTTTACCAGTTGAGCTACCAGGGAAGCCTCACTAGGTTCTCTGATATTTCTATTTTTAGTTTTTTGAGAAATCATCATCACAGTGGCCACATCAATTTACATTCCCACCAACAGTGTAGGAAGGTTCTGTTTTCTCCATATCTTTGCCAACTTTTGTTATGTTTTTGATGATAGCTATCCTAAGTGTGATGTGGTCTTGGTTTTCATTTCTCTGAAGATAAGCAATGTTGAGCATCCTTTCATGTATCTATTGGCCATCTGCGTGTCCTCTTTGCAAAAATTTCTTCCACCACATTTTTATTTAGTCAACCTGTTTTATTGATGTCAAGTTGTATGAGTCTTTTATACATGTTAGATATTAACCCCTTATCAGTCATATCATTTGCAACTTCTCCCATTCAGCAGGTTGTCTATTCATTTTGTAGATGGTCTCCTTTGCTGTGCAAAAGCTTTTAAGTTTAATTAGGTCCGATCTATTTTTGCCTATTTTCCTTTGCTTTAGGAGGTGGATCCAAAAGAATACGGCTATGGCTTACGTCAAAGAGTGCTTTGTCTATGTTTTCCTCTAAGAGTTTTACAGTATCCGGTCTTAAATTCAGGCCTTTAATCCATTTTGAGTTTATTTTTGTATATGGTGTTAGAGAATATTCTAAATTCATTCTTTTACATGTAGATGAACTGGGGAGATTTGAAACACCTAAAGTCCAAGCTTACCAACAGAAACACTGATTCAAGTGGTGAGGGGTGGGACCTAAGCATTTGCAGTTATGGTAACACCTCAGGTAATTCTAATGCACAGCCGGGCTGGAGACTGCTGCCTTATTGTAACCACAGACAGCATGATGAAGACTAGGTGGAAGGTAAGTGAGGAAGAACACAGCAGTGGCAAAAATGTTGCTCCAAGCAGGCCAAGGACCAGGTTGAGCTAATGCGCCAACTTCGGCCACAAGTGCCCTCTCCACCTGTCCCGCAGGCGACGTGGGCTGCTTCCTACCCCTGGCATCATACTGCAGTCTCCAGGTGCTCCTCTGGCTGGGGGAGGCTCAGAGATGATGCTTCAGGTTCTTGACCAGCTTGTCCTACCTGCGTGTCATTCATCCTGCATTTTGCACAGGAGGAATGACTTGTTCTAAGAGAAACGTTCGCTTAACTTGTTCACACAGGGACATCCTACTTAGGACACACACACAAACACTCACATCGAGCTCCTTGGTGAAATTTCTTCATTTATTTTTCTGACCAGAGAATACATCTCAGAAATTGCTAATGGTAGACATATTCATGGGCTTTACCAGAAGCTCAGCAGTAAAGAATCCACCTGCAATGCAGGAGACACGGGTTTGAACCCTGGGTTGGGAAGATCCTCTGCAGAAGGAAATGACAACCTACTCCAGTCCTTTTGTCTGGGAAATCCCATGGACAGAGGAGCCTGGCGGGCTACAGTCCATGGAGTCACAAAGAGTCAGACACGATCTACTGACTAAACAAGACCAACACATATTTATAGAAATGCTCCCGGGATATCTCAGTGTCCCTAAAGCATATTTTCTCCACTATGGCTCCTTAACTGGTCCCCTTCAAGTATTCAGGGTTTTCAAGCTCTGAATACATCCCTTCCCTCTAAATCTATTCTTACAAGGTGGCTAATTGTCACCTTAACATAACTGTGTGTTGAGTTTGCTGTGTAGTCTCTTCAGACTTCAACTGTAAATGTGGAACTCAGGGTTTTGTCTCGCTTGTGAAAGGACTGCTTATAAGTAGGGAAGGTGTCTTTTGGATGAGTAGTCTTTCCTGGCAGAACTGAATTGACACACAGCAGGAAGCTATTGAACCCCACCATGCTTAGATACCACTAAACTAATTGTTGGAGAAGGAAATGGTAATCCACTCCAGTACTCTTGCTTGGAAAATCCCATGGACAGAGGAGCTTGGCAGGTTATAGTCAAAAGGATCACAAGGAGTCGGACACAACTGAGTGACTAAACACAGCACAAGCTAACTGTTCCTTAAGACTATAAGAAGAGGAAGAAAGATAAAGAACAAAAAAGGAAACTTTAGTCTGGTCCAGTTGCTTCCATTAAAAGAACTGAAGATGACTTTGTGGAAATCCTAGTTTCTGCTCCTTTCCACAGCACCCAGAACCATCTTTCCTAAGTTGTCCAATAAAAAGTACTTTGTACAATGTGGCAAATGAAACTATGTGAAGAAGGGACCAAGAGATTATCAAACTTCATTTTCAAATATTTCCTCCTACAAATATGATGCTAAGGAAAACCATTTTAATTAGAAAAGCACATGGGAAAACTCATAATAAACTCTAAGTAACTAGGTTTTCAGAGAGACTTTCTTCAGACATGAAGCTTCAACATCAATAAATCAAACCAAAGAGAATAACTGGGATATATATTGCTACTGATTTTCTCACTAAAAGAAAAATTTAAGAGAAATATTACTCACTTTTATTGAAACAGTAACTTAGGCCAAAAATAATTATATTTACCTATTTGCTTTCCTTTGGATATCAGCTTATTTTGATCAAGTGAAGCTTTTTTTCTTTATGCCACATCAGCCTTACTTTTTCTTCATTACCTAATAAATAATTTCTCCCTCTATTCTCGTGTCATGATAGAGGGTAGCTGTATATCAGGTACATACTCATACATTATCCAGAAGCAAATGAATTTCTAAGTACTTTTGTGAGTCACCAAAGATGCTATGGTTGACATGTGTCTCCATCATTAGCCTTTCTTTGACTTAGCAAAACTGCTATCACAAAAGAGAGGGTTTCTAAAGTCTTACATGCACTTTGACTAATAGATACTTCAAAGGGAACTTTGAATTGAATGTATCTGCCAAGACAGAAGAAATTCTTATCCAAAACTGTGTATATGTTAAATATATATGTATATACAATAGTCACAGACACATTTTTACTTTTTCTAATTTCTTTCCATCAATTAATATGTATAAGCATAATAATTTGGAAGTCAATCTGAGACAGGGATACAATCTCCAGATAAGACAACACAGATGGTGGCGTGCATTCTTGCAGACTATTTTTATATTGACTCTCTTACAAGCAATCTGTTTTATCAGCTTTCCAATGAATCCACGGTATGAAAAACGCCAGAAGAGAAAATTCCAAGATTCTAAAAACACTTGGCTGTGAACGGATTTAGTGAGTTTAGCTTCTCTCCCTGCCAAGTACCTGGAATATAAAAGCATTTCCTTCCCCCATGCCATTTCAAAACCTTGTTACCGCATTGCTCTATGCTGGTGTAGTCACTACCACACTGACTCTGATGAAGATGGAAATTTGCTAGAGTATGATGGAAATGTATTAGGTGTGAGAGCTATGTGATCAAGGAATGAGTTAACAAACAGAATAGCACCACACAAGCAATACTGTAGGGTCATGGTTCAGGAACAATCTGTCTGCAGGTTGTTATCTGAAAATGATCACAAGTGGACCAGACACAGAGCCTATTTGTTATACGCATATAGTAAATGAATATGCAATCACTAGGGTAACATTAAGCGAATAGCCAGCTTCATGTCTAACCATTAATGATGGGTAATAAAAGTGGCAGTGTTTGTTTGGAGAGTGAGGGGGGCGAGGAAGCTGTTTCCTATTGAAAAGAACACAACACTATTTAGTCAAAAGTCATTCATCTATGCAAGGATGGTGCCAACCTTGCCTAATTCAAAATAAATGAGCCTGGGGCTAAGCTTTCTGCTTTTAGTGGTTAAAGATAGCCTATTTCAACATGTAGAACCTCTGATTTTTGAAATGAGGTAACACAAAAGCAAAGAAAGCAAGTTAAATACAAATATGAAAGCATTATTAGAAACTCTAGGTTATTATCATTAACAAGAGGTAATGCCAGCACTTAGGATCACACACTAACAATCTTAACAGTACTGTTTTCTAGATTAGAAGACTTAGCTCTGTTAAATAGATAAATAATTAAAGAAGTTATTAAGAAGCCATTTTACCATTTAAATAAGTGACTCAATTAGTAGGCAGGCTGAGCAACTATGATATGCACAGGAAAATAAAATGAATTTTAAAGGTTGGGGAAAACGTTCAAACTAAACCTCAGGGTTTCTTGGATTTCAACAGTATCTGTAAAAAAGTTTTTGTGGGAACATACTAATACTACTATACTGTGGTATAAAGAAAAAGTCAAATGTTTTTAAAAGGTTTGGAAGGGAACCTGCATAAGTTAGGACATTATTTCAATGTTAACAAGCTAATCAAATCTGAAATAAATTTAATGTTTTAAGTCAAGAAAATTACTATGGAGGGCCTAAAATTTCTGAAATCAGTGGCAAACTCAGAATATATCATTAAAGAAATACATATGTGTTCACATAAAATAGCATTGTTCTTCCTCTAAAATTACCAGCAAGAGTATAAATAGAGCCAGCCCCAAAAGTTTAATAGGTAAAGGTAAAATAATCACAAATGCTCCCTGGGTGCTCAATCCCTTACATTTTTCTGGCATGTAAAAGTGAGCCATGCCACAAAAGGGAAAATTTGAGACATCATTTAACTAGAAAATATAGCCTGAACTGAACCATAATGACCCTTCCCACAGTTGCCAGGACTTCTAAGAGAAAACTGAATAACTATGCACTCATTTGATGGAACTGAAGATACTCTAGCTAAGTACGAGGGTTCAACCCCTGGGTCAGGAAGATCCCCTGGAGGAGGGCATGGCAACCCACTCCAGTATTCTTGCCTGGAGAATCCCATGGACAGAGGAGAGGAGCCTGGAGGGCTACAGTTATGTCATAAAATAGCTTTCTATCACCATCTGGATTCATAGAACTCATCATAGTTCTAATACAGTTAAAGTTAAGTCTTCAAGTTATAGCCTGACAAACATGGACACTTCAGAACACTGTACCAATGGACAAAAAAACTGAAGTTCAGAGGCAAGACACTTTCAGTTGTCTTGACACTAACCAGCCTTTGTACAGAGTATGAATCACTCGACCTCTCTGCGTTTGTTTTCTCATCTGTACAATGAAGAAATTGAACTAGATGATCTCAGAACATCCCACCTCAGCTCTGTAGATATAATACTTCAATCTACTCAAATATTTACCTATCCCACTTAATAAATGCTTTCTAAAATAAAATTAAATCAGTTAATATTTATTGAACTCTTAGTAAAAGCTGGGTATTAACTATGTTAATTGCTGGGGAAAACACTCCAATCTAACAATGAAATCCAAAGGAATTTTGGGTTTCAATTTAAACGAGGGACAGGGGAAAACCTACAATTCTTACTTGTTTATATTCTGTAATAAATTGAAATAAGGTATCATATAAGAGAGCATATTTTAATAAAATGTACTATCATAGTACTCTATGCTGTTGGTTTGCACAAAATATGACCACAATTTTAAAGTATTCCCTATTATGTTTTCTTTTTTTTAATTTATTTATTTTAACTGGAGGCTAATCACTTTACAATATTGTAGTGGTTTTTGTCATAGATTGACATGAATCAGCCATGGGTATACATGAATTAGAATGTTTCTTTATTCACTAAGATATGTCATACATTGAGACATAAAGCAAATAATAGATTCCAAAACACTGGGGTCATATATACTCTGGTCAGAATTAATTAGAAATATAATATCAGGGGAATAAATCAAATATTTGGAAACTTTAAAACATCCTTCAAAATTATTCATGGATTAAAGAAGATAACACATGGGAAATCAGGACTTTTCAACTGAATGGTAATAAAAATGTTTTTCAAAAATCATGAGCTAATAAAAGCTTACAATATTAAAAAAAAAGTTTCTTTTTTATTTTTTTTTTTATATTGGAATATGCTGTCTGTGGGGTCACAGAGTCGGACACGACTGAAGCAACTTAGCAGCAGCAGCAGCCAATTAACAGCGTGATAGTTTCCGGTGGACAGCAGAGGGGCTCAGCCACACATATACATCTATCCATCCTTCCCCAAACTCCCCTCCCATCCAGGCTGCCACATTGAGCAGAGTCTCCTGTGCTATGCAGTAGGTCCTTGTTGGTTATCCAGTTTAAATATAGCAGTGTGTACATGTCCATCCCATACTCCCTAACTGTTGGGAAGGCATATTCTTAACCACTGGACCACCACAGAAGTACCAAGAAAGGATAGTCTTTTTAACAAGTGGTCCTGAGACTACTGAACAACCATATGCAAAAAATAAACAAATCTAAGCAATACATAAAAAATTAATTAAAAAACAAACAAAAAAATTAATCGAAAATGGATCATAGGTCTAAATGTAATATGTAAAGCCATAAAACGTCTTAAAGAACATAGAGGTCTACATGACCTTCAATTTGGCAGTAAGTTTTTAGGTAAGTGACCAAAAGTCCAATCTATTTGAAATATTGATATATTGGACTTTGTCAAAATTAAAAACATTTATTCCATGAAAATTTTAAGAGACTTAAAGACAAGTGACAACTTGGAAGAAGTGTTTGGAGGTCACACATAAGATAAAGAATTTACAATAAAGATATATAAAGAAAACCAAAATTCAACAATTGGAAAATAAAAATCCCAATTTAAAAAGTGAAAACAACAGGTCTTTACCAAAAAATATATGTGGGTGGCAAATAAACACATGGAAAAATGCTTAACATCATTTTTCACTAGGAAAGTACAAATTAAAGCCACAATGAGATGCTATCACACTATTAGAATAGCTTTAAGAAAATTTTAATGGTAGGCAAAGCACTCTCCGACATAAATCACAGCAAGATCCTCTATGACCCACCTCCCAGAATATTGGAAATAAAAGTAAAAATAAACAAATGGGACCTAATGAAACTTAAAAGCTTTTGCACAACAAAGGAAACTATAAGCAAGGTGAAAAGATACCCCTCAGATTGGGAGAAAATAATAGCAAATGAAGAAACAGATAAAGGATTAATCTCAAAAATATACAAGCAACTCCTACAGCTCAATTCCAGGAAAATAAATGACCCAATCAAAAAATGGGCCAAAGAACCAAACAGACTTTTCACCAAAGAAGACATACAGATGGCTAACAAACACATGAAAAGATGCTCAACATCACTCATTATCAGAGAAATGCAAATCAAAACCACAATGAGGTACCATTACACGCCAGTCAGGATGGCTGCTATCCAAAAGTCTACAAGCAATAAATGCTGGAGAGGGTGTGGAGAAAAGGAAACCCTCTTACACTGTTGGTGGGAATGCAAACTAGTTCAGCCACCATGGAGAACAGTGTGGAGATTTCTTAAAAAACCGGAAATAGAACTGCCATATGACCCAGCAATACCACTTCTGGGCATACACACCAAGGAAACCAGAGCTGAAAGAGACACGTGTGCCCCCAATGTTTATTGCAGCGTTGTTTATAATAGCCAGGACATGGAAGCAACCTAGATGCCCATCAGCAGACGAATGGATAAGGAAGCTGTGGTACATATACACCATGGAATATTATTCAGCTGTTAAAAAGAATTCATTTGAATCAGTTCTAATGAGATGGATGAAACTGGAGCCCATTATACAGAGTGAAGTAAGCCAGAAAGATAAAGAACATTACAGCATACTAACACATATATATGGAATTTAGAAAGATGGTAACGATAACCCTATATGCAAAACAGAAAAAGAGACACAGAAGTACAGAACAGACTTTTGAACTCTGTGGGAGAAGGTAAGGGTGGGATGTTTCGAAAGAACAGCATGTATATTATCTATAGTGAAACAGATCACCAGCCCAGGTGGGATGCATGAGACAAGTGCTCGGGCCTGGTGCACTGGGAGGACCCAGAGGAGTCGGGGGCAGAGGGAGGTGGGAGGGGGTATCGGGATGGGGAATACATGTAACTCCGTGGCTGATTCATGTCAATGTATGACAAAACCCACTGAAATGCTGTGAAGTAATTAGCCTCCAACTAATAAATAAAAAAACAAAAGTTAAAAAAATAAAAATAAAAATGTATTTCAAATAAAAAAAAGAAAATTTTAATGGTAATTAAAAATACTGGCAAGGATACAGAGCACCAAGAACTATCAGTCATTGCTGATGAGAGTGAAAAATAGCAAAGATGCTTAGGAAGACAGTTTGTATTTTCTTATAAACTTAAACAGACTTAACTTACAGCTCATCAATCACACTGTTAGTTTATTTACCAAAGTGAATTGAAAACTTATTTCCACACTACAACTGGTGGTGAATATTCATAGCAGTTTTATTCATAATCATTAAAAATAAAACTATCAAGATATCCTTCAACAGTAGAAATACACAGCACAACCATACATATTGTGCATATATAAAGAGAGAGGAATACTATGCAGTGATTTAAAAAATGAACTGTTAGTGCTATGAATTAAGCATTTTAAAAATTAAAATTAAAAAATAAAATAAATGTTTCATAAATCTTAATCAGATTTTATTTTCTAATTTTGAAAATCTAGCTACTCCAGCCTTTAAGTACAGAATTAAATGTTTTTGGTATTCCATATCAAGTGTTTCAGAAAATATATTAAGATATTTGTATTGCTTAAAATAAAACACCAACATGGAGGACAGAGTTTGTACTATAAAATATATTTTTCCAAATCAAATTACAGACAAAAATAAAGTTTCTTCTCTAATTAGAAATATGTTTTTGCTATTTTATTTTACCTCTTAAACTTTTCCATATTTGAAAACTTTAACTTATGAATTCTTCTGAATCCTGGCCAAAGATTTAGGACAGTTCTGCTATTAATAGAATACGTTGACCCATCTCTATTTATAAAGTCCCAAACCCCCGTCTGTTTCCACCTGACCGGGCTCCAAAAGGATGAAGGCAATGGAAAAGTTTGCATACTACAGCACAATGGAATGATACCTACGCAGAGAGCACACTGCATAGAGGCACAAGGCGAATTCCTGTGTGCACCAACTGACTTGTGGAATAAAGCAATCCGTGAAGATACGTTTTCCAGAATATGCTAAAGCTTTACTTAATCCCTTCCACCATTCCTTCCTTATGTTTCAGGGTAATCTTTACAGATGTTCAGTTCAGTTCAGTTCAGTGGTTCAGTTGTGTCCAACTGTTTGCAACCCCATGAACTGCAGCACACCAGGCCTCCCTGTCCATCACCAACTCCCGGAGTCCACCCAAATCCATGTCCATCGAGTCGGTGATGCTATCCAACCATCTCACCCTCTGTTATCCCCTTCTCCTCCTGCCCTCAATCTTTCCCAGCATCAGGGTCTTTTCAATGAGTCAGCTCTTCACATCAGGTGGTCAAAGTATTGGAGTTTCAGCTTCAGCATCAGTCCTTCCAATGAACACTCAGGACTGATCTCCTTTAGGGTGGACCAGTTGGATCTCCTTGTAGTCCAAGGGACTCTCAAGAGTCTTCTCCAACACCACAGCTCAAAAGCATCAATTCTTTGGTGCTCAGCTTTCTTTATAGTCCAACTCTCACATCCATACACAACCACTGGAAAAACTTTACAGATGATTATAGCATAATATAATATGTGAATGTACAAACAATATATTTTGTGGAATAATACAGTGAGGCTCGCAGAGGATTTTACCCTACACTAAAGACCTCAAATGGATGGATCATTAAATATTCTATCTCTTCCTTTGCTGTCAAGTTAGCCACTACCTTAAAACTTTATACTATTCATTAGCTCTACTTTATACTATTCATTAGCTCAGCTTCCGAAATGTTTGTGCTTTGTCAAAACTAGAAACAGACTCTAAGTAAAAACTAAGAAACTCTATGTAGAGTCATATATATAATACAGCCTTTGATGTCAACTGTTTGCTCACTTATAAGTTTTTTCTTTTATTCTTTCTGAGAATTATGACTATTACAGAGTTGGAGTAATTTAAATCTAATCACTAGATACTGTATTACTATTATTCTGATGTATATTTTCTTTTTAATCAAGTTCTATTTTTTTAATTCTTTCTCAAGTTTCAGGTCTTTTCATTCTTGACAAGTCTTTTAAAAACTCCATTTTTAAAAACACTGGATATGCAGAGTAAGGCAAAAAATAATTGAAAGTATTTTGGGGGAAAACCTTGTGGACACCGGGATGACTACTCCAATTACAGTTTTTCCAACTTGAGAGAAAGTACTCATAAAATTACTGACCAATGATAGAGAAAATATAGCCATTTCCATCATTTTCTAGTCCTCAATTATTGACAATAAGAAAAAAATTTTGGCGAGCCCATTGTTAAACACCTAACAGCAACCACAGGATTGAGGGTGAGAGAGGAGACAAAGACCCACCCTGCTGGGTAATAAGTACAGAGGAACCTTACTTTCAACCAAGTTAACTTAAAGATACAGTTCTGCAAATGCAGAACATTTACAAAATCTCTTAATTACCAGAAAGGGTGGTAACCTGGCATGTTAAATGTAAAAAAGCAATTGGAAGTGTAATAGAATGACAAAATAGGCTGTATAAGAAGAAATCTAGCAGTTAGGTTGTAAATGGGACTCAAGCTTTCATGTCAAATTTCTGAAATTCTCTTCCAAAAGTCGTGTTCCCCAGACCTACCCAAACCACTGGTCCCCAGTTCTGACTTCCAAATACAGACGATGCCTAAGTTCTGCAGGTGCTGTTTACTGAATGTTTTGGCTGCAGATTCATCATGTGTAAATATTTCAAGAGATTCTGAAAGCACAATATGCTTCAACACAACCACCTGAACAAAACAGAACCTTTGCAGAAGATAAAAGCAATTAGGGGACAGATGTAGAAGAAACACAGCATTCTCTCTCCTTCACTGGAAATCTATATTAGGGAGTGAGGTCACTGTGGGTTGGAAATATATTTGTGTTCTCTTTATCTACTGATTAAATAGTTCAGGATCAGAATGAGTGAAATATGAAGCAATAGTAGAAGTCATCAGAATAAACAGTCCAGTTAAAATTATGATTCCACAAAATTTTCTGGGTGAACAATAGGAATCACAGTGTTTTAACTACTAAATTTGGAACACTAGCAGTTTACTAAAATAATCAATAATATTAGCCACATCATTATATGTTTTCAAAATTAGATGTGGGACACAAGAAATCCTTTGATATTATAAGGTGTATACTTACACTTAAGGAAAACTCACTATGCAAAAATTCACTGTCAAGAAAATAATAATTTAGGAGCATGAATCTTTAAAACATAGTGGATATTTTCCATTGTATGTATTCCTCTAGATGAAGAAAAGCACAAATTAACAAGATTAACAGGCAGTGTTTATTATGCAGCTATTAGCAGTGTATCTATGAAAAGTGTTAAATAGTATGTGGAATGGTTATGATATAAAAATAATGAAAACTAAAGATGCAAAAATACAGATATGACTACAAATATGAATGAAAATTAAGTATATGACATACACATTTATACATATAGAAAAATATTAAAAATGGAAAAACATTAACAGTAGTTATTTATGTCCCTTATGTATTATGTACCTATGTATATAGATACATTATATGTGACCATAGGCTATTCATAATAATAGAAATTAATACATATTACTATACAAATTAATATACAAATACAGACAGTATACAAAGTAATACATATCAAAAATTAATACATATTAAACTAAAAATTAAACTTGGCTAAAATTTTAAAGCCTAAATCTCTTCAAAATATGGATCTACTGAAAATGCCTTAGCTATAGAAACAATGCAGAAACTAACATTAGTCCAATATTTAGCTCATGCCTTTGGATTTTAAAGGAAAACATTCATTGGGGTTACAGAAATTCAAGTTTATCCCTCATGGTGGGCAGAACTCTAAGAATGGCTTCCAATGACCCCTACACTTGTGTAATCTCTTGCGCTTTGAGTGTGAATAGAAGCCATGAACAACTGAATACATTATCTTTTAAAACAAAAGGGAAACTAACCTGATGGGCCCAATCTAAGCACATGAGCTCTTTACAACAGTGGAGAGTTTTCTCCAGATGATGGCAGAAGAGGAAGTCAGACAGAGTCAAAGTATGAGAAGGACTTGATGTACCCATGTGGCTTTGGAGATGGAGAGGACCATGTGAGAAGGAATGTGGGCAGCTTCAGCTTCCCAGGTGACCATGTGGTAAAGAATCCACCTGCAATGTAGGAGACCCAGGTTTGATCCCTGGGTTGGGAAGATCCCCTGGAGAAGGACATGGCAATTCACTCCAGTATTCTTGTCTGGAGAACCCCATGGACAGAAGAACCTGACAGGCTACCATTCATGGGGTCGCACAGAGTTGGACATGACTGAGCAACTAACACATTCACTTTGAACACTTTCTAAGAACAGAGAGTAGTCCATGGCTGATGGCCAACAAAGACCTCACACCTACAGGAACTAGATCCTGCCAAACACCTGAATGACATTAGAAACTAATTCTTCCCCATTGCCTCTAGATAGAAAACCAACACAATGAACATGGTGAGCCTTGTGAAACCCTGAGCAGAGAAACCCCTCCCACCTCTGAACACAGAACTGTGAGATAATGAATGGGTGTTGTCTTAAGCCCCTGTGTTTAGACTCATTTGTTACACAGCAACATCCCTATACTGCTCTGTCAATAAAGAATGACTTTCCAGAAGCAGAGACACAGATGTAGAGAACAAATGCAGGATACCAAATGGGAAAAGAGTGGGGTGAGAGGAACTAGGAGATTGGACTGACATATATACTACTGATACTAACATAGTGTATAGCACAGAGAACTCTGCTTAATGCACTGTGATGTCCTAAATGGGAGAGAAATCCAAACTGGAGGGGATATATGTATACCTTAGAGAAGGAAATAGCAACCAGTCCAGTATTCTTGCCTGGGAAATCCCATGGTCAGAGGAGCCTGGTGCGCTGTAGTCCATGGGGTCACAAGAGTTGGACATGACTTAGCAACCAAACCACCACCACCACATGCATATGTATGACTGATATGTTTTGCTGAATAGCAGGAGCTAACACAACACTGTAAAGCAGCTATACTGAAATAAAAATCAATTTTTTAAAAAAAATTTTTAAATGAAAAAAAAATTCCAAGAATGGTCATTTGAAGGAACATTTAGTTCCATGAGAATAAAATTTTGGAGAAGGTATTTGCATTTTGAGACCTGAAGTCATTTCCATTTCACAAGATTTTAGTTCTATGGGTTAGCAACTTTTTGGCCCACCCAATATGTTTTTCAAAAAGCAACAGAATATTTTATATAGAGAGTTTGTTTTGTTTCGCATTTCATGTTGAGATCAAAAAATTTCCCCAAGAGAATGTTTCCAGTTCATTATGCCAGTCATGGTGAAAACAATTTCATGATCTGAAATTTGTTTTACAGCTGATTTAGGGAAGAAATAAACCAATATCATTAAATAAAGCCCACTTGAATATACATATCTTTTTAAAAAAATAAAATTTCAAGAATTTTTGAATTTCAGTTGTAGAGTAGATTAATAGGAAAGAGAAATAATTCTGAAAACCAACACTTAACCCGAGTCCCATTTACTAAATTGACCTTTTTCTGCTAGCCACCCCTTGGAGTCACCCATGGTAGGATATCGGCTACCCATCCAATGACTCTTTCAGGCCATGTTCTACATTGACTAGCTTTGATGATGCTCTTTGGGGCTTCCCTGGTGGCTCAGACAGCAAAGAATCTGCCCATAGTGCAGGAGACCCAGGTTTGATCCCTGGATTGGGAGGATCCCCAGGAGAAGGGAATGGCTATCCACTCAGGTATTCTTGCTTGGAGAATCCCATGGGCAGAGGAGCCTGGTGAGTTATAGTCCATGGGGTTGCAAAGAGTCAGACATGAGTGAGAAACTAACACACATACACACACATACACACACGATGCTCTTTTAGATTTCCTTAACTTGCAGGTCTACTCATGGCTCTTTCAACTTCTCAGAACTAAACTTCTCTAGAAGAAAACTACACTTCACACCAAAAGCAGCTTCAAACAATGATTTTTGTTTCCAAACCTCTAAATTCATTCCTCAAATTGCAATTGGAATTCACTCCTCACTGTCTAAACCTGTCCCAAGAGTAACATGCAGAAGATGGACTAAGAGATGCCTGAGATCCCTTCCAAATTTAATATTTGATGGATCAGGCTTTCAGTGTAATCAGCAATAAAGCTAGGATATAAATGTGTTTCCACAAGATTTCAGCTGGGAGGTCAAGAGGATAACAAATGACCCCTGTCATAACATGATAAATGTCCTTTGAAGACCCCAGGGAACATGAAGTCAATACTGGCCAGTCTTTGACCATAACCACCTACAGGCTTCATATCACTCCTACCACCTCCTACTCCAACTAGATATGTTCAGGCCCAAAATGTGGCACCAAGAAACTATCTAAGCTAATAACCATCCTTTTTATTTTAGGTATATTTCTTTCAAATTTCTATTATCATCAAAGGGCAGGCCAGAGGAACATATATTCACCTGTTTCCAAACCGAATCAAGGGTTGTAACAAATTTTCCACTGGAATTTTAATTGATCTTTCCACAAAATGAAAGAGGAAGGTGTCTATTAGCTCCTTTCATTTCACTTAGCAGTAAAGTATTAAATAGACCAGAGAGAAGGATGAAAAGCAATAAAAGACAGCAGAGGAGCACAATCAGATTTTAAGATGTAGAATTTGGATGACTTGTAGATTTATATTCCCAGACTTTAGAGAATTACCATATAATGATGGATACTTTGGGGAAATCATCAGGATATGAAATTAATTTCTTAGCCTAGAACTTTAATTTGGCCGATGAAGAATTAAGACATAACTAAAATCAAATATCTTTTATTAGCCATAATTCTCCTTAGCAAAATTACTTTGTACTCCTCCTGCCCACCAAGCTTCATCTCCACTCTTAAGATTTTGATTCACAATGTGATGTCATTCCCTGCTTTTATTTTTAAATTGGAAGAATTAATGTAATGAAACCTAATTTCATTTGTCACTCCTACCTAAAGAATCATGTCTGGAATTAAAAGTAAGAGTGCAGGACACGGACAGGATTTTAAAAGGACATATGTAAGGATACAGTCAGCAAATTGTCAAACTGTGATTTCAGCCTTTTAAGGGTAGTTTTTCTTCACAGGATATATAATTTTATGCCCCCAGGCTTTATAGTCAACTGATCCTCAACCCCAAAATTCCCCATCCTGAACCCTATTTTTATTAATCACACATCATTTCTCCTTTAAAGCCCAGTCTAAATGCCACCTCCTTCTGGAAACTTTCTGTCTCAACAGATCAAAGGCCATTTGTCCTAGTTCCTACTCCTATCTTTCTTCTCACTGCTCACAGAATAAACCTAAAGTCTCAAGAGAAGTAATTTGGGTACAATCCCATTCGTCAAGAACCGATGTAAGGGAGCCTTGTAATATAAACCAGAGAAGGAAATGCTGTCTTAGCATAATAATGCCAAGTCTTTCCTGAGAAATATTGGTTAGAAATACTTTAAATATTTTAATTAATATTTTTAACTATTAATAATTAACATTAAAATAGTAATTTCTCATTTAGTGTGGAAGAAAAAAAAAACTCTTTGCTAAAGAGGCACCTGTTTCAAATTCAAGGGGAAAGACAGCTGCCAAACTGAGTAAAAACCCCTTGAGTTTTTTTCCCTATCCTATACCCAGTAGAGGGTTTGTCCTCCCCAGTTCACTCTGCAAGACCAACAGAACTGAGCAGAAGAGGATATTCTGACATCCATTTGACAGTGAAGGCAATGTAAGTACCATGAGAGATTAAGTGGACTGAGACTCAGTTTTTTGAAAGGATGGAAGGGAAAAGTCTGGAACATCCCAAGATATAACTAGGAGAACAGAAGGGCACTGAGGACACCTACAGGGAACAAGTTAAAGAGAAAATGAAAAAGAGGAAGAAGAGTTAGGGAACAGTGAACAGCTTCTATGCAGGACGGCCCTCAAGGTTTAGGCAAAGGGTCTTGTTTTGTAGGATGCAAGAGAACATTGCTAGATGTACGTGATGAAGCTAGAGATGAATTTCTTCCCAACTCAGGGTGGCTTGAAATTACCTGGAGCATTCATTCAGTAGAGAACTGCTTAAATTTTCATCCAGGCTGATAGGTATAGCTTTCATCCAGGCTTATTAAGGAAGGCAGGAAGGCACTATCTCAGCTAGAAAAGGTGAAAAACTCTTGCTGTTGTCATCTAATCAGCTTCCTTTCTGAAGGCCACTGAACAACAAGGCGTATCAACCACAGAATAGGACTCTACAAGACAGCCAGCAAAACTGCCTCCCCTGCAGCCTCATGCTCCCAAAGGAAAGAACTCCTTGTAATTTGGTATTTGTGACTTCATACCACATTTATTTGTTTACTTGTCTGCCTCCCCAAACTTATAGAAGTTCTATTTCCTCTTGCTATCACACCCAGCCATTTGCCCATAATAGTTATTGGCAGTGACACTACCATTACCTAACTTATAACTGGTTGGTTAGGTTCATTACCTAACCAACATCCACATCCTCCTTTCTTTCCTAACAGAGGGCTGACTTTATTCAGGTAACTCCAGAGGGCATCTTGATTCATTTCTAAGTCAATCAATGTATTGTATTCTCCGAGATGACTATTATGGGCCTGGGGTCAGAATGTAACCAAAGTTGGTACAATCAGACTAAGGGAAAAGACTTGTAGTCTATGCTTGGGATGGGAAAGGGAAGTGTCCCTTTCTCTTTATTTTGCTAGACATGCACCAGGAAATACATGGCTTACTGACAGGCAGCCATCTTGGAATCACAAGGGACATCATGCTTCAGATCAAGAAAACACTGAAGAAGGCAGGGAACAGATATGAAGACACTCTGGACATTGTCGTCACCACTGAGCTCATGACCTCATCTTGCCTGTGCCCTGGCAGATCTCTGGGCTCTCAGTTATTTGGACAGTATTGTGTTATGTTTTAACTCAGTTTGAGTCACGGCTTTCAATACTTGACTATAAAATTACAAATGAATTTTTTAATTGAATAAGAGTGAACGACAGTTATTTACATATATTTAATCATACTTTTACAGAGTTGTGCTTTTTTAAAAAAAAGTAAATGTCACAACAAAGGAGCTGTGGGAGCTTGGGAGTTGGACAGATCACACAGGCTTGAATGGAGAAAACATTAAACACTAGACTCTTAGGTATAGAAAAGATAGACGGCAAACACAGGGATTGGGTTTTAAGAGACAAGATTTAATATCCTACAATGATGAGATGGAAAAACAGGAATGGACTGGGATACTGGACAGAGAACCAAGACAAGGATTTAAGCACAGAGACTAAAGGCAAACTTAGTTACAGATCTTGGGCTACAAGTAAATGGCTCTGATAGACGTTTTGCAAGACATACTTCCTTGAAATAAAATATGATACCAAGACAGTTTTCATTTATTCAAGTGATATTTGAGAAGCTGCCCTATGCCAGGGAAGATGCTAGATGCTAGAAATAGAATGGTGAGCAAGAACAAGGCCCCTACCCTCATGGATCTATCATCTAGCAAGGAGGTAGGCATCAAAGTTTTAAAATGTAAAATGACATCAGAAATATGAAATTAAGGAAAGCTACCCACTTCTGGGAGAACATTTAAGCTGGGGATTGACTTGAGCTGATGGGATGGTGGTTAAGAAAGGTTTCTCTAAGGTAGACACTGTTAAGCAGAATTAAGATCCATCAGCAGGAATTAACTAGGTAAAGACAGGAGAGAAAAGAGCATATGCAAATACACTGGGACAAAAGGAAACAAGGATGCTTGAGTGAGACTCAAAGAGCCTATTGTTACTGAAGAGGAAGAGTAAAAGGGAGCATGGTAGGCGAAGAAGCTAAAGAAGTAGTTAGACAAGCTGGCAACACTGAGTCATATAGGTCACTATCTTTATCCTAAAGGCAATAAAATCCACTGGAGCTTTCTTAGCAAACTGAATTGTCCATTAAGATTTGTGTCTTGAAGTGATAATTACAGGTTAACAGAGGACACATTCAGTTGAGTAGAACATGGTAGGAAGCAACTACAGTCACCTAGGAAACATATGATGTCTAGAGTACTAACAGTGAGTGAAATGATGAAAAGTGGATGGTATGAAATATATTTAGGTGGTAAAAAGGGTATAATGTAGGCATTATAGTGAAAGAATGAAGGAAGACCAATTCCTAGTGAAAGAGAAGAAAATGGAGCCATTCTTTGCAAAAGGGTGCACAGGGCATAGACCAGTGGGGTTGAGTTTATTTTTTGTCTTTAATGGATTATGAGTTCATCAGTGGTACTAACTTGAATGTCAAGATCTGGAGGCATGTAGTACCTCCTCTCATCATAGAATAAAATCTGATTATTCCAGTTATAAGCATAATAATTTCCCCAGACTGAAATGTTCACTCATGATGGAGCTCGAGTTACCAAGTCATGTATACACTCACCTCCAAGCTGACATGTTCCCTCCATTTATTCAACTCTCTTTTCTTACACTTTGCTTGTTGTCCCCTGATCTCTTTTTGAAACTTCTTGGGAGGCATTAGTGAAAAGCTCTAGCTCTGGAATCAGACCAAGTTTGAGTTTCATCTCTACCAGTGTGTGAGCACAAGTAAATTTCTCTCTGAGCCTCATTCTCCCATTTATCTATAAGGTAGATTAAAGTGTCTGTCATAGGGTTATTTCTTGAATTTAAGTAAATAAAATAAGATGTTTAGTGCAGTGATGGCACACACCAAATGTTAGCTATATTTATTCCAAAGAGCAAAACAAGCTATCCTGTAACTGGTACCTATTCATTCACGTTGGTGCATGAATGGCTTATCGGAAAAGCACAGGATAACTCTTAAAGGGTAATGAAGCTCTTGAGAATCATCCCATTTTTACTACTGTTCTCATATAGCATGACTTCCTGCTCCCACACATTGTTATTCAGTAAGAGATGGACTACAGGGATCATTATACAATTGATTTCTATTAGCGTGTGGTCAACTCAAATCTTTTTAATATAAACAGATGTTAAGCCGGGCTTCCTTGATGGCTCAGTGGGTAAAAAAAATCTACCTGCAATGCAAGAGACACAGGCGACGTGGGTTTAACCCCTGGGTTGGGAAGATCCCCTGGAGGAGGAAAATGGTGACCCACTCCAGTATCCTTGCCTGAAAAAAATCCCATGGACAGAGGAGCCTGGTGGGTCACAGTCCTAAGGTCACAGAGAGTTGAATACGACGGAGTGACTATACATGCACACAGAAGTGAAGCTGACTCAGTTCGTAATATTCATTTACAACTGACTTGGGAATTTAAATGCAAACATTTAAAAACAAACTTGTTAAATATCTACTTGCTTAAAAAATACATTCACAAGGACCCTGAGATGATCCACATGACAGACTGCACTGAAGTTTTTGTAGAGTTAAAAGTTCTCATAAGTTTTTAAAGCAGGCACTAAATTTATATTAACTGCCCTCTAGAGAGGATTACTTTTATCTAATGCCATGATATCAGCATATCACCACAGACAGTAGCTTGAACAAACGTAAGAACATGGATCTCTTCAGCTATTATTGGATTCTGTATAATCCACCCCCATGGAGTTTATATATGATCATTTCAATTCATGTGGAAAAGAAAGTTCTAAATCAGTCATGTTTGCTGACATCAGAAAACAAGCCATTTTTAGAAAGAATTCCTCTAAGCACAGTTATTTCTGGAAAGGTTCCTCTTCAGGTGGTAATTTTGACTAACATTTCTGACTTGGTGCTTTGTTAGCCAAGAAATATGCATCAAGTGTCATTTTATCTTCCAACATCTGATTAAAAGTATCCACTCCAGCTAGATAGCAAAAGTCTGAACTGCATTGGGAGTTCTGTAGCTGGTTGCACATTAGAATCACCTGAAGAACTTTCTAAAAATATAAATGTCCAGATCTCACCCTAAATGGGTTTGGTCAGAATCTCTGTGGTGGTTTTTAAAAAGCTCTCCAAGGCATTCTAACTTGAATTGAAATTAGATGACCTCTGAGGTCCCTTTTGTTGTTGTTGTTGTTTAGTTGCTCAGTCATGCCTGACTCTTTGCAACCCATGGACTGTAGCCCACCAGGCTCCTCTGTCCATGGAATTTCCCAGGCAAGAATACAGGAGAAGGTTGCCATTTCCTTCACCAGGGAATCTTCCCAACACAGGGATCAAACTCTCGCCTCCTACTTGGCAGGGGGATTCTTTGCCACTGCCCACAGACAAAAATTACTGGAGGCCATAGACAAAAATTATTGAAGCCCAAGCTATGAAACGTTGCAACAGAGAACCCTAAATTCAATCAGTATGTTCCAATAATTTTCACATTGTCTCTCAGAAGTCACACAGATCTTCCTAACACAGCTGTCCACTAAAGTTTTCAGAAATACACTAAGAATACACTAAGGGGAAAGCATGCATATTGAAGTGGACCAGGATGAAGGGCACTGATGGCAGTATCACACTTTGAAATGCATCAGAAACAGGTGTGATGTATGGATAGATGATGTAGCAAAGTGACAAAATGTAGAACCTGGAAGGAGAATCTGTATGTGCTCACTCACAATTCTTTCAATGTCTCAGCGTGTTTGATTTTTTTACTTAAGTATAGCTTTTGACCTGTGGTGCTGGAGAAGACTCGAGAGTCCCTTGGACTTCAAGGAGATCAAACCAGTCAATCCTAAAGGAAATCAACCCTGACTATTCAGGACTGATGCTGAAGCTGAAGCTCCAATACTTTGGCCACCTGATGCAAAGAGCTGACTCATTGGAAAAGATGCTGATGCTGGGAAAGACTGAAGGCAAAAGGAAAAGAGGGTGGCAGGGGATAAGATGGTTGGATGGTATCACTGACTCAACGGACATGAGTTTGAGCAAACTCCAGGAGACAGTGAAGAATAGGAAAGCCTGGTGCTCGCTCTGGCAGCACATATACTAAAACTGAAACGATACAGAGAAGATTAGCATGGACCCTGTGCAAGGATGACACGCAAATTCATGAAGTGTTCCATATTTTTACTAAACAGACATTTCTCCAAAGAAGAAATACAGATGGCTAACAAATACATGAAAAGATGCTCAACATTACTCATTATCAGAGAAATGGAAATCAAAACCACAATGAGGTATCATTACACACCAGTCAGAATGACTGCTATCCAAAAATCTACAAGCAATAAATGCTGGAGAGGGTGTGGAGAAAAGGGAACCCTCTTACACTGTTGGTGGGAATGCAAATTGGTACAGCCACTGTGGAGATCAATGTGGAGATTTCTTAAAAAACTGAAAATAGAACTGCCATATGAACCAGCAATCCCACTCCTGGGCATACACACTGAGGAAACCAGATCTGAAAGAGACATATGTACCCCAGTGTTCATCGCAGCACTGTTTATAATAGCCAGGACATGGAAGCAACCTAGATGCCCATCAGCAGACAAATGGATAAGGAAGCTGTGGTACATATACACCATGGAATATTACTCAGCCATTAAAAAGAATTCATTTGAATCAGTTCTAATGAGATGGATGAAACTGGAGCCCATTATACAGAGTGAAGTAAGCCAGAAAGATAAACACCAATACAGTACACTAATGCATACATATGGAATTTAAAAAGATGGTAACGATAACCCTATATGCAGGACAGAAAAAGAGACACAGATGTATGGAACAGACTTTTGGACTCTGTGGGAGAAGGCGAGGGTGGGATGATCTGAGAGAACAGCATCGAAACATGTATATTATCAAGTGTGAAACAGGTCGCCAGTCCAGGTTGGATGCATGAGACAAGTGCTCAAGGCTGGTGCACTGGGAAGACCCAGAGGGGTGGGATGGGGAGGGAGGCGGGAGAGGGGATCAGGATGGGGAACACATGTAAATTCATGGCTGATTCATGTCAATGTATGGCAAAAACCACTGCAATATCGTAAAGTAATTAGCCTCCAACTAATAAAAATAAATGGAAAAAAAAAAAAAAAGAATAGGAAGGCCTGGCGTGCTACAGTCCAAGGAGTTGCAAAGATACAGACATGACTTAGCAGCTGAACAACAACAATAGCTGATTGTAATATTATATTATGTTACTTTCTGGTGTATAACACAGTGATTTGATATTTGTATAGATTATATTCCATATAAAGTTATTATAAAGTAATGGCTATATTTTAAATAAAATATTGGTGTGGGGGGAGAATGTCCTAGAGAAAAATCTGGATGCATCTCACAGACATAATGATAAGTGGAGGAAGCCAGAAAGCCAAAGAGTACATATTTTACAACGCCAATTACATAAAGGTCAGGAATAGTGAAATAATCTGTGGGAACATAAGCCGAGTAGTGGAAACCTCAGGAAAATATTGGTTGAGAAAGGTCATTAGAAATCCTTCTGCACTGCTGGAAGTGTTCTGCATCTTGATTATTTCTTGTTTTATTTTTGGATGCCTGGAGATAGATAAATAGATAAGTAGATAGATAGAAAGCATTAAGCTGTGCATTATACAGCAGTAGGTTGCATCTCGATTTTTTATGAAAAAGCTTTAAAAAATTTACCAACAAAAAGTTGTCCTATGAGTTTGCTGAATTCCTTTTAATAACTCAGTGTTATTCATATGGTATTAACTTGCACCCTGGATCAAAGAACCACTTAACCAATTGTAGAATTGTAACTCCTACAGATTTTACCCAGAATCCTTCTTTTCCACCATAAAGGCCTAGGCTCGGGAGACCAAGGTGAACTTAACAGGCTGTTGATCAGCCTCTCTTGAGACCTAAATAAAGATCATTCCAGAGCTAAATAAACCTAGTTTAGAAAGTCTAAATGAAGGAGGATAGGAAGGCGAAGGCGAAAGGAGAAACAAAGAGTCCACTACAGTGGTCAGTGGCTGTTCATTCTTTTGTGTTAGTTGTCCTTTAGCCTTTGTGCAGAAAGAACAGAAAGCCTTCTTGGTCTTTTCCTTCATTTTTCAACTTAATGCTTCCCCAGCTCCTCCCCAGGGAAATCAGATGGGACAGAATGAAACAACAGTCAGTCAAGCTGCAGAGGGGGTGACAAGAAAGGAGCACCCTTTCCCATCAGTATTTTTCATCTAAAAATTACAGTGATTATATGTAAATCCTAAACAGCAGGCAAATCAGATCACTTTTTACTGACTTATTTATCATTCTGAGATTTTGTGATCATGAAACAGAAGAGAAAACACAACACAGGGAGGCAGAAAGTATGATATATGATGTTCATAAGAACCAACAGAGAGAAGGATCTCTTGAAAATCCAAAACCAGTTATCGGACACAAACTGTGTAAAACACGTAAACAATGTGTGAATCTCTGACAATCACGATAAAAGAGGTTAATCACCTCTTGAAATCTTCAGAACTCTGTGTAGCCTCAAACGTTTTTCACCCAAATCTTAAGCAAATTGAAGACCAGGATATTTTTTTCCTTTAAAGCAAAACTCCAAATCAATCTGCAGGCAAAAAATTTTTTGTATTTTCTCATTCCTTAGGGAAAGAGAGAAGTTAATGAAAGTTCTTAATTCTTTGCCTGAATGCTAAAAAGATTCTGAAAGTATTTTGACTTGAGGGGAGAAATCCTCTGGAGGGAAACTTGATATTTGCACCAAAGGAAAAAGATGAATATTGTCAATCTCTCCCCAATTCTGCTTTATTCAGCTACTTGCTTTTCAACATGCAAAGTATGATCTCAGATTGTCTGCTATGAAAACTTCCCCAAAATTCCACAATAGTCAGTGTGGTTGTTAGACCCTGAATCAAGCTGAAGAGAGCTGAGCTGTCAGCTGTCAGACTAGACAAATAAGATGACAAACCAAAATGAAAGTGCTACAACAGTCAGGCCTTTAATCACTTACTGCGACGCTATTAGCAAGAGGCCAAATCAAAGTGTCAAGTCCTCCTGTTCCATCTTTCCCCCAGAACGTCACCACTGGTCAGTCACCAGTTGAGGGTCAGGTAGATCAGCACAGATGGAGTCATTTCATTGCCAAAGGAGCCCCAAACAAAAGGTTCCTGCAACTTCAGGGATCAGAGGATAAGGGAAAGGAAGTGGGACGTGCCAGGCATGGAAAAGTACTAAGAACTGAGTCAGAATGGAGGAAAGTCTCTTTAAGGTCTTCCCCTGCCTTCACCATAAAGAAATCTCTGCCGAAGGCCACAATAAAGAGGTCTCCAAATGGAGGCAGCCATGGCTGCCAGCCATTTTATTCATCTCCCACATTGACCTTTAGGTTGTAGAAGAAATTAACTGTCACAAAGTTTGGAAAGAAAAGAAAAAATACATATATATATATGACAAATTTTTCGCAAATACAAAAAACCTGCGTTAAAAATATATCATTTCCTTAGACATTAAACCTAAGGAGAGAAAATAATGAAAATAAGAGCATAAATGAATGAAATGAATTTGAGAAAATTAGAACAAATATGTTAGATGGACAGTCATCAAAGTTAAAATTTGGTTCTTTGAAAAATGGTAATATTCAGCAATCACTAAGATTAATCAAGGAAGAAAATAAGAAAAAATAAATTAGTGACATCAGGAATAAAAAAGGGACAACATCACAGATCCTACAAACATGAAAAGATAATACAGACAGGAAAACTAACAAAAGATGAGAGGATTAGTATTACCAATAAATTTGACAATTTGTATGAAAGAAAAATTTCTCCAAAAATACAATTTATCAATTCTATCAGAAGAAAGAGAAAAATCTGAAAAGTGTGACATTCATTAATAAAATCGAACTCATGATATAAACCCACACACATACACTGTGAATTCTTCCAGAGATTCAAGGAACAAAACACAAATTTAGCAAAAGTTCTTCCACAGAATAGAAATATGAGAAACACTTTCTAATTATTTTCTAGTGACAATAAAATGTTTATTCAAAATTTTTTTGTTCAGATTTTAATATTGTTACTGCACTTATTTTCTTTTTTGTTTTTTTTTTAAATTTTTACAGTGTTGTGTTGGTTTCTGCCATACAACAACGTGAATCAGCCATAATTGTATGTACATCCCCTCTTTCCCTAGTCTCTGTCCCCTCCTCCCATCCCATCCCTCCAGATCATTACAGAGCGCCAGGCTGGCTCCCTGTGCTACACAGCAACTTCTTACCAGCTATGCATCTTACAAAATGTTTTTTAATTGCAGATCTAAATATGAAAAGTAAAAAAAATAATAAACTTTTAACAGAAACATATATCATCGTTTTGGAGGAAAAGACTTCTTAAAGAAGATATAGAAAACACTAAAGCATAAGAGAAAAACTGACATTTTGAAGTATAAAAATTGAGAATTTCTATTCATGAAAAAGTACCACTAAAAGAAAGAAAACCAACAGGCAAACTCAAATATTCACAATGCTTACTACTGTCACCATACTTATATTCAAAATACCTAGAGAACTTCTACAAGTTAATAAACAAAAGGCAAACAAGCCAATGGGGAAAATGGTCACATCACAAAAAAGGGTGTCTACACAACTTATAAGCATATGACAAGGTTCCCAACATCATTAGTCATCAAGGAAATGCAAATTAAAATCTCGGAAAGAACACTTGCCAGAAACTAAAAAGATAGAATGAGATAGCACTCACAAAAAGACAAAAATAGAAAACACTTTGGCATTGTTGAGGAGGCAATGAGAACTCTGTGGGTGGGAATATAAGTTGGTACATCTATAGAAAACTATTCATCCAGAAAACTTGAACATGGGCCATTTCTATAACCCAGAAATTCTACTCCTGGCTATGTGTTCAACTGAAATGCACGTTATATTCACCAAAAGCTGTGTTACAGGATATGTATAACAACATCTCTCACAATAGGTAAACATCCACCAGCAATAAAATGGATAAAGAGTGGCATGTCCTTATATTGTAATACAGCAACAGAAATGGACATTCTACAAATATTCTGAACAATATGGATGAATCACGCAAAGAAAATGCTCAGTAAAGTAAGCTAGACATCAAAGAGTATATATAGTGACTATCTATATAAAGTATAAAAACATATGAAACTAACCTGTATTGTTAAAATCAAGGTGGTAGCTACTCTAGGAAAAGTACTGATGAAGGACTGGAGGAGTGTTCAGGGTGTCAATAGTGTTCTATCTGGATACAGGTTACAAACATATGTTTCGTTTATGAGAATTTCACATGCTGCACACCTAAGTTATGTGCACTTTTCTGTGTATTATACCCAAAGAAAGAGTAAAAAGAAGAAACCACCTACATATTTTAAAAATAGGATCTATTAGTATTTGAGTGTGTGTGTGCTCAGTCATGTCCAACTCTTTGAAACCCCATAGACTGTAGCCCTCCAGGCTCCTCTGTCTGTGGAATTTTCCAGGCAAGAATAATGGAGTGGGTTGCCATTTCCTCCTCCAGGGGATCTTTACCACCCAGGAATCAAACCTGCATCTCCTGCATCTCCCGCATTGGCTTTACCACTAGCGCCACCTGGGAAGCCCATAAGTATTCAAAATGCATCATATAAACTTGGAATAATGGTTGCCTTTAGGGGAAAAAAAAAAAAAAGAACTGGGAAAACAAAGACAACTTAGGATGGGATTAATATGTTTTTTTAACCACAAATTTTTCTGTATTATTTAAAATTTTATCTTTTGTACATATTTCAACTTAACAAAAATTTTAAACACACCATAAGCAACATTAAATCATGTTGCTAAAGTAAATGCCACCAAGGTCAGTAAGCACATGAGAAGATGCTCTATTTCATTAGTCTTCAAAGAAATGTAAATTAAAACCACAACAAGATGCTGCACAACCACTAAAATAACTAAAACTAAAAAGACTGAAAATAGCAAATATTGGCAAGAAGGATGCCATGCAACAGAATCCTAGTTCTGCTTTGGGAGTGTAAAATAGTTCAAACACTTTGGGAAAACATTTTAGTGTCTTATAAATCTAAATCTACATCTACTACCTGCCCAATAACTTCACTCCTAGGTGTTTACCCTAAAGAAACACAAACATGCATCCATTCAAAGACTTAATCATAGCAGCTTTATTCATAATAACCAAAAACTTCAAGGAAACTATTTGAATGCCTCTCAATAAGTGAACAGATATACAAATTGTGGTATATCCATATGAGAGAATACCACTCAAAAATAAAAAGGAACAGATTACTGGTATTCAAACAAATGCAGGTGAATCTCAGCATCATTATGCTCAGTGAAAAAAGTCAACTCAAAATAGTGAAAGTTTTTAAATGATAACATCCAGAGCAGGATTAGTTGAAAAAAATTAGATATTTGTATCACTGCCCATCAAACATAATTGATGTGGTTACTAAAGACAATGTACTAAGGTATAACGTAAGTCTTAAAAATACCATATTTTTGATCCAGTAGTTTTTATTTTAGACAACTATCTTAGAGAAAAAATAAAAGATTCAGACAAATATACATATAGAATGTCATTGAAAATACTTTTAAGTTGCATATGATTTACATGTCCAACAATAACAGAGTGATCAAATATGACATACTCAGGACTACTTTGGAAAGGTTTTAATGGGATGGGAAAATATTAATTGTAAGTGTTACATGAAGATAGCAGGATTCTCACCTTAGCATGCATAGTGTGATTCTCAAGATATATTTCTTCTCAAGGAAACTCCTCACCCAAACCAACTGGTTAATCATTCAGCCCAAATTCATATATTTTTGTAAAACTCAAGGCACAAGTGATAGTTGAACTTCATTAGACTTTACCCTGAAAACAACTGCGGAGCAAGTCAAATATTGATGGTCATTTCTTCCAATTGAGAAAATGGTGAGTACACAGGGGCTGGGGCCCTGCCACCCTCTTCCTTGCCTGTCACAGCGTCCTCTGGAATAGCTGGGTGTGTATACTCAGTTTTCTCCAAACAGTCAAGGGAAGACAGAGTGCAACCCGCTACCCTCCAGCTTAATTCTTTTCAACACAGAATGCACTCGTCTCAAATCAGCAGTCTTCTATTTAGAAGCCGTGAGCCCTCACTGGAAAACTGTCACTACTTAGCAAGAATAAGAAGCATTCAAATACATGAAAAGCAATCTACCTGTTCACTCCTCCTCTATAGAAAGTATAGGAACAATTAAAGGAAAATTATGTCATTTGTCATGGGTGTAACATGCTGAGAGCTCCAAGTCTGGGGAACACAAAGTATATTTCATATACTTTCTGAACTTACCCATTACTCAACTGCTTATCATGACACGGCATATCTGTGTTAGGTATGTCATGATATATTATTATTCCAGATTAAGAAATAAATTTAAGCTCTGATGAACTGGAAGAGGCAATCTGCCTGTCCTGACTATTCAAGTATATAAACAACAGTGTGAAATTAGTGAAGAAATGGATGCTTTTGCCAACTTTACATTGCCCAACATTACTAACAGTGAAATGAACAAGATCCAAATTAAAGACCTAATTGATGTGGAACGAGATGCTTCCAAAGAAGGAAACAAAATGTAGATTTTAAAACAGAATTGCTGTGGCAACAAAGGGTTGGCACAGAGTTTTCACGTGTCCTCACTCTGGTAGAACGATGCATAGAACATGACATTCTGAAGCACACAGAGGCACAGCAATTAGGGAATGTGATCCAAGCCTGAGGAGTCTATCCTTGTCACAGCGATCGGCACACTGTTCACTCGACCACCTGTGCATCATTGGATTCCAGTACTCAGCATGGAGTAAGCATGAAATATATGTGCTATTGATTACATGAATGAAATGAAATCAGTGAATGACAGGCCCAGGTCTAACTTGAAAAGCCTTTGGTGTAAGGCTCTCAGCTTTATCCTAGTGAAGATCGGTTTCCAGAAGTTAGTTGTGTTTGGCCAGAACTAACTGGCCAAATGGTTCTGTTTACCATTCTCCTATTAGGTCAACAGGGCTGATTATGCACACAGTTCAGTTCAGTCACTCAGTTGTGTCCAACTCTTTGCGACCCCATGGACTTCAGCACACCAGGCCTCCCTGTCCATCACCAACTTCCAGAGTTTACCCAAACTCGTCTCTATTGAGTTGCTGATGCCATCCAACCATCTCATCCTCTGTCGTACCCTTCTCTTCTCTCCTTCAATCCTTCCCAGCATCAGGGTCTTTCCCAATGAGTCAGCTCTTCACATCAGGTGGTCAAAGTATTGGAGTTTCAGCTTCAACATCAGTTCTTCCAATAAACACTCAGGATTGATCTCCTTTAGGATGGGCTGGTTGGATTCCCTTGAGTCCAAGGGACTCTCAAAAGTCTTCCCCAACACCACAGTTCAAAAGCATCAATTCTTCGGTGCTCAGCTTTCTTTATAGTCCAACTCTCACATTCATACATAACTACTGGAAACACCATAGCCTTGACTAGACAGACCTTTGTTGGCAAAGTAATGAGTCTGCTTTTTAATATGCTGTCTAGGTTGGTCATAGCTTTTCTTCCAAGGAGCAAGCATCTTTTAATTTCATGGCTGCAATCACCATCTGCAGTGATTTGGAGCCAAAAAAAAAAATAAAGTCAGCCACTGTTTCCATTGTTTCCCCACCTATTTGCCATGAAGTTATGGGACCAGATTCCAT
The DNA here is from genome assembly GCF_963930625.1 of Muntiacus reevesi. Taxonomy (NCBI): domain Eukaryota; kingdom Metazoa; phylum Chordata; class Mammalia; order Artiodactyla; family Cervidae; genus Muntiacus; species Muntiacus reevesi. The sequence goes on along the minus strand of NC_089252.1, from coordinate 34,221,856 downwards.
GATCTTAGTTTTCTGAATGTTGAGCTTTAAGCCAACTTTTTCACTCTCCTCCTTCACCTTCATCAAGAGGCTCTTTAGTTCTTCTCCACTTTTCACTGTAAGGGTGGTGTCATCTGCATATCTGAGGTTTTTGATATTTCTTCCAGCAATCTTGATTCCAGCTTGTGCTTCTTCCAGCCCAGCGTTTCTCATGATGTACTCTGCATATAAGTTAAATAAGTAGGGTGACAATATACAGCCTTGACATACTCCTTTTCCTATTTGGAGCCAGTCTGTTGCTCCATGTCCAGGTCTAAATGTTGTTTCCTGACCTACATACAGGTTTCTCAAGAGGCAGATCAGGTGGTCTGGTATTCCCACCTCTTTCACAATTTTCCACAGTTTATTGTGATCCACATAGTCAAAGGCTTTGGCATAGTCAATAAAGCAGAAATACATGTTTTTCTGGAACTCTCTTGCTTTTTTGATGATCCAATGGATGTTGGCAATTTGATCTCTGATTCCTCTGTCTTTTCTAAATCCAGCTTGAAGATCTAGAAGTTCACAGTTTACATACTGCTGAAGCCTGGCTTGGAGAATACTGAGAATTACTCTGCTAGCATGTGAGATGAGTGCAATTGTACAATAGTTTGAGCATTCTTTGGCATTGCCTTTCTTAGGGATTGGAATGAAAACTGACCTTTTCCAGTCCTGTAGCCATTGCTGAGTTTTCCAAATTCGCTGGCATATTGAGTGCAGCACTTTCATAGAATCATCTTTCAGGATTTGAAATAGACTCAACTGGAATTCCATCACCTCCACTAGCTTTGTTCGTAGTGATGCTTCCTAAGGTCCACTTGACTTTGCATTCCAGGATATCTGGCTCTAGGTGAGTGATCACACCATCATGATTACCTGGGTCGTGAAGATCTTTTTTGTACAGTTGTTCTGTGTATTCTTGTCACCTCTGCTTAGTATATTCTGCTTCTGTTAGGTCCCTACAATTTCTGTCCTTTATTGAGCCCATGTTTGCATGAAATATTCCCTTGGTATCTCTAATTTTCTTGAAGAGACCTCTAATCTTTTCCATTGTATTTTTTTCCCTATTTCTTTGCACTGATCACTGAGGAACGCTTTCTTATCTCTCCTTGCTATTCTTTGGAACTCTGCATTCAAATGGATATATCTTTCCTTTTTTCCTTTGCTTTTTGCTTCTCTTCTTTTCACAGCTATTTGTAAGGCCTCCTCAGACAGCCATTTTGCTTTTTTGCATTTTTTTTCTTGGGGATGGTCTTGATTCCTGTCTCCTGTACAGTGTCATGAACTTCTGTCCATAGTTCATCAGGCACTCTGTCTATCAGATCTAGTCCCTTAAATCTATTTCTCACTTCCCCTGTATAATCAAAAGGGATTTGATTTAGTTCATACCTGAATGGTCTAGTGGTTTTCCCTACTTTCTTCAATTTAAGTCTGAATTTGGCAATAAGGAGTTCATGATCTCAGCTACAATCAGTTCCCAGTCTTATTCTTGCTTACTGTATAGAGTTTCTTTATCTTTGGCTGTAAAGAATATAACCAGTCTGATTTTGGTGTTGACCATCTGGTGATGTCCATGTGTAGAGTCTTCTCTTGTGTTGTTGGCAAAGGGTGTTTGCTATGACCAGTGCATTCCCTTGACAAAACTCTATTAACCTTTGCCCTGCTTCATTCTTTACTCCAAGGCCAAATTTTCCTGTTACTCCAAGTGTTTCTTGACTTCCTACTTTTGCATTCCAGTCCCCTATAATGAAAAGTACATCTTTTGGGGGTGTTAGTTCTAGAAGGTATTATAGGTCTTCATAGAAACATTCAACTTCAGCTTCTTCAGCATTATTGGTCAGGGCATAGACTTGGATTACTGTGATATTGAATGGTTTGCCTTGGAAATGAACAGAGATCATTCTGCCAAGTTTCATGGACAAAGATTGCAACCTCTCAATTGACTAGTTCAACACAGGTACTCATTTAGAATCATTAAAATTCCCTACCTTATTAAAATATCAATGACATTTATGTGAAAATGCACAACTGAGTATGGATTTTGCAAGTGTTTCTCCTTTAGTTCATGAGCCAGGGTGCTTTGTGGCGGAATTGGATGAAGGTGGTCAAAAGGTACAAACTCCTGGTTATAAGATAAATAAGAACTGGTGATGTAATTTTCAATATGATGACTACAGTTAACAATGGCATATGTATAATTTGAAAAAGAGTAGTTCTCCTCCCAAGGGAAAAACTTTTATAACTATATGAGATTACAGATGTTAACTAAACTTGAGATAATCATTTCATAACATCTACATGTGTTAAGCTCTTATGCTGTACACCTTAAACTAACAGTGTCATGTGTCAATGATATCTCAATACAACTGAGGTAGGTAAGTAAATACATACATACATATATAGACTTCTAGTTTGGCTCTGCCTGATTTAAATTGATTTTTGTTCAAATAAACTCAAAATTATAAAAACAAGAAAACCAACTAACTCATTTTCCAGTATCTCATGTTAAAAGATGTTCAAAGAGAAGTCAGCAATTTTCTTTTGGAGTACCAATTCTGTGGCTAACTTGTCATTTTTAAAGAGCACATTGCGAAATATAAGTGGAACTATTTAATATTTGAGGCTTCCTTGGTGACTCAGATGGTAAAGCTTCTGCCTGCAATGTGGGAGACCTAGGTTCTTAAATATTTAAGACTATCAGGTCCCTTTTAAAAGAAAAATGGCAATTATAGCCAGAATAAAAGACAGAAGTAGATTCTAAGTCAGTTCATCTCAAGGGCTTTCAATTACAGGGACAATTATTGTCACCAATAGACCATCATTCAAAGTTGCTCCCTCCTAGCTTGGCAAATGCTTTTCAAACCAAGTGCCAATTTGAAATATACAACAAGACAGCTCCTTTCTCAGATGTAATTTTCCATATTTTACTTCTGTAAAGCTGCTTTTAGGAGTCCTGAGTTCAGTAAGAAGATAAAATAGAACCAGTAGAACCAAATCTTTCTGAACTTCATACGGAAATATGAACATGCATACGGTCAAAAGTGTAAAGGCCAATGAATTTTCACAAGCTACCTTGAGACCAGATGAAGAAACAGATTATCAGCGCCCCTGGGAATGCCATCCTGTGCTCTGTTCTAAGAGCTAGTCACAAGAATGGTGATCACTATCCTAACGTATGACATCCAGGTATGTTTCATTTGTTCTGTATTTTATGTTAGAGAGCCATCCATGTTGTAATTTGTTTTTGTAAATTCTTTGTTCTTTTTGTTGTCTAATGTTTCAGTGAATATATGAAATATATATTTATCAAGCCTACTGTGATAGGCATTTGAGTAGTTTCCAGTTTGGGTCTTTAACAAATAGTGTTGCTATGAATATTCCAGTACATATCTTTTGGTGAACATATGGACACACTTCTGTTGGGTATATAGCTAAGTGTGAAAATGCAAAGTCATAGGAATGCATATCTCCAACTTTAGTGAGTAATGCCAGTTTTCAAAAAAGTTTGTACTGATTTATATTCCCACAGCGTCACATGAGACTTCCTTGTTATTTCACCTCATATAATTAAATAATCAATACAAGTGCATCTCCTTAAGTGATTGGTACAAGGATGAAGGGTACGATGGGAAGACACCATCAGACACAAGCAATGGATAAAAATCAATCCCTCTATGTGAAGGAAAGTAGTTATCTGCACATAGAAAACCAAACAGTATAGGGGGACAGCATAGTCCTAGGTGAAGGGAGGAAAAGGCAGGCAGGTTTCCATAGCCAAGAGTCTTCAACAAAGCCCCCAGTGGCCAATGACACAAGCCAAGGTTCTACCGAGAACTCTATCCACCTAGAGGAGCCTGGTGGGCCACAGTGTATGGGGTCGCAAAGAGTCATACATGACTGAGCAGCAAAGCACAACAACCCCATCCTCAGTGGATCTTGTAGGTTCCTGGGTCACCACTGTTCTGGAAGCTCTAGCTAAATATTTTGTCTGCTCACCTTGGGCAGACAACTGGAAATTATCTGAATCCCAATAGGTACCTGAGAGTTTATTATTACTATGAGAACTGGAAACATCAAGGCATTTCCTCAGTAAACCACATTCCTAGCAAAAAGCCCACCTGAGACACTTTCTCCAATGAACTGTAAACTCCTTGAGTGGAGCATCTTGGTTCATCTTTTATCCCAAATATTAACACACTGTATATAACGTGATAGATTCTCAACAAATGCTTTTTGAACTGAACTAGGTAACAGTTGCATGTGTGCTCAGTTGTGTCCAATTCTTTGCCACCTACAGATTGTAACCCACCAAGCTCCTTTGACATGGGATTTCCCAAGCAACAATACTGAGTGGGTTGCCATCTCCTCCTCCTCCAAGGATCTTCCTGACTCAGGGATTGAACCCACATCTCCTGCATCTTCTGCAATATCATTATTCCCACTTCACAGCTGAATATAGTGCCAGGCACATAGTAAGTCCCCAATGCTGGCGCTTCAGTGAAGTCTTACCCCAAAGACATGCCTTCTCCACTACACCACTCTGCCTGACAACACCATGCTGAAAATCAGTTTATTTTGTGTGACCCCAAGGAATAAAATTGGGGAAACAAATTTCAATATGAAAAGCATTTCTAATAGGTGGAGATGTCTAAGTATCATTTGCTTCAGAGTGAAAGGGTTAATTACTCAGTCGCGTCCACCTCTTTGCAACTCCGTGGACTGAAGCTCACTAGTCTCCTCTATCCATAAAATTCTCCAGGCAAGATTACTGGAATGGATAGCCATGCCCTCCTCCAGGGGATTTTCCCAACCCAGGGATTGAACCCAGGTCTCATTCATTGCAGGCAGATTCTTTCCCATCTGAGCCACCAGAGGGAAGCAGGGGTTATTACTAATAAGAGTTACTTAGGAAGCACTTCCTATGCTCACTCCACAGAAGATATGTATTGCACACAGCATACAAGGAAAAGCAGAACTGCTTCTGCCTTGTGTGATCACCAAAGTGACAGCAAATGTATAATCACAAAAGTGAATGTAAAGCTGTAACTCTGATAGAGTTACATGGTCTATGATATAGTACAGGGGTGAAGAGGCTTAAGCTAAACTCCCACTTTCCCTAAGAAAGGGATTTTTTTTTCATTTATTTTTATTAGTTGGAGGCTAATTACAATATTGTAGTGGTTTTTGCCATGTATGGAAAGGGATATTTAAAGTTGACATCTAATGACTGGTTAACTAAAAGATAAAGGTTGGCAGTGGGTAAGCTGTTCTAAGCAAAGGTGGTTAACCAAAAGGAAGAGTGAAGTGTTTGAGGAACCACAGGGAGACTAGCATGGATGGAACAGAAGGCTAAGAGGGCTACATTGGGCCAACTCGCAAAGGGTCTCACAAGCTTTATTAGGAATTTGGTGCTTAATCCTGACATAACGTCCTGACTCTATCCATTTTCGGTAAGCGGCAAGCAGTAACAAGGACACAGAAAGTAAAGTGAGGAATTTTAAGATTCTGGTGAAGACTTGGTTGTAATGGCTAGCCCTGGGATCAGTGCCAGTAAGGAAATAAATTAAGTCTGAAGGAGCAAGTAATGAGAGGCAGACAAAAACATCAGACTGTCACCATGCACAAAAATAATTCAACAGTAGAAAGTGAAGGTGGTTACAAAGGTAAGGTAACTCTTACCATAAAACAAAGTTTCAGACTCTACCCAAATTCAGAGTAATTTTTACTGAGAAACTCAAAGTGATATGAAGGTGACTAGAGTTAAGAACATCAAGAAAATATTATGAAACCATAGTTCTAGAAGGACTGGCACCATAAAATCAGAACCACTGAAGATGACTTAGGAAAGAAAGAAGGATAGAAGAAAGAAAGAAGATAAATTTCAGATAGATTGTGAAGTCACTATGAAATGTGATAAGGGTTTCTTGAAGAACAGGGGGTCTGAGTGATAAAAGATGGAAAAGGACACTTGAAAATTACCAAAAAGTATTTAAGATATTGATCAGACCTCAAATCAAGTGTTAGCAATCAAGTCACAACAGCAAAAAAATAACCCCTCTTAGAAGAACAATTTTGAAATATTAACATAAAAAAGGCTGTGACTATAATTTGGGGGACTTTGTTTTCTTTATTCAACTTCCTATCACAGAAATCCAAGATCAAAAAGTTATTTGTTTGTTTTTAGTTGTGGGTAGGATATACACGGGCTTCCTTGGTGGCTCAGACGGTAAAGAATCTGCCTGTAATGCAAGAGACCCTGGTTCAATCCCTGGTTCAGGAAGATCTCCTGCAGAAGGGAATGGCAACCCACTCCAGTTTTCTTGCCTGGAGAACTCCATGGACAGAGGAGCCTGGGGAGCTACAGTCTATAGGGTCACAGAGAGACGGACATGACTGAGTGACTAACACACACACACATAGGATGTAAACAACTAACTTTTTTCAGTTATAGGAATTAGAATATACAACCCTCAAGTGATCTAAAGAAATTCCACTAAGTATTCTTCATAAAGAACTCCATCTCTTGTGCATTTCAGGCGGCAACTCCTAGATTAGAGTCATCTTGTCATTTTTCTAAAATGTATTGCAACATTACCCAGAATGAGGAAAGAGATGAAGGTGAAAAACCCCATCTGAAATGAGACCATTTTAATATCATCTATGTGAGAGTGAGAATTCCACACTTTTTTTCAAGTGTGAAATGGATGGTAAGGAAGGGAATTTCTAGAAAGTAATCATCTGTGTATATGCTTTCTTGACCAGATGGAAAGGGTAGGTCTATGTAAATCCAAAATGTGAGCTCTTAATGGAAAATAAGCATCGTGCTCAGGCTGCCTAGTAGATGGTCCTCTGCCACATGACTTACACCTTGTAAACCGACACTTGCCCAAGGACATCTCAGAAACTGCTCGAAATGCAGGGAGTGTCTGTTTCCAGCCGGCACATTTGTTCTCTGACTTCAGCTCCAGGCATTCCATATTTCCTCTGAGGCCAAGGCTTATAAATCACATGAGATTGGTCATCTTGCAACAAAATGGATTTTTAAAATGTGATTTTGAAGAGATTGGAAAGTGTAATACAACAGGTTTTTCAGTCTTCCGAGCTGAGAAACGGTTGTCTTATTGACGGCTCTTTTGAGAATGTAGTATTACTTCAGACATATGTAGACCTGTAACAGTAACACTTCCAGGAGCCGTATCGTTAGATGCTTAATTCCAGGGCCTAAATGTCAGAAACCAATTACATGATTCACTCCAAAAGATAAAATAATAATGACTTAAGGGCTCCAATTACTGCTTTTATTTCTGAGTTCATCACATTTTGATATATCCACAAAGGCAAGTCTTACTGATAAATTCCAGTGAAACTGAAATATTCCAATATAGGTACATGGTAAATGACAATATAGTTGTGTGGTTCCCACTTTGAATGTCAGTATCACCAAAGAAAAAAATCCAAACAAGTGCATACAAAATGGTTCTATATTTGCATCTGCAGAAACAATGCACTTCTAGTCTTCAAATTAGCCTTCAAATTAACATACACAAAATAAGAAACAGTTTTACAAAGCCGATACCTTGCTAAATTAATTCATCGCTGTCTTTCTAGATATTCAAGTGCTAGATGGCCTTTCACCTTTTCCCCCCATAGCAGATTATAGGATACCCATTTACCCCTTCTGCCTACCCCCTGGTTTGCATTTGATGACTAGAATTCATGCAAACTGGCTGTTCTTACGGGCTCATAAGGAGATGGTGAAATCTGGAACCAGGTGGACGATAGCCAGTTAATTGGCTCTTTCTTCGCCAAACACCAGGGGACAGCTGGTTTGCATTGTTGTTCTAATGAGCTACGCTGAAATTGAAGCTGGGCACATTAGTTGGAGCTCTTCTGGTGCTATGTACAGTCTTGGAAATCACGCTGATCACTGCCAGAGGCTTTTGTGGTGAAAAGAATAGTCTCTAAATTTTAAAAAATGCAATCGGATACTAGGAGAAGGCTGCAGTATTTCTAGGTTACCCCATCTCAGTCCTCCTGTTTCTAAATGGTCATTTCTTCCGCCACTGTTCCCTTGCATGGGCACACTATCTGCTATGAGCGCACATGTCTGAGCATCACAAGCACGTACACTTTGCTGGGGAATTTACAGGAGACAGGGCAGCATGGGTTCAACAGAGGCAGAATGAGTTTAAGCAGGCCTGGTAGCCAAAGCCAAAAGCCATTTTAAAAATAAAAATGAAACACAGAGTGGGCTTCCCAGGTGGCACAGTGGTAAAAGGATTGATATGGGAGGGAGGTTCAAGAGGGAAGGGATGGAATACCTACAGCTGATTCATGTTGATGTTTGGCAGAAAACAACACAATTCTGTAAAGCAATTATCCTTTGATTTTAAATAAATTAATTTTTTTTAAGAAAATGAATCTGCCTGAGAATGCAGAAGAGACTAGAGACCCCAGTTTGATCCATGGGTGGGGAAGATCCCATAGAGGAGGAAATGGCAACCCACTCCAGTATTTTTGCTGGAGAATTCCATGGACAGAGGAGCCTGGTCGGCTACAGTCCATGGGGTCGCAAAGAGTCAGACAGGGCAGAGCACACATTTATAGCTTTGTAAATCATCTCTTTAGGGGGCTGCCCAGTGTAGTATTAACATCTTCCTTAAATATTTTGGAATAAAAGAAGGGGAAATGATTGGGATGTTCCCATCATAAATGTAAGATTTAGGAAATGTTAGTAAACCACAAAAGTCCAGAATCATAAGATTCTCTCCTCTCCCAATAATCCAATCTCTAAGGTTCCTCACTAGTTATGCAGGTAAAGGCTCAACATTTGTCCAGTCCCCTAATACCCAGTATAAACGGGGCCCTGTTTTTCTTTTAATTTTTAGAAGAGACATGAGGTGCCTTATTTTTCTTCAATCAATATGAGCTGTTAAAATGGTTCCAAATGGCATCAAAATACAAAAGATTTAATAAAATACTTAAGCTTTGAAACCTTTTCTTTTCAGGACAGTGAGAAGTCACACAAAGAATGAAGTTAAGCAACCATAAAAATATTGACTTGATGAAACTGAAAAGTTTTCTAGCAATAAATTGTACTGGTTCCTCGTCTCTTGCTTTCACAAATTTCCTTTGCTTTTCTCTTTTGCTGTGAAATTCAAGATCTTTGTATTTCCACCTGGATCGAGAAAGTCTTCCCCTAAGCTACCTAGAGGAATGAGGTGTCCTCAACATCCACATACCTCAGCCTGCAACTTTCTATTGTAGGAGACTCATCTAGATTATAATGAGCATGCAAAATTGATTATCTCCTATGTTGAACTGGTCTTTGTGCTTTTCAATGTGTGAATCTTAATAGTTCTAGACAAGGTCTCAGAGCATAAAGGTGCCAGCAGTTCAATTAATAGAATAGTTAGAAGCAAGTCTATAGGATGTTACCTATTTTCAGCAAAGAACTTCTCAAATAATTGTTATTCATATCAGCATTTCAACAGAAAAAGGGCCAGTGTGAATTTTTAACTCTCTATGTAAACTTGCATGTGGACTGTTTTCCTCAAATCCTCTATCCAAGGGAGAAGATGGATCACAGAGTTTTCAAGCATTCCAAAACATGAATTGCAGTGACCTAGTCCTCTAATAAATAACTGCACAAAAATATTTGATGGAAAAAGTACTTAGGTGTTGGGGCTTTCTGGATCTTCATCTTCCTTCCAATTTTCTGTCCTTAATTTTTTATCTTCTCCCCATTTAAAAATGTATTTCTGCCAAGATTTCAGCTGTATTCTATGACATCTCCCAAGCTATGGCTCTAACCTTAATCCCTCTACAGATCCAAGTATCCACAGGAAGTCTCCACCTGTGTTGCATTCTACCAAAACATGTTCTAATTTAGCATTCACAAACAATATCCTTCTCCTGGTTTGCCTGTTTCTATGAGTGATGCCCATTCGTTTTTTATTATGCTGTGGTTCTCTCTATCATAACATATTCTGCTATTAGTGATTTTCTGCCTACTTCCATGGGAACCACTGCATTGAGACCTTCAAGGTAAGTGTTGCTTTAAATAAACTCCTAGAAATTCCTTTTTTATATCCTTAAGTATTGTTATTTAACAATGTTGAATGAATGAATGAACGAATATATAGATGAAGCATTCTACGGCACTTTATTAATGCTACTACTATGGAGTTATCAAGGGCTTCCCTGGTAGTTTGGCTGGTAAAGAATCCATCTGCAATGCAGGAAACCCTGGTTCAATTCCTGGGTCAGGAAGTTCCCCTGGAGAAGGGATAGGCTACCCATTCTAGTATTCGGGGCTTCCCTGGTGGCTCAGACAGTAAAGAATCCACCTGCAATGTGGGAGACCTGGGTTCTATCCCTGGGTTGGGAAGGTCCCCTGAAGGAGATCAAGGCAACACATTGCAGTATTCAGAATCGCCATGAATAGAGGAGACTGGTGGGCTACAGTCCATGGGGTCACACAGAGTCAGACACGACTGAATGACTAAGCACGTGGGGCTATCACATTCAACTTTGAAAATGAATATGAGAACTCAGCAATGTCACTGTCAAAAGTGGATAACAATTGGCAAAATATGAATTGAATGTTTGATAATATTAACTTTCCTAAATTTTGTTACTGCTAAATGTTAGAATGCTATGTGGTTACACATTAGAATGTCCTTGTTCTTGGGAATTATGTGCTAAAATATTTAGGGGTGAAAATGTTAAGAAACTACGGAGCAACTTAGCACGCACACACACAAGTCACATAGTAGGTATCAGTATGGTTGATGCTGGAAGAAATGACTTTATCTTTAAAATAAAACTGCTAAATAACGTGTTAAATTCAGGTTTTGTAGGATCTGTGCTGTGTGTACTAAGTTGCTTCAGTCGTGTCTGACTCTTTGCTACCGTATGGACCATAGCCCACCAGGCTCCTCTGTCCACAGGATTTTCCAGGCAAGAATACTGGAGTGGGTTGCCGTTCCTTCCTGCATGGTATCTTCCCCACCCAGGGATTGAACATCCTTATGTCTTTGATCCCCAGGTCAGGAAGATCCCCTGGAGAAAGAGGTGGCAACCCACTCCAGTATTCGTGCCTGGAGAACTCCATGGACAGAGGAAGTTGGCAGGCTACAGTCCATAGGGTCACAAAGAGTTGGACACAACTGAGTTACTAATACAGTTGGTAGACTTTAGGGGCCAGGTTGGGAAGTAAAGGGTAACTTGACCACTGCTTCCACCTGAGCCATCCTATTAATACTTTTACCAGCTTTGTATATTGAGGCTCTGGGTAATATTTCATTTGAAAAATTAGGTGCAGTCCCATTGTGAAGATGACAAAACTGAGGCCAGAAATGTTAAGTGACTCCACTATTATGTTGAAAATGAATAACCAACAAGATTCTATTGTATAGCACAGGGAACTCCATGCAATGTTCTGTGGCAGCCTGGATGGGAGGGGAGTTCGGGGGAGAATGGATACACGTATATGTATGGCTGACTTCCTTTGCTGTCCATCTAAAACTATCACAACACTGTTAACTGGTTATACCTCAACATATTCAATATTCAATATTTCAAAATGCAAAGTCTTCCTAACTGATCAATGCAAAGAAATAGAGAAAACAATACAATGGGAAAGACTAGAGATCTCTTCAAGAAAATTAGAGATACCAAGGGAATATTTCATGCAAAGACGGGCACAGTAAAGAACAGAAATGGTATGGACCTAATAGAAGCAGGAGATATTAAGAAGAGGGGGAAAAATACACAGAAGAACTATACAAAAAAGATCATAATGACCCAGATAACCATGATGGTGTGATCACTCACCTAGAGCCAGACATCCTGGAATGCAGAGTCAAGCAGGCTTTAGGAAGCATCACTACGAACAAAGCTAGTGAAGGTGATGGGATTCCAGCTGAACTATTTCAAATCCTGAAAGATATGGTGTGAAAGTGCTGCACTCAATATGCCAGCAAATTTGGAAAGCTCAGCAGTGTCTACAGGACTGGAAAAGGTCAGTTTTCATTACAATCCCTAAGGAAGGCAATGCCAAAGAATGTTCAAACTACCGCACAATTGCACTCATCTCACATGTTTGCAAAGTAAATCTCAAAATTCTCCAAATGAGGCTTCAACAGTACATGAACCAAGCACTTCCAGATGTTCAAGCTGGATTTAGAAAAGGCAGAGGAACCAGAGATCAAATTGCCAACATCCGTTGGATCATAGAAAAAGCAAGAGAATTCCAGAAAAAACATCTACTTTTGCTTTATGACTATGCTAAAGCTTTTGACTGTGTGGATCACAAAACACTGTGGAAAATTCTGAAAGAAATGGGAATACCAGACCACCTGACCTGCCTCCTGAGAAATAAGCAACAGTTAGACATGGACTTGGAAAAACAGACTGGTTCCAAATGGGAAAAGGAGTACATCAAGGCTGTTATATTGTCATCCTGCTTATTTAACTTATATGCAGAGTACATCATGAGAAATGCTGGACTGGATGAAGCCCAAGCTGGAATCAAGATTGCTGGGAGAAAGAACAAACACATGAAAAGATGCTCAACATCACTCATCATCAGAGAAATGCAAATCAAAACCACAATGAGGTACCATTACACGCCAGTCAGGATGGCTGCTATCCAAAAGTCTACAAGCAATAAATGCTGGAGAGGGTGTGGAGAAAAGGGAACCCTCTTACACTGTTGGTGGGAATGCAAACTAGTACAGCCACTATGGAAAACAGTGTGGAGATTTCTTAAAAAACTGGAAATAGAACTGCCATATGACCCAGCAATACCACTTCTGGGCATACACACTGAGGAATCCAGATCTGAAAGAGACACGTACACCCCAATGTTCATCGCAGCACTGTTTATAATAGCCAGGACATGGAAGCAACCTAGATGCCCATCAGCAGATGAATGGATAAGGAAGCTGTGGTACATATACACCATGGAATATTACTCAGCCGTTAAAAAGAATTCATTTGAATCAGTTCTAATGAGATGGATGAAACTGGAGCCCATTATACAGAGTGAAGTAAGCCAGAAAGATAAAGAACATTACAGTATACTAACACATATATACGGAATTTAGATAGATGGTGGCGATAACCCTATATGCAAAACAGAAAAAGAGACACAGAAATACAGAACAGACTTTTGAACTCTGGGGGAGAACGTGAGGGTGGGATGTTTTGAAAGAACAGCATGTATATTATCTATGGTGAAACGGACCACCAGCCCAGGTGGGATACATGAGTCAGGTGCTCGGGCCTGGTGCACTGGGAGGACCCTGAGGAGTCGGGTGGGGAGGGAGGTGGGAGGGGGGATCGGGATGGGGAATACATGTAACTATATGGCTGATTCATGTCAATGTATGACAAAACCCACTGAAATGTTGTAAAGTGATTGGCCTCCAACTAATAAAATAATATTAAAAAAAAAAAAAAAAAAAAAAAAAAAAAAGATCAATAACCTCAGATATGCAGATGACACCACCCTTATGGTAAAAAGTGAAGAAGAACTAAAGAGCCTCTTGATGAAAGTGAAAGAGGTGAGTGAAAAAGCTGGCTGAAAACTCAAAGCATTCAAAAATCTGAGATCATGGCATCTGGTTTCATCCCTTCATGGCAAATAGATGGGGAAACAATGGAAACTGTGACAGACTTTATTTTCTTGGGCTCCAAAATCACTGCACATGGTCACTGCAGCCAGGAAATTAAAAGACACTTGCTCCTTGGAAGAAAAGCTATGACCAACCTAGACAGCATATTAAAAAGCAGAGACATTACTTTGCCAACAAAGGTCTGTCTAGTCAAAGCTATGGTTTTTCCGGTAGTCATGTATGGATGTGAGAGTAGGACCATAAAGAAAGCTGAGCGTTGAAGAATTGATACTTTTGAACTGTGGTGTTGGAGAAGACTCTTGAGAGTCCCTTGGACTGCAAGGAGATCAAACCCATCAATTAAAAAGGAAATGAGTCCTGAATATTCATTGGAAGGACTGATGTTGAAGCTGAAGCTCCAATACTTTGACCATCCCATTTGAAAAACTGACTCACTAGGAAAGACCCTGATGCTGGGAAAGATTGAAGGCAGGAGGAGAGGGGGATGACAGAGGATGAGATGGTTCGATGACATCACAGACTCAATGGACATGAGTTTGAGCATGGTCCGGGAGTTGGTGATGGACAGGGAAGCCTGGAGTGCTGCAATCCATGGAGTTGCAAAGAGTCAGACAGGACTGAGCGACTGAACAGAACTGATACTTCAATATAAAATAAGTTTTTCCAAAAGGTAGGATTTTTTTAAAAAAAGGAATGTTGAGCAACTTCTCTAGTCCACACAGCAATATCAGAGCAAGACTGGAACCCAGGGAGCAGATATTGAAACTCCCTGTGCTCTTTCCACAGCAGCAGAGATTCCAAGACCTGCCTGAGCATCTAAACGACATAAAGAGCTCATTCGAGGAAAGACTCCGTGCCTCCCTCTAGAGATTCCAATTCAGCAGGTTTGAGCTGAGGTCTGGGAATATGTATTTAACCAGATGTCCCAGGTGATTCTGATTCAGTCAGTCCACAGGCCAGCATTTAGGAACCACCAATGCCTCTATTAATTCATGCATTAAATCTCACAAAAAATGCAATTTGTACTTATCAAAGCCAAGAACAGGGCTCAGCCTCTTGCCACTCAGGATCCTGATTTCAGCTGGTTCAGGAGTTCCAAAGTCTTAAAAGTCAATTTAGCACCAGTGAGAGAAGTGATTTGTAGTCTCTCTTGTGTGTGTCTGTATGTATGTGTGTACTTGCCTCACGTGTGTCTGTGTGTATGTGTGTGTCTGTATGTGCGTGTGTGTCTGTGTGTATGTGTCTGTATGTGTGTCTGCATGTGTGTCTGTGTATTTGTGTGTGTGTTCATCTATGTGTGTCTGTATGCGTATATATGTGTGTATTTGTGTGTGTATGTATGTGTCTCTGTGTATGTATGTAAGTATTATGTGTCTGTAGGTGTGTCTGAGTGTGTCTGTGTGTGTATGTGGTCTGTCTGTATGTGTGTATGTGTGTATTTGTGTGTGTGTGATTGCATGTATGTGTGTCTGAGTGTGTATGTGTATCTGTGTATTTGTGTGTGTGTGTGTGTGTGGTCTATGTGTATGTGTATGTGTGTCTGTATGTGTATCTGTATATGCATGTGTGTGTCTGTATGTGCATCTGTGTATTTGTGTGTGTGTGTCTGTATATGTGTGTGTTTGTGTGAATGCACACACGTGCTCCCTAGGGATAGATCTCAGAGGCTAGGGAAACAGCACATCTGCCTTGGCCTTAAGGCCTCTTCCAGATGGCTCCTAAACGAGACGGAGGAATCAGCAGCAGCCTCTCAAAATCCTACGTACCCCCCAACACCGATCTAAGCCACTGGGTACTTCTAATGAGTCTCTGGAATAGGAAAAGAACTTACTAGGTTCAAGAGACAAAGAAGAGTGGCACCAACTGTCCCCCTGGCTTTCCCCTGCTCCCTGCTCTCTCCACATGAGCCCTGCAGCAGAAACTCTCAGGGAGAGGTATAGCTGATCACCCTTACAAGGTGTGCATCACGTGTTGGCAACGCTAAACTGGCAGTTTGGTCCCTCCTGGGGAGAAAAGGAGAAGCACGTGGGGAAATGCCAGTCACAGCAGCGCCACCTCCAGACACGAGCCTCAGTCCTTTTATCATGTATGGTCCACTGGGTAAGCATCGCTTGTGACCGATAGGTCACAAGTAGCAGGGTCTACTGTCATTCCTGGGACACTGCTCTGCCCACCTCCTTGCCCTTCGGCAGGGCCAGTGAATGTGTGTGCCAGGCTGCTTCAGTTGTGTCCAACTGTGAGCAGCCCCACACACTGCTCTGCCCCAGGCTGCTCTGTCCATGGGATTCTCCAGGCAAGTATACTGCATTGGTTGCTGTGCCCTCCTCCACGGCATCTTCCCAACCCAGGGATTGAACTCACATCTCTTGTGTCTCCAGTCTTGGCAGACGGGTTCTTTACTACTTGGGAAGCCGGGTCAGTGAGTAATTCTGGCCAGTGAACTCTATGTAGTGGTACCACAAGTCCCTTCCAGGTAAAGGCAGGGAGAAGCTTCCACTCAACCCCCTGGATCTGTCTTTCCCTGTCACTGTGTGATGGAATCCATGTGCCAATACACAGAAATGCTCAAAAGCAGCAAGTGGGATTCTTAAAGTGCTGCTTAGGACCGAACTGCCCTATAGAGCATCAGGGTCTGCAACACATTATGCATGATCAGGAAATGATTCTTCACTGCATTAACCCACTGAGACTGCAAGGTCAGTTTGTTTCCTGAGCAATCCTTAGCCTGTCTTAACTCCTCTCCTCCTCTCCCTAACCCTATCCCTTCCTGCTCCTATGTGTCTCCCCCACACTGTTACATCAGAATCAGGGGCTTCATTCTCACTGACCAGCTCCTCTTTTAAAAGTGGGATCTGAAGCATTACTGGATCCCCTGCTTTGTGATGTTATATATCAAGTCAGTAAATGAAATTAAGACTAAACATCTGTTTTATCTTAATCCACAGGTCAAAGAAGACAGAAAGTAAAAGAGACAGAGGTCCCTGTGAAGTCCCAACATGATGACTCTGGTTTCAGGTTCTGAAGCAAGACTGACTGTCATTTCTTCAGAAATGCCAGCTCCATCACTAAAGTTGAGGCTTAAGGCTGCTCTAAATCAGTCCAGGTCCTTGGACAACAGTCCCCAACTTTTTCGGCACCAGGGACCAGTTTCATGGAAGACAGGTTGCCCACAGACCAGGGAAGGGGGGTTGGTCTCGGGATGATTCATGTGCATTACATTTATTGTGCACTTTATTTCTATTATTATTATATTAACTCCACCTCAGATCATTAGGCACTAGATCCCAGAGGTTGGGGACTCCTGCTTGGATATATTCAAAATCCTTCATTTCACAACAGATGCAAATACAGGCTTAAGCCGTTGTGAGTTCAGTCTTTCTGTTCACAGCAGTAATTCACAAAACTCCCACACTCCCCTGTACAAAGGTAAACTCCCAGACCCACCCCTTAGAAGTGGCCTTTGTAGGACTCAGAAAATAGGCATAAGACATGTTGATGTCCTTTCAGAGCTACACCAATAAGCCTGGGTTTCCTACATCAAGCCTCCTGAACAGAACCTACACAGAAGGTGGATGGTGCCTTTGTAGGTGCTGTGGGTTAAGTGAAGGAACCACGGTTCACACACGTAAGGAAAACTCTCCAAGATGAACTGCAGCAGGGCTTCACGCACCCAGCATAACCATGATCCAACAAAACCAATGACAGCAGAAGTCCCATATAAAGCTGGTCCAAGAGGTGAGGAGAAGGACCTTATCAAGGTAGGCTTGCAAGCAGCTGAAAGTCTCGGTGGACAGAAATCACGCAGGTGTTTTAGCCACTCTCCCACAAACAACTGTGATACCAACCACAACTGTGGAATATTGCAGACTGTTGATGGGGCATAAATGAGGGGTTGACTTCTCCTGCCCTGCAATGTGGTCCACAATAGTGAAATCAATTTCCAAAGACTAACCAAAACCAACTGTTTGTGTGTGCTCAGTCATTCATGATGACTCTTTGCATCCCCATAGACCATAGCCTGCCAGGCTGCTCTGTCCATGGAAACAGGCAAGAATACTGGAGTGGGCTGCCATTTGCTCCTCTGGGGGATCTTTCCAACCCAGGGATCGAACCCATGTGTCTTGCATCTCCTGCACTGGCAGGTGGGTTTTTTACCACTGAGCCATCAGGGAAACCAAAACCAACTACATATAAGGGAAAGGAGCAGTCACTCGGACCCCAGTGCAGGAGCTCAGGCATCACCATTGTGGCTCCAGATCTCAACTCAAACCAAACAAGTACATCACCTTAGTGGGAAAGTCCATTCTCCTAGGACAAGGAGTCCACCCTTCTGAAATCAAGACTTTGTCCTTAAAGCGAGGGCCAGCCACAGCCCCTGTTCCCAGGAACATTCCTCTAACTTCTCCTTTTCAAGGTAATTCAAAGTTTAATACAAGGACTAAAATCTCAGATACCTTTAAGCAAAGAAAGAAATACAGGGGGAAACTCTAAGGTCCTCTTCTTAAACTTAGGACCCTAGTGTTCTGTGACAGGAGTTGGATAACACCTTGGGCTACTTTTCATGATTGGAAGAAGCATTTTCTGCACATAACTCCACCACAGTTAGATACACACAATACATCTGCTCAGATTTCTGCTAAGTCATGATGAAATTCAAATCTAAACCTTGTGCTGAGTGATCATATATTACTGGAGTCTTCTGATTTCAAAGCCCCTTTACCAGGCCAACTCTGTTTTAGTTGAATAATTATTTAAATGTGTGCTCATAGGAAATATTATCCAATTACAGAGAATGAACAAATGCAATTAAATAAAGCTATGGCTCCTCATGAGCACATAATGATCTGAGATGTTTGGCCCCAGGAAATGTGCAGAGAGTGGACATTAATCTCTGTCTACTGATTCAGGTGTGCAAAATAATCAATTTTTTAATAAATAAACTTAATTTCTGGCTTGGTCCCCATCCTGCAGCCTGGTGAGGGATGCCCCGTCCTCTGGGGTCATGTGGAGGTCATCTGTCTTGCTGCCTTCATCAATTATCATCCACTGTCATGGATTACATGGTCCCTTAGGATCCAGAAACTTCTTGTGGCTTCTATGCTCTGTCAGGGGTAGAGAGATGCACTTAAAGCTAGACACTCCAAGCCTGAGGTCAGGCCCTCTCCTTTGTACCAGGCAGTCTTCTCTTTGGAATCTCGATGCCTCACAATTACCCCATGAAAATGGGCCTGGGTCCTCACCGCTTCCAGACTCACAGGGCTCATCTGGGAGAATTACATCTTCAGTCTCGTAGAAGTCCATATTTCCATCCCGCTTCTTCCAAATCAGTCCAAGTCTTCCTATACACCTTCCCTTCTCTTCTCCTTCTATCACCTCTACAAACCATCTCATCCTCTTGTGAACTTAGATTTTTAGTTACAAACATAATAATGCATCACAGGTTATTTCTGTGTTCAGTGATCCGACTCAAAGAACAAAGTATCTCAACCCTTGAAGTAAAAACATAAAAGCCAGTTCAAGCATACAGAATATTCTCTAATCTGTTGTGATATATTCCAATAAATACTAAACTATTTTTAGAATCTGACCACAGAGCACTAAACAAGAAGGGCAAAATATAAGAGGTAAATTAGGGGGTAAAAAAAGAATTTTGAATAATTACAACACATAGCCTATTTGATTGCCTTTTTTTTAACCAATTAGTGTCACTCAATTAAATCAGATGAATTTTCACTTAGTCCACTGGATTCAAGACTCATTAAAACAATTGAATGACTTCCATTGAGGTTTTTTTTTTCTTTCTCCTTGTACACACCCCATCAGATTGGCTCACATCCCCACTGAGAGGCTGTTGGCAGTTCCAAATAAGCTATATTCAAGTTATTCTCATATTTCTGCTAATTCAGCCTAGGGTTGTTTTTTTTTTTTTTTTTTTTTTTTGGCTAAAAGATAGTATCTCCAAGTGTTCATAAATATGCATGTAGAACTTTTAAAACCTAGATTTTTTTTTTCAGTCTTCCAGGAATTTTCAAAGTCACAGATCTCTGGCTAAGAAAAAATACAAGTAGTCAGTCACCATGTCAAATTTACTAATACTCAAAGAATTGCAAGATCAAAGAACAATGAGACACCTACCATTTACCTGCTATGGAATTGGGACTTTTTTAAGCACTATGGACGCCCCAGTGAGACTGAAGGGAATAAGGAAGGGCACCTTCATATACCGTTGGTGGAGAACAAGTGAGCTGTATTAGATAAGGAATCACTAGGTACTGTAAAGGATGAACTCCTGATGTCAATGGCTTTGCACAATGAGTAATGAGTAGCTTTTACTTACCTAGAGTTTGAAGTGGATAATCCTGATTGGTGGTAGCATTCTTATCCTTTGACTTGGAAAAAGAAGGACAGAATCTGATGGACAGAGTCTGCACCATCTTCTGTGTGGCTTCCAGGTTAACAGAGGCATCAACACCCAGCTGCGAAATGGGAAAAGGGGAAGACCATGAAGAAGCTACACCAAGAAGTGACACATATAACTTCAGCTAGGAGTCCAAGGATGAGAATCAGCCATATGGGTGCACTGAGATGCAAAGAGGTCTGGGAACTGCTGTTCCCCAGCAACAAACCTATGCTATGGATAGATGATGTCCAATGGTCCTACACTCCGTTTCTACCAGGGCCCAGAAATATGCCAGGAACCATTTCTCAAAGGTGTGTTATTCTGTTCCAAGTATGATGCCCGAGAACCCTATGAGACTGTGTTATGATTCTCCTACTGGTACTTGTGTTTGTGCATGGTAAGTAGCTTCAGTCGTCTCCAGCTCTGCTACCCCATGGACTTTAGCCTGCCAGGCTCCTCTGTCCTTGGGATTCTCCAGGCAAGAACACTGGAGTGGGTTGCCATGCCCTCCTCCAGGGGATCTTCCCCACCCAGGGATCGAACCTGCTTCCTCTGTGTCTCCTGCACTGGAAGGCAGGTTCTTTACCACTAATGCCACCTGGGAAGCCCTCTCCTTATTGACTCTTGTCATAAATTGCACATGATATCATTTTTCATTACTGAAACCCCTATCACCAGAGGGTCTGCTGAGATACATGGTCTCACAGGCCAGGATGCTTGAACTGCTACCTAGCCCTTTCCCGCTCTGATCCTAATGAAAAGCCGACGACTTTCCCTGCCCTGTGCTCAGCTGCTCAGCGGTGTCCGACTCTTTGCAGCCCCACGGACTGCAGCCTGCCAGGTCCCTCTGTTCATGGGACTTCCAAGCAAGAATATTGCTATTTCCTTCCCAACCCAGGGATCGAATCCATGTCTCCTGCTTGGAAGGAGGATTTTTCACCACTGTGCCTATTTAATTAAGAAATACCCAGAAGCTGAGAGGCCGACAGGATGACAGAACAGCCTATTGAAAGCACAGCTGAGGTGCCAACTCAGAAAAACTACCAGCCAAGAGCCATGCTCCCGGATATGGTATGTATTTTAAATCAATGATGTTTCCATGAGTACCGTGTCCATAGCAGGTGGAATATATGGATCTGAGAACTAAGGAGTAGAATCAGGAGTGGCTCCAGGTACCATTATTCCCAGAGTCCCATTTGGGGAATCTATACTTTCTGGCCTCATAACTTGGGGCTTTGTGGTTTTACAGGTCCTGGTACTCAAAGAAGGAATGCTTCCTCCAATGGAGACAGCAGGGGTTGCCTTGGAGAGCAAAGCTGTAGCCTCCCCCTGGGCACTATAGGTTCCTCATACCAAGGGAGGGCTTAGATCCCTTAGGAATGAATGTCTGGGTCACAGCAGCAAGTAAAGCCACTAAGACCAGCAAAGAGATCATTGAAAAGTGGTAGGAACTAAGAATAGAGAGGAGAGGAGGGTGATGATGAATATCAATTGTGGCCCTAAGACTTGCTGTAAGTACAAGGAAGTTGCTTGTAAAATTACCTTTCTTTTTTAAGTTTACATCAGGGAGGAAAAGGGCCCACTGGAATGCTGGAGGAGTTGCTTCCAGAACTAACACTAAGAAGTGGATGAAAATGGCCCAAGGGATGGACTGTGGTGACTACTAGGATATGCTACCCAGACCCCCATAGGAATGCAAGACTACTCCCAGCCTCTGTGAGTGCTGAAAGCAGAAGACCTCAGCTCTCAGACACGTAAGTAGACCTGCCTCTGCTGAAAAGAGCTGTCTCACCCAAGGTCATACCTCCTTCCTGGGATGGCTAGGATCTGACAGCTGACTGACATGGGAGTGTATTGACCTGGTCCCTGGTTCACCTCAGGACAACTCTCAAGAATCATCCCAGGTTCAGAACTCTCCAGAGAGTTGGCTGAGACCTCTGCTGAGATGCATCACAGTTCAACCTCTCCCTCTGCCCAGTCCTGCTTCTGGAATGTTCCAATGTTCCTGTATGCTCCTCTTTATCTCAGAGTCTTTTTCTCAGGGAACTCAGCCCATGATGTGTACCAAAATACAGGCAACCAAAACCACTTGTGTACACCAGATAAGTTCTCTCCTTTGAATGGTACTTGACAAACACCAAAATGTTCACTGCCCAACTTGCTTACATCATTCTCTACTGTTAATAATAATCATTTGATCCCTGGGTTGGGAAGATGCCCTGGAGTAGGAAATGGCAACCCAGTCCAGTATTCTTGCCTGGAAAATTCCATGGACAGAAGAGCCTACAAGGCTACAATCCACAGGGTTGCAAAGAGTTAGACATGACTCAGCACACACACACACACAATAATAGACAAGCAAAAATATAACTGAGTTGTCATAGTTTCTTTTTGTTAAATATAAATATTGATGAGACACCATTTACTGTAAGGGGTCAGAATTCCATCTTTCAAGGTGGTTCCAGATTTCCAGAGTTTGACTAGACTTCTTCTTCAAAGATGACTCACTATCAACCTCAGATAAAATCCCTGATTCATTCTTGCTTTGAAAGTAAGTAACTGCCGAAATTGTTCAAAATTGGGAAAGGAGTACGTCAAGGCTGTATATTGTCATCCTGTTTATTTAATTTATAGGCAGAATATATCACAAGAAATGCTGGGCAGACTGGATGAAGCACAAGCTGGAATCAAGATTGACAGGAGAAATATCAATAATCTTAGATATACAAATGACACCACCCTTATGCAAGAAAGCAAAGAGGAACTAAAGAGCCTCTTGATGAAAGTGAAAGAGGTGAGTGAAAAAGCTGGCTGCAAATTCAACATTCAAGAAACTAAGATCATGGCATCCGGTTTCATCACTTCATGGCAAATAGATGGGGAAACAATAGAAACTGTGACAGATTTTATTTTCTTGGGCTCCAAAATCACTGCAGATGGTCACTGCAGCCAGGAAATTAAAAGACACTCGATCCTTGGAAGAAAAGTTATGACCAACCTAGACAGCTTATTAAAAAGCAGAGACATTACTTTGCCAACAAAGGTCTGTCTAGTCAAAGCTATGGTTTTTCCGGTAGTCATATATGGATATGAGAGTAGGACCATAAAGAAAACTGAGTGCTGAAGAATTGATGCTTTTGATCTGTGGTGTTGGAGAAGACTCTTGAGAGTCCCTTGGACAACAAGGAGACCCAACCAGTCCATCTTAAAGGAAATGAGTCCTGAATATTCATTGGAAGGACTGATGCTGAAGCTGAAGTTCCAATACTTTGGCCACCTGATGCGAAGAGCTTTTTTTTTTCCTTTCACTAGGAAAGACCCTGATGCTGGGAAAGATTGAGGGCAGGAGGAGAAGGGGATGACAGAGGATGAGATGGTTGGATGGCATCACTGACTCAATGGACATGAGCTTAAGCAAGCTCCAGGAGCTTGTGATGGACAGGGAAGCCTGGCCTGCTACAGTCCATGAGGTTGCAAAGAGTCAGACATAACTGAACAACTGAACTGAGCTGCCAAAAAGATTAATTACACTTCCAGTGGGCTTGCCCTTTCCATTACCGGGTTACTCTCTGGTTTTCAGCAGCAGTACTTGGGGTCAGATCATAGCTTGTGATTTCCTGAAGTTCCCTGTTTTAAGATCTCCCATCTTGACTGTCCTAGAAAAACAAAAGGTACAGAAGAACTCTCTTCAACCTCCTCAGTTCATTTTTTTCTGCAAAGCACTATCCTGTTACCTAGGTTGGTCCTCTACCCACATAAACACTCTGGATCTTTTAATTTCTAGAAAAAGCAAAAGAGCTACTGTTTTCTAACCCTCCTCATCTCTGTTCCCTTAACATGGCACTTCCCCAAAAGATTTCTGTCTTTTCCAAACTCTGGAAGTATATGAATTTATATGTAAATTAATTTCAGGTAGAAAAACAATAATTCAACTGGATGTGAAATTGCAAATCTGTACAAGTAACAGAAAGTTCCAAGTACAATCTGGCCCTCTCCATATCAAAATGGTGCCAGAGAAATTAGGTAACTAAGTTTAGAGAAGAAGAGAAGAGATGATGAAAGGATAGTTCTGTGTGCTGTACCATTTATGTCACCCAGGACCTACAGATGTCCTGGTGTTGAAGACTTTTCATTAAGAAATGGCCCTGTTTATAATCAAAATGGTAGTAATAAATGAATGGCTTCTCTATCTTCCCCTCTACACCAAAGCAATGCCTAGACTAAAAACAATGGTTAATCCTGATATAAAATAACCATAGTTGAGGAGTTAAGGGGTCTTGGTCCAGACATGCTGCTGAAGATAACGACCTTTCATCTCCTGACATCTCCTTTTCATCATCTGTTTACAAAAATGGGGAAAAGAGAAAGTGAAAGTCTCTCAGTCATGTGTGACTCTTTGGGATCCCGTGTACTATACAGTCCTTGGAATTCTCCAGGCCAGAATACTGGAGTGGGCAGCCTTTGCCTTCTCCAGAGAATCTTCCCAAACCAGGGTTTGAACCCAGGTCTCCCACACTGCAGGCAGATTCTTTACCAGCTGAGTCACAAGGGACACCCAAGCATGTGTTACTTTGTAGAGGCAATAGTTTTAAAATGCTTTACTATTTGAAAAATAAACCTTAAAAGTAATTTTTAAGTTTCTATCAAATGCTAAAATTTTGTGAACTGCCCTATAGTCATGGTGAGCTAAACTGTATTAGTTAATCGATCCCAACCCATGTGTGTGCTTAGTCACTCAGCCATGTCTAACTCTTTGCAACCCCATGGACTATAGCCCACTAGGTTGCTTTGTCCATGGGATTCTCCAGGCAAGAATACTGGAGTGGGTTGACATGCCCTCCTCCAGGGGATCTTTCCAACCCAGGGATCAAATCCAGATCTCCCACACTGCAGGCAGATTGTTTACCCCTAACCCATATTTCACCAAAAATGTGGTTTCAATGATGATTTATATGCCAAGCAACATCCAAATTTATATCTCCCAAACATACTTCTCTGAGCTCCAGACTAGTACACAACTATCTGCTCCATACATCCATGTGGATATCTCAAAGAGACTTCAAATGCAAAACAAACTTCATGACTTTCTCCCCAAATCTGATTATCCTCCACTGATCTTTATTACAATGACAAGGACCCTTGTCTGATAATTACAATAAATCAGGTAGCTGTTGTAAAACACCTTCTACCTCCTTCACCTTCTATTTCCAATCTATCATCAAGTATTATCAACTTATCACTAAATAATTCAGACCATCCACTGGTCTCCATCTTCTCTTCCATCACCTAATCCAAGCTTTTTGTCTAGCGAGTAGCATCCTCAATTGCCCCATATCCAGTCTCCACACTACAGTTAACGATGTTTCTAATAAAATATGATCATGCTATTCCCCTGATGAAAACTTCCAAATGAATTTTCTATTTTCTTAGAATCATCACAAAATCCTTAACTCTTACAAGGCCCTGGATCATCTGTTTATCTTACATAGTGTAAGTTCTCTACTCTACTCTTGGAATTTCAGCCCCATTGGCCTCTCTGAGTTTCTTAAGAGGTCCTACTCACCTCAGGGCCTTTGCACATATTGTTCCAGAGCTTCAGAACTCGGTTACGGACTGAACGTTTGTGTATCCCCTCAAAAGTCATACACTGAAATTCTGAACCTGAAAAGGGGGCCCTCACCAGACCCAAATCTGTCAGCACCTTGATCTTGGAATTCCTAGTCTCCAGAACCAAGAGAAATAAATGTTATTTAAGCAATCTGTGCACTCAGTCACTAAGTTGTGTTTAACTCTCTGTGACCCCAAGGACTGTAGCCCGCCGGGCTCCTCTCTCCATGGGATTTCCAAGGCAAGAATACTATAGTGGGTTGCTATTTCCTTCTCCAGGGGATCTTCCAGACGCAGGGATCAAACCCATGTCTCCTTCTTGGGAGGCAGATTCTATACCAGTGAGCCCACTTAAGCCACCTAGTCTATGATATTTGTTACAACAGCCCAAGTTAACTAAAACACACTCCATTTTCTTTGCCTAGTTAACTCCTACTTTTCCTTCAAATATCAGCTAAAAAACCCTTTTTTTCAGGGAACTCTTCTGTGACTCACGGGCTTTTTGTTGTAAGTTTTCATGGTACCTCATACATTTTCTTTATACCATGTATTATAGCTTGTAATGATGAATGAAGGAAGCTATTTATTCAGTATTTCTCTTTCTTACCAGAAAGTTTTATAGGGCTAAGACTTCTGTTTGTTATTGGTTTTACTCCTGACACTTCACTCAGTGCTGAGCACATAACAGGCACACAATAAATGTTTCTTTAACAGATGGATTAGTGGATGAGTAAAAGCAGGGGAAAGCGATGAGGCATTTTTCTCATTTCTTTTGCTCAAAAACCTACACATTTTTTTTCTTTTAACTTTATTACACTGTGACTGTGAAGAAATAATTTGTGACTGCTGTTCAAATTTCATCAATTTTAGAGGAGAAAAGGTATCATTTCTGCTTATCAAATTAAATTGTTAAGAACAATCACTTACTACGTCCATGACAATTATAAGATGTCAAGTAAAATTGATAGTCTTGATAGTCTTTCTGGGGAAATTATTAGCAGGTCAAGGAAGCTTCGAGAACCTAAGCAATGTTTGGGATACTCTCCAGAAATGAGATACCAGCCCTGAGTATTATGCAGTGGAAAAGTCTTGAATCATCATCAGCTTTACTTCTCTGTAATGATCCTAGTCAAGTGCCTCACATACTTCAACCTTAGATCTTTAATGAGGTCCCCAAACCCTCTCCTGGAGACCACTAGAGAGGGAATCAGAAATGTTTCTAGAGTGAGTAGGTAGACAGGTACACCAGTCTAATGGAAACATAAAGATGTTGTTGGGGAGGAGGAGGGAGTTTTTTCTGATTCAGTCTCTGATCAGTTCACCTCCCAATGTCCTTGGCTGTGAGCTGTGTAATGCAATCTCCAACTACAGATATACACAGGACATTCATTAAGTGCTTGGGACCTTGGGCCCAAGGCACTCCTCTAGTTTAACTTTGCCTTTTGGCCCATTCTGTCTTTAGGAAACAAACTAACATCAAGATTCTAAGTCAGCACCAAATTTAATTTCTAAAACCCCAAGTGTTACCTCTTCCAGTGAAAATGCTCCAGACAATGTTTTGGAGGCGAGTCATGTCCACATTGCATCTTAGCTCAAACTGAATCCCTAAACTGACTTCTCCTTCCCTCCACCCACTACTACCTTCCTATATTTCTGAACTAAAGGAGGAAAAAAATAGAAAGAGGGCAAGGCAGGAATCCATCACGGAGGGCCAAATTTCCTCTTCACATGACTCAGATCAGCAATTACTGCTCTCTCATGGTCTCTCAATGTGACTTGAATAAATCTCTCCTCCTTAAGAGCATCGATTGGTCCTGGACTGGAGAGAAATTTACAAAAGGATGCATCAGAACCACATAGACAGGCACCTGAAAACAAGATCAGCCACCTGAGCCATCTAAGATCTCCTCTCCCATCAACCTCTGGGGCTTCAGGTTAGTTTCCCTAAGCTCCCAATGCAGAGAATGAGGCTCACAGGCAGCATGCATTTGGTATAACTAAGGAAAAGAGAAGCCTCTTTATGAGGCCGTCTATGTCAGTTCCCACACACTCAGTTACACACACACAAAGAGACACACACAGACACAGGCACACACACCTTCAGCCATCATAGCACATTTTAATGTATTTCTATTTTATCACCAGTCATAGTATCACATAGTTATTTTTTATACTGTTGTTTACTCCACTGTACTGGAAGACCTGCTGGGGCCTGGAGCTACATTATTCCACATTTTAACTCTATCACATAGCAGAGTGAGTGCTCAATTGGTGTTTGTTGAATGAACAAGTGAATAAAAGAATGCAAGAATCTGTCAGGATCAGCCAATTAAATCTTTATCTTTTTAATGAAAGAAGTAGGATTCCTCAGCCAATTTACTCCTTTCATTTTTAATGTGTTTATGTTTACAAGCATAGTTTAAGCAATATTAAATGTGCACAAATACGTATAAAGACTAGCACAATGAATATCAGGGTGTGTGTGCTAGGTTGTTTCAGGCTTATCCAACTTTGGGTGACCCTGTGGCCCACGAGGCTCTTCTGTCCATGGGCTTCTCCAGACGAGAATATTGGAGTGGGTTGACATGCCCAGGGATCGAATCCACATCTCTTATATCTCCAGCATTGGCAGGCAGGTTCCTTGCCACTTGCACCACCTGGGAAGTCCCATTAGGCTGTACACTTTAAACTTAAACAGTATTGTATGTCAATTATATCTCAATACAACTAGAAGGAAAAATCATTGCTAGGTCACTAATAATATTATGGAAATTTATTCTCATTTTTACTTACTAAAGCACTTGACAAACTCTCCCATAATGTTTCTGGATAAGCTGATAAAATGCAAGTTAGATGATAATGGAATTATAAGGATTTACGCTAGTAGAACTAAAGTATCAGGTCTCTAGATGGATAGATAGATAGATACAAAGATATAAGACCTTTGCAAACTGATCCATCGTGTTCCTATATTTGATCAAATATTTCTTTGGTTTCCTGTGGCCATTGCTGATTGCCCATTTCACAGACAACTCCCCCTTTTCGTTGGCAACAAAATAATGATTTTGCTTAGTTCATTTTCCAGGAAATCTAAGGCTACACCAAACATAACAATCTCAATCCATTTGGCCCATTGATTGGTCCAAGAGACATAAAGATTCTGATGAGCACTTCTGGGAAAGATGTTTCTCTCTAAAAAAAAGATGTGCAAGGAGTTTCTTTTACCCCTTCATTCCTGTTGTAGATATTTTTACCCAAGAAAGTGATGCTTGAAGCTGCAGTAGCCATTTCTGAAACTATGAGGTCACAAGCATGAAGATGACGCTAATCCTCTGAAGAAAACAAAGTAGAAAGAAGGAAACAATTTAGACCCTTGGTGACTTCATCTATCCATCAGACAAGTTTGAAGATTACATTCTTCCAAGCTTCTTTTAAGTAAACAATAATCTCCTTACGGTCTGAGTCACTATTAGCTGAGGACATCTTAACTGATATATTTCAAAATACTTGAGAAATGAGAAAATGACCTAAGAATTTGCAGTTATCAAAAAAAAAAGAAAGTTTGGTGAAGTTTCTAAAACTAGTGAAGAAAAATCTTGGTGTACACATTCATGAACCATGTAAATCATGTATCACTGGGGTAACATAGAGAATAGCAGTAATGTTCCACACTCTCTTGGTTAAACCTTATTTAGTAAATTTTCTTTAAAACAGTGTATACATTAAGGGAAGCAGTGGAAAAGTCAAATATAAGTAGCAATTAAAACAAGGAACTATGAACAAAGATAGAACTTAAGGAAATATCAGATGAATTATTTTGAAGCTGTGTGATTAAAGACAAAAGGAATCATGATGGCTAATTTAAACATTTGAAAGTTTTTGATGCAATATAAACAAGAGAACAAAATGCTTTGCCCTGGACTTTCCCGATGGTCCAGTGGCTAAGATCCTGCTATCAGGTGCAGGGGACCATGTTGGATCCTGGACAGGGAACCACTATTAGATCCCGCATGCCACAACTAAGAGTTCACATACCACAACTAAAGATCCCCAAGCCACAATGAAGATGGAAGATGCACTCACCACAATTAAGACCTAGAGCAGCCAAATAAAAAATTAATTAAACGGAGAAGGAAATGGCAACCCACTCCAGTATTCTTGCCTGGAAAAGTCCATGGACAGAGGAGTCTGGCGGGCTGAAGTCCATGGGATTACATGACTGAGCATGTGTGCACGAGGGTGGAGGGAAATGGGTTGGTAGCAATAAAGTGGTAGAACTAAAAAAAAAAAAAAAAATTAATTAAACAGATAAATACTCTTTTAAAAAAGAAATCCAATGTTCAAAATAAATGTTCTACCCTATTTGTCACAAAATTCTTCCTCTTGCATTCTAGCACTATAAATACACAATTTACCCTAGTGCCAGTGTCAAAAACTGAGTTATTCTTCACTCCTCCCTTCTCTCACCTAACTCTCATATCTAGAAAATTACAAGCATTTCTGACTCTATTTCTTTAGAGTGTCTCAAATACCCCTAATCCTCTCTATTTCCAGTGTGGCATCTTAGGCCACCATCATCTCTCACATGGGCCACAGCAAAGCCTCTTGATAGTTCTTCCTCCCTCCTCACTGCTCCCTAGTAGAACTCCCAAAATATGCTCTCTACAAACACAAATATGACCAGGTTGCTCCCCTACTTAAAATCCTTTAGTGTTCCCTGCTTGCCTTCAGAGTAAAAATCTTTCATAATCTGGTCCATATCCTGTCTTTCCACCTTCACCTCATGATGAATTGTTGTTGTTACTGTTGTTTACTAAGTCTTCACCAACTCTTTGTGACTCCATGGACTGTAGCCCTCCAGGCTCCTCTGTCCACGGGATTTCCCAGACAAGAACACTCAAGTGGTTTGCCATTCCCTTATCCAGGGGATCTTTCCAACCCAGGGATAAAACCATGTCTCCTGCATTGACCAAGTGGATTCTTTTACGGCTGAGCCACCTGGGAAGCCCCTCATGATGAATGAATTCTACAAATACTTCATGTTTATGTCAAGCTACTTGCAGGCTCTTTAAAACACATCAAATTGTTTCAAGTTTACGTGTCTCTGTTTTCTCACTCCATATTCATGTGAAAAACCCCACATTTCCTTCAAAATTCTGTTCAAAATTCTACTCCATCATTGAAGTTCCTAAAGCTTTTTTCTTCCAGATGGAAAACTCTGAAGGACACTAGTATAGAACTGTTAGTATATGTCAGAAAGTTAAACATAGGATTACCATCTGAGCCAGCAATTCGCTCCTAGGTATAGAAAAGTGAAAACATACATTGTCATCAAAACATGTAGCCTTGGGACTTCTCTGGTAATCCAGTGGCTAAGACTCCATGCTCCCGGTTCAGCAGGCCCAGGTTTGATACCTCGTCAGGGGAACGACACCCCGAATGTTACAACTAAAGACCCAGTGCAGTCAAATCAATAAATAATTTTTTAACAAACTTGTAGCTCTAATATTCATAACATTTTTATCTGTAATAGCCAAAATGTGGAAACAACCCAAACGTCCATCAGCTGGTGAATGGGGAAAAAAAATTATACAATGGAATATTATTTAGCCATTTAAAGGAAATGAAGTACGGCTATATGCTATAGCAAAAGTGAACCTTGAAATCCTATTAGTGAAAGAAGCCATTCACAAAAGGCCATATATTATATGATTCCATTTATATGGAATTTTCAGAAAAAGCAAATCTATAGAGACAGAAAGTACCGGTTTTAAGGGCTTGGGAGAAGGGAAAAGTGGACAGCTACTGTTGATGGGTATGGGTTGTCTTTGGTGGGTAATTGATTAGATCGTACTGATGACTCAAAACTTTGTGAACATATTAAAAACTACTCAGTTGTATACTTTCAGAAGGTGAATTTTATGATAAATGAGTTATATTTCAATTTTTAAGTGTGCCTAAAAATAATTAAGAGGATTGGGTGGACGTTGTATGATTACAAAGCAAAAATCACAAAGTAGATTTTGGTTCAATTTTTTTTAAGCACTTTCTTTTTTTAGAACCAGACACGCTCCCCCTATGGAAATAAATTCCTCACTCAGGTAGTGTGCTGCCTATCACAGGCATTATTTAAGATAAGCCTGTCAATAGTGCTACAGGAGGAATTCCTACACTGCATTTGAGATTAGACTATCTCATAAACCTATCAAGTTAGGTACCCCTAGTGCCATATGCCAAGCATGCACTCAATTACAAATAAATGTCAACAAGGCTGAGTGCTGAAGAATTGATGCTTTCAAATTGTGATGATGGAGAAGACTCTTGAGAGTCCCTTAGACTGCAAGGAGATCAAACCAGTCAATCCTAAGGGAAATCAACCCTGAATATTTATTGGATGGACTGACGCTGAAGTTGAAGCTCCAATACTTTGACCACCTGATGTGAAGACCAACTCATTGGAAAAGACCCTGATGCTGGGAAAGATTGAAGGCAAAAAGAGAAGGTGGCAACAGAGAATGAGATGGTTGAATGGCATCACTGACTCAATGGACATGAGGTTGAGCAAACTCCAGGAGATAGTGAAGGACAGGGAAGCCTGGTGTGCTACAGTCCATGGGGTCCCAAAGAGTTAGACACAACTTAGCCACTGAACAACAACAGCAGCAAATGTCAGCCACAATGCCTGGTGCATAAGTTAACAAATAAATCCTCACAAAGCATTTGTTAAGAATATCTCTGCACATGATGCTGTGTTAATCAGCAAACACCAAACTTTTCATTGAAAGCTCAATCTGGATGGAAGTCAAATCTGTGCCTAATAGGCAGAGAAGTGAACTTCACATACTCTGCATTGGGTTTTGTCAGCTGTCAGAGAGGTTATTTAGAAGAAAACTGATAATGACTGATGAACACCAATAGCTCAGCTGAGTGAATATAAACCCCACTGGCCAACATGCTCATGCACCCCACTGATGGACGGCATACGACCCTAGTGGAGAAGGGGCCTGAGATCAGTGTTACCTTTCAAATCCTAGGAGAACAAGAGACACAAGCAGAACAGCATTCCCCAGGCATCAGAATATATCTACAAAGTCTGCATAAGGCATTTCACACCAACACCACAGCACTCAGAGAGTAGGCACTCATTTTTTGTTTTGTTTTGTTTCTTCTCTTCTTCTTTCAAAAAAAAATGTTTTTGTTTTTAAATTTTCCTAGTCCTATGTTATGGGCTTCCCAGGTGGCTCAGTGGTACAGAATCTGTCTGCCAAAGCAGGAGATGCCAGAGACACAGGTTCAACCTCTGAGTCAGAAAGATCCCCTGGAGGAAGAAATGGCAACCCACTCCAGTATTCTTGCCTGGGAAATCCCATGGACAGAGGAGCCTGGCAGGCTACAGCCCATGAGGTCTCAAAGAGTCAGGCACAACTGAGGATGCGCACAATCCTATATGTTATGGGTTGAATTCTATCCAAGATGCATTGGCGAGAATTCCCTAGTGGTTCAGTGGTTAAGGCTTTTTGATTCCACTGCAGGGGGCACAGGTTCAAGCTCTGGTGGGAGAAGTAAAATAATAATATTATGTTGGAGTTTTAAACCCAGTGTCTCAGAATATGACCTAATTTAGAGACAGTAGGTCTCTAAAGAGGTAATCAAGTTAAAATGAGGTATACCTATGGCTAATTGATATTGATGCTTGACAGAAACCAGCACAGTACTGTGAAGCAATTATCCCTCAATTAAAAATAAATAGAATTTTTTAAATGAGATCATGAGTGTGACCCCTAGTCCAATATGATTGGTGCCCTTATAAATGGGGGAATTTGGACACAGATACACACAGATATGAAGGCAGAGATTAGGATGATGCAGAAGTCAGTCAACATCAACGATTGCCAGCAAACCTCTGGAAACTAGAAGACAGGCAAGAACAGTCTCCCCCACAGCCCTCAGAGAGAACCACCCTGCTTACTCCTTGACCTTGGACTTCTGGTCTTCAGAACTGGGAGACGATCATTTCTGCGGTGTGAGCTCTGTGGTGTTCTGTTTCCACAGCCCTAGGAGACTAACACACCCCACCCCTCACCAGCAGCAGTGGCAGCCACAGCAGCAGCCTCCACCTTGCTATCCTTGTCACTTTCCACTCCTGACTTCCCTGTACTGAAAGCTAAGTTTCAAACCCACAGTGAAAATCCAGCAGGCCCAAGCTTGGAAAACAGTGTTCAAAGCCATCTTCTCTTTGTCTTCTAACCATTTGCAGCGAACAAAAGGGGTTACAATGTCATGATTCCTCCCATCCCAGTTCTTTTTTAATATATCATTCATTTTTAGCAGAGACAGTAAGGAGATCAGACCATCAATCTTAAAGGAAATCAACCCTGAATATTCATTGGAAGGACTGATGCTGAAGCTAAAGCTCTGATACTTTGGCCACCTGATGTGAAGAGCTGACCCATTGGAATAGACCCTGATGCTGGGAGAGGAGAAGGGATAACAGCAGATGAGATGGTTGGATGGCATCACTGACTCAATGGACATGAGTTTGAGCAAACTCCAAGAGATAGTGAAGGGCAGGGAAGCCTGGTGTGCTGTTGTCCATGGGATTGTAAAGAGTCGAACACTACTGAGTGACTTAACAGCAACATTTTTAGCAGAGTGGGGAAAAAAGCTGCTCTTAAAATGGCAATTTCATGAAGTTAAGCATGATTTTGGATAAGTGAGCCCCAGAGGCTCAATAAACAAATAAGAACAGATGTTCCAAACTGTGGAAGGAATGTGACAATAGAAGATAGAAGAAGAGGGAATAACGTTGCCAGACTGACATTTCATACCCAGGGCCCTATCTGAGCTCCCAGTCACCGGTACACCTGCTGCAGGAACAGCCTTTCAGTATGATTTAATATACTCAGTAATGAGTTCAAAAGTGCATCACGCACATAACTTCATTCTAAGGCCTGTAAATTAGCGTGATCTTCTAATGAAGGATAATAAGTCGCATTTCCCAGCCTGCACTTAGGAAGCCACAAGCAGAGCAAGCTCTCCGGCTCAGAGCAGAGGGCCCTTCTGCTCTCCCCCTGCCTGCCTGAGCCTCTGAGGTCAGACGGCCAGAGAGGTCCTCCCCCACCCCAGCTGCAGCCAAGCTCCCGACTAGGCACTGGGAGGGGTCCACAGAGCCAGGGTAAGGGGAGAGCATGCACCAGCCAGTACCACCCAAGGACTGGCCTTCCCAGGCTCAAAGTCAGAGCCTCCCAGCTTGCTAAAGGCAGGGGCAGATGAAGAAGGTAGCAGAGAAAGCAGAACCATTGTCCCCTACAGAGGAAAAAGATGTCTTGTACCCGATCATGTAAAGGCTGCTTGAAAGAAAACAAATTTAGTTCAACAACAAGGTTACAGTTTTAGAACACGATAATGCCTCTGTGTGCTTCAGCACTGGCCAGCCAATCTGTAAGTCATCCTTGACTTAACTCCTGTGTCAAACGTTGTGCAAGGTGCTGAAGAAAGGCAGTGAAGGAGACAGACGCACAGTCACTCCCCATGGAGATACAGTGGTGGGCATGGGAAACAGACTCCACTAGAGTCCAATCACAAGTCCGTCATTTATTTGCTGGGTGAGCGTGAAAAGGTCACATGACCTCTCTAGGTTTCAGCTTCCTAATCCATAAAACAGAAATAGTAATATAGCCTATAGAATGTACAAATAAGGCAGACGTGGCTCAGACATTAAAGAATCTGCCTGCAATGCAGGAGACCTGGGTTTGATCCCTAGGTTGGGAAGATCCCCTGGGAAAGGAAATGGCAGGCCACTCCAGTATTCTTGCCTGGGAAATCCCATAAACAGAGGAGCCTGGCAGGCTACAGTCCATGGGGTTGCAAACAGTCAGACACCACTGAGTGACTAATACTTTCATAGAATGTACACTGTCTTTGCACATTTGTCTGCAGTGTCCTTCACAAGCCTTTCCAGCTAGAGATGGATATTCTTATTTAAAACTAATTTTCTGTTGTTATTATTATTTTTTTAAGTTACTATTTTATTTTAATTTTCTATTGGTTGTGCCTCACAGCATGCAGGCTCTTAGTTCCCTGACCAGGTACAGAACCCATGCCCCCTGCAGCAGAAGCATGGAGTCTTAACTGCTGGATTGTGAATATTCTTAAGGGCAGAAATCATGTTTTCTTTTTCTTTTTTGTCCTCTAACTGCCAGAAGCACAGTGATGGCTGCCTGCATTCCCATATCAATGTCCTAGACCATCTGTAAGAAAATTACATAGTTGAGAATTGTAAGCTATGCTGCCTCTCAGAAAGAATTAATGGGGTAACACTGAGCTAAGACTTATAAACTAATGATAACCACAGCTGGGGTATCTTGCTCTAGTTCCAAAACAGATAGCTTGAAGTTTTGCTCTTCATTCACTTTAAGGCAAAGCAATCTACACTTAAAAACAACACATTCTCTGGCCCCAGAAGCAGTGAAAAGATTATCAAATCTATAGAACATCTTGACATTATGTAACTTCATAGAGCATATATATGTTCCTATAGAAAACTACAGTTTCAATGCACCTGTTCCTGAATCACAAAAAAAATCTTTCAATTTCTTCACCCTGAGATGAGAAAATAAACTGCTTCTTCTGAGAAATCAACAGCTTTCCTAAGGAACAAAATGTTCTCCAGGACAAAAATCATTCACCTTCCAAAGAGAGACTGTTTTCCCTCTTCATCAACAAGAGATAGAGTTCGCTGCCTTTAACTCAGAAGGTACATCTAACTTAAAATGGTTCAAGAAGTTCTCATGCATTGCTTGGATATTTCAAGAGCTTGTCATAAGAATAGGTTTCAAAATATAATCAAATAGTTCTATGGCATATACTTTTCCATGTTTTATCAAAAGTTACATTGATATCTTCTTAGAGAAGAATAGGAATAAATTGGGTTATAAAATTCAATACATTCCTCCTTTTCTCAAAAATGAGGTATTGAATGATTAAAGGGGTGGTTATAGTTGACAAGGGATAAAAGATCATTAAAGATTTCCAAGAAAGTCACTGAACATAAAGGAGACTGTCACACACGTTCAGCCCTTCAAGAGGCTCACAGCTCCTCTGTGCTTGGTAGCTCAGCCATGTCCAACTCTCTGCGGCTCCATGGACTGTAGCCCACCAGGTTCCTCTGTCCATAGAATTTTCTAGGCAGGAATATTCAAGTGGGTTGCCATTTCCTTCTCCAGGGGATCTCCTGGACCCAGGATAGAACCTGAATTTCTTGCATCTCCTGCACTGGCAGGCAGATTCTTTACGATAGCCCCAGATTCTCCTAAAAGAACTAACAAGGTAGACAATGGCTTTATAGGGAGTAGACCCTCCACAATCTTGCTTCTCTCTCCAGCCTCTGCAGCTCTGATCCGGGGCTTGGCATAACCCATTTATGTACTCTCCTGGGGACCGACCTTTCCAGAGTTCAGCCAGCTTGCTCCTCCCGTGAACTGCTAACAGACCAGCACTGGCTTGTCCCAGCCCCCCTACACCTGAGCCCTGCCTTCAAGGGCAGCCCTGACATGCACTGGCCATAACCCGGAAGGGCTGATTCCAACAGCCAACTGCTTGTTGTGAATGATTTAATCTGCCCAGGACTAGCAGCTGGAATGGATGATACCTTGAGACTTCCAGTCTCCATTTTAACAATTTATGAACAAATCTTCCTCCTAGCGCTGAAGAGAGATACGTCTTACCCATTTAAACCCCAAACAGAGAAAATATGACTGGTGGTAAAATCATTTAACCTCAGTCCGTACCTATGATCAACAGCAGACGAGCAGACTGGTTTAGTCGTTTCCAAACTACAGGCTCTCTCTATGGCATAGACGTGTCATAAATCAGGGGGTGGGGAGCCACTGCGGGTGAGATGAGCGTCTTTATCTCAGTCTAACTAAGAGCGGATTATCCCTCACCTCTGAGGTTTGAATAAAAGAGAGCAAGCTGAGGAAAGCCATTAAGATGGCTTAATAAGGGTCTGAGAAGGTTTTGCTGTAAGCAATAATACTGCTCGGAACATGAAAAGCAGGAAGAACATTTCAATCCTATTTAGGACCTCTAAAGCCAGATCTGCATGTGGAATTGACTGAACACTGGGCATTTGTATTTGGATAATTCACCAGTTGCCACTAAGAAATTACCCCAGGGATTGCTTTCTGGGAAGGATCTGGGGGGAGGGGAGCAAGGGACAGGCAGCATCCTTTCACCTTATTGTTCAGGCCTGGATTCATCTGCATAGCCCTCCAAGGATGAAGTCTGCTCTGCCATGTGGTCGACTGCCATCAAATGTCAAGTGACACGGTGCACGGCCAATTTATGCACCATGAAACAGATACTGCAGGGGTTTGGTGCATTTGTGTTTCATTTCCAGTTAAACAATACACACGGGGCTGTCACACTAACAAGGTTTATAATGATTGACTTGTTCAGCTGTATCGAGACCTTTACTTCAATAGAGCAGAAGCCTCAATAAACAGGAAATTTATATTTGAACAGATGTCTGTCTAGAAGGGTGGTACCATATTTCTGCCTGACTTGGTTCAGAGTGAATCAAGTTCATTTATTTCACACCCCCACCAGTTCGCCCAAGCACAGCACACAGCTAAATTCTGGACAATCTGCAGGGTCTCTGGGACAATAGCATCCTACTCTAATAAAATAGAATCCCTTAAAAAAAATGCATATCTAAGTCCTCTGGAAGAATTACCAGGCATAATCCAATGTTTGGCTATGCCCATTTTTTAACATGAATTCATGATTTTGAAAAATGCAAATATCATACCAGGACAAAAAGAAAGCATCTTTAGCTCTGTGTTTTGGAGCAGTTTCCTGAACCTTGATTTTCTCACCTTTAAATTAGGACTAATTTAACCTACTATAAGAGGTTAGAATTAAGTAAGAATTAAGTAAGAAAAAGTCTGAGAGTCTAGCACACATTTGGTGTCTAACAAATGCTTGTTTAAAAAACACACAAATGATATGCAACTCTGTAAACATACTTGATTTCATCTTTTGCAGATGAATTCCTATTATTCCATGTCAGGGGTATAACCTAGAATGACACACTGCCATGAATTTCTTCTCTGAGTTTTTGACATAAGAGGGAAAAAAAGTGGCTAGTGAAGTCACGAGAGGCTTTGGGGGTTCAACTGATGAAACCTCTAGTATTATGACAAAATCAGGACAAGTGGGTCTTCCTCTTTCTCTCCCAAGATGAAACTTTCTTGTGACCTCAAGGTAAAATTAAACATTTGAAAAATGGTAGACTCAAATTCTGAAACCCTTATCTAAGTTTCCTATCTGAATATGTATTTGGTTTTCTTTTAATTGTAGGCTTGTCATATTTTAGTATAGTCAATAATCACTATCACATCATTTTACTTTCTTAGCATACACAGTGTGTGCATCTTTCTTCTTAAATATTTCTTGGCTGAAGAGAATATTAAAGCTCAGTTTGCAAGGAAAAAACACACAAATGATATGTGATCCTCTACACATATTCAATTTCATCTTTTGCAGATGAATTCATGTTGTTACAGAGATAAGAACAGTCAAGACATTTAAGAATAAAGCAGTGTCAGACACAGAGAAGAAAATACTTTCCTGAAAACTGATACATCCAATGAGCCAGGGAAATATGCCAAATGTGGTCACTGCTAGGGACTGG
Source organism: Muntiacus reevesi (assembly GCF_963930625.1). Lineage (NCBI taxonomy): Eukaryota > Metazoa > Chordata > Mammalia > Artiodactyla > Cervidae > Muntiacus > Muntiacus reevesi. Next base: position 34,182,492 of record NC_089252.1, on the reverse strand, counting down.
AGCCCTGACAAGGTAGATGAAACTTGCTAAGGAATATTAAAATATGAGCAAGTCAAAGGAAAGTTGAAGAGAGGAAGTTCTTCCTTTGGCTTCCAAAACACCTAGATATTTGTTGAATGAATGAATAAACACATCCTGACAAAATCACCTCCTATTGGCCCAGGGTTTTTGGGGGGTTTTTCTGGTTTGTTTTTTTTTTTTTTCATTTATTTTTATTAGTTGGAAGCTAATTACCTTACAATATTGTAGTGATTTTTGCCATACATTGACATGAATCAGCCATGGATTTACATGTGTTCCCCATCCCGATCCCCCCTCCCGCCTCCCTCTCCATCCCAATCCCCCCTCCCGCCTCCCTCTCCATCCTATCCCTCTGGGTCTTCCCAGTGCACCAGCCCTGAGCACTTGTCTCATGCATCCAACCTGGGCTGGTGATCTGTTTCACCCTTGATAGTATGCTTGTTTCAATGCTATTCTCTCAGAACATCCCACCCTCGCTTCTCCCACAGAGTCCAAAAGTCTGTTCTGTACATCTGTGTCTCTTTTTCTGTTTTGCATATAGGGTTATCATTACCATCTTTTTAAATTCCACATATATGTGTTAGTATACTGTATTGGTTTTTATCTTTCTGGCTTACTTCACTCCGTATAATGGGCTCCAGTTTCATCCGTCTCATTAGAACTGATTCAAATGAATTCTTTTTAATGGCTGAGTAATATTCCATTGTGTATATGTACCATAGCTTCCTTATCCATTCGTCTGCTGGTGGCCCAGGGTTTTTTTTAATGAACCTTTTATTGACTCAGAATATACTATAGGGCTCATACCACATGCCAGATGCTGATACAGGGGTGGGAAGACAGAGTAGTCCCAGCCTTCAAGAGCTCATCATCTAGTAAGGAGACAGATTCTAAAAGCTATAATAAGTGCTATGATGGGAAAGTACAGAATACTAGAAAAGAATTTTTATACTTTAGGAAATTAACTTTGAGACCCGAAGTATGTGCAGGGATCAGCCAGGCAAAGAGTAGGGGAGAGTTCCAGGCAGAAGGAGCAGCACGTGGGAGGCACCTGGGACCGGAGAGAGCCTGCCGCATTCTGGGAGCTGGAAGAAGGTCTCAGCGGCCGGAATCTCCGAGGCAGAGTGAGGCCTGGCAAGAGTTGGCAGGAGCCAAACCAGGCCGAGTCTTACTGGCTGTGTTATTCACTTCGTAGTTTATCCTAAATGCAACAGGAAACGTTTTGACTTGATCAAATTTCACTTTTAAAATATTATTCTGGCTACAGTGTAATGAATGAATCAGAACTATAAAAGTGGACTGTGGAGACTATTAAGAAGCTATTGCAATAAACTCTATCAAGGGTTGAGGTCAATCAGCGCTAGGGTGTGGAGATTTAATGTGCACTTTTGAAGGAGAATTGACAAACTTGAAAATCAATTCACTGTGGCCTAGGCAACAGGACACACAGCTGCCACTAAACGGAGTATGCCAGAGGAAGAGCTGACTGGCAGGGAGGGAGCCTGAGAAAGGATCAAGAACTTCATTTTAGAGGACTCAAGTTTGAAATTCTGTAGCCACTGAAGCAGATGTGTCTAGAATGCAGTTGTATATACATGTCTACAGCTCAAAAGAGAGCTCAGAGCTGGAGTCCCAGGCACAGATGAACAGTAATTAAGGTCATGGGCAGGACTGAGATTGCCCATGGAAAGTGCAGAGGAAGAAGAGAAGCAGGTTTGCATCTCAAGGCCAGTGGTCCAAGGAGACTGGGAAAGTGGAGCCATGGATGGGAGGAAAGCAAGAGTGCGAGGTGCCGGGGGGTCCAGAGAAGAAAGCATTCCAATAAAGGAGTGCTGAGACTTCCCAGGGGTCCAGTGGTTAGAACTCTGAGCTTCCAGTGCAGGGGACATGGATTTGATTCCCGGTTGGGGACTAAGATCCCACATGCCATGTGGCTTGGCCAAAAAAATTAAAAATAAAAGAATGCTGAACGTTGCTGCAAATTAAGTAAAATGAGAATGAAAATGAGTCCACTGAATTTAACACATGCAAGTAACCTTCACAAGCCCAGATAGAATGGAATTGTGAGAACAGAGTCAGGCTGGAGTGGGATAAAAAGACAGAGTGAGGAAATACACAGGCCAAGAGCAGACAGGGCCAGGAACGGGAGAGGGCCTCTGGTCAAAGGAGGGGCATGGTGCTTTGGTCTTTGTTGTTGCTGTCACTGTGGTTGTCCCTGGCGGGAAATATGACAACATATATCAGTATCAGTCGAACAGATCCAAGATAGATGGAAAAGGTGAGAAGGAATGGGATTCAAACCACACATGGAGCAGGTGACCTGGATAAGAGGAGGAGTGTGTCCCCCATGATGACTTGTGAAGAGCCTGCATCACAGGCTGCCGAGTCAGCCTTGCAAAAAGAGAACATGCCGGAGTTTCCATCTGAGAGCTTCTAACTTCCCTCTCACATGAGAGACAGGGTCATCTTTTGAGACTGAGGGAGAGCTGGTTTTGAGGAGAATGGGAAAGGGAAAAAGCAGTCCTTGAGGAAAGATGGATGGAGCTTACTAGAAAGAGTAATACTAAGCTTACCATGCAGTGGGAGAAACCAACTAAGTGGGGTTGTTGTGAGGAAGCCCTTGCTGATCCAGTGTTTAAGATCTGCACTTTCACAACTGCAGACCCAGGTTCGATCCCTGGTTGGGGAACTAAGATTCCATAAGCCTGAAGGTTTGGGGATTATTGTGAATCCATAGCGTTGGCATTTGCCAGGTTGTGTCCAACAAAGCCTAGACCTTCAGGAGTGGGCCTGGAGAGGGTAGATGGCTAGGTTCCTCCAGAGCTGGAGTTTTGTCAGGTGGGCAGGACAGAAAGATATTGAAGCGTGAGGGTATTTGCAACAAAGAAACAGTCATAATGGACATTGAAGGATAAGTTAGACCAAGGGGACATGAACACAACTGTGATGCAGAGAGAAAACAAAAGGGCAAATGGATGGAAAAGGGGGGGGGGGTGGGAGCAAGTACGCAGGGATGACACAAGACACAGGTTCGATTCCTGGGTCAGGAAGATTCCCCTGGAGAAGGAAATGGCAACCCACTCCAGTATTCTTGCCTGAGAAAAATCCATGGACAGAGGAGCCTGGCTGGCTGCCATCTGTGGAGTCATAAGGAGTCAGATACAACTGAACACACACACACATCTTGCCTCCCCAGCCCCACAAGAACAGGTCAGAAACGTAATCACCTTTTCCGAGGTAACAACAGACGAGGCAGAAAGATAAAAAGACTGCCTAACATGGAATAGAAGTGTCAGAAATTAGACTGAGCTTCAACAGAGCTTCAACGTGAGGGTCAGGACCTCTGGGTTCCTTCACTTTGAGAACATGTCAGGAGAGACTGCTCCAGACTCTTTGTGAACCTGGTAGTGGACCACAGTGGGAGGCTGAGGTCCAGGGTGCTGGAATTGCCACCTAAGGGCTCCAGGTCACCAAGGGAAAGCTTTCCTTTCTCCAGCTCCCTTCCCACCGAGTGTCAGGAAAGTAAAAGATGTGGTGAGTCTGTTTTCTGTCACTAATCATGACCACAAGGGCTTCCCTGCTGGCTCAGATGGTAAAGAATCTGTCTGCAATGCAGAAGACATGGGTTCAATCCCTGGATTGGGAAGGTCCCCTGGAGAAGGGCATGGCAACTCCAGTATTCTTGCCTGGAGAATCCCATGGACAGAGAAGCCTGGTGGGCTGCAGTCCATGGGGTCGCGAAGAGTCAGACATGACTGAACGACTAACACACACACACATACCACACACACACACACACAGAGTCATGACCAAAGACTCCCAAGGACTCTATGAGGATAGTATCTCAGGAAGTAAAAAGAGGTGGGTGTTGTAGCTTCAACAATGTGACAAATAAAAAACTGGACCTGCAGGAGCCTGGGGAACAGAATGTAATAGGAGAACATGCAGTGTTCTAGGTTACAGTCACATATACAAATTATGAACCAGCTGGAATCTCCCAGAAATTTTTTCTGGACCAACTCTGCAGTGAAATGCTTCACTCAGTCTAGAGGAGTGAGGCGCACTGGCAGCTGACGTGTGATGGCTTGAGTTGAAAACTGAGTTCACTCCAGCCTCCTTCATCTCCAGGACCCTTGGATGCCCCGTGGAGTTGGCCCCGTAATTACAAAGATGTTGTGGCTGGTAAAAAAAAAAAAATCTGCCTGCAATGCAGGAGACCTGGGTTAGATCCCTGGGTTGGGAAGATTCCCTGGAGAAGGGAAAGGCTACCCACTCCAGTATTCTGGCCTGGAGAATTCCATGGACTCCATAGTCCATGGGGTCGCAGAGTCAGACACGACTGAGTGACTTTCACTTTCACTTTGAACCTGCATCTCTTAAGTTGCCTGCATTGGCAGGTGGATTCTTTACTGCTAACACCACCTGGGAAGCCCATCACCAGGGACATTACACTCAAACAGGCTACATTTTGCTTTCGAAGCACAGTCCTAAATAGTGTGCTCCTCCCTGGAGGGCTACAGAATGACTTCCCCGGAGCTTGTGAACCAGTAAACAGCCATCTCCCCCTCCTGAGTGAAGACACCCAGTCCAGGGTGCTGGGACTTTTTCTCCCAGCTTTCTCAAGTTTCAGGTACCTCTCCTTCTCCATAGATAACACAGTGGGGAGAGTAAGGTGAGTGAACTGGGGCACAGGCAGGGCGTGACTTGTCCACATCCAGATTGTAAGTTAGCAGAGCTGGGATCCAAGTCACTTCCCAACACAGACTAGAGTCTCCTCTGCATCAGGCACGGTGTTTATCCAAGATGACTCAGACACTACCCCATATCGAAGTGACCATCTACTGGGTTGTGCCTCAGTTCATGGGTTTCAACTCTGGATTTTCTTTCGGCCACATTTTTAAAATACCATTAACTAGAAATTTTGATGATGGCCATTCTGATCAACATGAGGTGATACATCCTTGTAGTTTTGATTTGTATTATGCAGATGGTGATTGCAGCCATGAAATTAAATGATGCTTACTCCCTGGAAGGAAAGTGATGACAAACCTAGATAGCATATTAAGAAGCAAAGACATTACTTTGAAAACAAAGGTCCGTCTAGTCAAGGCTATGGTTTTTCCAGTGGTCATGTATGGATGTGAGAGTTGGACTGTGAGGAAAGCTGAGCACTGGAAAATTGATGCTTTTGAACTGTGGTGTTGGAGAAGACTCTTGAGAGTCCCTTTGATTGCAAGGAGATCCAACCAGTCCATCCTAAAGGAGATCAGTCCTGAGTGTTCATTGGAAAGACTGATGCTGAAGCTGAAACTCCAATACTTTGGCCACCTCATGCAAAGAGTTGACTCATTGGAAAAGACCCTGATGCTGGGAGGGATTGGGGGCAGGAGGAGAAGGGGACACCAGAGGATGAGATGGTTGGATGGCATCACCGACTTGATGGACATGAGTTTGAGTAAACTCTGGGTGTTGGTGATGGACAGGGAGGCCTGGCATGCTGCAATTCATGGGGTCACAGAGAGTTGGACATGACTGAGCAACTGAACTGAACTGAATAATGAGTGACACTGAGCACCTTTTCATGTCTTTGTTGGCCATGTGTGTGTCTTCTTTGATGAAATGTCCATTTAGGTCTTGCAATTTTTGATCGGGTTGTTTGTTTTTCTGGTATTGAGCTGCTGGAGAAGGTGTGGAGAAAAAGGAACTCTCTTGCACTGTTGGTGGGAATTTAAATTGAACAGCCACTATGGAAAACAGTATGAAGATTTCTTTAAAAACTAGGAATAAAACTACCATTTGTAGAATCTTCATACTGTTTTCCATAGTAGCTGTATCAATTTAAATTCCCACCAACAGTGCAAGAGGGTTCCCTTTTCTCCACACCCTCTCCAGCAGCTCAATACCAGAAAAACAAACAACCCGATCAAAAAGTGTAAGACCTAAACAGACATTTCTCCAAAGAAGACATACAGATGGCCAACAAACACATGAAAAGATGCTTAGCACCACTCATTATTACCAATCCCACTACTGGGCATATACCCTAAGAATATCATAATTGAAAAAGACATATGTACCCCAATGTTTATAGCAGCACCGTTTACAATAGCTAGGACATGGAAGCAACCTAGATGTCCATTGGCAGATGAATGGATAAAGAAGCTGTGGTACATGTATATAATGGAATATTACTTGTCTATAAAAAGGACCAAATCTGAGTCAGTTCTAGTGAGGTGGATAAACTTAGAGCCAGTTATACGAGTAAAGTAAGCCAAAAAAGAGAAAAAACAAATTTTGTATATTAACACATATATACTCTAGATGCATTAGAAAAGGCCCTGATGCTGGGAAAGATTGAAGGCAAGAGGAGAAGGGGCCACAGGGGACAAGATGGTTGGACGGCATCACTGACTCAATGGATTTGAGTTTGAGCAAGCTCTGGGAGACAGTGAAGGACAGGGAAGCCTGGTGTGCCGCAGTCCATGAGATTGCAGAGTCAGACACAACTAAGCGACTGAACAATAACACATATATATGGAATCTAGGAAAATAGTACTAATAAGCCTATTTGCAGGGCAGGAATAGAGACACAGACATAGAGAACAGACTTTGGACACAGCGGGGGCAAGGACAGGTGGGACAAACTGAGAGGCCAGCATATACTGACATGCACACACTACCTACCACGTGTGAAACAGATAGTCAGCGGGGAGCTCTATGCTGGCTCAGGGGGCTCTACCCTACACTTATGCACACATGCACACTTACGGCTGATTCATGCTGACGTATGGCAGAAGCCAACACAAAATTGTAAAGCAACTGTCCTCCAACTCAAAATAAATCAATTTAAAAGATACTATTAACTACCCCAAATCACTTGTTATCTGTATTATTTGTTTGGAATGTAACAAGTGTTACTCAGTCGTGTCCGACTCTTTGCCACCCCATGGACTGTAGCCCACCGGGCTCCTCCGTCCATGGGATTCTCCAGGCAAGAATACTGGAGTGGGTGGCCATGCCCTCCTCCAGGGGATCTTCCTGACCCAGGGATCGAACCCACGTCTCCTATGTCTCCTGCATTGGCAGGCAGGCAGGTTCTTTACTACTAGCACCACCTGGGACTAGTCTTTCTATCAAAGGCTCACATGAAAAAAGATAAAATAAAATAATTACCTTTATAATTATAATACCATGTTTTTCCATATGCTTTACACTTTACGAAATGTAATGTCAGTTACCTTACTGGTAACTGGTCTAAAATGTGGGCACAGGAGTTACAGCAGACCAATCAGGGTCTTACCCTGAGGGGTTTTTTTGTTTGTTTGTTTGAGCTGTGGGGAAGCGTGTCTTTATCTTTCAGTCACAAGCTCCAAAGGTGGGAGGACAGAGCTACCTGCCACCAGTGTCCCCAGCTGATCAGAGAAGCAGCAGGTAAGAGAGAATGAGGCTTCCAGGCAAAAAGACAGAAATAAGAGACATGTTTGATATGCTGGAGTTAGTCGTCCCTAAATCCAGCTCACCCTGCCCTTTCTACTTGGGGTTACATGCACTGATGAAGACGACGAACACCTACAGTAATAATACGGCTGATGGATAGTACTGGATACTTCATGTGAACCAGGGGTTGTGCCAAGCTCTTCACCCTTGTTCTTTTGTAAAATGTGTTGCCAGGCAAGGAAAGGATTAGCTACTGTGTAACTTATTTCTCAAGGAATTGAATTCCTGCTTAGCCAACAGCTAAGAACAGTATCTCAGTTAAGAACCAGCACTAGATATTTAGTATAGACAATGAAATCTTGTTGTTGGTTGCTATTTTTTAAATCTCTTTCCCTTTAATTGCCCTGTTGTTCAGTCGCCAAGTCGTGTCCCCCTATTTGTGATCCCATGGACTGCAGCACGGCAGGCATCCCTGTCCCTCACCATCTCCCAGAGTTTGCCCAAATTCATGTCCATTGAGTCGGTGATCCCTTCCAACGACTGACTGCACTGTGAGCCCAAACCTGCTTTGTAATGTGGAAAGAACAACTGTTTAAGTATAGCTGGCTTAGAGTCCCTTGCAGTCCTGTATTTGGGAAGTAACAGGAGACAGAAGCTCTCCCAGAGCATGCTTCCCAAACCACTGTCAACCTGTTAGCTTCTGACACCACAAAGGCCACCATCCCCACTCCATCCCCATGCCAAGCTCATCTTAAACACCTGTTCTCCATAGCAATGGCCACTCAGGTATGACTCTTAACATCGACAATCTGCACACCCGAGACCAGGTGCCACCTTCCAGCACGTGATCAGAAGGGTCTCGAAAATATTCTTATGGTCCCCGGGACTTCTTCCCATTGCCAAATACAAATTCTCCCTTCATCAATAGAGGCAGTTCATTCTGGGCCACAGTTCCAGCTGCCTGCATGCTCATCCCCAAAAGTATAAATTCTCCTTTGTCAGAATTATACTTACTGCTGTTGCCAAAGACATCAGAAAACAAGTTGAATTCCACACTACGCAAAGTATGGAAAAAATAACAACAATAAAACCTCATGGTGTTTTAGCTCCTTACCATATTCCAAGTACCTGTGATTTATCACATTGATTTTTTTTTTAACAATGGGGATTCTGTAATGCAATTTAGACAGATATTTTTACCCACATTGATTTCCTCTAGATCACCAGACTGTAAGTGACAGACCTGGGCAAGGACCCCATACATCTTTTCCTATTGTACTCTGAGTAAAGGGCAACCATTATAAGGATCTGAATCCCAAACCAATAATAAAAATCATTTAAGTTAAAGCCTTGGTTGCCTTTTCCTTCATATTCTTTTTAGAATATATGATGCTTGGCTTCATATATAGGATATATGTGTATATATCCTATACATACATAGGATATATGTATGTAATAGATACATATTACAGAGAAGGCAATGGCACCCCACTGCAGTACTCTTGCCTGGAAAATCCCATGGACAGAGCAGCCTGGTAGGCTGCAGTCCATGGGGTCACTAAGACTTGGACACGACTGAGCGACTTCACTTTCACTTTTCACTTTCATGCGCTGGAGAAGGAAATGACAACCCACTCCAGTTGTTCTTGCCTGGAGAATCCCAGGGACAGGGGAGCCTGGTGGGCTGCCGTCTATGGGGTCACACAGAGTTGGACACGACTGAAGTAACTTAGCAGATACATATTATGTTTGGAGAAAAAAGAAAGTGAAAGAGTTAGTTGCTCAGTCGTGTCCGACTCTTTGCAACCCAGTGGAGTGTAGCCTGCCAGGCTCCTCTGTCCATGGGATTCTCCAGGCAAAAATACTGGAGTGGGTTGCCATTTCCTTCTCCAGGGCATCTGGAGAGAAACGATTTACTATCTATCTCCCTTGGATAAAAAGTCCGAAATGTTTCCAAAAACAACATGATCTTTTTTTTTTCATTAAGAGCTCTATGTAGGTTGAGCGAGTGACTCTCCAGTAAACCATTTCTCATCTCACATCTTGAAATGAAAAGACAGGAGCGGCACAAAAGTGACAGGCAGAAGATGTCTCTCCATCATAAGGACTTCAGACATGGCTTTTGAAGTGATACGTCTGAGTGTCTCCCATGCTTTGCTCCCATTATTGCTTCCTCAAGGATAAGTTAGGAAACTCCGGAGAAAGATGTTTTCTTCCCATTTCCTTCCCCAAGAGAGATTTTAAATGCTGATAACTTTCTCATCAGAGAAGCAGTGTTCACTTGAAAAGGAGGATTTTCTTATCCTCTTCACAACAATCACTACACAGCCCAAGAGAGTCAAGCAACACAAGCTTCAAACGGAACCACTTTGATGGGAAAGACGAAAAGACAAGACCTCAGGTAGAAGCAGCTAACTGGGGACTGTACCACAGAGCCACTGGAAACTGTGTCTCCGGCAAAGAGAAGGCCAAAGAATGATTTATTTCTTTAACAGAAAAGTTGAAAGTGAAAGTGTCAGTCACTCAGTCGTGTCCGACTCTTTGCAGCCCTATGGACTGTAACCCACCAGGCTCCTCTGTCGATGGGATTCTCCAAGCAAGAATACTGGAGTGGGTAGCCATTCCCTTCTCCATGGGATCTTCCCAACCCAGGGATAGAATCCGGGTCTCCAGTATTTTGGGCAGTTTCTTTACCATCTGAGCTACCAGTTAAAACATTAAATTTATGCCAATGATACTTCACATACTAGACTCCAGGGGTCGCTCTTAAATGTCATAGCAACTTCTTCAACTAACCAAGCCAAAACAATTCTCCAGCCAGAACTTTCGTAATCCTTGCCAGACACAGGCAACACCTATTAACAGACTATTTAAGGACCTTGACATTCCTTGATATATTTATTACTATTTGTTGAAATGTCATTATGACTTTTAAAAAATTTTTTTAATTTCAAGGAGACAAAAGTGATTCTTTTAACACCTCACAGCAAGTCCCCATCACCTGTATGACTTCCGAGGCAGTCATTAATAAATACTTTTGCTTCTTCCTCTAAAACCACCTATTTTCCAGTTCTTTACAGTTTACAAACACATAGGGAAGAAAAGAATGAATTCAGATGTAGGCAGGAAAAAAGCCCAGAAAATAACTTGAAGGACTGTCTTTTGTTCACATATGCATACATATGTATGTGGAATATCCATGAAGATAAGAACAGAATCATGTGCTATATAATCAGTATACTTACATGTAAGTATAGATAATGGAATGTAAAATCCAAGAAAGGATGTTAATGTATAATTTTCAAATTCTCTTAACTTAGTAAGCAGACAAAACTAGCAAAATAATTTATCTTAGTATTACGAAGGATGCTTAAGCAACTGAAAACAGAGCAGTCATTTTAAACATAAGCTTATTTAAATTTGTCTCTGGCCCATAATAACTTATTCCAAACTGCATTAAGTAGTTCAGAAATGCTGCAAATCATTCCTTCTCTTGGGGCAGCACAATGTACAAAAAAAGAGTAGCACTTCACCTAGTTGTTTCACCTAGCATTTCTTAAATTTATTTGACCACTGAATATATCATTAATCAAATACCTTTTAATTTCTCATGAAATGTATCATAATAAATGATAAAAATAACAAAATATAAACACAGTTTGGAAAATGCTGACCTAGGATTTTACTTGGTACCAATAAGACTTAAGAACGTTTAAATGCTGTATATACTTACTTTTGTTTTGTTCTTAACTTTTGGAATTTCCTTTTGGGAGACTATCTTACTGGCCAGAGAATCTATGTCAACATACATTATAATCTAACTTTGTCTATTTTATTATCATTTATCATGGTCCAGTGCTATGAAAATTTACGATCAATGCTAAGCTTTACCTTTTCCACATAATAGTAACATTTCCTATTTCGCCAAAAGAAGCTGAAAGTATACTGCAAGCATTTTGTAACAGATTTTTGTAACACTACTGTGACACAGGTGGAGATTAATTGTTCCATTTTACAGATGAAGAAAAGGCATCTTAGAAAGAGTCACAGGCAAAGTTGGAAATAAAACTCACTTACTGAGCCTTCAAAATGTAATCTTTCATCCAGACAGCGATGTTCTTCTGTGAATTAAAACTATGATTCTCTCTGTGTGTGGCCATCTCCTGGGAAAAAAATCAAAATAAGGAACAAGTGAAAGATGCTATCTGTGGAAGCTTTTCCTCAGTAGGAGCATGTGATCACGATCTCCACCCCAAAGATTCTGAATAACAAGGGAGCAACATTCGCACCCCCATCCCTACCCCTGCCCCAGGCGGGAAGAATGTACACTTGGTGATATAATTCTGGCAGTGAGCCAAACAGCCCAGTATCCATCATCAATTTACAGCCATCTACTTTTCTATTTCAAGAGCCATCACCAGGTTTTGTATAGTCATTTGCCCTAGGCTACAAAATAAAATACAATGCAGCCAAATCAGTTGAACTAACTTAAAATCTCTTAATATAATTGAATCTTCTGCACTCATTGAATATCCTGAAGAGTTAATGATCACTGAATCAGAGTTGTTATTATTCTTACTCTCAAATGGTTTGGAGGCTATCATTTAAGGAAAAGTTTCCTAAAGTTTTTCTCAGTGTGTTAGAACCTCCTACACACACATACACACACACATACATGCACACACACGCATACATACAATTATCTTCCAGTCCCTGCCAGGACATTTCTATTCCTTTCACCAAAAAAAAAAAAGAGAATAAGAAGAATTGGATTTTTATTTTGTAACATTTTCATTTTTAACATTTAACCATGCTTCCCAGTGCATTTTACCCAGCAGAAAGCTTATTTGGGCAAAACCATTTGTTTCTCCATTCCTAACATAGTAACCATCCAGCCCACTATCCCAAAAGTTCTTGCTTCTACACCTAACTACATAGTCCTCATCTCTCAGGTCAGGCTAATACTCAGCCAATTCTTATACTTTTCAAAGGGAACTTCGGGATCCACAGGCTGAGGTTTGATGCTGGAATAACGCTCGACTCCTGTATCACTGGTGCTCTTCGGCTTCTTGAGGCCTCCTGGGAACTAAAGTCCAGCTCCGGGCTCTCAGGCCAAGGCTGGGCTCAGCTTGTGGCTCCTCCACCACCTCAGATGCCACCACTGTCTTCATGGTCTTGATGGATTTTCATCCTTTGTCACCCACTGCTTCTGTCCCTGGGCTGTGTCAAGTCATGTAGATCATTCCCCGTCGCTAGTCTCCAGGCATAGTTCTCAGAGACCTGGTTATCCTGAATGCCATGTCTGTTCTCCAGTACCTTCCTTGGTCCCCAGAGCAGTACATCAAAACACTAAGTTTCAAGCCCTTGCGTATAAGCAGTCGAAGGTTCAGTTCTTCCAAAGACACTGCAGATCTGCAGGAACCAGTATCTGAAAGTTCCAGTAGGCAGACAGTAGTAACCCACAGTGACAAGTACAGGGAAGATGCTCAACACACAGTGAAAGAACAACTTGCAAGCCCATCACTACACACAGATACCTCCCACCCAGACTCTGCCCCTTCCTCCTGAAACTGACAACCAGGCACCAGTGAAGAGAAGCTGAGTGGCCAGACTGTGGTAGGGTGGCTCACTGCACAAAGTTTGGGTTCTCAGTGCCTTGAAAGTAAAAGTGAAAGTGTTAGTCACTCAGCCGTGTCCAGCTCTTTGCGACCCCGTGGACTATAGTCTGCCAGGCTCCTCTGCCAATGGGATTCTCCAGGCACGAATACTGGAGTGGGTATTCCCTTCCCCAGGGGATCTTCTCAGCCCAGGGATCAAACCTGGGTGTCCTGCATTTCAGCCCAATGCCTTGATTCCATCTCAAATCACCACTTGCTATCTGTACCATCCTTGGAAGGCCACTTGGCCTTTCTAACCTCAAAGGTCATGTTGGTTAAAGGGGAGCAGTAATCACTTAACTCGCTAGGTTTTGGTAAGGACTAAATGAATTTATCTGCATAAGGCACGGAGCAAGTACCTAGAGCTGACACTGAATAAATGCTATCTATTATTAGCATTAAGCCCTTTCCCATCAGTTACATCCAAAAAGGGAAATACAAAAGAAGCAAAACAACTACTGTCTCAGATTATCAAAATAAACTGTGCCTACCTGTTGTATTTCTCTCTCACTTTCACTTTCATCCCTCGCTTTCATCACATTTGCTAGTGGCAGCAGTCCACAACTGGGAGCACCAGAAAGTCAACAAGGAAGGGATTCTCAGCCACAGAACACATTCCGCTAACTTCACCGGCCACTAGGGGTCTCCCTACGTGCTGTCGGAGGGCGAGAGGTAACGTTTCTGTTCGAGGAATTACTACGAATCCAAGATCACTTGCCTCTTTGAATACTCCTGAAGAACACTTGCCCGAAGCTGGTCAGGCTTTCAAGCCTTCTTCACTGGCTGGACTTTGTCCATGTGAGATGTTATGCTGCTGGGCCCAGCTTCGAAGGTTGGAGTTCTCAGTGTCTCAGAGTAAGCAGATCTATATCCTTGACCTCTTTCAGAGAGAGAAGGCCACCTTCTCCAGGTCCTCTAACACCGATTTCTCTTTGGCTATTCCTCACGATGTGAAAAATCCTCCAGAAGGATGCTGAAATGATTAACACTATGCAGAGAATTTCTAAAGAATAACAAAGCCCTGAGGCAAGGGACTGCTTTTCAAAAATGTGGACTCTGATCCATTAATGAGAAGTGAAGTCCAGGTGATCTCAAGAGGTTTGTTTTTAGTAAAACGGAACAGCGGAATGGAATGGAATGAAAGAAACAAAATGGAATCAAATCGAATCAAATGGAATGGAAAAGAACAGACAATATCAGAATATGTTCCATATACTAAAAGCTACTAAAAGCTATTGTACCATGTTTTATATTACATGCATATGTATGTATATATTGAATCATAATGTAAGAATGTAATTTTTACTACAGATTAAAACGAAATATTTTTTACATCACATCTAATGAGCAGCAAAGAAAACATAATGCAGAACTTGCCTGCTGCTTTACAGTAGGTTAAACGTGGAAATCTTTCATAAAGAGGTTTCTCCAAGCCCCACGTTGCTTGAGCGGTTTATATATGAAATAATGGTGACCTGGACATGGACGTTTTCAAAACTCTCCCCTCCTGCTGGACTGTGTTCATCCTAGCATGTAGCCCCACTGGCTCTCAGGTCCCGCGGCCAGTCCCCATAGAGCCAGCTAATTGTATTCTTCAGGCTACCCTTTTATTTATTTTATCTAAATAAGAATTGTAGCAAGTTCTACATCCCCTAGCACTTAGTTTTCAACCTGTGACAAAAGGAATTTCTTAGAGCAATGAATATAGATGATTCCATTTCTAATTTAGATGCAAGATTACAGAAATAAGTAGACATGTGAAAGAGAAACTATATGCCCAGAGCTAGGGTAGTACTTTGTGTATATTACCTCATCTAGTCTTTATTCCATGAAATATGTGTGTTTATTCCCATTTGACAGATGACAAAACTGAGGCTAGGAGCAACTAATAACTTCTCCAAGCCCACAGCTAACAAATAGCATGATCAAGTTTGGAGAATGAATTGAAGAGCTCCTCTGCCATCCACGACAGACCCTCCCACAACAGCAAACACCCAGTCTTCACACTTGCCATCACATCTTCATGAAGCATCTCACAAGCCTCTGAGAAGAGAGGGGAAGAGTGTCAGTGGGGAAGTAAGCGGAGGAGAGAAAAAGGGAGGGCCAGGTGCAATTTCGTAACTTCCTCCCATTCACAAACACCCCTACAGATCAGAGTCAATGGTGACATCAACAGAGGTTGAAGTCTCAGCTCTGGGAAAATGTGATCAAGCGCAGTTTAGCAACAACCAAATGAGGGCAGGAGTGGGTAAAGCCAGACTCCTCTTGGGAGTAGGGTGAAACAGCAGACAGCCTGGACTCTCTTAGCAGACAGGAAGCCTAGCTCAATTTTAAAGAAACAGCACTGTGAAAGAGAGATCACATTTTTTTAAAATATTCTCAATTTGTCAGTCTTTCAATAAAAATCACCTCTACTTGAAACAACAGGCTGAAGACATCATAATGACAAGTTAGTTTTTCTAGTGCCAAATAATATTATCACTATGTTCGAGTCATGTTTGAGTTAGAAACAATGCAATGTAATTTTAATGGAAAAAAAATTCTTTAAATTCATACAAAATTTCCTAATTGAAAATGAACCCTCTGTATTCCCTAAGAAACACACAGGATGCAGGCTCTAGTAATTGTTTTCCAAAGCAGACAATCCATATTAATATGCTGTCTTAAGAATCCTTTTTTCTGTAGAACATTTGCCATAACTCAGGGAAATGTTTGTATAACTCAGCATCATTCAAAATCAAAATGCATACACAATTCAATCTGAGATCATTTTCCAAGCCCTGCTCCTATCAGATGTTCAGACAGATGAAGAAATTTCACACAAAACCTCTATTCTTAATGAAAATACATCTCTCCTTCATTCCTCACCTCTGGCTGATCATGACAAAAAGAAGCTTTTTCCCTAAAGAAAGAGGATTGAGTAAGAATGTGGAAAAAGAGACATGATGTGTATTCAACCCTCTGCCTGCTGCCAGCTCTTGGGATTTAACTGGCTTTGAAATATGTATAAGCTGGGGTGGCTGCTGTATTATTCATCAAAGATTTATCAGACCTTTAAACTCAATTAGACGCAGTGACCTTGGGACACTTTAAAGTAATAATAACAAAATATGTAATAAAATAGATCTTGGAAAATATGCTAAAAAAGAAAAAATAGAGAATAGTTGTTTAAAGTTGATATCTAGTCCTCTAAATAAAAATTGCAGCAAGGTTCTTTATCACCCAGCACTTAGTTTTTAAATTAATAACTCAATATTCAAGGGTCCCTTCTTTATCTGAGGTTCCTGATAAGCGGAGTTTAACCTACAAAGAATCAACACCTTCGTTTAGGATATAAACATTGCAACAAAGCTCTGAAAAAAGTCACTGTGGCCCAAAAAAGTTGAATTATTCTTTAAGCAAAGGAAGGGACAAGAAAACACTCTGCTTTTCCTTTGCAGTCCTGCCTTTTGATTTTTGTTTGCTAAACACACAAGACCTTGGCAGGTATCCAGGGTGACTTTCCAATTGTACAGGTCCTACAGATGGGACTGTACGGATCTAACTGTACAGATCTGAGCCCCAGCAATGATGTGACTTGGCCAAGATCATAATAACATAATCATATCCACCGCTTTATTCAACAAATATTTACTGAGCCCTTAATACATTCTAGGTAGTCTCTTAAGCACCAGTTACAGGGATAAACAAAAGAGCCTGGCCACTGCCCTTCAGGGGCTCGGTGGCTCCGAGGATCACTAGGGTCTGTACCTCCGTGGATGGTTCACCCCTATGCCTGGGAGCAGGCCTAGCCCATGAGGAGGTTTGCACCTGTTAGAGGCAAAATGTAAAAAATGCAGACAGCATAGGTTTCCATGAAGTTAGGGGGGTGTGTGCGTGCTCAGTCACTGGGTCATGTCCAACTCTTTGGGACCCCATGGACTGTAATCTGCCAGGCTCCTCTGACCATGGAATTCTCCAGGCAAGAATACTGAAGTGGATTGCCATTTCCTCCTACAGGGGATCTTCCTGACCCAGGGATTGAACCTGCATCTCTTGCATTGGTAGAGGAATTCCCTACCACCTGAGCCACCTGGGAAGCCCAAAGTTGGAGATACTCAGCTTTATAAAGTATCCTTTTTTCAAGACTATCTTCCTTATTTTGTTTTGTTAAAATTCCCTTCCTTTTTATGAAATGGTGGTGGTAAAAGATTATAGGGCCACTCAGAAGACTGATTTTTCTTTATGAAATCTACTGGCTTACAAAATTCGAGTCTGGGATGCTTTGCCTTGCCCCCATGACACCCTCTCTTCTAGAATTAGTGGATGAAGATGTCTCCAAACATCAAAAAGGCAAGGGCAGAAAGCAACCAACTGGGAAGTCAGTTGAAGTGGACAGGATTTGGCAGCTATTTCTCCCTACATCTGTGACTTTGGCTTGAAAACCAGTGATAATAAAGTTACTAGAGTGTCCCTTGGCTCTGGGACTGTTCGTGTTAACATTTGTGAAGTGCCTAAAAGTGGTACCAGGTTCTGCTCATGCCACACACCATCAAGGCTACAGAAGGTGATCAGAACTGGTGGAGGGGGTTGGGGGGGGGGGGCATGTATCTGCAGGAAGTATTTCAAGACATCTCTAAGGTTGACATCATTAACCTAAACACACATGAGCAAGCCTCTTGTCATTTCCTGGGTGTATTTCCTCCTGAGCAAAGGAGCAAGGGCTCTGAGGGGCTTCTCTCCTGTCTGGATGTAGGAACAGCAGTGGCTTTGGTTCTATGGTTGGATTTTTCAAACTTAGCTTGTCCCAGTGCTGGGCCCTTCTGCCAGAGTGAAGGCAACAGTTAGGAGCAGTAAAGCGGCAGTTTCACAAATGCCTCAGCTTTTTTTCATCCTCTTTTGCCAAAATCCATCGCTGGACACTGCTGTGCTCCCAGTAGGATGTACTTACGCCTAAAGTTACATCTTATAAAATTCCCAGACTCACAAAACAGCAGCCTCTACGGAGCAGCATCAGGTCTTACGCTAAGTGCCTTCTACACCTCATGTTATTCCACGCCCATAGGCAGGAGCATCCTCAATTTCTAGTCAAAGAAACTGAAACCTGAAGAGACGAAGTAACTGGCCCCAGATCACAGAGAGCAGGACTGGGACCAGCCCCAAAGCTCTGCCTATAAACCATGATATTGTGTTGCCGCCTGAAAAAAGACCTAAACAAAGCCTAAGGAAAGCAGGCAGGTTCCCCTCCCAAGTGAAAAGGAAATTGATTGCAATGAATGCTGTGATGCAGCCGAGGTGCTCGTGTCTGGGGCGGCTGGGAGTAAGGTCTACTGAGGTCTGGCAGTTGTTCCCTCTGTAGGCATTGCCCCCAGCCAAAGTGGGGGCCAGTCCTTCTGCCTCAACTCAGGACAGTTTGAAATAGCCCTTCCAGCTTCAGAACACACCATGAGATCCGCGGAGTCTCTGCTGCAGCTCTCCCGCCCCTTCACCTTCTCCTTTGCCCAATCCTTTTTTGCATAGTTCTTTATAAGTGCTGTTCTTAAGACCACTCCCCACTTAAGCACTTGCACACAAATCCATCTCAGAGCCTGTTTCCCAGGGAAGCTAGAATACAATATTTATTATAACGTATCATTTCATGAAACACCCCTACTATTATAACAAATGCTATTCTGAAGATTTCTCTATGACAAGGAATTTGTTTTACCCAACAGTCTGTGATTGAAGTGGAGAAGGAAATGGCAACCCACTCTAGTATTCTTGCCTAGAGAATCTGGTGGACAGAGGAGGCTGGCGGGCTGCTGTCCATAGGGTCGCACAGAGTTGGACATGACTGAAGCAACTGAGCAGCAGCAGCAGCTATGATTCAAAGTTCCAAATACCCATTCCTGACCTGCAATATGGAAGCATGATATGCTGGAAGAAACCACCTCCCCTCTTATTAATTATTGATACTCTATTATTGATATTCAAACCATGAAAAGATTTGAGAACAGTATTTTTGCTTTGAGTGTAGAGGCTGCTGAATGAAGGGCTGGATCATGAAGGGAGGAGAGATTTAAGCCCCATGGTGAAAAGTAGGTTTTAGGGAAGTAGAGGAAATATTTTGAAGAAAGACCTTAACTTGTACTATCACCTTGATTATCACTCCTTATTAATCTTTTTTTCAACAGATCATTTAATCATAGAATTGACAATCTAGAATTGTACTGTCCAATAAAATAGCCCCTAGCCAGAACATATGGCTATTTAAAATTCATTAAATTCAAAAGGGGTCATTGGGAAAGACCCTGAAGCTGGGGAAGATTGACGGCAGAAGGAAAAGGAGCAACAGAGGATGAGATGGTTAGATAGCATCACCAACTCAATGGACATGAGTTTGAGCAAACTCCAAGAGCTAGTGAAGGACAGGGGAGCCTGCCATACTGTAGTCCATGGGGTCACAAAGAGTTGGACACAACTGAGTAATTGAACAACAAAAACAACAAAATTCAAAAAGTTAAAATTTCAGTTCCTCAGTCATATTTGCCATATTTCAAATGATCAAGAGCCATTGCAGTTAGTGGCTACCATATTGGACAACACAGAATGTGACTACTTCCATCATTGCTAAAATGTTCTATTGGATAGCACTGGTTGACAATACAGATCAAAAGATATACCATATTTTTGAATTGGAAGGATTAATATTGTTAAAATGACTTACTATTCAAGGCAATTTACTGATTCAAAGCAACCCCTACCAAAATATCAAGTTTTCACAGAACTACAACAAACAAATTTAAATTTATATGGAAATAAAAAAAGACCCTGAATAGCCAAAAATCATCCTGAGAAAGAGGAACAGAGTGGGAGGAGTCACACTCCTGGACTTCAGAATACTACAGCTACAGTCGTCAAGACAATATTGGCACAAAAACAGACACACAGATCAGCAAAACAGAATAGGGAGTTCAGAAATAAACTCACACACTTATGGTCAATTAATCTACAACAAAAGTAGCAAAGACAAACAAGGGAGGAAAGACAATCTCTTCAATAAATGGTACCGGGAAAACTGGACAGCTACATGTAAAAAAATGAAATTAGAACATTCTCTAACACCATAAACAAAAATAAACTCAAAATGAATTGAAGACCTAAATGTCAGACTGTACACCATAAAACTCTTAGAGGAGAACATAGGCAGAACACTCTTTGACATAAATCATGGCATACTTTTTATAATATATTTTAATCAAAGTTAAAAGCTTTATTAAACTTAAAAGCAAGGAGATCAAACCATTCAACCCTAAAGGAAATCAGCTCTGAATTTTCACTGGAAGGACTAATGCTAAAGCTGAAGCTCCAAAACTTTGACCACCTAATGTGAAGAGGTGGAAACTCATTGGAAAAGACCCTGATGCTGGAAAAGACTGAAGGCAAAAGGACACTAGAGTGGCAGAGGATGAGATGGTTAGATAGCATCACCGACTCAATGGACAAAAACTTGAGCATACTCTGGGAGATAGTGGAGGGCAGGGAAGCCTGGCATGCTTCAGTCCAT
Source organism: Muntiacus reevesi (assembly GCF_963930625.1). NCBI lineage: Eukaryota > Metazoa > Chordata > Mammalia > Artiodactyla > Cervidae > Muntiacus > Muntiacus reevesi. Next base: position 34,161,852 of record NC_089252.1, on the reverse strand, counting down.
GAGGTCACAAAGAGTCAGACATGACTTAGCAACTGAACAACAAGAGAAAGCTTTTTCACAGCAAGGAAACCATCAAAAAAATGAAAAGACACTCCAAATGGGAGAAAATATTTACAAATCATATGATCAACAAGGGGTTAAATTGTAAATCAACTATACTTCAGTAAAATTTTTTAAAATAAAATAAAAGTAAAACTCTTTTCTAAATGAACCAGTGTATATGGCCACCACTTATTTGGTGTTAATTAAACCATTTGTGTATATTATCTCATTTAAATGAATAGTCTAGTGAGACTGGTATTATGACCCCCATTTAATAGACGCGGAACAGAGCCAGGGAAATAAGGAAACGTGTCCAATGATAGAAAACAAGTAAGGAGGGAAGTCAGGGCTGAAACTGAAGTCGACTGGCTCTAGAGCCAATGTTCTTAGCTGCTAGACTAGAAATTGTTCCAGTCACCTGGACCTTGAAGGGAGATCGAAAGAGGCCAAAACGCTTCAGCCATTTCTTTAGAGAACTTTGAGCCACTTTGGAATGTAACCTCCTTCGAGGAATAAAGTGGCCTGATAGACAAAGTATGTTAATGCTCTGTGTTAATGGGGTAAACTGCTGCTTTCAAATACAAAATAACCCTGAAAGGATTCCTCCAGCTTTTTAAACTCCGAAATGAACAATGGAAGCATCTATATGCATAGAGAATCAAATCCTTTTACGTGAGAGTTTGCAGAAATGTAAGGAGAAACAGAAGTGATCCTAGAAGAGGGAAAACCTGTAACCTCCCTCCACCATCCCGAACCACCACGGGGAACTATCTGGGACTCAAACACCTGAAGCCAAGGATGTCACCCACTCAGCTGCTGAGGACTGAGCAGTTCTCAGCAACGGGGTCACAATGGGTGAGATAGATTTGAACAAGTTACCTGCAGCATGCAGACGGCCCCCAGACTCCCCCCAGACTTAGAAAGTGGACACACCTTCTAGGTCTTCTCAGGAAGAGTTTTTATAGATGTGATGGCATTAAATTCCCTAAGGTCTTCCCAGGGGGCACAGCGGTAAAGAATGTACCTGTAATGCAGGAGACAGGGATTCGATCCCTGGGTTGGGAAGATCCCCTGGAGGAGAAAATGGCAACCCACTTCAATATTCTTGCCTGAAGAATCCCATCGATAGAGGAGCTGGACGGGCTACAAACCATGGGATTACAAAGAGTCAGACACAACTGAGCACACTTGCACATGCAGACATAGACACACGCATACACAAACACATACACACACACACACACACACACGCTATGGTTGGCTTTCCCACACTTTTTTTTTTTTTAACTGTGTAGACTTCTGCTGTAGACTTCAGCAAGGAGCCCCAGGCTGGATGTTGACAGACTTGAGATATAATTGCACCTATGCTATTAACTGGTGGCTCAGATGGTAAAGAATCCACCTGCAAAGTGGAAGACCTGGCTTTGATCCCTGGGTGGGGAAGATCCCCTGAAGGAGGGCATGGCAACCCACTCCAGTATTCTTGCCTGGAGAATCCCTGTGGACAGAGGAGCCTGGTGGGCTATGGCACATGGGGTCGCAAAGAGTCGGACACGACTAAGTGACTGAGCACACACTTTGTGGCATTTGTGCGCCACCACATCACTCCACCTGTCCCCCAGAAGCAAATCCAAGACAACAAGCAAAGTATAGGGGAAGAAACATACACCATTCAAAGGACAGCCCCATAAGGTGCACCCTGCAGAACTGGGAGTTTTTTGAGTATCACCAAACTGGAAGTAGAACCAGATACCCCCACCTCTCACCTAGCTGAGAGTGCCTGCCAGGTGTTTAATAACCTGGATGCAGAGGAGGAAACGTCAGAGGATAAAAAGGCTGAGAGGCAAGCCCACCTACTGGCTGCCCTTCAATGACTAACTGCCGGAGGAGATGCTCGACTCCGGTGAGTGATCCCTGCCCTCCATAGAGGGAGAGCAAGCCAAGGACTAGGACCCATCAGTGTGACATCTGTAAACAACATTTTACAGGGACACTGGAAGGAGAATGCTCTCCCCGCTCTGGGAGCAGGGAGGAAATGGCAGACCCCAGAAGTTTTAAGAGAGAGGGGGCAAGGCTGGCAGGATACACAGTAATCTCCCAGATCCAGGTCATAGAGGCTGAAGCCTACCCCCAGGGATTTGGCCCAAAAGGTGGAGTTAATATTCCTTACCTGAGACTTAGAGCGCAGGATAGGGAAGATGTTATGTCTTTAGTGTGTTGGAGTAGAGCTGATTTACATTGTTGTGTTAATTTCTGTGGTACAGCAAAGTGACTCAGTTATAAAAATACATACATTCTATTTCATATTCTTTTCCATCATGGTTTATCACAGGGTATTGAATATAATTCCCTGTGTTGTACAATAGGACCTTATTGCCTATCCATCCTATATGTAATAGCTTGCATCTGCTATGTCTGTGAGTCTGCTTCATAGATAGGTTCATCTGTGTTGTATATTAGATTCCATGTGTAAGTGATATGATAAAGTGTTTTCTTCTCTTTCTACCTTACTTTACCTTTTTTTTTTTTACTATCTTAACCGTTTTAAAAAAAAAATTGGGGGCCACCCCATTGTGCATAGAGATCTTAGTTCCCCTGACCAGGGATCGAACCTGTGCCCCTTGCAGTGGAAGTGTAGAGTCCTGTCCACTGAACCACCAAGGAATCCCCTATGACTTACTTTGCTTAGTATAATAACTTCTAAGCCCATCCATGTTGCTGTAAATGGCGTCGTTTTTTATGGCTGTATACTATTCCATTGCATTATATAACCAAATCTTCTTTATCCATTCATCAGAACAGAGATCTTAAGTATTTACACAGATTCCCCATATGCATATGCCATCCTACACACACACACACACAAACACACACACACACACACACACACACACACACACGGCTACTTGGAAGGAAAGAGATATCCATCCTTATTGCAGAGAATAAACACGTGAAACATGGCTTAAGCATATTGAAGCATTTCCCTGGTGTCTCACACAGTAAAGAATCTGCCTGCAATGCGGGAGACCCAGGTTCCATCCCTGGATTGGGAAGATCCCCAAGAGAAGGAAATGGCAACCCACTCCAGTACTCTTGCCTGGAAAATTCCATAAAAAGAGAAGATTGGTGGGCAAAGTCCATGGATTCACAGAGTCGGACACAACTGAGCAACTAACACACACATACACAGAAGCAATACAGCTTCCACAAACTGTATTTATGTGGCAGCCATTCGTTTTTGTGGCAGCCATTCATTGTTCAGTTCAGTTCGTTGCTCAGTCGTGTCCAGTTCTTTGTGACCCCATGGACTGAAGCACACCAGACCTCCCTGTCCATCACCAGCTCCCTTAGTTTACTCAAACTCATGTCCATTGAGTCGGTGATGCCATCCAACCATCTCATCCTCTGTCATCCCCTTCTCCTACTACCTTCAATCTTCCCCAGCTTCAGGGTGTTTTCAAATGAGCCAGGTCTTCACATCAGATGGCCAAAGAATTGGAGTTTCAGCTTCAGCATCAGTCCTTCCAATGAATATTCAGGACTGATTTCCTTTAGGATGGACTGATTGGATATCCTTGCAGTCCAAGGGACTCTCAAGAGTCTTCTCCAACACCACAGTTCAAAAGCATCAATTTTTTGGTGCTCAGCTTTCTTTATAATCCAACTCTCACCTCCATACATAACTACTAGAAAAACCATAGCTTTGACTAGATGGACTTTGTTGGCAAAGTAATGTCTCTGCTTTTTAATAAGCTGTCTAGGTTGGTCATAACTTTTCTTCCAAGGAGCAAGTGTCTTTTAATTTCATGGCTGCAATCACCATCTGCAGTGATTTTGGAGCCCCCCAAAATAATGCCTGTCACTGTTTCCACTGTTTCCCCATCTATTTGCCATGAAGTGATGGGACCAGATGCCATGATCTTAGTTTTCTGAATGTTGAGCTTTAAGACAATTTTTTCATGCTCCTCCTTCACCTTCATCAAGAGGCTCTTTAGTTCTTCTTCATTATCTGCCATAAGGTTGGTGTCATCTGCATATCTGAGGTTATTGATATTTCTCCCAGCAATCTTGATTCCACCTTGTGCCTCATCCAGCCCAGGATTTTGCATGATGTACTCTGCATATAAGCTAAATAAGCAGGATGACAGTACTCCTTGACGTACTTCTTTCCCGATTTGGAACCAGTCTGTTGTTCCATGTCCAGTTCTAACTGTCACTCCTTGATCTGCATAGAGATTTCTCAGGAGGCAGGTCACGTGGTCTGGTATTCCCATCTCTTGAAGAATTTTCCACAGTTTGTTGTGATCCACACAGTCAAAGGCTTTGGCATAGTCAATAGTTTTCTGGAGTAGATATTTTTCTGGAACTCTCTTGCTTTTTCAATGATCCAGTAAATATTTTTCTGGAACTCTCTTGCTTTTTCAATGATCCAGTGGATGTTGGCAATTTGATCTCTGGTTCCTCTGCCTTTTCTAAAACCAGCTTGAACATCTGGAAGCTCACAGTTCGCATATAGTTGAAGCCTGGCTTGGAGAATTTTGAGCATTACTTTGCTAGCATGTAAAATGAGTGCAATTGTGCAGTAGTTTGAACATTCTTTGGCATTGTCTTTCTTTGGGATTAAAATGAAAACTGACTTTTTCCAGTTTTGTGGCCACTGCTGAGTTTGCCAAATGTGCTGGCATATTGAGTTCAGCACTTTCACAGAATCATATTTTAGGATTTGAAATAGCTCAACTGAATTCCATCACCTCCACTAGATTTGTTTGTAGTGATGCTTCCTAAGGCCCACTTGACTTTGCATTCCAGAATGTCTGGCTCTAGGTGAGTGATCACACCATCATGACTTTCTGGGTCATGAAGATCATTTTTGTATATTTCTTCTGTGTATTCTTGCCACCTCTTTTAATATCTTCTGCTTCTGTTAGGTCCATACCATTTCTGTCCTTTATTGAGCCCATCTTTGCATGAAAAGTATCCTTGATATCTTTAATTTTCTTGAAAAGATCTCTAGTCTTTTTTTGTTTTTTGTTTTAATTAATTTATTTATTTTAATTGGAGGCTAATTACTTTACAATATTGTAGTGCTTTTTGCCATACATTCACATGAATCACTCATGGGTGTACATGTGTTCCCCATCCTGAATCCCCCTTCCCCATCCCTCCCCATCCCATCCCTCAGGGTCATCCCAGTGCACCAGCCCTGAGCACCCTGTCTTATGCATCGAACCTGGACTGGTGATCTGCTTCACAGATGATAATATACATATTTCAATGCTATTCTCTCAAATCATCCCACCCTTACCTTCTCCCACAGAGTTCTGTGGAGTTTGTTTTTTGGGAGTCTGTGGAGTCCCACAGAGTCCCACAGAGTCTGTTCTTTACATCTGTGTCTCTTTTGCTGTCTCACATATAAGGCCATTGTTACCATCTTTCTAAATTCCATATATATGTATTAATATACTGTATTGGTGTTTTTCTTTCTGACTTACTTCATTCTGTGTAATGGGCTCCAGTTTCATCCATCTCATTAGAACTGATTCAAATGCATTCTTTTTATTAGCTGAGTAATATTCCATGGTGTATATGTAGCACAGCTTTCTTATCCATTCATCTGCTGATGGACATCTAGGTTGCTTCCATGTCCTGGCTATTATAAACAGTGCTGCAATGAACATTGGGGTACATGTGTCTCTTTCAGGTCTGGTTTTCTTGGTGTGTATGCCCAGCAGTGGGATTGCTGGGTCGTATGGCAGTTCTATTTCCAGTTTTTTAAGGAATCTGTTCTGCCTAGTGGCTGTACTAGTTTGCATTTCCACCAGCAGTGTAAGAGCGTTCCCTTTTCTCTGCATCCCCTCCAGCATTAGTCTTTCCCATTCTATTGTTTTCCTCTATTTCTTTGCATTGATCGCTGAGGAAGGCTTTCTTATCTCTCCTTTCTATTCTTTTGAACTCTGCATTCAAATGGGTATATTTTTCCTTTTCTCCTTTACCTTTTGCTTCTCTGCTTCTCTTCCTTTCATAGCTATTTATAAGGTCTCCTCAGACAACCATTTTGCCTTTTGGCATTTCTTTTTCTTGGGAATGGTCTTGATCCCTGCCTCCTGTACAATGTCGTGAACCTCTGTCCATAGTTCTTCAGGCACTCTATCAGACCTAATCCTTTGGATCTATTTGTCACTTCCACTGTATAGTTGTAAGGGATTTGATCTAGGTCATACCTGAATGGTGTGGTGGTTTTCCCTACTTTTTTCAATTTAAGTCTGAATTAGCAATAAGGAGTTCATAATCTCAGCCACAGTCATCTCCCAGTCTTGTTTTTGCTGACTGTACAAAGCTTCTTCATTTTTGGCTGCAAAGAATGTAATCAATCTGATTTCGGTATTGACCATCTGGGGATGTCCAAGTATAGAGTCTTCTCTTGTGTTGTTGGAAGAGGGTGTTTGCTATGACCAGTGCGTTCTCTTGGCAAAACTCTGTTAGCCTTGCCCTGCTTCATTCTGTACACCAAGGACAAATTTTCCTGTTACTCCAGGTATTTCTTCACTTCCTACTTTTGCATTCCAGTCCCCTATAATGAAAAGGACATCTTTTTTGAGTGTTAGTTCTAGAAGGGCTTATAGGTCTTCATAGAACCATTCAACTTCAGTTTCCTCGGCATAATTGGTCAGGGCATAGACTTGGATTGTTGTGATATTAAACGGTTTGCCTTGGAAACGAACAGAGATCATTCTGTCGTTTTTGAGATTGCATCCCAAGTACTGCATTTCAGACTCTTTTGTTGACTATGAGGGCTACTCCATTTCTTCTAAGGGATTCTTGCCCACAGTAGTAGATATAATGGTCATCTGAGTTAAATTCACCCATTCCAGTTCATTTTAGTTCGCTGATTCCTAGAATGTCAATGTTCACCTTTGCCATCTCTTGTTTGTTCACTTCCAATTTGCCTTGATTCATGGACCTAACATTCCAGGTTCCTATGCAATATTGCTCTTTACAGCATTGGACTTTACTTCCTTCACCAGTCACATCTACAACCGGGTATTGTTTTTGCTTTGGCTCCATCTCTTCACTCTTTCTGGAGTTATTTCTCCACTGATCTCCAGTAGCATACTGGGCACCTACTCAGCTGAGGAGTTCATCTTTCAGTGTCCTATCTTTTTGCCTTTTCATACTGTTCATGGGATTCTCAAGGCAAGAATACTGAAGTGGTTTGCCACTCCCTTCTCCAGTGGACCACGTTTTGTCAGAACTCTCCACCATGACCTGTCTATCTTGGGTGGCCCTACACGGCATGGCTCATAGTTTCATTCAGTTAGACAAGGCTGTGTCCATGTGATCAGACTGGCTAGTTCTTTCTGATTGTCATTTTCAGTCTATCTGCCCTCTGATGGAGAAGGATAACAGGTTTATGGAAGCTCCCTGATGGGAGACACTGACTGAGGGGGAAACTGGGTCTTGTTCTGATGGGCGGGGCCATGCTCTGTAAATCTTTAATCCAGTTTTATGTTGAAGGGCGGGGCTGAGTTTCCTCCCTGTTATTTGACCTGAGGCCAAACTATGGTGGAGGTAATGAAGATAAAGGTGACCTCCTTCAAAAGGCCCTGCACGCACTGCTACATTCAGTGCCCCCAACCCTGTAGCAGGCTACCGCTGACCCACACCTTTGCCGGAGACTCCTGGACACTCAGGGGCAAGTCTGGATCAGTCTCGTGTGGGGTCACTGCTCCTTGCTCCTGGGTCCTGGTGCACACAACGGTTTGTTTGTGCCCTCCAAGAGTCTGTTTCCCCAGTCCTGCGTAAGTTCTGGCAGCTCTATAGTGGGTTAATGGTGAACTCCTCCAAGAGGGCTTATGCCACACCCAGGTCTACTGCACCCAGAGCCCCTGTCCCTGCGGCAGGCCACTGCTGACCCGTTCCTCTGCAGGAGACACCAGAATACAGTTCTGTTTCAGTCTCTGTGGGGTCTCTGGGTCCTGGTGCATACAAGGTATGTTTGAGCCCTTTGAGCATCTCTGGCAGGTATGGGGTTTGATTCTAAATGCAATTTCGACCCTCCTACCATCTTGCTGGGGCTTCTCTTTTGCCCTTGGGCATGAGATATCTCCTCACAGTCGCTCCAGCGCCAAGCAGCAGATTGGGGTATCCCCTCACAGGCAAGGGATATCTCCTCACCATTCATTGTAGGGGCCACCCAAAGAGGGTTCAGAGGTAAGAAGGGGAAACAAGGTGGATACAGGTGCCCAAAGCGTGGCCCTAGAAACAGTGACTTGGCACCTACCCCTTACACCTCGAAGGCCAGATCTATCCAATTATTCCCTAATCTTCACAAAGGAAAAATTAGACAAAGCCTGAAAATGGGTGCTAGTCAATGAACACGGATAATACTTCTTTCCCCAAACTGCTGCTTGTCAAGTTATTGGGTCAACTGATCCAAGAACTCACCACGGGAGAGAAGCCCTATGTAACTAGATAGTGGAAGTTATGATGACTCCTGACATGACAAATATAATCAGTCAGAGAGCTGAGATACATGCCATGTGTACAAAGAAAAACCCAACACCAGACCCCTCCCCCCAAGAAATTCCCAGATAAGCCCATTCAGGATGTCTAGGGACATTCCTAGAGACAGCTGGCAGATTAATTTCACTGTCATGCCAAGAGTACCTGGCAATTTCAGACATTTCCCAGTGCTAGTAGACACATTCTCTGGGTGAGTAGAAGCATTAGCTGTTAGAACTGAAATGGTTGCTGATCAAAGCCACTCTCATAGTTTTGAGGTGGAATCTCATTGTGATTTTGATTTGCATTTTCCTTATGATTAGTGTCTCTGAGTACCTTGTCATGTACCTGCTGATCTTTTGTATGTCTTCTTTGGAAAAATGTCTATTCAGGTCCTCTGACCATTTTTTTTTTCCATATGAGTTGTATGAGTTCCTTATTTATTTTGAATATTAACCTTTCATCAGATAGACTGCTTGAAAATATTTTTGCCCTTTCTGTAGGCTGCCTTTTCATTTTGATTGTTTCTTCCTTTGCCCTTTAAATGCATTTCCTGGAATGAGCATAGTCTGGGTTTGAGACCTGCTTGTGTGTTTGAGGCTGTGGCTAATGTACTCTTTTATGGTTGAAGAGGATCTTTCAGATGCTGAGAGTTAGTTTAAATCTTTGAGAGGAATGGTTCATAAGTAGAGATTTTATTTTCAGACACACATCACATGATGAGCCAAGATGGGCCAAGTGCCTCTACTTACCTGCTTTGAAATGAGTAACTTCCAGAGACTGCTGCTTATAATTAGCCATGAAGAGGGTTTTAACTTTGGGAAAGTAATTTTTTTAGCTTTTCCAAACTTCTCCAGTATTCTTGCCTGTTATTCATAGTTTTCCCAGCTCCACATACTCATTCTTTTTTAAGACCACTTCCACTTCCATTGCTTCATAAAAGTAAGTACAATCACAAAGTAAAAAGCAAAGCATAAATGAGATTTATGATCATTAGAACATCAGTGGTCTGATGCCAATGTTAAGAGAGATCTAAAGCTTGAGGATTGAATCTCTGGCACAATGTGGGGTTCCAAAACCCAACCAACTTGTGTTAAGCTTCTACTAAATGTCAGGCACTGAGATCCACACTCAGAATTACTGCCACAACCCAATTCTTTCATCCCTGGAGAGAGCTGCTGGCATTCACCTAAATGCCTTAAATCAGTCATGGTTACACACCCTCCCTTGGACTCCAGCATCATACAGACTAGTCATGGAACAAACAGGAGAGTCAACCCAAGTCTCTATATTTAGAATGACTCCTAAGAGGCATAAAATACTTGATAGGCAGGTTTTGGTATTTGCAGAAAAGTGCCATTTTTAAGAGAAATGCTTCTAAATTTTGTAATTCACATTTTCTTAGACAAGTGGAAATCAAGAAGTAGTGTTGGAAAACAGGAGCATATTATGAATCAAGAAGTATTTTCTAACCAGATAACCACCCCCATCCTTTCTAGAAAACTCCTAGACTTTCCCTCTCTGAATCTGAATTTCCAATTTACTGCCTTGGGTCAATGTTTACATGATGCAGATCCAATTATTCTTTATTTGGTTATTAACAGTATCTAGTCTCACCAGAGTGCCTAGTACAGTGCCTGGCCAGTATCTATTGAGTAGGCATTCAGTAAATGCTGCACTTACCTTGTGGCTCAGACCGTATAAAGAATCTGCCTGTAATGCAGAAGACCCAGGTTCAGTCCCTGGATCAGGAAGATCCCTTGGAGAATGAAATGGCAACCCATTCCAGTATTCTTGCCTGGAGAATCCATGGATAGAGGTGCCTGGTGGGCTATAGTCCATGGAGTCACAAAGAGTCAGGCATGACTGAGCAACTAACACAGGCACAAATGAATGAACTGTTGAAATCTGTGACTCATGTTTATTCAGCCAGAATACAAATTGTGCTTTTAATTAATTCAACAATATATGGTATTGATTCCAAATGCGTTTCATTAAACCATAAGCAAGCACTGAGATACTGATACGACAAAGGTAATTCTGCTACTAGAAAATAATTATAGTCATGCATTACTAGACTAATTTGTTAAATACAGACTATAAATATGCTATACGCAGCCCTTCATGGACTTGGACAGAAGTTGTAAAAATGCTTAGGTTTCCTGATTCCTCTTTCCTCTGTCACAGGAAGGAAGTGCCTCCCTTAGACCTAGGCAAGAAGGCCCTTGTCCTGGATCTCACAACTGGACCTTGTCCAACAGCAGCCCCCACCACTGCCAGGGGCAGAGTCTGCAGAGCTAAATGGGTCTGCATACCCAGAGCCCATGTCCCCTCTCCTAAAACATGCTCTGAGTATCTAGGACCCTAGAGTTTCCAGGTCAGACAGCCCCAAGCCATTTACAGACAGACCCTGAGCAATACCACCTCCCAGGGTCCCTTTTCCAGAGCCTGAACCACCTCTTATCCTGAGGGGGTGGCTGTCCACAGTGGGGAGGGAAGGCCACCTAAGAGCATGCAAGGGAGAGTTAGTGATGGGGAGAGAGGCAGCTGGCCTCAGACTAAGGAGCGGGGCTTGCTCTCCGTATGTCACCATATTTTCAGCACAGACCACCAAGAAGAACAAGAATTCCAGATTCAAAGCTGCCTTCCAAAATTCCTGGAAAACAGGCATTGAGATGTTGATTAACTTTGGAAGGTAGTATTCTGGGTCATTTTTTTCCTGTGTTTTATGGTGTTTTGCCTCACATTTCATGTCTGTAAAATGGAAATAACAAGAGGACATCCCCATCAAATTGTAGTAAAGACTAAATGAGATCGTGCGCATTAAGTTGAAGTACAGCACCCGACATAGGATAAATGCCTCATAAAATAATTGTAACTACAATTAGCATTACACATCTACTAATTTCGTAACTAGTAACACAGGCAGCAAATGCTATTTTAAAGTCTTATTGAAAAAAAAAAGCAGCTTTCTGGGTTGCCACAAAGTGTGTGCATCAAGACGAAAAGTAAAGCAGTGATAGTTTGGTACTTTTCTGAATTTAGACACACAGCTTCTGGACCTCTATTTATACTCATGCCTCTGGCTTTGCAAATATCAGGAGTGCTTTCCTCAAATTCTCTTCTTAAACTTCAAATATCCAAATATGCTGAATATGTTTAATGAAATAGCACAAGTGAGAAACTGCCCATTTATTTTTTTGTTGCTTATTTTTTTGGTTTTTCTATTTTTTGGCCACACCATGGGGCATGTCAGATCTTAGTTCCCTGACCAGGGATGGAACTCGCACCCCTTGCAGTGGAAGCATGGTGTCTTGACCCCTGGACCACCAGGGAAGTCCCAAGAACCTGCCTATTTAAACCTTTGACATTTCTTATGCTCTCACACTTACCAACAGAGGGGCTTGGTTCAGATGAATAGGTTTTCTTTAGGCAGCCTATAAATGTCAACAACGTTCCTGTCTGGTGGTAACAATATTCACAAATAATAATGAAACTTTGCTGTTCAGTCGCGAAGTCATGTCCAGCACTCAACAGATGCCAGGTACCTGCATGTGGGCATACTCAGTCACTTCAGTCAAGTTCGACTCTTTGCGACCCCATGGACCGTAGACAGCTTCCTCTGTCCACGGGATTCTCCAGGCAAGAATACTGGAGAGGAATGCCATTTCCTTCTCCAGATGCCAGGTACAAGAGCACATAATTTACATACATTATTGCATTCCATTCTCAAGACTCTAAAGAGGATACCAATATTATTTTATTTGATAGATAAGGAAGCTAAGGTATAGAGAAGTTCAGTAGCTCGATAACTTGTCCAGGTTTTCCACAGTGGAAGGGAAAACCTCTGGGTGCAGCTGGGCGGGCAGCCTACAGAGCACCTGCTGTCTGCCATGGACTCCGCCGCCTCCAGCATCACCTTCGTCTCTAGGTCTCTACCTCCTCTCTCTCGTCCTTATACTTTCCCATCCTCACCTTTGCTCGCTTCTGCCCCATCCCACCCACACCTCAGATCTCAGGCCTCTGATCCCAGGTTATAATTGCTCATTGTGTTAAACATAAAAATCACCTGGGGAAGGGGGCTTCCCTGGTGGCTCAGCGGTAAAGAATCCGCCTGCCAGTGCAGGGGATGTGGGTTCAGTCCCTGATCCGGCAAGATCCCACATGCTGCGGAGCAACAGAGCTTGTATGCCGCAACGACTGAGCCAATGTGCCCTAGAGTCTGTGCTCCACAACAAAAGAAGCCACGGCAATGAGAAGCAATCACACCACAACGAGAGTGTAGCCTCCACTCCACAGCTAGAGAAAAGTCTGCACAGCAACAAAGACCCAGTGCAGCCTAAAATAAATAAATCTAAAAAAATTTTAAAAATCACTTGGGGGGACTGATACCTTTCAACACTGGCGCAGGAAAGGAAAGACACTCTGGAGCTGGGGTACCCAGGAATCAGGCAGGTTATGCCCCATGATGGCATGAGGGAACCAGGGCTGGGTCATGGAGATTCCAGAGCGGGTGGTGGTGAAGAATGGGGCATGTATGGTGCGCCTGATGCCAGGGTGGGTATCTGCTGTACCTGGAAAAAGAAGGGAGAGAAAAGGACAGAACTGAGAAGATGTGCAGCCTCAGTGCTGATGTGGAGAAAATCGGCACCAAACTGAAGGAGCGTTCCCAGGTAGGGAGCACAGATTGGATCAGACACAATAAATAGGTAAATTTCTCTCTCCCTCATTAAACGCCAAACCAAACCTCCTCTTGTTTGTTTAGTTAGAGCATATCTATGTTTTTAAAAAGTGAACTTAACTTATGTGTTTTTTGGGTTTGGGTTATTTTTTTAATTATTTTTTTAATTAAATAGATAAGGCCACACTGGGTCTTAGTTGTGGCACACAGGATCTTTAGCTGCAGCATGTGGGATCTAGTTCCCTGATCAAGGATTGAACCTGGGTCCCCTACATTGGGAGCATGGAGTCTTAGCCACTGGACTACCAAGGAAGCCCCACCTATGTGTTTTTGAAATCTAGAGATGGGGAAGAGTTATACATTTCCTCAAAACTGATATATGTTTGGGTTACAGTCCACAAACCCAAGAGAAAGGCAGACTACTTCCAGAAGCATGTCACTGGATGAAATAGTTTGGGAAGGAGCAAGAGGAAAGGGAACCCTCCTTTTTCTCCATCTCCTTTTCTTTTCTTTCATCTTTAAATGCACTGACTGAATATACCTACTTTTGGGGAATAGATTGAAGCACAATCATGCCATCCGCCCTCTTCAGAGAGAGAAAGATGAAAATGATATTTCATTTTAAGTCCACATTTCAGTTCAACCTCAACCTTCTTCCTGTACAAAAGCATATAGGGCACTCAAAAACTCTCACTTGCTCTCGTTTCTGTTACCATGACAACAGGCATCTGTTCTGAATGGACCAGAAGAGTAGGGAAACAAATATGTTCCAACGTACTTGAGAAATACTTTCTTATTGATAGTATAGGGGAGGAAAACTTCTCCCTTTCTCTCTTCTAGCATCTTTGGCTGGTCTAATAATTCAACTGACATAAGGCAGATTAACAGGAGAAAAAAAATTATTTTCATATACACTGGAGCCCATAAAAATATGAGACTCCAAGGAGTGACCAAAGCAGGTGGCTTTTATACTTCTTGAAAGTGAAAGTGTTGGTCACTCAGTCGTGTCCGACTCTTTGTGACCCCATGAACTGTATAGCCTGCCAGGCTCCTCTGTCCATGGGATTCTCCAGGTAAGAATACTGGAGGGGGTTGCCATTTCCTTCTCCAGGGGAACTTCCTGACCCAGGGATGGAAGTTCTCCAATATTCAAGCAGATTCTTCACCATCTGAGAAGGAAAACACTAATTTGTGAAGAATTAACAAAACAAAGGGGTTTAGGCTTTGGGGCAGCAAATTAGCTAAGAAGTAACAAGGTTTGTTTATGCAGACTTCTCGGTCCTGAATTTGCTATCTCTTGCTGTAAGGATGCCTTTTACCCTCCTGGTTACAGGAAGGGTAACTTCGCATGGGAGAATTACTTCCTGCTCTCAGGGTGGGGGTTGCGGGAAGACAAAGGAGTATCCGAGCGTTCTTGCAATGGCTGTTTCTTAAGTAACTTTGATTCAAAATAATCAATACACCCTAGAAGCATATTTGGGGATAGCATGTTATGCTCTCTTTCAGTCTTTGAAACTTCCAGAAAATTTCACAATTCAGAAGCTGTGTTGGCAGATTGCTCCATTATTTTATTGAATTCCTCTCTTAGTCTTGAAAATAGGTTGGTTCAGTTAAACATATTTCAGGATATGGTAACGCTAACGTGGGTTCCCAAAGTTAAATCTACATTGTGCTAGCAATCAGGTATTTAATAAGAGGCATTTCTATGGAAACATAAGAAAAACAAAGGTCAATGACTGGAGCAAGTTATTAACCCAATCTGAGTTTTGAGTGTAGACAGTCAAGAAGACTTTTAGATGTTGGGCCCAAAGATGGAATGAAGGCACAGCGGCAGTCTGCAGATTTCCTAGGTTGCAGTTTGAATGTCTTTGATAACCTTTCTGAGTAGCCGCACGGCTACAGGTCTGAAGATTGTCCGTGTGTGAGCTGTGTGTTGACGTCTCTAAAGTTTATATCAAGTTGTCCAACTTTAGTTTGCATGGCTTTGGGAAAGGGCAGTTTTAGTTCTCAGTGATTCCAAGTCAAGAAGGGTGGTAGAAAAATTGCAAACAATAATTTGGAAAGTTGTACCCAGGTACTGGAGGAAACGAGAAGAAATCAGGAGTCAGTCCAGTTTACAGGTAGAAAACAAAGCTCAAAGACAATGAATAGCACTAGAATCTGATAGCCACCGAGGTGTATTACTGATAGATAATGAAACATAATTTTTCTCTCTACAATTATCCCCATTTATGTCAAAGATGATCACAGTAAGACTAATTTATCTGCAAATTAAGTCTAGTTTCAATACAGGTGACTTGATTGTTTACATAAGGACAACAGAGATTGTGATTGACCATATAAGTGCTTTTAAAATTCTTTGCTGGAACTTTTTTCATAAAGAACCTCAGACTGAACTCTAAAAAGCCTCTCTAGTTAGGAAGCCAAGCCAAGAACTCACAATCAGACTTTGTTTGCAATACCTAAACATTTGGGTAAACTTCTCTCTTCTAGAGGTCCCAAAATATCCTGAGTTTATTTCACCTGCCACAAAGTGACCTTCCTTACTCATCTGGTAAGTTTGCCAGAAACTCTGTAAGCAAGGTACTAGGATGTTTTCCCAAGGGACTTTATTGGCTCCATACAGCTAATTTTATTTTCTTAGAGCAGTCTGGTCATATCATACACACATCTTTCTCAAATGTGACATTCCAATCAAAGCCTTCATAACATAACCAGTGTTTTTAACTGTGTCTTGTTACAAGAAGGACATTCTTACTGAACTTATGCAAATAGCTACATTGCCATAAAAATAAGAATACTCAGTGAATTTTCCTAATTCTAGAGGAATCAAGTAGGAAGACAGAGTAATAATTCTATATTTGTTCACAAAGGTATACTTTACCAAATTGCTCTAAGTCACGGGTATCCTAAGAGAAAAAGTTTTCCTAAAATTAGAGAAACAAAATATTTAAAAAAAAAAAAGCTATGTTATTTCAAAGGCACATACAGAAAGCTACATAGTTCTGAACAAAATTTAGCTCTTTTGGTATCTAGAAGATTTGGTTTATTTAAGTAATCAAAGACCTGATAAAGAAAACATGAAACACAGAAAATTATTTTGATAAAACACAAAAGCTTTGCTTTCTTGGCATATTACTTAAAAGGTAAAGAAAAACCTTTCACAATATCTTATCAAGAGAAGAGCCATAGTCCAAAAGAACTTTCTCCTTTTAGCAGATCGAAGAAAATTAAATCTTTGTTTTACATAAGCATAGCATTAGCCTCCCAGGTGGCCCTAGTGGTAAAGAATCCTCAGGCCAAAGCAGGAGAAGTAAGAGACTCGGGTTCAATCCCTGGGTCAGGAAGATCACCTGGAGGAGGAAGTGGCAACCCACTCCAGTATTCTTGCTTGGAGAATCCCAAGAACAGAAGAGCCTGGTAGGCTATGGTTCATACAGTTGCAGAGACTCAGACATGACTGAAATAACTTAGCAAGCGTCTTATTAGTGTTAAAGCTTCTTTTTAAAACCCTTATAATAACAATTCAATTTTTAGCCAATTTGACCACTCATGATGCTGAAGCTGAAACTCCAACACTTTGGCCACCTGATTAGAAGAACTGACTCATTTGAAAAGACCCTGACGCTGGGAAAGATTGAAGGTGGGAGGAGAAGTGGATGACAGAGGATGAGATGGTTGAATGGCATCACCGACTCAATGGGCATAAGTTTGAGTAAACTCTGGGAGTCGGTGATGGACAGGGAGGCCTGGCGTGCTGCAATCCATGGGGTCACAAAGAGTCAGACACGACTGAGCGACTGAACTGAACTGACCACTCAAGATTCTATTTCTCTCTCCCCCACCATACATCTAGCTCTATCTCTGTCTCTCTTCCAAATTTTCTGTGTCCATAGTTTTCCCTTTTAATCTGCTCTTCCTCATTCTAAAATATTCAATCTTAGTTTACTTCTTTTCTTTAAAAAAGTGCATCTCCATTAGCTTTTCTAAGCCAAAAACACAACTTACTTTCCTTACATACAGGATTGCAAGGAAAATTAGCACATATTATTTGCAAATATTAATGTCTCTGATAGTTTTAGTTACATTAGAATTTTTAACTCTTAAAAACATAGCTCTTATTGAAAATTAAAAAGTAAGCAGTTCAAAGAAGTGAACTGTTGTAACAGCATTCTTTAATTTGCAAATTTATGAATGCATTTCAGAAACTTTAGAAGCATATGCTTTCTCATAGTACAATTTTTTTGGTAGTAAGAAGTTAAAAGTAGATAAATATGTTGAATAACTGATGTTTCTGTTATGATCTAGAGCAATTTACCAAATTTGGAAATTTACCAATTTAACAATTTGGAAATGATCTAGATATTAAATATATAAATTGCATAAATATATAAATTAATATATTAAAAGATATTAAATAAATGAAATTAAATAACTTTCAATCATTTATTTTAACTTAGCAAAACTCTAAGGCTGTAAGTTACATAAGATTTTGGGAAACTGTATAAGTACAACAAGACATATTACAAAACACAATTATTATTCAAAAGCTCACTTAAAATTTCTATCCCACTTGCATTTAATTCGTTTGCTCTTAACAGCCATACTTATATTAATTGTGAAAATTTCAAGAGACATTAAAGCAGCTAGTCATCATATTTTTCTTGTTTGCATATTTTGTAACAGAGACAACACAAACTTATTTGACTTGTAGTAGACCAAGTAAAATAAAAGTATTATGCTCAATATTGATAACTCTAAAGGCATGCATGTTTTAATTAAATCAACAAACTTAAACCAGTTTTTATTTACAGAATATTATTCTACATCACATGAACTTGAAAAACATTTGGATTAGTGTTTATATCTCTGAGAGTATAGTTAATTTATATAGCACTTATTTATATTTATGTCAGTTAAATGAGATCTTTATAAATTAATTTAGTAGTACCATCTGGAGGTAGAATATATATATATACACACACACAAACATACATCCAAGGATATATATAAACATATAGACAGTATAAACAGGCACAGAGACTCTATAGTTTCTTTTTTTCCTTTTGGTGTGGACCATTTTTAAAGTCTTTACTGAATTTGTTACAATACTGCTTCTGTTGTTTATGTTCTAGTTCCCCTGAAGCTGAGGGAGCTTAGTTCCCCACCCAGGAAATGTACCTGCACCCTCTGCACTGGAAGGCGAAGTTTTAACCGCTGGACTGCCAGGAAAGTCCCTAGACCCTATAGCTTCTGTTCCAAAATTTTAGCTCTGAATCAGGTATGTGTGTGCCTGCTAAGTCACTTCAGTCATGTCCGACTCTTTTCCACCGCATGGACTGTAGCCTGCCAGGCTCTCCTGTCCATGGGGATGCTCCCAACAAGAATACTGGAGTGAGTTACCATTCCCTCCTCCAGGGGATCTTCCCTACCCAGAGATCAAACCCGCGTCTCTCCTGTCTCCTGCACTGGCCGGTGAATCTTTACTAGTGCCCCCTGGGAAGCCCAAACTGGGTACAACAATATGAAACTCAGTAGTTAATAAATAACAGTTGAAATAAGTTTTCCAGCTCAAATGACTAGAGCTTTTTACTGTTTATAAAGAAGATTTTGAAAACTTGTATTTACCCTTGACAAGTAATCTAATGGAGGCTGTGGATTACAGTTTAAGCAGAGAGCTTGTATAAGTTTGTCTTTTAGAAAACTTCTTTCCCCTATTTTTCCCCTTCAGTTTCAAGCATGTGTGAGCATTGTTTTAGTTATCTCCGAGGGTATTTACATTTCAAAGACATGATAAGATTTATATCTTGAAGGGCCATGGAAAGAGTGTAAATTTTTCCTCGGAAGTTTGGAGCTGATTTGTCTATCTTAAGAAGCTTAGGATAATTGCTATTTAAATTTTTCCTTCTTTTTCTTAAATGTTATTATACGTCCAATGTCTTGATTTTTTTTTTCTTATACTTTCTGCAAATGCCTAAAGGCAAATAGGAAAGGATTTGAGTGGGCTTTAGTTGATCTTAGAGTTACACTTTTTGTCTTTCTACAGTTTCAGATCGCGACTCAGAAATTAATTAACTCCTTTTTTTCTGTTGCATTCCTTCCGACTGTCATCGGTGCTTTCATGGTAATGCTTAGAGGTTGATGAGTCCATTACCACACTCTTCTGAATTTGTCTTTTTATATCAGGGAGAAATGTTCCTAACTGAGGCAAAACGTAAAAGATTCTTCATGTTCTAGAGCTTCAAGGTTTTTTCTAAACTCATCATAAAGTGTTCAACAAAGGCCTTGCATGCTCTCTTCCCTCCTGAGTGCCCAATTTAAACTTAGACCAACGCACCTTGGAGGGGAAAGCCTCCACCAATGTCCGGATCAGCCCCTCAACATCAGCCTCCAGTCGAATGATTTCCTGATAATTTTCAGGAAGGCCTGGGAGAATTTCTGGTCATCTATTTCCTCTGAGGGGGATTTTCTCCAGGAGGGCACATGATTTCACCCCTGTAGAGGTAGATGGCAAGTGCTAATTTGTATTAATAGTTGACAGCATCAATAAAACAATTGTTTAGAATGAGAAGTAAAGTAAAGTGAAAGTCACTCAGCTGTGTCCGACTCTTTGCGACCCCATGAACTATACAGTCCTTGGAATTCTCCCCGCCAGAATATGGAAGTGGGTGCACTTTCCCTTCTCCAGGGGATCTTCCCAAGCCAGGGATCAAACCCAGGTCTCCTACATTGCAGGTGGATTCTTACCAGCTGAGACACAAGGGAAGCCCCTTAGAACGAGAGCTCATGTTTAAAATAGTTTTTAAAATACAAAAATGTTTCCAATTCAAATGATCCTTTGGCCCTCGGTGAGTAGGATTTTATATTAATTTCAATAATGACTCAAACCAATAAACTTTTTTATAGTTTAACTATGGACACAAGGGGGCTTCCCAGGTGGCTCAGTGGTCAAGAATCCACCTGTCAATGCAGGAGATGGAGGATTGATCCCTGGGTGGGGAAGACCGCCTGGAGAAGGAAATGGCAACCCATCATTGAAAAGACCCTGATGCTAGGAAAGATTGAGGGCAGGAGCAGAAGGGGACGACAGAGGATGAGATGGTTGGATGCCATCACCAACTCAATAGACATGAGTTTGAGCAAACTCCGGGAGATAGTGAAGGACAGGGAAGCCTGGCGTGCTGCAGACTGTGTGGTCACAAAGAATCGCACACAAATGAGCACACACACATGCATGGACACAAGAGGCATCCTAAAGGAGAATGTGAAAGATGCAATCCTCACCAGATTCAGAAAGTTCATTCCTATAGCCTGTGAAAGCAAAGATCTTCATTGCTACAGGCAGTAAGCAAACTTCAGTGAAAAGGGTGTCTCCAGTTTCTCAGGAGAATGTGAAATGCCCTCAGTCATAGACCCTAATATGTAACACCAGGCAGGTACTAGTGGAATGGATGTTTCCAGCACTAGCAAGACAATTAAAGCTGAAACAACAAAAGTCTGTCATAGGCAGTGCGCGCTTGTGCTGAATTCCTAAGAGCTGGACAACCAGAACACTGTTTGTGGTTTCATGTCTCAGAATCCCAATCTGTTCAACTGACCACCAAATGCATGGTGCTATTTGCCCTTTCTGGCTGGCAGAAACTAGAGAGAATGCTCTCCCTGGTCAGAGACAAGTTCTCAGGACATAGAACAAGATTCCATGCATCCTTGAACCCCTCCACCATTTTCATGCTCACTGGTTCCCAGTGCACGTTCACTCCCAACCACGAGCACCTGTGCCTCTTTTCTGGGTGCCTCTTTCCCGCTGTCTGAACCCAAATGTGTGTCCCCTGGGGAGTCTTATCCAGGTATGATCCCAGGCACACATCATAAAACCCTGCTTCTCTGCAAATTGGGGGAGACAACTCGAGGGTGTGCTCCTCTTTCTAGGACTTGGTTTCAGGCTACACTGATCTCTTCCCCTTCCAAGTCACACTTCCCAAGAAGTGTTCCCTACCAGGAGATACTTCCTAATCAATAAATTTCTTTCCAGAGAATCCTCTTCTCAGGATCTGCTTCTGAGGGACTAACCTAAGACAGGTGAGTGTTAATGGTCCAAGTACTTGCTTCAGAAGCACCATTAGAAGTAAACACTTAGGTAAGAAATGCTTCTGTCTCAGCAAGGCTTGACATGCAAGCTTTAGTATTCCGAGAATTTGAGTAGCAGTAGGCATTGTGTCCCTCAGTAGGAAAGATGGAGGACTATTAGAGCTGAGAAGTGTAAACACGGCGATGCACTTTGGAACAAGATGAGCCTTCTGGGCAGCAATCACTCCTGAATTAGAGTCCTCAGACTCTCCACCGTTGCTTGTTTCAGAATGAAATGTTTCTTAAACAAAATTCAGAATGTACCAGAACAAGGAAGGCTTTTTTCGGTGCTCAAAACTACAAAGAAACTCTAACGTTTTAAGTGAAGCACAATTAAGTAGGAGTGAATTATTCATCATCTGGATGTGTAATGGAATTCTATCCAAGAGAATCTCTTTACCTTTTGAGCTTAATTGTGGACACAACTTGTAGACATGCAACAATGGTGTCCACCATCTCACAGTGGCATTCAGTTAAGTGAAAATTCACTTAAGAGGACTTCTCTGGTGGTCCAGAGGTTAAGACTACATACTTCCACTGCAGGGGACACGGGTTCAATCCCTGGTCAGAGAACTAGGATCACACAAGCCTCAAGGCCAAAATAATAATAAAAATTAACCTAGGTTTTTATTTAAGACTAAAAGGTAAGGCAGCTCTAGTTAGAAATTATTTTTGAGACCAGCCTCCATCATCGTGACTTTTGCCATATGGTCTTGGATATAAAATTTGAATATGGTCATAGCATTCAGAGTTTAGAGATTATCTAGCCCAATTTTCTTCTCTCTAGTGTTATACATTCCCAGCTTTCCCACAATGGGTATATGGATATATATAATATGCATTTACATATGTGTGCTCAGTCAATTCAGCCATGTCCAACTCTTTGCAACCCCATGGACTATAACCTGCCAAGTTCCTCTGTTCACAGGATTTTCCCAGCAAGAATACTGGAGTGAGTTTCCATGCCCTCCTTCAGGGGATCGTCCCAACCCAGGGATCAAACCCGTATCTCCCGCGTCTCCTGCAATGCAGGCAGATTCTTTATCACTGAGCCACCGGGGAAGTCCACATACTTACATATATGGATATACATATCCATGTGTGCTTTATGCGTGTATATAAATATATGTGTATGTATGTGTAAATATACTAAGAGAAGAGCCTAGTGGGTTACAGTCCATGGGGCCACAAAGAGTCAAAGGAGACTGAGTGACTGAGCAAGCTCGCAGGGATCAGAGAGGCGTTTATTTAAAGATTCTTAAAAGGCCGTGCTCTCCAGACTCGCTCCCTCTGGAACATCTACCCAGGTTCCCATGGAGCAAATCCAGTTGGAGGCAATCTTTCTGCATTTAAATAGCTCTAAATAGGGGCTTCCCTGGTGGTTCAGATGGTAAAGAACCTGCCCACAGTGCAGGTGACAAGCCGTTCAACCCCTGGGTCGGGAAGGTCCCTGGAGAAGGACATGGCAACCCACTCCAGTGTTCTGGCCTGGAGAAGTCCATGGACAGAGGAGCCTGGCGGGCCCCAGTCCATAAAGATCACAAAAGACCCAGACAGGGCTGAGCAACTAACACTTAGACCTTGCTGCTACACACACGCAGACACGAAGTTTTCAAGCCATTGCATGAGTCAGTCTGTGACTGCCCAGATATGCTCCTCCCCAGTGCCTTCTAGATCCCAGCCTCCACAGCTCTCTAATCTCTCAGGCCCTCCCCCTAGTTCCCACAGTAATGTTGTTAACTACACCTCTCCTAGTAATATATTTCTCTCCGTGCATAGCAATTACTTTGCATTTCCATCTTCCTTCCAAAATAATATGAGCTCCTTGAGGGTAATTTCTCTCCCTTATGGCCCTAGAACTTAGCTCAAGTGTTTTGAATGAATGTTGAACAATGTATTATTCAGGTCTTTGATTTTTCTCTTTGAAGCAAAAGCATTTCCTACCCTCCTCAATTGTCTCTAATTTCCATATCTAATTGCTGGAGGCCCTTAGCTTTGTCATAATTTAAAGGTAAAAATCAACTTGGTAACATCTTGCACCATGAATTGCAAAACAACCAAACTAAGCTCAAACTATTAGAATGGTGACCCAAAATAGAACCTAAACCAGAGAACTACACAAAGTGAACTAATTGAATAAGAAAAACAAGAATTTTGCTATTGCATTACAAGTCCTTGGTTTTACCTAATGAATGATAAAAACCAGTGTGGAAGAGCAAAATGACTTCACAGAAAAACTCTAAGCCCCAGAAGATCTAGCATTCCTTCTATTCTAAACTTAGCTCAGCCACTGGCCCACCATGTGAATGAGTCACTGCTCTTCCTTGACTTAAATCATCCCTCTTATAAAACTTGTTAAAGAAAGACGTCACTGCAAATTAGATGTTGTAGCTAAGTTTAGCCATCCTCAGGACATAAATATTGTAACTGATGTGAGTTCAATCATTTTTGGTTCATGACTTATATTTGGGCATGTGCTTCAATATGTGTTTTTATACATAGTGTAGCTAAAGATACACCTTTTACATAGAGATAGGTTTTATGTATATAAATATATTAATATATATGCAAATATCCCCAGAAAGCACCTTGCACAGAAACATCCTTGAGCTATTTTAAGAGGCAGCATTATTTTACTGACAAATGTTCAGAATTTAACTCTCCAAATTGCCCCCAGCCTAAACTCGTTGAAAGACTGTTCTCTTGAGGGAGGCTGTGTCTGAGTGAGGGGGTGTGTGTGGCAGGGAAGGAAGGAAGACCCGCCCTCCTCCGCCCCAGGCATTGCCATTTGTACTGAGCCAGGCAGGCAGCTGCGGCAGAGTGGGTCTTAGGGATTCTGTCTACCAGAAATACTCCCCCATAGGCTTCTCAGAGAAGCCTGAGGCGCCAGCCAGCACACACCCCATTCTTTAAGGGCCTTCCTAAAGAGCTCATGCACTTAACCTGGGTCAGGATATTGCCCCTTGGTCATGGTTGCCCATTTAAAATCTGAGTGGTTAGAGGGTTTAGTTTGTCTGATCAGCCCATTACCACCGATTTCCTTTGAGATTAAGATTCTGAAAGAATGAAGAGGTAGGCTACAGACAAGGAGACTGAGAAGCCCTGAATCTTGCTTGGGAAGAGGAAGTCAGAAACCTGGACAGTCCAGCAGCCACATGGAGGTCTAGGCATGAGGGGCAAGTAGCAGAGGAAACTAATAGGGACACCAGAAACCAGTAAGTATAAGCAAAAGGCAAGCTCAGGCCGGTGACTGCTGCAGGGGAATTTACAATTTACAGAGATCCTTCTTATCACAATTTGAATCTCATAAAAACCTGGCGAATTAGGTATTATTATTTTCATCCTCATTTCATAGAGGAAGAACGTGAGATTCAAAAACTGAATAGCTTACCCAAGTTCATTCACCTGGTACATAGGTGGACCATGGCTGCTAACCATGATCTGCAAAGTCAGCAAATCTTCTTGATAGACCTTCCTGCCTACCTGTGTCAGGCCACACAGTGACTGCCCCCCTCCAACACACACAGAGGTGATCAGACTCCACCACTGCATTTCTATCTACTGTGGCCAGAACCAACCCATGTCCCTAGCAATAGTCTACAGGCCACTCTTATCAGGGGAGCCAGTTTACCCTAAAACATGGGGTAAATGGCTAAAGGAGAAACTTAAGAGGGAGACAAACATTCAGATAGGTAAAGAAGGTGTATCCCTGCCCTCCTAATCCAGGACAGTATGCTGCTAACATCTTCTGGGAATTCTCTGGTGGTCTCGTGGCTAAGACTCTGAGCTCCCAATGTAGGGGGCCCAGGTTCCATCCCTGGTCAGGGAACTAGATCCCACATGATGCAAGTAAGAGTTCAAATGCCACAACTAAAGATCCTGCATGTCAAAACTAAGATCTGGAGCAGTCAAATAAATAAATTTAAAAAAAAAAAAAAGGTTGGCGAAGGAACTAGCATCCCACTCCAGCATTCTTGCCTGGAAAATCCCATGGACAGAGGAGCCAGGCAGACTACAGTCCAAGGGGTCTCAAAGAGTCGGACACAACTGATCACACATGTACACATTACTGGAAAAAACTTGTATCTAAAACTTATATACCTTACATCAAAAAACCTGCATCTACACATATATATTTAGATATATAGATATATAAATATAATTCTTATAAGAAACTTAAAAAAAAAAAAAGGTAAGTGGAACAATTTTGGACTTTCCTGGCAGTCCAGTGGTTAAAACTCCACACCACCATTACAGAGGTCATAAGTCTAATCCTTGATTAAGAAACTAAGATCCCAAGGGCCACGTGGCATGCCCTAAGGATTTTTTTTTTTAATCTTCCTGTGGCTTAAAGGGAAATCTGAGACCACAAAATACAAGTTATAGGAGAGGACTCCAGGGTCCAGTCCCAATCCTCAACTATTCAGTCCAAGTGGTCATCTAGTCTGCATGTAAATAGTGAAAAAGAAGCATTCTTCAATTTTCCTTAAGAGACCCATTCCCATGTTCAGTCATCTTTTCTTTAAAATATGTACTGTTTTATATCTAAGTTAAATGTTCTATTAGCTTTCTTAGGTCTCATCTGGAAGAGATCTATGCCATTTAACTAACATATTTAATGTTTTAATGACTACTAAGAATCCCTTTGGGCTTTCCAGGTGGCTTAGCAGTAAAGAATCCCTGCCAATGCAGGAGATGCGGGTTGGATCTCTGGGTTGGCAAGATCCCCTGAGGAGGGCATGGCAACCCACTCCAGTATTCTTACCTGGAGAACCCCGTGGACAGAGGAGCCTGACGGTCTACAGTCCATGAGGTCGAAAAGAGTCGGACACGAAAGAGCAACTAAAAAGCAACAAAAACAAGAATCCTTTCAGTATTTCATCTCCCATAAAATAGACACATCTCCTTTGACAGCCCTATTTTTCATGCCTTTAATCAATTCCATGGCTCATCTGTGGTCCCTTTCCAATTTTACCACATGAACCTTTAGACATGAAGATGAAAACACAGTGCTCTGGTTGTAATACTCTCAGGAACAAACCAATAAAAGGCTGGTATCCAAGCTCCTGAAAGAAAATCACACAATAAAAGCAGGGGTCATGTCCTTGCCCAAATATCACTAATAACAGCACCACTTTGTCGACTCATTCAACGTGGGCTCCACTTGCTGTGGCTCTCCTGGTGCCCTGCCCTCCTCAGCTGTGCCCCTGTGACCTGTTGAGTGGTCCTGTTATTGTATACCCCCACCCTGACCCTTCCAGAGCAGGACCACCAGATAGCAGCGATCAGTCCAGTTCAGTCGCTCAGTCGTGTCCGACTCTGCAACCCCATGGACTGCAGCACTCCAGGCTTCCCTTCCATCACCAACTCCCAGAGCTTACTCAAACTCATGTCCGAGGAGAGATCGGGGCAGCTCAAAATAGAAGGAGGGTAACCACTTCTCTCTGTCATAGGTGGAGGGCTTTCCTGGTGGCTCCACTTTAAAGAATCTGCCTGACAGCGCAGGACACACAGGTTTGATCCCTGGGTTGGAAAGATCCCCTGGAGAAGGGAATGGCTACCCACTCCAGGATTCTTGCCTGGGAAACCCCACAAACAGAGGAGCCTGGCAGGCTACAGTCCGTGGGGTCACAAAGAGTTGAACACAACTGAGCAACTAAACAACAACAATAACTGTCACAGATGACTGGAGAGTCACAGAATTTCAGAACAAAAGGGATGCTGAATCTGGCAACAGAATGGGAAAGAAGGCATTCGAGGAATATGTAACTGCTCAGTGAAGCCTCCATAGGTACAAATAGCCCAGGAACTTGTGGGGGTGACTTCTACACCTAGATCTGTCTGTACAAAGGGACGGGAAGGCCTTTTCCTGATTCCCCAGCTCCCAGGTTTGATCAGCAAAGAGGCTGAAGCTGAGAAGGCCAGAAGTACCTGGAACCTGTTAGGAAATTTATCATGGCAGGGCCAGCACTCACTCAGCCTGCCTCCTTGCTTGTTTTCCCTTTGCACCAGCATATTAAACCAAGCTGTTTCCTCCTCACAAAGGGAAGCTGCAGCAACTTAAACTTTCCCATTTTTCTCCCTGAAGCAAAACAAGATGGTGTAAGTAAAAGCCACAGAAATGTTCTAATCAAGAATGAGAACTAAACCCCCCACAACCAAGATTTAGGCAAACAAGAAACAGCTTCCAGAATCAGCTAAGAGCTGGCAGATGCTGCTAGAGGCATTGCTTGCACATGAAAGCAGGTCTTGGCTCTTAATAGCGAGGCCCTCGCAGCTGGACGCCCCAGGCTTCTGCCTGGAGGGACAGAGGCCCTGCTGGCAAATATGTAGTCAGGCTCAGAGTGTCCTGTCCAGAGTGGTATTCTGAGCTGATGGAAGACAGCCACGTGGATGTCAGGGAGGCAGCACTGTGTGCCACTGACCCTCACAGAACATCCAGCGTGCGGCCTGGACCATCTCATATTCTCCCAGAATGGGTTTAGTCCCTTTGAATGTTGGTTTGATGTCTGCATTGCCAGCTGGGTACCCTGAGATGATCCTCTCAATAGAAAACTAACTGAAAAAAGTAAGTAAAATTATTCTTTTATTCAAGTAAGAGTTAAACACTATCTAGTCCAAAAGAATATACTGCTATGTATTAGTGGTATTTAGTCCAATTAAGGACTTCCCTGGTGGCTCAGAGAGTAAAGAATCTACCTTCAATGCAAGAGACCTGGGTTCGATCCCTGGGTCAGAAAGATCCCCTGGAGGAGGAAATGGCAACCCACTCCAGTATTCTTGCCTGGAGTATTCCATGGACAGAGGAGCCTGGCAGGCTATAGTCCGTGGAATTGCAAAGACCAATTTAAACAATGAAGAGAACTCCCTGATGGTCCAATGGCTAAGACTCCATGCTCCCAATGCAGGGGACCTGGGTTCCATCCCTGTTGGGGAACTAGATCCCACATGCCACAGTGCTACTAAGCCCGTGTTCGCAAGAAAAAGCCCATGCACTGCAATGGGCTGCAGTTATAAAGAGTTGCAATTATTTTATCTCATCCCAAATAATAAAATATTAAATAGTAAATATTAAATAATTTTTAAAATATTAAATTATATTTAATAATGTTAATATTAAAATAATAGACCAAATGTCAACTTTAAGCAATTTTTTTTAAGAAAGGGAATTCTTCTTTAATACATCTTAAATAAAGATCCAAGTAAGAAGAGATAGGATCCTCTCTCCATTACTGATGATCCTAGAGGAAACCATGCACTGATTAAATTTATGGAAAACAGAGAACTCACTTTGGCAGCTTCAGCATCCTTTTTCACCAGGATGCCTAGCCATCAGCAGATTGAACAGGTTCACATTTTTGTTTCTTTTCCTTCCCTCTCACTAACTGAAGCACAATAAATAATTTCATGATCAGAAGATGGTATCTGCAAATGGGATCATCAGCTCCTTATATAATGATGAAAGCTATGTGAGCAAAATGGGTCCCTGCAAAATCACAGTCCCAAGATAGCTTCCATCTAATTAATGCTAAAAGCATCATTTGTTTCCCCAGCTCACTGTAGGATGAAGCATCTGGCTTCCACAGGCAAGTATGTGACACTAAGGGAGTCAGAAGGCCTCTCCCTGACTCTCCCTATTTACACTCAGAGTGGGAGAGCCAGAGATCTCAGTAGGGGCTCATCCAAGAACATCTGCATACGTCAGCAAGCTGGAAAACACCTAACCACTCAAGAAAGTCTCGTGTCCATTATTTGAACACTTTCCTTTTTTTAATTTAAATTTCTCATCAAAGTTTAAGTTTTGGAAACACACAAGTCAAGGCACAGGGTCAAATATACTGGGGCTTTGAAGCAACTCCAAGGAATTTGGGCTCTAACTTGGTGGCCTCTGTTTTCTCAGAAAACAAATTCATTAAGTCAATGGACAACTTGGGAGCACCCGAAGTTCTGTGTGCAAGTTCTGTGTTGCTGTTCCCATCTGTCACCTGAGGGCATAAGATTTATCACCTGCTAAGGGGAGAAGAGAAACAGAGAGGAAAACAATCCCAAAGAACTCAAACAAACTCGGCACACAAACACTGGATATTCAAAGAAGTATGTTTTGACTCAGGCTTCCCAGGTGGTGCTAGTGGTAAAGAATCTGCCTGCCAATGCAGGAGATATAAGAGAAGCAGGCTCAATCCCTGGGTCAGGAAGATCCCCTGGAGGAGGAAGTAACAACCCATTCCAGTATTCTTCCCTGGAGAATCCCATGGACAGAGGAGCCTGGTGGGCTACAGTCCATGGGTCGCAAAGAGTCAGACATAACTGAAGCGACTCAGCACGCACGCGTGCTTTGACTCAGTCTTCCAAAAAGCGTTTGTGGCTGTCCAAATCCTTCCTAATAAAAAAACCAAAATACTTCATGTTTGACCTTAATTTTTTTTCCTAGTGTCTCTACAGAGAATAATCATTCACCAACCTCCATGGAATTAATTTCAATTCAACATGCAGTGACTAAGTGTCCATTATGTGCCAGAAACTACAGGCCCTAAGCCTTGGAAGTTGAATAATCATGGTCCTCAGGTTCTCATCCTATCAGTTAAAGACACGTACACACATCTAGTAGTATGAAGAAATGCAGCAGGGAAACAGAGAAAGGAGCTGGTCCTTCCTTGAAAGATAAGGAGCATTTCCCAGGGGAAAAAAGGACAGAGGAGCATTCTAGAGAGAAGGTGCCACAGATATAGGGTGATAGGTGTGAAGAAAAAGGAAGGTTAGAGGGAAATTACTAAAGTCATGCTAAAGACTTTGGACTCCATCCAATAGGCCAGAAGAAATCGTAAATATTTTTCAAGGCAATATAAGGAGGTAAGATGACTAGAATTATTTTTCTGGCCATGCCATGTGGCATGTGGGATCTTAGTTCCCTGACCAGGGATGGAACTCACATCCCCTGCAGTGGAAGTGTCAAGTCTTAACCACTGGACCACCAGGGAAGTCCCCAGAATTTTATTTTAGGTAGCTCTTTCTGGAGGCAGAGGAGAATGACAAGGAAGAAGTAAGTGGAGTCAGGGACTTCCTTGGTGGTCCAGTGGCTAAGACTCCATGTCACCAATGCAAGGAGCCCAGTTTGATCCCTAGTCAGGGAACTAGATCCCACATGCTGCAATGAAGATCAAAGATCCTGAATGCTGCATAATTAAATAGTTTTTGGTTTTTGAAAGGCAGAGCCAAAGTGTTAGGAGGCTGTTGCAAAAACAGCAAAAGATTATGTGAATATGGAGTTGCATAGAAGATAGGATTGAAAAATCTGTTAAGACTTAGTGGCTGACTAAATAAATAGAATAAGGAGGAGGAAGGGCTTCCCTGGTGGCTCAGCTGGTGAAGAATCCACCGGCAACACAGGATTCCTAGGTTCGATCCCTGGGCTAGGAAGATCCCCTGGAGAAGGGAACAACTACCCACTGCAATATTCTGGCCTGGAGAATTCAGTGGACTATTCCATGGGGTCACAAAGAGTCAGACATGACTGAGTGACTTTCACTTCAAGGAGGAGGAAAAGGAAGGAAAGAACACTCTGAAGTATTTACATTGGGTAACATGATGGATAATGCCACAAGCAGAGAGAAGGAATGAATGCAGATAATGATTTCATATTAAGCTTGGGGTGTCTGGGGAGCTTGGACATCCAGGTGAATATGTCAGTCGGACATTCAGACTCTGACAAGGACTGCACCAGACCATCATAGATGGATCACCTAAAGCAAAGATATAGCCCCAGAAGAAAGGCAAGGACAGAACTCGAGACCATCCACATTTAAGAAGGAAGAGGAGGCAATGTGAAAGATTGGAAAAAGAAGCAGATGGTGGGGAAAAAAAAAAAAAAACAGTAGAGTCAAATCCCTGGAACCAGGAGAAAAAAAAGTTTTAGGAATGAAGGAGGTGTTATAAAGATGTAACAGGGCACATGTATGCTCAGTCGTTCAGTCGTGTCCAACTCTTTTCAACCCCATGGACTATAGCCAAACAGGCTCCTCTGTCCATGGAATTCTCCAGACAGGAGTACTGAAGTGGGATACCATTTCCTATTCCAGGGGATCTTCCCAACCCAGAGATTGAACCCATGTCTCATATCTCCTGGATTGGCAGGCAGGTTCTTTACCACTAGCGCCCCCTGGGAAGAGACCACAAAGATACTGGTTTCGGAAAACATGAGACAATACGAAGACATTTCAATACAAATGCAGTTTAGAAGAAATAAAGACAGCAAGGAATTGAGATGGAAATTTGAAATGAAAAAAAAAAAAAACAGGCAGAAGTAAAGGGAAAGAAACTGAGGGAGTTTTTTGTTTTTGTTTTCAGGAAATGGGCAAAGGCTACAATGAAGTTCAAGGGCAGATGGGCTGGGGATCTTGAGAATGACCTTAGGAAAAGGAAAGAGAACTGATTAGAAGTGAATGCATAAGGGATTTCCCTGGCGGTCCAGTGGTTACAACTCCACGCTTCCAATGTGGGGGAGGGAGAGCACAAGTTCAATCCCTGGTCGGGGAACTAATATCCCACATGCCGTGAGGTTTAAAAAAAATAAAGTGAATCCGTTATACAGTTAACAGATATAGGAAATCATACGTTTATAGGAAATCATACTTGAGCTGGAGCAAAACAGCCAAGATTTTTCCAAAAGCCCTCAGTAACTGGGATCAGTTGATCTAAGTTTGAGAAAAGTTAATAAGGTAAGTGGTGAAAATAGTCAGAGAAGCATTTAGAGGCCTAGCAGGGTCATTAAGCTGATCCAAGATGAGTGAGGAAACAGTGAAGGGAGAAAGAGGCTGGTAGCCTGGGGAAATGAAGCACAAGGCATCAGAAGACTAGAGTGAGACTCCATTGAGTTCTGACTTTAAAAAAAAAAAAGACTTTTTTAGAGCAGTTTTAGGTTTACAACAAAATTAAGAGAAAGTTAGAGATTTCTCACATACCTCCTACCTCTACACATGCATAGCCTCTACCATTGTCAACATGGTTCACCAAATCAGTACTTTTTTATTTTTCCACCAATGAACCTACAATGATACACCCAAAGACCACAGTTTACCTTAGGACTCACTCTTGTTGTACATTATGTGAATTTGGACCAAATATAGTGACATTGGATATGAACATTGGTACTATACTAGTGGATATTTATTATAATATAGAATCTCTTCAGTTCATTCAGTTCAGTCTCTCAGTCATGTCTGACTCTTTGCAACTCCATGAACCACAGAACGCCAGGCCTCCCTGTCCATCACCTACTCCCGGAGTCCACCCAAACCCATGTCCATTGAGTTGATGATGCCATCCAACCATCTCGTCCCTTGTCGTCCCCTTCTTCTCCTGCCCTCAATCCCTCCCAGCATCAAGGTCTTTTCAAATGAGTCAGCTCTTCGCATCAGGTGGCCAAAGTATTAGAGTTTCAGCTTCAACATCAGTCCTTCCAATGAACACCCAGGACTTATCTCCTTTAGGATGGACTGGTTGGATCTCCTTGCAGTTCAAGCAACTCTCAAGAGTTTTCTCCAACACCACAGTTCAAAAGCATCAATTTTTCGGCGCTCAGCTTTCTTCACCGTCCAGTTCTCACATCCATACATGACCACTGGAAAAACCATAGCCGTGACTAGATGGACATTTGTTGATGAAGTAATGTCTCTACTTTTTAATATGCTATCTAGGTTGTTCATAACCTTCCTTCCAAGGAATAAGCGTCTTTTGATTTCACAGCTGCAATCACCATCTGCAATGATTTTGGAGCCCAGAAAAATAAAGTCAGTCACTGTTTCCACTGTTTCCCCAACTATTTGCCATGAAGTGATGGGACCAGATGCCATGATCTTAGTTTTCTGAATGTTGAGCTTTAAGCCACTCTTCAATGCCCTAAAAATCCCCTGTGCTCAGCCTGTTCATCTCTTGTCTTCCCCTCCTAACACTGACAACTGCTGATCTGTTTAGTGTCTCCATAGTTCTGCCCTTTCCAGAATGGCATATATTTGTAATCCTATAGTATATAGCCATTTCAGATGGCTTCTTTCCCTTGCAGGCATGCTCCAACTCTGCAACCCCATGGACTGTAGCCCACCAGGCTCCTCTGTCCATGGAATTCTCTAGGCAAGAATACTGGAGTGGGTTGCTGTGCAGTCCTCCAGGGGATCTTCCTGACCTAGGGATTGAACCCCTGTCTCCTGCATTGGCAGGCGGATTCTTGACCACTGAGCCACCAGGGAGTTAGTACTTTCACTTAGTACTATGCATTTAACATTCCTTCACGTCTTTTCATCTTGATAGCTCATTTCTTTTTGATAGTGAATAATATTCCATTGTCTGTATGTACCAACATTTTTTAACCTATTCACCTACCAAAAAATCTCAGTTGCTCAGTTGGCGATTATGAATAAAGCTTCTCTAAACATACAGTAAAGCATCTGCCTACAATGCAGGAGACCCGGGTGGGGAAGATCGATCCCTGGGTGGAGAAGATCCTCTGGAGAAGGAAATAGCAACCCACTCCAGTACTCTTGCCTGGAAAATCCTATGGGAGGAGCCTGGTAGGCTACAGTCCATGGGGTCACAAAGAGTCGGACACAACCGAGCAACTTTATTTATTTTTACTTATTTATTTGAAACATATGTGCAGATTTTAGTGTGGGAATACATTTTTAACTCCTTTGGACAAATTTCAAGGAGCCTGATTCCTGAATCTTATGGTAAGAGTATGTTTACTTTTGTTAAAAAAAAAAAACAAAAAATAGTCAAACTGTCTTCCAGAGTTACTCTCCACTGAGCTTTATCACAAGTTTCATGGGTATAAGGAAAGGAAGAGATTCAAAAACAGGTTCACAGCAGAGCAGATTCTAAGATGCTAGTGGCTTCCCAGGTGGCACTAGCAGTAAAGAACCCACTTGTCAATGCAGGAAACATAAGAGAATCTGGGTTAAATCCTTGGGTTAGGAAGATCCTCTGGAGAAGGAAATGACAACCCACTTCAGTATTCTTTTTTTTTTTTTTTTTTTTAAATATTATTTTATTAGTTGGAGGCCAATCACTTTACAACATTTCAGTGGGTTTTGTCATACATTGACATGAATCAGCCATATAGTTACACGTATTCCCCATCCCGATCCCCCCTCCCACCTCCCTCCCCACCCGACTCCTCAGGGTCCTCCCAGTGCACCAGGCCCGAGCACCTGACTCATGTATCCCACCTGGGCTGGTGGTCCGTTTCACCATAGATAATATACATGCTGTTCTTTCAAAACCTCCCACCCTCACGTTCTCCCCCAGAGTTCAAAAGTCTGTTCTGTACTTCTGTGTCTCTTTTTCTTGCCTGGAGAGTCCCATGGATGGAGGAGCCTGGTGGGCTACAGTTCACGGAGTCACAAAAGAGTCGGACATGAATGACGTGACAGCCCCCACCCCCCCCCACACACACACAAGATGCTAGTGGTTCAGAGCAGTGGCAGCATTAATGGAAAAGGATGGTGAGGACTCCTCCCAGGATATTTCTTACTATAGTTAAAAGCAGTTACTGGGGTTCAGTTCTACAAGTTTTACAATATTTAAATGTCAAATTTTTAGCAGAGTGTGAAGTCTTTGGAATACTTGGGCAATGGAAGCTCTAATGGCTCCTGTTGGTTGGAACCTCTACAGACTAGTTTTAACACTAACCTGGTTTTGAAGAAAAGATGCCCAGCCAGCATGAGTTAGGTTCTCATGCCTTGCAACACATACTGATACTACAAACAACAAGCAAAACTGACTTAAACGATGCAAGGAATTTATGAGCTGATTTAACAGGAATGTTCAATTCAGGCTTCAGGGTTGGCTTGATTCAAGGGCTTGCTGGTGTTTTCAAGGATGTGTTATTTCTTGTCACTTCTGTCTTTCATGGTGTTGGTTCAGTTGCAAGGCTGGCTTCTTAAATGCTGTGTTAAAAGACACACCATGCCATTCAGAAGGAAAGAAAGAGTTTCCTTCCTAGAAGCTTCCAGAAAAAAAAAAAAAAGAAAAAGAAAATCTCTAATCCCACTATCCTGAAATGGGCCACATGTTAAGCCCTGAACTGTGGTCAGGGGACCTTCTACCTGGAAGTGGAGTTTGTGTTGTCTAGTCACTAAGCCATATTCAACTCTTTGCAACCCCATGGACTATAGCCTGCCATAATCCTCTGTCCATGGGATTCTCCAGGCAAGAATACTGGAGTGGATTGCCATTTCCTTCTTCAGGGGATCTTCCCAACCCAGGGATTGAACCTATGTCTCCTGCATTGGCAGGAGGGTTCTTTACCACTATGCCACCAGGGAAGCCAGAAGTGGAGTTAGCATTCTGTTAAAGGCAAGTCCTGCATGAGGGATGTGTGTCAAAAGCAAATCCAGATAGTGAACAAGGAGAGGACATATGTGTGCGGGTGCACACCACATTGTCTATTTTCTTTTAGGCTTATACGTAATCCTCCTCCCTGAATTAGGCTTCTGTAATACAAGGCAAAGTTACAGCTAGAAGAAAATAAAATTAGACCAGATGACATCACCTAGCATGATGGTCCACTGCTGTTAAAAAACATCTTTCATTATGTCCCTTTTTCTGTCTATGAACTAACGTTCCAAATCAGATTTCTATAGATGTTTCTCTATAGAGAAGTTTCTTTGGCAGCTGCAGATAACTACTAAGTATCACTTTGAGGGCAGTCCAGGTCCCAGTCTTTGTCTCAAGAAATCACTTTTCCTTTATTCTTGGAAAAAGTATGATTTTCCTGAGACATAAGGTGAATTCTAATTTGGAAATACAATTCTTCTTTATCACGATGAAAAAATTAAGGCCTGGTAGGTAGCTTGAGTGTATCGCAGTCATTTGCCTACATATGAATTTGAAGTTCATTTTATACTTGAGTGGGTTGCCACTTCCTTCTCCAGCAGATCTTCCCGACCCAGGGATCAAACCCACATCTCCTGTGACTCCTGGATTGGAGGCAGATTCTTTACCACTGAGTCATCAGGGAAGCCTATGGCAGAAACACGCCTAATTAATTTGGCATTCTTTTCTATGTAGCTTTCCCTGGAGGAAGATCTAGTTTGATTTACAATGAGTACCTAATTAACAAGTTAATTTTACTTCCTATATATGCTTTGTAGCCATCCTATTAGACTAAGGCGGGGGATTGTCAAGGTGAATTCTGCAAGTCCTCTGGTTATTTCCATCACTCAAAAGGGGTATTTATTATGTTCCCAGAAGTGTGTTGGGCATTAACGTGCAATTTGTCATCCAGGCCTTCCAGGAGATCATCGAGCTGGGGAGACAAGCCACGCATTTACAAAGCAGTTCAGGAACAGAGCAGACCAGTGTGGAATTAAAGATTAGAACTAGTGCTGCAGAGAGTAAGTGTTATGGGGGGAAAAGTGAAAGGATGGTGATGAGAATGAAGAGAAGGTTGCTCAGAGAGGCTGAGGAAGATTCCTATAGAAGGAGGCTGTGAATTGGCCCTAACAGGATATTTAGTTTGAGTAGGTTGAGAAAGGGCATTCCAACCATAGAGGAATTGTGGGAGATGAAAGGAAGCATTCCAGTTTCCAAGACTGATAAGAACCTGTGCTACTAAAGAAGAAGGATCGTGTTGGGTCCAGAGTATGAGGAACTCTGGACCCTGGAACAGGGCAGGCTACCCCAGAACATCAGAGGGTAATGAGAAAGAGAAGGAGCTAAAACTACCTGGTTCATGGGAAAGGACTGAGGAAGGGTGACCAGTTACAAACCAATGAAGGAAGTCAGGGGTGAGGTGTGGGCTGCAGCAAGAGGAGCAGGCATCTCCCTTCTTCAAGAAGGGTTACAATGGAAGAGAAGAGCTCAGACTTGGTGTTGACTTCTGGTCTTGTAACCATGCGAACAGTTCAGTGGAGTGTGAGGTCACAGGGGGGCCTCCAAGTAAAATCATCTTGTAAACAGCCAGATTCAAGCCAAACGTGGACACGATGCAGTTGCAAGTTGACTTCTGGACCCAAGGTTACTACCAGCTAGCTGCACAGGTTCTATTATTTCATTAATCTCCCAGTCATGTGATTGAATTATTTAGACTCTATTTACAGAATCACACTTCTTCCAGAAGCTCCTTTAACAGAGAGGTTCAACCAGAATGTAAAATAATGCTAACTATAGGCTTAGTGACCTAAAGAAAATATTGCGTTTTTCCAGGAACCTAAGGTCCATCCTAGGAGAATACAGCTTCTTAGTGTATTTATTACTGTGTGCAGAGGGCATGGGGACTTTCCTAGTGGCTCAGTGGTAAAGAACTCGCTTGCCAATGTGGGACATGCGGGTTCCATCCCTGGGTTGGGAAGATCCCCTGGAGAGGGAAATGGAAACCCACTCTAGTGTTCTTGCCTGAAAAACAGAGGAGCCTGGTGGGTTGCAATCCACAGGGTCACAAAGAGTCGAGGACATGACTTAGCAACTAAACAACAGATAACATAACCTGTTGCTCATTAATAGGAAAAAAACCAGTCCCAGCACACGCACATGCCTACATATGTCACCATATTCTATGTTTAGGTAGTCTCAAACTTTAGTGCCCATCAATCTAGGGTTTTTATTTAAGATGCAGATCCACTGATCCTAGTGAAACCCTGAAATCTGCATTATCAACAAGTTCCCCAGGTGATGCTGTTGCAGAACAATATTCTTTCAAAAAATACTAGCTTAACTCCCACATGTTAGATAGGCTTTCTCAACCAGTGTGCCTGGTCCATTTCACATGTTCAGTAAATATATACTGTATTGAATCAATATGTCCCCAGCCCTAACAGCAGGAGGGCACACCTAATGACTTCTTGGGTACCTAAAGATGCCAATTCCTCCGAGGAGAAGCCATCATTTTGAGTTATCCCACATAAGAGAATACAGAAAGTTGCTATATACATTCACTTAACTTGAAGTCAGTCATGTGTGTTAGTTGCTCAATCATGTCTGACTCTTTTGCAACCCCATGGACTATAGCCTACCAGGTTCCTCTGTCCATGTGATTTTCCAGGCAAGAATACTGGAATGGGTTGCCATTTCCTCCTTCAAGGGATTTTCCTGACCCAGGGATTGAACCCAGGTCTCTGGCATTGCAAGCAGATTCTTTACTGTCTGAGCCAGCAGGGAAGCCTCAAAGTCAGCCAATCTGGGGCTTATTTCTATTTTCTCAACAAGTCACTGGTCCTCAACCAAATTATCTTTTTCTTCATTCTTCCACTTAACACACTAGCACACTGTATATATATATATATATATACACACACATGTGTGTGTGTGTGTGTGTGTGTGTGTATGTATATGTATATATTCAGCAACTCCGTGGTTGGGAGATGGGGGAAGAGCAGCAGAAGTGGTTCAAAGATGAAGAAAAACTCCTCTTCCAGTAAAATCCAATGTAAATATGAATTGAACCATTCATTTTTTAAAATACACTACAAATGAGATCTCTAGATCATAGCCTCCTCCTTATATGATTCTGGGTCTGAAATACTGAGCTAAATTCTAAAGATAGTTTTTGAATCCTTGCAGATCTTTGCTGGTCTTTTAGTAGTATGGTGACATGTTTATTAATTTATTCATTGTCTACATTAATATTTAGGATGAAAGCTTAAATTAAATTGTATTTGACATGATAAGTGACTTTTAATACATTTTTAAGCCAGAAATAGCAAGAGTTGCAAAATAAACACTACTGAGAAATTTATGGAAATTTCATATGAAGCTTTTGCTTTAAAGTTTGTTAATATGATTAATAAAACAATCCACAAATGACTTTTCACATTTTGTCCTAGCCTTCAAAGGACATTTTCTTTTAAAGATATTGAATTAACTCTTTATGTGTCTGTGCTCAGTCAGTGGATCTTGTCTGACTCTTTGCAACCCCAAGGACTGCAGCCCACCAGGCTCCTCTGTCCATGGAATTTTCCAGGCAAGGATACTGGAGTGGGTTGCCATGTCCTTCTCCAGGGCATCTCTGGACCCAGGGATTGAACCCACATCTCTTCAGTCTCCTGCACTGCAGGTGGGTTCTTTACCACTGAGCCACCAGGGAAGCAACTCTTTGCTTACTGATGTTCTTTTTCCTTCTGCCCAAAGTATTTTAACCTGAGATAGTTGTCTGTAGACCTCCAAACATATTTTAAACCTTCAAAGTTAAGTCATTTTTATACAGAGTTTTATGGAGACCAATTTAATCTGCAGAGTTACTTATAAAAGAACAATGTCAGATTGCTATTTTAGAAGTATAACTAATACCCAAGAACTATCTCCCACCACTGAATAGCAACTTTCTGAATACTGAGCAATGCATTTACACACTAGGGGATGGAAATTAATCTAAATTCAGCTTCCTATAAAGGTTCCAATATCTTTGCCTATTTATGAACTTAATATCTTCTTTGGCATCTCCATCTGAGTAGCTACTTTAAATTTTTAGTCAAATTCAGTAACCCATCAAGTAGATACTAAAGTACAATTTATGAAAATACATAATTAGATATTCCAGACATGAAAAATCCTCTGGTTGCTAAAGAAAATATAATACTCTAAGTGATTTTAAAGTAGTTACTTCCTGAATGTCTTTTTTTCCCCACACATTAGACGAAGTTGCATTGTTTATAAAAATTTATTCATACAAATTTTACACACTTTATATAACAGTTATCAAAGACCTAGTTATAGATATCATGTGTGTAATAATATTTGGGTAAGATGTTTTTATAATCAGTTGCACACAAAATAAGAGCTTCAAGACTAACATCTACCTAAATTATCACTATATCATAAATCTGCTCCAGGTTAGTAAGGCTCTTGGCATTTCTAAAAAGTATACAAAAGATTAAACTGGGTGATCACTGTAAATGCTTGCAACTAGCCACGGGAACACTAAATTAGACTTCATAAAGAAAAGGTTAACTAGCGGCCTATTTCACCACTAACAGCTGACACAAATACAGAAAACTCTGCCCGTTATCCAAGGAACAAATAATTAAAGACTAAAATGCAAGCCAATGTGTTGCAGCATTGTAGGGCCACTAAATAGCCATCTGTGAATCGTGGCGATTTAAAAGGCGAAGAAAGGCACTGAAGCTGCAAACCCCATCCTGTGTCACATTGCCCGAGGAGACTGCAGAATTAAAGAAAGATTGATTCCGTACACAGGACTGAGGCACAGATCGAAGGCCTCTGTGCTTTCACTGTTTGCAACGTGATCTCCGGGCAGCATCCATCCCGCCTGGGGAATGCAAATCCAAGTCTGTTTTCTTTGATTTATGACTCCATACTGATCAAATCCGTAAAGGAAAAGGAAAGGTCCTTGACATGCTAATTTTTAATCTTTTCTTGTTTATTTTTTGTGTGTTTTTCAAAAGAACTTGTGCCTGAAATTTGGGGAGTTTGGCTGGCTGGTTTGCCTGCTGTTGCTTGATCTGGTTGCTGGGTGAAGGTTTCTTTTGTTATAGAGATTACCTGACAGGTTCAAGAAATTGACAGGAAACAGACAGACATGCTTTCTGTAGCCAAGAAAGAGTACAAGCGGACATTCTCAGGGCCTGTTGAAGCTTGCTTACCTCACTCTTGACCACAAATACAAGATAGTACTCATACATATGAAGATGAGGTTTAAATGATTTATCAGTTAGTACAACTGAGCAACATGTGAACACTACACATTCTAATATCACAAAGATTGGTTTTATGAAATAAATTTTACTAAGCAATAAGCCATAAATGTAGAAAAATACATTTTACCTACAAACTCAATCAACAAGAAACAAAAGATTCATATATAGTGCATAATTACTTAGTGGTAACCACACAAGGGTTCCTACACTTTACAATAAGTGCTAGCATCAAACAACAGAAAAAGAAGCATTCACAAGTTTAAGAAGAGTGAATAAAAAATGGCAAACAGTACTTAAACAGTGTGAGAAGGTGGGAAAGAGGAGTCTTCAGAAAAACCACGGAAGAAAAGGGAGGCTCCTACAGAGCAGGGTTCAAAGGAGAGGATCCTGGCCACTTCACAACATGAGCAGCATGGACAGCACTGGAGAAACACACATTGTACTTTGCATCCATTTCCAATATCCAGCGCCCAAAGTCAGGCAGGCAGGGGACCTATGATGGAACTGGGCTTACCGCCAGCCCCCAGGCCTGGGGCTGCCTGCAGCCAGTCCCTCTCCAGGGTCTTCCCCCTACTGCCTTATGCTCTGGCTTTTCCAATATTCCCACTTTGTTCCAATTGCCCTAACCTTGGGATACTGGGGTCCCTGAAGTACAGAAAAGAGAGCTTCCTGTTCAAGTCTCTCTTCTCTGTAAAGTCCCCCAACTCCTCCCCCAGGGAGTGGTATGAATTCTGGGGAGAAGCACAATTTAGATCCAGCTGTTGTTTTATCAGGAGAATTTCCTTGTGGGCTGAGAGTCTGAAGAGAGACAAATAATACATAAAAAGAGAATCAAAGAAAGCAGAAGTATTGGCATTGCCACCCAGCAAGGGGTAGACAGAGCCTCAGTTGAATTCAGCTGGGATTGAAGCAGCCTGTCCAAGAGACTCCCTGGGAAAGAGAGACCTTCAGCAATCCTCCCAAATCATTACCTCAAAGTCTCCCTGGAGCAGGGCATCACTGTTTATGTACAGTAGCAAATGGTCAGTATTAATATCTTCAGGCCTATCGTGGATAAAAATACTATCCTTTTAATTCCAGTTTACAAAAATAGGAGTAATATTCAAAACAATGATTGTCTATTTTTCTATTTATTTTATATAAAAACAAACAGCTCAGGCGAATCTTCAATCCTTGTGCACATTGTATGAACGGCTCTCTATTATACTTATATATATATATATACTCTTTATATATTTGTAATATATGTCAATATCAATAATTGGTCCACAAAGTATATCTGTGCATTCTCTAGTGCTTCGTAAAAAGAAAAACAATATTATTATCAAAATATTCATTTAATGGCTTGACTTCATACATAAATACATGTGGGACAGAACACAGGAGCGATGACAGTTCGATCAGTTGGGAAAAACGACTTCTCATTGGGTCAGGACTGTATACACAGGATAGCTGGTAACTCGCCGCTACAAGTACGCTATTCGCCGTCCTTTGCTTTTAACCCTTTGTTTATACCTTTTCCCTAGGACAGCCGCCAAGTATTTCTTAACAGCCATTTGTTTCCGGTAGCGGCTGTAGCTGTCAGTGAAGATGCCGTCCGAGTGGCGCTTGGAGAGCGGCTCCGAGTCGTCGTCCGCGCCGCCGCCCGGGGTCCCACTGCAAGGAGAGGGGTCGGGAAGAGGGTGGCGGGGCGGGAGACACCCGGTGAGTAGACGCGGGGTGAACAGGCAGACCCCACCCATCGAGGGAATCTTCGCAGGAGGGCGCGGGCTCTCCGCGCCCAGCGCGCCGCCCCGCCCCGCCAGCGAGCAGTCGCAGGGAGGGCGGCGATGGGAACCCTCGCTACTCCCTCCCCATCAAAGATCTCGGGGCACTAAGTCCTTGTAGGATGGGCCTGGGAAGAGGTCCCGGGCCAAACGCAAGCGATTTAAGCCTAACCCCTCTCCAAACGCTGCCCTCTCAGATCTGAACATCAGGGCTTTTGCGCTCAATTGTCCTAACCGTTCCCGGACGCCCCCACGCCCGCAGAGAGAAAAGCACCAAAGAGCCCTGAATTTCCCGTTGACTGTTGCCGTGGAGTTTACATCGATCCCGCAATTCCTATTCAGAGGGGAGCACAGCTCTCCTACGCGCTAAGTTGAAAAACGTGATAATAATACAAGTCGACAGGCTGCAGGCAATACTTTTCATCACATGAATTATTCAGTGCGGAAAAACGCATTCTGGTGTCCCATGGGCTCTATTAAAACGTTGCCTTCTGGTAAGAGAAGCTCCCGCAAATCCTGTGCTTTGGGTTTGTCTGGCACGAGCAAAAAAACTGTTTGCTTCCTTAAGTGTCCAAATGGGAGGATTTGTTTGTTTCGATTTGAATTTAACAGTGAAAGAAATGTGAGGAAAGAAAAAGTCAATCGTCCCAAGAAACTTGAAGGTTTTGATGACCTGGAGAGGGGGACCTCTTCTTCTTCTTTTTTTTTTTTTAATTATTCAAAACGGATCAGACTTCCCGGTTTTCCTGCCCGCTTCCCTCCTCGCCTCATTCCCGAGCTCTCTGGCCAAACTTCTGGCGCGGTACGTAAACCTTAGCCTGTGGCAGGGGGCTGGCCCTGTAGACCCTGCGGCGCAGACGCACCCTCGGCCCCACGTGCACGCAAGGACGTAGAAGCAGCCCCGCCCTCCCAGCGCGCGCGGCACACCCACCCACCGCGGCGCGTGCGCGCGCGCCATCACGCGCAGGTTAACTCTTTCGCAAACTCTTACCCCAAGCCCTTGGCCATGAGCGTCTGCAGGTATCTCCTGGCGGACAGCTGGTCCAGCACTTTGCGGTAGGCCTTATTAAGGATCCCGTGGGCGACATCTCTAACAGGGAGGCAAAGTGCGCGCCCGGGGGTCACTCATTCAGTGCCCAAGTGGCAGCCCCAGGTTCCCCCGCTAGTCACCCGGCGCTCCGGAAGGCACTAGGGAATAACTCATGGGATGTTCCCGTGAGTGCCAGGAACCAGAGTTCGTCCTGCCCTCCCTGGACCTCAGGTGTGAAGCCCGGCCGGGGCGCGCACTCACTGCCGCTCCTTGGGCCGCAGACCTTTCGGTCCCCATGCGGCCCTCCTGTCCACACGAACCAGCCCGATACTAACTTTCTCTCACTCTCGTGGGGACCAGCCCGGGAGAAGAGAGACTGAAAAAGCATCTACTCGATGGGCCATCCCCTGCCCCTTTCTCCCTCCCAGTGCCCGACTGCGCGGCGGTACCTTTCCTCCGCGGGGTAGTAGAGCGCGTAGGCATCGCGCAGCGCGGAGGCAGGGCTTCCCACGCCCGGCGGCTCTGAGTCGTAGACGTCCTGCTGCGGGTTTCCGTCCTCGTCGTACACCTCGTCCTCCGGCCTGCAGGGGTAGCCAGGGGGCAGAAGGAGTGGTCACTAGGGTCCTTTCCCGCCTCTGCGAGGACCCAAAGACCCATAGGGGCTCTCACGATGTTCCTTCTTCCAAAAGGCGCCCCTCGGAGAACTGTCTCTTCTAGGAAGCGGGTAGGAGGAGGAAACGACACCCAACAGAAATTCCCACCCCTCCTCTCGGGGGCGAAGGGTCGCCCTGCGGGGGCCACGGCCTCAACGGGCACTGGGAAGCCCAGACGTCTCCGCCAACCTCGCACACCTGGCCGCCGGGGAGGACCGCTCCTACCCCCGGCCTGGCGCTT
Organism: Muntiacus reevesi; assembly: GCF_963930625.1. Classification (NCBI taxonomy): domain Eukaryota; kingdom Metazoa; phylum Chordata; class Mammalia; order Artiodactyla; family Cervidae; genus Muntiacus; species Muntiacus reevesi. Next base: position 34,117,164 of record NC_089252.1, on the reverse strand, counting down.
GAGCCTCCCACACAAGCAGCGGCGGGCGGAGACGGGAAAGGCCCTGGGAGAGAATCGCCGGCCAACCAAGGACTGGATGGGGAGAGGCCCGGAGCCAGAGGGGGTGGATGGCTGGGGAGTCCGGCGGCCAACGCCGGCAACCACCCCCACCCAGCCTCCGAGCCCAGGGGAGCCCTTCCCCGCGCAGATGTAGGTCACGGAGAACCTCCGGCTTCTATTTCGGGAGGGAGAGGATCTGGCGAGAACATGAATAATAGATGCCCCTAAACTTAGCCTGTTTGGCAACGGCTCATTCCGTGGCGTGCCCGCGCCCTCCGGTGCGTCTTGCCCGGAGAAAGTACCAGGCACACGAGACTTTGAAAATAGCTCGGGGTGAAACCCGGCTTTTAAGTCCAGTAAGTCGATAGTTAGCGCTAATCAGTTAGTGGTGGCCGGGCGGCGGACGACGTCTCAACCCCGAAGGAAAGGGAAAAGGTTAATAGGGCACCGAAAGCCAAAGATCTCCCAGTCGCCCTTGCCCACCGCCTCAATCCCTGCTAGAGGACGGGAGAGGTGGGTGAATAAACAAACCCCCCTCGCTTTCGGCCGCTGGAGAGACTCGGAAAGCAGTCCAGGCAAGTAGCGCTCTTTAGGAGGATCGGTCATATTCGTTCCTCCCCTCGCCTTTCCTCCATTCCTGGAGAGGTAGGGGCAAGGCACGCACAGCAGCGGGCCCGCCCCACACCCAGCCTTTCCTCGGCGACGCGCCTCTCTGCCCTGGCCCCGCTACCCGGAGTCTCCAGGTCTTTCTGGGCACCTCCACCCCTACTCCGTGCCCAGATGCTGAATCCTAATACCGAAGCCAGAACCTATCTCTCCGGCCAAATCAGTGGCCAGCGACCTCTGAGGACATCTCTCTTGGTAGCGGCTCAGAGGAGCAGCTTTGCGCGGGCAGAACGCGCGCTCCTCGTCTCCCGGAGCCGGGTGCGCGGCGGAGCGCGGATGCTGCGCCGCGCTGCGAGCTTCCACTCGCCCACTGACAGGCCCGGGACTCTGGGGCTGCGGCCGAGAACCCGGGCAGCTCCGACCGATTAGAAACCAGGAATTAAGGGGAGAAAGAAAAAAAAAAAAGAGGCAGGGTTACTGCAGCCTCGGGTGGGCAGGGCTACCCTCCCAGTACTGCCTGCCAGCTGGCTTTCTTTTCCTTCTTTGCATCCGTTTCATCTGTGTCTCCCCCTCCCATCTTTGTTTCCCTTCTCACAAATCGCTTCTCAACTCTACCCGGCCGGCACTCCCCCTCCCCAAGACTCTAAAAGCAGCTGGAAAACCTATCACTTGAGAGAAAGCTCTTCCAGTGGAAAGAATTCGAACTGAGGTGAGGGGGAGAGCCGGGGAGAGCGGGGGAGACCCCGCACCAATAGCCTAGAACAAGCCGTAACAAAGCCAAGTCCACGGGAGCATCACTGTCAACCCCCCAACCTGGCTGCGGGAGCCAAAGTTCTCGGAAGTCGAGCTAAGAATCGGAGAAAGAAGTCAACTCAGGGCCCTGCCCAGCCCCCCTCCCAGGGGAGGGGTTGGCGGAGGGGAGGTTTCTTCGGCCGGTTCGAGGTGCGCTCGCTCCACCCGGGACCCGGGGGCTGCGGCGGGCTGGGGGAGGGGCGCCGAGCCCGGGAGGAGTCCGACCCAGATCCCCCAAGTGACCGGCGACCGGACCCAGGCTGGTGGCGGCGCAGTGGGGGCGCATGGGGAGACGGCGGTAGCCGGACCGAGGAACTGATGGAGGGCGACCGCGAGGAGGTGTCGGGGGGGACGACAAGTCCCAGCCTCCGCTCCGCTGGGGCGGGCAGCACCTACCTGATCCCCGGGAAGCGGAGTCCGGCGGCGGCAGGTGAGCCGTAGACGCTGCTGTGCATCAGGATCCCGTAAACGAGCAGGGCCAGCCTCGCTCCGCTACACATGGCCATTCTGCGCAGGACGGGAAAGAGATCACGCAGCAGTCCCAACGCCCCTGGCCTTCCACCACCCCCAGCCCCGACCCCCTAGAAACTCCTCGAACTGGGGGAGGCCCAGAGCTCCGCTCTGACTCCCAGGGTTGAATCCGGCTTAATGATAGCCGGCTGGCCCCGCCACTTCCTTCTCGCTATAGTTAGAAAATACGCTTATATGTATACAGTGCCCTGAAACTCGCCAGAGCTGGCGCCAGAAAAGCTAACCCGTACCCCGATGCCAGCAAAAGAATTAGCAATCAGGTGAGTTGTTTGGTAAGATTTTTTCCCTCCTTGCCATCCAGCTCTTACCGCTGCCAGGAGAGGGTTTGCTGCCAAGTAGGACGGCGGGCAAAGGGCTTCTCCAAGTTTGTGCGCTGCAGTCACAACCCAAGAGGCATCGCCGTCTGGCGTTAGCGTCTGAGCAGAAGCCGCAGGAACGAGCCGGAGCCGCGGGAGGAGCTGGAGGACTTGTTTGCGGAGTCCTGTTATTCTGTTCAAAAGTTTGCCGACGCTCGGAACTAGGACGGAGCGTGACTCCGAGAGAAGGGGGGCGAGGGGAGAGATGGAGAAGGAAGAGGGAGGAGGCGATTGAGCTGAGTGGGGGTGGGAGACAAAGTGGTCTGAAGTCCACCGAGAAGAATGAAGTGATAAGGAAAGAAGGAAAGAGAGCGAGAAAGAGAGAGGGCCTCGGCGAAGTCGGCGTATGGGGCAGCCGCCCGGCCAGGCAGCTTGAGCAAGCAGCGCCTTCGCTGCTCAGAAGTCTCTCTGGCTGCGTCTGAAGCTGCGGTTTCTTCTACTGCTGCCGGTGGTTATTACAGAGGTGACCAGCCCTCTGCTCCTATTTATCTGGGCAGTTAGCAGAAATCTATCTGAACGTGGTTTCAGAAGAGACTTCCTTGTCAACATCTGTCTTCCTGTTGGCCTTTTAAGTACAGAATATTTTGTTGCACTGTTGCGCTCCGATTTTTATACGTGGAGTGACTTCCTTTTTTTTTTTTTTTCAGTCACGTAATGATCGGGTATCAGAAAAAGACGTCAGCATCCTAGTCCCTCAAGGAACATATTAAGTATCCTCTGCTGTCCTCTTGGATAAGATCCGGAGTCATCGACTTCTCATAAACACCTTTCACTCATACTGTACAATTTTAAAGGAATTTAATTACCTTGATGGTTTTCAGTTTTGCCCACTTCTCAAGGATGGGTAAAGAATTCATAGAATCTTGAGAATGGTTTTTTTTTTTTTTTTTAACTCCGTCTCTCTTGTTTTCTTTTTGCTTTTTCATCAAGCCCCAGCAATCAGAGCTCTGGGCTCTGGAATTAAAGCACCATCAAGCTCTCCTATTAATAAATTTAATTTAGATCTCCTAATTTCTTGCCTATGTTCTTTTAGATAGACAATTAAATGTGGGAGTCGTTTTGTTTCTAAAGGGAAGTCTTGGAGGATTTTCAGTAAATCACTAATGAGTCTGGCTGTGGTTGACAGTCTGGCTCTGAGTGGAATTGATTAGTTATAGATTAGAAGGAAAGAGTCCTAAACGGGGCCTGCAGCGCTGTCCCGGCTCCGAGTGCTGAACTATTTGGTTGCAGATGCTGCAAGCGCTGAAAATTGCTACTAGTTTAATTTTTCACCAGAGCCTCTAAATCGGAAGATTTGGTAGTGGCACCCTTATAATGTGGCAATTCATTGTCCAAATACCCCCTACTGTTCAGATATGTCCCTCCCTTGCAGTGTCCACGAATGCCCTGAATGGTGACAACTGTCTGACCCCTGCCTTTACTGTGGGAGGAAAGAGCATTATATCTCTGCCCTTTAGTTCTGGTTTGGGGATCTCTACATATCCTATTTGGACACCTTCACACATTCTGTGGCTCTTACTAATGATAACAATGAAATGGTGAAATTGTATTTTACAGAAAAGCTGAAATTTTAAGAATTGGGGTGTGAGAAACATGCTTCCCCATTTATTTACAACTTGAGTTCTGTGTGAGGAAAGACAAACAGACTGGGGAAGCATGATGATACCCAGGACAAGTTCACTCCCTGAGGGTTTCCAACAGGAATCCCTTCCATGGGGGTGGCTAAAAATGTTTAACTGAAAATGAGGTGGAAAGAGGAAAGCCCAAAGGGAACACCACATTCACCCAGAGGCTTCCAAGGCCTGGAGTTATTTAAGAAGATCCGTAAATTCCTACTCCTAAGAGAACTCAGGTCTATTTCTTTTAAAAGGGAAGCAGAGCCATCGATAACCATTAGTGTGCATTTTAATTATTTGGATCTTAAACAAAAATTAGAGGAAATGGCAATTTCGTGGGAGTGCTTCCTGTTACTATGATTTAGATCTAACATTTAAACAAGCTATATTAGTTCTGCATGCTTCTTCTAAGACAAAATTATAATGCTTCTCATTCACAATGCCTTTCCTGCTTATTGGAGGTTTAATATTTTCTCCAAGATGACAAACTTTAGATTGCTTCGTTCTCGCCACGAATGGCCAGAAACTGTCACTTCTTCTTAGTTTATTCCTGGGAATACTCAGATTGCCCATTTGCAGTAAAGATTAAAACCACGTCTACATGGGAATGGATCGCTTTTTCTCCACCTCCTGTGTTCGCGGATCTGGGCTGCAGTGTTTACATGCGTGTTCTCCGTGTCCACCTCTGCTTCTGGGTAAGCTCGCACACGAAGAGTCAGCGGTGAAGACACGACCGGATAATCCAGAGGAGATAATCCAGCTCTCTCACTAAAGCGCCCGCAGCTATTATCGACTATGGCTTTCCTGTCTTCCGCCTCACTTCACGTCAAAGGTGAACCCGATTAAAATCCTTCCTCTTCCCTCCCACGCGAATTCTGAAATGAGTTCAATCTGTAGAAATATCTGAAAATTTCCAAGACTCCTGGTACCGGTTCACGGCTCAACTTGAGTCAAGGGAGCCCCCGTGTGGGGAGTTTGTTGACTTCACCGCCTGTTAAAGGGGGAAAACCGCAAACACCATTAACTTCGTGCGGAGGATGCCAGACCCCCCTCCCCACACCTACACCCACACCCACAAGAACCCGACCTGCGCCTCTGGTTCACGAAGCCTGTGCCACCGGACTGTTCTCGGCGTGGATCCTGTGAGCGCAGACCTCAGGATCCCGCGCCCCAGGATTACCAGCTTCCAGGCCCGAACCCGTCCCCTCAAGTGAAAGGCTAAGAAAATTTGAGGTTCTTGGTCACTGAATTTCAAAAACAACAAAGCTTCCGAGACGCACGCATTGCTCAACAGCATCCAAAGACCCGCCCAGCCCCGACCCACAGATGTCTGGGGCATTCGAACCCGGGATGACAGGGTCGTCCTGCAGAACTTTCCTCCCACTGAGCATCTCCAATTAGGCGAGTTTGAGGTCCCACGGGCAAAGATGTTATCGTGTTCTCGAAAGTTCCTGGGCCGCTGGGAGAGGAGATGCTGGGAAGGCTGAGGAAGAGAAGAATCTAGAAGCTTTGGACCCAGCTTCAGAACTTCATGGGTCTGGGGCTGCTCCGCTTCTTCGGCAGACCCTGGGCGCGAGCGCAGGCCCTTCCTGCTCCCTATTCGATGGAGAGGAATAGGGATAGGGGGCGACCGACGTCTCAAAGACCAAAACTACCCCCGGTACCCGAGAATGGCCGTTTGCTTCCAACCTCGGGAGTGGTCTAATTAGAACATCAATGCCGCTTTCGGTGGGGGTGGGGAGGGGACCTTGTGTCTAGGGGTTTGGGGGTGCAGAGAAGAAGAGGCGCGCATCATGCCCGGGATGGAGAGACCCAGAGTCACCACGCGAGGTGACCGGGGGTCCCGGCCAGGGCCGCGCAGGAGACCGCGGCGGCAGACGTGGGCTCGTTCGCTTACTACATAAGCAAAGAAGAGAGAAACCATCAGATCCCCCGAGTGTAACTGACAGTGACACGAAGAGGGGGAGGGTCGGAAGAGGGGACTCGGGAGGCAGAACTTCCTGTTTATAAATAACGCAGAGCAACGTGGATCTTCTCTCCAGTCGCCCCACCCCTTACCCTCAACGTTCACCAGACCGGGTAGAAGGATTCCCAGACGGCAGAGTTTCTTTCCCGACTGTGGAAGCGAAGACTGGCCCGCAACTGGAATCGTGTTCGATTAGAAGAACTGGTGGTACCGCGGAAATGTTCCACCTGAAAAGCCTCACAGGTCTCTCGGAGGGTCAGAGGGCAGGCGGTTTCCGGCTAAGCTGGGACCTACCCAGTAGAAACTGGAAATATTTGTTGGAATGTATGTTGGTGTTTGATCAAAGACCTTAAATTTGAAATCCGTAATGTATCAGTTCCTTGTGTCCCATTCTTCCTTAGGATATGGAAGCATTCAAACTTCTGATCTGAAATGGTGGACGCTAGATAGCTACAAGTCAGACTAACACTTCCCTAACTTGTTTTCCCTGGTCACAGACATATCTGTCTCCTCAAAGTGTCAAGCCTTGACTCCTTAGACAGCTCTCGATTTTAAAGAACACTTGAGCCCTTGAAAAAGTGTGGTTTGTATTCAAAAAGGAGGAATATGTCTAGTCTATGACAGAGAGTTTGAATTTGCAGATGGCTTCATAGCATTGGCGAAAAGAATACTCATTTTCCTAGGATAAGACTTCCACTACTTTCCTTCTGGCCTAACTACTCATCCTGCACAATTACCATGCGTTCATTTTTCCTTTCTTGGCTGTATAGCTCTCCCCATTGCTGTGTACCGCCACCAACCCCATCCCCTACCCCATGGATTTTTTTTTAACCACATGAAAGGACATGCTTGCACACCATTATCTTCATACATTCCTAGTATAAATAGCATTAAACCAGACTGGGAAAGTCTTATATTTTCATTCCATTCATTTCTATTCAGTACCTAGCTAGGAACCAAGCTACGGTAAGCTTTTTCAGTGAGCAAGCTCCTTGCAAAACTTCCTCCTCTCCTATGAGTGACAAGAGTAAATTGCAACCACTGTATTCAATTTCACTGAAACTTTTTCTCTTCTGACTCTTCTGTAAATGTGATGACTCACGACTCACTTCATACCGATTATACCTGTAGGGAACCCCAAATGTTCTGCAGTGGAACATCATGACCATCATTTACTGGACTGCCTGCATCATACCCCTCTGAACTCACGATGTAGAAAGGAGCTGATGAGCTTAGCCAGAATGTGTCATGGCTTCTCTGACCTTCAGAACTTAGTGCTTCACCCACTCTGAAAACAGTCAGCCAAGGGAAACCTTTCCAAACCACATGAACAAAAGTATTCCTCTCGATTCAAGAATAGAATTGCATGTTCACAAAGCCAGGAAATTTTGCTAGTTTTTTCTTCTTTCTTTTCTTCTTTTTTTTAATTAAACTTTTTATTTTCTATTGGTGTATAGCCGATTAACTATGGTGTGATAGTTTCAGGCGGACCGTAAGGGGACTCAGTCATACATATATGCCAGTTGTTTTAAGACAAAGCAGATGCTCAAAAAGCAAAAACTGGGCCCGAACCTTTGCTGCAGGTTTGGGTGATTTCAACTGCCTCATGTTTATGGTTCTTCTAAGGCCCGGTTCTCTAACCATAGTTTACTGGTGATGGGATTCAGGGCATGCTGCCCCAAATATGCCAGTTTGGCATATTGATTATTTTGAATTAAAGCTACTTAAGAAACAGCTGGTGCAAGAAAAACACTCTGAGCCTCCTTTGTCACCCTGAAAGCAGGAAATAAATCTGCTATGTGAAAGGTACCCTCCCTGTCCCAGGAAGTCGAAGGGGCATGTTTATCATCAGAGATAGAGAGTTGAGGGCCAAGAAGGCTATATAAGCAAACCTTGTTGCTTCTATGCTAATTTACTACCCAAGTCCAAACTTCTTTTCCTGTCAATTTCTCACTAATTTATTTATTTTCTTTATCTAGAAGGTATAAAACCTGCTTTGGTTTTACGTTGCGGTTGTCATTGAGTTACTAACTCTTGTTCTACTCTTTGTGACCCCGTGGACTGCAGCACGTCAGCCTTCCCTGTCTTTGACTATCTCCTGGAGTTTGCGCAGATTCATATCCGTTGAGTCGATGATGCTATCTGAACTCGTAGTCTTGTAGTCTCTTGTACTCTTCTTTTTTTTTTTTTTTTTAATTAGTTGGAGGCTAATTACTTCACAACATTTCAGTGTCTTGTACTCTTCTTGTCATCTCATATTTCTCTGCACTTCCATACACACGAATTAAATTTGGATTTTTTTCCTTTTGTTAATGTCTCTTACGTCAATTTAAGTAGCTCAGCCAAAGAACCTAGAAGAGAAGAAAAGAAGGGCTTTCCTCCCCTCTCCTGGGTACCAAAAATACGTACCCCACACTTCACTGTGCAACATCTTCCAGATTCTCCTGAGATTTCCAGAACATGTCCTCTTAAAAACCAAGAAGAAGGAAGTCTCTCTACTTCAGCCTAAATATTCTACTCATATAAGTCTTAAATGCATGAAGAAAAGCTTCAATATCTCAAATTAGTTTTTGTGACAGCCTCTGAAAAAGTTTGAAGGAAGATCTGTGTGCAAAAAAAAACAAGACTTTTTTTAATAAATCAAAAAGTGATATTGCTGTGTGAATTCATAGCATCCCAAACCTCTGTTCTTTGGATTTAAACTCAGCCTTATCTATCTGTGAATATAGGCCTGTTTGTAATAATTTTGGAGCTTTTGTTTTTCATTATCCTTATTACTAGCACCTTGTGTTAATAATACTATCTCTGCAAGTACTTTTTAACCAGTTCTTCTCTCCACCCAAACATACACAGGCATGATTTAATTTTTTTAAAAAAACTATCATCTGCTTGAAATACAACTATATTTGCCATGAGTTTACTATTTTAAAGCTTCAATTATTGTTTCTTTAAATTATTTTAAGTCCTTCCTTCCAAGGGGGCTGCATGATTTTGCTCCTTACCAGTCAATATCAGTAATAGCAATACAATAGCAAAAAAATTAATTATCTATCGAACACTGACTGTAAGTGTTTCATCAGAGTTATTTCCTTTACCCTCAAACAATCTCCTTTCTAGATACTACTACTAATCCATTTTACAGATGAGAAACTAAGACTCCAAGTGCTTCGGTAACTTACCCAAAGTCACACAACTGCTACACTGTTGTTAGGGAAGTTAAAATGGAAGTAGTACTGTTCAGGAACCAATCGGAGCAGGCCTCTGACCTGCCTGAACACTACCGAGATTGACGTGCCTGCCAGAGAGCTCCCCTATTGCTACTAGCAAGTCACAGTGCATTTTTGATAAGAGAGGAAGTGAGGCTTGGAATTATCTCAAGCCCCTGGAGGCCTAGCCAGCCGCCCAGGGTCTGGAAAATCTTGTGACTCACAAAATGAAACAAAGAGCATTGTAAAGAAAAAAGGTAAAGTAAACCCAGTGCAAACTGATGATGATACCAGTTTTTGCCCTGGGATTACAAGCGGGAGTCCCCCAAACTGCAATCTGAAATCTTACCCATGGGATGGACGCACCACCAGAGACCTTCTCCCAGCTGGGACTCCAGATTGCTGTTAACCAGGGACTTCTCAGCAGTTTTCAAGTCTGGATATTTGTTGGTCAGGCCAATTTGGTGATGTATGTGCTGTTACTTTTCTCTACTGTTTTTATTTCTCTTCTTTTAAATGATTGTACATTGAAATTAAGTCAAATAATCCTCTACCAAATATTCAAACTGTTTACTGTGTGCGGCAAGTGGTTTCTTTTGTAACAAATCCTTCGAACCTAAAACAAAAGTTAAACTTTGAGCAAAGTAGAGATTCAAAGTCTCAGTGACTTCAGACAGTACTATATTATACTAATATATAGACAGTATATATCATACTAGGTTACATGTTCATTTGACCTCAGACAGTAGTATAATATATTAGCTTACATATTTATTTGTTCCAGAGTTGTTATACAAATTATGAATACACATTACTATGAGATGTAACTTGTGATTTGTCTTAACTGAAAATACGTTTCTTTTCTTATTAATTTTTAAATAAAAATTGTGTTTAGTGGGAATCATATGCTACTAACACAACAGAAATTGGTTTTGTTAGACTACAAACATCACATACTTATGAACTTTGCTTTCTGGAATAAATATGCTTCTAAAAACTTGTGCATTGATGTGCACACATTCTTACTTATGTCATCAAATTGTTGAAAGGTTAAAACCATTGCCATCCTGAGTCATTATTTAAAATTATTTCATATCTAAGAGTGTAGCAGAAGTTTCAGTGATGTGTTTAAGTTTAAAAAAAAAGAATTATTCTATAAGATCACCATTTAATACCCATCATATCATTCATCATCATATCCTATTAAATCATTGTGTAATTTAATACCACAGATCATATGATTGCCAGTGAGTCAAGACTTTTGTGAGTCAAATGAGATGATATATATAAAAATGTCTTACAAAGAATAGGTCCTAGACCAGCATAAGAGAAGGAAAATTACATTTTCTGGGCTGCTTCTTTAACAGCAGTGACTTGCTCTGTGTTAGCAATGTCCCATTTAATCCTCTGATTGTCCTGGGAGGTAGATTTGGTACTTTTATTTCTTTTTCTTACCAGTGGATAAACTGAGACTCTTGAAAGTGAACTAACTTCACCAAAACACACAGCTAATAAATAACAAAGTGAAGTTCCCTACTCAGGACTGGCTGTTTCCAAAGTTACTGTGCTTCCTCCTACTATTTGGTCTTCTCAATATTACTGTACAATTACCATTATTTTTAATTACTTTATTATTCTTATTGTTATTTATTTATTTTTATTTTTTGTTCATGTCGCTAGGCGTGTGAGGTCTTTGTTTCCAGAACTTAGTTTCCAGACCAGGGATTGAACCCACACCCCTGCATTGGAAGAGCAGTCTTAGCCACTGGACCAACAAGGAAATCCCACCATTATTATTAGAGAGGAAAGAACCATCAGCTTTCATAAAAGTGAAAGTGAAGTCACTCAGTCATGTCCAACTCTTTGTGACCCCATGGACTGAAGCCCACCAGGCTTCTCCTTCCATGGGATTTTCCAGGCAAGAATACTGGAGTGGGTTGCCATTTCCTTCTCCAGGAGATCTTCCCAAGCCAGGGATTGAACCTGGGTCTCCCGCATTGTAGGCAGACGCTTTACCATCTGAGCCACCAGGGAAGTCATAAAAAAAAAGCACATGATTATTTAACGAAACATGAGTTTTAAGCCTGTAGTTTAAACAACTCTTCTTGCTTTTTCTGAACATTTTAAAATAAATGAAGAGGTTATGTGTAAATATCATTTTAAAGACATTTTAAAGAGACAAGTAATGAATAACATTGTACTGACAGGTATTAAAAATGTGATAAAGTTGCAATCATTAAACCAGTGTTGTGCTGACGAATAACACATAAGAGGAAGAAATATCAAGTATATAAATACAAAGAAATAAACACTACTGGGACTTCCCTGATGATCCAGCAGTTAAGAATTTGCCTGCCAATGCAGGGGACATGGGTTCAGTCCCTGATCCCGGACGATTCCACGTGCCTTGGAGCAATGAAGCCCCTGCATTGCAACTACTGGGCCTGTGCTCTAGCACCCAGAGCTGCAGTTACCAAGCCAACTCTCCCTAGAGCACGTGCTCCACAAGAGGAGCCGCCGCAATGAGAAACTTGTACTCCATAAGAGAGGAACCCCCCTCACCATAACTAGAGAAAGCCTGCACACAGCAGTGAAGACCCAATACAGCTAAAAGTAAATAAATAATTTAAAGAAAAAACACTACTATGTAATTTTTAATGGCAAGAATAGAATACTGGGACACGGGATGTCTGGGACTTCCAGGAGCTGGAAGAGGCAAGGAAGGTTCCTTCCCCAATAGCTTTCACCAAGCAGATGGTCCTGTCAACTTGACTTGGACTTCTAACCCCTGGACCTGTGAGACAATGAATTTCTGCAGTTCTGAGCCCCCTGGTTTGTGCTACATTGTTACAGCAGCTCCAGGAAACTAATATAGATGGTATAATCCCCTCTCCCACAAAAGGTGCAGGTAATTCCCAGAAAGAAAGTGAAAGTCACTCAGTCATGTCTGACTCTTTGCAACCCCATGGACTATACAGTCCATGGAATTCTCCAGGCCAGAATACTGGAGTAGGTAGCCGTTCCCATCTCCAAGGGATCTTTCTGACCCAGGAATCAAACCGGGATCTCCTGCATTGCAGGAGGATTCTTTACCAGCTGAGCTACCAGGAAAGAATCCACTCCAGTATTCTTGCCAAGAGAATCCCCAAGGACAGAGGAGCCTGATGGGCTACAGACCGTTCCCAGAGGATGCTGGGAAATACTGAGAAGTACTCTGATGCACCACCATAAAACAATTCATAGGGAATTGGGGAGCTACTCCTGCTTGCAAGTGGAGGCAACATCTCTGTTTTATACATATACTCTCAGCTTCCATTTTGCTATTGCTTTTCATCTTTAAATTGGGATATAAGTCTGGTCGCCCTCAAAGGATTTCTGCATAGAATTAATATCTTGTTGGGAAGCACTTTAAAAAGAAAGGAAGGGACTTTCCTGGAAGTAAAGTGGCTAAGACACTGCACTCCAGCTGCAGGGGGCCTGGGTTCAATTCCTGGTTAGATCCCACATGCCCAACTAAGAGTTCACCTGTGGCAACTAAAAAGATCCAGCATGCTGCAACTAAGACCTGGTGTAGACAAATAAATGACTAAATAACTTTAAAAAATAAAAGGAGGCACATAAATACAATAAAACCAGGTAAAAAAGTGATAACCTTAATAATAATAATAATAAACATGCTGAACATAAGTGGCTACAAGGCTGTATTTTGTTGTTAAGTTACTAAGTCATGTCCAACTCTTGGAGCCCTCCATGGACTGTAGACTGCCAGGCTCCTCTGTCCATGGAATTCTCCAGGCAAGAATACTAGAGTGGCCTGCCATATTCCTCCTCCAGGGGATCATCCCAACCCAGGGGTCGAACCCATATCTCCTGCATTGCAATTTAAGGTAATTGTCAGCTAGGTCTAATGTTTTTGAAATGGCTTGCAATCTCATGATGCAACACTAACATGTTAAAACAAGGAGCTACTGGGCCAACTCAATGCATGGTATAGAGACAGACCACTCTGAATAAAGCTGTCTGTGTGGTTTACATGCACTAGAACAATAGTATGTGATGGCCATTCCCTGGAGGTGCACACAACAGACACTTCTTATATTCAGCTATCACTGGAAGACAAAGGTGTTGCTACATTAATAAAATCTCAAGACTTCCTTGACCATTCAGTGATTAAGACTCTGAGCTTCCAATGCACGTGCTGCAGTTTCAGTCTCTGGTCAGGGAATTAAAATCCCACATGCCACTGCTGCTGCTGCTAAGTCGCTTCAGTCGTGTCCGACTCTGTGGGACCCCATAGCTGGCAACCCACCAGGCTCCTCCATCCCTGGAATTCTCCAGGCAAGAACACTGGAGTGGGTTGCCATTTCCTTCTCCAGTGCATGAAAGTGAAAAGTGAAAGTGAAGTTGCTCAGTCGTGTCTGACTCTTCACGACTCCATGGACTGCAGCCTACCAGGCTCCTCCATCCATGGGATTTTCCAGACAAGAGTACTGGAGAGGGGGGGCCATTGCCTTCTCCACCACATGCCACAGGGCACAGCCAAAAAAGAAAAAAAAAAGATGAGTGTAGCAGGTGAAGCATTGCCACTCATGAGGATAACTCACTAACCTAAGACAGCAGACTTGAATGTGAGATGTGACTGCTTTGCAAACTGCTTTTTTTTTTTTAGACTACAGTTGATTTGGGCTTCCCTGGTGCCTCAGACAGTAAAGAAGCTGCCTGCATTGCAGGAGACCTGGGTTTGATCCCTGAGTCAGGAAGATTCCCTGGAGAAGGGAATGGCAACCCACTCCAATATTCTTGCCCAGAGAATTTCATGGACAGAACAGTCTGGTGGGCTACAGTCCATGGGGTCGCAAAGAGTCTGTTTTGACTGAATATTGTTTCAGTTGTAGAGCAAAGTAATTCAGTTATAGATATACATATTAAACTGCTTGTGAAATCACTGTGCTTATCATAAAAATAAAAAAGGAGGAGGAGAATGTTGAGAATCATTGGTCTAAGGCATTGATTTCATATCAGTTATTCCTGACAAAGTGCAGAGAAGTCTGTAGGGAGAGTTTAAACTCCATTTGTTTTCAGTCATGGAATGTGCAGCCTCAATCTCAAAGTCATTTGAATAAAGAGTTGTTTTTAGCTGATGGTTTTGAAGTTCTAGAAATGGGCATATCTGAATTTGGATGTTAAGTAGTCACAGCGGTCTAGTCCACCCTATGGCTGAGAGCCTTAACCCAAGAGACCCCAGTGTGTGTCCTTTGCACCAGAGGCAATCCCTGGGAGTGTCTCCATGTGACCTAAACCAAAGTGGTTTTAAAGAGTGTTAGAATGTTCTTTTAAAATATTGAAGTTGGCGCTTCCTTGGTGGTCCAGTGGTTGAGAATCTGCTTGCCAATGCAGGGCATGTAGGTTTGATTCCGGGACTGGGAGGATCCCACGTGGGTCTGGGAGCAGCAACTACTGGAGCCCCCATGCCCTAGAGCTGCAGCAGGAGAAGCCATCACAAGGAGACCCTGCCACAACTAGAGAAAGCCCACAGGCAGCAACGAAGACCCAGAGCAGCCTTAAATAAAGAAACAAATACCTTTTCTTTAAAAAAAATGTTAGAGTTGGACTTTCCCTGGTGGCTTAGCATGTACCTCAGTGGTTAAGACCACACTTCCAATTCAGGGGGGTGTGGGTTTGATCCTGGTTGGGAAATTAAGATCACATGCCACATGGCCCCCCAAAATAAAACAAAATAATCAGATTTTTTTTAATTGGATATGTTAATCACATTTACAAAATACCTTCACAATGAGACTTAGTGTTTGGATAACTGGCTGCCATAGCCTAGCCAAGTTGACATATAAAACTAACCAGCACAATTTCTAATAGTGACTTCTGGTCACCAGAACACAAGGAGACATTGCAAGTTTGGTCTAAATTGTATTCTTTGTTCCTATTCCTTCCAAAATCACGAAGAAACAATCATGTAAATTTAATTTACATTGGTAGTATTTATTCATGGTTAAACACTACTTACAGAGTCAACAATTTCATATACAACAGCTCTACCACCAGGAAGAAAAAAAATATCCCTTAGTGGTTTGTGAATAAGTTTTTGAAAACATTTATTTATAGCCAAGAATTGCCAGAAATAACAACCAAATTAATAATTAAATAGCAAGCTTTTATTGCAAAAGGAACAAAGCTAAAATAAATAGGCACCATCTAAAATTTTTCAATATACAAATTCATAGAGCTTTTATTTAACCAAACAGTTATTACAATAATAACTAACAACCTGACATCTTCCAAGTTCCCTGGCACGCCTGGCCTCTAAATTCGAGAAAGCTGACAGGGGCAGTCTAGCAATTCATCCTGCGTGGGAGGAAGTAAGAGAGAAATCAATGAAAAATTATGGGAAAACATGCGGGCAGGTGGGAAACACTCTAATTTGGTTTGTATTATTGCCTAGAGAAGAATGGATTTTTACAGCCATAAACTCAAATATGCAAAGCTGTATTTTATTTTCCTGTAACTGAATTTCATTTTTGCCCTGAGCTTCTATTACTACACAACAGCAGAAATGGTCATGTAATAATTTCTAGGTAAACTCAGTCAAATCAAACGTCATTCCACATTTTTAGTCAGTCAATCCAGGAATTTTTTTCCCCAGTAAAATCCAGGGACACCCACCCCCACCCCGTTCTACTCTTGTCCAACCCTGCAACCCCATGGACTATAGCCCTCCAGGCTCCTCTGTCTATGGGACTTTCCAGGGAAGAATACCGGAGTGGGTCGCCAAGCCCTCCTCCAGGCAGATCTTCCCAACCCAGGGATCGAACCCGGGTCTCCCGCATTGCAGGCAGACGCTTCATCCTCTGAGCCACCAGGGAAGCGCCTTCCTGACACCAAGGAGATCCAAATCGCTGACATCTTCTGTAGGTGGGTTCTTTACCACTAGCGTCACCTGTCCCTGGAGACCACTTCTAACCATGAGCCTTCTCTCAGCCAATCCTTCTCACCTCTTGAACACTTGGGGACCATTAAAATCCTGCTTATCTCTTGAGCACTTGGAGATCTTGAGCACTTGGGAAGCATTAAAAAATGCTCTCCTGCAAGCCCACAGGTAGACTCGGAGGGCAGGCTCAGGCTCAGGCTCTCTGCCCAGACCTCCCCTTTGGGCTTTGTCACTGCCAAACTATACTTAGGGAGGGGACTTCATTGTAAAGCTTGGATTTATCCTCAGCTGTCACATAGTCACAAAAAAAGCAATGCCAAAGAATACTCAAACTACCACACAATTGCACTCATCTCACATGATAGTAAAGTATTGCTTAAAATTCTCCAAGCCAGGCTTCAGCAGTACATGAACCATGAACTTCCAGATGTTCAAGCTGGTTTTAAAAAAGGCAGAGGAACCAGAGATAAAGTTGCCAACATCCGCTGGATCATCAAAAAAGCAAGAGAGTTCCAGAAAAACATCTATTTCTGCTTTATTGACTATGCCAAAGCCTTTGACTATGTGGGTCACAATAAACTGTGGAAAATTCTGAAAGAGATGGGAATACCAGACCACCTGACCTGCCTCTTGAGAAACCTGTATGCAGGTCAGGAAGCAACAGTTAGAACTGGACATGGAACAACAGACTGGTTCCAAATAGGAAAAGAGTACACCAAGGCTGTATATTGTCACCCTGCTTATTTAACTTATATGCAGAGTACATCATGAGAAATGCTGGACTGGAGGAAGCACAAGCTGGAATCAAGATTGCTGGGAAAAATATCAATAACCTCAGATATGCAGATGACACCACCCTTATGGCAGAAAGTGAAGAAGAACTAAAGAGCCTCTTGATGAAAGTGAAAGAGGAGAGTGAAAAAGTTGGCTTAAAGCTCAACATTCAGAAAACTAAGATCATAGCATTCGGTCCCATCACTTCATGGCAGATAGATGGGGAAACAGTGGATACAGTGGCTGACTTTATTTTTCTGGGCTCCAAAATCATTGCAGATGGTTATTGCAGCTATGAAATTAAAAGACACTTACTCCTTGGAAGGAAAGTTATGACAAACCTAGATAGCATATTGAAAAGCAGAGACATTACTTCATCAACAAAGGCCCATCTAGTCAAGGCTATGGTTTTTCCAATGGTCATGTATGGATGTGAGAGTTGGACTGTGAAGAAAGCTGAGTGCTGAAGAATTGATGCTTTTGGACTGTGGTGTTGGAGAAGACTCTTGAGAGTCGCTTGGACTGCAAGGAGATCCAACCAGTCCATCCTAAAGGAGATCAGTCCTGGGTGTTCATTGGAAGGACTGGTGTTGAAGCTGGAACTCCAATACTTTGGCCACCTGATGCGAAGAGTTGACTCATTTGAAAAGACCTTGATGCTGGGAAAGATTGAGGGCAGGAGGCGAAGGGGACGACAGAAGATGAGGTGGTTGGATGGCATCACCTACTCAATGGACATGGGTTTGGGTGGACTCCGGGAGTTGGTGATGGACAGGGAGGTCTGGTGTGCTGCAGTTCATGGGGTCGCAAAGAGTCGGACACGACTGAGCGACTGAACTGAATTCACATAGTCCTAACCTCCCTGGAATATAATTTCATCACATACGTTGTCAGACACACACACAGCACCAGGGCAGGAGGCAGGGCTCTGGGACCCTCTTCACCAATGGTCAACTCTATACTCAGCTATCATTGAAACACTAGTTTTCCCAGCTCATCGCCTCGGGTGGGGCAGTGGTGCACGAACAGACCCTCGCCTCAGTATGTGTGGACTTTTCTTGCTAATCTATTGTTTCTGTAAAAGAAACTCTTAAGGTTATTTTTTTACCAAGATTTTTATTTTGGCTGTATCACCCTTTGCCAAAATAACAATGTTCCATTGATATAATGAGTTAAAAGTTTTGGCAGACTTCCCTGGTGGCACAGTGGATAAGAATCCACCTGTCAGTGCAGGAGACACATGTTCTATCCCTGGTTCCAGGAAGATTCCACATGCTCCTGAGCAACTAAGCCCTTGAGCCACAACGATTGAGCCCACCTGATGCAGCTACTAAAGCCCAAATGCCTAGAGCCAATGCCTCACAAAGAGAGAAGCCACCGCAATGAGAAGCTCACACACCACAACTAGAGAGTAGCCCCTCCGCTTGTCACTAGAGAAAGCCCATGCGCACCAATTTCATGGTTGCAGTCACCATCTGCAGTGATTCTGCAGCCCAGGAAAATAAAATCTGCCGCTGTTTTCATTTTTTTCTCCATCTATTTGCCATGAAGTGATGGAACCGGATACCATGAACTTAGTTTTTTGAATGTTGAGCTTTAAGCCAACTTTTTCACTCTCCTCTTTCACCTTCATTAAGAGACTTTTTAGTTTCAGCTTGGAGCCATTTACAAACATCTAACCACCTCCTCAAAGGAAGCTCTGCTTAACGTCCACTGAAACATTCTTGCGCAATGCAGTTTAGAGGTAACTACCCAACTCCCCATGCTTCCTCTGTGGCTCAAAGTAGTAAAGAACCCACCCACCAATGCAGGAGATGTGGGTTATTTGATCCCTGGGTTGGGACGACTCCTTAGAGAAGGAAATGGCACATCAATCCAGTATTCTTGCCTGAGACATGCCATGAACAGAGGAGCCTGGTGGGTGACAGAGGGCAAACCTCCACAGGAACCCCTTCACTTGAAATATAAGACCTGCCATTCCTAGACTTCTGTCCAACTGGCTGAAAATTCAGAATTGCCTGCTCCTCCCTTCTAGTTTGATAATTTAATAGAAAGACTTATAAGACTGAGGAAAGTGCTATATTTATGACTGTGTTTTATTTATTTATTTATTTTTTGACTGTGTTTTATTATAAGGGATGAACTCAAGACCAGACAAAAAGAGAAATCTTCAGAGTGAGGTCTAGGAAGTTCACAAATATAAAACGTCCACATCCTCTCCCAGGGGAATTAGGACACTGACCCTCTTGGCACTGCAATATGTTCACCAACTGGGAAACGGACCGAACTTGTTGTCTAGAACTCTTACTGTTGTTCAAATCTCAGTCGTGTCTGATTCTTTGCGACACCATGGACTGCAGCACACCAGGCTTCCCTGCTCTTCACCGTCTCCCGGGGTTTGCTCAAACTCATGTTCATTGAGTCGGTGATGCCGTCCAACCATTTTATCCTCTGTCACCCCCTTTTCTTCCTGCCTTCAATCATTCCCAGCATCGAGGTCTTTTCCAATGAGTTGGCTCTTTGTGTCAGGTGGCCAAAGTATTGGAGCTTCAGCTTCAGCATCAGTCCTCCTGGTGAATATTCAGGGTTGATTTCTTCAGGACTGACTGATTATCAGGGTTTCATTAAGCAGGTGTGACCACTGGAGCCATCGACCATGTGACTGGATTCGGTCTCCAGGCACTCTCCCCTCTGCCAGGGGTCGGGTTGCTCTCACTCAAAGCTGCACCCCTCTCATCGGTTGGACTTTCCAGAACAGCCAGCCCCGACCCTAAAGCGGTTAAAGGGGCCCACGTGACTCGTCTCATTAGCATAAATGTGGGTGTGGTCTGAGGGAGCCTCCCTGAATAAGAGTCCTGTCTCTCCCTGGGGAAATTCCAAGGGCTTAAAAATCTCCACCTCAGGACTTCCCTGGAAGGTCCGGTGATTAAGAATCTGCCTGCCCCTGGGTGGGAGGGGAGTTTGGGAGAGAATGGATACATGTGTATATATATATGGCTGAGTCACTTTGCTGTTCACCCCAAAATATCACAACATTGTTAATCGACTATGCCCCAATATAAAATAAAAAGTTAAAAAAAAAAAAAAAAAAGAATCCAGCTGCCAATGCAGGGGACACAGGTTTAATCCCTGGTCTGGGAAGATTCCACATGCTGCCAGACAGCCGAGCCCATGTGTCACAGCTACTGAAGCCCATGTGCCTAGAACCCATGCTCGGAAACAAGAGAAGATGCAGCAATGAGAAGCCCACAGGGCAACTAGAGAGTAGCCTGTGGGCAGCAAGGAAGACCCAGTGCAGCCAAAAATAAAATAACATAAATAAACAAATAAATAAAAATTGCCACCCCAGGAGCCTCCAGCAAAGACCAGACAAATTCTTTATTATCCAACACCTTCTTACTGCACTTAAGATAGGTAAGTAGATAAATGGAGGCTCCTGAAATATGTCTTATGAAAGCCTAATAGATGGCTTTGTTCTATTCCCTCTAGGTATCATTTTACCAGTGAAATTACTTCTAATTCACGGTCCCAAGACAGGTATTAACCAGCAATAAGTTATCAAATTACCTCTCATTAAAATTTTAAGAAAAATGTCAAGCAGGCTTTCATTATGTCATTATGTGATCTTTATTTCTCCTTTGAACTATTCAGAAAACTTTTAATAATTTGAAGATAAAAATCTTCCTTTGATAACCATATTTCTTCCCTTCTGCTACTGCTGCTGCTGCTAAGTCACTTCAGTCGTGTCCAACTCTGTGCGACCCCATAGATGGCAGCCCACCAGGCTCCTGTGTCAATGGGATTCTTCTCCAGGCAAGAACACTGGAGTGGGTTGCCGTTTCCTTCTTCAGTTCGTGAAAGTGAAGTCACTCAATTGTGTCCGACTCTTAGTGATCCCATGAACTGCAGCCCACCAGCCTCCTCCAACCATGGGATTTTCTAGGCAAGAGTACTGGAGTGGGGTGCCATTGCCTTCTCCTTCTTCCCTTCTACTCAGAGCCAAAAGAATTAGATTTTCTGATGTGACCCATATTTTAGACAGAAACAAGGGTATGAGAGACTTTCCTGGTGGTCCAGTGGTTAAGACTCTGAGCTTCTGCTGCAAGGGAACACGGGTTCGATCCCTGGTCAGGTAACTAAGGTCCTGCAGGCCTCGCAGAGCAGCCAAAAAAGTAAAATGATAATAATAATACTTGGAAAAGTTTTCAATGGTCAAAAATACTTACTGCCATTGTTTACTGTTACTATGGCAGGGAATCAGTGAAGAAACAGATATCCCATGTTTCATTGAGGGGAATATAAATTGATAGAAACTCATGAAAAATGAGAATTTGGCAGCATGTATCAAAAGCCCTTAGTCTAGCAATTCTATCAGATTTTAATCCAGAAATCTATCAGAAGGAAGGGCTTCCCAGGGGGCACTAGTGGTAAAGAACCCACCTGCCAATGCAGGAGACGTAAGAGAAGCTGGTTCCATCCCTGGGTTGGGAAGATCCTCTGGAGAAGGATATGGCAACCCACTCCAATATTCTTGCCTGGAGAATCCCATGGACAGAGGAGCCTGGCGGGCTACAGTCCGTGGGGTCACAAAGAGTCAGACAGAACTGAAGCAACTAAGTACACACACATCAGAAAAAAAGAAAACAGCACAGGGTTTAACATGCAAGAATGTTCATTTCAGGGACTTCCCTGGTGGTCCAATAGCTCAGGCTCCGAGCTCCAAATGCAGGGACCCTGGGTTCAATCCTTGCTGAGGGAACTAGACCCTACATGCTGCAATTAAGAGTTTGAATGCCTCAACTAAAAGAAAGAACATGCTGCAATGAAGATTGAAGATCCCGAGTGCCACAACTAAGACCTGGGGGAGACAAATAAATAAATTTTTCAAAAGAGAATGCTCTTTGCAGCAATGTTCATGAGAATGAAGAAATTCCAAATGGTCCCCAACAAAAAGAAATTAAATAAATTATAGCTCATCCTTACAATGAACGGGATGCCTTGCAGTCATTGAAATTATTTTGAAGAGCTTTATTAACTGGAACTTAAAACGTTCATGATACATTGCTAAGAGGGAACAGGACCACAGAAATGTTTAAAGGGCATGATTTTGTTTTCACAAAATAATAACTATATGCACATATTTGCAAGGAAATGTATCTAGAAAGACATCGCCAAAAGAAAAAAAGTGTGTTGCACAGACTTTATAATGACAACAGTGAAAGTAAAAATGACAACACTCATTCAAGATTTCACATTTTGTCCCAACAAAGTCATTTCACTCTCCATGTTCACTTTGATTTGTCTCAGAAGCAAATTAAACTTGACAGAGTTGACATAGCCAACGACAAAAACTTCCTTAGGAGGCGATTGTGTCAGGAAGAGGGAAAAACCACTAAGAAAATGAGTAAAAAGGTGGAAAGATGGATGGGTGGATGGATGGATGGACGGATGGACATTCACCATATGTAAGCAAGCTGACTTACCATTGTAGGATTATGGTTCATAGTAAGGAGAAGTCAGTGTCAATGTCACAGTTTCCATGGAGTTTTACCAAGATTCAGACATGTGGGTCAGAAGAGAAAGCAAGTTGTCATTCTCTCAAGCACGGTTTCACAATTGTCTACATTTTTTTTTTTTTCCCAAGGAAAATACGTTGACAGACCAGTTATGACAAGAAAATCACCAGAGGAAGCAAGAGCAGGAGGCCCCAGAGAAATGAATCAAAGGGCAGCACGTTGTCCCTTTGTCCTCCCACCAAGCCATCCAGCCTCACCCCCAGCTGCCCTCCTGGAAGCCAGCACCGGGCCGGCCAAGCCTCTGCGAGGACCATCCCCATGAGAAGAGACTGCGGTGTTCACATCGGATACAGCACAAATGACCCACCCTGTCCCTCACAGCTCGTCAGGGTAATCTCACATCTTTTCATGCAATTGTCTAAATGGTATCTGTCTCTGCAGGCAAGCCATAAATGGCCTCAGAGTCCACCTCTGTCTGTACACTTTCGAGTCCCCAGCACAGCACCTGGCACAGATCAGCTCTCGGTATTTTTTAATGAATGAGTGAAAAGCCAGCTAACATGGATTTGGACTACTATCCCTTACTTTTCTCATCTTGACCTCTTTGTCTGAAAATAAGGATTTTCCAGGAGTTCCCTGTGGTCCAGTGGTTAGGATTCGATGCTTTCCCTGCCATCGCTGTGAAAGCTGTTCAGACTCTGGTCAGGGATCTGAGATCCTGTAAGCCATGTGTGTGCATGCCTGCTAAGTTGCTTCAGCCCTGTCTGACTCTTTGTGACCCTCTTGACTATAGCCCACCAGGCTCCTCTGTCTGTGGGATTTTCCAGGCAAGAATACTGGAGTGGGTTGCCATGGTCTCCTCCAGGGGGTCTTCCCAACCCAGGGATGGAACTCAAGTCTCATATGCCTCCTGCATAGGCAGACTGGTTCTTTACCACCGGTGCCACCTGGGAAGCCCCCTGTAAGCCACAAACACTAGCTAAAAAAAAAAAAAAGGATTTTCTGATGACATAAGATTATTATAAGGACAATAATTAAGTCATGGTTCCACAGCTATCACAGTAGATTCTTTATACAAACAAATTCTCTTCTGGTTTCTCCGCTCTGAGTTCTAGTTGGAGCTCCACAGCCAATCAGATATATAACTGAACTCCTCAAGATTTAATTTTTCATCTGTAAAATACAGAATTAAATAGATGATCTTTAAAGCCATGACCCATCCCTAACATTTTTCTGATTCAAGAGGATCACCCTGAAAATTGCTCCTGGGAGAAGACGGTCACAATTCATTCTGGTTGCAAGAACTGGGTGTGACACTTAGAAGGAGGCCAAGGCTTTCCAGGTGGCGCTAGTGATAGAAAATCTGCCTGTCAAGGCAGGAGAAGCAGGTTCAACCCCTGGGTCAGGAAGATCCCCTGGAGAAGAAATTGGAAACCCACTCCAGTATGCTTGCCTGGAAAATTCCATGGGCAGAGGAGCCTGGCGGGCTACAGTCCATTGGGTCCACAAAGAGTCGGACATGACTGAGTGACTAAGCACACACAAGTTTTGGAAGTAATACCAAAACTATCAGCATTAAGAAAGAATGAGAGGAAACTTCAAACAGTCTATTTGGGGGAGGTGAAAAGAGGAGCTAGTTGTCAGAATATATGTATCTCAAAGGGTCATCCTCGGAATCACATTACTCATCAACAAGGAGTGGCATATTATAGATGTAATATTTTGATTGCATCAAAACCGTCCTTGTAAAAAATACTTTTTTCCTCCTCCATTCAGTTACGAGTATAGCCTGTATCATCCAGTGCACCGTTGCCTTTGTTCATTGAACCGTTTTCCTTCTCAAGAGATGGTTTTTCACCCCAACAAAAAATAGCTATGAATCACTGTGCTTAGTCATTTAGTCATGTCAGACTCTTTTGTGACCCCATGAACTGTAGCCCACCAGGCTCCTCTGTCCATGGGGTTCTCCAGGCAAGAATATTGGAATGAGTTGCCATTTCCTTCTCCTATGAATCACTGGTTCTCTGAATATTTTCTTCCTTGTTTTGTCAGAGTATAAATGAGAGATTTCAGTGAATTTCTTGCATAAGCAGAAGTTGCCATTAACCTGATATGATTTAGATTGCAAATACAAACTTGCCTTCTAATTTCAAGTTTAGGGTAACTATGCAGTTCTAATTAGGAGTTCGTAATTCTCCTAAAGGAGGAATATGAATAACAAGAGGAAAAAAGAAGTTTGACAAAGAATAGAAAGCCGACTGATATTTAACGTTTTTGTTTCCCCAGATTCAACTATGTGACTTGAAAACTAAGTGAAAAATATTTCCTTAGTATTTAGTATTAGTATTTAGAATTAGCTTTTCTACGGCATCTGTGATCAAAGTGGTCAAAGCATTTTATACGTTTCCAGGTTTCCATAAAGAAGAGAACCATTTAACACAGACACACGATGCTGTTTCCTCTGTTAAAGGATTTTTTTTCTACAAACATCCCTGAACAATCTAATCTAACATTCAGTTTTTTATATATAGTAATTTTCAATCTTAAAGTTTTATGCTCTCAGAAAATCTTGTATTTCTTCACTTAGCTCACTTACCGCACATTCTTTGAATTGTTTGCCCAGTTTGCTATCTGACCAGAAAAATGTAATTCCCTTGAAAACAATATCCCAGTATTCATTGGAAGGACTGATACTGAAGCTGAAGCTCCAATACTTTGGCCACCTAGTGTGAAGAGCCGACTTAATGGAAAAGACCCTGATGCTGGGAAAGATTGAAGGCAGGAGGAGAAGGGGGCAACAGAGGATGAGACAGTTGAATGGCTTCACCAACTGAATGGACATGTTTGAGCAGACTTCAGGAGATAGTGAAGGATAGAGAACCCTGGCGTCCTGAAGTCCCTGGAGTCACAAAGAGTCTGACATGACTTAGCAACTGACCAGCAACAATTTGAAGGCAGAGCCCATTACTGGTTCCCTCAATAAGTAAACGAATTATTTCAAAGAAAACTAATAAGTTCATTTAAAGGGAATGCTGCTGCTGCTAAGTCGCGGCAGTCGTGTCCGACTCTGTGTGACCCCATAAACAGCAGCCTATCAGGCTCCCCCGTCCCTGGGATTTTCCAGGCAAGAAAACTGGAGTGGGTTGCTATTTCCTTCTCCAATGCATGAAAGTGAAAGTGAAATCGCTCAGTCGTGTCCAACTCTTAGTGACCCCATGGACTGCAGCCCACCAGGCTCCTCCATCCATGGGATTTCCTGGCAAGAGTACTGGAGTAGGGGTGCCATTGCCTTCTCCATTAAAGGCAATAGATATGTAAAATTTATATCATGTCCCTAGACAAAACATGTATATAATGTATGTAATTCTTTAATGTCAGATATATGATTCAAAAATAATAATGTGATTTAGGTTTTTTCAGCTTTATTGAGATACTATTAACATATAATATATGTGAGCTTAAGGTATACAAATGTGATGATTCTGATACATGTACATATTGTGAAATGATCACAATAAGATTAGTTAACAGCTCCACACTCTCACATGTATGTATGGTGATAAGATCTACTCTCTTAACAACTTTCAAGAATATGATACAACATTGTAATTATAGTCACTGGGCTTCCCAGGTGGCATTAGGGGTAAAGAATCCGCCTGCCAATCCAGGAGACGCAAGAAACCCAAGCTTGATCCCTGGGTCAGGAGGATCCCCTGGAGGAAGACACGGCAACCCACTCCAGTATCCTTGCCTGGAGAATCCCATGGACAGGAGCCTGGTGGGCTACAGTCCGTGGGGTGGCGAAGAGTCGGATAAGACTGAGTGACTGAGCTCGCACGTAGTTATAGTCACGTGCTGCACATCCCAGAACTCATTCATCTCACAGCTGGAATTATGTATGCTTCGACCAGCATCTCCCTGTTTCCCCACACACCCAGCCCCGGCAACAATCATTCCAACTCTCCTTCGAGCTCAGCTTTTTTAGATTCCACACGTGGGTGAAAACACACAGTCTTTGTCTTTCTTTGTCTGACTTCTTAAAGTAATTTTAAATGTAGCAAATAGAAGGCCAGTTTTCAAAACATTTAGAGCAAAGATAAAGCACTCAGATAATACCATTATGGACAATTCCATTACCTCCTCAACTAAAACTTCAAAGTGTTCCTCTATCTTGGAATTCTAGGAAGGATCATCACTTCTGATACTGAACAAGAGTAGTATTCACATAGATACCATATTACAAACATTCACATGCCTTTACAGTCAACTGGGATCAAATTAAATGGCTTTTGAGAGCTCTTACACTTTGAAACTGCTGAGAATCAGCTCATCGCAGACTGTTGGAACCTGAAGGGACCTTTTGGGTCCCCAGTTCTGATGTCTCCTGTTGCAGCTGAGAACACGTGGCCGAGTACCTGCTTCACCACCCCATCGCTCCTCCTTCAGACCCCATGGTGCCACCCTCACACCAGCTGGTGACTTCTCCAGTCTCGGGCAATTGTTATTCATCCAACGGAAAACATGAATTAATGTAAAATGTAGGGGGCAGGGAGACATAAATTAGGAGTGTAGAATTAAAACACACACACTGCTATATAGCCTGGAGAAGGAAAAGGCTACCCACTCCAGTATTCTGGCCTAGAGAATTTCATGGACTGTATAGTCCATGGGGCTGCAAAGAGTCGGACACAGCTGAGCGACTTTCACTTCACTTCACTGCTATATGAAAACAGGCAAATAAGAAGGACCACCTGTATATCATGGGGAACTATGCTCAGTATCTTGTAGTAATCTGTAAGAAAAAGAATCTGAAAAAGAATATGTGTGTGTGTGTGTGTGTGTGTGTGTGTGTGTATCAGGGTCTTTTGCTTGGTATATATACATATAAATGCTGGGAAAGATTGAAGGCAAAAGGAGAAAGGGGCAGCAAGGGATGAGATGGTTAGATAGCATCACTGACTCTAAGGACATGAATTTGAGCAAACTCCCAGAGACAGTGAAGGGCAGGGGAGTCTGGCGTGCTGCAGTCCATAGGACCCCAAAAAGTCAGATACAACGTAGCCACTGAACAGCAATAAAATATATAACTATGTAATAAATATATCTGAATATATATATAAATATATATCTGAATCCCTTCGCTCTACACTTGTAACTAACACAATGTTACACATTAATTACTTACTTAATGAATCACTCTGAAAAATAAATTAAAAATGTAAACTTTTATTTATAATGTTGACACACTCTGAATTTTGCCTTTATATTCCCTTTCCAATTAAAAAACCACCCCAGCCTATAGACTTATATAATAAATCACAGCCTCAACAAAAGCTTAACGGAAAATATGTTCTATAAGGACCACCTCTGCTTTGGTTAACGCGATCGCTTTGGTTCACACACATCAGGGGATCAGGGTTCTGTCCACAAAGCCTCGCGGCCCTGAAATCCCGCAGCTTCAGCTGGCTAGCACTCACGGTGCAGCACCGCCACCTGGTGGTCATTTTGAGGAACTTACTCGCTGCCAAAACCACCGCCCTTTCTAGCTTGGCCATCTTTTTTTAGGAGCATAGGGCCAATGACGGGGTTCCGAAACGACTTCTACATCATTACAGGAAATCCTCTGACTCACAGATCACAATCCATCAAGGAAATAGGAACCATCTATCATAAAGTCAACGGAGACCAGGAGCAATTCAGAGCAGGATCTTCAGTCTTCATATCTTTCAGTTTAAATAAAGATCTCAGCTATTTAAATTGCACTTTTTCCCCCCAACTGCTGCCTGAGTAAAAGCAGCCAAAACTGGACTTGACAGCCGCGATTTCAAGTGCACTATTTCACAGAAACCCTCAATGAGACAGAAAGAAGAATGCAAAAGTGAAACAGAAAAATACAACATGTGTTTACTAAAGTTAGTGTCTTGAGCCAAGGGAGCTATTATCTAACTATTATCTCTGAATATAGTTAGGAAAGAGAGAAAATATTTTTTCCAGGTCTCCTTGGATGTTAATGGAATCCTAACTTTGAACTTGAATGCCCTTGTTCTTCTGCTGAGTGTTTACTTGGGCTCAGGTTCTTCGGGTGTAAGGCAAAATAACATGTTTTAAAAGCAAATACCCTTCCCCTTAAGGATCAATTGATTCTTTTTTTTTTTTTTTTAGGATTTTAGGATTATTGAGGGATCAAGCCTGCAGGAGCCTTCACTGGATGGCAGGTCCCATGTCCACAGTCAACCATCTTTGCTTTGGACACCTTATCTTCTGGGTAGTGAAAATGAGAGTCACTCGGTCGTGTCCAACTCTTTGCAATCCCATGGACTATACAGTCCACTGAATTCTCCAGGCCAGAATACTGGAGTGGATAGCCTTTCCCTTCTCCAGGGGATCTTCCCAACCCAGGGATCAAACCCAGGTCTCCCATATTGCAGTCGAATTCTTTACCAGCTGAGCCACCATCTGGGTAATACACGCATTCTACTTCATAGAAAAAGTTTGCTCTTCTCTAAGGCAGTGGTCCTTAATCTTTTTGGCATCAGGGACCGGTTTTGTGGAAGACAATTTTTTCACAGATGGAACAGGAGGATGGTTTGGGGATGATTGAAGCACATTATGTTTACTGTGTACCATATATCTATTATTATTACATCAGCTTCACCTCAGATCATTAGGTATTAGATCCTGGAGGTTTGGACCCCTACTAAGGGCTGATTTCCCTGAAGAAAGACTGTAAGAGTGAATTTGGTCAATTCAGACAGAAAAATAATAGAACTGCTTGCATTAGTAACTTAGTGAAGTGAAGTGAAAGTGTCAGTCGTGTCCGACTCTGCAACTCCGTGGGCGATAACCCACCAGGCTCCTCTGTCCGTGGAATTCTCCAGGCAAGAATACTGGAGTGGGTTGCCATGCCCTTCTCCATGGGATCTTCCCCAACCCAGGACTCAAACCCGAGTCACCCGCATTGCAGGCAGATTCTTTACCGTCTGAGCCACCACGGAAGCCCTAGAATCTTAAGGGGGACTCATTAATAAGAAGGAAACCCAATTAGTCCTGTCTGGGTTTAAATGAAAACGCTGCTGGAATCAGAGGGTCTCTTGCTTTCCCAGCGTGTATGACTCCTCAGATAACTGTCGGCAGTTATTCGATGACGTCCAGATGCCTCATGCTGAAAGCACTTTGGGTTTTCAGAAACTAGGTTATGTGTCAGGGAACGTTTGACTTTGGGATTCCTGTATGTTGTTATCTGTTTCTCATGAACCCTCTGTTCCTTATCGGTTCCTGGTAGACAGCAGCCAGTGGAGCGGCACGCTGTTCCCAGGACTGAGGTCATGGGACGGAACGCATGCATGGATTCCTTCAGTAACCTTTTCAGTCAGTTCAGTTCAGTCGCTCAGTCATGTCTGACTTTTTGCGACCCCATGAATTGCAGCACGCCAGGCCTCCCTGTCCATCACCAACTCCTGGAGTTTACTCAAACTCATGTCCATCGAGTCGGGGATGCCATCCAGCCATCTCATCCTCTGTCGTCCCCTTCTCCTCCTGCCCCCAATCCCTCCCAGTATCAGGGTCTTTTCCAATGAGTCAACTCTTCACATGAGGTGGCCAAAGTATTGGAGTTTCAACTTCAGCATCAGTCCTTCCAATGAACACCCAGGACTGATCTCCTCTGCTGCTAAGTCACTTCAGTCGTGTCCGACTCTGCGCGATCCCATAGACAGCAGCCCACCAGGCTCCCTAGTCCCTGGGATTCTCCAGGCAAGAACACTGGAGTGGGTTGCCATTTCCTTCTCCAAGGAGGCATTGCTAATTATCAATTGACTAATCTATTTAATACTTTGAAAGGAGATCCTGCTTTAAATAGCCCTCTTTCACTTTCTCAAGAGACACAAGAGAAACTCTATTTGGTGCAAAATAAATTGCAAAAACAGTTTTCTACTCACATTAGACTTGATTTACCTCTAAAATTATTTATACTCCCCTCTGTTCGTTCTCCCATGGGACTTCTTGCTCAACAAAAACACCCAATAAAATAGATCTATACCCATTTTATAAAAAATATAGTCACTTACATCCTACCTTGATTTAATTGCTCTAATCATTATCAATGAAAAAAAAATAGAACTAAAACTCTAATTGGCTGTGATCCTCATAAAATTGTAATACCTATTAATAAATCTCAATTTGAAAACACATTACAAACTTCTACCGATTTCCAAATAGCTTTTCTAAAATATTGTGAAAAAATTTCATCTCATTATCCTTCTAACAAACTATGAAATTTCTTCAAAATTACTAAATTTATTATTTCCCACATCATCAGCTCACAGCCTATACCTCAAACTGATGTTTTCTATATAGATGAGACTAAAAACGCCAAAGCCTCATTCTGGTCTCTCAAAAAATATAAAGTCTTTTATACTAAATTTCATTCTACTCAACAAAACAAATTATATGCTCTCATTCAAGTTATTTGCCTACATCCTTACCCCATTAATATAGTTTCTGACTCCTTATATTCAGTTTTTGTATTAAAAAATATAAAAACCTCCACTATAAACTCTAATCAATCTATTATTCAGAGCCGTATTCAAACACATTCCTGCCTTCCTGGCCCCATGACTTATGATAACGAACAGGCTGATAAACTTGTTTCTTTTGCTACCCCAGAAAAACAACCTGCTCTACTGCCCAATGCTGGCTCCCTACACCAGCTATAGAAAATCCCATACCCTCAGGCTAAAGAAATTACTAATAATTACTCTACTTGTAGACCCCTACATCTTCGACCGATTACACAAGGTATTAATCCTCAAAGATTACAACCCAATAAATTATGACAAATGGATGTAACTCATTGCCCTGAACTTTCTCCATCTTCCTTCTTACATGTCTGTATCAACAGCAATTCTTCTTTTATACGGGCCACACCTCTTCACAATAAAGCTACTCAACTCGTTATAACTCACCTATTAGCTTATTTTGCTATAATTGGAACTCCTAATTCTATAAAAACAAATGATGGCCCTACTAATATTTCTAGACACTTTAAACAATTTTTACAATCATTTTCTATTAAACATATTACAGGTATTCCCTATAATCCACATATATGAGACACAGTCAAACAGACACATCACACACTAAAACTACAAATAAAAAGATTTTAAAAGGGGGAATACACAGGAACACTACTATCTCCCTTATCTAAAGCAGACTTTACTAGACTCCAACATAAGATATTCTCTAAACCTATAACTATTATTAACACAGCTTTATTTTAAATTTTTTGAACTTACCACAAGGAGATATCTTAACAAGAGCAGAAAAACATTTCAAGGGATCACAGGATGCCTCTCTTCCTCTGCCCATTTGGTATCAAGACGGGCTGACCAAACAATGAAAGTCTGGGAAATTAATCTTACAGGGAAAGGGGTATACTTGTATTTCCCCAGATGGATCCAATGAACTCACTTGGCTTCCTCTTTGGAAGATCGGACCCAAGGGGGCCCCCAGCATTCCAAATAGAGACGAAACAACAAAAACCCCAGGAGGAAAAAATTCCAATACAGGCCATGGCAGCTCTAAAGATCTCCAGGAAGCACTGCCCTCGACGACATCAACCTTATGATCTCCCTTCCTGAGGACAAATAAAAACCCTGACTAATCAGGCTGAAAATCTTGTTTCTCTGCAGGGGCCGCCTCAGAGTCCTGAAAATAATTTTGTTGCTATGTTTGCTTTTGCTTCTCCACCCCCACCTGACCTCAAGCTGAACTAAATAATCATACGTACTAGGCTTACGTACCCAACCCCCCTTTACTATGATTGTAGGATGGACAGAAAAAGGACCAACTGTATCCACCAATGACTCAATACACATGCCTCCTCCTTGGAGGAGCCTGGAGGGGCCCTTACATCCTGAGGAAGAAAAGAGATTAATTAATATTTCTCTAGGTTATGAAGTCCTTCCTTTGTGCATGGGCCCAGCAGAATTACGTATAAACGTTAGCCGACAAACTTGGGCTTTCATCCTGCCTCCAAAAAAAGGCTTTTGGACATTGCTTGAATTATTTACTGCCCTTTCTTTTTATGAAAACCATGTCAACAGGACTGAAACTCTAGGGAAAGGACAAAAAAAAAATTAAGCAAAGGGTTTACTTATAAGAACTTTAAATATACTCCTGTTCGTTGAGACAGATGTCAAGCCAAATCAGAAAAATTAATGTTTGTGGCTAATTACACCATTGTCGATTGGGGACCCCATGGTATGTGGCTATCTAACTGCTCAGATGACATTAACAGCACTGTCTGCGACTATGCTTCTCAAGCAGCCTGGAAGGTTACCGGAACTATGAAACATTACCATGACAAAGGACTTCTTGACTGGCTTGCCGGTAAGATGACACCTCCTCGCCCTCAAATTATTCTTGATAAACGGATTTGGCCTGAACAACGGGATATCTGAAAACTTGCTGCAAGCACCGAAGAACTTAGAACTTGGACTGGATATTTCACAGAAACTTGTCGTGGTCATAGTAACTATTCCTTTCATTATAAACAATCATATCTTATACAAGCTCATGTTCCCCCTTCCTTTTGTTATAGCTATAGAAAACTTACAATTTAATAAGACTTGATGTTCTGTAACTTATGTAAATTGCAAATTATATACTTGTCTTAACTCTTCCATTTCCATAAGAAATGAGTCCCTTTGATTCTTCGATCCCAACATAATCTACGATTACCAATAAATCTCCAACAGCCCTGCGAGGAAGGTCCCATGGCTGTACTTGTTTCCCGGTTACTTACTAAATTACTCGACAATCTAAACGATTCATTGGGTGGCTAATTCTTGACACTTTGGGATTAATAGCTGTTTACACCGCTGCTGCCGTCGCCAGCATTGCTTTACAAACCTCAATTCAAACACATAATTTTATTCAAAATTGGACTAAAGATGTTCATACTATGTGGGTCACTCAGGCTCAGATAAATGAGAAAGTTCAAGATGAAATACAGGAATTAAGAACGGCCATCCAATGGGTCAGAGATCAATTAATAGACTTGCAAAAACAAATGATACTAAAATGTGATGGGAATTCTACTCAATTTTGTGTTGCACCTGTTCAATTCAACCATAGCGCCTACAACTGGGAACAAATCAAATTTCATTTACAAAATATACATGCTAATGCCTCTCTGAATGTACAATTATTGCAAAAAAAAATTTTTTTTAAACCTTTTCTAAAAGTCTGCCCTCTTCCAATAATTTGGAAACTTTAGCTGAACAACTAGCTGATCATTTATCTGGGCTAGACCCTCGAGGATGGTTTCAGAACATTACTCATAGCATCAGGTCTGGAACTATAACTTTGGTAACTGTCCTGATAATTATATTTGTTGTATACTATTGCCTTTCTACAAAAATTGTTAAGACTAAACAAACTCAAGTGGTCAGGGCCTTTTTTACAAATATAATTAAAAAGGGGGAATTGTCAGGGAACATTTAACTTTAGGATTCCTGTATGTTGTTTTCTGTTTCTCATGAACCCTCTGTTCCTTATCAATTCCTCCTAGATAGCAACGAGGGGAGCGGCACGCTGTTCCCAGGACTGAGGTCATGGGACGGAACGCATGCATGGACTTCCTTTAATAACCTTTTACCCTAAGGTAAAACTGTTTAGTCACGACCATCTTACTCAAGTTATGGATTGTCTTCTGGCCTTGTGACAATTGTTATTTCTTGTTATTCTCTTGGTAACGGTCGTTATACATCTGGTTTTTTGTTCTTTGCCTAAGTTTACTTTTTACCTAAAGCTTCCTTGTATAACAATATATAAGCTCACGCAAACATGAATAAAGCACCCTCGTTCCACTAGAGACTTGGGTCCCCCGTGCCTTCTTTCCCTCTCTGGCTAGTTCTTTGGAGCGTGGAGGCCTGCCGAGCTCACTTTCCTGACCAGGCTTTCAAGACCGCCTCGAGAGGACGCCCTGCGCCTTCGCGAGTGGTACAAGCCCTACTCTAGGGCTTTATTGGTTTTCCACGTAACCCAGGGAATATTAGCCTCTCTCTTTTTTGCTTTCTTTTCATCGACTCCGATCCACCAGGTCCCGGTCTGTAAAAAAGACCACAACAGTTGTGAAACCGGATGTGAATTCCACCAGAGGAGACGGTCTGAGAAGCTCCTGTGCATAGCCTGGGCTAATTCTTTATTCTGCATTTCATGAAGGAACAGCGTCCCCCATGGGCCTGGGGAGCCCCAGAGTGAGATTTCCCAAGCTGCTCGCCCTTATTCCACTTGGAAGCACAACATGTTGTCTGAACTATAAATGTCACTTAATAGACAGCCAAGAAAAGGTGAAAAAAATCTCCAGTTTGGGGGGTGTTAGTGCAGAGGTTTCTCCTGTAAGTGTGAACAGCCAATTCTAGGAAACTTTTCCACAGTTAGGCAGGTGCTAAAAAGGCACAGAGACCAAAAATGTCTACCAAAACAGGCAAGCCGAGAAAAGAAAGGTTTTGTTTTTCTCAATCTCCCTCTCCCACTTTTCTTATTCACGAAAATCAGAGGTAGCTCTGACCTATTGAAAATTAAGTAGCGTCAATGCCGCCTCTAGTCAGGAAGACCCTGCTTCTTTCATGGCCTCAAACTGGGACATTCCCTTCAGGAGAAAAAGGGAGGGACTTGTAGGGTCTCCAAGGAATACTTTGGCCTCCTGATGCAAAAAGCCGACTCACTGGAGAAGACCCTGAAGCTGAGAGAGATTAGGGCAGGAGGAGAAGGGGGTGACAGAGGATGAGACGGTTGGATGGCATCACTGACTTGATGGACATGAGCCTGAGCAAACTCCAAGAGATAGTGGAGGACAGAGGGGCCTGGCGTGCTACAGTCAATGGGGTCGAGAAGAGTCAGACATGACTTAGCGACTAAACAAAAACAGCAAGGACTTTTAAAGGCAATATACTTTCTGAACATTTTTCCCAACCAAGTTTGAACTGCCATAGAAGTAGGGGAAATCCCTTTGATTGGATAAACCACCAATTTCAGAATAAAATTAAAAAAGAGTCTCCCTGTTATTATTTCTCAAGTGCACCCGAACATGCTTATCTTGGGGGCTCATCATTCCTTTCTCTCATTATTGTTTTTTTTCCCCCCCCACGATGACAATTTGTAAGAATACACATTTTGCTTTCGGGTGGAACTCTATTTTCATTTTGAATTTTTTTAATTAAAAAACCTTTTTTTAAAATTCCTTCCAATATTCTGATTTGCACTTGGGGACCAGTCAAGCCCCATTTTGAATTTTTTAAAATGCTCCGTGAACCTTTTAATTTTCCCTTTGTTTTCCCTGGGGCTATAATGAAATGCCAGGCTCCCTTTGTTGGGCAGCTTTCCAAGAAGAGGCTCTGATGAAAGATAAGACGAGGGGGCTGAGAAGGGAGGCCACCAGGCACATGGGCACGTGGCCTCGCGCATGTCCCACTTCTTATTCAAATGCTGTGGCCGGGGTGCTTTTGCTGTCAGGACTCACCATCTGGGTGCTTATTATCGTTGGGAAGGAAAAGCAAATCCAGGGTCAAGCAGCTGAATCTATAGAAGGATGGTCTGGGGTCTGTTTTATATAACCAAACAATGATCTGGTTGCCAAGGATACCTTTTCACAACAAATATGTAAGGCAGAGAGACCTTGACAAAAGGTTAGAGAAGCTGAATAGGATTTTACATCAGGCTGTCTGTTTCTTAATATTTTTCTTACACCTGAGTGTGTCTTCTTTTTAAATGGCGTAATGTGTGACAAGCCCGATGGTACAAAAATAAGTCTAAGAACTTAAGAAATCAGTCTTAATAAAAATCAGATTCTTCAGCCTAACCTACCAAACTGTAATGATTACAGCTAAGGCTAGAATGTTTTGAATTTGTACACTGTTAAAAGTGAAGTTGAGGGGCTTCCCTGGTGAGCCAGTGGCTGACTCCACACTCCCAATGCGGGGAGCCCAGGCTTGATCCCTGGCCAGGGAACTAGATCCTACATGCTGCAACTAAGAGATCTAACATGCCACAATTAAGACCCGGCACAGCCAAATAAATAAATATTTTCTTTAAAAAAAAAGAATGATAACTTTATTTCTTAAAAAAAAAAAGTGAAGTAGAAACTAGAACTGAAGCAACCAGAGTAACCGCCTGAAAAGCTAGAACTCACTAAATATCTGCTAATGTTAGCTTCATTTTCTGCTACTTACTATGGTCCAGGAATAATGCCACACAAAATGTAAAGAAAATGAAGAGAGAGAAAATAATCATGAGGTGAATTCTCTTTATAAATATGTTAGATGGACTTTGTTTCCTGTACTATGCACAAAGAAATTAATCATTGAAAAGCCTAAAATGTCAAAAGGAAAGTGTAATGAGCTACAGCAGGTTCAGAGGATTCTACTGCTCTGAGAACACCTACATGAAAAACAGTGGGCATAAGAAAAATAAATGAAAAAATGAGTAACTCCTGAGTTTTGTGTATTAAATAAAGATTTCTCAGGAAACACACTGAACAGCATGTCATTGGTACAAAACAGAAAAAGTGGTTTTTCAGGAGTTTCAGATGAGGATGTTTTGGAGATCTTGTCATTTGAACCTCTTTTTTTTCAGTTGTGTTGAGATATATTTGGCATCGAGCACTATATCAAGGACTTCCCTGATGGCTCAGATGGTAAAGAATCTGCCTGCAATATGGGAAACCTGGGTTTGATTCCCAGTTCGGGAAGATCCCCTGGAGAAGGGAATGGCAACTGACTACAGTATTCTTGCCTGGAGAGTCCCATGGACGGAGGAGCCTGGCAGGCTCCGTGGGGTCACAAAGAGCTGGACACAACTTAGCGACTAACACTTTCACTTTCACTTCACTGTTTTAAGGCACACAACATAATGATCTGACTTACATACATCATGAAATGATTACTACAATAAGTTTAGTTAACATTCATCATTTCACATAGGGTCAAAATTGTTGTTGGTTTTTTTTTCCTTGTGATGAGAACTCTTAGGATCTATTAACAACCTTCGAATATACCATAACCGCGTCATCATGTTGTACTTTACAGCCCCGGTCCTTATTTATCTTACAGCTGGAAGTTTGTATTTTTTGATCACTCTCATCCAATTCCCCCTCTGCCCGCCCCCCACCCCCATCTCTGGGAACCACACATCTGCTGATCCCCTCTTGTATAAATGGAAGCTGAGCTTCAGAAGATGAAGAGTCTTCTGTAAGGGGCCGGGTGGTTAAGCATGGCAGCCCAGAATCCATTCTCTTTCTAATCAGTATCAATGCCCCATACAGCTCTCTCATTCCAGTAATCCACACACAGGTTTCTTTTGAGCCTAGAGGTACATTTCACGAGAACTGAGCCAACATTTGAAAATTGGTAGAGACACAGAAAAATATATGGACATCAAGGGGGTTGGTGGGAGGAACTGGGAGATTGGGATTGGCATATAGAGACTACTGACACTGTGTGTAAAATAGATAACTAGTGAAAACCTACTGTTTAGCGCAGGGGAACCCTACTCAGTACACTGAGGTGTGAATGGGAAGGAAGTTCA
This sequence comes from Muntiacus reevesi, assembly GCF_963930625.1. Taxonomy (NCBI): domain Eukaryota; kingdom Metazoa; phylum Chordata; class Mammalia; order Artiodactyla; family Cervidae; genus Muntiacus; species Muntiacus reevesi. Next base: position 34,079,231 of record NC_089252.1, on the reverse strand, counting down.
AAAGTGGAGGAATACATGTGTATGTATGTAGCTGATTCATTTTTGCTGCGCAAGTAGAAACTAACACAGTTTTGTAATGCAACTATGTTTGTGTGTGTATTTAGCTGCTGAGTCCTGTCTGACTCTTCATGACCCGATAGACTGTAGCCCACCAGGCTCCTCTGTCCATGGGATTTTCCAGGCGAGAATACTGGAGTAGGATTGCAGTCAGATCCTTTACCACTGAGCCACCTAGAAAGCAATCATACTCCAATAAAAATTAGTCTTTTAAAAATTGAAAGATCTCATACAAAACAGAGCACAGATTTCTGCCTTTATCAAAAATGAGAAGATTTAAGAAGACATACAGATGGCTAACAGGCACATGAAAAGATGCTCAACATCACTGATTATCAGAGAAATGCAAATCAAACCATAAACAGATAACATCTCAGACCTGTTAGAATGGCTTTCGTCAAGATGACAGGAGATGACAAGTGCTGGAGGGGATATGGGAGAAAGAAAACCCTCGTGCCCTGCTGGTAGGAATGTAAATTAAAAAACAGTAAGGAGGGGTGTCTCTTCTCTTCCGTCTTTTGGGTTGGCCTGTCCTCACACCTAGAGGATGTATTTTCCTTTGCTTGCCAAATAAAACTGAGCTGTAACACCAAGATGTAACACTGGTCCGTGTCCATCACTTCAAATTTTTGCTGTGACAGGACAGAACCGAGGAAATTGCACATTCCCCTGACATCTGTGGTGCCATTTCTTGGATTTACCCTGGCTCAAATAACCTCAGCTCAGCCCCCGTGAGGCAGAAGCCAAGCACAGCAGAAACCTAACTCGGCAAAATCTCCCACAGTGGAGGCTGAAGGCAAAGAAAACCCAGTGCAGGGGAAGTGACAAGAAGCCCAGCGTGCTGGAAACCGGGACAGCAAAACCAAACTCAGCAGAAAGCTCATGTGGCACAGTCTTAGATTCCAGAAGACTTCCGGTTAAGAAACCTTGGACCACTGGACAAATCCCCAAGAGGGCTTGTCAGAAGATCCTCTGACCAATCCTGAGGAGATCTGGTACACTGATGGAAGCAACTTTGTCTTGGATGGAAAAAGAAGAGCCGGATGTGCAGTAGTCTCCAATTTTGAAACCATAGAGGCTAAACCTTTGCCACTAGCAGTCAAGGTACCAGGACACGACTCCTGGACTCACTACTCACGAGTCAAGCCATGGAAGAAGACAGAAGAGGACACTCAATACACTTGTCAACAAGGTACAACACGCAGTGCCAGCTCAACAAGGATATATAGAGCTACAGCCGACCACGGAAAATATCACTCACCCTTAGATGGACACCGCTATAAGGATTCTGAGGCTTGAGACTAGCAACAGGGAGAGGCCCAAAGAAACCTCGCCATCCCAGTCCAGCCGGAAATAGCCAGAGAGACCTCAACACCCCTATTCCCAAAGACTTGGGCCTCCCATCTCTTGAGGGGAGAATGTTAGGTAGTTGGAATGGGAAAAAGGAGTCCAGAATAGTGGAGGTTAAAAGACAAAAAGGGAAAAGCTCGCGAAAATAGAACAAAGGAAGGTCCAAGGACCATACTGAAAACCTCAGGTAAAATAAACAGCACTCCTGGATAGTTCAATTTACACAGGGCAGGCTCAGAGGGAGGAGAAAAAATATACAAAAACAGGAGCCAAAATTGAGCTGTGGGCCTCTCTTCTCTTCACGTCTTATGGGTCCACCCACCCTCACAACTTGAGGATGTATTTTCTTTTGCTTGCCAAATAAAACTGAGTTGCAACACTGGTCTGTCTGTTGCTTTAAATTTTTGCTGTGGCGAGACAGAACCGAGGAAATTACACACTCCCCTCAAACTTCCAATGAATACTCAGGACTGATTTCCTTTAGGATGGACTCGTTGGATCTCCTTGCAGTCCAAGGGACTCTCAAGAGTGTTCTCCAATACCACAGTTCAAAAGCATCAGTTCTTCAGTGTTCAGCTTTCTTTATAGTTCAGCTTTCACATCCATACCTGACTACTGGAAAAGCCATAGCTTTGACTAGACAGACATTTATTGGCCAAGTAATGTCTCTGCTTTTTAACATGCTATCTGGGCTGGTCATAGCTCTTCCTCCAAGGAGCAAGCATCTTTTAATTTCATGGCTGCAGTCACCATCTGCAGTGATTTTGGAGCCCAAAAAAATAAAGTCTCTAACTCTTAAAAAAAAAAAAAAAAAAAACACAGTATGGAGATTCCTCAGCAAATTAAAAATAGAACTACCATATGATCCAGCAAACTCACTTCTGGGTATTTATCCAAAGGAAACAAAATCACTACCTAAAAAAAAAAAAAAAAAAAAAAAAAACAGGCACCCTCAAGTTCATTGCACTATTATTTGTACTAGTCAAGAAATGAAAGATACTGCTTCCCGGGTGACTCAGATGGTAAAGAATCTGCCTGCAATATGGGAGACCCAGGTTCGATCCCTGGGTTGGGAAGATCCTCTGGAGAAGGGATCCTCTGGTAGCCACCCACTCCAGTATTCTTGTTGCCTGGAGAATCCCATGGACAGAGAAGGCGGTGGGACACGGTCCATGGGGTCACAATATTATATACATATATATAATTCAGCCATAAAAAAGAGGGAAACCCTGCATTTGTGACAACATGGATGAAACTTGAGGGTATTATGCTAAGTGAAATAACTCAGACAGAGAAAGACAAACTTTAAATGATCTCAAGTATATGTGTCCTTCACCATCTCCTGGAGTTTGCTCAAGTTCATGTCCACTGAGTCGGTGATGCTATCCAACCATCTCATCCTCTGCTGTCCCCTTCTCCTTTTGTCTTCAGTCTTTCCCAGCATCAGGGTCTTTTCCAAAGAGTTGGTTCTTTGCATCAGGTGGCCAAAGTCTTAATACTGTATTGGGTATTTGAAAGTTACAGATGGGAAGTTGAATGAAATTAGAAGGTCAAGAGGTACAAACTTTCAGTTATTAAATGACCATAGGGCTGTAATGTACAGAGTAGGGAATGTTTCAATAATCTTGTGATAACTTTGTGTGTGACAGATGGTTACTAGACTTCTCGTGGTGATCAGTCCATAATGTGCATAAATGTACAAACACGATGTTATACAGCTGAAACTAATAATGCATGTCTACTATACTCAGTTAAAAAGAGAAAGCTGCTCAGAGCATAAAAATTACAAATTCTCATCATGAGAAAAAAATGTGTAACTATGTGAGGTGATTTATGTTAACTAAATCATAGTGGCAATCATTTCTCAAGGATTTGATCACACTGTATCAAATCCTTTTTAAAATGAGAAGACTGGGAAACAGTGAGCAGCAGGCTGACAGAGCAGTGACTACCAAGAGCTAGAACTAAACTAACTAGAATTAAACTAAAACTAACCTAGTCTTCAAATTTCTTCAGCAAAGTCTTTCCACCTGAAATTATCCCACCTGATTAGTGTGTTGAGGTGAAATCTATTCAGATTTCACTTAATTCCCCAGAGGTGAATCCTCCATGATTTGTTTTTAGATGGAGTGTTAGCAAGTTGCATTTTCAACACGCACACTGGGTAACATCATCGTAGCTTAGGATCCAAAGTTCAGTATGTTTTCTTTCTTCTAAAGCTTATTGATGAATTTTATTTTTCATAAAGACCAGTGACTCACAGCTTTATTGTAAGCTACGCATTTTATTTAGTTGGTTCTATGCTCACAGATACTTAGAGTAAAAGATAGAACATAATTTTATTGTTCCTTATATTCCATATGTATCACCAAAACTGGTTTTTAAGTTTTTGATGACACCGAGTTCATATTCTTTCAAACTGAGAAATAATCTTTATAACTATTTTTTTTTAATTTTCTTAATTGGAGGATAATTGCTTTACAATACTATTAGTTTTTGCCACACATCAACATGAATCAGCCATAGGTATACATATGTTCCCTCCCTCTTGAACACCCTCCCTCCCATTCCCACACCTCTAGGTTGTCACAGGGCCATGGGTTTGAGCTTCTTGTGTGATACAGAAAATTCCCACTGGCTGTCTATTATAACCATTTTTTAAACTTTTTATCTGCTATTGGCTGTATAGCCAATTAACTATGTTTATTTTCTATTCGAGTGTAGCCCACTAACAATGTTGGGAAGGTTTCAGGTGGACAGCAAAGGATTCAACCATACATAACATGTGTCCATTCTCTCCCAAGCTCCCCTCCCATCCAGGTTGCCACATAATACTTAGCAGAGTTCTCTCTGCAATACAGTAGGTCCTTGTTGATCATCTTTTTTTCTTCCCATTTGCACAGTTAGTTCATTTATTCTTAGAAGCATGAAATCAGTTCAGTTCCTAAAAGTTTCCTGAGTTTTTTCCCTAAATTGCTACTTTCAGCCAAACACAAGATGTTTCCTCATGAACAAACCATCCTGATAAGCTCTCTGGACAAATACAGGAAGTGTGGCATTTAGTTCAGTCTCTCTATATGACGGATAATGCTCTAAGTTATGAAAATGAAGGTGTACTCACTTAACCTAGAATAAATGTCTGCCTCACCCTTACTACCACTGTATTACTCACAATATTAAATCTCACTTTGAAACTGTCTTCATTAAACTAATAAGTGAGAAAAAGAATCACCAAAAATTTTTCATCTACTGCATAATTTATGGTATTACAAATAAATTGAATGTTCTCTGTGCCTTAGGTACATGAATCTCAAACACAAAAAAAACAGCAAATCGTTCTTCTTTTGACTCAGGTTCATATTTGAAGTAATAACCATGGGGATTCTATGAATAACTTTTGCCCAAAAGTACTCACCCAAAAGAATACAGAAATTACTTTTCCCATTAAAAGTTCTGTAAAGGATGATTTCATTTCCTTCCTTCTGCCATTATTAAAAATAACTAATTTAAATTTTTATAAAATGACTCCAAAATCTAATTTGCCAAAGATTCTAAAGAGAATGCAGACATATTCAACTGTGAATGAGGAAACCAAATGAAAAGTTATCCATCTGGGCAACCAACTATCGGACACAAGACCTGTCTTTGGCTTCAACTGTCAGTCCCACCCTGAGAAGAAGATGAAAGGACTTCCCTGGTGATCCAGTGGCTAAGACTCCACACTCCCAATGCGGCAGGCCCTGGTTCAATCCCTGGCCAGGGAACTACATCCTACAAGCCACTTGGTGCAACCAAAGAAAAGGGTTTGTGGGGGAGAAGTCTTATAGAACTGAGAGCTTAACCTCTGGGTCTACCTACCTAGATAGGCCTGCCTTAGGGAGATAGCATCAAGATTAAGTTGTCAGACACAGTGCCATAGTCACTTGACGGGGAGGAATCTCCACACCTCTGTTGTTGGAACTCTCATGAGTTTGGAAGTAGTGAGGGAGTAAAAGAGACACAGGAAGAAGAACTGAGCTTCCTGACCCAATTCCTGACCAACAGAAGCTGTAAGATAATAAATCTGTGCTGTTTAAGCTGCTAAATTTGTGATCATTTGTTAGCCATTGATAGAAAACTAATCCTTACGCTCTAATCCTTACAATAATCTATGTACTATTAATATTCCCATTTTACAGATAAGAAAAATGAGGTACAGGAAAATTGAATAACTTGCTCAAGGTTTTAATAACTTGCCCAAGTGTTCTGTTCTGTTTTTTAATATGTGTGCTCAGTCGAGTCCAGCTCTTTGTAGCACCATGGACGTTAGTCCTCCAGGCACCTCTGTCCATGGGATTCTCCAGGCAAGAACTGGAGTGGGTTGTCATTTCCTTCTCAGGGGATCTTCCCGAACCAGGAATCCTAAACCGAGTCCCTTGCATTGGCAGGTGGATTGTTTACCCCTGAGCCACCTGGGAAGCCCCCTATACAAGTGGCAATGGGGTTTAAATTTCAACAGTCAAGACCCCCAGATCTTTATCCACCCAGACCCCTCCAGTGGATGTCCCGAGCTCAAATACGACAGAACAAACTCCCCAAAAGTTATAAATAAAAATACACACCATAGAGTGGTAAGAGATATCTGTATTTCATGTACCTTACCAATGATTAGTATTAAGAACATATTCAGAAATTTGACAAATCAAAAGCAAAAAAGGGAGAGAGAGAGAAATAACCCAATAGCAAATTGAACAGAAGGAATTCCCTGGTGGTCCAGTGGAATTGGTCCAGTGGAATAGGACTCAGCACTTTCACTGCTGTGATCCAGGCTCAATCCTTGGTCAGGGAACTAAGCTCCCACAAGCTGTGGCTCTGCTGGGAGAACAACCAGGTCCGTATGTACTGTAAAACCCACTCACTATAAGTGGACAATGCAGTGAACTCACAGAGTTGTGCGGCCATCACCACAATCCAGTTTTAAAACAATTTTTTCACCCCACAAGTGTCCCTTATGACCTTGTATAGTAAACCATCATTTCTATCCTCAGCGCCCAACAACCACTAACCTACCAACTGTCTTTCTAGATTTGCCTTTTCTGGACATTTCATATCGATGGAACCACACAATACATGGTCTTATGCATCTGGCTTCTTTTGCTTAGTGTAACATTTTTTATATTATGTCTTTGATGGTCATCTATGCCATAATGTGTATCAGTAGTTTTTTTCTTTTTATGGCTGAGTAATATTCCATTGTATGGATCAATCATGGTTTGTTCATCCACTTATCAGTTGATGGACATTTAAATTGCTTTCAGCCTTTGTTTTTCATCAATAATACTGTTATGAATAGTCACATACAAATCCTTTTGTGGATATATATTTTCTCCTGGGTAGAAGATACCGAGAAGAGAAATTACTGGGTCACATAGTCAATTTACTTGTAACTGGTTAACTGTTTCCTAAAGTGACTGCACTATTTTACATGCTTAAAAATAATGACTGTTAATCTGCCTTCTGCACCTCCTCCCATCTCTATGAATGAATTAATTACTTTGACTGAGTTGCACAGCTTATGGGATCAGCAATGAAAGTGTGGAGTCCTAACCACTGGACTGCCAGGGAATTCCCTCTTCTATCTCTTTTAATCTAGAATTGACTCTGTCTTCCCAATTATTTTCATGACATTTAGCTTTTTAAGAGACGCAGTCAGTTGTATTGTATAATCTCCCTCATTCTAGATCTGTCTTTTTGTGATGCTGTTTAATTTATCCCTTCTACTTCTAGGAACTGGAAATAAGACCCAAAGACTTGATTACATTCAGGTTTACATTATTTGGCAAGTGGTAATACATACATTATATTGTATCTCATCAGGCGGCACATAATGTCTGATTGTCCTACTCTTAGTGGTTGTGAAATTGATCTTTGGGTTGGGATGGTAAAAGCCAGATCTCTCCATTTTACGTATTTTTGTCCTTGGCAATTAGCAAATAATCTGTAGGATAACTCTATGCCTATTGCCAAAAATTAAGAGGGAGAAGGTATTTTAGATAACTTACAAAATATTAAGACACAAGCTGACAATTAAAATTTTAAATATAATGTTTTAAAGATCAATACGTATACTTCTCATCTGGAATTAATTAAGCAGTACAGTCAAGTACTCATTTGGCCATGAGTTTTCTGGGAACCAAAACAATAAAGCAAAGATATTAAGTAAGGACTCTCACTTCCAAATAGAATAAGGCCCATATATTCCTCCATAAAGGCAAACTAGACTCCAGCAGGAACTTCTCAAAGGATGCTTATATAAATACGCTCAATAAGGTAGTGGGTAATTATTCAAATAGTGTGAAAATCTGGACATTTGTATACCTTGACTGAAGAACCAGCCTTCTGTATTTGAAAAGAAAGTCTTCCCCCATCAGACATCCAATTCTGTGAAACAGACCCTAAACAGTAGCACTAGAAATTAGTCAAATGGCAGATTAGCCAAAAAGCATTGTTGTTTGGAGCCCAGCATCCTCCTATAAGGATATTTTTAAAGGAACTATGATTATACACAGCTTCCCTGGTGGCTCAGTCAGTAAAGAATCTGCCTGCAATGCAGAAGACTCAGGTTCAATCCCTGGGTTGAGAAGATCCCCTGAAAAAGGAAATGGCAGCCCACCCAGTGTACTTGCCTGGGAAATGCCATGAACAGAGGAGCCTGGCAGGCTACATCCTTGTGGTCACAAGAGTCTGACATGACTTAGTGACACCACCATGATTATCCACACACACACATATGCAAACACACACACAGTCAGAATATTATTCTCTAATCACATAACATAATGCAATCCAATAATGTAGAGACCCTAGAAGAGATAAACATAATAATATCCACAAATCTTTTTTTCCTTTCTCTTTCTCTCATCAGATGTCATGAGCAAACTTCTGGCAAGGGCTGAATTGCCATCAATTCGTAGTGACAAATGACTAAAATGCCAGTCTTCTGTGTTGTTGGATGGAGGAAAATACATATGCTTTAGATCCCAGACATGCAGATGGCACATTTGAAAGTGTTGGGAAATTTTAGGAACCTGGTTTATATCCTTGCCAGAGAATCAGAGCAGCCTATATTCCTAGGGAAGCTACCAGAAACCGTGTATTTTTTTTTTTCTCAAAATACAACTTTGGATCATAAAGAAAAAAATGTTGCCTACCATTCCAGTCCTACTAGTGAGAGAGTCATTTCCTAGGCAGGTTGATAAGAAGTCTAGGGGGTCCCCAAGGAGAGAGGGGTCTGGAATTCTCAAGGAGGAAGAAAGGACAACCTTTTTTCCCTCTACATTCCTTGGGATTGTATAACCATAATGTATCCTGTTTGAGGACAGTCTCTGGAAAAAACCTTCTGGCTAATCCTGTTATCTTAAGGTGTAAATTATGGGAGTAGGTCTAGTGAGGTCTTTACAACCTCCAGACATTCTTTGATTCACTGTAATAACTAATTAGTATATAGCTCCATGGCTAACACTAGCAAGGGGGTACTCTTTCTGCCCCCTTCTGATGCCTATGTTAGAAGCTTTCTCTATCTCCTTCATACTTTAATAAAACTTTATTACACAAAAGCTCTGAGCGATCAAGCCTCTTCTCCTCTGGAGGCCAAGAATCCCAGTGTCTTTGCGTGTTCAACGACAACCTTTCACTAGGATGATGCCGTTAGTCACTGCCCTTGCCCACTGACAGTGCACCCTGAGGGGAACCAGTATGGAGAAAAACAGGAAGCAGTCTGTGCTTTGAATATACTGGCCCCTAGATAGTTAAAATTCTTATACAAGGAAAATTTTCAGTGACCCCAGATTCCTGAATCTTCCCATACATAGAAAAGCACTAAAATCATTAACTTGAGTTGTTTGTTCTTTGGGATTAGCAATAATCTTTTTATGCTTAAATATATGTTTTTCCCAGGGGAAAAAAAAAATCATCTATATCCTGACTCCTCTCTCACCTCTTCAGAGAAATTTCTCAGAGCTGTCTGAGAGCCTGTGTGCTGAGATATAGTCCTCAATAAGGTCCCTGCATGCGAGCATAAGTTGTTTCAGTTGCATCTGGCTCTTTGCAACCCTGTGGACCAGAGCCAGCCAGGCTCCTCTGTCCATGGGGATTCTCCAGGCAAGAATACTGGAGTGGGTTGTCATGCCCTCCTCCAGGGGATCTTCCCAACCCAGGAACTGAACCCAAGTCTCTTCCGTCTCTTGCATTGGTAGGCAAGTTTTCTACCCCTGAATAAAACTTAATTCACAACTTATACATCATGTGTTTTTATTTCAGCCAACAGAATCTACCCATAAAGTTTTTTCTTAAGTACTTTGTTGATAAATCTGTATCATAAAACATAGAAGAAATTGCTTTGTCTTTTAAACTATTTAATGACTTCGGACCTTAGAAAACTGCCTTAATTCCAACGCTTTATTTTTTTTTCTTTTTGTCTGGTCTGCACAGCTTATAGGATCTTAGTTCCCAGATAAGGGATGGAACCTGTACCCCCTGCAATGGAAGCTGCCAAGTCTTAACCACTGGACCACCAGGAAAGTCCCTTAGTTTCAATTCTTGTATCTAGCAATCAAGTAATCCTGGGCAAGTTACCATGTATCAGAGTATCTCCTTTCATATCAGGGACAATAGCTATCAAGAGTTGTGTTGAGAAAAGAAAATAATGTAAATAAAAGCGCTGAGGCACACACCTTCATAGACAAGGCAGCTGCTCCTGCAACAGAACGGTAGTCCAAGTTCAGGGTCCCCCAGCCCCCTCCTCCAGCGCCTTTCCGCAGGCTGACGGAAGAGCATGCGCGGTGGGAAGGAACACCAAAGGAAAGACAGAAGCTCTTTGTTAATAGCTGAGCGAAGCCCCTAACATAAATTCTGTTAATAGCGGGCCTGGAGAAGGGCTTAGGCCTCAGGGTAGAGTGCACTTCCTGCTGCTTTCCCCAAAGGATAAACACCCGGCTCCTGACCTTAGCCTTTAGTCTGGGGCTTGGGCAGGAACTCCTAAAGCTGGAAGTCATGGAGGAAGGCGAGCTCAAGCACAGAACCCCACCTGCTAGGAAAACCTGCCTCAGTGGGATGTGAGGCTCATGCTCAGATTGGTCCTCCTCTTCCCCGGGAATACTGATGCTCCAACACCGGCCAGGGTCAGGGTGGGCGTCTAGGTAAGGGGAGAAGAGCTCTATCCTCGTGGTCCCTCTGACCATTAGCACTTCTGATGGCTTCAAAGCCCCCAGGTTCTCTGTATAATCTGTGTCCTAGTGGGTTTATCAGAACGATTTGGCAGCAGGATGTGTTAAATGTTTGCGAATGGAAATAATTAGTACACTTGTTTCCAAGGTTGAGTCTTGTTTTATAAACACAGAAACTGTGGCAGAGGAGAGTACCAAGAGCATCTGGGGATAGCTGAGGCTCGGTTGTGTGAGATCCATACTTGGCAGCGTTTGGCATCCCTCATCTCAGGACACTAAATGCCAGCTGTGCCTCCGATGCTCCATGCCCACCATCAGTGGTCCCCATGCGGCTCCAAACGTCCCTGGCAGGGAGCCCCATACCTGACTGAGAGTCTCTGGCTGATGCTCAGATGGCTTGCTGGTAACAGTTAATCAATGGTTGTCGTTCCTTCTTTCCACCCATAAATTTGAGATTTGCTGTTGTTGTTTAGTCCCTAAGTCCTATCCAACTCTGGGACCCCATGGAGTGTAGCCCGCTAGGTTTCTCTGTCCGTGGGATTTCCGAGGCAAGAATTCTGGAATGGGTTGCCACTTCCTCCTCCAGGGGATCTTCCCAACCTAGGGATCAAACAAATGTCTCCTGCATTGCAGGCAGGTTCTTTACCACTGAGCCACCAGGGAAGCCCCCATAAATTTGTGATTAAACAAGTCAAATGGTTTTATGGTGTTTGTCCATGTGTCAGAGAGAATAAATTCATTTACATAATAGTTTCACATATTTAGGTCAAATAGGCACTTACTGTAGTGCTGAGCAAATTGTGAGCACTCAACAAATAGCTACAATTTTCAGCTTTTCTATTATATATATTAGTTAAAAGGAAAATCAAAAGAAGCAATATTTTATACCATTTTGAACTTTAATTTCACCTGAGCATATCTATAGTATAGTACATTTTCCAATCCTTATATTAGCTCTCTGATCTCCTTAAGACTCAATTTCTTTACCTATGAGTAGGAATGATAGTATTGATACTATGAGCTTGGTATGAGGCTTAAATGCAACAGTGTTTGTGAAGTATTGGTGAGTGACAGCAATTAAACAGGGGACTTCCCAGCTAGCTCAGCAGGAAAGAACCTGCCTGCCAATGCAGGAGATGTGGGTTCGATCCCTGGGCCAGGAACATTCCCTGGAGAAGGAAATGGCAACCCACTCCAGTATTCTTGCCTATAGAATCCTATGGACAGAGGAGCCTGGCAGGCTACACTCCATGGGGGTCGAAAAAGAGTCCAACACATCTTAGCAACTAAATAGAAGCAGCAGCAACTAAATAAAAAAAAATTTTTGTTGTTGTTTTTTAAGCAGATTGATGAAGAAAATTGGGGGTGGGGAACAGAGGAGGGAGATCTCAGATATCTTCTCAAATCGCTGTGTAATCTAATTCCAAACGTTAATGGGCATACTGGGCTTCCCTGACGCCTCTGTGGGTATGAGAATCTGCTTACAATGCAGGACACCTGGGTTCAATCCCTGAGTGGGGAAGATCCCCTGGAGGAGGAACTGGCAACCCACTCCAGTATTCTTGCCTGGAGAATCCTTTGGATAGAGAAGCTGGGCGGGCTACAGTCCATAGGATTGCAAAGAGTCAGACATGACTGTAGCAACTAACACACACACACACACAACGTACATACTATTCACCTGGGAGTCTTGTTAAAATGCAATGGGGGGGGGGGTGAGATTCTGCATCTAAGACGCTCCCGGGAAGAGACTTTAGAATCTGGACAGATCTGGGTTTTCACTCGTCATGCAGGAAGCAAGTTACTCTGTCCCTTCAAACTTTAGTGTCTTTATCTGCAAGATAAAACTGCTAACTCCTCTGTAGTTACTCTGTACGGATTAAATGAGCTATAGCTCATGTAAAATACTCAGCGCATATATGTAGCAGGGCCCGCGGTCTCTGCTTAAGGTGTGTGTGTACGCGTGTGTGTGCTCCTTCTGTCGTGTCTGACTATTTGCGACCCCATGACTGTATTCCACCAGGCTCCTCTGTCCATGAGATTCTCCAGGTAAGAAAACTGGAGTGGGTTGCCATGCCCTTCTCCAGGGGATCCTCCCCACCCAGGGATCAAATCCACGACTCTTACATCTCCTGCACTGGCGGACAGATTCTTTACCACTCACACCATCCGGGAAACCTCTGTATGCTTAATAACTAATAGCTATTACTACATCAAGGAATCTAAGCTGTTTCCAGATTGTCTAAAATCTTTTTACTCTACAGAATGGAATCCTCTGCCAGAAATGCTTTGGCTGGAAAGTTTACTCATGGGATTGAAAAGATGTCTACTTCTCCTTCACATTTTTATCATCATTATCTTACTATTTGGGTTAAGGACAGTCAGACACACTTTTGAAAAGCAACAATACTGAGGGACCAAACATACTTATAAAGGAAAATGATCACTTTTAATTTGATCTAAAATATCTACCTCAGAAATTCTCTGGCAGTCCAGTGGTCAGGACTTGGCGCTTTCACTGCCAAGGGCAAGGGTTCAATCCCTAGATGGGGAACCAAGATCCCACAGGCTGTTGGCATAGCCAAAAATACAAAATAAAATATCTGTCTCAAACTGAAATTAATTTTTAAAAAATGGCTTAAGTGGATTAAAGTGCCAATTTTTTTCCCCCAAAGAAACCTAGCCCTTTAAATCTACATGAAAATATACAGTGTGATTAGCTCGTGACAATAAATTCACTTGGCCAGATGGTTTCCATTTGGTGGAGGCAAGCAATCTCTGAGTAATGGGCCCCAGGAAAGCAATCTCCACCCCACGCTTCCTGTGGCTGAGACTTCTAGGGGCCAGTGTGCGTCCCAGTGCCTGAATTTCCTAACATTATTAAGCGAGCTAATGAGGGTTCAGTAGGTCATCACATTTGTTCCAGATCCGAAGTTCTAAGCACACAGCAGTAAGAGGTGTATATGTTCAAGCAGGACTAGCCAGAAACACCCATCAGGAGAACTCACATGTTCCTGATGTTAACGAAGGCCGTGCTGGTCACGCCAACCAGCACCACTTACTTTTTCAGATGAGTGAACAAGAAAAGGATTGAAAACTGTGGCCCTCGGATTTTGTTTGGCTTGGTTTGGTTTTCTAAAATCTTCCTTCTGTAAACACATCTTATGAAAGCCTCTGAGGGAGTCAAGAGGTTGGGATTTTTCCTTGCTTCCCTTCCTATCCCGTCACAAAAGAGGAAATTAATCATCGGGCGATGAACTCCCAGGTGGCTCAGTGGTAAAAAATCCGCCTGCCCGCAGGAGACGTGGGTTCAATCCCTCGGTCAGGAGGATCTCCTGGCGGAGGAAATAGCAACCCACTCCAGCATTCCTGCCTGGGAAATCCCACGGACAAAGGAGCCTGGTGAGCTACAGTTCATGGGGTTGAAAAAGAGTTGGACGCAACTTAGCAAGTCCACAAGGACAAGAAGAGAATAGATCACCCCTTTGAGACATGTAATTAGTAGAGTGAATGATCTCAGGATGTTCAGGAAAGGAAATCACGGGGGAGGATCTGGTTGTTCCGGCATCATTACACACGAGTATGTGAGAGGGGCCAGAAAATCAACTGCTGAATCGGGCCATGGTCATTTTAGCAGACTAGTTTCCCTAGCATGACTGAGTCGGAAGTTTTATGGCTATCATATAGGGAATTATTCTCCTATGTGGAGGTGCAGAAAGATTAACACACTCGCCCTGTTAGGAGGGTCGTCTCAGACCAGGAGTGGAGAATTGCTTGCCAACAGTAACTGAAGTGGAGAACAGGATCGAGTTTCCATCTTTCTCTGAAGTTGTGAATCACTTACGCATGACTGACTCTATGCTCAGGAGGAGAAGCTGGAGATACACAAGAGGATGATAGTTGATGTATAGGCAGGAGGTAGGGTTTCCCCAGTGGCTCAGCAGATTAAGAAGCTGCCTATAAGGCAGGAGACATAGGAGACGTGGATTCGAGCCCTGGGTGGAGAAGATCTCCTAGAGGAGGCAATGGCAACCCACTCCAGTATTTTTGCCTGGAAAATTCCATGGACAGAGGAGCCTGGTGGGCTACAGTCCATGGGGTCACAAAGAGTCAGACACGACTGAGAACACAGCGCCAAGCAAGAAGGGTAGGAGATAAGAGGTCACAGGACCCAGAACATGAGTGGAAGGTGCACACCTTCTGTTGTGAAATGAGAAGGAAATACGAGTGAGTATAAATATCCTAACCTTGTACACACAGGAGTAGGGTGTTTACATTTCTTTGGGTGTCTACATTTGGCTGGAAAGTTAGATCTGAGACTGCAGGGCAAGGAGCTGAAGCGTAGGATGACAGGATTGACTGGGGGGTTTTTGTTTGTTTGTTTGTTTGTTTGTTTTTGCTTTTTTTTGTGCTCTGTCGTGTCCAACTCTTTGCAACCCCATGGACTGTAGCCCGCCAGGCTCCTCTGTCCAGGGCAAGAATACTGGAGTGGGTTGCCATTTCCTTCTCCAGGGAGGACTGACCTATAAGATTACAAAAGTGGCTGATTGGTTTAATATCAGCCTATAACAATTTTTGGATACTATGCAGGGGGATGTTGAGGGAGTTGGGAGTTCTGGGGTTTGGGTTTGTTTGGTTTTTGTTTGTTTGTTTGCTTTTGGTTTTTTTGGCCACACAGTATTGCTTATAGGATCTCAGTTCTCTGACCAGGGATTGTACCTGGGTCACTGCAGTGAAAACCCAAAATCCTAACCACTAAGCTACCAGGGAATTCCCAGGATGATATAGTTTGTAATCCACAGATTTCTTCAGAGAGGGAATGAAATGACCTTAAATATAGAGGAACAGGAGACTTTCTGAGCAATTTTTGAAGCTAGCTCTTCAGAAGGTAAAATTTCAGTCTGAAGTTTTGCTAGGAGGGGAAAAAAAAAAGTGGGCTTAAACCTAGGAAGAGGGTATATGCAGTCCCAAACCAGAGGCATGGATTTTGTTCCTCCAGGGTTCAAACATTGGTGAAATGACAGAACAACTCCCTCTGACTTCTGGTCTGTTATCTTTTTATTATATTTGTTTCCTGACAGCCTCTGTTGCAAACACCCTCTCTGCCCATGGAAGGAAATTCAGAAGCCAAGGTCATTCCCTGAAGCGCGTTTGTCCCAATAACCTCTCTGAATCATACACCCGGTTCTCCAATGTTACTAATCAGACATTTAAAAATCCTTTAGAGACAGAAGAGGCTGTTGGGTCTCATGGCAGAGTGACCTTGACTTTCAGTTCAACAAAAGCCAGGACATAAACAGTACACAGCCGATTTAACAAGTATACCCAGAAACTCATGAGCTAGGCCTGACTATAAAGATAGTCACTTTCAAGGTCACGGTTACAACACAGAAAAAACGCAATGAATTAAACAGATTCCAAGTCTTAGTTACTGTTATTGGTTCCCACTCTCTGGAATAGGCTGAGCACGCTGTGAATTATTCAGGTGCTTTGATGAGTTATTCCCGTTGCCATAATGAGATTCTGCCTGCCATGCCATGTCCAGATCATGCTCCACTTATTCTAATAAGAGAGCACGCCCACCCTGGCTAAGGCTCCCTGTCTCTGGAGAGATTTTCCTGTATGTAGATAAAAATCCATCTAGAAAACTGGGTCCCTGCGTGTTCAGTCTCGCCGAGCCTGTTGATGGCATTATCCATTTCGACCACAGGGTGGCGCCCGCGGACCTCGAAAGGCGCTGCGCAAGGGACCTGCTGAATCCCAGCCTCCGCGAACTCGAACTTGGGGGTGTCAGGGCGGCCCCCGCCCATTTCAGCAAGGAGAAAACTGCTATCCAGAGAAGGTAAGGGACCTGACGCCAACCACACTGCTACTCTGGTGAAGGCAGGATCGAAGTCCATGTTTCCACGCTGTCAATCCCAAGTTCATCCCAGCAGTTTTCAAACCAAAACAACAACCTCTCATCTCTGGATGTTTCTTCCAATCCCTCAGAGGCCACCCAGCCACCAACCCTTGGCTACCTAGCGCAGAGCACACCGGAGCCCTCCAGGTGCTGTCCTAAGAGTATTGCACGTACTTAGTCATCCTAACCTCCACACCAGTCCCACAGAGCAGAAAAGAGTGTTTAGGGGCTTCCCTGGTGGTCCAGTGGTTTAGATGGCTTTCCAGTATAGGGGGTCAGGGTTTGTTTGATCCCTGCTCCAGTGAACTAAAGTCCCACATGCCACAGCGTGTGGCCAAAACTTTTTAAAAATAAATAAAAGGCAAAAAAGGTTAAAATGGTAAATTTTAATGTTATATATATGTTACAATTAAAAAAAACAAAAGAGCCATCAAGCTCAATACTTTATAAATAAAGTTTCCTTAAATATATTTCTCTAATAATAGATAAAATTTGCAAACTTTCCTAATTAAATGCAATATATGTCTCCAAGATGGGATATCAGTAAAAAGAACAGCTTGGGTAACAGCTTTCCAAACCAAAGTTGGAAAGAAGCCATTAAAAATAAAATCACAACTTAAACATCTAAGGAAGAGAGGCAGGAGGAGTAGCATAGTTCTCACAAAGAATAGGGAAGGAAGGGACATTTTCTTTCACACCAAAGTCAATCAGAACAGAAACTGTAACTTAAAAGTCTGTCCCTTGGTCTTCTCTGATAGTCCAGTGGTTAAGATATCACCTTCCAATGCAGGGCATGTGGGTTCAATCCCTGATCAGGCAGCTAAGATCCCACATGCCTCCTGGCCAAAAAACCAAAACATTAAAAATAAACAAAAAACAGAAGCAATAATGTAACAAATTCAATAAAGACTTTAAAAATGGTCCACATTAAAAAAAATCTTAAAAAAAAAAGTCTATCCCTACACTTCTGCTCTTGCACAGAGGGTATATTTAATTTTGAGTGTCATATTGAAAGATTAAGAATTATGAACATTAAAACTGCTACTGTTATTCTCTTTTTGATTGAATTCCTGCTGGAAAACTTCAAAAATATTTCCCAAAATAATACAGCTGGAATTTCTCATGCGTTCGTTCCCAGGTGCTCCCGTAGAAGATTTAGCAGGGGCCACTAGCGCCCCCAGGTTCCCCCCCGTGTCTCTCCCCGCCCTCCAGGCTGCCTGGTCATTGGGCTGGGGACACTTTCTTGCCAGTGGAAAGTAGCAGGGTGACACGCTTTTCTTTCCAGGGTAGAGCAGGTGAGAGCCAGCAGGCCTCCTCCGTGTGTTTCCCCGTCCTGCCGAGCCCCCATGTGACATGGTGACAGAGTTCCCAAGACCCGATGCTTGTGGGTCCCAAGATGCTGCATGTAGACGGGCGTGAGCAGCCTGCATGGTACCTTCTGCTAGAAAAAAAGAAAAAGAAAAAACTTGTTTTTTTCAGCCACTGAGATTTGTTACCATAACATAGCCGCACTTCTACTGACTGATAGAGATGATAAGGTGGAAATCCTTATTATCTTTCCTACTCTTCAAGTCAGTGGCACCTCTCACCACTTTAAAACTCCAGCATAGCCGTCATGATATATTAAGAAACGCTAGAGGGCACAGTGGTGTTGCGGAAAACTTGGACCCGTACTGTAAACGAAGTAAGGTGTGGGATCTGGCAAAAATTAACGCAACAGAAAAATAGGTCGTGGAAAAATCACTAGCTTTGGAAACAACTGTTTTCTTTGCCAGTCTCTTAGCCACATGTCACAATCTGAAAATCACTTTATTAAAACTTTCAACACTGCAACACAAAACTAGTAAATTCCAAAAACACAGGAAGCCTATATACTTTTCCAAATAGGAAAAACTAATGGGAATGGCCTCAGCGTAAGAGACACATTTGTCTTCCATCTGTGTTTTGTTTCTGCCTTCGGATGCGCCCGTCTGCCAGCGCTGTTAGGCCATGGAATCCGGACGTATTGTAAACCAGCGGCTTGAGAAAGCTCAGGTTTCTAAAGCCTCCTTGTTGTGAGAGGTGACCAGATGCTGCAAACTTCAAGCTGTGACAGGAAGCTCCCCTCCCACCCCAATGTCATCCTGCGTGCTGAGCAGACTTCCTTTTCCCGTTTCCTTTTTCCCCTCTCTCCTTTTTTTTTTTTTTTTTTCCCTTCAAAGTCTGCTGCCAAAACTGTCTTCCTCTACTGTTGTTCTGATGACATCACCCTCTTCCCTAACCTGCCCTTAGCCTCCGGGTCCCAGTTTGCCTTCATTTCCTTGGGCGGCCCTTGGGCGGCCTCTACATACAGTAAGTCCCCGACACACAAACCTTCAAGTTTCGAACTTGGGTTGATGTGAGCAAGGGCTCCATCGGCACCAGGCAGGAGCGACATTGCAGCCCGCCCTCCGTCTCCTGTTGCTGACGACCCTTCAGCTCTGCCATCTCCCACGTCCTGCAGTCAATGTGTCTTCTTGCCTACTCGCTCCATGTCAACCTCTGTATGTACTGTAAACTTCAAAGTGTTCTCTTTATTTTTTGTTTGGTTTTTTTTTTTTTAATATTATGTGTGTGACAAGTATTATAAACCTATTACAGTCTAGTACTACATGGCTGGCCGTGTTGGCTGAGTACCTAGGCTCATTCTGTTGGACTTAAATGAACAGGATCTCAGAACAGAGCGGGTCTGTACGTAGGGGACTTTACTGCATTCTTGCCCTGCTGTCTGCTGCTTCTCAGCACTGCTGCATGGGACTGTCGTTCTTGATGTCCCAGTGCTGAAGCATCCTTTTTCACTTCTAACAAGGAAAGTATTCCTAGGTCTCTTCCAAACCAGCTTCTTGTATATATTCATTGCTCAAGCACATATTTAGCACCACCTGCATGCATAGCATGGCTCTGGATACCGTAAGAGGACATACAAAAGTGAAAGACACGGTCCTCAAACTGGAAACAACCAGGTAGCCATTTGTGCTGGGGCTTTGGGAAACCAACTTGAGGGATGAAATAGCAGGAGGAAAGTACGCAGTGATACCAAATAACTGCACCATCAGAGTTGCAGATGTGGGATCATTCTAATTTTCATCTTGTCAAAATTATCATTTCAACAAAAAATACCAAATTACAAAAACTATGATCTCCATTGCATATCATGCTCCTTACTTAAAAAAAAAAAAACTTAAAAAAATTTTCTCACCTGTCCTGTGGTTAAGACTCCCTGCTTTCAACTCAGAGGGCATGGGTTCGAACCCTGATCAGAGAACTAAGATCCCACATGCCTCATGGCCAAAAAACCCAAACATTGTAACAAATTCAATAAAGACTTTAAAAATTATCCACATTTTTTTTAAAAATCCTAAAAGAAAAAAATCTATTTGCTATGTCTTCATTTGCATGGAAAATTCCATGGATAGAAGAGCCCGGCAGGCTACAGTCCTTGGGATTGCAGAGTTGGACACAACTTGGTAACTAAACAACAGCAACAAATATGCTCATATATTAGTTTCATTTATAAAAGATGCTGGTTGTCATCCACTAAATTGATTTCCCCACTCACTAAGGAATTGCAAACCACAGTATGAAAAGCTTTGCTCTAATAAACTCCCTTCAATTTACTATGGAAAATCTGAAGTGTTAAGAACTTGGGAAACTTACTTAAGTAGCTACGAAACATGATACATCACATTAATAGAATGAAGCGTAAAAATGACATGATCCTCTCTATAGATGCAGAAAAAGCATTTGACAAAAGTCAACACCCTTTCATGATCAAAGCTTTTAAGAAACTGAATGTAGAAGGGACATAGCTCACATAATATAGACTGTATCTAAGAAACTCACAGCTAACATCACACTCACTGGTGAAAGTCGGAAAGTTTTTCCTATAAAATCAGGAATGAGACAAAAGTGCCCACTCTCACAACTCCTATTCCACATAATACAAAAGTTCTAGTCAGAACGATCAGGCAAGAGAAAGAGATAAACGCAATCCCAGTGGAAAGAAGAGAATAGTGGCACAACTCACTATCCACTGGGGGGAAAAAAGAAAAAGAAAATTGCTACTTCCTGTCCTACAACATCAAACATATTCAAATGGTCTAAAAATTTATATTTTACTTTTTTTTTGTATTGCGGTTATCCCGTTAACAATGTTCTGATAGTTTCAAGTGAACAGGGAAGGGGCTCAGCCCTACATATACATGTATCCATTCTCCCCCAAACTCCCCTCCCATCCAGGCTGCCACATAACATTGGGCGAGTTCCCCGTGCTGGACAGTGGGCAAATGGACAAACTTTTTTTAATGCAAAAGAAAATCACAAAAATACTAGGGAAAAAAGTATATAAATACTTTTAGGATCGGAAAGAAGATTTTTAAGACCAGTGATTTAAAAGAAGTCAAAAAGGGACTGGTGGCCCAGTGGATAAGAACCTGCCCAATACAGGGGACACGGACTGGAGCCCAGGTGCGGGAAGACTGCACGTGCCTCGGAGCAGCTGCAGCCTGTGCGCCGCACGTGCTGAGCACGTGTGCGGCAAGGACTGACGCCTGCGCTCCGGGCCGTGCGCTGCAAGCGGAGCCGGAGCACCACCCGCAAGAGCAAGCCCCGCTCGCCGCAACTAGGGAAAGGAAAACCCATGCAGCCACGAAGACCCGGTGCAGCCAAAATAAATACGTGATTTTTTAATTAAAAAAAAAAAATGAAGAAACCAAGAAGGAAGAGATTGATAAATTGCCTAAAATAGTTCTGTTTCTCTGTAGTAAAAGAAAACCAAAAAAAGAAAAAGAAAAAAAAGAAAACCTACAAAGTTAAGCGGCACATGAAAACTTGGGGGGAAATGTTGCCATCATTTATGAAAAGTAAAGAATTCAAAATCTCAAAATGGAACATTTACAAATTCATAAAGACAGTCACACATAAACGCGAAGTTGCTAAAGGATGGATCACAAAATTAGAAATATGAGTGGCCAATACATTTGCAGAAAATCTTGAAGAAATTTTTCTTTCTCTAAATGGATAGTCAGTTGTCCCAGTATCCTACTCTTTCTATTGGAAATTACATAATGGCTTTTATTTCCTTACTAGTATGCATTTTATACTTATTGCTTTATCTAGTCTACATAGCATAAATGGTGCTGGATGTGCTGACTAACTCTATTGTGATAATATTTTACAATGTATACAGGGCATCAAAATCATCACATTGTACATCTTGAACTTACACAACTTTTACTGTTGGATATTAGCTGCTCAGTTGTGTCTGATTCTTTGCCACCCCATGGATTGTAGCCCACCAGGCTCCTCTGTGCATGGGATTCTCCAGGCAAGAATACTGGAGTGGGTAGCCATTCCCTTCTCCAGGGGATCTTTCTGACCCAGGGATCGAACACAGGTCTCCCCCACTGCACAATGTTATCTGTTATACCTCAGTAAAGCTGGATTAGAGTTCCAAAAGGGCATGAAATTCTGGAACCAGGATTTTCTTTTAATCAAGACATAATTTACATACCATAAAATTCACCCTTTAAAGTGTACAATTCAATGGTTTTTAGTATATTCACAGGGTTGCGCAAACATTACCACTGTCACATTCCAGAATATTTTCTTCACCCCTAAAGAAATTCCATACCCACTAGTAATTGGACGAGAATTGATATTTATTTTCAGTCCAAACATCTTTCCACTGTCATAGCTTCCTATGGATTTTCAAACTGATTACCTTAAGGTAAGTAAAGCTTATTAAGTGTTTACATGAAACTTCTAAATGACCAAATTCTTTGCTAGGACTTTACATTATTCTGTGTTGTTTATCATCTCGGGGTTTTATATAAGTTTCTGTATTCTCTGACTTTTTTGTTTTGTTTTTTAATTTCTACCAGATTCTGAGGGTACGTAACAAACGCTCAGGAACTAATCCTGTGTACATGTACACTAAACAGACTCAGGAAATGCTTTGTTCTTTGGATGTATAGCTTATCATCTCAAAGGAAATGAGACTGGTGATTTTTAAAGAGAATATGTGAGACTTGGAGACTTTTACAAAAGGAGGAATGATTTTTTTGTGTGTTTCAAGGTTTTCAAATAAAATCCACAACTAGACAATAGGTCCTTAAGAGGGCGAAGGAGAATCTAAATATTTTCCTGAACAGAAATTCAAATAAATTTTAAAAGGGCTTCACTCTAATATAAACAAAATTTCCAGTCTGGTTTTCAAAACATCCATTACTTAGTCTCCAACTCTGCTTCTACTTAAACTTGTTGGAATTCGTTTTACATAAAATGAACATGAATGCCAATTTTCTATTTTATGCCAAAATTACCAGGTGTCTGAAAAAAAAAAAATCTCTACTTTGAAGTTAGTCACATTTGGAATTTTTAAATAGCATCCTCTGAAGTATGAATCATTGTACACTGATTCTTCAGTACATGGTTGTTGATTCTTTGGTAAACACGGTTTCAAGTGTTCAGAAGCACAGGGGCCCACAGAAGTCAATGACCAGAACTTAGTGCTCAAAAATTTGAAATGGTTGTAGATCAGTCCACTATGTGTGTGTGTCCAGTTTTGTCTGACTCTCTGAGGCCCAATGGACCATAGCCCGCCAGGCTCCTCTGTCCGTGGAATTTTCCAGGCAAGAATACTGGAGTGGGGTGACATTTCCTACAGCAGGGAATCTTCCTGATCCAGGGATCGAACCCACATTTCTTGCATCGCCTGTGTTGGCAGGTAGATTCTTTACCACTTATGCCACCTGAGAAGACTTAGTCCACTATAAAGAAATAAAAATGATGATGATGACAATGAAGCTAAAAGAAAATTTTTTTAAATAGTGGCTAGTTCTTTTGAACAAAACAAAATCTCTTTAAAAAATTAAATTAGTTATAAACACTAATTTTTTTAGTCTCTAATGAAAGTGTCCAAACTATGTATTTTAACATTAAATTTGGTAGTATAGTAATTCCTTTTTCTCTGAAAAAAAAATCTACATCTTTGAAAATCTTAATATTTATGTTTGTTGAATTCCAATACAAAGACAGTATCCTGCCATTGATTTCTCCAGTTCTTCAAGTTAATAAAATCATAAGATCTCAATACAGCATAAACTGAAATATACAGAATTTGTCAGGAGATATTCTATAAATGTTTTATGAATGAATGAATAAGCTGATTTTTAACAGATTCAACAACCTTACCTCGTTTGGGTTCTTAACCATGATTTTTTCTTATTTATTTTTAATTGGAGGATAATTGCTTTACAATATTGTGTTGGTTTCTGCCATACATCAACATGAATCAGCCACTGGTATACATATGTCCCTTCCTTCTTGAACCTGTTTTTTTGTTTTTGTTTTTGTTCTGTTTTGCTTGAATCTTTTTTGTATGGGAGGGGGGCGGGTTATGACCTTTTTACTGACTGTGAGCACTGAAGTAAGTTGACTTGGAAGGTTTAACTACAGTTACTTAAGCTTAGTAGATTAAAATGTAAACCTTAATGTTGATTTAACATACATCCTTTGTATTTGGCAACGTAAATTATATATGCTGTACATACGGTCATTTTTCAGATATTTGGTTCTTCAGTTGAAGACCATGGTTTAAGGAAGATGTCATTGGAAGACTGCCTTGATAGATGCCAAATACTAATCTCCAGAAAGTTATACTTAATTCATATGTTCTTTCTGAATTGAATTCATTCTTTTAAGGCTAATCTCATACATCTTTTTAAGTTTGCCCCGAAACTTGCCCCCTCTTTCTTAGGGATGTAAGATTACCCAATAAAGAATTTCCTATGAATTTGTAGAATTCCACATTTCTTTTATAAGTGGCTTTCTTATGAAAGCAAAGGCAGGATTAGAAATAGAATCCGAAGATATAAAATGAAGTGAAAGGGTTAGCTGCTCAGTAGTGTCCAGCTCTTTGCGACCCATGGACTGTATTCCACCAGGCTCCTCCGTCCATGGGATTCTCCAGGCAAGAATACTGGAGTGAGTTGCCATTCCCTTCTCCAGGATATCTTCCCGACCCAGGGATCAAAATAGCTCTTCCTTCTAAGGGAATAAGTGTTAGTTGCTCAGTTGTGTCTGACACTTTGCGACCCCATGGACTGTATATACTGAAAAGCCCTTTTCGTATACAAGTAAAAGAAGCATAAATACGCTTTGCTAAAGGATTAAAAATGCATTATGGTTTACATCCCATAATAAGATCTTGTCCGATTTTAATTGCTTACAGATGTAAAAAATAATGATCTATATCACTGAAAATACGAAAAGAAGGCCTAGCTTAAAGAAATATTAAAACAGGTTTTCAAAAACACAGATTTATTCTAAACGTATTTTTAACCAGAGCACAAAGTTAGCTTGCAAAATATTTAATAATAAAAAGTTCCCTGATTCCAATCCTTTATGTTTTATGATCTGATGTCAGTTAATTCAAGAGATAAGAGCCTGACTGATTTGCAGTTTCTTTTCTAAATCTTTGATGTAGGTAAACATTCTAACTTCTTGCCTCCAAGCAGAGTTATGTTCTACTTTCTATAACCCATTTGTAAAAGATTTCCAGGAAGTAGCAATCTGGTAGCAATTTTAGTCGGGGGTTTAAACTCACTGTCAGAGACACTGACTTATTCTGACCACACATCAGGCTTAATGTATCAGGCCAACCACTGGGTAATGGCTAGAGGAATTGCAGATATAGATCCTGGGAGGAAATTACAAGCCGATAGGGCAGAGTTAGCAAATGGCCTTCAACATCTAATGTCAATTTCAGGTGTCTGCTACCTGAATTGCTGTGTTGAGAAGTCTTTTGAGGATGAAGGTGGTGTTCTAGAATAGGGGTCACCAACCCCCAGGATCTGATGCCTGATGATCTGAGATGAAGCTAGAGTAATAATAATAGAAATAAAGTGCATAATAAATGTAATGCGCTTGAATCATCCCAAGACTATCCCTGTCCACCCGGGTCCATGGAAAAACTGTCTTCCACAAAACTGGTCTGCTGCCCAAAGGACTGGGGACCACTGCTCTAGGAGAAAAGGTATGTATGCGCTTCTGTACTGCGATCTAAAAGCAGTGACTCCCCGGGGCAGCCGGCGGGGGGGGGGGGGGGGGTGCCGATCGGCCAGCTGTGTTCCCCTCTTGGGATCTTACATGTGGCTCAAGGCAAGTAGAGTTACCATTGGGGTCCTACAAGCTCTTATCTGCATACAGGCCTCTCACTGTGCATCTGCTTTGTTCTCTCTCTGAAAACCATTGTCTACTGCTCCTGGCTCCCCTGCCCCCACCCCTGGAGACTCAGCTACTGCTACTGGACCCTCCACCACCACCCCACCGGGGATAACCTGAGTCACCTTTGTGTCACTTCCTTCAAATTCCAAATTTCAAGCTAAAGCCTGACAGTTGGGGTACTCAGACCAAAGGGCTACACACCGGCTATTGGGAGAGGCGGGATTCTCAGAGGAGAGGACCTTGGGTTCCACGGACACCTTCAAAAGGTGTCCACTGAAATCTGTGTGTCCGCTGTACTCTGTGAGGTGGAAGGCATGTGAGATGATGCCAAGTGTCATCCAGCTTCGAAACTGCTGTCACAGGACTGAGTGAGGAGCCAAGTTGAGGACAGGAAAGTCTGAAGGTATGGCTAAGGCTAGATTACCTAGGAACCTCAGCCATAAGCTCAGACTTCCCAGCTCTCAACCTGGTTCCTCACTCTGTCCTATGATAGCAGTTTTGAAGCTGGTTGGCTTGAAACTCAAACTTAACATTAAAAAAAGTAAGATCATGGCATCTGATACCATCACTTAATGGGAAATAGAAGGGAAGAAGTGCAAACAGTGGCAGATTTTACTTTCCTGGGCTCCCAAATCATTGCAGACAGTGACTGCAACCATGAAACCAAAAGATGCTTGCTCCTTGGAAGAAAAGCTATGACAATCCTAGACATCATATTACAAAGCAGAGACATCACTTTGCCAACAAAGGTCTATATAGTCAAAGCTATGGTTCTTCTAGTAGTCATGTATAGATGTGAGAGTTGAACCATAAAAAAGACTGAGCCCCGAAGAACTGATGCTTTTGAATTGTGGTGATGGAGAAGACTCTTGAGAGTTTCTTGAACTGCAAGGAGATCAGAACAGGCAATACTAAAGAAAATAAACCCTGATATTCACTGGAAGGACTGATGCTGAAGCTGAAGCTCCAATACTTTGGCCACCTGATGCGAAGAGCCGACTCTTCGGCTTCTTGGAAAAGACCCTGATGCTGGGAAGGATGGAAGGCAAAAAAAGGAGGTGACTGAGGATGAGATGGTTAGATAGCATCACTGACTCAATGGACATGAATTTGAACAAACTCTGGGAGATAGTGGAGGACAGAGGGGCCCAACAATCTGTAGTTCATGGGGTTGCAAAGAGTCAGACACAACTCAGTGACAGAAAAACAACAAAATCTAGTAACAGGCAGGGGCTTCCCTGGTGATCCAGTGATTAAGGCTCTGCACTTCCCCTGCAGGGGGCACTAGTTCAGTCCCTGGTTGGGGAAGTAAAATCCCACATGCCATCTCCTGCAGCCAAATAAAACATACAGGAATAGGCAAAGTGGTGCAGGGTGGGGGGATGGGGGTAAGATTGCCGATGCTGGTAAGAACTTGTCTACATGAAACAAACCTGGGACCAAAATGCAGGAGAACTAGAAAGAACTGAAGTCACAGAAGTAAACCAGGATGACCCTAGAATAGATTCCAACAGCAAAGACTAGATTTCAAAAAAACAGTCCTGGAGCTGGGGAAGCATACCAGGCACAGGATGGAAATCTAAGATCATAGACCAGGTGGTCAAGAAATTAGATACTGGAGAGAGCAATGAAACAGGGCAAAAAGATGGGTTGGATTTGCTGGAGCTCATGTAAGACTGACATTTCTTACATCTATTCATTGTAGGAGATGTCCTTACATATCCAATGAATTGCCTAGGTTAGCAGCAGTCTGTGAAACAACGAAGGTATCAGAAATGGATGTGTTTCGGCACTTCTCCACGGAGCTTGGCACAATGAGCCTAATATTCAAGGATGAATAATTTCCTTTTGCCTGATTTTCCAAATCTTTGCTTAGAGGGCTCCTCATGTTCGCCCTAATTGGCCAGGTGGAGGAGGCAAGGCTGAGGTGGTGAAGATAACCCGAGGCACTGAGTGGACCTAAGGAGCGCCAAGTTTTGGGCAGGTACTTCAAGTCTGGTGGAAGGCATTTTGGGGGAGGGGGTGGTAGTGAGGATAAAGAGCAGAGACCAGTGCATGCACCCCCTGTAGGAATATAAGGCTCTCTAGTTACCAGGAAGAGAAGATTATCATCACAGCCTGAGTGATGGAGGCAGCAGCAGCAGATGATTGACGGCAGGCAGGAAAGGTTTATTCCAAACACAACCATTTCCGGGCAGAATCAGATGTTCCAGGGTGAGAGGGTGTGGCCCTAGCTAAACTCCAAATGTACTATAAGCTGTACATCAGTCAAGTAATTGTAAGTATTAATAAACTTAAATTTTGCATTTCACTTTTGCAAGGACTTAACATATTTCACTCTTTTATTTCAAGCTTTCCCCTTTGTCCGACAGACTCACCCAGGGACCCCACGATTTGGGCTCCTTATGACTCCTGAACCCTTAACCCATAAGGTTAATGCATGGCAGATCTCCCTGCCCTGTGGGAGGCTGTGCTTCTTCATTTGTCCTTTTCACAAATGAACAGAAATCATTTGAAAGCAACTTATTAAACCAAACTCAGTGAGACTTGAGGTTCTTTGTCCTGTTTGTTTTGTGTGTGTGTGTGTTTGTGTGTATTTATTTTTAGCTGTGCTGGGTCTTTGTTGCTATGTGCAGGATTTCTCTAGTTGTAGAGAGCAAAAACTAGATTTCTCTAGTTGTAGGGGATTCCCTTGTGGCTCAACTGTTAATGAATCTGCCTGCAATGCAGGAGACCTAGGTTCAATCCCTAGGTCTGATCTTCCTTGTCCAGGATTTCTCTAGTTGTAGAGAGCAAAAACTAGATTTCTCTAGTTGTAGGGGATTCCCTTGTGGCTCAACTGTTAATGAATCTGCCTGCAATGCAGGAGACCTAGGTTCAATCCCTAGGTCTGATCTTTCTTGTCCAGGAAGATCCCCAGGAGAAGGAAAAGGCTACCCACTCCAGTATTCTGGCCTGGAGAATTCCATGGGCTGTATAGTCCATGGGGGTCATAAAGAGTCTACAGGACTGAGCAACTTTCACTTTCAGATAGCAGGAGCTACTCCTCCTTACAGGCAGTCTTCCCTCTGCAGTGACTTCTCTTAGCGAAGTTCGTGGGCCCTACGCCCCAGCAGTTTTGGCGCTCAGGCTTAGCTGCTCCACAGCATGTGGGGGTTTTCCTGGAGCAGGTACTGAACCCGGGTCCCCTGCATTGGCAGTTGGATTCTTAACCCCTGGACCACCAAAAAAGTCCTGTTCCATTTGTTTTAAATATGCCTAGAAATAAATGAGCCTCTGAGTTTAAGGTTGAAAAGTCTGCAAGAATATTTACAGACTGAAGCTTGATGTTAAGATGAATATTGCAAAAGAAAAAACAGGGAATGAGGCTTCAAAAAATAAAATAAAGATGATAGATAAGAGAAGAAAACATGGATAAGTGAATGTAATGAAACATGTAGGATTTTAACACCCTCGCCCCAACCTTTAAAACTCCATACAGAATATTTTCAAAGCCACCTCACCCCTTATAGAGTTGACTTTAGTATTGTAGAATTGATTTTAGTGTATTTTAACTAGTATTTTAGAGTTGATTTTATGAAGCTGAGAGGTGGTTTTTTTGTTTTTGTTTTGAAGATGAGTTTAGGACAAAGATATAATTTCTACTTTGTATAGAAGTTTAGAAAAGTAACAGTTCAAGGAATTTATTTTCTAGTTAAAAAAAGTTAAATGTTACGTTTCAAGACATGTTTATTTATTCATTTATTTATTTTGGACAAACCAAGAGACAGGAAGGCAGGGAGGCTCTTAGATCCTGGATTAGGGATGGAACCTCCTGCCTTTTGCAGTGGAAGTGCAGAATCTTAACCAGTGGACCACCATGGTTGGTGAACCAACATGAAATTTTTAATGCCCATGACACTCAAGAGCAAATGAGGTTTTGGTAGCTAAATCTATTAAAGCACCATATTATGTATACCTTTTAGTTACTGTAAATGCCTAAGCCTATCTTTTTTTTTTTCCTAAGCCTATCTATGGTTCATCTAGTGAGCTGAAAAAACATTTTTTTCATACCCTTATATAGAATTTCCTAAATTCCTAGAATACCAGAATACTGACACATGATTGTATCGTTTTGTATTTGTCAAGGATGATTCTGAATTTCGCTAAAAACCACAAAGGAAACCAACAGTCCCAACATTAGTAGTTCTGATAACCCCACCAAAGAGGAAATACGAAGAGGAAGTTAACCTACGAGTCTGACAGGGCAGTGATTTCAGCAGAAGAGACTCAATACTCAGCCCTTTCTGACACTGGCCCACGTTTTAGAATTTCAGGTCCTTCTGGACACTCTCCCCTTTCCGTCTAGCAACCGGCTGCAAAATATAGGAGTCTAGCTGGTGGGTACTCTGCCTTCGTTGGAGTGGCAGCCTCAGTTTCCACAGCTGTCAAATGGGGCAGCAATACCTGCCGCCGGCTCCAGCGTCCCCCGGCCCCGCAGGTCCTCCGTTGGGACATCGCCAGCATCGCCTAAGAATACGCGGTCCCAAGATAAGCCCAAACCACCATCACCGGGGGGGTCGCCAACAGAACTCGGCTTCGGTCCCCTCTCCTGGCAAGGCCGGTTCGACCTACTGTCAACAGGAAGCTCCCGGGGCTGGGACAGGATCCCCGGGTCGGAAGGCGGCCAGACGCGAGCGTTTTTGGACGGCGATCAGGCGGGTGATGAGGGTGTTAGGAACGCCCCCTTGGCTCAGGCGGCGCGACTGAGATTTTACTACCCGCGACAAAGGGTGCGGAAACCTAGTCCTGAGGAGCCAAGAGCCAGCCCCCCAAACTCCCCGGCCCTCCCCCACGAAAACAAGGCCCTCGGCACTACACAGCGGGGCGAAGGGACGCGAGAAGGCGAGGGGGCGGGCAGCCCACTCCATCTCGCGGGGTCCGCGAGCTGGGAGGGGGCGCTGTGGGCCTGCTCTCCGCGTGGAGAAAAGCCGCCTCCTCACGCCCCCTCAGCCTGCGCCGCCTCGGGAAGCCGCCCCGGGCCCCGCCGCCATGTTGGGTCGCGATTAGCGACTCGGTCTCCCCACAGACGGCGACCGCGGGAGGGGCGGCCTGCCCCCCGAGGGGGCGCGCGGCGGCGGCGGCGGCGCCGGAAGGCGGGTTCGCCGGAGCCGGGTCGGGCGCGGCGCGAGTTCCGGTGAGCCGGTGACCGCGCGCGCAGGTAGCCCCCGCCCCCCGGGCCGGCACGGGGGGCGGGGCCGGCAGTGAGGGCGGGCCCCGCGCGGGGAGAAGGTGGAGCGTGAGGCCGCGGGGTGCGGAGCCCGGGAATTCCCTCCTCCTCAAGTGGAGAGCCAGAGGCCGGCAGTGCCGTCGTCGCTGCCGTCCGGCGCCCGGGACGAGGAGGTGGAGGACGGGAGCGGGCGCCGCGGGCCTGGTCTCCGCCCGCCGCCCCCTCCCCGCCACCCTTCCCCGCTTCTGCGGCGACTCATGCGAGCGCGGCCGGAGCGCAGGTAAGGAGCCGGCGGGGGCCCCGCGGGCGGAGGCGGCCGACCCCGGCCCCGCAGCGCTAGGCCCGGCGCCGCGCGCGCCCGGAGGCGCCGCCGCTCCCGCCCCCGCCGCTCCGAGTCGGGAAGTTCGGGGGAAACTTCTCCCCTCCCCCGACCCGGCCGGCCCGGCGGGCGTGTCTCCTTCCCGGCGCTACCTGCTCGCCCCCTGCTCGGTCTCCGCCCCGTCCAGTCCTTCCCGGTCCCGCCCAGGTCCGACCTAAGGTCCCCGGAGTGGCGGGAGTCCCGCACCCACGTCTGTAAGGTTGGCGGGCCGCCCGGCTAGGGGGCGGCGGGACTCCTTCGGGCTGAAGTGGGAGGCGGGGGCAGCGGCCCTTCCCGGCCCGGGGTCGCGGGTCCGCGGGTCGGCTGCGCCCACGGCATCTGTGCCGGGGGTGGGGCGCGGGGAGCCTCCGGCTGCCCTTGGTTTGATTGAAAACCGCAACATGTTAAAGTTTTCCTTTGTTTTGGGTTGGGGGTTGGGAAATATGCCGTTTTCAGCGTGCACTTTTACAGCCGTTCTGCCGCTCCGCCTCGCCCCTTGGTTCGGTTCTCTGTCCGCATGTGTTATAGAAAATCTTGTTTTAATGTGTGTTTTTCTTCTTGATAATTGCTTCCAGCTTTCGCTCTATTGGGCATGGGGCAGCGTTGTTTTAAGAAGCTCTTCGAAAATCAAGTCCGACTTAGGGACTGATTTTGTTTTGTAGTGGGTGGGACCCTAGGCGGTTCGGATTGGGTAGAGTTACTTTCTGCTTAATTAATTAAAACAGGCACGGCCTGACACACAGCCTAACGCTTTGTAAGTTGTTAGAGAAATGAAAAGTTGAGTCTACACTGGGATCAAACTTTATGTACATGCCATTTATTATGTGTGTGTGTTCCCACTGGTACGTGCGTGCACATAGGTGATGTCACGTACACATATATGTGATTGTGGTATATTCGTCATTGCAGCTGCAGGAATGCAGTGGCAAAGTTATCTTGACAGTTCTAAGTGTGTTTAAGCCATCCTGTTACGTTATCTGTAGCTAAAACTACACGCTAAGGAAAATATTACTAATACATACATGTGACTATAGGCATTTAAGGCAAAATGGTAAATTTAATTCTTAACTAGTACAATGGTTAGCACACAGTGGACAGGAAACACTTTGAATGGACAGGTAATGAAGTGTCCTGTATTACAAGCTGAGGGTCTTGTGTGCATTAAGTATGGTTTTTCATCTATTCTGTGAGAAAGTTGTATTTCAATATTTATATTTTTTTCTGTTTTACTAATATATTAGACCCCTGCCATAGTTGACCCTTTAAGAAAAGGACATTTAATTGTATTTTAATTTTTTGATATTAGCTAAACTTCAGTGGAGATTTTGAATGTTAGATGACAATTCATTGGGTCCTAAATTTGAAAAAAAAAAAAAAAGACTGCCCTGAATCTAAATACAGGACAGTTCATATCCACATTTCCAGGATAAAATATAAAAGGACTCTTAAAATACATACTCTGCTGTAACCACCATAATGTTATAATAGCTTTAGTTTTGCAGTATGTTTTTGCTGACTTCATAAACCACAAAATTGACTCCTTTCTGTTTAATCGAAAGTGAAATTACAGCTTTGACCTATCTTATGGGATAGGTGGAATTTGTCTTATGGCTGAAGTGTAATATTAATACATGGCTCAAGTTGTTTCTTATAAATCAGATGCTCAAGCTGAAAAATCAGTGTGCAAATCTTCTTCATGATATGTTCTGTTAAAATAATAAATATTTTAAAAGAATAGCAGTGAACTGGTGTAAATGAAACATTACTGACACATGACTTGTTTATATAATAGAGCTCAGTTTTGCATCTCTTTAGGCAGCAAATAATTAATGTAATTTTTCTCTATGTATGCATTTAGCTCTTAATCTAGTGAATCTCTTTAACATAGAGCTTATTGTTAGCTCCTATTAGCATTATAGTTTTAAAAAAAAAGCAGCCTAATATCAAAAATGTTTAAAGAACAGTACAATGTCTAGTGACTTGGAATGCAAACTTAGGTGATAAACTATGTATTTTTTAAAAAACCTGCAAGGACGTGATTTCTAGAGAAGTACCAAGACTGGCGAAGAGGGAGGAAACTGTGATTGGTACCTGGTTCCTGGAGTGTTGTTCTTTCACCTGATGGTGGTTACAAGGGTGTCGCAAGTGTTTAGTTCATTAAGCCATGATCGCTTTTCTGAATCTGTGTCTTAGTCTTTGTGAAACTTTTTTTTTTTCCTTTTTAAAGAAGCCTATGTGTAATGTGGTTTATAAAGGACTTCATGGAAGAACTCAATGTTTGATGACTTTAGAACACTGCTTGGGTTGCACATTTGCAAACAGGTTAGACCTATTAAATGGTAACTGGCAGATAACCAGCAGGTGTTGTAACTACTTCCACATGTAAATAACATGTTAATTACATTAATATTTTGAGACAAGACACCAGATTTAACTTTAAATCCTTTTCAGTTTTGCATGTTGTACATGACAAATAGTAGGTAGCCAGAGTATGTTTTTAAACTAGTGGACACTGTTCTGTCATCAGATA
Organism: Muntiacus reevesi; assembly: GCF_963930625.1. Taxonomy (NCBI): domain Eukaryota; kingdom Metazoa; phylum Chordata; class Mammalia; order Artiodactyla; family Cervidae; genus Muntiacus; species Muntiacus reevesi. The sequence continues at coordinate 34,045,376 of NC_089252.1, read as the reverse complement.
TAAAGTATACCCTATTTTTCAGCAAGTTATGGTAACATAATTAAGACTCAAAATTTAACTTTGGCATCAAGGCAATAGGTCTTTTCATCCATTTTCAGTTTTCTGGAACAGTAATCCTTCAGATCAGTCATTTCAGCCTGCATTCTGATATTCTTAAGGATATCTTAAAATTATCAGCTTAAAGTAAGTTTTCGCTTACTCAGACTTCATGAAGATGTGCCGAACAGCCCCTGAAAAGATAAGTGTTTTGTTTCAGGTGACAGTATGACACTGGAGTTTCTGAAATGCTGTGAATCGTTGCCTTGTGCTTTACTTGCTGTATGGAATGGGTTGCCGTAGTTGCCGTGTTGTTTCTTGGCCTTGCTGTAAAGCAGAGTTGAAGAGATCATGTCTGTGCCACATTCTTACATCACAGGAACTTTCAGTTATGTTATAATGGTGATGTTTGTGGCGCTGGCTTTGTTGTGTGAAATATTTACAGGAAGTTTTCGTTAAGATCTTCCATTGTTCAGAGCGCTACATGGCTTAGGTCACCTTCAGTTCACGTTTAAACAGGTCTGTAACACAAATACAAGTTCCTCTAGCGAGGTACAACTGCTTTTCTTTAAAGGAAGTCATCTGTTCCTCTTAAAGTATCTTGGTATCTGGTTGGTAGTGTGTGCGGCCGTCTTGTGTGTGGCGGCGGTGGGGTATGTCTCTCTTTTCTTCCTCTCAGCTGCTCCACAATTAGGCTGCCTATTGCTCAGCTGCAGCTGCTGGGTGATTATGAACCATCCAGCTCCTGTCTAAACTCAGAGGCAGATTTAGCAAAAGAAGCTATAGTAACAGCAGAGGGTGAAAGAGAAGAGCCGGTGCCGCTGCCAGTATCATTTTAACACGTCTATGTGCCAAGGAATCGTTGGCTGCAGCCGCACCACTGTTGTCTTGGAACTAGCAGACTTGATAGCAACACCTCCTGCTCTGGCTTTGGTTTACCTGGTGTGATTCTTTAAGATCTTGAACTTCCCTCCAGGGCAGAGAGGGAATCCTGTAAGTTGGGAGTACAGGATGACGTACAGTGAGGTTACTGGTGAACTGAGCCGTGCTTCCCACCCCGCACCACAGCAGTGCCCCGCAGTGCCCCTTATTTAGTATAGATGTGATTTCAGGTTCTCTGAAGCGTATATGAACCACATACTCTGCTGCTTTAGCTGTGTCTCTTGCAAGTGCTGCTGCTGTTACTGTTGTTTGGTGGGTGGCAGAGCTGATACACAGGTTCTTTGGACTCTCAGCTTTTCTTCCAGGAAGTGGAACACCTTCAAGAGGGATTATTTCTAGAGCTAGCTGCACAGGGCATCTCCCCTGTCACTGCTTGAGTTTGGCAAGTAGGAACCCCAGATTATTTTTCCTGTTGTTCCTCCTTTGTTCTTGGGGTATGAGAAGATGGGACATCAGCAAACGCAAACGCAGCATCAGCTGTATATGGCAAGCCCCAGCCTGGAAGATGCTGCAGGCAAATTGTTGCAGGTTCTGAAATGTTTCTCGGTTTGTGATTACGCCAAGCAGAGAGCAGCGACATCTTGTCCTCTCTTTTACTGTTGTTGTTCAGTTGTTCTGTCGTGTCCAACTCTTTGCGACCCCTCTGTAGCCCTCCAGGCCCCTCTGTCCACGGGGTTTCCCACGCAGAAATACTGGAGTGGGTTGCCATTTCCTTTTCCAGAGGGTCTGCTCCACCCAGGGATCAGAACCCTTGTCGCCGGCCACCAAGGAAGTCCCTGTTTACCATACCATTGGAGGATCTAGGTATTCCCCTTGCTAGTTCAGGTGTTCCAATTTAGTGGTTCAAGATTTGGTCAGTTTGGGGTAGGGGATAAAGAGTGTTGGGAGAAGTAGCTCTCCAACTTACGTAGCCAAAAGGAGGGAAGGCATGCCGAAGACTGTACGCTTGACATTGTTATTGTGGCACATACTCTACAAGACACTGGTGTGTTGATCCCCACTCTCTGTGCTCCCATAGAACCCTGGTATCAAAGCATAGTTCTCCTTCATTTGTAATTATTTCTTCTCATGACCGTGATGTACTTGACCTGTGGCAAGCAACTGTTTGACGTGAATCTTTGAGATCAGTCCCTAGAAGAATAAATCCTTAATAAATTTTTAATTGTATACAAGGATGTGGTTCAGTGTATATTTATATGAGTTTATATGCACAGGCTTTATCCACACATGTTTTTAAGGTATACCTGTACTAAAATTTTGCAAAAGTAGCTTAATGGTTTTTTAGAAGCTAATGTTAAAACAAGTTCTTTAGATTTTTAACCTTCAAAGTTTTGGCCTAGAAAATCATTTTTATAAAACTGTTTAAAAAGTTTCAACTTTAAATGTGAACTTAAAGGTCATTTTGATATTTCTAACATAAACTGGAAACTTTGTTGTTTGAAGTTATACTAATTTCTAGTTTATGTGTTTTTTTTTTTAACTGTTTTAATGAATGTTGAAAACCAAGATCTTAGATTGTAAAAAAAATACATTTGGTATACTCTCAGTGACAGTCAGTTTTATAATTATGACTGAATATTCATTTATTCCAAGGACAAAACGATGAAGACGTCTTCGTCTTCTTGATGTAGCATGTGAAAGAATGCATAGGTCATAGGGTATGTCTGCTGAATTATTGGTGGGGGTGGAGACAGGAAGTACTGGGAGGAGAAGACTGACCCCTGAAATTTAAAGATTGTCCAGTTTCAGCCTCTGTTCCTAACAATGTGTTGATCTAAGCTGATTACAGGAGATCGTTACTTCTTGAATTTTTTTAATGCAACTTTCAGTTTCTTAGTATTAAGTAGAAATTTGGATATCAGTGGCTTTTGCTGCATAAGCTAATACTTAAAACTGTTCCATGGCAAGTTTATTGATTTCTTGTGGTGTTGGTCGCTCAGTCGTGTCCTTCTCTTTGCAACCCCACGGACTGTAGCCCGCCAGGCTTCTCTGTCCATGGAATTCTCCAGGCAAGAATACTGGAGTGGGTTGCCATTCCCTTCTCCAATGGATCTCTTAGGTTTATTCCAATGCAATTAGTATTGATATTGTCCACCTTACAGATACTTTTAAAATAAAAGCAGTCAAGCATTTGAAAAAGAGCAGAGAAGGTAACATAGTGTAATAAGGACAGGACTAAAAGGTGGAAGACACCTGGATTTTAACTCCACTTCTGACAGGGAAGAGCTGTGTTTGTTGGTCACTCAGTCATGTCTGACTCTCTTGCAACCCCATGGACTGCAGCCTGCCAGGCTCCTCTGTTCATGGGATTCTCCAGGCAAGAACACTGGAGTGGGTTGTCATTTCCTTGTCCAGGGGATCTTTCCAACTTAGGGATCGAACCCGCATCTCCTGCATTGGCAAGTGGATTCTTAGGCACTAAGTTATGTGGTCTTGGTCAATTCAGTGAACTCTATAGGCCTCAGTCTCATCCTTTGAAATGGGGGTATAGTTCGCCCACATGTTTTCTAACAGCCTTACGTGACTCTACTACAGTTAAAGTTTTTTATATTGATTAAAATGTTAAGAAAGTGCTTTAGAGTCTAAAATTTGAGATCCGATTAGATATCAGATAAATAAAAGTTAGGGTAAAAAATTGACCCATGGACTTAACACTGGACTTCCTCAAGCAAATGCAGTGTATTCCATTCAATAAGTGGGCATTTATTAAACCTATGATGCAGCAAATACAGTGCCAGTTTTGATGTTATGAAAATGATGGCAGCATGACTACTGCCTTCTAGGAATTCACAGTTGGGTGGAGCTGGCTATAATTAGGAGGCTGTTAATGAATTTTTTAGATTGGTCTTAGTGTGATAATCCGTTAGAATACTTCTCTGATTTTTGGTGGTATTAGGGTGTAATACATCTGAAACTTTTCTTTGCATAGATTTAGATTCCAGTAAACTGATTGAATTCTTTAGGCAGGAAGGCTTGAGTTGATGTTTTTCTAGATGTTAGTTCTTTACAGGTATTAGTGACTCACAAACACAGGCTCCCCAACACCTATGTATAAGTTTTACTAGGAAAATAACACATTTGAAAGCAAGGCTCTTAAAATTTTTTTCAGATTTATTTTGCAGTAAAGATAGAAAAATGAGGACTTACTGATTCATTGAAACTCATAGTTGTGATGTCAGTTAATAGTCAAGACTGGATGACAGCTTTGCCCCATTGTGTCAGGAAAAGAGCCAAAAGCGTTAAAACGAATTTACTTTTTTAATTGACAAAAGGGCAGATTAATTGTTTTGATATTTTTCTTTAATATATGTAATTAATATTTAGAACAAACCGTGGGCGTTTGAAAATGTTTAGCTTTTTAAGGATTGCAGAGTATTGAATAGAAAGAAAGAGAAGGAAGGAAAAGAAAGGAAGCTACAATTGTAAGGTTGAAAGTAAAAATATTTTTCCCGGAAAAAGTTCTTTTCTGTAGGGTTTGTCTTTTTGCTTAGATTCTGGGCAGCCTGTTAGATATAACAGTGTTTCATTGGTAAATATGTTCTGATTGATTTCAGGTTTGGTTTGGTTTTTTAATTCACCAGGATCCATGAACACAGGAAATATCTGACCTACCGAATGCTCTGATTATACAGTGGATCAACCTGTATTTCTGCCAGCCACCCTCCCTCCCCACCTTCCCTGCTTTTCACTATTTAAAAATCACTGCTGTGAGCTCCATATTAGGACGCAAGGACTCTAAGCTTGATATAAGGAGAGGAGCTTCCCTAGTTCCTCCTGCCCGCTTGTACTGAAGCTTGCCTCCTGCTCCAGCTCTGTAGGATAGTGTGAGAAATGGAAGCAGGTCAAAAGACTGAGAGTGAGAAACAAAAATGAGGAAAGCAGAAGGGAAAATTGGGCAGTGGACATAATGCAGAGTCTGTGATTTCTTTTTCACGTCTTTTTATCTGTCTCATGCCCGTTCACTCCTCCTCTTAGGCATTGGGTAAGGAAGGAATAAAACCTGTTTTATGACATATGCCTTGCTATACATTATTATGTTTAACTTAAATCTTTGAAATGCCTTTCCAAAAACACAGAAGAATCATGTGTAGGATAGATTTGCGTTACACACAAAGGAAAACTGAGGATCAACAAGGATATATAATTTGCTGAGGTCACGTGACTAGTTGATGTGCCTGAATGACTGACAGCAAGTGTTTCTTATGAGCCGCCTGCCTTAGGGTTAAGGAGCAGCGATGGAAAGGGGGATTTCTTATCTTTTTTCTTCTTCTTTAAACTGTGCATTTGTATTGGGGCTGAGAATTTGCAACACCTAGATTTTTCTTTTTAATGAAAGTAGCTTTGTGGTGCATATTTCATAATAGATGTCAAGGTCAGATATTATATGAGCTGAAAAAGATGGCTTATTACACTAGACTGTAGCAAGTGCTTTCCTTTTACAAGTTTGGGTTTGTCATGAAAAATTAATATACTAATTCCGAAGCATTCTTTATCTTTTTTATGAAACAAGATGTACAGCCCAGATTAGCAGAGAGACAGTGTTCACATGTTTTTCCAATCTTTTTTTTTTTTTTCTATCTAAATTTAATTCATCAAGGAATTCCCTGGCTGTCCAGTGGTTAGAAATGAGGGCCCGGAATCAATCCCTGGTTAGGGAACTAAGATCTCATAAGCTTCTCACAAGCCATACAGTGTGGCTAAAGAAAAGAATTACATTTAAAATTTTTTTCAATTAAATAATTTTTTTCAAATTTATTAATCAAAAGAACAAAGAAGCATGCAGAAATAGGTTACTACTCTAACTCAACTGTAGTAAATGCTGTTCTTTTGTAAGTTTGGGTTTGTAAAATGTATATATAGTCTGTATGTGTAAAGTCAGCACCCCTCCCCCATATATATGTCTATAGTTTATGCTCATATCAGTTTTCCAACTCCAAAGCTGGATCAAGCTGTACAGCATTGCCTTCTTTTCTACTGAGTACATGATTTATTCCTAGATGAGTTGGTGGAAGTAACTGAAAGCTCTGTCTTATCTACATGGTCCTCATCACGTTTCAGGCCCATGCTTCAGAAAGAGAATCAAGTTTCTGGCTTGCTCCGTGGGGAGGACGGTGATTTCCTGACCCTTGGTGCAGACTCACTAGCCTTCACAGCCGCACTTCCTTCTGGAGGAAATCCGGTAGGATTCTCCCATGCTGGCTTGTTCCTTTCAGTCTTACTGTTCCATGGATTCCTCGCTCTCTGGATGAAGGGTCTCATCTCAAGCTCTGAATGGAAATTTTGTTTGCTACTCTTTGGCCACTGTGTCCAGTCCCAACGGCAATGATTCCTTCCCCACCTTGGCTTCCTTTTCTTTCTTTCAGTATCTCATCTAAGAATGTGCCCTTTGTCTTCACTAGTAAGCTGGAGCACTGTTTTCTGTGGGAATACAGCTTGATGTTGTAGCATTATTATCCCACATAGGATATCTGCAGTACAGTACCACCAGCAGTTTTCCATCACTGCCTGTGCATATCGCGTCTCCATGAGGGTTAGCAGGTAGGTTTTACCATGTTGTGCCAGGGACATCCCTGATGATGCTGTGGTTACACGTCTGTGCTCCCACTGCAGGGGCAGAGGTTCTGTCCCTGGTTGGGAACTAGCCTCCCTGCATGCCAGGCAGCACAGCCAAACAGCAAAAACTGTGCCAACTCTAAATGCTTGGAATGGCTGCCACTAGAATGTAAGCTCCATGAGGGCAGGGATCTCGATTTTGTTTACTAAAGTTATCCCATGTATCTAGAACAATAACACATAGTAGACACATGTTAAATATATATATTTTTTAATGGGGGAGAGTGCAACAGTTTGCCGACAGTGTTTGTCTAGCATGGGCATGGGAGAAAGCAATGTCAGCAGCCAGCTCCTTGCAGAAAACTCATGTGGTAACCTCAGGACTCCTTGCAGTGGCAGGCCCGGTACTAAACAATGACATTGATGCTCAGGATGAATTCAAATAAACATTCTACTTGAGTCTAATGGAGAAACTGAGATTTGATTTAGCAGTGACATGTAAACGTTAAGGAGAGGTGAGAAAAGTGCTTTTAGTAAGTGGATTTTTCTTTATATCATAGTCCCTAGCTTTTTTTTTTTTTTTTTCTTTTTTTTTTTTTTCAGTTGTGTCTGACTCTTTGAGAGTCCATGGTCTGTAGCCCGCCAGGCTCCTCTGTCCATGGAATTCTCCAGGCAAGAATACTGGATTGGGTAGCCATTCCCTTCTGCAGGGGATCTTCCCGACTCAGGGATGGAACCTGGGTCTCCTGCACTGCAGGCAGATTCTTTACCAGCTGAGCCCCCAGGGGAGTCCCTAGCTATGTCTCTGGCAGTCATGCTCTTAAGAACTCTGGCATTTGTCAGTTTCCTTTACACTGATGGCATCATATGCGTGTGTTTGGTTGAAAGTAGAGCTGAGACAAATACTCCTTGGCAGGGCACTTAACCTTCCAGTGCCAAAGTTGCACCACAGAAAGGGAGATGAGATTTTTAGTGGAGAAGTTGCAGGCCTTGCCTTGGTAGGGGACAGGAAGTAGCCTAGCAGTCGCCTGAAACTGTACGATTTGGTTGTGTAAACATGGTTAGAATATTTATTTGAAAGATGTGGACATAGATGGTATCTTAATTCAGGCAACAGTATTTGAGTACAGAAGCGAACTAATCATGATAGTGTAAGTCTCTAAAGGGCAGTTTACCACCTAAAGTAATGAAAACTCTAAAAATGCCCTATACTTTTTTATGTGAAAAGTTAGGGAAACATTCTGGGAGGGGAGGGGATCAGAACAGAACGGGACTTTTTATCTACATTTATATAACACTTTTAGTGATTGAGATAAGATAGTAATTAGCTGTATCAGAGAATTTGGTGGGGGGAGTGGTAGGTGGAAATTACAGTGGAGCTAAAACCTCCCCTTCCCCCAATCTCAAGGCACACTTTCCCTCCCACCGCTCCCACCCCACCCCCCCACCCCGCCTTAAGCCACTTCTCCTGGGGCTTAATAATTTTGATTTTGAATTTTCTTTAAATGAATAGAACTTAAGTCAGAAGGAGGAGCTTGTAATAAAGGTCAAGTTGAAGACAGGGTCAAGAACCTCTTAGGATATTATCAGAGGATGAGTAGGACTTTTAGGATGATTGATGCTTACAAGATGGAAAATCTGAAAGCATAGACAACTCTCAGAGATAAATCCACAGCCAGAAGTAAGAGAGAAACCACAGATCTACAGTTTAAGAAAGTTGAAATAATAGGTAGTGAAAAAGAGCTGACATGTCTTCTTTTTAATCTCCTAACTTCTGTAACAAGAGGATATTATTTAGTGGAAAAGCTAGTAAAAAAGTGTAAGAAACTAGTTAGGAGATAGTAAGAGGGCATCTAGCTTTAACTGATGTCAGGCTTTTAGGTCTCAGAATCCATTGGAAGGTTCTGAAAGACATTTCTGATGCTCCCAGGACCCCACCAGTATTAGAAATCATGGAGACAGATATCTCAAAAAAAAAAAAGGTAATTAAATGATGTCTTAAAAGGTGAATTTTAATAAATGCAGACACCGAAAGTTGCCTTTGAATCTGGACAGAATTCTGTCAGTTTATTAAACAGTTACCATTTATAAACAACTGGAATGTTATTAATACAAAGTATTAATATTAGTAACCTTTAACAGTTGTCCAGCAGCGCTTTATGAAATCCTTTACCCACCTCTTTGGAGTTTGCAGGAATACTCACTCGGGGTCATCTGTCAGTAGTACTTTTCCTGTGTTGCTGAGTGGTCGGACCTGATAAAGCTTTGTTTCCTTCTAAAGGCAAGGGCCAGTGATTCCTTTTCCACATTTTTTTTTTTTTTCTGTCTGTTTTATTTTCCCCATTCTGCAATTAAATCTTCTAATGTCCCTATATTTGCTTTGTCTTTTTGATGATATTCAGAGTCAGGGATATTAACACGCTTAAAGCTCTTTTTATGTATTCTGGGTTTTGTTTTTTAAAGAAAAAATAAATTAGAGTATATGAGCATGGGTGTTTGTCCCATAATGTCTGTGAACATTGTTTTGTTAGCTATGTATGTGAACAATTTTTATTTGCTTTTCAGTCGAAGGCTACTGTGCATTTTTCCAGGTAGTAAACTGCTTGCTCCTAACCTTTGCCAATTTTGCTCTTGGGATGTCTTTTTCTGATAGATTTGTACAGGCTGTTCATATACTGTGGATATTAATTTTTCATGTTGCAAACATTTCCCTCAAATCTCTGCTTGTCTTTATTTTGTCTGATATTTTTCTTTAATCTTAAAAAGTTATTACAAATAATTTTCCTTTTGTAACTTCTGGATTTTGTATTCTAAGAATACTTTCTGCAACTGACAATCATTTTAAAAATTCTATTTATAGGTTTTTGTTTTGGTTTATATTGCAAATAATCTAGCTTTTTGCTTGAAATTTGTCTGTGTTGTGAGATAAGACTCCAGTTCTTCTCTTCATCAGATGATGGAACACCCCAGCTGTTTGTTAACTCTTCCTTTTCCCACTGATTCAGGATGCCACCTTTAGCTTTTACAAGTTCTTAACTTTCAGGCTTGTTTGAGGGCACTGTTTGTTTTCTGGATATTCACGTGTTTGGTCCTTGACCAGTAACACATAGCTGGATGATGAGGGTGATTGTGACCTTGGTAACAGCAGCAGGAGCAGCAGGTAATTATTGAGCATTGACATGTGTGTCCGTCACAGCAGCAAATACTTTAACATATTTTACCTGATTGTTTCTTACAAAACCCTGAATTAGGTATTCTTTTTTTCTTTTGAAAATCTGCCTTAAATGTTCTGACATGTAGCTGTTTTGTTTAATGAAAGGATTTTCTTTCTTTCTTTCTTTTTTCTTCCCTTTAAATTTCTGAAGCCCTAAGCCCCTCACAAACGTGCCTGTCCTTGCATGGGGGTTCCCATGTCCATCTTCTCTGTCTGGTTCACATCTTAGCGAATGTGCTGCCAGAGCAAGCAACTGAGTTACGTATTCTCAATATCTTTATTTTTGCAGGTGAAGAAACAGGCTTTGAGAAGTTATGTTTATTCAAGTTACAATCTAGGACGGCCACCAGCTTTCCAACTCCAGAGTCTATTCTCTGAACCATGAGGTTGTGGTTATATTAGTGTGACACATTTCCTCATTTTTTCTCTTTTTAAAAATTTCTCAGCTGTTCTTATGCATCTGCTTCTTCATTTGGACATGGTGATTTTTATGTAGATACTGTTAATTATTTAGATTTATTTAGGGAAGAATGGACATCACAATAATGTATCTTACTATCTAAAAATAAGTGGCATGGTTCCATTTATTAAGGTTCTTTATATCCCACAGAGTTTTATTTTCTTAATATAGACTCCAAACATTTTTTTGTTAAGCTTATTCATAGGTATTATTTCATGTGTGGTTTTAGAAAAACTTGTTATTTGGAAATAATTTCAAAGTTACAGAAGAGTTGCAAAAATAGTGCAAAGAATTCCTCGAGCTCCCTCACCCAGATAGACCAGTTGCTAACATTTTGCCTCAGTCAGTAAAGAATCCGCCTTCAATGCAGGAGACAGGTTCAATCCCTGGGTCAGGAAGATTCCTCTGGAGGAAGGCACGGCAACCCACTCTGGTATTCTTGCCTAGAGAATCCCATGGACAGAGGAGCCTGGCGGGCTGTAGTCCATAGGGTCACAGGGAGTCGGACACAACTGAGCGACTAAAGCACAACACACAACTTTTGCCACATTTGGTTTTGTCATTCCCTCCTTGTATATGTGTGTGGGTATCCTCCCCACACCCACCTCCACCTTGAAAGTTACTTGCAAACGTCCTTCTCATCACCCTTAAGAACTACAGTGTGTATTTCTTAAAGCAAGGACATTTTCTTATACACCCACAGTACCGTCAAATTGAATTCGGGGGTTTTAACATCCCCATAATGCAGTCATCTAATAGACCATTGTCGTAGGTTGAATTGTGTTCCACTAGAAGTTCTAGCAGAGAAGGCAATGGCAACCCACTCCAGTACTCTTGCCTGGAAAATCCCATGGGCAGAGGAGCCTGGTGGGCTGCAGTCCATGGGGTCCTGAGGAGTCAGACACGGCTGAGTGACTTCACTTTCACTTTTCACTTTCATGCATTGGAGAAGGAAATGGCAGCCCACTCCAGTGTTCTTGCCTGGAGAATCCCAGGGATGGGGGAGCCTGGTGGGCTGCCATCTAAGGGGTCGCACAGAGTCAGACACGACTGAAGTGACTTAGCAGCAGCAGCAGCTGTGGCAGTTCTAGGCCCCAGCATCTGTGAATGCAGCCTGATTTGGAAGCAGGGTGTCTTCAGATGTGATCTAGTTGAGATGTAGTCATACTGAATTAGAGTGGCCTCAGTGCATTATGCCCAGTGTCCTGTTAAGAGGAAAGTGTCATGTGACCAGAGGGACAGAGGTGGAGTGATGCAGCTGCAAGCCAAGGAGCCCCACGGACTGCCACCCACAACCAGAAGTTACGAGGCGCAGGAGAGGTTCTGTGCAGAGTTTTGGAGGGAGCATGGTCCTGCCAACACCTTGATTGTGAACTGCTAGTTTCCCTTACTGTGAGAGAATACTTTCTGTTGTTTTAAGCCTTTTTCTTTTCTTTTCTTCCTTCCTTCCTTTCTAGCAGCCCTAAGACACTAATGCAGCAGTCCATAATCCACATTTTCCTGACTGTCCCAATAATGTCCTTCATAGCAAAAATCCAGATCCAACGCACTGCACTTAGTTATGTCTCTTAGTCTCCTTCAGTCTGGATAGTTCTTCAGTCTTTATGTTTCATGATGTTGATATTTTTGAAAAGTCAGAATGCTTGTTTTGCACGGTGTACCTCGCTGAGATTTCTCTGTGCTTCCTCGTGATTAGATGCAGATTACGGGCAGGAATGCTGCATTGAGGAGTGGCGCCCTGCCGTGTGGAGCCCGTCAGAAACAAGGCACCCCTTGTTAGTCTGTCCCGTTATTGGCGGTGTTAGCTCTGCTTTGGTAACGTGATATCTGTCGGGCTTCTCCACTGTAAAGTTAGCATTTTCTTTTTCATTAATAGTTGATACATGGAAAAATAGTTTTAGGTTCCATGAATGTGAGTCTTTCCTGAATTGGTTATTAAAATGACGACTGCAAAATAATGCTTTTCTTAACCCTGTAATTCCTTCTACATTTATTAGTTGGGGTTCTCTAAGAAAATCTTTCTTTCACTCTCCTGTGTTATCAGAGTGATTTTTGGATTTTCTTTTTAGCCAACAGGTTACAATCCATTAATGTTACTATTCCTTTTGTTGCTCAATTTCATCCTACATTTGGCGAGTAAGAGCCTCTTCAGGATGCTTCCTTTATACTACGATATATCCACATCTTGTTTTGATTACTACTTATTTATTTATTTTTTGGTGTAAGATGTCCCAGGCTCTGAAACCAAGCAGAGGGCTGGTGTGTCTGCAGTGCAGAGAGCCAAACTCTGACAGCGGGAGTTGGTAGCAAAAATAGGATTTGATGAAGGGCACTGAGCAAGGCAGCGGGAGACAAGCCTCAGGTCCACTGCAGCTTGGTCTTGAGTTTGTTGTTCGCTTGCTGAGTCTTGTCCCACTCTTTGCGACCCCAGTGGTCTGTAGCCTGTCAGGCGTCTCTGTCCATGGGATTCCCAGGCAAGAATACCAAAGTGGGTCTCAGAGTTGGGGATATTCTTAAAGGGGAAGAACAAAGAGGCTGGGATTAACCATAGTCTTGTGACGTTTCTGGATCATAGTTTTGGGAGTCAGGATGTTTCTGGTTTATGATTCTCTGCCCAGGTCCACGGCTCAGGGGTCAGTTAGCTGTCTTGCCCTAAAGAAATGACCCGATCTTGTATGTTACTGATGATATACAATAGCAATTGTAGGTATCTGATTCTGGTTGATTAGTGTTCAGTTAGCACAGGATTGAGGTCAGAAGGGACCAAAAAAATGGGTAATGTTTTGGATAGATTAATCATAAACTTGGTAATGGAACTTGGTTTTGGGAGGACTTAGTTTCAATTCCTGCTACTGTTTTAACTTTCCCCAAATCTTTGAGGGGTTGGAGTGACAGTTGCTCTGGCTGCTTCTTGCTGAAACAGGGTGTAGTTCTGCCTCAATTTGGGGGATGGAAATGTTGCATGCCAAGCTTCAAATAGGACCACAGGTCGCTGAGAAGTAATACTTGTTCTTTTTATTTAATAAAATGACAATAAAAGATTTCAACAGCAAATACAGAAGGTTCTAACAAATTACTTTAAAGGTAAGGAAACTTAGCAGCTCAGTATTTCCTCCAAAAAAATGTTCTCTTAACAAAGAAAACATTCCAAGTTTTGTACCATATTGCCTTTAATATTAAAATTCATTGAGTGAAATTCATTCTAATCTTTTTTTTTCATTTTTTTTTCATTCTAATCTTAGTCCTGACCATACAGAAAATTCCTTTCTAAAGATTCTTTAGTTTCCTCTTGCAAATCTTCTACAACTTTCTGTATCCGTATTAATTTGTCCCCTACTTTCTTTCTCTTAACAAAATGCATTTCCATCCCTTATACTTTTTTTGCTTGCATACAGAGATGTCTTCCTTATTAATTTTTAGTTTTAATTACATATATTAATTAAAATTCTCAACTCTTAAAAACCTGAATTTCTGATGAAAACTAAGAAGTAAGCAATTGTAAACTCTTTATCATACCACCGTTTTCTCATTGGCAAACTGATGAATATATTCTATAACCCCCAGAAACATTCATTTCCTTATAGCATAATTTGTTTTTCTTTTTGGTCACATGATGCCTGGCATGTCGAATCTTAATTCCCCAGGCGGGGATTGAACCTGACCCTGACACATTGAGAGCACAATCTTAACCTACTGGACCCTTAGGGAAGTACTTTTTTTTTTAATTGAAGTGTTGATTTACAATATTAGTTGGATGTTTCTAATAAACCCAAGTATCTTTAGTTTTTTGGAAACTTAGACTTGTTTAACAGTTAATGTTTCAATATTTTATCTTACTTGAAATGATCTGGGTATTCAGTGAATTCCCATCATTTAACCTAATTTGTGTGTGTGTGTGTGTGTGTGCGCGCGCTTATGCACGCGCTCACTCAGTGGTGTCCAACTCTTTGCGACCCCTTGGACTGTAGCCGGCCAAGTTCCTCTGTCTATGGGTTTCTCCAGGTAAGAATACTGGAGTGGATTGCCATTTCCTTCTTCAGTAGATCTTCCTGAACCAGGGCTCAAACCCACATTCCTGCATTGGCAGGTGGATTCTTTACCACTGAGCCACCTGGAAAGCTCCTAACCTAATTTAGCAGAACTCTATAAACTTCCAAGTACCAAAAATCTGGAGAAACTATTTTTAAATAGACATTCACTGTGCTTAGTCACTCAGTCGTGTCCAACTCTGAGACCCCATGGACTGTAGCCCACCGGGCTCCTCTGTTCATGGGGATTCTCCAGGCAAGAACACTGGAGTGGGTTGCCAAGCCCTTCTCCAGGGGAACTTCCCGACCCAGGGATTGAACCGGGGTCTCCTGCATTGCAGACAGATTCTTTACCGTCTACCTGGGAACTGCCTGGTAGCAAAGCGTAATTACGCCTGAAGAGTTCACCTGAAAATGCGCACCTCATTCATCTCATCTCATTACTTTCCCTTCATATTATCAAGTCCGCCTCTCTGGGTTTGATTATTTGCTGGGATGGCTAACCACCCAGGAAAAGTTCATTTACTTGGCTCCTGGTTTATTATAAAAGGATACAGCTTGGAAATGGGTGATGGAAGAGGGGCAAGAGGTGTGGGAAGGGGCTTGGGGCTTCCAGGTGAGCCACCGTCCCAGAACCCTCAGGTTGCTTCAATGCCTGGAAGGTCTCTGAACCCCTTCAGTTAGGACTCTTCTGGAGGCCTCGTTACAGAGGCCTCACTTCTTGCAATGCAGGAGACTCGTGTTTGATCCCCGGGTTGGAAAGACCCCCTGGAGAAGGGAATGGCAACCCATTCCAGTATTCTTGCCTGGAGAATCCCATGGACAGAAGAGCCTGGTAGGCTACAGTCCATGGAGTTGCAAAGAGTCGGACCTGACTGAATGACTGTCACTCACTCAACTGATGAAATCATTGACCTTTGGTGGCTAGTTCAACCTCCAGCTTCTGTTCTCTCCCCTGAGGTGGGTTGGAGAGTTCCAACACTTCATCCACCTGGTTGGTTCCTCTGGCATCCAGCCTCCCCCCACCCTTGGGGGCCTTTACCTGAGAGAAACTCAGGGACTTGTGAGTCACAGAAGGTGTTCCTTCACGTTTCATTGCTCTTATCAGGAAATTCCAAGGGTTTTAGGAGCTCTGGGCTAGGAATAGGGAAGTGAAGTGAAAGTCTCTCTGTCGTGTCTGACTCTTTGTGACCCC
Source organism: Muntiacus reevesi (assembly GCF_963930625.1). NCBI lineage: Eukaryota > Metazoa > Chordata > Mammalia > Artiodactyla > Cervidae > Muntiacus > Muntiacus reevesi. The sequence goes on along the minus strand of NC_089252.1, from coordinate 34,029,948 downwards.
ATGGGCTATGCTACTATCCATGGAATTCTCCAGGCCAGAGTACTGGAGTGGGTAGCCTTTCCCTTCTCCAGGGAATCTTCCCAACCCAGGAATCAAACCCAGGTCTCCCGCATTGTGGACAGATTCTTTACCAGCTAAGCTACAAGGGAAGCCCCCAGAAATAGGGAAGAAAATACACGTTTCCTAGTGTTAGTCACCATGTGTCAGGCAGCTCCTGGCCACATGGGAAGTTGAGCGGCTGAAATGTGGCTGGTCCACATTGAGACGTGAAATACACCCAGATTGTGAAGACTTGATATGATAGAAAGAATGTAAATAATTCAGCTGTTTTTGTTGATACAAGTTGAAGTGGTAATATTTGGGGTATGTTAGGTTAAGTAAGATGTTATTACAATTAATCTCACCTGCTTGTTTTTCGCTGCCCTTTCCCTAATCAGGGATCGAACCCCAGACCTTCAGCCATGAAAGCTAAGAGTCCCAACCGCTAGACTGCCAGGGAATTCCCCTATTTTTTCGCCTTTTTTAATGTGGCTGCTAGAAGATTTAAAGTTAACGTTTGTGACTCACATCGTTGCTCTGTAGCCAGGTTGCCTGGGGCTATCTTTGATTTTGGGCAAGTTACATAATCTCTATGCCTCAGTTTTCTCATCCTTAAAGGAAAATAAAAAGTAGCGTTTAACTCACAGGGTTGTTTTGAAGATGAAGTGGGTTATCGTGTGCCTGAGTACTCAGTACTTAGTACTTGGTGACAAAGTACTTAGTACTAAGTGCCAGAACTTAGTACCTGGCATACAGGTATTGAATGCCCCATGCTGTCTGTCACTGTTCCCAGTAAGAGTGCAAGCTGCCTGAGTACTGTGGCTTTGTTTTGTTCACTGCTGTAACTCCACTTTTAAGGCTCTCAATAAGTGTTTTTTGAACTAATGAATGAATATGGAGAATCTTTGGGTAACCTAGGTGATGATCTGGAAGGAGGATTCTTGATTACCCAGTGTTTGTTGAAAAGACATTTAGAACTAAGAAAATTACATGCCTAAAAAGACAAATGGCCTCACTCTCTTAGAAAATCTCTATACCAAAAATATTAGAAAAATCGAAAGACAAATTAGATATATTTTGAGATTAAAAAGTAGAAAGTATACATTTTATTATCTGCACTGCATTTTCTGGGCTGGTCTAGACTCTGAATAAAAATTCTAAGTCTGAAAAAAAAAGAAACTGCAGTCAGTGGTCACATCTGGTGATGGGCAAGGATAGAGTTCTCCTACTGGTTGTTGATGGCTGATATTTTAAGGGCTTTTCAGTGCAGGTGCTTCCTCAGAAAAACTCTTAATTTGCTGGGGACTGATATTTGTTAGCAGCCCTCCCAAGAGAAGATTCTTGAGGCTGGGAAGATTGGCCTGACTCAGAAACGCTTCACTAGATCTTTCCCTGTTTCCCCAGCTTGTTCCGTAGCGACTCCACCCCAGTGTCAGGTACTGGATGTCGGTAAAAAGTAAGAAGGAAACTTCTCGAAGCATCCAGAGATTAAGGAGCATAGTCAGTCAGTCGTGCCTGACTCTTTGTGACCCCATGGAGTGTAGCCTGCCAGGCTCCTCTGTCCATGGGGTTCTCCAAGCAAGAATACTGGAGTGGGTTGCCATTTCCTCCTTCAGGGGTTGAACCCAGGTCCTCCACATTGCAGGCAGATTCTTTATCATCTAAGCCACCAGGGAAGCCCAGAAGAGCATACAACTAATTTCTTCTTGACAAGTGTCAGGTAATTTACCCGTAACATATGTAACAGTTTTTTCATAGACTTCTTGACAACGTTTTCATGCTTATTGATTTATTTAAGTCTCCTGTCTTTTAACTGAGTTACTGTTTTTCTTCTTTTTTTTTTCTTGTTTTTTTAGCTGAATTAATTTTATTGATTTCCATTTGCCTAGATAGTCACCTCTTTCATCTAATTGTTAAAACTTTATTAGAAAAGAGTTGTACAAAGTTTCTGTTTATAGTTTTTTCAAACCCTCTGTTGCTCTAGTATTCTCACACCTAAAACTGTACTCTCCCTTTTCATGTTTGGATTAAGATGAAATCTAGTGATTTATCTATTTCATTGATTTTTGTTTGTAAATCGCATTTTAAGTTTTTCCATTATGATAAATAAAGTTAAAAGAAAAACTAATTAGAAATAGCAGGAAAAGAAATCTCAGTATGATTTACAAATAAAAATCCTCTTTTTGGGTTTCTAGTGACTACTTGGGCTTTCCTGGTGGCTCAGATGGTAAAGAGTCTGCCTGCAATGCGGGAGACCTAGCTTTGATCCCTGGGTCAGAAAGTTCCCCCGGAGAAGGGAATGACAACCCGCTCCAATATTCTTGCCTGGAGAATTCCATGGACAGAGGAGCCTGGAAGGCTAGAGTCCATGGGGTCACAAAGAATCGGACATGACTGAGTGACTTTCACTTGGTTTTGTTTTTCCATAAGTTTTAAGTAGTTTATTTGTAGTAATTCCTTTTTAGTAGTAGGTGTGTAAGGCTATGAATTTTGCTGTGAATACAGCCTTGGTTGTAGCTCACTGATTTGGTAGGAAGTTGTTATTTCTTTTATTTTATAATTTCAGTTTTTGTTTCTTCCTTAAAGCAAGTATTGGATCATGAAAGGTTTTATGTATTCATCTTACTTAGGAAAACTTGAAAAAATGCTTTTTGTGTACCATTTCTTTATGTTCAATAGCATATAGTATTCTGTTGTCAATACTTAAAAATGACAACAGGAGATCGGGATGGGGAATACGTGTAACTCTATGGCTGATTCGTGTCAATGTATGACAAAACCCACTGAATTGTTGTGAAGTAATTGGCCTCTAACTAATAAAATAAAAAAAAAAAAAATGACAACAGGAGAAAATTGTGTCCAGTCAGAAATCATTAATGCAATGTGTAGTTAACTTGTTTCATGGAATGTTAAATATCCATGCATAGGAATAAGGGGTTAGTCATATACTTAACAATGGTGGCTCTCATCGTTGCGTAAAAATGAGTGCCTGCTCATCACCTGGGGCTGTCTGTTAAAATGTAGACTCCTAAGTTCTGCTTCTGGAAATTCCAATTCTGTAAACCTGGGTTCAGAGCAAGGAATTTCATTTGTAATAAATACCTCAGACCATTGTCTTGCAGGTAGTATGGAAAAATAGTAAATAGAGACACACTTATACAACTTGAAACTTTAAAGATGTTCAGTTTGACAGTGGTAAACCGTGGAGCTCTGGAGTCTTACTGCCTTACTTGCTGTGTGATCTTGGACAAGTCACTTAACCCTCTGTGTATCAGGTTTTGCATCTGTACAGGAAAGTAACAGTAATTGTGTTTTTTTTTTTAAGTGTTTTGAAAATTAGGTGAGATAATCCATTTTAAGTGTAAGCACAGTAGCTATAACATACTGTTAAGTGAATGTTAGCTCTCTTTGAAATTATCATTGTCATCTAATCAGAAACATATTTTTACTTGTTTATGATTAAATTCGTTCATTATTTTGCCTATATGCTTAATCAGGCAGCTGTTTCGGTATATTACCTTATGTATATTACATATTTTACTCATTTATTAAATATGAAATGTAGTAAATGTGTATAGTATTAGATATAAAAAAATTTGTCTTTACCTATTGATTTGCTACATTATTGATTTTTGTTTTAGTAATTGATAATTAAATACATAGCAATTCAATACTTTGGGGCAAATTTGGGGCAAAACAATACAATGTAACATCTCATTTGAGTTTTAATTCACTCAAAAATGCAAAAGTGGTTTAGAAATTGTTGGAGGGTTTTGATATGTTTAAAGATATAATTTTAAAACAGAAAAAGAAGCTATACATTTTTTAAAGTATTTAATATTTAAAGCGTTTTAGATTATACTATTTAAAAGTATATTCTTAGAGGGAAATTTAGCAGTATGTAATCAGTTTTTTAAAAGCTTAACTTTTGACTCACTGATGAAAACCTTTTCTATCAAAATAGTTATGTACAGTCATTTCTCATTATTTGCAGTGGTTACATTCTAGAAAGTCACCTTGAACACTTATTTAGTGAATACTGAACCATTGCTCCTAGAGGAAATAAATACAAGGCTAGGTTCCTGAAAGCCCCTGGTTACATTTTGTCAACTGATCAATGTATGATCTGTTTCATGTATGCTTCTGTTTAAAGACACACCTTATTTAATGTATTTTATTGATTCAGTAACCTTCAACATACAAATAGCTCTATAACTTGGTTCTAAATGAAGCTTATCCAGCACATTTTCTCCAAAAGGCACACCACAGCCTTCTTGTGCTTAGAAACAGTAGAATCACTTCAACAGTAGCGTCTGGGATCCTGTTTTAAACAGTGATGGGACTTCCCTGGTGTTCCAGTGGTTGAGACTCCAGGCTCCCAGTGCAGGGGGCAGATTCAGTCCCCAGCTAGGGAACTAAGATACCCCATGCTGTACAGTATGGCGTTAAAAATAGAAAGTGACATCACCAGCAAAAAACACAAAAAAGCAAAAAAGAAAAGTGGCACTAGATAAGCTGTGGAAAGGATACCGGTTTACAGTATGAGAGCTTTGTTTGCCCTGAGTTGGGGAGGTATAGATCTGGCAACTCATTTTTCACAGCTCTGCTCATATCTGCAAAAATCTACCAAAGCACCAAAAGTTATCATTGGTTTGGCAGTTGGCAATAAATCTGAACAAGCAGGTTATTTTGCAAATGTGGAATCCATGATAATGAGGATTTATTAATGATGACATTTTTATAGTAAATGTTTTATTGCCAGTGTGGCAATAAGAAATAATAAATAAACCTTTGTAGTCTGTTTTGCATCATTAGTTATTGAGATCAGAAGTTCAGGAAGTTAGAAATAGAGTAATTCTTTTTATATATGCTGATATCACAGTTTTTATTCTTATAAAATTTAAAATCAAAGAAGTGTAACTTAAAATTTGACTAAGTCCTAATATACTGTTATTGGAGATAATTCATTTGAGTAAAATAATGCTCTCTAAATGTTAATAGTTTCACATGATGGAATAAGCCCCAAGCATTTTGATTGCTAAGACTCATTTTCTAGGACCTTCTCTACCATTTCATTGGTTAATGAGAGAACTGCTATTTCTGGTGGTGATCCCACCTCTTGGCTATAGAGACCAACCCAGAGGCAGGTAGATGACCCAATAGGGGCCAGAGTCCTTTAAGAATTTGAAATTGATACTGAGAACCCTCTGGCTCTAAAATGAAGATTGTAACAGTGGAACTGATGACATCCATGTTCTAGCATGTGAAGAGCCCAAAAGCCATTGTGCCACAGGAGAAAGGATGAGACAGATCAGGTGAAAGAGAGAAACTGGGACAAATACAGGAAGGGGCTGGAACAGAGAGGGGATGAATAGGCAGGGAGGAGAAGAGGAGGTGAGGAAAGAAGATGGGTGGTGGGAGAAAGTGAGCAGAGAGAGGAGAATCCAGGAGGAAGAGAAAAAAGGAACAAAGTAACTGTTTATGACGGGCTCCTGATTCTAGCTTTTTTTCTTATGACCTTGGATTGGATTTCGTGAGATACTGCTGTAACCTTTGTTTAAAACCCCCATTTTGCTTAATCTGTCTCTAGTTAGTTCTGTCCTTGTAGCCAGAGTAGTCTTAACTAAAGCGAACATTTGCTTTTGTTAGGGTACTCGTAGCTATTCTACATACAGCATCAGCTAATTCTCACAACCTTGCAAGATAGGTATCATTCCTCTAGAAAAACGAGGGAACCTGGCTTTAAGAGAGATGAAATAATTTGATCAAGGATCCCAGAAGCTACAAAGAAATAGAACCAGATTTGAAATGTATGTTTAATCTCAAAGTCAATTCTTACTCACTCACTAAAGATATTTATTGGCCATCATTTGTGGGCTAGACACTAGGCCAAACTACAGCAGAGACCCGCAGGCAGTGGCAATTTAGTACATGCTTTGGGGAAGGAAAGAAGTATAAGAGCATATGAGAGGTCAGGGAAGATGCCTCAAACCTTTAAGAGTCAAAGGCTGAGTAGTCATTGAGCCGACCGTGAGGAGAGAGGTAGATTGTAGCAAGCATTTATGAAAAGAAAATGGTGCATTTGAGGATCTTAAAAAAAAATTCATATGTGGAGAGCAAGGACATGGTTGGAAAGAGATGAGCCCGGAGAGGTAAATAAAGCAAATCCTGCAAGGGCTTCTATTTCACATTAAGGAATTTAGACTTTATATTGGGAAGAGTATTGGACAGGGACTTTTCTTTCTCTTCAGAAAACACAAAACATCCTTCACACTACACCCAGAAAAGACAGGAGAAACTCCGGAGGCAGTGAAGAAAACTTTTGCAATAATCCAGACAGTAAATGATTAATAGCCAAGGGAAGTAGTAATTAGTTGAGGGTGGAAGAATGTTGGAGATTACAGGGTATATGGTCAGTTAGTAGTGACTGACTGGTATGTGGGGCCTGGGAGGGGTGTGAGTTAAGAATGACTCTTGGATGTCTGACTGAGGCAGTGGAGTGGACTAGAACAGTGTACTCACCATTCACAGGGAGAAAGAAGAGTGGACTTTGGTGGGAAAGATGGCAGGTTCCATTTTGAGCATGATGAATTTGAGATCCCTGGAAGACAGCTGTCCCAGTTAACAAAGCCTCCTGCAGAGTGGATATTTTGACTAGTGGATATAAAGACTATAGAACTAGTCTTTCATCTTCACCCTTCATGTTTCTGGAGGGGAATGTCTGTAGGTATCTAGTGAATTTTGATACTTTAGAGAATCTGAAAGAGACTTTTCCATTAATATAAAAAAAATAATGTCATGTTCACCTCCAGCAAATCACTAGAAAGTCGTTGCTTGTCTTTGCTATTCTACTGTGTAATTACCACTATTCTGTAGACTTCTATTTTTAGAAGAAATAACAGGCCTATTTAAAGGCACAATTGGTACTTCACATATCCTTTTACCTAGTAGATATCTAGAGATTTGTATTAGCTTTTGTTTACTTCAAAATCAATGCCAAGAAAGAGAAAAATAAACATTTGTTAAGTACATATTATATGACAAAAACCGTAGTTAAAAAAATTATTGCTGACAGGGCAGAATTTTCTTCGTGGTAGTTAAAATTTTTTTTAATATCTTTTTAACGTATTTGACAATTCACATTTTGAAACAAGCATTTTAAAGCAAAGTAAACTGTTTGCTTCATGGAGTAATATAGCATCTTGTTTGAGAAGGGATGTTAGGTAGCAAAATAAGCTAAAAAGGACAGGGTTTTAAAAGAAGGTTATAATTCTTCCATACATCTAATATTATTTCAGAATAAGCAGTTGTTTTAAATAAAGAGTGGTTTTAAACCTGCGTAATATGTACATGTTACAGTTAAATTCTTAGATAGCAATAGAATGTATTTTTCAAAACTTCTCTCACTGCTAGAAATGCTGCTAGCCTGAGTGAGAGGCAAGGACACAGCTTCTGCTTATTGCTGATAAAAGACTCTGATTTCACAGAGTTCAAGACATGCACCAAAGGGTGTCAAAGATCAGAAAGGTTCCAGGTCTCTAAGGGTGGAAACAGGTTAAACTGACTCACTTCTTGCCTTGCTTCCCTGAACTCTTCCCACGTTCCTCCTCCTGTGACTTATTTGAATGTTTGAAACACACCTGACTATTCCTGTTACTTCTGTTGCCAAAAGCTCCCTCTCTTCAGGTCTGTTTCATCTTTACAGTTGTGTGTTTTATTTACCAGTTAAACTTTGCAGTTTTAAATCTATTGACTAAAACAGGCACTGAAACTCAAAATATTGTTACAGCAGAAGCATAGTGGAAAAAAATTATTACAGGAATTTGGAGAAAGCAAAAGAGTTCTAGATCAGTTTTATAAACTGATGTTTCTAAGAATGTGTGTGTATCTAATTTCTTGAGTCTTAAAAAGATCAGCAGAAGGGGTATATATTATTGTAGAAATAGTTGTATGATATATTTTCAAGGTTTAAAACCACAATGCAAAAAGAATCCATACAATGTCTGAGGAGCATTTAAATTCCATAAGAACTTGAAAGTAGTATCTAATTGTTTACTGTAGTTCCTAGGTCAAAAATCTTGACAAAGAACAGTAGGTAAGGCATGAAAACCTGAGAAGATTAAAAAAAAATTTTTTTTAAGAGTTGACTGAATTTGTGGAGAGAATGATGCTTCTAAATACAAGTAATAAATATCTTGGGACTTCCCATTAATTTGTAATTTGTTACTATATTTCCTAACACAATACATTTTAAGTGTTCTTTACATCAGGTCCTTATGGTTGATCCTATGCCAAACTTCATTAAAGAAACCATTGGGAGTAACCCAGAATATAGAATGACTTGGCTTTTTCTTTTCTTTTTTTTTTTTTTTTTTTAAATATTATTTTATTAGTTGGAGGCCAATCACTTTACAACATTTCAGTGGGTTTTGTCATACATTGACATGAATCAGCCATATAGTTACACGTATTCCCCATCCCGATCCCCCCTCCCACCTCCCTCCCCACCCGACTCCTCAGGGTCCTCCCAGTGCACCAGGCCCGAGCACCTGACTCATGTATCCCACCTGGGCTGGTGGTCCGTTTCACCATAGATAATATACATGCTGTTCTTTCAAAACATCCCACCCTCACGTTCTCCCCCAGAGTTCAAAAGTCTGTTCTGTACTTCTGTGTCTCTTTTTCTGTTTTGCATATAGGGTTGGCTTTTTCTTTAAGGTCACTTGTTTGCGTATCTAAAGTACAAAAAAAGGGGGGGAAAAGATGGTAGAAGATTGCTGTCAGTGAGACTGCAAGCTCAGTTTTCCATTGCTCACACTTTCTATTCTCCTTTGACTCTTGGAAAATTAAGTTCTTTGTTTGCTTTTACTAGAGAGAGTGCACGCCCTTCAGCAGTGTGATGTTTCCTCCTCTCCGTCTGTTTGCTGTTCTTTTGTGTCCTGCTTATCTTCTGTACTTTATGCTAAAGGGAGGGGATTTAAAAATGAAACTCAGAGAAAAGATCACTGAATGTGTTTATAATCTGTAGAGCACGGGGACAAATGAGAGCTTTTTACCCCCTTGCTGGATACAGCATGTAATATTACAGTTGGTTAACTTGCAAGAGTTAGTTTACAGAAATAATATACATTAACAATTTTTTTTTTTAAGTTCAAAAATGTAAGTCATCGAGAATGTTTAGTCACTATCACTAGTAATAAAACAACATTGTTATGGTGGAGAGGGGTGGGTTGCAGTTTTCAGAGTTAGTAGATTTGTGTTGTGGGTGGAGCAGTGAGGCTGACTGCCAATAATGTTATCATGTTTGTAGCATTTTCTGACAGGCAGATATTTAATAGCTTGTCAAAGAAGAGAAAATGTTATGCTCAAGCACCCCCAGAGGCTGTATGGGTGGGGGAAGAGGGCAGCCTAACATTTAGCCCCAGTTCCCTAGCTGTGCTCACTTCTGGCTTCATCTCCTTGCGCAGGTGACTTCATCCACCCAGACTTCAGGTTCTTCAAATAAAGGATGTGGAGATTATACCTACTTTCCCCCCTCTGTAACATTAGGATTATTATGGGATCAAATTGAATAATAATACTCTTGAAACACGACACACTGTCAAAGTGTAAAATATCCTCAAAACAAAATGCCCTAACACTGTGAAGTGCTGCTTGCTGATGACTGAGCTGGGCTGTGTTTTACAGAGCATCTCAGATTTGCTCCAGCGCAAAGAAACATGCTGTTACCAAGCAGGTTCTGATACCCTGTAGGTAACCCTGATATATAAGTGCCTGATACAAATTTGAAAAACTTCTGACTTATGGAATTGATAAGGAAATGGAAAACCTACAAGTATTTCTAGAATGCTTGCTATGCTTGGCCCTTTGGAGAGAAACACATGTTAGGCAAGTTGTTGAAAAGAATATGTCAGAATCAAGTTACGATTCAATGATTTATTCTTTCAGCAAAAGTTAAATGAATACTCATGCATCTAAAGCAGTTTGTGTTAAGCAGAAGGAAGTAGAAGATCCTTGTAGTATAGGCTCTCTTCCCTGTTGCTGTCTCTTCTGGCCTCATCTTTCCCCTTCTTACTTTTCCAGGTTGTACTTAAGCACCAAACTAGGATTTCAGAAGCCCACTTTGTTCTCCCCTGTCTGGGAGCTTTTGCACTTCCTCTGCCTAAAGGACAGTCTCTGCTCTCTGATTCGAATAGTAAAATCTGATTGGCTTTTTGTATCCCCCAACCCCAGATCTATATTTTGGAAGATTAGCAGGTGGTTGGGAAAGTAAATTGGGGAAATTAAGGAGTTGGGTTCTTATTCTCTAGGTAGTAGGAAGCCATTGAAAGACTTGTCCTGGACAAGGTTCTAGACAGAGGTTTCCTTTGTAAAAGTTACTCACGTTAGAACCTCCTTGGGTTGGATATGGGACCCTTTGTGGCCACATGGACTGTAGTCCGCCAGGCTCCTCTGTCCATGGGGTTTTCCAGGCAAGAAGACTGGAGTAGGTAGCCATTCCCTTCTCCAGGGGATCTTCCCAACCCAGGGGTTGAACCCCAGTCTTCTGCATTGTAGCCATTAATGGGTTTCCTTGATGGCTCAGATGGTAGTCTGCCTGCAATGCAGGAGACCCAGTTTCAATCCCTGGGTGAAGAAGATCCCCTGGAGAAGGGAATGGCAGTGCATTCCAGTATTCTTGCCTTAGAAATCCCATGGACAGAGGAGCCTGGTGGGCTACGGTCCATGGGGCCACAAAGAGTCAGGCAGGACTGAGTGACTAACACTTTCACTCTTTTCTAGGTTCTGGAAATACAACAGAGAATGCCTTATAGATCAATAAGAAAAAGAGACAGTCCTGTACAGAAGTGAATAAGTGTTTTGAATAGACATTTCACAAAAGAGAAGTGGCCAATAAACATACGAAAAGGTGCTCACTTCATTAATAATTATGAACATGAAATTTAAAACACAGTGAGAGACCACTTGCTACACACTCATCAGGACAGATACATCTTAAAAGATTGAAAATGCCAAGTATTGGTGAAAACGGGAAGCACTGACAACTCTCCTCATCTGCTGATGGGATTATAAATTGCTGCAGCATTCTGGAAACACTGAGCCAGCAGTCTACTGTCAGGTATATTTCCAGTAGGATGGTTGCTGGTAGTTAAGTCACGTTTCTTGCTCTGGGTGATAAGTACATTGGTGTTTGGTTTGTGCTCATTCATTGAGCTGTACGTTTGTTATATTTACTTTTCTGCATATGTGTTATACCTCAGTAAAATTTAAAAAAAAATCTTATATTCTGGAGGGGAAAGCCGGCATTATCCTTAGTCATTACCATCACAGCAAGCATTAGTGGTCATTATATGCCAGCACTGTTGTGGGCACATTACATATATTAACTCATTTAATCCTCGCAGTAACCCTTGAGTCTTGCTTTTATTATTCACATTTTACAGATGAGGAAACTGAGGCACAGAAATGTTGAGTATCTTGCCAAAACTCCCACGGCTGCTGAGCAGTGGACTCAGACTTTGAACTCAAACATTCTGCTTCTAAAGTCTGTGTTCCTAAGCACTGTGCTGTACATCAGTAAACAAACAACAGAACAGTCTGTGCTCTCAGCCCTTATGTTTTGTATAGTGTCAGTGCTATCAAAAAATAAAGCAGGTTAAAAGGGAAGTAGGCAGTGCTCTGGGGAGTGTTGCATTGCTGCTCTATGTAGGGTGGTCAGAGACCTTCTTGAGAAGGTGATCGCAGCGCAGAGACCTGAGGAGGCTGAGGGGCGAGCCAGGCAGATATGCAGCTGGAGAGCTTTCCAGGCAGAGAGAAGAAGGTGCAGTGGCTCAGGCTGGGGGTTGCTTGGCCCGTCTGAAGGACAGCAAGGCCGTGGGGCAAGTCAGGGCAGAGCTGTGGGAGATGGCGTAGGAGAAGTGTTGGGAGCTCCATGGTGGGAGCTTGAAAGCCATCGTGAGAACTTTGGCTGTTATTCTGAGAGCGACGCAAGGTCTTGGACGGATTGTGGCATAGAGTGATACGAAATGATTTGTAATCGAAAAGGCTAGCTTGGGCTTCCTTGGTAGTCCAGTGAGTGAGAGTCTGCCTGCCAATTCAGGGGACTCAGGTTTGACCGTGGTCCAGGAAGATTCCACATGCCTCAGGGCAGCGAAGCCCGTGCACCACAACTACCGAGCCCATTAGTCGCAACTCGAGAAAACCCATGCGCAGCGACAAAGACCTGGTGCAGCCGAAGATAAGTTAGTATAATACTTAAAAAAGAAAGAAAAGGCTAGGTCTGATACTTTGAGAAAAGCCTGTGAGGGGGTGCAACGGCAGGGACAGGGCAACCATCTCGGCAGTTGCAGGAATTCCATGTTGTTGTACATAATTCACCTTCATTGCTGGTGGGGATGCAAAATGGTACAGTCACTATGGAAACTGGTTTAGTAGCTTCTCATCGTCATGCTTAACTTTATATGATCAGGCAGTTCCACTCCTAGGAGTTGATGGAGACGAGGAGGGGGGAGGTGGGGGAGAAGGGCACATATCTACCCTCCCAAAGACTCATGCGGGACTGTTCTCAGCCACTTTATTTATAACAGCCCCAAACTGGAACAACCCAAATAACCATCAGCAAGTGAATGGATAAACAGTTATGGTGTGTGGTGGGCTTCTATGTAGCAATAAAATGAACTACCTATATAGGCAACAATATGGAAGTATCTCAGCTACACAGCGCCTGGTAAAGCGTTGGTGGTACAGTGGTGGGCATAGCTGCCTCCACAATGGCTAGTTAACACGCCAGACACAAAGATGACTATATATAAAATTATTATATTTATATGGAACTCTAGAAAAGATAATCTGTAGTTAGAGAAAACAAACCAGTGGTTGCCTGGGGTTGGGGGGTTAGGTTAAAAGGGTACAACAGAATCTTTTGGGGGTGATTGGAATATTCTATATTGTAATTATAGTATTGACCACACAATTATAATAGACATTTGCCAAAACTCAAATGAACTATACACTTTCAATGGATGTGTTTTATTGTATGTAAATTATACCTCAAAGTTGATTTAAAAAAATTTTTTTTAAGAAAGACTATCTGATAGGGTCTAAGGGAAGAAATTTCCATAATTAAATTTTAAATTCATATTTATCAGAAAAATCTTAAAGTAACAACATTCAAATTGAGGTAAAACCTTCTTTTTCAGCAAATATTTGTGCACCTTATGTTCAAGCAAATATCAGTATGAAATTGTTGCTTAAAAAAGTTTTTTTAATTATATTTTATTTATTTGGCTGATATGCCAGGTCTTAGTTGCAGCTTGCTGGATCTTTAGTTGTGGTATTCAAGCTCTTAGTTGCAATATGTGGGATCCAGTTCTCTGACCAGGGATTGAACCCAAGCCCCTTGCATTGGGAACATGAGATCTTAGCCACTGGGCCACCAGAGAAATCCCCCCCAAAATATAAGTTTACCTTTATAGACTATAAATTTTACAGATTTATATAAATACTTTGAGGATAGCTCAGACTTTATGTAAATACTTTGAGAGAAGATCAGTTTTTTTTGAAGCTGTTGTACCTGGATAGGTTGAAAAGGGATTTAATGTATTAACCATTGTCATGTGATCTGAGTAGTTTATTATTTAAGATCTTTTCAGCTGCAGCTGAAAACCAAACAGGAAAATTGACTTTTACAATAGATACTTTATCTCACATAATAAGATTTTTGGAGCATTTCTTTGGGTTACTTCATCGAGTTACAGGGTTACACGGTTCAGTACCTGAGCAGCAGCGTCAAGGACCCAAGTTCCTTCTCTCCTCCTGCCCTCCGTTTCTCAGCATGCTTGTGTCCTCCTCTGCCATGGGTGTGTTGTAGTCTCAGATTGAGGCAAGAACAGTAATAACACCTAGGGAATGGAAATGGACTATTTCTCTCTTGTATTCCTTTTTACAAGTGAGAAAAACTTCCTGGAAGCCCATGTTCATGGCTTACATGTTTAATTGGCAAAGGAATAAGACTGTATGAGTGACTTAAATCAGTCATTATTTACTACCTGAGGCTGGACAAATGAAGGACTTGTCAAGTGGGAGGAAAGTGAACAAAATCAGGGTTCTTTTGTCAAAGCAGGAGGAGAATGACTGTTGAGTAACTGAGTGTCTGTTGAAGTAGGTTACACTGAGACTGTGAAGGACAGGATCTGTGAACTAGACAAAGGAAGCCTAGAAAACATTTTGGTAAAAAGTGTACTTTCTCTCATCTGAGTCAGTTCTAATGAAGTGGATGAACCTAGAGCCTCTAACACAGAGTGAAGTCAGAAAGAGAAAAACAGATATCATATAGTAACGCATATATGTGGAATCTAGAAAGATGGTACTGATGAACCTCTTCACAGAGCAGCAGTGGAGATGCAGACACAGAGAACAGACTTATGGACGAGGGTGGGGGAGAGGCGGGAGGGGGTGAGATGGATGGAGAGAGTAGCAGGGAAGCTATACACTAACATATGTAAATAGACAGCCGGTGGAAATTTGCCGTTTGACCCAAGCATCTCACACTGGGGCTCTGTAATAATCTAGAGCCGGGTAGGCATGAGGAGGGAAATTCAAGAGGGAGGGGACATATATACATATGTTTAACCTATAGTTAAATATACATACATATACAAATAATACATATAATTAACATACATGCATATAATTAACCTACAGTTAATTTATGTCAATGTATGACGGAAATCAATATTGTAAAGCAATCATCAGTCAATTAAAATTTTTTAAAAGTGTACATTCCCAACTTATGAAGATGTTGCATTCCAGAATTTGCCATATTTTCATGGGCTAGTTATTAAATTTGTTATTCACTTTACTGCAATCTGTTATTTTCATGATGCTAAGAAATGCTCTTGTGAAAGTCATCAGTGAGCTCCTGATTATTAATCAGCTGGCCTTTTAAAATCAGTTTAAATGCCACTTGATTTCATGTTGGTCTTTACCATTATTAGCCATTTTCTTCTTGAAAGTCTTATCTCACTGTTCCCACTTTACCATTCTACTTGTTAAAAATGTGTTAAATACTTCAAACTAACAAAAAGAATTATATGTTACCCACACTTAGCTCATTACCATATTTCTTTTAAGGAAAAAAGAAAAGTGTTACAGAGAGAGTTGAAACTCTGCCCCATCTTGAAATCAATGATAATCCTTTCCGGTTTTGTTTTGATATTTATGAAAGCAGTCCTGACTCTTAATTGCTGCTTCCTAATTTCCTTGCCTGCTTATCCCTTATCTGTAGATGTCCTGCAACACTGTATTAATTTTTCACACCCCCCAAATCTGTACCTTGGGTGAGTTTTATTATCTCCAAAAGGTGTGATAACACTGTGAAAATATTTTCATTTACTTTTTCTCTGGTTTCTGCCTCATTGTGAGTTTTAGATTTTATTATCAATCCCCCACTTGATTTTGCAACATCATTCCCGGCAGGCCCCTAAAACTAACTTCTGAAACTGAACGTGTTGGTCCAGAAAAACCTGTTTCTCTTTTCTCTACCTCCGTTATGGTGTTGTTTTCTGTTCAGTTCAAACTAGAAACTTTGGAATCATCCAGCCCTCTAGCACCCAAATAGTCACTGCTTTTAAAGTGTCCGATAAATTGTAGGGAGTGCATAAATGACTCCGTTTTCTTCACATCCGCCCATAACCAGCCACTCATCTAAAGTTGATTATTGTATTTAGTGTTTACCTCTCATCTCCTCCTCACCTTTGGCCCCACAGTATTCCTGCTTTTGTACTTCCTCACATGGATCATTGCAATAGTTTTATGACTTGACTAACTGCCATCATTATTTCTTCCTAATCTATAACTCGTACTTCAACCATAGTTATTTTCAAACACATATTTTCTGCTCTTCACCTTTTTTTTTTTTTTTTTTTATTTATAAACCTTTATTACAACAGAAAGCTGGAGAATTTCCTGGTTGTCCAGTGGTTAGGGCTGAACCTCCACTGCAGCAGCCACAGGTTTGATCCCTTGTCAGGAAGCTAGGATCCCACAGGCTGTGCAGAGCAACAGCCAATTAATAGTTGTTTGCTCTTCTATCCCACATGCATCCATCTGGCTGCCTGTTATGTCTGACTGGTATCATAAATGCCCTTGAATCTTCAGGACAACAGAACATCTGCCTTTGGTTAGAACTCCTCATTCCTTGCATTGTAGTCAATACCTCTCTTCACACCCCAAAGAAGTCATCCATAGAAAAAAACATGTAGCCATCATCAAAAAGTCAGGCCAACTGTTTTTGACAGGTTAAGGATTCAAGTTCACCTCTTCAACTTCCAGCCAAGTCTCCTTAATGGCTGTCTGCTCATAGGTACAGCAAGCTTGAGCTTTAAGACCCCAGCAGTAGCTGTCATCCTTCTGGTACACAACTGCCCACCAGAAGCCATCAAAATCCACACTGGAGTCATGCCTGCAGCGATTCTCAGCATCAGAAATCAGAGGAACAGCCGGCTCGCAGCCACAAAAGTGCTCTTCACCTTTTTAAGGATCTCAACTTTCCAGTGTTCTTGGATAAATCTAGAAGTTACTGCTTAGCAAATAACCCTCCTCTAACTAGCTGCCTGTCCCACCATTCTCAAAAACACCCCCTTATATTTCTGCCATTGAGTTTTCTGTTCCCTGATACACCTTGCTTTTCCATAAGTTGGAGCCATTCTTCACACTTCATTCCTCCTAGAATATTCTTTCCTAAATCTCCAGCCCTTCAAAACCTAGCTCAGTGCCACCATCTGCAGAATTATCTTTCCCACGCTCTCAAAGCAGAGCTGATAACTTCGATGGTATTCCGGACTTGTTCGTATATACCTCTGCTCTGGCATTTTTTGTTTTCACTCTGGCAGTTTTCACATTGTGCATGCATACATGTGTGCTAATTCGCTTCAGTCATGTCCAACTCTTTGCAACCCTATGGACTATAGCCTGCCAGGCTCCTCTGTCCATGGGCTTCTCCAGGCAAGAATACTGGAGTGGATTGCCATGCCCTCCTCCAGGGTTTTCACAATACTATGATTTTTCTTACACTTACTTGCAACCTTTTTAAAGAAAAAGAACCATTTCTTGCCATCTTTGGCTCCCTTTATAGTGTCTAATAAATATGTTGTTGATAAATAATATATCTGTAAGCTAGTAGCTTGGGACCTGAAAGAGGCTTTCTCTTGTATTTTAAATCATGTTATGTTTCTAAGAGAATCCATTAAAATCTTTTAAATACATTTTACACCTGAAGATTACTTACATTTTTAAGTCACATTCCACATTTTTAATTATGTTTCTAAAAGAGGTAGGCAGCAGTGATGGCTCCTGTATATTTGTGACTAGTTGGACCAAAGATTCTGGATTAAGTAAAAGAAACTGGAGGACAGGTTAAGAGAAGTAATGGAAAACTGGAAGGGTGAGGGGGAAAAGGATAGAACTTATGGAGAAAGAGTTAAGTTAGGACTGATGTCTTACGGGGAGGAAAGACCTTAACAGAAATCCTGAGTGAAGAAAAATGTGAAAATGAGGAACTAAGAAAGCTGGAAATGGAAATGAGGGTGGGTGAGGGGTACAGTAACTTCAGTTATGAAATGATATATTTCAATTGGTTTGTTACCCAATTTGAAGTAAGTTAGCACCCATTCTGGCTTTCATATTTTTTTTTCCATCATACAACTGCTGTTTTTTTAAAGTCTATGTCATTATTAAAATATTTTCTTAATATTTAGACTTTAGATATTGGTACTATTGAAAATCCTCTATACAGATTTTAAAATATTTTTTGCAGCTTAATGTATTTTGTGGGTATATATTGATTGTTGATTAAAATTCATGCCTTAGCCTTGAGTATTGAGTCAAAATTTGCCAATCTGATAAGCAGAAAGGATACCTTTATAGATTTGCATTTATTTGAAGACTGGGGTGATTGGACATGTCTTCATATACTAATTGGCCTTTCATGTTTCATTTGTGAATTGCCTCTTGATAGGCATTCAGATTTTTCTAAGGGGATATGTATATTTTCTCATGTGTAAGAGTTGTCTGTATTGTGTGAATGTGTGAAAGTCACTCAGTTGTGTCCGATTCTTTGCAACCCCTGGACTGACTGTATATGTAGTCCCTGGAATTCTCCAGGCCAGAATACTGGAGTGGGTAGCCGTTCCCTTCTGCAGGAGATTTTCCCAACCCAGGGGTCGAACCCAGGTCTCCCGCATTGCAGGGGGATTCTTTACCAGCTGAGCCACAAGGGAAGCCCTTGTCTCTATTAAGAACCTCAACTAATATTTATATGGTACATTCCTGTGTTGAGAGAGCAAGTAAGAGCATGAGCAAGTACAGGGACATTTTCCCTACTTCTCATGTCTTTAGTTTCACTTAAAAGTTTCTGTGCCCATAGCTGCCCCCCATCCCCACCCCCATCCCCAAGTTAATCATGTATCTCTTCGTCTTTTCCTTCAGGGTTTCTAGAAACTTTCACATTATGCTTTAAAGGCTTTTCTTTTCCAACTACCGCGTTATGAACCAACTTACCTTAAATTCCTTCTAACACTTTCAGAAGCAACTGCCTTTCATATATTTAGCTTGTCATTCTCTCATAGTGTTTTCAGTAGATACTTAAGCTTCCGTTCCAGTCATGTTCCTATACTGTGCTGTACTGTCACGTCTTCCGAATATACTGGTTTTAAGATAGTGATCTAAAGACATTCCAACTCTGAGGTCTGAGACTGTTTCTCTTTTATGGGTAAGATAAGTGAGGAAATGATAGGAGGTAAAGTGGGAAAGATAGACTGGAGTCAGATTTGGCAAGCATTAGGGGTGTGTCCATCAGTAGGGAAAAGATATAGCACTGCATTGTCCAGTGGAGTAGCCACTAGCCACATAGAGCTGTTGAGCACTTGAGATGTGCTTGGTCCAAATTGAGGTGTACTGTGAGTTTAAAATACAGGCCAGATTTCTACAATTTAGTACAAAGGAAGAGTATAAAAATCTCATTAACATTTTTCATATTGATGACATGTTGAAATATATATTACTAAAATTAATTTGACCTTTTTTATTTTTTAAATGTGTTTACTGGAAAATCTAAAATTATAGATATGGCTCAGATCCTGTTTCTGTTACATAGTGCTGGTATAGGTAGAAGGAAAACTGCCAGAATTTGTTAGTACCTGCTGTGTACCCGAGACAGTCTAGAAGTTGTGATAAATACACCTACTTCTCATGGAAAATCTTATGAAGTAGGTGGTATAGTTGTTCTCGTGTTTTTCAAGGAACTGAAGTTGCAGCGAAGTTAAGCAACATACCTGAAATCACTCCACTAGAAAGTAGGAAGCCAGGATTCAGACTTTGGCTTCTGACTTCAGAGCCCACGGTTTTCCCAGTACACTGTTGTCGTTGAGCCATTAAAGGTGATTGAGCTGGAGAATGACATATTTAGAATGGTATGTTAACAGAACTATAATAAAAATAAATGAGAAGGAAAGACTGTTTTTAGCTGCCTAGGATTTTTTGGTTTATTTGTTATTGTTACTTTTTTGCAGGAGAGAAACGCCTGTTTTAAAGGCAACTGTTAAAAGTATGCCTCTTTTGAAGTATCCTTTATGTTAACTGCTTCTCACACTTTTCCTTATCACCTTTGTAGGCTTGATAATGGGCTGCATTAAAAGTAAAGAGAACAAAAGTCCATCCATTAAATACAGACCAGAAAACCCACCAGAGCCGGTCAGTACAGGAGTCAGCCATTATGGAGCAGAACACACCGCGGTGGCACCAACATCCTCCACAAAGAGCACATCTGTCAATTTCGGCAACCTCTCCATGACACCGTTCGGAGGGTCCTCGGCAGTGACACCTTTTGGAGGAGCATCTTCCTCGTTTTCAGTGGTGCCAAGTTCATATCCTGCTGGTTTAACAGGTGAACTTTAGAGGACAGTCTGTTTGAGAATGTGACCTTGGGCAATACATACATCAAGTTGGTCTGCTGTAAGAGAAATAAGTTACGAGGGGTAGGGGTAGGGTGTTTAAGTTTATGTGAAAATTAAAAATCTTCAACATACAAAGTAAACTCTGCATGGATATTATTCTCAGAAATTTGGCAGTTATCTGATGGTGATTATGTACTGGTTTATACCATTTATTGGGCTTCCCTGGTGGCTCAGCGGGTAATGAATCTACCTGCAATGCGGGAGACCCAGGAAGATCCCTTGGAGAAGGGAATGGCAACCCACTCCAGCATTCTTCCCTGGAGAATTCTATGGACAGAGGAGCCTGGCAGGCTACAGTCCATGAGATCTCAGAGTCGGACATGACTGAGTGGCACACACACTGTTACCATTAATTACTTCACTAATTGATTTTTCAAATAACTACTGGGTGCTGACTGTGTGGCAGGCATTGGGAATATAAAGAATAAAAATGTATCCCCCTCCCTCTAGAATGCTACCAACTTCTGAGGATTATAAAGTGCTGGCCATTATTAAAGTATTATAGTAGTTATTTGATGTGTTAGGTAAAGGCAATTTCATGATGATAGTACAGTTCTGTTAGGTACTGCTGATTGAAAAAAGAAAAATCCTGAGGCTCACAGGTTAAGTGATTTTTTTTTTTTTTTTTCAGTCATAGATGATGAGCAGGAGGGCACAGATTTAATGCCCTATTCTAAAACTTTATTACACTACAATGTCTTTTCAGAGAACAATCAGAAGTGATGGCCGACAGCCTTTCATGGAGCCAGAAATGCTCTAAAAAAAGGTAGTCAGAAACTTTAAAAAGAGAAGTAGCTCTTCCCAGGTTGCTTTTCCCTTGAGTAACAAACAAAAGTGCAACTGAGTTTTAAAGGTAGGGGAGGTTCTAGGATTCCTTGAACCAGTAGTTTTTTCGTGTCATCAAGGACTAGAGTTTCTTTGGTCTCTCCCTTTTGCAGCCCTTGAGTATGCTCTTTATCCTCAGACTTGGGAAAACAGCTGCCAGCATCAAACTGAGCAACTTGTGGGGAGAAAAGAAGGATCTCTTCTACAAGCTTGGACTATAAATGTGTCCCTCACCTCTGCTCAGCTCCAGGACAAAACTAGTGACTGGAGAATATC
Organism: Muntiacus reevesi; assembly: GCF_963930625.1. Classification (NCBI taxonomy): domain Eukaryota; kingdom Metazoa; phylum Chordata; class Mammalia; order Artiodactyla; family Cervidae; genus Muntiacus; species Muntiacus reevesi. Next base: position 34,008,796 of record NC_089252.1, on the reverse strand, counting down.
AGACAGTCATCTATAGACTGTTCAGTTGAGGAGTTGTGGACATCAGAGAGTCAGTTAGAGTCCCAACTTCAGCCCCTTAACTCTAAACACTTAACAGTAAAATAACATAGTAATAGATGGTCATGATGGTATTTCTCCATCACTAGAATAAGTTTATTTTCAGTATTACACATTCTGGAAAGATAGTAATCCAAAGTGATTAAATGTTAACTAAAGTAGTGTGTTTATGTGAAATAGTCCATTCATGGATATTCATTGACTAATGAGTATTTGTGTATTGAGTATAGTATAGAGAGTTGTAAGCAAGAGAAGCAAGGTTTCTGCCCTAATGGAGTTTACATTATAAGGAGGATTGGGTAATAATTGTAAAAACAACTAAACAGGATGATTAACAGTTCATAAATACTATGAAGGAGCTAACCAGAATGATTGGTGAAGGCTTTTTAAATGATCAAGGAAAAACCATCTTGAGATGAAATTATTTGAGCTGAGGTCTGGTTGATGAAAATTACCTAAATGTATGCAGAGCTAGGAAAAGAGCTTTCTGGGGAGAGAGAACAACAAATGCAGGTGGCCTTGGCAGGCATGAGGACGAGTACGGGCAGAGGGTGGAATTACATGATAAGGGTTTGAAGAGTCAGGGTTTCTCAGGACCTCAAGATCTGCCTGCAATGCAGGAGACTTGGGTTTGATCCTTGAGTCGGGAAGATCCCCTGGAGAAGGGAATGGCTACCCACTCCAGTATTCTTGCCTGGAGATTCTTGCCAGAGGAGCTGGATGGGCTACAGTCCATGGGATCCCAAGGAGCTGGACTCGACTAAGAGACTCACACACACACAGACCATAGTATGGAGTTTGGGTTCTATTCAAAGATAGAAGGAAGCTATTGAAGAGATTTCAGTAAAGGATTTGCACTGTTGAATTCCCCTTAACTCTGAATTCCCCACACTCTCTCTGGCCAGCTGTGTGGAGAATGGGTATAGGGAAGCAGATAGAGAGTTGGGCTGCTACACTCGCAGTGAGAAATAACATAAATAACATCCTTGGATTAGGATGGAAGCGCTGAAATGGACAAGGACGTGGATAAGGTACTTAAGGGCTAGAGCTGGCAGTGCTGTTAATGGCCTTGGCTTTGAGTACCTGATTGGCTGGAACTGTTTGCTGAGATAGTGAAGACTTCAGCAATACAGGTTAGAGGAGAAAAATCAGCACCTTTATTTTGTACCTAATAAGTTGTAAATGCTTGCTAGACATTGAGATGTCAAATAGGTAGTTAATACATGGCTGGGCCTCAGGAAGAAAGCCAGATAAATGAGATTCTGTTCTTCCCCTTGCAGATAATAATTTTATTATTTAAATTGCTAATCTCTCAAGCATGACATACAGTGCTTTATATGACATGATTATTTTTGGAATTTATAATCCTTATCAGGCATACCATTTACTTTCTAAGAAAAACATGCTGTTTTTAATCTCTGCGTAAAATATAATAAATAATCTTAATTAAAAACCTAGTTATTACTGTTAATCATTAGTCTTTTGAAATTTGTTTTTATTGGAGTATAGTTGATTTACAGGGTTGTGTTAATTTCTGCTGTGTAGCACAGTGAATCAGTTATACATACTCTTTACACTCTCTTCCCATATAGTCAGTGTACTGAGTTCCTTGCACTTTACAGTAAATGATGTGCTACACAGTAAGTATACATGCTAGTCTTAAGGATGGGAATGTTCATCTGTTGTTTTTAAGAAATTGAGATGATCTGTGCCAGTAGTTTATCATACTTGTTAACGCTTTTTCTGCCAAAAAAAATTGATTTGAACTTGGGCTTCCCTAGTGGCTCAGCAGTAAATATCTGCCTGCAATGCAGGACCCTCGAGTTCAGTCCTTGGGTAGGGAAGATCCCCTTGAGAAGGAAATGGCAACCCATTCCAGTGTTCTTGCCTGGGAAACCCCTGGACAGAGGAGCCTGGCAGGCGGGCTACAGTTCATGGGATTGCAAGAGTCAACTTAGTGACTGTAAATCACCGATCATCACATCACTTCTCAAGCTAGAGATGTTGCAAGTATGAATCAAGATTAAAAAGGTTTCTCTGGCTCTGTAGAACTTTAGAATTTGTACAGTATAGTAGTCTCATGGAAGACCTTAAGACATCATCTTATTAACTTGAAGACTTCAGTGGCCCAAATCTCCAAGTTTTAAAATTTGATTCTGGAGACTAGGCAGAGAACTATGCTTAAGCTTTCTTTGTCGTCATTGGCAATGTTTTTACTAATGAATTTCTCTGTTAATTTGCCTGTATAATTTACCTTGGTCTTCTTTCCCCAATAGGTGGTGTTACTATATTTGTGGCCTTATATGATTATGAAGCTAGAACTACAGAAGACCTTTCATTTAAGAAGGGTGAAAGATTTCAAATAATTAACAATACGTAAGTGTTACGAGTTTTTTACAAGGGATAAATACGGTGCCCGCCTACTTTACGCTGAAACCACTGAGCTAGTTGATGATTCAGAGACAAGAGTGGTGAGGCGTGGGTCTCTGCCTACTGGGTTGGATGATACATTGGTTCTTTTAGACACATTGCAGAAGACTACTGCTCAAGCCAAAAGCTACAACTTCTACAAATTGTGTTGCTGTGGTTCTGCCATAAACAGTTTTAAGGATGAGTGAATATATGAAAGTGAGTACATTACTTAAAAAAAAAAAAACCTTTATAAAGAGATTTCTGTGATCCCATTTATCTAAGTACCAGGTGGTTTAAAGATCTTATCTCTTTTTCAAAACCAAGAAAAGGGCTGAGGAGCCCGTGCATTCCCAAACTGTCTCTTGCCTTTTGTGAGTCTCAGGCTTTCTGTCATTTATTGATCCACCTTAGAAAATTCAATGCTTGTTATGAAAAACAGATCCCATAATTTCATTAACAGGCATAGCAGGCCACTTTGTAACATCTCAAAATAGATATTTATGGTCTCTTTGCATCCAGGCATGTTTCCTTCCAACCTTATTCCCACTTGCTACCAGTTATTGTTTGAGAACATGAAATACAATCCTGTCTTTCTTCTTTAAAGTCCTTCAGTAACTGCTCACTGCTGTGAAGATGAAACAGCAATAAAAGCAGGCATCATTCGTCGAGCTTCTTCCCCTTCCCCTCTCCACTGCCCTGCCAGACTCCGTTACTTGTGACTCTGGATACCCCTGGGTTCTCCCCTTCTCTGTGCCTGTACACATGTGACTTCTTCTTTCTGAAATGTGACTTCTTGTCTCTCCATTTTCCTTCCTTTGTCTAGCCAACCCTATCTGTCATTCAAAGTGTGTTTTTTCCTGTGTCCTTCCTCAAGGAAGCCTTCCTTGGTTTTCTTTCTGCCCTCCCTGCCTGGCCCAGTCCCCACCTCCTGCTGGACTGGGTGTCTCTCCAGTGCTCACGTGGTGGCCTGTGCCAACGTCAGTCACAGCTGCTGCCACAGTTTTGGTTTGCAGTTTGTCACTTGCCTGTCATCCTTTTAGACCGTGGTTCTCAGCCCGAGGCCGCATCACCCAGGGCCGTTCGGTACTGTCTGGAGGCGTGTTTGGTTGTTACCGCCAGGGTGCAGCAGCTGGCATCTGGCAGACTGTGTCGTCTGGTCGATGGAGGCGAGGGCTGTTACTCGGCATCTGACAGTGCGCAGGACAGTCCCACACAACACAGAGTTAGCCAGCCCAGAGCGTCAGTGATGCTGAGGTTGAGAAGTCCTGCCCGCCACAGTTACCTGAAGTTAAGGACTTTCCCCCTGTTGCTGGCACAGCCTATTATAAGGTCTGTCACTTAAAAAGGTAGTGAGTGAAAGTCTGAATGAATCACTGAATGGTTATCAGGGTCAGAGTTTTCAGCTTGTGTGTCTGAATGTACTTAATAAATACCAGAAGCTACAAGGCAATTGCTTGAGTTTGTAAACATTTGAAAATCCAAAGGATTTCCCATTTCATTTTTTAGAGAGCAAATTCACCTCAGGCATTTATAAAATTTCAGTGTAGACTGTGTTTTCAGTACTTATCCTCAGGTGAAGCCAAACATGCATTTAATTTTTAGTAGCAGAATCTATTGGGGAAGGCAATGGCACCCCACTCCAGTACTTTTGCCTGGAAAACCCCATGGACGGAGGAGCCTGGTGGGCTGCAGTCCATGGGGTCACTAAGAGTCGGACACGACTGAGAGACTTCATTTTCACTTTTCACTTTCTTTTTTTTTTTTTTTTTAATATTATTTTATTAGTTGGAGGCCAATCACTTTACAACATTTCAGTGGGTTTTGTCATACATTGACATGAATCAGCCATATAGTTACATGTATTCCCCATCCCGATCCCCCCTCCCACCTCCCTCACTTTTCACTTTCATGCGTTGGAGAAGGAAATGGCAACCCACTCCAGTGTTCTTGCCTGGAGAATCCCAGGGAAGGGGGAGCCTGGTGGGCTGCCGTCTATGGGGTCGCACAGAGTCAGACACGACTGAAGGGACTTAGCAGCAGCAGCAGCAGCAGAATCCATGTGTCTTCCTCATTGTAGATTGATAATATACACTCCTTTCCATTAATTGGGGGAAAGTTCAGGGCTAACATGTTAAAAATTACATGTACTTCTCATGTCCTGAATTAATTTTAGTCTTATTTGGATATTCATGGATAACATTCTTGTAAATATGTACTGTTCCAGGAATTAAATTTTTTATTATCGCTCATTGCTAAATATTTTGGCTACAAGAGTTCTAGGGGATCTGAACTTTTTTCCCCATTAATATGACTAAAAAGGAACATTACTTTTTTGCACTGTTAAAAAGATCATTTAGCAATTAAAAAAAAAACTCATAAATGCTGAAAAAATTATGCTTCGTAAACGAAGCTAGTGAAAAAGAGCACATATTGTATGGTTTCATTTACGTGGAATGCCCCCACAATGGGCATGCCCATAGAAACAGAAAGCACATTAGTGGTTGGAAATGATGGGGAAGGATTGGGATGGGGCGTGGCTCTTAATGGGTACACAGTTTCTTTTGGTGGGTGATGAAAGTGTTCTGAAATTGACAGTGCTGATGGTTGCAAAACTCAAAATATCTTAAAAGGGGGAATCTCATGGTATACAAATTATATCAGTAAAGCTTTTAAAGGAGAAAACCTTTACTCGAAACTGAGTAATCTGAAAGATTCACTTCCCAAATTATTTTATTCAGTATAGTTTATTGTCTTAGGTTGAAAGAGTTATGTAAAAAAAAGAGATCTCACAAGTAAAATTAAAGTGGGTTTTGGTTTTTTTAGGGCAAAGGGGTTTGTTTTTCAGGGTTGTTGTTTTTTGATTCAGAGCAAAAATACGCATTTGTGATTTTGCTTAGCCTTATTTCCTTAATTCATGTAACCTATTTTTTTAATACTATTCTTTGAGTTTAATTCTTGATCAAACAAATGCATAAATTAAAACTGGAAGTAACCTCTCTTGTCTATTTCAGATACAGGATGGCACTGCAGCAGACTGTGTCCTGGGCTGTGGTCTGCCTTGCGGTGACTGTTGTTCTGTGTGTTGCAGGGAAGGAGACTGGTGGGAGGCGAGATCAATCGCTACAGGAAAGAACGGCTATATCCCAAGCAATTACGTAGCCCCGGCAGATTCCATTCAGGCTGAAGAGTATGGCTCCATTTCATGTTTTATTAATTATTTTGATTTTTTAAATGTCTTAATGTACATTCTGCTTAGCCACAACTTTACACACACAATTACATGCCAGTCTTAATACAGCTAATGTATCGTATTAATAGGAGATGTTACTTGAGAATTAATAATTAATGCCACAGTGTCTGCTTACAGTAGGATCTTAAATGAAGCTGCATTTATAATACTGCATTATGCCTAGTCCCTAGTCTTTTTTTTCCCCCACTTTAAAAACATCGCATCAGCCCTTCTTCTGTTCCGCAGACTCTCACTTCAGAAAGCTACCCGCAGTTGGTGTCGCTGTGTCATGGTGCTCACTGCTGGACTCCGGCGCCCCCTCCGCGGCGGTGCGGGAGAGTCTCTGTCTCCCAGGAGACGCACATGGGGGTGTTGGGGCAGTGATTCAGCGTGTGTGCAGCCATCGGTCGGTTCAGCAGACACACACAGCCACACAAACACACGTACACAGGGAAAGAGTATGACAAAGCAGCGTTAACAGGAAACCTGGGCGGGGGGTAAATGGGAGTTCTGCATACCATTCTTGCAACTTTTAAAACTTTTTTTTAAAACTTGCAACTTCTAAAGTTCACCTTCAGTGACATTGCAGGCATATTTGGAAATATTGTGGATTTGGTTCTAGACAACCACAATAAAGTAAATATTACAGTAAAGTGAATTGGTTTCCCAGTGCATATAAAAGTTATAGTTACACTATACTGTAGTCTGTTAAGTGTGCAATAGCTTCTGTCTAAAGAAAATAGTACATACCTTCTTTAAAAATACTTTATTGCTGAAACATGCTCACCATCGTCTAAGCTTTCAGCAAACCGTAATCACTTTGCTCGTGGAGGATCCTGCCTCGGTGTTCGTGGCTGCTGACGGGTCTGGGTGATAGTTGCTGAAGGTTGGGGTGGCTGTGGCAGTTTCTTAAAAGAACAGTGAAATTTGCTGCATTGATTCACTGTTCTTTCAATCAGAGAAAGGAACACTTCGAGACCATTGTAAGCCTGATTTCAGGATTGCGTGTCTCAGAGAGTTGGGGGCATGCAGAGAGGAGATGGAGAGTTGATAGAGCAGTCAGATCACATGCAACATTTGTCAATTAAATTCGCTGTCTTATGTGAAAAAAAATGTTTGGAATATTGCAAGACAGCAAAATGTGACAGTGACACAAAGTTAGCAGATGCTTTTGGAGAAATGACTTTGATAGAGTTGCTCAAAGCAGGGTTGCCACAAACTTTCAGCTTTTAAAAAGACAGCATCTGCAAAGTGCAGTAGAGCAAAACACCGTAAGATGAGACATGCCTGTACCTTTATGTCAAAGCAGGTTTGCCGGGGATCCATAAATAATACTTCCTATCACAGCAGTTAACACAGCACCCTGCACATAGTAGGTGCTCTGTGGACGTTTGTTTGCTTATATTTGTGATGTGTAATGTGTCTCCATAACTCTCTGTTATACTGTGACACTTGTTACTTTCGATTTTGTCCTTTTGTCTTCTCCACTATTCTATGGCTCCTCCACAGCAAAAATTGCATTTTTATTCACAAAATCAAACCCACACTAGGATCCCTAATAATTTGGGTATGATTCACTTGCATCTTACTGAGTACAAGCTGGAATCAAGATTGCCAGGAGAAATATCAATAACCTCAGATATGCAGATGACACTACCCTTATGGCAGAAAGTGAAAAACTAAAGAGCCTCTTGATGAAAGTGAAAGAGGAGAGTGAAAAAGCTGGCTTAAAACTCAACATTCAAAAAACTAAGATCATGGCATCCAGTCCCATCACTTCATGGCAAATAGATGGGGAAACAATGGAAACCTTGACTTTCTTGGGCGGCAAAATCACTGCAGATGGTGATTGCAGCCATGAAATTAAAAGACACTTTCTCCTTTTAAGAAAAGCTATGACCAACCTAAATAGCATATTAAAAAGCAGAGACATTACTTTGCCGACAAAGGTTCATTTAGTCAACGCTATGGTTTTTCCAGTAGTCAAGTATGGATGTGAGAATGGGACTGAGTGCTGAAGGATTGATGCTTTTGAGCTGCAATGTTAGAGAAGACCCTTGAGAGTCCCTTGGACAGCAAGGAGATCAAACCAGTCAATCCCAAAGGATATCAACCCTAAATATTCATTGGAAGGACTGATGCTGAAGTTCCAATATTTTGGCCACCTGATGTGAAGAGCCGACTCATTAGAAAAGGCCCTGATACTGGGAAAGGTTGAAGTCAGGAGGAGAAGGAGATGAAAGAGGATGAGGTGGTTGGATAGCATCACAGACTCAATGGACATGAATTTGAGCAAGCTCTGGGAGGTAGTGAAGGACAGGGAATCCTGGCATGCTGCAGTCCATGGGGTGGCAAAGGGCTGGACACGCCTGAGTGATTGAATAACAAAATTGAATACAAATGATCACTGCTGCCAGAGAACCACTTTTACTCTTTCTGTATGTGTGTTAGTTGCTCAGTCGTGTCCAACTTTTGCAGCACCTAGCCCACCAGTCTTTGTCCATGGCATTCTCCAGGAAAGAATACTGGAGTGGGTTGCCAGTCCCTTCTCCACAGAATTTTCCCAACCCAGGGATCAAATCCAGGGGATCGTATCAAATCTTCAGGGATCAAACTGGCTCTCCTGCATTGGCAGTCAGATTCTCTACCATCTGAGACACCAGGGAAGCCCTTTCACTCTTCCTACTGCAATGTTAATATTTCCATCTGTCACTGTCTAAAAGGCAGTTTGTCACTCTTGCCTTTCCTTCTGTATTTACTGTTTCTCTGACTGCCTCATGGAGTTTAAAAGGCCTTTTGAGTAGTTAGTACATGAAAAAACTATGACAGAATATATTCTGACAGTAATACTTGTAATATTCTTACTAAAAAAAGACCTTCCATTTTGTTCTATTTTAAAGCTGTGTTTTATTCTTTGTCATCCTCCCTACCCCACTTCATTCTTACTAATATCTGTGCTTAATTTTTCTGATGCCTACACTCTTCTAACTCAGAACACTACTCTTTCTTTCCCCCAGATGGTATTTTGGCAAAATGGGGAGAAAAGATGCTGAAAGATTACTTCTCAATCCTGGGAATCAGCGAGGTATTTTCTTAGTAAGAGAGAGTGAAACTACTAAAGGTATGAATATTGTTAATACAAGTATAAAATTTCCCTCAGGCAGTATTTTAAGGAAGATACAGTAAGAGTGTCCATTTCCCCTCTAGGTGCTTATTCCCTCTCTATTCGGGACTGGGATGAGGTGAGGGGTGACAATGTGAAGCACTACAAAATTAGGAAGCTTGACAACGGTGGATACTACATCACAACCAGAGCACAGTTTGATACCCTGCAGAAACTGGTAAAACACTACACAGGTACGTGCGTACTTCACAGGTAAAAGTTACTTCCTTGTGTTTCATTTTATGAGGACAGATCCATGTCTTCATGCCTCTTAAGGTTTAGTGTGCTACTTCTGACACAGAATGTGCCCAGTGTATTTTAGTTTTAAAATGAAGAACAGAAATACTTACTGCCTGAGTTGGGCTCCTGTATGATGTGCCAAATAGATGTGACAGTAAACGAAAAAGCAAAATTTTATTTTGGGATGCTTCCTAAGTAGGTAAAACTGAACACATTAGTGAAAAACTGTTATGTGTCCTGTCAGGTTGCCCTCCTCAGCACAGGCTGGACCACATAAGACTTGGTGAAGTGTGATTCTAGTGAAATGTGATCTGAAGGTGCATTTTATTTTCATGGAAAATTAACCTGTAGCAAGTGTAGACATTTCTCAGTCTTTCTCTGATCTTTGAATAGTAGTCAGTATTAGAGTCTTCTGTCTCAAAATGTTTAATCTCCAATTTGATATATAAATGCATCTGCAAGTCTTTAAATGGTTAATACTAGGAGAGGGGAAGTTTCCATGACAGTTTCTTCAGTGACAGCTAGCTGCGAATCGAGTCTTATCAAGTCAGTCATCAGTCTTGACATTGACTCAGCACATTACCAAGCAGTAGCATCAGTTGTCATTGCACTTGTTAGAATGTGGATGTGTGTGGTTACTTGTTGAGAGTGGAACGGAATGTGATAAACAGGATTCACAAGTCAAACCATTGTAAATTTGGGGTTTCCTGTTTTTCTGTCACCCTTTATTTGAAAATCAGTCCTTTAAAGAAGTTTTTCCTTGATTTTATTGTGCTTCTTACGCTTGTGGATTCTAGAAATAGCTGTTAATGGTAGCATTCCCTTTGGGGAAGAAATAAAACACAGTGATCAAAAGCAGAACTTTGGAGGCAGTCAGATCTAGGGTTTAAAACCCATCTCCATCACATATTTACTGGGTGGCCTTGAGAAAGTTGCTTAAGTTTTCTAAGGTTCCTTTATTTTTACAAATTTGCAAAGTACTGAATTGGGACAATAGCTGGGACATAAGTATTCAATAAATAATAACTTTAAGATGTATTTAATAAAATATTTCACTTCTTGTATGTTTTGTTTCTTTTATGCAATTTCATTTTTGTGTTTGTGCTTTTGTAATAAAACTCATAGAATATCATGTTTTTATATCCTATGATTTAAACTTTTAAAAACACTGGTACAACTATGTATACCTCAGTTTTTGTAAAATATTCATTTACAGTGTAGTTTATTCATTTATCTAGAACATGCCGATGGTTTATGCCATAAGTTAACAACTGTGTGTCCAACTGTGAAACCCCAGACTCAAGGTCTAGCAAAAGATGCTTGGGAAATCCCGCGAGAATCTTTGCGACTAGAGGTTAAACTAGGACAAGGATGTTTTGGTGAAGTATGGATGGGTAAGGAGCCTGAACTTTTGTTTTCTGTCATTGTTTGGCCATAGATTAAAAGGCCATAATTTATGATATGTTGAAATATGTAAGCTTACTGCTGCTCATTGAAGTTTATTGTAAATCTAGTGAAATGTGGGTTGTTTCTCTAGGAACGTGGAATGGAACCACAAAAGTAGCAATCAAAACACTGAAGCCAGGTACAATGATGCCAGAAGCTTTTCTTCAAGAGGCTCAGATAATGAAAAAACTGAGACATGATAAACTTGTTCCACTATATGCTGTTGTTTCTGAAGAGCCAATTTACATAGTCACTGAGTTTATGTCTAAAGGTATGTGTAACGTCAGTATCTCCTGGGATATTTGTGTTAATAAATTTTGTCATTTCTGTCTTTATGCATACAGATTTTTATTGTATTTTCTAATTGGAGATTTTTATGTAGACATGTGAAAAGAGAAAGTCTGACATGTTGTTTAACAGAATATTTAGTAATTAGTCCCAGTTATTCTGAAGGATAGTACAGACTTGAAAAGGAAAATAAGGCACTGAATTTATTTTGAGAGTAAAGTCCTTCATTCCGTTTGACCAGAGGCAGTAGAATAGGAAAAAAAGTATTTGCTTTAGTTGATTTAAAACAATGCAATCAGAACGGTATTTGTGTCTTCAGCACTAAATGAAGAAATCAGGTAAGGTTAAGGAAATTAATTTTATCTAGTTTTAATATACTCTGAGGACTCTAGAAACTTCTCTTTTCCACTGCTGTCAACTGAAGGGTGTCTTTTTCTCCAAACCCCAGACCCCAAGGTGTGGGATCTTCAGTAACAGGGTGGATTAGGGCAGGGAAAGGAGAAAGAAAGGTTGTTGCTCTTCCCTCTTTCCCCTTTGTTGATGATGCATAGGAAGAAGGACCGGTAAGTCACCAAGTATGCTTGCTGACAGGCCTGCTTTTTACCCTCTTGAATTTTTATCTCCTCCCTTTAGTATTAATGAGTCACTAATCCATAGTGAAAGCCTCTGATGGCGTCATCGCTCTCCAGATGCCCATCTTGGTCAGTGAGGTACCGCCACCTAGTGGTGACAGCATCAACTACAGGCTGCACATTGACGGGAAGAGACTTCCCCCAAGAGAAACAGAAAAACCAGAAGTTAAGAACTGACATTCTTGAGAGTTCCAAAGAATAGCACGGAGAGATAAGAAAGCCTTCCTCAGCGATCAGTGCAAAGAAATAGAGGAAAATAATAGAATGGGAAAGACTATAGAGATCTCTTCAAGAATATTAGAGATACCAAGGGAACATTTCATGCAAAGATGGGCACAATAAAGGACAGAAATGGTATGGACCTAACAGAAGCAGAAGATATAAGAAGAGGTGGCAAGAATACACAGAACTATACAAAAAAGATCTTCATGACCCAGATAACCACAGTGGTGTGATCACTCACCTAGAGCCAGACATCCTGGAATGCAAAGTCAAGTGGGCCTTAAGAAGCATCACTACGAACAAAGCTAGTGGAGGTGATGGAATTCCAGTTGAGCTATTTAAAATCCTAAAAGATGATGCTGTGAAAGTGCTGCACTCAGTATGTCAACAAATTTGGAAAACTCAGCAGTGGCCTCAGGACTAGAAAAGGTCAGTTTTCATTCCAGTCCCAAAGAAAGGCAATGCCAAAGAATGTTCAAACTACCTCACAATTGCACTCATCTCACATGCTAGCAAAGTAATGCTCAAAATTCTCCAAGCAAGGTTTCAACAGTATGTGAACTATGAACTTCCAGATGTTCAAGCTGGTTTTAGAAAAGGCACAGGAACCAGAGATCAAATTGCCAACATCTGTTGGATCATCAAAGAAAATGAGAGTTCCAGAAAAACATCTGCTTTATTGACTACCCCAAAGCCTTTGACTGTGTGGATCACAACAAACTGGAAAATTCTTCAAGAGATGGGAATACCAGACCACCTGACCTGCCTCCTGAGAAAGTTGTATGCAGGTCAAGAAGCAACAGTTAGAACTGGACGTGGAACAACAAACTGGTTTACAAATCAGGAAAGGAGTGCGTCAAGGCTGTATATCGTCACCCTGCTTATTTAACTTATATGCAGAGTACATCATGAGAAACGCTGGACTGGATGAAGCACAAGCTGGAATCAAGATTGCTGGGAGAAATATCAATAACCTCAGATATGCAGATGACACCACCCTTATGGTAGAAAATGAAGAAGAACTAAAGAACCTCTTGATGAAAGTGAAAAAACTGGCTTAAAACTCAACATTCAGAAAACTAAGATCATGGCATCTGGTCCCATCACTTCATGGCAAATAGATGGGGAAACAGTGGCAGACTTTATTTTCTTGGGCTCCAAAATCACTGCAGTTGATGACTGCAGCCTTGAAATTAAAAGATGCTTGCTCCTTAGAAGAAAAACTATGACCAACCTAGATAGTATATTAAAAAGCCGAGACATTACTTTACCAACAAAGGTCCATCTAGTCAAAGCTTTGGTTTTTCCAGTAATCATGTATGGATGTGAGAGTTGGACTATAAAGAAAGCTGAGCGCCCGAGAACTGTTTTTGAACTGTGGTGTTGGAGAAGACTCTTGAGAATCCCTTGGACAGCAAGGAGATCCAATCAGTCAATCCTAAAGGAAATCAGTCCTGAATATTCATTGGCAGAACTGATGCTGAAGCTGAAACTCCAATATTTTGGCCCCCTGATGTGAACAACTGGCTCATTTGAAAAGACCCTGATGCTGGGAAAGATTGAAGGCAAGAAGAGAAGGGGACAACAGAGGATGAGATGGTTGGATGGCATCACCAACTTGATAAACATAAGTTTGAATAAGCTCTGGGAGTTGGTGATGGACAGGGAAGCCTGGCCTGCTGCAGTCCATGGTGTTGCAAAGAGTCGGACATGACTGAGCAACTGAACTGAGCTAATTGATGGCTAAAACATTACCTGAAGCTCCCAAAGCACATGGCATTTTTTTTTCTTTTTTGCGTTTTTAAATATTTATTTTTTAATTGAAGGATAATTGGTTTACAGAATTTTGTTTTTTTGTCAAACTTCAACATGAATCAGAGCACATGGCATTTTTAACAAGGAATCTCTGCATAAAAAACTACCAGGTATCCTATGTCAGAGTATATTAGGGTGAACAAGAAGGGAGGAAAGGGACCAGGAGGAAGTTTAAATCAGAATATCGAGAGCATAAGAGTGTTGTGGAGATAAAGCTAACGGGCCATTTAGCTTGTGTATTGATTTCAAGAAGTATTCAGTTGGGGAATGTGACAGAGGTCTGTGTTGTCAGATTGCCAGATTAGGATTATATCTAGATGGGGTGTTGAGGATGCAGGATCGCAAACGCCCCTCCCACTTTTAAACTCGGTGGTTCCCCATTTTGCTCTTCACGCACTTAGAATTTGGCCCTCTAACCCAACCGAACTCGGGGCCTCTTGTGTTTTCTTGGTTGTCAGGATACACTGAAACTGGAACCGAAGTCGCTCAGTCGTATCTGACTCTTTGTGACCCCATGAACTGTAGCCTACCAGGCTCCTCTGTCCGTGGGATTTCCCAGACAAAAGTACTGGAGTGGGTTGCCATTTCCTTCTCCAGGGGATCTTCCAGATCCAGGGATTGAACCCGGGTCTCCTGCATTGCAGACAGACACTTTACCATCTGAGCCACCAGGGAAGTGGGACACTCTAGAAATTATTAATAATTGATATTATTATAATTAAATTATAATGGATACAATATATATAATATATATTTTTATATTATAATAAATAATGTATAATAATATATAATGTATATAATATATAATTATTATAATACATTAATAATGTATTAAATGCTTCTAATATATAAACAGTCTGCTAGTATTATAAGGCATCAAAGAAATACAGCCATCTAACTAACTTACATTGAATTTGGAAAGAAGACCTAACCCAATGAGTTAATTTTCATTATAAAGCTAAATAACAGCTTGCTCTGAACAAATAAGTTCAAGCCAAAGCATAATGAATTTCTAGGTGTTTGACACATTCAGTGAGTAACGTAGAAATTGAGGAAGAGATTATCTAGGTTGGAATAAAAATTAGAAAAATCAGTAGAAAAGACAAGTCTTGTATTGTCCTTTTAAGATGATGAGGGATGTGGATGGGTAAACAGAAGGGCTACTGGTATTTCTGCAGAGCTGTTAGGAAATGGGGAGTGAAGCCATGGGTAGTGGAAAGTGCAGAAAGTTGGAAATAAGGCTAGAGACGTGTATGGGGCAAACTGAAGGAGTGCTCTGAACTGGTCTCCAGTTACTTATCAAGTACCTGCTCTCTGTTCTGAATGAGCTTCAGAGGGTTCAGAAAACTTCCTCTGAAGTTCTCCATCAGTTTTTTCATACTTATGTGTATTTTTCTAGACAAAGAGTCAGTAGTGTTTGTCAGATTCTCAAAATAACCCATGACCAAAACAAAGTTAAAGGCCCACTGGTACGTTTAGAATGCTCTGATGAATGGATAAGAGGAACACTTAAGGGAGGGGGGATTTGTTGTAATTGTTTAAAGAGCAGAGAAAAACAGTTGTCTAAATGACACATTCCAATCCCCGATTGCTGCTCTTTCTGGGCTCTGCAGCTTTTGTACTGTTTTAGCAATTATCAAAAGAAGTGGTGTCACTTCCTCTATTTAAGGACAGTTCTTACACTATGTTCTTCATCCTTTCATTTAAACAGAAAACTCTCCCGTTGTCCCAGCGTCCGCTTTTCACCAGCTTCTCTCTGGCTCTTGCTTCCCTTCACAGTCAAGATTTTTTTTAAAGAACAGACAGTATTACAGCTTTATATCCTAATTAGCCCATTTTACTCTTGTTAAATTTGCTTATTGTTCATGAATGTCTTACTGTCTGTTACAGGGAGCTTATTAGATTTCCTGAAGGAGGGAGATGGAAAGTATCTGAAGCTCCCACAGCTGGTGGACATGGCTGCTCAGGTACTTGTGTGTTCACCCGTGTGTCCATTTGAACTGCAAGTGCACATTAAAAATGTAAACTAATCTCGTGTGTGTGTGCTTGCGCGCGATAAGTCTCTTCAGTCTTATCCGACTCTTGGTGACCCTGTGGACCGCAGCCCGCCAGGCTTCTCAGAATACTGTTGTTTATATAGTGAAATCATGGAGTTTTAGAGCTCAGAGGAACATTACAGATAATCCAGTCTAATCTCTGTATATTACAGGTACTGTAGTATCTGAGGACCCAGGCGTCTAGGGTTCATACAACTGACGAGTATTAGAGTCAGTGATCCCAGTACCATGCTGCTCTGTATCATGTGGCCTTTCAGGAACATATGCATTCACAAATACAAAATCTGTATGTATTTATACTGAAGCAGATACATGTTAAGACAATGAATGATTGCTGTTCCAAAGAAAATATTAGAAATCTGAAGTATACGCTACAGAAGACCTGAACAAAGCTGGGAGCGGGGTGCGGGAGACAGCAGATACTAAGCAACCCAGAGTCACACTGATCCTGCTAGGATAGAGGGTGGGAAGGTAATACACCTAAGTGAAGGTATTAGTTGCTCAGTCATGTCCAACTCTTTGGGACCCCATGGAATGTAGCCCTCCAGGCTCCTCTGTCCATGGAGTTTTGCAGGCAAGAATGCTGGAGTGGGTAGCCATTTCCTTCTCCAAGGGATCTTGCCAACCCAAGGATCAAACTCAGGTCTTCGGCACTGCAGGCAGATTCATTACCTTCTGAGCCACCAGGGAAGGCCCAATATACCTAAAGTAATTAATCATATTGGTCTTTAAATAAAGAAAAATAAAGTATATGCTGAATTTCTTCTTTAATATAGTCCCAAACAAGAATTGAGATGGCGGGTATACAGTTTAAGATGGGGTAGTTTTACTCTTCTGAGTTTTTGTTTTTAAATATAATTGAGAACTGTTAAAAGTTTTATTCAGATATATGGTAGGTATTCAAGGGGTCTTTTATTGGCTTTGGTTGACACATTGAATCTAAGACTCCTTCACAGTGAGTGTCCAGATGTCCACAGGATCTGGCAATTCAGAGAAGCTTTATACTAAGGAAACCGCGCCTGTGCAACCTGAGCATATGTCAAGCCTCGTCCATACACCTGAGCTCCAGGCTCTGAGCCCCTTAATGGTGGAGGCGGGCAGACTGCTCATCTGGGAAGGGCCAGCTGAATGCTTCAGGCTTTGTGGGCCACGTGCCATCTCTTTTCTCCCCCTACCCCCTTCTCCCCTCTCCTTTTCCTGACCCCTCTCTTCCTCCTCATCCTTCTCTCCCTGCTCCACTAAAAGGTTTTCTGTTTTTCCTATCATCTACTAGACTGTGCCCCACTACCATCCTCTCTCTTCGAGAGATGTTTCTTCAGTGATCCGGTTTAACATTAACCAGAATTGCCCTTTCCATCATTCCCTTCATACCATATATGTTTGTTTTTCTTCCCAAGATTGCTGACGGTATGGCCTATATTGAAAGAATGAACTATATTCATCGAGATCTTCGGGCTGCTAATATTCTTGTAGGAGAAAACCTTGTGTGCAAAATAGCAGATTTTGGCTTAGCAAGGTTAATTGAAGACAATGAATATACGGCAAGACAAGGTAAAATGATTGTTTAATAAATGCTGGTAACCTCATTTTCAATGAATGGATTTTCTTGCCGTTCTTTTGAACATACAGGGTTGTACAGAATTAAGCAAACAGCTCTAGACCTGCTCAAAAGAGTCATAGAAGCATTGATTTTTGTTTATAAAATTATATATAGCGCATAATACTGTGGCTTTCTGATAGCTCTTTCCCCCAGAGAACAACCTGACTGTGGGTGGTGTTTGCATTATGAATACAGCAAGCAGTATTCTCCTCTTCACACTTCCCTTGGCATGCCAACAAATAAACACTTTAATATAACGTTTGTAGCCTCAGAACCATCCAGGTTTTACTACATTAAGCACTGGAAGCTCAGTGCTTTCTTTTCCATCTCCATACCTGTGTGCTGTCCCCTCCAGCTAGAATATCTTCCGGTTCTTCAGTCTTTACCTATGAAAATTCTAACCACTCTTTAAGGCTAAGCTTCGCTACCACTTTTTAAATGAAATCTTTTATGATTGTGCTAATGAAAATTGATCTTCTGTTTGTCAGAACATCTAAAGAACTATATTTTACAACATTATATATCTACATAAGTAAGTAACTTTAAGTATTTAAGACACCTATAATCTTATTTTCACTAAAAGTATATAAACATCACAAAGGGTGTGTTTTTGTGTCTCTGATAACAATTAGCATAATGTGCATAAAAAGTGCTAAGACACTAAATATTCGAGTACATTAAAACAGGCTTTTCAAAATGATAGTACAGTAAAATTTTCCAGAGAGATATCATAATATAGAAAGGAGATTATGGTTGACAACCAGTAGACATAGAACCAACAGAATATGCTCTTGGCAGCCAGCAGTTGTAACTACTAGGAGCTCAGTTCAGTTCAGTCGCTCAGTCGTGTCCAACTTTTTGCGACCCCATGGACTACAGCACGCGGCAGCTGGACTAACTTAAAAAGTTATAGATCCTATAATCCATGTTTTTGGTTGCTTCTTATTAGCATTTTTACCTCTGTTCCTTCTTGAATGGTTTTCTGTCCCCACCAGCCATGCTCTTTTTTTATGTGATTGAATATCTTATCGGGAAGAAATGTGTTTTCTACTAATGGAAATTTTAAATAGTATTAAAGAAAATCTTGTACTTTTGAAGAGTTTGACACTGATGACAGGTACAGTAGGGATACTGACAAAAAAAGAGCCCTGCTTTTGCCATATGTGCACAGAAAGAAACCAGTTACTGAAGCAAGCTTGTCAATACTGTCTTAGGTGCAAAATTTCCAATCAAGTGGACAGCTCCTGAGGCTGCATTGTATGGTCGATTTACAATCAAGTCTGATGTGTGGTCATTTGGAATTCTACAGACAGAGCTGGTAACAAAGGGCAGAGTGCCATATCCAGGTGAGCTTGCATTTCATGTAACTGGAGTTTATGGGGGAAAGGCCTTTATTTTTCTCTTTACCTGTCTGTTTTCTTTCTTCCCTCTCTCCCTTGCGCTCTCTTTTTGGCATTGGATGGTGAGCAGTCTGTGAGAGCCACAGTCCTTGAGATGGGGCTCTGTGTGCATAGCTTTCTCCCTTTTCTAAAAGGGTCTTTTTGCTCTACTGTTTTCTCAGATGATGAGCATAAATATATCTCAGTCATCTCCTTCCCTTCCTCCCACAAGTAACTGAGGGTATGCTTAACCTGTGATAACACAGGGTGAGCTGCTGATGAAATAGTTGGGGATTACATAGGAATACAAGAAAGGACCTGTGTAATACATTTGAGCAAAGTCAAAAAGGTGACATTAGATAAGGAGACTGTTTCAAGGAAGTGACTTGATATAAAGTAACATAATCAGTATATTTGGCAAAACCAGAACTAGAACTCCTTCTGAATTGTTTTCAGACACTGTCTTGCCTCTGTTGATTAGCCCAAGTTCGGGGTTGGCTTTGAAAGCATGAGTACTAAAAACCAGATTTCAGGTGGAATGAAGAAAGTTAGACATGTTGAAACAGATTAGCACTTTTCTAAGCTTTTGCTGATGCCCTTTGACATTTACACTTTATTTCCCTGTCAGAAAGGATCGTTTCAGTAAAGCAGCTCGCTCGCCTGTCTCGAGTCAGTGGGTGGGGGGTGTTGTCTGGCTCGCGGCGCTGAGGGTCGCAGATTCTCACCGTCTCCTGCCGTGTGAACCCCGTGTGTCAGGTATGGTGAACCGCGAGGTGCTGGAGCAGGTGGAGCGAGGGTACAGGATGCCGTGCCCCCAGGGCTGCCCGGAGTCCCTCCACGAGCTGATGAATCTCTGCTGGAAGAAGGACCCTGACGAGAGACCAACGTTTGAGTATATCCAGTCCTTCCTGGAAGACTATTTCACTGCTACAGAGCCACAGTACCAGCCAGGAGAAAATTTATAATCCAAGCAGCCTATTTTATATGCACCGATCTGCCAAAATTGTAAAGAACTTGTGTAGACTTCCTCACTGACGTACAGGAATCAAAAGAAGAAAATCTTCTTCACCCTGCATGTTTTTGATGGTAAACTGGAATTCCAGACATGGTTGCACAAAACCACTTTTTTTTTTTTTCCAAGTGTTAAACTCTAAAGTACCAATGATGAATTTTTCCAGCTGATTTCAGGGTCCAAAGAAAGTATAGTTAAAATTTGGATGACCATGTGAATGATGGCATGACAATGAAGAGCAGCAAGGCTACTGCTTATGAATCACTCCCTTTCTTTTATTCCCCAAACTCATAATTAAGAGAAATTTATCAATCAGTATAGGCAAAACTTGGGAGATTAAAATCAGTTATACCATAATAAAATCTAGAATTATGGAATTTTCACGGGACCAAACAATTCCATTCCAGTTTTTAAAAATATCTTGCATTTATTCTTAGAAGTTTTTTCTAAGTTGAACAGTTAATATGCAACCTTTATATATGCCTCTGTTTGCACGGAAGTGGGCCAGGTTTTTAGAAGCAAAAAGGAAACGGCATCTAAAACTTGATTGAATGTTAGATGATAGCAGTGGAATTTGAAAGTATAATGCACTGTGTTAATACTCAATATACTCATGAAACTGGAAAGTAGAAGACATTTTTCATTTTAATCATTACTTAATAGCTCAGTTTAAAATAATGAAGGTAATTAGAAAGTGAGCTAATCTTTTGTAAGGTTGCATTGATTTTTTTTAAAGGCAATATATAATTGAAATCATACAATCCAAGGGGAAATCTTTTAATCTTTAGATAGCATGAAAAAAATAAACCCAACGTTTTTTAACAGTCATTTTTGAAAAGTAGACTGGTACTGTGAGATTGCTAATATGTACTTAACGGTGGGTGCCACAAATGGAAAATATCACTAGATCAGGGACTTGAATGCACTTTTGCTCATGCTGAATATAGACTAACAGAGAGAAAAATGTATTTAAAAGAAATATGAGAAAAGAAAATGTGAAAGTTTTACAGATAGAGATATGGGATGTTGTGTTTAACGTTGATGTTAAGGAGTGACAAAATGGCTTTGCTGGCACTCAAAGCTCCTCACTTAATCTATTTTCTGAGATTTTAAGAGTTATAGGTAGGACTATAAAACTAATCTTTCTTAACACAAACACTAAATGAGTGCTGTAGCCTCAAATAGCTAAGTTAAGGCTTCCCACTAATTCCAGTGATACAGCTTCTATGCAGAACATTTTTAGAACTCCAGTTTTCAAGTCCATGTTGAAATCTGCATTCCGTTTTTAAGTATACTTAATGATGATCATTTTTCCCCTTTTAGAATTTAGTTGATTTGAGGAGAACGTACTCAGTATAATTGGTGAAAAGAGGGTGACAGTTGTTGCATATTTAAAGTACACCAGTGAAACATACAGAATAATACTGACTCTTATGACTAACTCAGAAAGAAAATTAAAATCCCAAAATATGAATTTGAATGGCAGCGTCACCGGTGTAAGTATCTACCAAAGGAACTGAGTCTGACAAAAGTCTGGTATTTACGTTTTAAAACACTCTCTTTTGTAGTCACATTTTAAATATAACAACACATCCAGTCCCAACATTTTAGGAATATCATTACTAACCATCATCGCTTACCTGATTTGGTCATTAAACAAACAGTTCTGTGCTGTGGTATCTGTGTTGAGATTCAAACCATTTTAAAATGGAACAGATGAACTTCATGCAGGTTGGCAGTAGTTCTGGTACTAAAACTTGCAGTGGTTTCTTATGTTTACGTAACTTGCATAGTATTGAATCCTTCCACGAGGATTTTCCCAAGAAGACTGCTGTCATCATTTACCTTTTACATCCTCAACCTGTGACTTCAGATTTTTAAAGGGCTTTGTGTGAACTATGATATTTCAATTTTTCTAAGCATTTTAAAAAGGAGAAAGTTATGTTTATGTACTAATAATTTCCTTCCAAAAAATAAGCCAGAAAAAATTGATGGCATTCATTAGGTTTTAATTGAATGGAACAGTTCCTTATATCAATTGTATAGTTAGGAAATAAAACACTAACTTAACGTGTATTCAGTTTAAATGGTTTATGTATTTTTAAATTGCTGAGAAAAATAAACAAGTTTGTACATTTGAAGATTTTTTTTCCAACAGCTTTTCTTCAGCCTCTTAATGTGTTTTCCTTACCAAAAAAGGGAGTTGGTAAAAACAGCCTTCTAGCACAAACACTTTTTTTAATGAATAACGGTAGCCTAAAACTTAATATTTTTATAAAGTATTATTATATTGTTTTGTGGATAATTGAAATAAAAATTCTCATTGAATGTACCCATTTATCTTTTTAGCCACTATTCATATGTTCTGTCAGTTTCTTTAAAATGGCATTTAGAGCAAAGTATATTTTGAGTTTCTTCTTCCATTGGGGGGGGGGGGGGGAGTATTGAGTTTTGACTCCTGAGCAGACTTAAATCAATTCCTTTTAAATTCAGAACATTATTAAACTTATTCTGTGTGATTAATTTTCCAAGTCAGGTGAGTGACACTGTTTTTACAGGGTTTTTTTTTTTTATAATATCAGCAAGTACGGTTTTAATGTACTGACAGATCTAAGAGATTTAAGTGAAGTTATTCATAGAAGAAGATTCTAAAAAAAAAAAGATTCTATGTGAAGGATATAAAATAGAATAACCACTTTTGATCATAAGGGACTTAATTTTCTAAAAATGAAAAATACACAAGCCTTATTTCTATGTGTGTTTAACACTTCTATTATAGGTATAATGAAAATAAGATTATGCTAAATTATGAATGGCCAGTCAGAAGCATTTGTTATTTCCAATAAGGTATTAATTGCTTTTTACTGTTATTTTATCTAAAATTATTAGCTTTGTTTTTCCCTAATGATTCCAGAAAAGTAACATTTAATGAACAAACACATCATTTACTAAACATTTATTAAATATTTTTATACAGTAGAGAAATAAGTTCTCAACTTAAGAATGTTTTCCTAGTTTGCTGTTTGCCTTTTAATTTTGCATGTATTTTTTTGACATTTAAGTTGTACATTTGTATGTTGTCAAATCTTTTTTATTCCTAAAACGTCCTTTGCGTCCCAAGATTAAATATTCATCTCATCTGTTCTATTTTATGCTTTTGTGTTTTACATCACTCTTTAATTCACGTGGAAGTTTTGAGAGCATAAAATGTGACTTAAGGGTCTAACTTGATTTTTTTTCCCCCCATACCATTAATTTTCCCAGCAGTAATTACTGGTTAATGCATTTCCCACCCCATTGGTTTTGTCTAATTAACTTGACATTTTGACATGAGTATAATACTTTCAATGACTAATCACTTGATAATGCAGTTTAATAGTTAAGTAGCCTTCATGATGCCCTTTTTTTTCCCCCAATGTTGATGTTCTGGCAAATTCTTGGTGAACTTTTTAGACTTTATTTTTCATACTCCAGAAGAATTCAGGGGAGATTTTGGTGAGGATTATATTATATTTATATAAGTTTGGTAAGAAATAATATCTTACCATCTTTTCCAGTCAGTCTTCTGATCCCATTTATGCAAAATCTTGATTTACATCTCTTAGTAAAATCTCTAAGACTTTTCGCCATGGAACTGGAAGATGAGTCTCATCTCTTATCTTATTATACTGCTCTAAAGATGTTTCCCGGATGCTGCTGGAGTCCAGGTCCCCACTTAGATCCAAAACAAACCGGCATGCAGAGGGGAGGGAGAGAGCATGGGCCCCAGCAGCATTTATTTCCATAAAATTAGCTCCTCCCCTGCCTTCCATTTCCTTCCTTCCTCCCTGCCTCTTCTTTTTTTGACATCGAGTTGAGTTTCCTTCATAACAATCAGAGTCCTGATTAATTCACATTCAAGCTGCTTAGACACGAAAAGGACTAGTTCTGAGTAAAACAAGCCGTGTGTTCCCGGTATCATCCATTTGTCCTTTCACAGCCACACTCTGCTGGAAGGCTCGCCTGTCCTCACCAGTGGGTTCCCTCGCTCTGGATTCCAAGGAGCTCAGGCAGAAGACTGGAAGAAACCTGAGAGGTCAAGGTATTTATTCCCCTGCTTCCTTCCTTGGGAGTTGGGCTAGCTATGTCCTCTCCACTTGCAGGTTCCTGTCAGTATGACATCCTCTCTCCTTTGAGGGACTGTTAGCAGCTGCTGTCCCCTGTCTTTTCTGCCTTAGGGGTGTTTCTACTGACTGACTGCTGCGTTGATTCTTGTGGTCCCCTTTTCTTGCCCCGCTCTTTGTAAATATCCTAGAATTATCTGGAGTATGGCATCCGTTTCGAAGTGGGACCCTGACTGTTACTCAGCATGCTACCACTAGCTGTATCTTACTTTATTACATCAAAGTGAGAGTTCATACAAAAGTAACATTTTTGATACAGTAGCAATATATGTCATTCTGTTAAATGTAACCATAAGTGAAAGTGTTGGTTGCTTAGTTGTGTCTGACTGTGACCACATGGACTATAGCCCGCCAGGCTCCTCTGTCCATGGAATTCTCCAGGCAAGAAGACTGGAGTGGGTTGCCTTTCCCTTCTCCAGGAGATCTTCCCGACCCAGGGGTCAAACTGGGTCTCCTGCATTGCAGGCAGATTCTTTACCATCTGAACCACTGGGGAAGCCCTAGTTACCACAGATGGAGAGAACATATGAAATGTTGAGCATAGTCAGAACTCTGATTTCTAAAAACTGAAACTTAAGGATTTTTCAATTAACTATTTTTCAAAAAACTGGCAAACCAAATGTGGTAAAACGCCACCGAACCAACCAGTTAGGTATAACACTCCAAGAATGAATGAATCATTCATGAGTAGAATGAATGATGAATAGGAATGAGGGAGTAGGAGGGCTGAGCTAAGAAAAAGAAGAAATGGAAGAAAGAGGAAGCACCCAGAAAATTAGTAAAACAATGAAAGCCAAGTTACATAGTGTGAGAACCCCAGGAAAGGCCCACAGACCTTTAAGATGTCTAAGATGCTTGATAAGTTCTCCTGTTACCACAAGCTTTCCTTCAGCTCTGCTTTATGACCTGGGTGGGTGGCGTTGAAGGTAGTAAAGGGAATAGGAGAAGGTCCAAAAAGGTTGACAGCAAAGGGGAGGGGTGGGTTTCACACAAAGGAGTTTAAATGGAGTGAGGAAAAAGTCCTCTACGTGCTTCAGAGACGCTGGGAGGCACAGACATTAGGTTCTCACATACAGGGAAGCAGTTCAGGCCAGCTTCACTCACATCTTAAAGGTCAAATTAGCATGAGCACGCTGGAAGACTGAGAATCTGAAGTGAAAAATTGCCTGCAGTCTAAGTGGTAATAGAGATGAGAGAAATAAAAACTTTAACAATTGGCCGAAAGGAGTGACAGTGATCCTAATAGAAAAACTGAATTCTATAAAGTGGTGTGTTCCTTAAGGGCTATCGGGGTCCTTTTACTCACATAATTGCTATTTTCTGGCAATGCCTTGGCCTCCTAAAACACTGAGAGAATACACCATGGAATCGGCAAACTGTGCCTGGTTTACATCTCCTGATCCCAAACCCTCCGAAAGGATCAGAAATCTGGGTTTCTAACTTGTGTTTTTGTAATCCATATCACTGCTAGAAAATTAGAAAATGATATTAATACAGAAAAATGTTTGAACTTATGTATGGGTGTGCCCGTATACTGCTACCCGAGGGCTTTCTCCAGTACAGGTGAGGGGGTTCCTCTTGGTTGCATCCTCGGGCTTCCGCTGCGGTGGCTTCTCCTTGCAGAGCACCGGCTCCAGAGCGCAGGCTCAGCAGCTGTGGCGCTGGCCTTGCTTCCTCCTCCGTCTGCGGGGTCTTCCTGCACCTGGCATCGAGCCCACGTCCCCTGCATTGACAGGCGGACTCTCAACTACTGGGCCACCAGGGAAGTCCATAAAAGTATTGCTAAAATACTCTGAAAAGAAGTCTTATTCCTGGTTTTCAGCAGTTTATTTACGGTGTGACTTTCTTAAGGGTTATTTAGAGTTTGAGAGGCTTGATTCAGTGGATTATAGTTCTCATCAAAGTCAGAAAATCTGGGAGATTATTTTTCAGTTTGTTTTTCCCTGTTCACTCTGGGACTCTTAATTATATATGTATATTGGGCCATTTAATATTGCCTCACAGGTCAGTAATGTTCTGTTCTTTTTCTGCTTAATCCTTTTTGCTTCATTTTGGATACTTTTGCTCTGTCTTCATATTCACTAATCTCTTATTTTGCAGTGTTTTCTGCTTTTCATCCCACACAGTATATTTTTATATATAATTTTATTTATTTCTTTATGGCTGGGCTGGGTCTTCATTGCTGCAATAAGAATATAAATCCTGTCCATTTTACTTTATTTTTCCTAAAACGTAATGGGACTGTTAATTACAGGGGTTGTGGGGAGGGGGTGTCAGCATTTGGAATAGCTGTGTAGGCAGAACTGAACCTGTATAATAAACTGGCCCAGTCAGTGAGCTGGAATAGTTAACCAAAGGATATGCCCAGAACTCAAAGAATCAGAAAGGAATTTTTTTTTCCATTAAAGCATGGGTGATAGATTCAGAGTAAGTTTAATATCAAACCAACGTAAGTTCCAGATGAAAAAATAATAATGAAGAAGAAGAACCAAGTAGAGAAAATTTCCAGAGCAGTATGCTGCTTCTGGTTTGAAAGAATCCATCAGCTGTGGAGTAAGATTAGCAGCTAAGTGAGTCTTAAATATATGTTAGTAGTTATTTTAAAACCATAAAGAGAAAATCCATTCTCCAGAGAATGGGGAAGAAAAAATTCTTAAAGAATAAGACTTAACATTACTTTAAAAAGCATTAATTTGAACTAATAATTCTATACAGTAAAATCCTGCAAATCTTGGAAGAAAAAGACATGTTCAGAACACAAAGTACCCAGAATATATCACTCAGCCCAAAGAACCATTCTGAAAAAAAAAAAAAAAAAAAAAACCCGAGCATATATTCCAGCCAGACACCCCCACCCTAAAAATCAAGACAGCAAAAAATAGGGATGAACAAATAGGTAGTACAATTAAATGTTAATAAACATTGATCCATATGTAAAGTTAACTGTCTAAACTGCAGAGTGGATAGGACAGGCCAGGGGGAAAGAAGGGCTATTTCCCATTAACATTCAAATTTCAGACTTCTCTTGGAAACTAGGAAGATGCGGCAGTCTGTGCTCTTAATCCCTGCAGGGCCACAATCAACTTGCGCTGCCCGGCTGTCCCTTTAGCTGCAGTCACTGCTTCTTACCTCACCCCTCTTTGCTTCCTGGTGCCCACCCAGCCTCTGTAGCATTTGAGCTAACTATCTCAGTCTTTAGCCTGAGGAATTCATCTGGCAGGGTTCTATGTGTATGCATCCTTGAGCAGCAGACATGACCTGGAGATCCCTGAAAACATCCCTGCCATACCCACAGGAACATTTATTAATGGAAAAATATATCTGTATAGCACTGCTTCCCAAATAGTCATCAAAACAGTCCCTAGAAGTAGGAACCAAAAGGTGGCATGCTGTAGGCAAGACAAGGGGTTAAGTGGACCATCCTAAAATGGTATAGAAACTTAAATTGTGTGCACACTGTGGTGTGTATGTTGGGTGGGGGGTGGGGGCCGTCCGTAGCCGTCACCTTGTTGTCAGAGGGACCCTATAGCTCTGAACTCCAGAGTTCCTGCCACCCAGAGGACAAAGCCTTGGGTTTGCAGCTAGTCTTCGTCACTCATCTAGCTGTGTGACCTCGGGCAAGTCTCTTAAATTACTTAGTCTCTCTGAATCCCATTTCTTTAGTAAAATGGACAATACCTGCCTGCCTATCTGCAGGGCTGGGTAGATAAGCGGTCCTAGATTTAAAGCTTTCTGAATCAGCAAGGATGTAATAAATGGTGACCCGCCTCTTAGTTTATCAGATGGCAAACAGGCTGAGGTCATTTCAAGGTTTTCTGGCCCAAGGCTATCCTGGCTGCCCCAGCCTTGACGGACTGAAGTACGTCAGATTCAGAGCTGGTCCGAATCTGCTGCGAGCGGATCATGCTCTGAACCGACCGGGTTTCTTCCTCTCTGGGCGCTGCTCCGGGTTAGGTCACATGACAATTTCTAGTCTGGGCGGAGCAGGGTCCTGGGGGGAGGAGGGACAGGAGAGGGGAGGGGGCGCGGGGTAGGTGGAGACCCCGAGCCAGTCCGGCTTGGGGAACAGCACCCCCGTTGCGGGGCAGAAACTTGGCGCCGAAAACCTGTGAGTCAGGGGACCCTTAGCCGGGCCGGCCCCTCCAGTCCCACCAAGTTTGAGTTTCCCTGAGTTCTCGAGCGCGGCCACACCCCTGGCCGCGCGGCCAATCCGCGCCGGCTCCGCGCCCCTCCCTCTCCGCGCGGCTCGCGTCCGGTCCAGCAAAGGTGGTGGCGCCCCGGCGCGCGTGGGCATGGTGCACGGCAGGGTCTCCCGGCTCTCGGTCCACGACGTGCGCTTCCCCACGTCACTCGGGGGCCACGGCTCGGACGCCATGGTAAGCGCTGTTCGTCCCGGTGCCCTCCCGCCCCGCCGACGCTAGGGCCCCTTAGGCACGGGGCTCCCGGAGGGGCCCCCTTGGAAGGTTCCTTCTTTGGAACCATTGCTTTTATAAGTGGAGAGGCCAGAAAGTGGAGTGAAGGTATCTAGGAACTCCCCATCCTCCTAGGTTTTTTTCTTTTTCTTATTGTTCCTTTCTTTGCTGGCATTTAGTATTTCCTGTTTTTGTATTTATGATTCACATTCTGTTGGAAATGCGAATCGTATTTGCAAAACGATGTTGGGGCGTCCCCAGTGAAGCCCTAAAACACAGCGCGAGCTCCTCCACTGTGATGGAACGCAGGAAGCCCCGCGCAGGGTGTTTCAGGTGGTGATCCCTGCCTCCCCCCACAACTTGCTTTGTGACCAGGAGAAGGCCCTAACTCTCCGGACCTCTTGGTCCCATCTGTGAAAGGAAGAAGTCAGTCTGGCCGGAAAACCAGATGAACAAACTCAAAGCAGTTGGGTCATGTGAAACGGGCTCTCATGTTGTTGTTTGTTGTTCAGTTGCTCAGCCGTGTCCGACTCTTTGTGACCCTATGGACTGCAGCATACCAGACTTCCCTGTCCTTCAAGGTCTCCTAGTTTGCTCAAAGTCATGTCCATTGAGTCCGTGATGCCATGAAGTTCCCAGAAAATATTAGTATAGAGGATGTCACCATGAGGAGTTAGGTAGATGTCAGCCTTTGGAGATGCAGTCAAGTGAGCCCTGAAAGGTGTTTTTGTTCCCTGAGAGTGTTAGCGGGGTGCTGCACACCCACATCTCCTGCAGTGGCCCCCAAATATGAGTCCTGCCCAGTCCTCCAGTCCTGCCCCCCACCCCGTGCCCACGCACCATTGGCCACACTGGAAAAACAAAGCTTCCCTGTATGTAATGAATGTGGGAAGCATCCATGTTAGGGTAGTGGTTACCTGTTACTGGTGGGGAGTTGAAGTGAATTGATACCCGAGGACTTCGATTCACACTGTAATGTTTGCCTCTTGAATGTGGAGGGCACACTGTGTGTGTGCATTACATTCCGTGTTCTTTGTGTTCACCTGAAACGGCCTCTTGTTAAAAAGTGCTCAAGTGATTTAAAAGAATGTCCTTTATTCTGAGGTTAGGTTATTCCTGATTTTCAAAACCCTTGTGTCCTTTCTCATATGATGTTATGAAGTGAAAGTCACTCAGTCGTGTCTGATTCTGCGACCCCGTGGGCTATGCTACTATCCATGGAGTTCTCCAGGCCAGAATACTGGAGTGGGTAGCCTTTCCCCTTCCCTCCTCCAGGGCATCTTCCCAACCCAGGAATCGAACCCAGGTCTCCTGCATTGCAGGCAGATTCTTTACCAGCCGAGCCACCAGGGAAGTCCAAGAATACTGGAGTGGGTAGCCTATCCCTTCTCCAGTGGATCTTCCTGACCCAGGAATTGAACCAGGGTCTCCTGCATTACAGGTGGATTCCCTTCCAGTTGAGCTACCAGGGAAGCCCATATGATGTTATGGTAAATGACAAAAACCACCCATTGGGCCATCCTTTGTGAATCTCCAAACATCCGTTTGAAGTTATGCTGACTTGTAAAATTAAAATACCTGATTTAGGGCAACCGCCTCTGCCCCTCTGTGGGATAGCAGCTGTAGGGAAACCACACAATCTCTCCAGGCCTAGTTTTTCTCACCTGTAAAATGAGTATAGCAGGATCTGCTTCACCCATGTAAATGAGATGTGTGTAGACAATCTGACATAGAGAAGGCTGTCAGTAGGTGTGGCTGTAATTACTGCTTGCTGATGAACTGAAACCTTGACTTTCCTCTTTGAATTTGTAAAGTAATACTTTACAGGTTGCTGGCTTACTGTAGAATAAGAAATGGAATTTGTCTCTGGCCTGAGTGGTTTAGGACTTCTGGGTCAGGAGATTATATCTGACACCTGCATTGCACACTCATAAATACTTATGTATATTAGCTCCTAGAGATGTGGTGTGTGTGTGTGCTCATTCCCAAGTGCCTCCATTTTTATTTTGTTTATTTTGGGGGCCGCCCCGTGGCATAGGGATCTTGGTTCCCTGACCAGGGATCAAACTCATGTGCCCTGCAGCAGACGCGCCGAGTCCTAACCACTGGACCACCAGGGAAGTCCCCTCCAAGAGCCCTCTTACTAGAAAGTCTGCGTGGCCGTTCTCAGCAGGACTGCCATGACTTTCAGGATTGCCGCCACCCAGCCCTCACCACAAGCTGGATTCAGCAGTTCAGCTCCCTCAGCACTTGCCAGCACAGCAAGCCTTCCTGGTCACAAGTAGGAGCCCTGAAACTGTTCCCCATACTTGTTCTAACAAAGGGTTCCAGTGATTTTGTGTGTGTGTGTGTGTGTATGTTAGTCACTCACTTGTGTCCAACTCTTTGCGACCCCAGGGACTTAGCCCACCAGGCTCCTCTGTCCTTGGAATTGTTTCTTCCCAGTCTTTTAAGAAATGTGGACCACTCAGGCCTTCGATGTTCCAGGTGCTCACCAAGGTTTCAGAGAACCCAGCTCCAGCCGAGCCTACCACCTCCCAGCGATACCTTTTTTTCTTTTCCATTGTAGTTTATTACACAATACTAAATATAATTCCCTCTGCTATACAGAGATTTCATTCCTGGGTCTTCCCTCTTATCCCAAGTCCCTCTGCCATCCTCCAGGAAGACATTCCTTTTGTCCATTCAGAGCTCCTGCATTTGCTTTGGGGAACATGAACAGTTTCCTCCGATGGGAGCTCTTACTGCATCTTCTGCTCTTATGTGACATCATTCCGGGGTTTATTTGGGGATTTCTCACATTTGCGGGTTTTGGGGGGCATTTCCCCTGCAGCACACAGACCCTGACTACTCAGCAGCCTATGTTGTCTTGGAGACGGATGCGGAAGATGGACTCAAGGGCTATGGAATCACCTTCACTCTGGGAAGAGGCACTGAAGTTGGTGAGTTGGGCATCTCTTGAGGCCCTAGGATGCATACATTCCACTAACATTCCAGCTCTGAACTGGAGCTGAACATTCCAGTTCTCATTTCCCTCCATGTTTTGCTTGTCGTGAATAAAAACAATGTCTGATGGTTTGCTTATTTCACTGGGAGAAATTTTTTAAATAGTAGAATTTGACTTCTTTCCTTGCGGTTATCCATAGAACTGCAGGCACATCCTTGAAGTTCAGCCCATTTCTCTTTCTGCCGAGCTAGGAGAACCTGAACTGGGTGAGCAGCCAAGGGGGTTGAGAGGGGAGACGTGTTCATAGAACAAACCTTATTGTTGTGCACAGAGAGAGTCTACTTGCTTTTGTGAATCCTCCATGCGGAGTCGGTTTCAAGTTCACTGCCCTTCTTTGCAGTAAAGGCCGTAGGTCCCACCCGGTTTCAGAGCTCTTATTCGGGAAGAGCGGACAGTGAAGGCTGCTTGTTAAGTCACGTGTTGGTCTTTCTTTTCTCAGAGCTGGAAAAGGGCTCAGCCAAGGTCTTGAGCCTTCTCATTTTTGGAGACAAGAAAACAGGCCCAGACAGCTGCTCAGCTAGTCCTGCAGAACATTTAAGTACAGATTATCTGCTCTTTTAAAAAAAACAACATAATTTGGTTTATGCATGCACAAAGAACAAAATTCAATACCTACCAAAAGAAAGCCTCTCTGCCAGATCAATTTCACTGAGTCATTAGGGCTGAAACAAGGAAATAGATTCTCTGACTTTGGTGGTGATTTGACCCCCCCTCTCATGGATATTTGCACTGTCAGCCCTCTCCTAGTTGTAGAACAGTCTTGACCCATTGAATGATTTTAGTATCACCAAGCAGATCAAAGAGGGATGTGTGTGTGTGTGTGTGTGTGTAGGACAAGGGAACCTTTCTTGAACATTCTATGGATGCCATTAGGTTGTCCACACCCCCTCCCAGGGTTGCCGTCCAGTCATCCATCAACCAGGCCTTCCATGGATGCCTCCTGTGTGCCCCTGTGTGTTACATGCTCTGCCAGGCATCGCAGAAATGACTTTGCAAGGAGAGAAAGGGGAGAGTCCCATGTACAAGGAACATGAATGCATGAACTTCTCAGGGAGACAGGCGTACAAGAAACGATAGTGCAGTATGAGAAGGACCATTTGTTTTAAAGTGAGTATGAGCTACACGGAAACTCTCCAGGAGGGTCAGGACAGCTTCAGAGCAGCGGTGAAGCTTTGTGATGAGCCTTGAAGGGTAAGCAGGAATTGGCCAGGCAGATGGAAGCACCTGGGCACTGATTCCCAGACTCCCACCCCCTAAGTCAACCATTTACTGTTGTTTCAGCAGGCAGTGACCACTGACCCCCACAGGCTGGAGAGCTGTGTTTCAGCTTCTCCTGCGATTTTAATTCTCTGGTAGGTTGAGCCCTTTATGAAGCTCTAACCATACAGGGCGGCCCCCAAGGTTTGTGCCAAACTCAGCAAGCTTACAAGGTGCGTTCTGGAACAAGCCTTCGGAACCACCTTTAACAGCCAGGACTTGGAACTGTGCTCACTCGGGCCTGCCGGGAAGGGCCTGTGTTTCCTGGTACAGGTGTGCTGCTGAGCTCACGGGGTGGGGGCCTCCCGTCCTCCTCCCCACCCCCACTGTCCCTATGGACAGCTCGGGCAGGAGAAATCCATTCTCATCTCTGTGCCTGGAACAAATGGCTGTTTTGTGGTGATGGAGTTGGCTTCCGCCTGTTTCAGGCCACAGCATGACAGAACCACTTTAACTGTAAGCTTGCTGTGTTTTTCAGGTGACTCACTGCCATTTCGCTGAACCATTACATGGTGTTCAAATTAAAGTTGAAAAAAATTCCATTAGCTCATCATGGTTCTTCTGCAGCCTTTATCAGCTTACTTAATTAATCATTCTTTTGTAATCTAAGAAAACAGTGATTTCATTCCAGTGAAGAGGGCCTGTATGTGTGAGAGCGGGGGAGGTTATGCTGGATTTTTTTAAGTACAGATGAGACCAATATAGTTTTTGTATAGGAAAAGAAAAAGAGATGGAAAAAGAGGAATTTTTAAAGAGACTAGATAGCCATAAGGGTTCCTGGCTGCTCAGACCCGTGTTCTCTGTAGCCTTTCTGACTTGTGCCTCCTGGGCAGGAGGATCCCAGGAAGTTTTAGGCAGATGTAGTCACAGGAGAGAGCCCTGGCTTCAGTCAACAGTAAGCTGCCTTCAAGGCCCAAGTTTCTCCAGGCAGATTTCCCACTCATCTTTTCAGACACTGGAATCAGACTGACTGTGACCCCATGGACTATAGCTCGCCAAGCCCCTCTGTCCGTGGGGTTTTCCAGGCAAGAATACTGGATTAGGTTGCCATTTCCTCCTCCAGGGGATCTTCTGGACCCAGGGATTGAACCTGCGTCTTCTGCATTGCAGGTGGTTTCTTTACCATCTGAGCCACCAGGGAAGCCTGGAGTCTGATCACCACAACCCAGATATCTATGGAAGTCACCAAATTTTAGTAAACTTTCAGTGGACTCAGTCTGAGGGAGGAGAACCCACATCCTCTCGATGAACGTATTAGTGTTGTTTGTGCTTCTGTTGGAGCCAAAAAAGATGGGCTCATCCTCAAGGTTCGTTAAATGCATTTGCTCTGTGACACAAACGAGTCTGTTGTGTAACCCTCTCCTTAGTGAGACAGAGGTTTGATGTAGGTATTGATACAGGTCTCTCTGAGCTGCCGGCTTACTCTTCACGTCTCTAATCCAAGAGCAGCAACCACCAAGGGGTGAGAGGGGGCTCTGTCTTCTCAGAGCTTGAGGGGGTAAACATCTGAACTGGAATCATTCCGCATCCCAGTAACAAGAGCCCTAGAGAGCACGAGGTGTGGGGGTCAGCCCTAAGTACTCAGTATGAGCATCATCTGAGGCTGTGTCACGCAGAAGCCAAGCGTACCCTATGAACATGTTAAATGTCTTTAACATGTCTTTAACATGAACATGTTCAAATGTCTTTCTCCTAAGGTCTGTCTAAAGTAAAACTGTGTCTCTGTGACCACCCTATGAAGTGATGTGAGAATTTTAATATTGAAGCAACAGCTATGCCCACAACAAGTCAATCAACATTTTTTTATAATAAATTCATTGCTTTGAGGCTAAGTTGATTATTCTGGCCATTTAAACATAGACTGAGAGTGTCTTATAAACTGAGCAAATGGTAGAAGGGTCTTTGCAGACAGTTTTTTTTTTTTTAACTGATTCTTCATCTGAAATAACACTACAAATTCTTATTTAAGTAGAATACCAAAAATAAGTAATTGATGGTAATATTGACCCAAATGAAGGTTAACCTTCAAGTTAATTTAATGTTTATGAAGATTTTTCATGTACTTTAACATTTTACATGTAAATATTAAGCTAATTGCAAATTCATTTCATCTTTAATATAGTTATATTGTGAATTCAAGATATCTTCTATACTTGACAATGATGAAAAGATTTCTAAAAATTTTATAAGTCAGTCTTCTTATTCCTTGGGAACAATGAAATAGCAAGATTTTGTTTTGCAGCTGATATATGGACTCTTTACAAAGTGAATAAGGAGAGTGATTTGGGAACATGCTTTAAACTTTCAGGCCTATGGTTCTTTTCATGTGGCAACCAATCAAAATGGATTTGCTCTATTCAGAAATTAAGCTCTGAATATAGGTGAACAACTATCCTGTTTATTAGTTATAACAACCACAGATGACATATTTGAGGCAATTTTTAAAGGTATGTACCTCTTATATTTAAAATTATCTTCATAAAATGTCCACTTTAGTTTGCGGTACTTGGGGGTCTTATTCACACCAGCACTAAACAAGAATTGTATCCCCTTTCACAGTTGTCTGTGCCGTGAATGCTTTGGCCCCCCACGTGCTGAACAAGGCCCTTGGTGACATTGTTGGGGATTTCAGAGGCTTCTACAGGCAGCTCACGAGTGATGGGCAGCTCAGATGGGTAAGGTGTCTTGTAAAACTATTCTGTAAATAACATTCCTGAAGTCTCATGTCCTTTGATTGCAACAACTGTGAAAATAGAGACAGGTTTAAGATATTAAGGTAAACATCTTATTCAGATGAATTAGGGCTTGAACCAGGTGGACAGTCAGTATTTTAAGGTAATCTAGTCCTTTCTGTGAGACTTGACTCTGGACATAACTTGGATCCCAAAAGCTACTGCTGCCCTTCCAGACCTCATCTCTGCTCCCTGAATAGAAAGAAGTTGGTCTAGACTCCCTAGAACATAAAGTGCCAAATGGGAACCTTTTAAAGGGAGAAATAGTATGAGAAGAATTGAAGTTGTGGGAGGAGGTTATTAAGGACAGAAATGTAAGAGAAGAGCAAAAGTTAAGAAGAGAGAGACTAGAGCACCTTTATGTGTGTAGGACTGTATTTAAACCTTAAGTTCAAAGCATGAAAAAAGTGAGATTCTAGAGATAGGATTTTTATCATGGTTAGATCAGGGCTTTCCTGCTGGCTCAGTGGTAAAGAATCTGCCTGCAATGCAAGAGACCTGGGTTCAATCCCAGGTCAGGAAGATCCCTTGGAGAAAGGAATGACAACCCACTCCTGTATTCTTGCCTGGAGAATCCCATGGACAGAGGAGCCTCGCGGGCTACAGTCCATGGGGTCGCAGAGAGTCAGACACGACTGAGTGACTAACACTTTCACTTTTTCAAGGTCAGTCCAGTAGCTGACACCTTGCCTGTGTCTCCTGACATCAGGTCTGTCTTTTTCTAACTGTTCAGTCTCCTGAGCTCAGAGAAAGGCACGTTGTCCACATTGCCTCGGATTTCATTCTTAACTTCTGCAAACCGAGTGAAACTTCCTTTAAAAGTATCCCCTGGAAGGAGTTCCCATTGGTCGGATCTGAGGCGATTCAGTAAAAGTGGTGGTTAACTATGTCATAAATATTTAACTGTTGGCATTTTACTTGTTTTCCTTATTTCTGAATTTTGGTACTTGGAATAAAGACTCTTACTATATCCTTTGTTTTAAGAAAAAAACAATGTGGTAGTCATGGCTGATAAATCATTGAATGACCTGAGTCTCTAATTCCATTCAGATAGCAAACAACCAACAAAGGAAAGCTTGTCATTACCACAGAGTACAAACTAATCTAACAGAAATGGTAACGTTAGAAAACCACCATATTGCAAGCATCATGGCTGTAATTGATTGGCAGGAACGATCAGTGGATGCTAAAACTTAGGGGCAACGTTAATCTCCTTACTTCGAAAAGGAAATGGTAACCACACAGTGGAGAAGACTAAAGGATACTTACTTACCCTAGCACTAAAAGATAGTATGTGCGTGCTCAGTCCTATCTGACTCTTTGAAACCCCGTGGACTGTAGCCTGCCAGGCTCCCCTGTCCATAGGATTCTTCCAGTCAAGGTTACTGGAGTGGGTTGCCATTTCCTCCTCCAGGGGATCTTCCTGACCCAGGGATGGAACCCCCATCTCCTGCATTGATGGGCGGATTCTTTATCATCTGAATCATCAGAGAAGCCCTAAACAATAACAGCCCTGATAACAGCAACAAGAATGCAGTGGCAGCATCACAGTCTAATCACAATGGGGCTGCAGACAACCGAGCTGGAGGAACACTGTCCTTGAAAATACTGATAATTATTTTTTTAGAATAGAAAATTTGCTCCAGATAAAAAGAGACTAAAGTGACATGTCAGCTAAATGCCATTTGTGAATAACAGAAAATACATTATTGAGACAGTTGGTGCAATTTGATTATGAACTGTCTTCATAGATAATAGTGTTCTATCAATATTGTATTTCCTGAATTTGATCATTGCACTATGGCTGTGTGAGAGAATGTCCTTGTTTTTAGGAACTATACTCTGAAGTATTTAGGATTAAGGGGGCATGGGATCTACAACTTACTCTCAAGTGACTCAGTAAAATAAATTTCCCTTATGTATTATATTTATCTATCTGTGTATATATATGTGTGTGTTTGTGTATGTATATATATGTTAAATACAAAGAGAGAGGAAATATACAGGAGTTCTTTGTACTATTCTTGCAGATCTTCTATAGGTTAGAAACTACTGGAGAAGAGCTTAAACTCCAAGTGAGTTTCCGTTCAGTTCAGTTCCGTGGCTCAGTCGTGTCTAACTCTTTGCAGCACGCCAGGCCTCCCTGTCCATCACCAACTACCAGAGTTTACCCAAACTCAGGTCCATTGAATCGGTGATGCCATCCATCTCATCCTCTGTCGCCCCCTTCTCCCGCCTTCAATCTTTCCCAGCATAAGGGCAGAGCTTCCATTGCTGCCTTTTAATTCTTGAAGCGTGTCCCTGGCTAGGAGACCTAAATATCCTTTTCTTTTCTTTTCTTTTCTTTTCTTTTCTTTCCTAAGACATGCTGATGTGTTTTGCTTCCTCACCAGATCGGTCCTGAGAAGGGTGTGGTGCATCTGGCCACAGCGGCCGTGCTCAACGCCGTGTGGGACCTATGGGCCAAGCAGGAGGGGAAGGTAATCCTCCAGCAGCATCTCTGACCCCATGGAACATACAGCACACGGCAGAGGAACACAGCTCCCTCTGCGGGCAAAGGCATGTACGACAGGCTCCCAGGGGACATAAGAACTGTTCGATTGTTTGTCTGCCCAGAGGGATATTGGCAGCAATTGGGACATCATCGGAGTAAGTTAGAAAGGGCTGAGAAAAGTGGGCAACAGAGGTGAGGGCCAGCTGGAGCCAGTGGGCTGGGGCGCAGGCAGGCATTAATCTGATAGCAGGAATTTGCCACTAGCACATTTATTGTCAGAAAACACATGGGTGCCTCACACATGTTTTACAAATCTTTTCTTTTCTCCAAGCCTCTGTGGAAGTTACTTGTTGACATGGTAAGTAAATTCTTTAATACTCTGTTTTCCGTAAATGAAATGAATTTCGTGGACTCCATGCCTTTTGATTATCAGTGGGTCCATTCAGCATCGTCTCTGGATCAGTCACTGTCCTGCTGATCAGGCAGCACGCAGTCAGGTCCGGTATTCCTCCTCTGGTGTTTGAGGTGGCAGAGAGCTGTGCCTACGCAGGCAGGGGGTCTGAAGGGTCCCACGTCCCCCACTCCGGTGCTTCATTCCACATGTTATACAAAGCCTCAAGCTTCCATTTCCTGACTGTGAAAAGGGAATAAGCCTAACTTCTCTAGAAACTCCACAGAATTGGCTCAAAGACTAGTTGAGAAAAGTGCTTCAAACTCTGAAGACCAAGGTGTTATTACTAAGATATTATCTGGTCACTTTGACATCAAATGCAAATGGCAGACCAGACCCTTGAGGAAGGAGCCCAGGGTGAATTCTAAGGATAAGCCTCTGCCGTTTCCTTTCTCCCTGACATGTCAATACCAGGGACAAGCATCTCACTGCCGAGGAGGAAGAAACTGGGCAGGTTAAAGGGAGTGAACATCAGACCCAGGCAGACCTGGCTTTCAGTCCGGGCTCCACCACTTGCTGGCTGTGTGACCTTCGGCATGCCGCTTAACCTCTCTGAGCTTCAGCCACCTCGGGGCAATGTCTTGGATGGTCACTGAAAATCTGATGGTTAACAAGGGCCCTTATTATTAGGCCTCATAATTAAGGAGAAACAAAGAACCGTGGCCTTGAAGATTGTTGGAGAAAAGTGGAAATGCTGTCGCATCATTTCTAACATGGTTGCAGCTGGCATGGGGGCGTCATCTGAAGGAAAGGGCATGGACCTCTTGGGCCACCTGCAGGCTCTAGGCTGACCTCTCCAGGGAGGTGCCAGAGGTGGCTTCCAGAATTAAATGATCTGACGACCATTAGGAGGTAACTGAGATTGCCCCGCTGTGGAGTTTTCATTCTTATGGATCCTGATCCCTGTTTCAAAGCCAGTGGCTCAGGGGAAGAGCATTTGACTGCAAAGCCAGTGGTCTTAAATGAAGCAGAATCTCCATGTTCAAAGGGCTTTGATGACAGTGAAGGGTCACAGTGGCGTAGGTACTGTTGGTCATGGTACAACCTGCTTTCCAACAGACTGACTTAGATTGGTGGGGTGAGGTCTCAGCCAGAGGCCTGGCTGAGAGTGGGGGCCTCTCCAGGGAGGTCAGAGCCCTGAGGGCAGGGTGGGAGGAGGAGGGAGCCCAAAGGTCCTTTCCTGGGCAGAATGAGCCCAGGCCCAGCGTAAGCAGATTCTTAGAACCGAGATCCACTTGTGGACTGACGTGGGCCTTTGCGTCCTGCCGTCTCGCCGCCAGGACCCCCGGACGCTGGTGTCCTGCATCGATTTCAGGTACATCACTGACGTCCTGACGGAGGAGGAGGCCTGCGGTGAGTCATCCCCACGCGCCGGGAGCTTCCTGGTCCGTTCTGACTGGCAGCCACCAGGCCTAGAGCCTCACTGTCTGAAAGACTATGATGCTTTTTATTTTTTCCAGAAATTCTGCGGCAAAGTCAAGTCGGGAAAAAAGAGCGAGGTGGGTTGTGAGGAAATCCCCTCGTTATTTTTGCTCTCGTTGTGCACCTCTGCAGGTCCCTACCCTTGGGGGCTCACATCACGTGCCCCGCTCCATCCCCCGCAGACAGATGGTTGGGTACGGACGCAGCAGCCTCCAGGGGTGACCTCTTAAGTCAGAGTTCACCTCGGCCACTGCCAGGAGCAGGGCTGGCTTTAGGGTCACACCACACGACAGGGGAAGGCTTGGCCAGCAGGGCCTCCTGGAGCGTAACCAGGCCCCAGTGTGACGTCCTCGGGACTGGGGGATGAGGATGAACAAGGCAGGCAGAATAGCTGGATTCTCCGCAGGCAGCACTTCAGCCCCAGATGATTCTAAAGCTGGAGGTCCCACGGGTGCAAACTGTTGAAGATGGTTTTGTTTCCGCAGAGGAGCAAATGCTGGCACATGGCTACCCCGCCTACACCACATCGTGCGCCTGGCTGGGCTACCCTGATGCCACGCTGAAGGAGGTGGGCCTCGGAACCGGCTTCTGTAGACAGCAGGAGATGTGACATTTTCCTCTTGGCATTCCTGAATCATTGTGGGTTCCAGGCCTCATCCTGGATACGTGGACACATTCCACGTAAAAGGAGAGGCGTCTCCCTTGTGGACTCGGGGTTCTGTAGCCTGGCGAGCCCACCTCGACTCTGGACAGGGAAGCTGGCCCCAGGCAGAGGCAACAGTGTAACCTTGTATAACATGACCCCTGAGCGTGCTCTGCCTTGGTTTCCTCACTGCAAGGTGGGAAATGATAGCTATCTCAGGGGTGATTTTGACGATTCCAATGAACGCTGCCCTGTGTGATGCTCAAGGACCAGAGGTGGCCCATGGCTGCATCTCTCCCCTTTCTCATCGCCCTGCACTCACCTGCAGCTGACAGAGAAGGGGGACTAGCTTCTGACTGTTACTCTTTCACCGGCTCGGTCTGTGGATGCTGCAGACTATCCCAGCTTTAAAAAGAGGGACAGAGACGCTCCATTCCCCCTCCAGGGATGTTGTGACAATGAATGAAGTGGTTCCCATAGAGATGAGGAAGGAAAGTCACCAAACAGCCTTGCTCTGTTGGCTAAGCTGTTTGTGCTCTGAATTTCAACAACACATGGTGGTTGTTCTGGTTCATGGTGCGGCCGTAGCATTTGTGAAGCCGAGTCAGAGATGGCTGAGATGCCGCTGGGACCAGGGAGGGTATATGTTGATGGCTCTGCTCCTTTCCCCACAGCTGTGCAGCGAGGCACTGAAGGACGGCTGGACCAGGTAACTCATTTGGGTGATCGTGAACTTGACTCTGCAGTTGGCAAGTGAGGCCGGTTGTGGAGAGGAGCCAGGAGCCAAGGGCACCAAGGAGGTCAGGATTCATCAGAGCAGCCTGGCATGTTGGGACTCAGAAGTTTCATCTGAGGCCCTTTGTCCAAAGATAAGATATGAACCTAGTTAAAATCCTGGAATATCAGAGTCAAAAGAGTTCACTGATTTCCAGCTTTATCCAAAAATGAATCTAGTTAGAATCCTGGCACATCAGAGTGAAACAAGATCATTGATTTCAAGCATTGATCCAGAATAGAAAGCCACTCTTTACTGCAGTACCAAGCGTTGATTCAGCTTCTGTGTGAAAACCTCCAGACGCACTGAGCTTGGTAGGGCATTTGTGTGTAGTTGCAGGGCTCTGAGTGTTAGAAGAGCTTCGATGTAATGAACCCTGGACTCCCTCACACCTTCCAGCCACTGGTCCCAATGATTCTCCTTGGAATTCTCCCAAGAGCCAAGCTCCTTCTCTTCCCCAGGCCGCCACCTCTCCAGGCTATCCCTCTGCACTTCTCGTCTGTCCTGCTGTGTGGTTACAGACCCTTGGGCATCCTGGGGTTTCCTCTGGGTTAGCTGTGGTTGTCCGTGGCCGCTGCGGCTCACGGTGGACGGTGTGCCTGTGACACGTCACTTGGATTTCTGCATGAGTCTGGCCACCTGCCTCCTGCTGCTCCAAGAGTGGTCTGTGGAGCAGGAGCGCCCCCCCCAGCCCCGCTGCAGCGGTGGTAGATTAAGAAAATTATGTGTGTAGGTTGCTTGATGAATGATAAGGACTAAAAAAGTCTCCAGTTAACCTAAAATGCAGAATCTTGAGCCTTAACCCAGACCTGCTGCATCAGAATCTGTATTTTTTTGTGTGACTTAAAAAAATTTCAGTGGAGTGTAGTTAGCTTACAAAGTTGTTAGTTTCAGGCGTACAGCAAAGTGAATCAGTTACACATACACGTATGTCCACTTTGTTTGGGGTTCTTTTCCTATATGGACCATTACAGAATATTGAGTAGAGATTCCTGTGCTATGCAGGAGGCCCTGATTAGTTATGTTTTATAAATAGTACTGTGTATCTGTCCGTCCCTATCTCCCAGTTTATCCCTCCCCCACCCCTGATAACCATGTTTGTTTTCTACATCCATGACTCTACTTCTGTTGTATAAATAAGTTCATTTGTAACTTCTTTTAGATTCCACTTATAAGTGATCTATTTTTCATCTGACTTCACTCAGTATAACAATCTCTAGGTGCATCCATGTGGCTTCAAATGGTAATTTTTCATTCTTTTCAATGGCTGGGTAATACTCCATTGTATACACGTACTGTATACATTGTATACATGAGGACTTCCCGGGTGGCTCAGACGGTAAAGCGTCTGCCTACAATGTGGGAGACCCTGGTTCAATCCCTGGGTTGGGAAGATCTCCTGGAAAAGGAAATGGCAACCCACTCCACTATTCTTGCTGGAAAATCCCATGGACGGAGGAGCCTGGTGGGTTATATAGTCCATGGGGTCGCAAAGAGTCGGACATGACTAAGCGACTTCACAGCATACATGTACCAAAAATCTGCATTTTAACAAGATCCCTGGGTGATTTGCATGCCCACAGAACATTAAGAGGCACTGAATTCCTGTTGATTCCTCAGCTAAATAAAGGGCTGGGGAAGTGAGAACTTGATGGAGGCAGTGTGGGGCACTGGAAAGATGCTTGGGATGCGGTGGATTTGGAATCAACATTGAGCCTTTTCCCCATTCCCTGTGAGTACCTGCTGTGTGATCATGGGGAAATTGCTCAACCTCTCTGAACCTTGCTTTCTCTCTAAACTGGGAATAACAGATTTCATGGTTCTCCTCAAAGTTGCTGTTTCTGAAAAGGACCAGCACAGCTGGGGTTGGCAGCAGCTGCTCGTAAGTGCCAGCACCTTTCCTCCCTCTGAGTAGCTGGGAGAGGCTGACTCAATGACCGCTGGGGGTCAGAGAAAGCCCAGGAGAGATCTCTTGGGCCTTGAGCTCAGAAAGTCTGCTTGGGGCTTCCACTCAGGATGGAAAGGTCGTCTTCAGTGTTTGGTGCTGAGTGCAGAGGATGTAAAAGGGGCTTTTTGTTGGCACACAGGGTGGGCGTGGTGGGATGTAGGGGACCGTGGCCCATCCAGACTCCAGAGCATCAGACTGATGCCCATGTGCAGGACAGAGCCCGGTGAGCGAGGGGAGAGGAGGCCGGCTTACCCGCCACATCTGACCACACCTCTTTTGTTCTTAATTCCCTTCCATGGCACAGCAAAAACCCATCATGTTATTAAAGTTCTAGTGCTCTGTCCACTCCTGGACTTGAGGTCAGCAAGTCATTTAGAGTTATTGCCCTGATACTGAGTAAAGAGAGATGCTTGCAGGGTTATTTTTGAGTGGCTTGTCCGAACACTGATTGGGAAAGGGCACGAGTTTACTGGAAGACAGGACCTGTAAATTACTGAAACAGTCACTTCTGCAGAAAATCCAAATGTCTTCACTGAGTCAGTGAACAGTTCTAAATTATGAAACGAAATTTATGTTACAGGTTTAAGGTAAAAGTTGGTGCCGATCTCCAGGATGACATCCGTAGATGCCGACTCATCAGAAACATGATTGGACCTGAGAAGACACTGGTAAGTACCCTCCCTGGTCGCTGAGAAGCAAGCAGCCTCTTATGAGGCCTCTGCTAAGTCGCTTCTGTCATGTCCAGCTCTTTGCAACCCCGTGGACTGTAGCCCACCAGGCTCCTCTGTCCATGGGATTCTCCAGGTAAGAATACTGGAGTGGGTTGCCATTTCCTTCTCCAGGGGATCTTGCCGAACTAGGGATCGAACCCACATCTCTTACATCTCCTGCATTCGCAGGAGGATTCTTTACCACCAGTGCCACCTGGGAAGCCTCTGGCTGGGGCCAAAACACGAGCTGCTTCAGGCAAGGGTTAAAGAACATTGGGGATTTTAACACTGTATGTCAGAGGTACAGCTTTGAGGTCTTGGAGTAGGCAAATCTTAAAAGAAAGTCACAATAAGATAGTTTTAAATTGTTTTGGAAGCATGTTTCATATATTAAAATAGAAGTTTGAGTCCTTGACCTAGGATCAAAAGCCCCATTATTTGTATATGAATTAA
Source organism: Muntiacus reevesi (assembly GCF_963930625.1). Taxonomy (NCBI): domain Eukaryota; kingdom Metazoa; phylum Chordata; class Mammalia; order Artiodactyla; family Cervidae; genus Muntiacus; species Muntiacus reevesi. The sequence goes on along the minus strand of NC_089252.1, from coordinate 33,964,777 downwards.
CACCACTTTTGTCTTCTGAGGTCATCCTCATCTAAATAATTTGACACAGATCGATTCTGGGTGTACCACTCAGCACGTTCTACCAGAGAAATCCGTCTCTGGGTCTGACTTGGCCAAGCGTGAGGCTGGCAGAGACAGAGAGGCCCTTTCTTACCTCTGCACACTCAGCACCTGGCTTCCAGAGGCCCAGACTTGAAATCATCATTTACTTGACTTATTGCAAGTTACTCCTTTGCATGTCAGTTTTCCTGTCGGTAGAATGGGTTAATATGAACTGCCTCATAAGAGTTATTATGACATTAAATGGGACAGGATCCGTAAAACGCCTGGTGCAATAGGTGCTTAATTAATGATAGAGTTTGGGTTATTTATTATCATGCTAACCAGAGTAGACAATAGCCAGTAACAGACCATTGAGAACAAACTCAGCGTTGACTGTGAATGATTCAGAATGTGATGAAACAGTTCCTACAATCTATGAACCTTGCAAGACAAATGTATTTTGGTGGTTTCTAAATGCAGGTTGGGCTTCCCAGGTGGCACAGTGGTAAAGAATCTGCCTGCCAATGCAGGAGACATGGGTTCAATCCTTGGCTCAGGAAGATCCCCTGGAGGAAATGGCAACCACTCCTGTATTCTTGCCTGGGAAATCCCATGGACAGAGGAGCCAGGTGGGCTACGTGGGGTCACAGGGTCAGACACGACTGAGCATACATGCACAAATGCAGATCAGGCTGGAGCTTCAGAGCCAGTCAGCACTCTGGGCCCAGCCCAGGGCACTTCTGGCCCTCACAGCAGCTCCCTGAGTGATGCCATCTCCGAGACAGCATGTCAGGCTCATCTCAGCGGCCCCCTTTGTTCGGTTGCGTGCTGGGCCCCACAGTCGTGATGCCGAGTGACCGCGAGTAACAGACAGCACTTCCTCCCTGGAAGTGCTGGGTCAGCAGTGGGCAGGCCTCCCCTCGAAGGGTCTCTTTCCCCTTTCAGATGATGGACGCCAACCAGCGCTGGGACGTGCCCGAGGCTGTGGAGTGGATGACAAAGCTGGCCGAGTTCAAGCCGCTGTGGATTGAGGAGCCCACCTCCCCTGACGACATTCTGGGACACGCCGCCATTTCCAAGGTAGAGAAACTGCTGCTGCCAGAGCGGTGGTCTCAGACCCTAGGATTCCTGGGCTTGTTTTCTCTCGCACTGCTATTTATCCTGGAGAGAGTAATCACTAAAAGTTGAAAGGCTACCAGTAACCCAGAGGTCACCAGACCTGATTCTTATACTTTGTAAACACAGAAATCTGACTGAAGTTCAGATCTTTTACTCACGCAGACTGAAACAAGCGGAGGTCTGCTAAGGCCAAGGCCAGGCGGACCCAGAGACGGCTGCCCCTGTTTCCCCTAGAGCCCTTGGACCAGGGCACTTCCTGGTTGAACCAGGACAGATCCACCTGGACTGGGGGCCCTCTTGGCTTCTCTCCCCTTCAGGTGTCAGAACGCAGTGCATGAGAATGTGAGAAACCACCTATGTCTCAGGGAGTCTCCCATTAGCCGGTTCACAGTACTGACTATGAAGCCAGATGCCGGGGGGTCACTTACAAGGAAGGAGTTGGGGGAGAGGAACCAGCTGTGGGCTGTGAACCTGTGATGCCACCAGACCCAGGTGGTCCAGGGCCCCCCTTTTGCGGCACCTAAAACTTCACACGGCTCCAAAGCAAGGCTCTTTCCTTCTTCAGCTCTAAATAGCTGAAGAGTCCAAAAATATTTTCAAACATTAGGAGTGTCAGTTCAAAAACAGGAAAATGACAATGGGTTGCCTTGCATTCACAGGCACTGGCCCCCTTGGGCATCGGCGTGGCCACAGGAGAACAGGTAGGAGACATCTCCTTGGGGTGGCACACACTGGCACCGCCTGTAGACACTGCACACGAGGCTACGCCACCTGTGTTCTGCAGTGGAGGTTTTCTTCATCTTAGAAATGGGCTTACTTTACAGCAAGACATGGGCAAGAGTTTGTAGATTCTTCGACAATTCCTGTGACTCTGGTCACTGATCTTTTTCAAAGCATCTCATTGGAATTTACAAGGCAGCAACTTAAAACTGCAGGGGGGTAGCAGGCACCGATTGATTTTAAGAAAGTCCACCTTGAAACTACTTAAACACACTGCGTTCCCATTCTGTGCTGGTAAACGAGCACAAGCACCTGCCAGAGTCGCAGCAGACTGCGCGTGAGCGGCGCTGTGTGGGGCGCGGGCTCTCGGCTCTCCTGGCCGAGGAGCAGCGCTCTTCTGCCCTGGCTGTTCTGTCGCCCGGGTCACCTGCTCATCGCGATGCTGCTTCTCCCACTTACCAGTGCCTGCGGCGGTCACGCCCTGATAGATGGTCTTTTATGTGACACACAGGAGGCAGACACACATAGTCTTATGGTCTTTTATGCGAGACACACACACATACTTACTTCTGCCAGCAGACTTGTAATGAAGTGAGCAGGAGGTCCCCTCCTGCCTGTCAGGGCTCGCCTCACGCCCAGTGAGGACGAAGAATGCAAACAGTCCAGGCTCCCAGGAGGCCACTGCTGAGTGACTTGGAGTGGGCGCGGCGCCAGCTTCATAGACCCTGAAGGCGAGGGCCGACTCTCCTGTTGGTTTTAATTCTCTTTCCAGTGCCACAACAGAGTGATATTTAAGCAACTCCTGCAGGCGAAAGCCCTGAAGTTTCTGCAGATCGACAGCTGCAGGCTGGGAAGTGTCAACGAGAACCTCTCAGTGTTGCTGATGGCCAAGAAGTTTGAAAGTAAGGGTGCCATGGGGCCATGGACCAGGCACCATCTCCCCACACATCACATACCCTGCTCTGGAGTTGCCATGCTGACATTTTTCTAACTCAAGCTTCATCAGGGAATCTTTGCTGATTTTCAGTCCTAAATATTAATGATATAATCACCTGCAGACACTAAGAAAAGCCACAGACTCCCCCTTCACACCTCCCCCTCTGCGCTCCTTGGCACTCAGCAGCAGCCTGTCTGCACCTCTGTCTAGTTCCTGTGTGCCCGCACGCGGGGGGCGTCGGCCTCTGTGAACTGGTGCAGCATCTGATCATGTTTGACTTCATCTCCGTCTCTGCAAGCCTCCAAGACAGGTCAGTGATGCGGCGCTACCGTCAGTACTGCCTTTCAGTCAGACAGGACCCTGGCCACTGGCACAGCCTAGGACTCAAAGGCAGTTCAGAGACCCACCACTAAATATGGTCTTCTTTCTTTTAGAGGGTGGTTTCCTGCTGGCTGTTTTCTAGGTACATAAGTTGGGGGGAGAAGTGGGGGGAGTTGCAACCAAATGCAAACCCGAAACCCAGTTCTTTTTCTGACTTTCTAAAGCCTCGCTTTTATCACATACTCTCTGCCTCTGTCCAGTCTCTTCCCAACTCTGAAGTCTGCATCATCTGGCTGCATCTTTTAGTTCCATCTCATTTCTCAACATGTCCCAGATGAGCTTTAAATTAGGACAGTCTCCTTCCAGTCACCTGCAGACATACGGTTTTACTATGCTTTTCTTTCTTCCCAGAATTAAATATTGTACTTCAGACAGATCACTAGGAGGTAGTGAGAGCATGAAGACATGCTTGGGAAGGGTGAACATCAAGTTCAGGGCTGAGAAATGGGACCTGGGAGGGTCTACAGAGACTTCTTCTATAAAGCAATGGTTGGTTCTTCAGCTGGGTTTTAATACACCTGAGAGATTTTAAACTCTAAAAACCACCACTCCTAGGGTTTTCTGCCTCCCCCATTTCAGTTCCGCAAAGCAGGACCAAGGAGCGGGGTGGGTTTCGACCAACCTTGAAAGGTCCTGCGGGTTTTGAGGGATGAGAAGAAGGCTGAAGGGTTTGCCTAGAAGCATAGGGTATCAGCCCCCACTCAGCTGAGTCCATCTCTCTGAGTGGAGCTCAGCCCTCTGCCCAGCAGCCCATCTAACTGAAGCCATTGTTTTACTCCAACCTGACTCCGTCCTCCCAGGATGTGTGAATACGTTGACCACCTGCATGAGCATTTCAAGTATCCTGTGCTGATCAGGGAGGCTTCCTACATGCCTCCCAAGGTAAGCCTGCGGTGCTCCAACCCCCCACCCCCACCAAGCTTCCTCAGGAGGTCTGCTAGCCCTGCCCTACTGTTCTGGAGAGCTAGACCCCAGGCACAAAGCTTGGTCTCCTCTGAGTCTGTTTTCATTATCTAGAAACATGGTTTTTTAGTTAGTCTTAAGTCCCCAGGCCCAAGGTCAGGGTTTGGGGTGAAATGGCCCCTGACAAGGCTTCTCTCCCGGCAGCCTTTCCCCACTAGCTGGACCTGAAAACAGGCACTCCTTGCCCCCCACCCCTTGCCACAAAACTAAAAACCAGGCACCATCTAGCAAGTTAGCAAAAGGTTTTGACTGCACCTGTTTTTTAAAATCTGCTCCATTGACCCTCCTGTTCAAGAGATCGGGGCTCATTTTCACCAGTAGAGGTGGAACTAACAAAGGAAGTGTGATTAGTTAACTAACCCTGAGAAGTAGCAGGGTACCTCTCCCCCATTTCAAACAACCAGCAAACTTACTTTTAAAAATGTTAATTCAGCCAGTTGCCTCTGGCGGAGACTTAAAAACATTTCTTAGAGCAGCAGAAATAAGTAAAATAAATGACTTTTGTTCTGGGAGGTTATTAACAACTCCATTTTTGACTTTGATAGGATGCTGGTTATTCAACAGAAATGAAGGAGGACTCGGTAAAGAGACACCGCTATCCAGATGGTGAAGTCTGGAAGAAGCTCCTAACTGCTCAAGGGAATTAAGCGCTCAGCTCTGACATGTTTTGCTTTAAGTGAAAAGGCTTAAGATTTCTTGGGTCTGGTTTTACAAAAATAGAAGGAAAAAAAAAATCATCCTACCAATCAAGACAAGTTTAGCTAAAAATCATACTAACCTCAGGGATCAGCTTAGTCATCATTATTACTTGATTCTTTTAGCAGAAAAAATCCTCCTGTGTAGTATTTAAACAAAAATAGCTCCAATTAATTCAAAGTACAGGAAGATGTTCTTAAATTTTCCATCACACGTGTTACCTAGACATTGAGTTGTACTTTGAAAACAAGCAGCATGCTGGAATACTTCCTTAACCTTTTTAAAAACACACTTGTCATAAATTAGTGTAACACAAACAGTGCCACAGTACTGTGCAGTATCTGCTCTGCAACAAAAGTTAAAAAAATCACTGATAGCCCTGAGGGGGTTTAGCATCTTTCTCTTGCTCATTAGAGCCTATTAGAGAATTCACACTGTGCTGAAGCTAATGAGGGTAAAATGGTATGAGGCTGTTTTTATAACCCTTAAAGCCTTTATTCTAGATAATCATTGTTTTTTAATGATAAAGCCAGAATTAGATGAAACACAAAAAAATAGGGTGAACTAGAGCTTAGTCAGCATTTCCAAAATATATCCTATCTAAGCCACATCCAAACCAGAACACACAGCACATGTGTGTTTATTTAGGAGGATTCAGTTAATCTACTTTAGGCAGGAACTACACAGATAAATGATAATACAGTTTTAAAAAACATAAATGCAGAACATTTATTGTAGCAAAATAAAACTTGAAACATTCATAACCACACTAAGCATTAACATGACTGATGGGTGTTACCCAGCTTGCTCAAATTTGGGGAAATAGTTCTATATAATTCTTGAAATGCACTGACCATTTTCCTAAAACAGTATGAAATTTGAATTTATATAAATTATCTTTCCTGTCTATTCAAAATCACTACATGTACAGACACCCTCAGTGAGTCACCCAAACCCAAGGCCTTTTATTACTATGAGAACAGCACAGCTCTTAGTTGCCAGTGGCAACATTCTTAAAAGTTAATGGATAAAAACCAGTAGATCACTAACAGGCTTTGACCTAGATCCTTCGCATTTGGAGCCAAGTGAACTTTTACCTAGGTGTAAATATCCTTCAAACAACGCCTTTAAAAGCACTCTAGACAGCCATTTCCATTTTAATAGTCGGGTGAGGATTGTAGCCTTCAATCTGAAAGTCTTCAGCCTTGAAGTCATCAATTTTCTCAACTTTTCGAAGGATTTTGAGCTTGGGGAAAGGCCTTGGTTCTCGCTGAAGCTAAAAACAACATAAGACCATTATTTTACCAGATCCATACGCCCTGCTTTAATTTTTGCTCCCCATGTCCCTTTGTGAAACAAATCACAGTATTTTACCAGGAAGTATCACTTTGCAGGGGTCACATACTGAAGATACCTCACCCCTCGTTCCTCAGTGCTGCTGACCCATTCTCCCACCCCGTGGAGAGTGAAGGGTAACCAGTGGATCACATGGGGTCAGGGGCCTTGGTGGTTCACTGGCTTTAAGTTCTTAAGTTTGTTAAAACCAGGGCAGGGTTTTTTACTTTAAGAAGTAGTTACAGGATGTTTCCTTGAGTCCCATGATGCCTAGCCCAACTGTCCCTGGCAGAAAGGACAAGGAAAGAGGATATGTGTTGACAGCTAACAGGGATAAAACCAGGACTCCTGGGCCGGACACAGGGCATGCCCCCCTCCTCCGTCAGCACAACCGCAGTATCCGGACGAATCCTGGGGTCATGCTCTTCCAGATCTAACCAGAAGGGGCTAAAAGGTTTCCAGTTCAAGTTTTTTCCTTTGGAGTTCATTAAGCACAGACACTCCTTTTTTTAAATTGCCACTTAAATCACCCTTTGCTGAAAACAAACTGGCTTAAAGTCTTAATAAGACAACACCATAAAACTCCTAGAAGAGAACACAGGTGAAATATTCTGATATAAATCATACCAATGTTTTCTTATGTCAGTCTCCCAAAGCAATAGAAATAAAAATAAAGGGGACCTAATCTAACTTACAAGGTTTTGCACAGATTGTAAAATGTGCAAAAGGAAACCATAAACAAAACTAAAAGACAATCTATAGAAAATATTTGTAAACAATGCAACTGACAACAGCTTAATTTCCAAAATATACAAAAACAGCTCTGTAATACACTCAACAACAAGAAAAACCCAATTTCAAAATGGGCAGATGACCTAAAGAGACAGCTCTCCAAAGAAGATACAGAGATGGCCCACAGGCACATGAAACAATATTCAACATCAATAATTAGAGAAATGCAAATAAAAGCCACAATTGGTACCACCTCACACCTGTCAAAATGGCCATCATTAAAAAGTATAACAAATGCTGGAGAGGGTGTGGAGAAAAGGGAATCTTTCTGGACTATTGATGGGAATGTAAACAGATGCAGCCACTGATGAAAACAGTATGAAAAGTTCCTCAGGAAACCAAACATAGAATTACCGTATGACCCAGCAATTCTACTCCCGGGCATATATCTAGACAAAACTATAATTCAAGGATACATGCACCCCTGTATTCACAGCAGCGCTATTCACAATAGCCAAGACAAGGCAACAACTTGAACATCCACTGACGAATGGAGAAAGATCAGCTTTGTGTATATGTACATATCTGCACACACACATATATATACAGATTTATATATACACACACATGTACATACAGAACTGAATACTACTCAGCCATAAAAAAGAATGAAATGCCATTAGCAGCTACACGGATTGACCCAGAGATCATACTAAGCAAAGTCAGAAGGACAAATACCACATGATGTCACTTAAGTGAGGGATCTAACATAAGATACAAATGAACCTATCCCTGAAACGGGAACAGGATCATGGACAGGGAACAGAATGGTGGCTGCCAAGGGGGAGGGGAGTGGAGGGCTGGGATTAGCAGGTACAAACCGGTTTACATAAAATGGGTAAACAAGGACCTACTGATTCACACAGGAGCTAGATTCAGTATCCTAGGACACACCGTAACGGGCAAGAATACATACACGTGCAGTACCTCACAGCACCTGTCATGTTCAGTGTCTGTGGCCACAGACCCACCTGCCTGGTCCCTGCCTGTCCACCACCATCCACAAACCTGGAAGCCTGTCCTCTTGGCTCCATCAGAGCCTGGAGGAGAACATCTTTTACAGGAGGGACGCCTCCCACATGGACAAGGTCTCAAGAGAAGGTATCAAACCCCAAAGTACGGCACGTACATTTCTTACCTGAGTTTTCAGCGGCTCGATGTGATTCAGGTAAACATGTGCATCTCCCAGAGTGTGTACAAAGTCACCTGGCTAAACCCCACAGAAGAAAGTGAAACTGGTAAGGCTTTATTTTAGTTTGAGTTCCTTTACAACACATCATGTAAAAACACGTGAGCAGGCAGATATCCCAGAGCTCTTCACAAGGAAATTTAACCAGTGTCGCTTTTGGGGAAAGTTGATCCAAAGTCATAACAACCTATCCAATCCCACACGTTTATACAGACCAAGGACAGAACTGCTCCAAGGAAGTCAGAGGGAGCAGTTCACTCATTTACACAGATCACATCTAAAAACTATAAAAAGCCGGAATTCTCAGCCATCAGTTCTCCCATGTGACAGGACCTCACGGCCCAGTGTTCTAGGCTGGGCCCCCCTCCACCCCACCCAGAGCAGCCCACCTTCAGGTCCGTGATGTGTGCAATCATGTAGGTGAGCAGGGCATAGCTGGCGATGTTGAAGGGCACACCCAGGCCCATGTCTCCCGACCGCTGGTACAACTGGCAGGACAGCTCCCCATTCACCACGTAGAACTGGCAGAGGGCGTGGCACGGGGGGAGGGCCATGAGAGGGAGATCTGAGGGGCCAACACAGGGGAAAGTCAGGAGAGGAGGTGGTTTTTAAGGAACACAGCTCTAAGCAAAGCAAAAAGCAGCAGAAGCCAGCTGTTAGAGCAGAGATGGTGAGAAGAGCCACTGGGCCAGCGACCCCCACGAACCATTCCCACCCCAGGGATGGCATAAGGCCGACGGAGACCTGTCCATCACCGTGAGGCCTCTGTGGGTGCACACTGACTGTTGAGGCCACCCGCTCTCATCCGAGCTAACATGAATCACTTGGACCACCTCTATGGCACCTAGCCAGAAGTACAGGGGGAATGAATTCATTTGCAGGGACCATGAGACTGGCGACTCAGGCACACCCTCCTGTACTCAAATTGCTATCATTAATGCAAAAATTCCACTCAGGCTATTTACTACACCTCGGGAGAGCTTAGTTTTACAATTGTTTAAAAGGTTCATAATAGGTGGAGGTGATCTAAAATTCCAACTGTCCCAATTTAATATGTTAAATTTTCATGTGTATTTTTATAATTAAAGCCCATAAACACAAGTTAATTTCATCTGGGCCCAAGCTTGCTCTCTGAAGGCAGGTAAAAATGGGGCCACTTGGGACATGGCCAGGGTCACACGAGCAGCTGTGCAGCGGGGACAGTTTCCAGGACCACCTCCAACCCGGTGCCTCTGCTCAAGGCTCACTTAGGACACAGGAGGATGACTGGGGTGTTATCTACCTTTTGGATTCCAAGCACACAGGATGATTCTTCTGTCGTTAGGGTTGGTTTTGATTGTGTCGATCACTTTTTGCAGTTGATCTACTCCTTGACCTGAATAATCTGCAGAATTGGCAAAAACAAGAGACCACCACACATGTGAACCATGGCACCCTGGGAGAGGGCCCCAGGTCACTGAGCACACTGTCCTCCCCCCAAGGCCCCGCCAGCCTAGTCACACGATAACCAGTGAACAGTACTGAGGAATCATACTTTGCTGGGTTATGTCGAGTCTGGGCTCCTAGGTCTGTCCTCTGGTGCCATAAGAAGTCTATTTTCCCACTACTTAAGAGACTTAAATACTTGGCCATGGTGTCCCTCCTCCCCCTTCTCCTATCGCTAAACCTCCTTCATCCTCAACAATCAGTTTCTTCCAGCGGTCCCCACGGGGTATCATGTCTGTACCATCAACCATTCTTGTCCCACTTCACTGCCAGGCAGGGCTGGATCTGCAGTAGAATATTTCCTACCCTACATGGTCCAACAACAGATGATGAGGATTCCTTTTTGTCATCTAGATACTAGCTTTCCAATACTCCCACTGAAAATTACAATTTAACAGCTAAACAGCTACTGACCTGTAAACATCAGGAAACCTATTATATACCACCCTGTACTTTTCTCCCATGTCTGGTCTCTGAACTTGCCTCCTTCTGGAGTGAACTGGAAGCTGAGATGTGCAAAGCCTCCCACGTCTATGATTAAACATCTGCTTGCTGGAGTTAGACTCCGTTTGAGTCCAGGAGTTTTGAATTTGGGGGAAGAAAGCCCTGTCACTATCACAGTTCCAGAAAAGATGTTTAAAAAGATGACCTCTAATGGAACAGTTCTGTATCCTGATTGTGCTGATGGCTACATAAATCTCCATGGGCTAAAACTGCACACAGATTTGCAAAGGTGGAGAGATCTATTAAGTGCTGTGAGTTTTACCAACATTAATTTACGCGAGAGGCAGTGCCACCAAGTGACAGAGGAGGGTGGGCGTCCAGGAGTGAGATGTTTCGTCTCCACCCCAGTAGGGTGGGGAGGAGAGGGCAACCAAGACGGGTGCCGTCACATTAGCGCCACCAGCAGCGTGCTGGGTGGTTCGGTCTTGAAAAGGGAGGTCAAGGTGACCACGGGGCAGTCAGTCCCTGGGACTCATCCCAGATGAACTTCCAACCTGCCTCCAACACAGCGACCGAGCACCCACCAGGTCACTGTCTGCTGATGAACAAGGTACGGAAGGTGCCCAGACCCACAAGTGCTGACCACCTGGTGTGTGACCCGACCCTCCCCCTGGATCCGAAGCAGCCCCTCACAAGGTCCAAGTTATATATCCACTTCCCCATCATCAGCTTCCTATCCCCCGGGCTTCACCTGCAGCCACAGAACAAACCCAGGCTGTGAGAGGCACTCAGGAAACCCAAGCCCCCCCCACACCAGCTCCTCACCTGAATCCATATCTTTGTATTCAGCCCCAAAATGCCTCCACTGGAAGCCATAAACTGGGCCTAAATCCCCTTCAGCTCTGTTGGAGAAGCCCAGGCTGTCAAGAAAGTCTCGGGACCCGTTGGCATCCCAAATTTTCACTCCCTTGGAAGACAGTTCCTTAGCGTTGGTGGATCCCTGTAAGAGACGCGGCATCGGTGAATTCCAAGCCCACCACAAGTGGGCCTGTGCTGACAGACGGGGGCAGCACCTGATGGGCCCCATCACTAGGCAGGCTGGTCCCAGCCCAGACTTTCCAAAGACCCCCGGAGAGTATGATCCTTCTTTGCAATCACTCCCTCAAATCTTTTTTCCTATTCTCCTCAACCAAGACTTCTAAACATCTTCAAGCCCTTTCATTGCTCCCATCTAACTGTTCTGTTTCTTAACTAAATGTGTCCTGTGACTAAGTGTGACACCCCAGAATGAATCTACTCCACAATTGCAATGTGTTTGGTGTATCTTAGACCTGTTATATAGGATGTTTCCACTGATAGGCCTGATCAATATTAGCTTTTCTGTCAAATATGTCAGACATATATCTTTACAAGTACCACTATCAAGTTATGTTTATCAACAACCTGTACTTGCAAAGTTAAGGTGTAGGTTCTTGGCGGGGTTTTGTTTTCTTTCTTGGTGCCAAGCATAAGCTCTATGTTCCTCATGTATTTCATCTCATTAGAGTTGGCCCGTGTATCCTGATGGTGCATCCAGGTCAAGACCCCATTTGGCCCTTGGTAGGATGTGCTCTAACGGTTACAAGCAGGCAGTGAGGCCACACGCCTGGGTGCTAAGCCTGCTGTCTCCTCGCTTCTCCTCTGACCAGCTCCCTGAGCTCTCCAGCCTCAGTATCTGCACCCAAGAAAGAGCACAGTAGTAGCAATCACCACCCACATTACTGGGAGGAGAAGATAATACAAGCAAACACTTGGCACTCAACAGATACGAACCAAGGCACAGATTGCATCTCCCCATCTTACCCAAAGACCCCAGCTGAAGTGTAGGCACACCACATCCTCTCTCTTGAGTCACCTGTGGAGTGACTATCAGAGGCGGGTCTGTTGTCTTCCTGGTGAGGACTCACTGGAATCCTGAACTCCAGCTTTATGATCAAACAAGCACATGACCTCTATTTCTGAGCATCTCAGTTCCTCCCTCTCTGTCGTTGAGTTTATACTGATTTTATTTTCACTTCCAATGACTCATTTCATGACTCACTCATGTTGCTTCAAGTCTCCCTCCCCATCCATTCAGCCTGGGCTCTAGCTTGGCTGTAAACATCCTCTTCTGAGATCTGTATCCAAACCTAAACCTTTTCTAAAATGCATTGAGGTCTTGGGCCTGCTTTGGCCCAAGACAATATAAGCCACAGAAGGAAGCCCAACCTCGAGCCCAGCCCAGAAGAGAGCCCATCTCTTTAGGCACCCTGTGAGCAGTGTTGGCCAGAGTCTCAGACCAGTGAGATGAAGGGCAGATGAAAATGAGATGAAGGGGAGACCCAGGTGTGGCCGCTGCCCACCATCACCGTGCTCAGCTTATTACTCAAGAGCCTCTTCTGGCTTACCCCCCAGGAGAGCGTGGCTGGGATCTATATTCAGTGAGCAATCTCTGTGAGTGCCTACTGTGTGGCAGGCCATGTTTCAGGGGATGCAACAGCAGACAAAAGAAATTCTCTGCCCTCATGGAGCTTATAGTACTTTTCTAAATGTCAAAAAAATTTTAAATAAAAATTTTCTAAATGATAGTATTTTATTCATTTGTCTGCCTTCTCCCTTGAAGGGGGTAAAGGGGGAAGACCTTATATATAAAATGAGGCTTCTCTAGAGAAAAAACAAAGGAGGGGTGGGGGTAATCACGGTTTTAGATCGGAGGCAGGGAAAACTCACTGAGTAGAGAGTTGAAGGTGAGGGTGCTACATGGGGGTGGGGACTCCAGGGAGCAGGAGCGGTGAGTACTCAGCCCCATATGGGGATGTCCTGGTGTGCCTGAAAATCAGCAAGGAGGCCAGGGTGAGAGGAGCAGAGTGAGCATGACTCTGGCTGAGGCCAGAGCTGAGCCAAAACTGTAAGGACCTTGAATAAAACAGGAGCCATTAACGACTTTAGGCCAAGGAGTGACATGATGCGCTTTTAAAAGGATTTTGCTGGTGCTGTACTGACAACAGATTATTGACTTCTAATAGCAGCAACTTCTTTACCTTGATAAACCACAGCAACTCCTCCAAAACACCTTTCCAGAAAACACGTTTGGTTGTCAGCAGAGGAAATTCATCTGGAAAACAGTTTGTCATGTAATTTCAAGATGAGAAGACAGAACATGCCATCCAACTTTTTCTGTAAAAAGAGAGGACATGCCCCAGGACAGAAGGCCTGGAAGAGCTGGAAACCTGTGACTTCTGCCACGTGGAAACCTCCAGATCAGAGTGGGGTTCCCAAGGCTGCAGCCCTAAGTCAGTGACACACTTCAGGTGAGATCACCCTCCTGCGCCCCTTGACCACCAGACACAGGAATTTCACACAGAGAGATGGGGCGGGCCTGGCCGGGCCGGGAGGCCCATGTGGACAGGGAAAGAGCCAGCAGCCACTACCCAGTCAGTGCGAACCCTTCCCAGAGGTGTGAAGACAACACACAGAATGTGCCCTAGGACACAGCCTGAAGGCTGCTATTCCGCGATTATCCTGCCAGGGAGAACGGGCTCACCACCAGGTAACAGTAGATATTGCCCTGCCTAAAAGTGAATAGTTCTTAAATATGTGCAAAGAAAATTAACCTTTATTTATATATTTTTAAAACTTTCCTGTTTCCTTTTTGAACTTTTTATTTTGTATCGGGGTATAGTCAACGAACAATGTTGTGATAGTTGTTTCAGATGAACAGCAAAGGGATTCAGACATACACATGTCCATTCTCCCCAAGCTCCCCTCACATCCAGGCTGCTCTGTAACATATAACAGATCCTTGTTGGTTATCCATTTTATAGATTTATTCTTGACCACACCGAGAGGCACGCGGCATCCTAGTTCCCCCTATAACGGCTTGAACCCATGCCCCCTGTGCAGTGTATGGTGTCTTAAACACTGAGCCCCAGGGTTATTTTTTAACTGAACTAAAAATAATTAACTGCTTAAACACCAGATATGCACAATCCTATCTGATCCTCAATACAATCCTGCTTGAGGCTCCATTATGATCTCCATTTTACAGGCACCAGGAGGTGGTAAGTCTGCATCAAACAGCTGAGAAACATGTAAAAGCTTATCTCTAAATTCAGTACCTATTCAGCCAACTGTACAGGTGATAGTCATGTAAGAAGGGCAGAGTCTTCAAGCACCTACATTGCCTCCCTTTGGCGGATCATTTCCTCCATTTGGAGCACATGGGGAAGCTGAAGATGGGCGAAGATAACCAACAGTGCCCAAGTCTAAGCAGAGGGGCTGGAGTGAAAATGATGTCTATGGCTCATGGGAGGCCACCATGCAGGAGTTGCAGGAAGGAGGATCCCTCTACTCAAGATAAAACTCCCCAAGCTGTCCAAGCCCATCTGGTCACTGCAGCTCTGGATTTTTCAGCTTCTGCAATGGGTGTGCGGCAGAGGGTTTCTACCCTGACCTGGGTGCACCTTTTCAACAGCTGGTCTCCCCACTCACAGCCACCCGCCACACACCTGTTTCACGACCTTTGTCTGAGGCCGACCCCGATCCCACCTCTTTGTCCCCTGGGAGCCTGGCACTAACAACTTCCAAGACACATTTCTCCCCAGGAAAGTGAAAGTCGCTCAGTCGTGTCCGACTCTTTGAGACCCCATGGACTATATATACGGTCCATAGAATTCTCCAGGCCAGAACACAGTACTGGGTAACCGTTCCTTTCTCCAGGGTATCTTTCCAACCCAAGGATCGAACCCAGGGCTCCTGCATTGCAGGCGAATTCTTCACCAGCTGAGCCACCAGCGAAGCAAATAAGGGAATTTCCTGGAGGTCCAGTGGTTAGGACTCTCGCTGCTGTGGCCCAGGTTCTAAGAACTCGCAAGCCTTGTTGCACGGTACCCCACCCCACCCCCCCCAAATTAATACGAACTCCTTGGATTCTCGCGTTTCTGTTTCAAGATTAGGGAGGAAAGCTGGCTCGCTGGACCAGATGGGAGAACTGTCTCGAGCCCCACGTTCCCGCCCCTGCTTCCCAGCGGTCTCTTCCCCCCGAGGCCCCGCCCACGTCATCTGGGCTCCAATTTTTAAAAACAAAGCGGAACTGTCAGCGCGGAGGGAAGAGGAGTGGCGGGAAAGGAGCCCTGCAGTCAATGCCTCGGTCAAGCCCGGGCAGATCCTCTCTCACCCTCTAGTCTAGGGCTAGCGCTGCAGATCCAAGCCCACTTAGGGGAGACAGCATAACGTGGTGATTAAGAGCCAGAGGGCCTGCTTTTACCTCCCAGCTCTGCCGTCCAGTCCGTGTGACCTTATGCAAGTTCACGTCTCGAGTCCGAGCCAGTTTCGGCGTCTGTAAAGTGGGGCCAGAGCCACTCCCCTTACTCACACTGCAGAGGTTAGGGCTAAACGCCCGCCGCCGCGCCCGGCCTGTCCGCAGCGCTCTCCCCACCGCAGCGCCGCACGCACCGGGCCCGCCCGCCCCCGTGACGCGGCCGCCTCACCTCTCAGGTTGTACCGCGCCTGCATCCCGAACACCGACAGGGTGCCGGTGCCGGTGCGGTCATCCTTCCGGAAACCGCAGCGGAGGATGTGCTCGATCTGCCCCAGGTACTGCAGCTCCCCGTGCGGCGGCGGCGGCCGCGGCTCGGCGCCCTGCTCCTGCGCGGCGGGCGGCGACGGCGGGCGTGGCGGCTCGGAGCCGGCGGCTGGCATGGTTCTGGCCACTGGCGCTGCGGCGAGGGCCGGACGGCGGCAGATACGGCCTCCGGGCGCTGTCCAGGAGTGTATTTTCCCGCCACAGCAGGAGACTCCGCCCCTTCCGGTGACGCGTCAGTGGCGTAGGCCCCACCCGATCCCGCGAGAAACGGCCCATCGTGTCCCGAGAGCTCACGGGGCCTCGGGAAAAGAACGGTCTCGCCTTCCTCAATGGCTTCTATTCCATCTTAAAAGTGAAACCGTTTGGCCTAGAACGAAATTCTAAAGCTGTTATCTTGGTGTGATGCCTGAGAAAAGCCACTCTCGTTGGAAAGAGTCGGGGTCGACCGCGCCTTTCCGTGATCAAAGGAAGCCTGGAACAATTTCCACGTGTTCGTGAAATCGAAAAACAAAACCCTATTTCTTTTTTTTTTTTTCCCTCAAAACCCTATTTCTTTGAGATGTTTGCTACAACTGAGGGGGACTCCTGCAAGTGATTTGTATTTGTTTTCCCGCATCCTCACTCAAGGCCAGCAGCTGGAGCAAATGGATTAAGGCAGCTTTTTAACTTAATGATAGCCAGCCCTTTTCAGTTTTGCATACCAAAATTTTCAATATTAGTGAAATGTTTATAATATAAACACTGATGAGTATAAAATATGTGATAATGCGTTTAAAAGGTACTGATACATGTACATGCAACAGCAGTCTTTTGAGTCAACTGTGTCTTGAGGGTATAGTAGATGCTCA
This sequence comes from Muntiacus reevesi, assembly GCF_963930625.1. Lineage (NCBI taxonomy): Eukaryota > Metazoa > Chordata > Mammalia > Artiodactyla > Cervidae > Muntiacus > Muntiacus reevesi. The sequence goes on along the minus strand of NC_089252.1, from coordinate 33,948,224 downwards.
ATAAATTTCTTGTTGCTGCATCTGGGGTTAGGAAGAATGAGATGTGGGCTCTGTATTAAACATGCTAAACACTATTTCTTTCAATTCAGTAAAGTCGGTGGTTTTTCTTTTTTCTTCCTCCTCCCATCTCAATTTTATTGATGGACAGTAGAGATAGACAAGCAAGATTATTGAATGTTTCTGCTATAGTGCACTTCTCAAACTCAAGGCTAAATTTTTTGTAAGAGGAAAACATTCTGGAAAGACATATTTTTCACCTGCAGGTCTGCCTAATCTCAGCAAAAACAGTGTTGCACTTTTTTTTTTTTCCTTTGGCCTGTGCCTCTGGCTTGAGATCTCAGTTCCTCAACAGGGTAGGAAGCTGCCACAGCAATAAAAGCCTGAAATCCTAACCACTAAGCCTCTAGGGGACTCCCAGCATTTGTGTCTTTACAGGGCACAAAACCTATATAAAATAAATACAATCCTGAAGACAGTTTACAAAATAGCTGGCCATTTGGGTTAATCAGAGGGAAAAGCAAGCCCTAAGACTAGACTAAGGGAGTTTCAGGGAACATTTCGGGAGCCTCAGATTTGGAATGTTCTTGCTCGTTTGGTTGTATGATTGCTCACAAGAGGTAAACTGTAATGCACAGGGAGCAGCTGTTTTAAATAATTTAATCCATTAAATCTATTTAATCCATCACTTGCTAGGCTGGCTTTTCCTCTGTCAACTAAATTCATTCTTCCTCCCTCCCCCCAGCACCTTCCCCATCCCACCCTGCCATGCCCACCCAGTGTAACCATAGCATTTAAAGTCACCTATAACTGCTTTGGGGCTGATGATCCTGGGTTGTGCTGTTCAGATGGGATGGATGTGGTTGTGCTGTCTCCAGATGCGGTGGGCTTTCTTTCTGATGGTCATTTGGGAAGAGAAGGCTCTGTTGAAAACTTGATCTCAGAAGATAGGCTTCAGACAGGGACAGGGACTCATGTTGTCTGCCTTAGCTTGAAAGCGCCCCTTGGTGTTAGAAGCTAACATGAGGTGCAAAGGCGCAGTCTTCCAGCAAGGGATGGTCCTTCTTGTCAATTACTGCAGGACTGTTGATACTGGCGGGGGGCCAACTAAAGGCAGGCATTCTCCCCACCCCACGCTGACCCAAAATGTCTCCATACACTTCCAACCATGTGCAGACAGGAAATCTCCCAGATTGTCTGGTTGCAGTTACTCTTATGTGTTTACTTCCTTTCTGTTATTTTGAGCTGTTTAGTTGCTCCCTAGAGAAGGGAATGGCAACTCACTCCAGTATTCTTGCCTGGAGAATCCCATGGACAGAGGAGCCTGGTGGGCTACAGTCCATGGGGTCGCAAAGAGTTAAACACGACTGAGGGACTAAACTTTAGTTGCTAGAATGGAATGTCACTTACACCGCAGGGTGAATCTCAGGATACAAGCTTAGACTCCCTGGCCCTCAAAGAGGTTCCTTTTCCATTGTGTTGCTTGGAGGATCTTCGTTTGATGATAACTGAGAGAGCCTGATTTCTTTACTGGTGACTGCTCCACAAATGAGTGATCCTCTCATACAAGCATTTCGTTCTTTCATCCAACAGCATGTATAGCTGTGCCTCCCAGGCATCAGCAAGACAGACAAGTTTCCTGGCACAAGAACTGACACTTGAGCCCAGAGGCGCAGTGGGAGGTCCCTGAACAAGACGCCTGCGGAGAGTGACGGGTGCGATTGTATAACCGGGTTCAGAAGGGCTACTTTTGATCCCACCATCAGGAGAGGTCTCCTTGAGGTGGGTCACATTTGTACTGAGACCTGGAAAGTGAAACGAAACCAGCAGGGGAAGATCTGGGGAGAGAACAGTTCAACTTGAAATGCATTATACCCTCAGCTTTACTCAGCGCTTGCATCTATAAAAACACAAAACAAGGATGATAGGGACGCTGAATCCTATCTCATTCTTGGAAGAAATAATCATTATTAATAGATCCATTAACTTACTGGGAGAAAAAAAGCTCTTCTCATCAAGGGATCTATTTCTCTTAAAAATTTCACTGTGTTTAATAGTCATAGAAACGTTTATTTTGATCAATTATGTACATTATAAATTACATGTATATATAACTCAATCCAGAGTGAATATTTGATACCTAGATTTTTGTGTCCCAAGACATTCTTAAATATTTTCAAATTTTAAAAATATTTACCTTGTATTGATAAATAAAGTTGTTTAAGCATAAACATATATTACATTAGAATAAAATTCTCTGAATAAAATAGAGCGAAAATGAGAGTTTAAGGAGAAAATGAAATGAGATAAAATTTCTTACTGTTAAAGAAAAAATTGTATATTTGTTTAAATGCATGATTCTGGGTATTAAATTGCCATGATTCATAGATTCCACTGGGCACATTTAAAAGAAGGATGAGTTTTATTTTTAAGATGCTAATATTTATAATACATGAGAAAAATAAAATTTCCTATTCTTTCAACTTTTACTGAAAAATTATGTAACACAACATATATATGTTTTTCAGGTTCCTTTTAGGGTATATGAGAGCAAGAACATTTGAATATTATTGACCTGGATACTGGTTCTTCTTTGTAGCGTAAACTCTCAAAAATGTTGGCACAACTAGACAAAGGAAAGTAAACTAAAATTTTTAAGAGCCAACTATGAATCAGGTATTAAGTAATAATAGTATTACTGGTGGCTCAGATGGTAAAGAATCTGCCTGCAATGTGGAAGACCCAGGTTCGATCCCTAGGTCGGGAAGACCTCCTGGAGAAGGGCACAGCAACTCACTCCAGTATTCTTGCCTGGAGAATTCCATGGACAGAGGAGTCTGACACTCTACAGTCTGTGGGGCTGCAAAGAGTCGAATAAAACTTAGTGACTTAGTCACCACCACCGCCACCAACTGATGCTTATTATTATGACTCACTGTAGTTCTCTACCCAATAAAGAAAAAACTTTATGGTTATCATTTTATAGATAAAACCACTGAGGTTTAGAGAGACTAAGGGTCTTGCCTAGTCAAACACCTAGAAAATCTGGCAGCCAGGATTAAAATCCAGGTCAGTCTGCACGCAAAGGCTTTCTCTGACAGCTGCAGTGAGTCCAGTATTCCCCTTTCCTTTCTTCACTCTATAAATTTTTGATAAACATTGGCTATAAAATAATCAGATTCCCTTTGTAACTTGTTTTTTTGGCACCTTTTTTGACAAATAAATCAAATATATGATTGCATAGACTCTACTTACTTGAGATTTACTGTACATTAAGCTATCCAGAATTCTATCAATAGTATACTTTTTTCTATAGCCTTCAGATATAAGAAGAGCTTTACCTTCATTTGAAATTGACTATGTTCAATGGGCTGCCTTTGAACTTTAAGTCTACCTGACGAGACTTCCTACCAAATACCTCAAGACTGGGTGAGAAAAAAAATGTTCTAAAGGTTTCGAGTCATCTATTTAAATATATTGCTCTCTATAATTTGAAGGGCTGACTATATATAGTCTATGTATAGAGTGACTGACTTTATATATCCCCGGGGTAATCCCTGGTGACACATACTGACAAATGAACCTCTTCTCATATTGCACCAAGGTCCAGATTCTGAGGTTAAGTAAGTGTCAGCCAAAAACTGTGTTTTACATACAGTATGTATGGCCTTGTTAAAAGACAGCACTGTTCTGTTAATTTTTAAAAGAATCTAAACAGTACACCCACATGCATGGCAGCACTTTTCACTTTGGCCAAGAGAGGGAAGTCACCCAAAAGTCCATCTCCGGATGAATGGATAAACCAAATGTGATACACGGTGTATAACAGAGTAGTATTCAGCCTTAAAGAGGAAAGAAATTCCATCACATGCTACCACATGGGTTGAACCTTGGAGACATTAACGCTAAGTGAAATCAGCTAGTTGCAAAAGGACAAATACTGTGTGATTCTACTTCATGGAATCATACCTAGAGTAGTCAGATTCATAGAGACAGAATGGTGGTTGTCAGGGTCTGGGGAACGGCAGTTAGTGTTTAATGGGGACAGAGTTTCAGTTTGGGAAGATGAAACAAGTCCGGGAAATGGATGATGGTGATGGCTGCACAACAATATGAATTTCCTTAATGCCACTGAACTGTGCACTTAAAAATGATGCAAATAGTAAATTTTGTTATGCATAGTTTACCATAAAAAACTATAGAGAAGCTATAGATCTTTACTAAACAAAGGAATGAATTACAGATTTTTTCAATAAGTCAAATATTATATATTGTAAACTCAAAAGCAAATTGAAAGAAAAATTCTCTGTTAATTAGAAAGTGACATATTTGTAGTAGAAGTGATAGAACACAGACGCCCTGGTGATTTAATATTTAATATACAAACTGAATATATCATAAAATACAGTGATATTTACATTTGATTTTCTACAGAAGGAATGTTCACTTTTAACTCAATTTGAATAGCTATTAATCTGCCATTCAGCATAAGAAAATTAACAATACTGTACAATATGTATGGGCTTCCCTGGTGGCTCAGATGGTAAAGAATCTGCATAAGTGACATATTTTCCTGCAACTACATTTACTTCATTATCTTATGTATTTTGAGATTTTTCAGGTCTCAGCTGAAGAGGTAATTCTGTTTGCTGTGTATAGGATGTATACACAGCTGTACTAGGATGAGTAACAGAATACATACTCCTGGCTTTTGAAAAAATTAACACACAGCAAAATAACAGAAAACTCATCTATATGGATGTGTTTAATAATACTACTCAAAGGGATCTTCTCAGTTGCTCTGGCTCATGAAACATCTACAAAGGCCCTTGTCTCTGATGTGAAGATAAAGCACTCCTTCTGGAGTGCATTCTGCACGCACATAGTATTTGGTCAGTAAACTTCTATTGTTTATGGCACACTACTTTATTCAATGCATTTCCTATGAGTGCCTTTCATTCTGATAATTACGGTAAGAACTAATTCCCAAACGCTTATTAGATACTTGGGGCATGCAAGACATTCTGTTACAGCCTATTACTGTGGATCCTGGCCACGGCAGCCGGGGAAAGTTTGGAATAGGGAGATAAACACACCACAAACCAATCAATAAAGTTAGGCACTTAGGATACTAGATGAGTAGATGAGAATTCCAGGAGAGGCTTCTTAATATATGTTCTAACCTATAAAATTGGTATTCATGTTTTAATGAGCTACATCCCTGGAGTAAGGACCTCACAAGTATTCATAGATTTGAAAGGAAATGACAGGGTATTTCTTTTCCTCCATCTTTACTGTTACTTTCCTTAGTATGTTGCTCTTTCAACTGATGGCAGGTTTGAGACCTTGATGTGTTGATCTAATCAGAACACTGACAAAAACCTACCCACTGCCTTGACTAGGATGCACAAAAGAAATTCAACTAGTAAGCAAATTTTAAAAGATGTCTGTTCTCACAAATAATCAAAAACATAAATTTGTAATAGTAAAAAATTTCATTTATTAGTGAAGTTTTCAAATCAAAACACTAGTTAGGATATGAGAAAGTATTAATAGGACTTTAGACATTGCTGCTATCAAATTTGGCAATGTGTCTCAATCAAATGTGAACCTTTAAGCAAATAATTCTGTTTTCTGGAATCTATCTAAGAAGATAAGTAGGAAATACGAATAAAAAATAAGTAAGCAGTTTTGTGAAGACTGGGGATTGTGGATATATTTTGTCTTCTAAATGTTTGGAATTTGTGATTGTTACTTTTAGAATTAAAAAAACTATTAAAAAATAATACTGCCTTTGCAAAAGATCACTCTGTGAGCCTTAATAAATAATTTGTCCACTATCTCGATTTTTCAACATATTTCCAATATCACTGCAGCCTCTTCATTCCAAAATCTGGGAAATAATTTAATTGGAAATATTTTTATTATTCAGCCAGAAATAAGTTGTCAATCCCATTTGAGCACAGACATGTTGTTCATTCCTCAAAATCCTGCAGAGTCTCACTGTGGCCTACAGAGTTGAAGCCCCAGGCACGGCTGCCCAGCTTCTCCACTCATTTTGTGAGGCACACGGTATCCTTGCTGTCTTTTAATTGAGCTGGTCTTGGTTGCTTACAACTGAAGAAAGAACTCAAACTCATACGGGGGAGGTTTCTGGACAGAGGGAGGTGGCAAAGGGCCCTCGTGGGAGGAAACCAGTTTAATAGGACTTCTCAAGGTCCCCAGTATCTAGGCACTCTGGTCTTTCTGGCTCCATTTGCTCACACTTTCCTCTAATTGAGGAATCTTTGGGGGAATATTTTCACCTTTATGTGTATTTTTTATTTATTTCATTTTTTGGCTGTACCACATAGCAGCCAACCAGTGATCAAACTCGCACCTCTTGCGTTGGAAGAGTGTTGTCTCAATCATTGGACCACCAGGGACATCTCTCATCTTTATATTTTGATCACATGATCATATATATATGATCAAACATATATATGATATATATCATATATTTTGGGGAGAGGAGGGAGGGAGACAAAGAGGAAAGAAGAGGAAAGGATGAGGGAGATAGATGACAGACAGGAAAAGAAGAGAAAACAAGGAAATGTGTCACCTGAGAAGTTTCTCCCCCATGGAAAGTAAAGACACTTTCCACTCCCAGAGGGCCCCCTTGGGCACTCACTAAATGCCACCTCGAATTACTGTTCTGTGCATCTTTTCTCTCCCAAACTCATCGTTTTCTCCTTCACAGTACCTGGATCTTGTGCCTTCACTAGTCGTGTCCGATTCCTTGTGACCGTATGAACTGTAGCCCACCAGGCTCCTCTGTCCCTGGAATTCTCCAGGCAAGAATACTGGAGTGGGTACCCATTCCCTTCTCCAGGGGATCTTCCCGACCCAGGGACTGAAACCGGGTTTCCTGCACTGCTGGCAGATTCTTTACTGTCTGAGCCACTAGGGGAGTCCCGAGCCTTCACTTGCTGCTGCTGCTGCTGCTGCTGCTAAGTCGCTTCAGTCGTGTCCGACTCAGTGACCCCATGGACTGCAGCCCACCAGGCTCCTCCGCCCATGGGATTCTCCAGGCAAGAGTACTGGAGTCGGTTGCCATTGCCTTCTCCAAGCCTTCACTTAGTAGATGTTAAAAAGATATTGGTTGATTGATGTAACAACAACTTCTCCAAAATTCAGAGATAAAGGGAGAGGCAGCGAATCCAGTAATACCCAGCTTAATTATACATTGATGGTGACCTACTAACAAGGTCCCTTATGAGTAATACCTTAGAATTAACATTTAATGCTTCTTTAAAATTGACCATTTTACCAAAGGAGAATACTATGCACAGTTCTAATTGTGCCACTAACTCAGAAGATTATCCTAAGTTTAACAGAGATGGTGACTAATGTATGCCTGAAATGTCATTCAGTTGTTTTCCCTGCAGACCGAACAGATTTACATTTTCTCACTGTAGGATTACCATGGAATGGAAGTACTTATACTAAAGTTTAAAGATGCAGAACACATTGATACCGTGTTCAATCTACATTTACCTTGCCATTTTTGCAACATATCTTCTAATTTGAAATCTCAAAATTATTTATTCATTATAGAAAATTGCAAAAATATCAAAAAATGGAAAGGTTAAAAAAAGTCATCCATTTCCCATCGTAATTCCTGCCAACCCTTTTTATTTTTAATGCAGATTGTAGATTCTTTTGCTTTGATCATTACATTCATAGAGTTTTGTACTCACTTTTCACTTTTTTTTTTCAATCAAATGTCCCAGCAGGAAGCAGTTTAATGTGGCAAATATGATTCAGAGAAAACTAAGTTAAAATTTGCCTCTACCCTCTACTGACTTGAGTAATTCATTTGGTTGCTCAGATAGTAAAGCATCTACCTGCAATGCAGGAGACCTGGGTTCCATCCCTGGATCAGGAAGATTTCCTGGAGAAGGAAATGACAACCTGCTCCAGTACTCTTGCCTGGAGAATTCCATGGATAGAGGAGCCTGGTGGGCCACAGTCCATGGGGTCTCAAAGAGTCAGACACGACTGAGCAACTAACACTTGGACCCTGAGTCTCAAATTTCCTTTATGGAAGATGGTAATAATAATATTTGCCTTATAGATAGGCTTAGAATAAACTCTTGTTCCAGCAGTGGTCATGTCATGATTTAAATTTTATAAATATTTTTAATGGTTTTATAAGATATTTGGAGCATAGTTAGCCACAACTTTTACCATTTTCTGGTTTTTAGATATTCAGATTGTTTTTACCATTTTACTATTTTAAATAATTTTGCAAATATAGATCTTGGTGTGGGAACTTCAATTCAATTTTAGATTTACTCCTTTAGATTCATTCCAAAAGTGGAATTATTATATCAAAAAGAAATTTGATGACTCTTGATATGTATAATTGAACAGTTTTTCAAAAAGGCAAAACCAGTTTCTGCTTCTGGTAGTCACATCTGAGAATTCTCATTTCATTGCATTCTATCAGGATTTTTTTTTTTTAATTTGTAAATTCAATAGGTAAAAACTGCTATCTTGTCTTAGTTTTCATGCCTTTGATTATTAATGAGGTTGAATATGTTTTCAAGGTATTCGAAAGTTAGTTTTGCCATTTTTCCCTTTTAAGAACCATCTTTTCCTATCAGCAAACATCCCTAATCAAACACTCTGCTTACCAAGAATTAAAATGTTCCTTAAAATGTTGTACAGCTTTGGCCAGCATGTAGCTGATGAAGTCGGAACTCTCAGCACTTTCTTCAAGAGGAATGGTGAGTGTGAAATTAGAGGAAGGCAGAATGCTTATGTCTATCATCTTTTCATCTTGTTTGGAGAAATTTCCTTCGTGAACACCTGGAACTACCTACGAAGCAGGATCATACAATAAAAGGTTACTAACTTTTAGCAGGCATTCAGGATTAATTTAATACCATGTTAATCAGGATAGGCTAGGTTGTGCCTGAGGAAGCAAATTAGCCCAGCATTCCAGTGACTTCATACAACATAATTTCTCTCTCGCTTATGTTACGCATCCCAGCACAAGGACTCTGAACCACCAAGATGCTCAAGACCCTGGTTAAGAGAGGAAGATCATGTCAGTGTGTGGTAGCACGTGTAACAACATATGGCTTTCTTTGTACCCTCAGTAGAGAAAGAATGCATAACCACATGCAGGCTCCTCTCTATCTCAGTCTACAAACACCTCTTCACTTTTGTTCACGTTTCACTGGGCAGATCTTAACACATGGCATCACTTAACTGCAAGAGAAGCTAGACGGTCTGCGTGGATGGAGTATTTGATGACTGCTCCTTCCCAGGTGGCGCTAGTGGTAAGGAATCTGCTTGCCAATGTAGGAGATGCAAGAGATGTGGGTTTGATCCCTGGGTGGGGAAGATGCCCTGGAGGAAGGCATGGCAAACCACTCCAATTTTCTTGCCTGGAGAATCCCATGGACAGAGGAGCCTGGAGGGCTACAGCACATAGGATCACAGAGTTGGACACAACAGAAGTGACAGCATACACAGGCTGTCTGTGCCACAAATGTTAATGTGATAGACCAAGTTTTGTACTGAGTTTCTGTAGCAAGTTTACACACACACTGGTTTTATGTGTAATTTTTTAAGAACCAGTCATCCAAAATGCATGTCATTTACTCTCTTAATGAGTTCTCAAGTGTATATATTTTGATTTAATTAAATGAAACTGTAATGACATGCAACTTGTAATCTAAAGAGAGTTATTTTGAAAATGTTTTCAAATATATCTCTTTATCAAAAAAACTAAAGCAAAATATTAAGAAGTCAAATAAAAATTGGTGATTTCTCGACTCTAGTTTATAAAGCTACCATAGCCTTCTTTTTTTTTTTTTTTTTTTGGTAATTAAATAAAACACATTGAACTAGACATAAAGCATTTGTGTCTATCTCAATAAATAATTATAATGTTAACACCTATGTAACTACAACCTAAAGCACATAGCTTTTTTCACCTGCTGGAATTTGTGTACTTTTTACAGAAGATTCCTCTTCAGTATGTGTTGTTTTATAGATTTGTACTTTCCATTATATGATGAACTAAGACTTGTCTTAAGAAAAATAACTTTTACAGGCAGTTCTGCCCAAGGATCCTGAAGAAGAGCTGTTTGGCCTTGAACCCCAGTTCTACCATTTACTAGCTGTGCGATCTCAGACAAGTTGTGTAACTTCTCTGTACCTTATCTGAAAATTTTGTAAAATAATTATACTCACCGTATAGGAACACTGAGGGTATTCAATTATGTAATACATGGGGAAAGTTCTTAGAACATTGCCTGACAAATAGTAAGTGCTTTTTAGTGGGAATTATTATTAGAAAAACGTATCACCGAAAATGATGTAATTTTATTTATATGGAGTTTTTTGTATGGAAATGCCTTTGTTATCAATATCAACAAAATTCTGTAAAGCAATTATCCTTCAGTTAAAAAATAAATACATTAAAAAATATCAAAAATTTTAATTAAATCAGTTAATGTTACTCAGAGACACTAGAATGGAAACAAATTGAAGCATAGAATGGAAATCTTGATGATGATAAAAGGAATTAAATATTGCTCTACTCTTCTAAAGGTTGAAAACACTATAATTTTTCTTAAAATTTTAGTTTTCCTCATTCCTTACAAGAATTTTTATCCTTAAACTAAAAGTCTATATTTGTGAGGATGAACACATATGTCAAAATATGTCGAATTATTTTATGCTCCTAGGGAATGATCTAGCTAATGAAGTAACAGGATTAGAGAGTCAGCAGGAATTGATAGTGGCTTTCAAAACCTTTTGACTATGGTCTGTGGTTACAAACAAGTTTGTTACCATGACTCAAAAACACATGTCTTAGAAAACAAACTTATGATAACCAAAGGGGAAAAGGGGGGGATAAATTAGAAATTTGGGATTAACAGATACAAACTACTATATATAAAATAGATAAACAACAAGGACCTACTATAGAGCACAGGGAACTACGTTCAATACCATGTAATAACCTGTCATGAAAAACAATCTGAAAAGAATATATATATAAAACAATAACTTTGCTGAAACTAATAACAATAACATCTGAAGCTAATGCAACATTGTAAATCAACTACACTTCAATAAAAAGAAAAGAGACAAAAAAGTCTTATGTATAATATGTGTGTGTGTGTGTGTGTGTGTGTGTGTGTTAAGTTGCTTCAATCATGTACGACTCGCTGCAACCCCATGGACTGTGACGACTCGCTGCAACCCCATGGACTGCAGCCCACCAGGCTCCTCTGCCCATGGGATTCTCCAGGCAAGAATACTGGAGTGGGTTGCCATGCCCTCTTCCAGGAGATCTTCCCGACCCAGGGATCGAACCCATGTCTCTTTTGTCTTCTGCACTGGCAGGTAGGTTCTTTACCACTAGTGCCCCCTGGGAAGCCCCGTATGATGTATCCACACATATAAACAGACATATGGAAATGAAAGTTCCATGACATACGCATCTGACTTATTCAATATGATGCACTCTAATTTTTTCTTCTCGTCTGTCCTGTTCCATTTTCTGTTTGTTTGTTTTGTTTTACTGTGCTGGTTGTGACTCTAAACTTATTTCTCAACCATTGACCACGTAGTTTGAAAGACAGTGATTCACTAGGATGCAAGATGTCGTAGGTCAGATTGCCAAGAAGCAGAGCCTCAGCGTCTGATACAGTGATTTATGAAGAGTGCTTTCAGGTAGAGTTTTTAAGGGGGTGAGGCAGGCAAGACAGAGAAGAGGGAGAAGCTAACCCAGGAAGTGGCTTCAGGTGAGCTCCAGCCTCAGCCTGATCCTGAAGGATAAGTGACTCCAGGGATAACCCTTTGGAGAAGGTTGCAGGGGTGAGCAGTTAGATCGGTCAGGGTAAGGCACTAACATTACATGCTGCACAAAATACTGCACCTCTGATAGCTCTGCCCAGTGATTTCTGAATCCAGGTCTTTTTAGGAGTCCACCAGTACCAACCTCATCAGAAATCACTAGCCTGGTGCATCGTGTATTAATGTCATACATGTGTGTGTGGAGTGGGGGAGCATTAGGAAAGCAGTTCAATCACTGTTTTATGTTATGCAACAGAAGTTATTGATGAGAAGTGGGAGACATGGTATAAGTGCAACTTAAGATGGCAATCTGATTATTCGTGAACATTAATATAAAAATGTATTTAATTTTCAAAGAAAGTCAGCAGCTCATTGTGTCAAAAGCTAGTGAGAGCTATAATTTACAGAGCTTTTGTTTTGGATAAGGAATCTACACTCATCACTTTACAGGCACCCATTTTCCAGGTGGAAAAATTTCCAGGTGGAATTTTCCCAAACTCACTCAGCTGTTAAGTTTCAGAGCCAGCTTTAGAATTCATGTTTCTTTACCTGAAAATCTTCTCTCTTAGAAACAATATTGGCCAGGTTTCTTCAAGGTTACCTGTTTCAGTTATCACACTATAGCTCTAGTTAGAATTAGCCATCACTGGGGGCTTCCCTGGGGGCTCCGTGGTAAAGAATCTGTCTGCCAATGCAGGAGACACAGGTTCAGTCCCTGATTTGGGAAGATCCCACGTGCCGCAGGGCAACTCAGCACGTGAACCACAATGACTGAAGCCATATGCCCTACGGCCTGTGCTCCTGGAGAAGTCACTGCCATGAAAAGCCTGTACAGCAAAAGCCCCAGCAGAGGCAAAAACAAATAAATAATAGTGTAAAAAAATAATAAAGTGCAGTATGATTAAAACAAAGAACTAGACATCTCTTGATTGGAAAATATTTTGTGTTTTAAGTTGATTTTCTCTATAAAGTGTCTTGTTTTCTAAAGGCTATGCACAAGTCAGCCTGAGTACAATCACAATGTATGAAAATCCTCCTGCAGCTTGTTTTCAAATTCAGATGGAATTAATAAGAAACAGAAAAATCAATGTGTGCACATGTAATCTCCATATCTGTTCTCGGCTCTCCATTACCTTTGTGAAACTGAAGATGTTCTCACTTCCTGGGGTCTGGCTGGCCAGCTCTGTTACCCAACCAAACTGCTCTCTCATCTTCTCCATCAGATATGTGGTGTCCTCCAAGTGATGCTGGGTCATCTGGAGCACCTGGGCGTACTGCTGATTGGATATGTTGACCAACTCAAGGGCCTCATCCGCCTTTGTGTACAGTTCAGGAACAGCGGGACAGTCTAGCAAAGAAGGAAGTAACAGAGTAAAGGACAAGGTCCGTGGGCTTTGGAGCTGGGTGGTGTAGATCTAAGGAGTAGTCAAGGCTGTATACTGTCACCCTGCTTATTTAACTTATATGCAGAGTACATCATGAGAAACGCTGGGGTGGAGGAAGCACAAATTGGAATCAAGATTGCCGGGAGAAATATCAATAACCTCAGATATGCAGATGACACCACCCTTATGGCAGAAAGTGAAGAAGAACTAAAGAGCCTCTTGATGAACGTGAAAGAGGACAGTGAAAAAGTTGGCTTAAAGCTCAACATTCAGAAAACTAAGATCATGGCATCCAGTCCCATCACTTCATGGCAAATAGATGGGGAAACAGTGGAAACAGTGGCTGACTTTCTTTTTCTGGGTTCCAAAATCACTGCAGATGGTCATTGCAGCTATGAAATTAAAAGATGCTTACTCCTTGGAAGGAAAGTGATGGCCAACCTAGATAGCATATTAAAAAGCAGAGACACTACTTTGTCAACAAAGGTCCGTCTAGTCAAGGCTATGGTTTTTCCAGTGGTCATGTATGGATGTGAGAGTTGGACTACAAAGAAAGCTGAGCACTGAAGAATTCATGCTTTTGAACTGTGGTGTTGGAGAAGACTCTTGAGAGTCCCTTGGACTGCAAGGAGATCCAACCAGTCCATCCTAAAGGAGATCAGTCCTGGGTGTTCATTGGAGGAACCGATGTTGAAGCTGAAACTCCAATACTTTGGTTACCTGATGTGAAGACCTGACTCATTTGAAAAGGCCCTGATGCTGGAAAAGATTGAGGGCAGGAGGCAAAGGGGACGACAGAGGATGAGATGATTGAATGGCATCACCAGCTCAATGGACACGGGTTTGGGTGGACTCCGGGAATTGGTGATGGACAGGGAGGCCTGGCGTGCTGTGGTTCTTGGGGTCGCAAAGAGTCGGACATGACTGAGTGACTGAACTGAACTGAGTATCGATTTAGGGGCTTCCCTGGTGGCTCAGTGGTAAAGAATCCACCTGCAATGCAGGAGACACAGGTTTGATCCCTGTCTTGGGAAGATCCCCTGGAGGAGGGCATGGTAAACCACTCCAGTATTCTTGCCTGGAGAGTCCCATGGACAGAGGAGCCTAGTGGGCTACAGTCCATCGGACCCCAAAGAAACCTACATGACTGAAGTGGCTGAGCACACACGCATGCATGCTCAGCAGCAAAAAGGAAAAAAAGATTGTGGATTTAAGTCCCAGCCCTTAAGCTTTCTGTTTTCAGTCTTTTTGACCACGAGTGAGTTTTCACTCATTTTGTACCTGGTGAGTTCTCAACCAGGTTCAAAAGGCATGAATGAAATAACTCCGTAAAGTGATCTCAGGGCCAACACACACTGAAGATTTAGCAAATGTGCCTTTTCCTTGTCTTCCTTTCCATAGCGTCTGTGAAGGTCATTACGGCTGCTCCCTGATACTCAGGTCAGGACACATGGGAGAGACTGCACTTCCCTGCCACCTGGATGTCGAGCGTGCCATCTTCAAAGTGATGTTGTCTCACTGTTTGAGGAAGCCTTTAAGAACGGTTCAGGGTTTATCATGCTCTCTCCCCTGACAGTGGAACTAGTTTTGCTCCATATGGTGGAGGCTCCATCCTGACACAGAGCTCTCAAACAAGCTGTAACTGACGAATCATAAACGGTATCACCAATTCAATGGACATGAATTTGAATCTGAGCAAACCCCAGGAGATAGTGGAGGACGAGGAGCCTGGCACACTGCAGTCCATGGAGTCACAAAGCGTCAGACTCGACTGAAAAAACTTAGCACGCATGCATGCACATACATTTGAAAAGTAATTCAAGAAAATATTTTGAAAACAAAGGGAGTCACAGTTAACAAGATATAGTATACATTTGAAAGGAGATCCAGATATTCTTTTAAAATGTCTTCGTTTGCAAGTTTAGCGTTGTTAACTTTTAAAATAGTGATGTAAATTTTCTTTAAATTATGGGGGGAGAAGTTGGTGACTTCCCTCATGATTTTAGGCAAGGAGAACTCTACAAGGGATTCTCATTTACTCTTTCAGAGAGTGGAAAAAGATTTCCCTAATATAAAGATGAAACTTGGTGTAAAACACAATCACGTGAGAAAGGAAAAGGTAGAACTATCTTTATTCACAGATGACATAGTCTTCTATACAGAAAAATCTTAAGGAATGTATTTTGTTGTTGTTGTTCAGTTGCTAAGTCATGTCCAACTCTTTGTGACCCCAAGAACTGCAGCAAGCCAGGCTTCCCTGTCCACGGTCTCCTGGAGTTTGCTCCAATTCCTGTCCATTAAGTTGGTGATGCAACCTAAACATCTCATCCTCTGCTACCCTCTTCTCCTCCTGCCCTCAGTCTTTCCCAGCATCAGGGTCTTTTCCAGAGTCAGCTCTTCACATCAGGTCACCAAAGTATTGGAGCTTCAGCTTCAGCCCTTCCAGTGAATATTCAGGGTCACACAGAAACTATTAAAAGTCATAAATCAGGAGGTTGTACTTACACATACTGTCAACTGATGACTGCTGTAGGTTTAGTTAAAATCCATCATCTCACATGTTAATAGATAAAATAAAAAGAAAATAAAATTCTCCTGGGATGTGAATTCTTAGGATTTACTCTTTTAACTTTCCTGTATATCACACAGCAGTGTTAGCTACAATCGTCATGTTGTACATTATATCCCAGTACTTACTTATCTTGTAACTGGAACTTTGTACCTTTTGACCACCTTGCTCTAATCACCTCCCCAACACCCCCAACACCCCCTCCCCATCTTCTCTATTATCTTGTGACAATCAGGGAGAGTTTATTCTTGAAAGTGTTTCACTGGATGTAAGGAAGTTAATGATACATCTGTGGGATGTTTGAATTGGACTATTCTTATAAGAGGTCAGTAGAAGGGAATGGCACCCCACTCCAGCATTCTTGCCTGAAGAATTCCATGGACAGAGGAGCCTGGTGGGCTACAGTCCATGGGGTCGAAAAGAATCGGACATGACTGGCCAACTAACACTTTCACTCACTTTCACATTAGTGTATACTTTTCTGTTATAAAAATTTCTGGGTCTGTATGCAACCTTGTAACTCTGACTTGAAGCAGAAACACTTGAATAATGAGAATCATGAATACTTCAGACATTTTACTTAATTCTTGAAACACCTGTGTAGCTATATTAATTTCGTTTTCCAGATGATGAAACAGAGGTGTGGAGAGTCACCTAGTGAGCAATTCTGAAGAAATAACACCCCCATCTGCTCTAATAAAAAGCTCGAGTTATATTTGATCTCTTGCTCCAATTCTTAGCCACACTTTTTAGAATTTCCTTCCCTTAAGGGCTTTGGTGAGGTAAAGAAGCAGAAGTAGAGAAATCAAAAGTTATTCTTGGCTTTAGTGAGAAAATCCATGTTGAGGCCCTAGTAGACGGGAAGTGACTTCAGCTGGGGAAGGGACTTGAGGGTCAGAGGAAAGTGAGAAGGGCCAGTGGAGATAATTTTTCTCCTGGAGAAGGAATGAAAGGTGGCTGTTGGTCAGATCTAGGATGTGACAGGCTCCTTGGGGCTTGTGAGAAGCCACTCAGTTCAGTTCAGTCACTCAGTCGTGTTGGACTCTGCGGTGACCCCATGGACTGCAGTGCACCAGGATTCCCTGTCCATCACCAACTCCCGGAGCTTGCTCAAATTCATGTCCATTGAATCGGTAATGCCATCCAACCATCTCATCCTCTGTCATCCCCTTCTCCTCCCACTTTCAATCTTTCCCAGCATCAGGATCTTTTCTAATGAGTCAGTTCTTCACATCAGGGGGCCAAAGTATTGGAGCTTCAGCTTCAGCATCAGTCCTTCCCGTGAATATTCGGGACTGATTTCCTTTAGGATTAATCTCCTTGCAGTCCAAGGGACTCTCAAGAGTTTTCTCCAACACCACAGTTCAAAGGCATCGATTCTTTGGTGCTCAGCTTTCTTTATAGTCCAACTCTCACATCCAAACATGACTACTGGAAAAACCATAGCTTTGACTAGACGGACCTTTGTTGGCAGAGTAATGTCTCTGCTTTTTTAATATGCTGTCTAGGTTTGCCTTAGCTTTTCTAATCTTTTAATTTCATGGCTGCAGTCACCATCTGCAGTGGTTTTGCTGCCCAAGAAAATTAAGTCTGTCACTGTTTCCATTGTTTCCCCATCTATTTGCCATGAAGTGATGGGACCGGATGCCATGATCTTAGTTTTTTGGATGTTGAGTTTTAAGCCAGCTACCTATATTTAAAAATTAAGTTGGCCAAAAATTTCATTTGGGTCTTTCCATAAGATGTTACTTAGGTATGAAATTTTTGGCCAATCCAATACTAAATCACTAAATACAGTTAGTAATTAACCTATCAACTGGAAGAAGTTAATGCCACTTAAACAAACAAAAAACTCACTTGACCAAAAATTTGCTTACACAATGTGAAGACTTCTTCCTGGGTATTTTTTTTCCTTTTTGCATTAAAAAGAAAATAATTGCCTTAATTTGCCCAGAGATCTCTTTTGTTCACTTGAGTGTTTGTTTGGTCCTTAACCATACATGTTTTTCAAGGGAAGAACAAGGGAGTTTAAAAAAGAGAAAAAGTGAGTTGACCTACTTTTGAATAATAAGAGTCTATAAACCTGCCCTGAGCAGATTGTTACTGAGTCCCCAGATTGTCACTGAGCTCATGAAAAAGTGCTCGAAGGTAAGTAAATGAATCCTCGAAGCTTGTGAAAGTGAGATTTTGACCTCGGATCAGAAGGCAATCGAAATCCTGAGAAAATAATAATCACTTACCTGCCCACAGATAATCCTGACATTTCTGGCATCTTGAATGAAATTGGAAACATTCCGACGAGTTCTGGTCAAGTTCTCCACACAGCCCTCTGCCCCGCACAGGCCACGTTGTGGAACTCTGTCCATCGTGAGCAGAATCTGCAAGGAACACAGCAGTTTCACATCAGTGTCATTAGAGAGTCTGAACTTAAAAGGCGTGGGTGCAATGGCATTTCTCTTTCTAACCAGCACTTTCAAAATCTTTGTTCTGTATTCAACTGCAGGAGGGCATACTGGTGCAACAAGATGCTAAGACAACTTGACATCTATTAAAAGTGAATATATCCCTTAATCCAGTAATCTCATTACTATTAAAATATAATATTAATATTACTACTAATCATTGCTCTTATTACTACTTGCCCTAATTCCAACCTCCCACACAGAGGTTCATGCAAATAATTTTATTTTCAGGAAGGAATCTTGAGGAATTATTAATAGTCACTATCTTTTGGAAGAGAGACTGAAAGGGGTGGGAGAAGGCAGCTTTCGTTTATTTTGTTCCTTTGAATATTTGAATGCTTTTAACTTCAGTGTGTCTTAGTTTTATCATTATTATTTCTGATGTCACTGGTGTTAACTAAATAGGAAATTATAAGCCACTTTTCTTTTTGGGCTTCTGTTAAAATTTTTTCTAGTAATTATCCTTGGCAGAGATAAGACGGTTGTATGGCATCACTGACTCAATGGACATGAACTTGAGCAAACTCCAGAAGATACTGGAGGACAGGGAAGCCTGTTGTGCTGCAGTCCACGGGGTGCAAAGAGTCAGACATGACTTAGCAACTGAACAACAGCACGTTTTATTTTTTTCAAGCTATAATTCAAATGTGTATTGGAGTTCCAGAGATATTAGAAATGTCTGCTTCTTAAACTAGATGTAGGTATTTACTTTATGACTGTTCTTTTTTGGCATTTCACATATATAATGTTGTGAAAAGTAGTTCAAAGATTTAGGAAAACATCTAAAGCAGATCTAAACATCTCTCTAAAGGTTCTAAAGAGAACCTTTTTTTGTTCTAGAAGAGTTAATCATCCATATAAAAATGATGATATAAAAAGGAGTGCATGTACAGAAAATTGATAGTTCCCAACTGTTTCACACTAGGAAAAACTTATTATTAATTGGCAACCTGATGATATTCTGTTACATTAAAACCTTGATGTTAAATAATGAAACATTCCATTTTGAGATAAGTTGTGAAGTTTACTGTTTAAAAACCTACCAGGCATTTGCTAGATCTTCTGGTGGGTAAAGCAGCACCCGCTTTGACTAGAGTACTAGTCAATTTTTCCCACTCCCTATAGATTTAGTGGCATCTCCTCTAGCCCCACAGAACCCCCATGAGTTCTACAGTAGAGCGTCTCTGCGCAATGTGCTGGTTCATTTTTGTCTTCTCTGTTAGTCTCTGAGTCCCTCTAGAGGAGGGATTCGGTCTTACCATCCTACTCATCCTAATCTTGTCATTCTTCTATACCTTCTTCTGTCATTTCAGTTACAACACGGGTGTATAATTGTCCACTGACCTGTTTTCCTTTCTCTGATGCTTAGCGCTCAGTTGTGTCCGATTCTTTTGTGACCCCATGGACTGTAAGCCCTCCAGGCTCCTTTGTACTTGGGAATTCTCCAGGTAAGAATACTGGAGTGGGTTGCCATGCCCTACTCCAGGGGATCTTCCCAACCTAGGGATGGAACCCAGGTCTCATTGTAGGTGGAGTCTTTACTGTCTGAGTCACCAACGAAGCCCTCCTTTCTCTAAAATGAACTCCTAAAGTCGGGAACTATGTCATCTGCATCATAAGCTACTCTTATCTTATTTGCAGCATCTAGATTAATACCTGCTACATTCAGGGGTGGTGAATTTTAGGTCTGTATGACAGCCATTCCGCATTCTATTCCCATGGCAGTGACCCATCACCTCCCTTCAGCCATGCCAACACAGAGCCTCAGGGCCCCCTCTAGGCAGTTACTTCCAGTAAATCATCTGTTCTCCCAGCTTGCCTGTTTGTTCCAGGGGAAAATTAAAGACAGCAACATTCCCCAGGGCAGGATTAAAACCCAGATCAGCTGGCCCCCAGCGCTGTGTGAACCTACCATACTACACAATTTTATCGAATCTTGTTGTTTAGTGTCTTAGTCGTGTCTGATTCTTTTGTGACCCCATGGACTGCAGCCTGCAAGGCTCCTCTGTCCTGGGATTCTCCAGGCAAGCATACTGGAGTGGGTGGCTATTTCCTCCTCCAGGGGATCTTCTGGACTCAGGGATCAAACCCACATCTCCTGCTTGTCCGGCAGATTCTTCACCACTGAGCCCCTAGGGAAGCTCACTCAGCACGTTATTGATGAGAGGCATGTAATAGTTTCCTACTGCTGTTGTAACCGATTCCACACATTTAGTGGCTTGAAACAACATGGATTATTTTACAGTTCTGTAGGTCAGAAGTCTGAAATGGGACTCAGTGGGCTAAATGAGAGTGTTGGCAGGGCTGATCTTTTCTGGAGGCTCTGGGGGAGCATCCATCTCCATGTCTGTCTAGTTTCTGGAGGCTACCACCTTCCTTGGCTCCTAGTTCCCTTCCTCCATTTTCAAATCCAGCAAAACAGGGCCAAGTCCCTCTCACTCTGCCATTTCTATCGATGCTTTTCTGCCTCCTTTTTCTACTATGAAGAGCTCTTGTGATCTCACTGGTGCCACCTGGACAACCTCAAATACTCTCTCCGTTTTTTTTTTTTTTTTTTTTTTTTTTAAGTTTAATTTTTATTTATTTATTTGTCTTTCACCAGGTCTTAGTTGCAGTACATAGGATCTTCATTGCTGAGTGCAGGATCTTCATGCCGGCATGAAGGATCCAGTTCCCCGGTCAGGGACCAGACTCAGGCCCTCTACACTGGGAGTGAGGCGTTTTAGCCACTGGAGCACCAGGGAAGTTACACTCTCCCTACTTTACGGTCGACTGATTGGCAGCCACGATTCCATCTGCAGGCTTACTTTCCCTCGGCCATGTAACTTAATATTTTCACAGGTTCTGGGGATTAGGATGTGAGTATCTTTGGAAAGGGACTTCCTGGTGGCTCAGATGGTAGAGAATCTGCCTGCAATGCAGGAGACCGAGGTTCCATCCCTGGGTTGGGAAGATCCCCTGGAGAAGGAAATGGCAACCCATTCCAGTATTCTTACCTGGGAAATCCTATGAACAAACAGCAGGATTTCTGGAAGGAGCTTGTTTTATTTTTCATCAAAGAACACACTTGTCCTTGGCCTAATGGTCCACAGAGATAAGTTCAAGGAAACATATATTCTACCTGTGTCCACAAAACATCTCTCATTTCTGAGATGCTGGGTCCCACCCACTCCACAGAAACCCAAAGAAGGAACCTCCTTCTGTGTTACAACATAAAGCAGGGCCTTCCTTGGTGGTCCAGAGGCTAAGACTCTGCGCTCCCAATGCAGGGGGCCTGGGTCCAATCCCTGGTCAGGGAACTAGATCCCACAGGCTGCAACTAAGACCCAGTGCTGCCAAATTAATTTAAAAATATAAAGCAGGATTGTTTTTCCAACATAGAATATCAGGGGGTAGGAGTGGTACTGGTAGAAGGCGAATCTTAAAAGTTACAGAAGTTTCTATTTCTGTAGTTTTGGGTTTGTCTATGAGCACTGAATCTGACCTTGTGCACAAATGTTGTGATTTAAAGAATTACAGTAGCGATGCAGAGGAGGCCATGGAGGGCCCTAAATGTGACCTGGTTTTATATGGCACTAAAGCGTCTTCCTTAACTGGGAGCTGAGGAGCCTGGACTGATTTTAAAGAAACTTCATGATGTTCAAGCAGAATAGAGCTGAATGTCTGCCTGAGTTTTAATAAAGAAGGCTACCATCTTTTTGAAGTTCTCACCAGCATTTTCTTTGTCAGCTTTGAACATTTGCTTTAGAAAGAGAAAACAGCCGTACAAAGCTCTTGACAAAGATGAGAGAGGGCTGGTGCTTGGGAGACCTCAGAGTCTCTTCTAAGAGGCTATGAGACTTTGATTATCCATTAACCACCACTCTTGGAAACATGGTAGGATGACTTAGAAACAGTTACCATTTCCAAAGCTAAATAAAGCTTAACTTCAGTGTAGATATCTAAGTAAAAATAATCTTTTAATACTTGCCTTTGTCTTGTTTGGGTAAGTCCTCAATGGCCTTCAGCATCTCTGTAACTGTTGAGCTGACACTTTGATAAACAGAGAGGCTGAAATTACAAAACAGCTGGAAGAAGCTGGGAATGTCCCAACTCTGCATAGGATGTGCCTTTTTTGCTGGCTCTTTGGATAAAGCTGGAAAAAAGTAAGGCTCCACGGAGTCTGTGTCTGACATAAAGTATGACTGAAAAGCCAGGTCAAATTCTTGTTGCATCTGTTTGAAGACGTGAAAGCTCATGTTATAGAGAAATCCTACATCCACGGTCAGCTGGCTGAACACATTCTCTATCTGCGTCAGCTGTACGTCTTCCTCAGTGAATTTCTCACCAACAGGGAGCTCTTTTTCTTCATCTTCATGGAAAGGAAACAGAAACTGATATATCTTCCGGAAAACCCGTTCAACCTATGGGGCGGGGTGGGGGACAGAAATGAAATAAGTGTATTTTCTTCCAGAACTATTTTTTATTGTAAACTTTTAAGTCAGCTTACAGAAATCATTCCAAATCAAGAACAATCCTGGGCAAACTAGGAAAAGGTGATCCACTTTAAGATCACTTACTAACACTCATGTACCTGGCGTTGGGGCTGCCCAGTGGCTCAGTGATAAAGAATCCGTCTCAATCCAGAAACCACAGGAGATGCAGGTTTGATCCCTGGGTCAGGAAGATCTTCTGGAGGAGGGCATGACAACCCACTCCAGTATTCTTGCCTAAAGAATCCCATGGACAGGGGAGCCTGGGGGGCTACAGTCCATGGGGTTGCAAAATTAGCACGCACGCACGCACCTGGCTTTGACTTTGATTATGGAAATAGGGTCTGAAATTCCTCGTGGCTTCTGTTTCCCTACCGAAAGACCTAAGAAGGCCAAGTTTTCAATACTGTTGACAAGCCACAGCCCTTATGTTCTGGTGGTGCTTGGCATGCGTGGTTTTAGACCATGTTGATTGCCTGAAAACTGTGAAGGCTCCCATCTTTCATTTCTGCCTTAGTGTCTTAGGTTTTTTTCCCCACTTAAGTGGGATGTTATTAGTGTCCTCCTACTCTCCTTGGTCTCATGCTTTTAAACTGGTCCATGGAAAAGAGAAGATCAATACATTTGCACTGAACTATGGATGGTTTTTGTTGTGGTGGTTGTTCAGTTGCTAAGCTGTGTCTGACTCTGCAATAGATGCTTAATACATCTAAATAGGTTACTTAGGGATGTTACATATTACCAGTGATCAAAGCCCTCCTTGGCTGCAGTCCAAGGAATGAAGCTCTAATTATAGAATTTCTTACTCAGAGGGAGATCTTCCAGGAATCACACCATGTTCTCCTCCATCTTTGTGATATGTAAGTTCATTCCAGAACAGAGCTGCCCTTGTATGAAAGTGCTGTGACCATGTTGTGTGTTTTGGAACATAACAACCATCGAATATCACTGCTGGAACACCACCATCCACCCCCCTACCCCTGTTCTGTTCAAAGAGTTCTCCAGGAATTCTTAGAGGACTCATGCCCTTCTCAAAAAGTAATCTGGGTGGATCATCTGCCTCTCCCTCTGTCAGCGTCTGTTAACCTGAATCCAGACACAGAAACAATAAATTTAAAGGTCCAAGAAATTGTCCTAAGGTTACACAACTATCACAGATAGGAATGGTCCTCAAAGCTCATGACTTCCACCCAGTGCTCATCCAACACATTCTGCTGTATCCGAGACTGGCTATAAAACTAGAGCAGATGCGATTAACAGTGGAGGCAAATGAACTTGGCATATGAATTATCCTAGGGGTTTCTCCCTCTGTAATTGGGGATGGCACTGCCAAGCCAAGAACAGACTCTAATTAGTGCATGCTCTGACAGGGAGGAGAATTTCACTGTGCTTCATACTCAGCCCACTGCTTCAAGGGGGAGAGCCAAAAGCAGAGGAGCTTTTTATGGGTCAGAGCTCATCCTATTCAGGTCACCACACTCTGTGATTCTCTCTGCCCAGAAGAGAGCCCAAAGGGACAAAAAAAGAAAACACACCAGTCCTACAGGACATAGATTGAGATAAAGGGGCCATGAATATGGGCACGTGTGTGTTTGTGCACACGCATGTGTGTGCTGCCACAAGAAGGCAAGCCCATTGAAGGAAAGATTCAGGAGGCAGAGAATGCCTTCAAAGGTCTGGCCTCCAGAGAAAAAAAATCAAAGCAGGTTGAAATCAGAAACTATAATACTATTACTCAGAATGTAATTCGGCAAACATTTATTGAACACCTACAATGCTTAAATGAAGGCAGATAAGATACGGTTCCTGCCCTCATAGAGCTTACAATCTAGCATGAATAGGTTCACAAATAACAAATACAAGGCACAAAGAGGGTATTTCTGAGAGATACACACAGTGTCATGAGAGGGGGGACAAACACTGGGTGTCTGTTCTAACTTATAAATTACATATCCACAGGTGGTTCATACAGAAATATGAATGCTAGATTCCAAGTTGCACAAGGCCAATATCAGATCAGTCATCACTATTCTAAATATTAACATAAATTACTTCAAAAAAGTAAACTGAAGCAGGTACCTTAAGAACTTAGCAATCTTGAGTTCTGCTTTTCCCTTACCGTGGTTTTCATAGAGGACCAACTGCTTTGGCAGGTTGTATAAAATCTCATGCAGTCACTTTCCAGGCAGGACTTGCATTCACCCCAGGAATCCATCAAAGACACCTGGCATAGCCTTTCTTCCTCTTCTAGATGTTCTTGAACTTCATTCACAAGCTTCAGGGCCTCCTAATTAAAAAGTAGAAACACACACCCGATTTCCATTTCATGACTTTGTGTGCTATACCTTAATTGATTTCTCACTTTACAAAATGTGCGTATTCTAAACTATACCTCATTTCCGCTACAAATGAGCAGCTGATAGATTTACCCGGAAGCTTTCAGTTCAGTTAAGAGAACTGATCCCTTCTGAAAACTGGACACTTCTTATCCACCTGTTTATTTATACATTTAACAGCTGTTTATTGAGAGTTTGCTATGGGATGGGCATTTGCTGCTCATGAGTAAACCAGCAACAAAGGCACAGCCCTTGCTCTGCAGAATGCCTAATTGATCTGCTTACTTGTCTGTCTTCACTTCTAGCCCTTGGAGGAGGTGAAGATGGGATTTGAAGGCTGACAAAGTTGACACATTTATGTCCTTCATTTATGCTGCCTTCAATCTTCTGCCTTTAATTTGCTCTTAAACACTGCCAGAAAGCACAACTCTGGGGCATCACATCCAGTCCTCGCAGTGAGTTGCATTCTAATGGCAGAGATGCTGCGTTCTCAGCAGCCTTCTGTTTCCCGTCCATATTCAGAGCACGCCCCCTGGCGGTGCCCGCTGTACTCGACCAGGTCCCACCCAGGAGAGGTGACACCGGTCCGGAGAACGTCAACCCCGCCCCCAGAGCTCCCTGTCAAGCCAGCATCCCGTAGACCACCCCCCCAGGCCTGCCTGCAAGAGGGGACTCTGCAAACCGGCTCCCTCCAGGCCTGAGAAGTAGCTCAGGGGAGTTAGAGGAGCTAATAGACTCGTCCATAAGAGGAAAGCCTTAGAGTTGATGGCGACTCCCTTAAGCGGAAAAACACAGGTAGCACAGTTTCTAAAACCAATTTGGTGCATGATTTTACCTACTGGAAAAGAAAAACATAAGCACCCCTTCCTGGCATATTAAGCCCAAAGAGACACCTGGGCACCGACGATTTCCCACATATCTGCTAGGCTCGGAATTTTCGTCTCTCCTAGTGGCAGAATCCTGGGGTTGAGGCAGCTGTTCTTTGCTGCATGCCATAAAGGAAGCCTGGCCGGGCCCCAAACAAACCTCGTGATCTAGACAGGCTTAACCTATCTTTTGGGGCTTTGCGGAACAATTATGGAATCCTGCAACTTCTCAAGAAAGCTTGCTCCACCAGGGGAGGAAACAATACCACTCAAATTTTCTCAGTCTTTTTTAAATATTATGCTCATTGTCACTGTAAACCCAAATCCCCAGTATTTCCAATTACAAACTACCCTCACTGTGGACCCATGGGCAAATTATTTAATCATCTCTGAGCCCATTTCCTTTGTAGCAAACCGGAATACTTGTAGGATCTACTTCTTAAGTTTTCATATTGAGATAAGCAAGCAAGTCACCTAGCCTGTAATCATCTGATTTGCTTTCACTTACCTCCAAGAGCATAATGAAAACCAACGGCCAAATCACGTGGCCCAAGATTTGGTAGTGAACTATTGCCCCGGAGGAAGTAGGTCTCTGGTTTAGGAATGTCCTGTCCAAGCCCTCTGCTTCCTCCAAATGTCCCACCCAGTGATAGATTTCATGTTTAGAGTTGTCTTCCTGCAGTTCAGTTTATCAAAGTCGCACCCAAACCTGGATAGGGGTGTGTGGTGTGGAATCACTTGAAGGGCTGCTTTAGGGCTTCCCACTTTAGTAAGAGGAAGCTTTAGATGCTCCCACTAATATAAAATTGGGCTTCCCAGGTGGCGCTAGTGATAAAGAACCTGCCTGCCAATGCAGGAGACGCAAGAGGCATGGGTTCAATCTCTGGATCTGGAAGATCCCCTGGAGAAAGAAAGGGCAGCCCACTCCAGTAGTTTTGCCTGGAGAATCCCATGGACCAGAAGAGCCTGGTAGGTTACAGTCTGTAGGGTCACACAGAATCAGACACAACTGAAGCACAGACGTACATAAACAGGGAGAAGAAAAGCTGAGGAGAGGGACTGAGATCATGCCCGGTCACCCGAGGATGGATGGAGTTTTTTTTCTGGGAGAGTGGGGTTGTCCACTCCATATCTGACTATTCGTAATTTATAATTTATGAAAAGTATCCTTTACTTTAGGTTTAAAATCATTTAGGAAGGGAGACTTTGGGTTAAACAGATTTTTCCTTTTTAAAGTGAATTTTTGGCAGTTCAGCGGTTAAGACTCCATGCATCCAATGCAGGGGGTGTGGGTTCTGTCCCTGGTGGGGGAACTAAGACCCCACATGCTGTGTGGCATGGCCAAATAATGAGATAAATTTGAAAAAAAAAAAGAATTTTTATGAGTGCCCATACCTTAAGAGTATAATACAATGATTAAAAAAAATAGAATAAATAAGTCTTAAGAAATAATAAAAATTTTACTAGCTTCTGAGATTCTACAGCATCAGAAATGGAACTAACACTTGCTGACCTCACACTGAGCTTTCTTTTCATAGTATGTGCTGCCTCCTTGGCTCACGAGGAGGCCAGAGAAAAGGAGAAAAACAGAAAGTCCTAGGTCCCGCAGGCACAGCGCCAGCTCACTTTCTCCTGGGTCAGTCATGACAGGGTTGGGTTAACACATTAATTAACATCTCAAAACTCAGTTTCCTTAGCTGTAAAATGAAAATGATGGTTTACCCAGACGCTGGAAGGATGTGATAATGTGTTTTATAAGGGCCTGTAAATGATATCTAGTGTGGTTATTCTTGGTGGTCAGACTCATGAGCCCACCAGGGAAGAACCTGGCTTAGAGGAGCGTCCCCATTTCTTCATAAGGAGCAGGTTTTGATTTCCTCAAGGTCTTTTGCTGGCTGCTGAAAGGAAGGAGGGTTTGCAGCTGTTGTTCAAGCTGTCTCCTCACCAGGGACCCTGTGTGGCTACAAAATCAACCCGCTGGCGACAGGCTGACTGTAGCTCTGAGGTCACAGCCTGTGACATAGCCCCGCTCCAATGGCTGAGGGGACACCCAGTGGCTACTGTGAATGCCAGGACCTCCCTGGAGCTGGTGCGAAAGTGTCAGTCGCTCAGTCATGTCCAGCTCTCTGTGACCCCATGGACTATAGCCCACCAGGCTCCTCTGTCCATGGAATTCTCTCCAGGCAAAAACTACTGGCGTGGGTAGCCCTTCCCTTCTCCAGGGGATCTTCACAATCCAGGGACTGAACCCGGGTCTCCTGCATTGAGGGCTGATTCTTTACTATCTGAGCCATTAGGGAAGTCTTGGAGCTTGGTGATTCCCACCTTTATAGATCTAGGTCTAGAGAGGAGATATTAGAACTTCTATTTATTTTTTAATTTAAAAATAAACTATGGGGAGTTGTTTAATGGGTACAGAATTTTGGTTTTGCAGGAGACACAAGTTCAATCCCTGGGTTTGGAATATGCCCTGGAGAAGGAAACAGCCACATACTCCAGGATTCTGGCCTGGGAAATCCCAAGGACAGAAAAGCCTGGAGGGCAACAGTGCAGGGGGTCTCGAAGAGTCAACATAACTTCGTGACTAACAAAACAAAAAGAGTTTCGGTTTTGCAAAATGGTAAGAATTCTGGAGCTTGGTTGCCCAACAATGCAAATGTACTTAATACTATTGAGCTGTACTCCTAAAAGTGGTTAAGATGGCAAATTTTGTGATATATATTTTACCACAATTAAACATTTTTTCATGAAAATGAAGTTTAAAAATGTGGAAGATCTGGGTTGGGAGGGATCCCTCCTGGAGTAGGGCATGGCAACCCATTCCAGTATTCTTACCTGGATAATCCCCATGGACAGAGGAGCCTGGCAGGCTGCAGTCCATGGGATCGCAAAAAGTCGGACACAACTGAGCGTCTAAGCACAGTACACACTCCCAATTTTAAAATTTAAAATACTTTGCAGATTATTTTTGTTATAGTTTTGCCATCCTCTTTGATTTAAGGGCATGTTGGAAATAAATTTTTAAAAATTTTAACTATTCTGAGTGTGATGTTAATGGTTATTACCATTAAACTATGAGCCATGCAATGTCTATAGTTTAAAAATGTATTGAGCTTTATATTGTAACACATGAACAGTTTTTAATATGGCCCATGGTTGTCTGAATATAATGTATATTCTCCATTGATAAGATATATAGTTTAGACAGAAACTATTAAGTAAAGGTACATGAATTAAATTGATGAGGCTAATATACTATTTCACAGGCACTGGTGCTCATGTCAGGCCATTGCATGTGGCCAGCTGTTTGTGAGGACCCTGGGGAAGAGGGACCCTGTATATTCCAGAAGCATGGACACTGGTTGCCTCTGTTGACTTGGACCCAGTTGCAGTGAATTGCCATTTAAGAGGATTCAGGTAAATGAGGGCTTCCCAGGTGGTGCTAAAGATAAAAATCTGTCTGCCCATACAGGAGATACTATAACAGATGTGGGTTCGAACCCTGGGTCTGGAAGATCCCCTGGAGTAGAAAATGGCAACCCACTCCAGTATTCTTGCCTGGAAAATTCCATGGATAGAAGAGCCTAGTGGGCTCCAGTCCACAGGGCTGTAAAGAGTCAGATGCGACCCAATGACTGAGCACAGGCAAATGATGGATTTTAACTACTTTAAACTAAACTAGTCCTCACTGAAAGGGCAGGAGAATTTAAAAGATTCTTGAAAAGAAAATAACCAGCAGATTAAAAAGTATGAATAACTTCTGCTCAGGTAGGTAAGAAATAATGGCAGGGCTAACACTTTTTCATTTACTTTGTTGGCCTTGTGTCAGTAAAATGATGGTCTAAACAGATTTGGCAATAAGCAAAAATTTTTTCAAAATATGTAGAAAATTATTTGAAATATGGATTTATATCCATCCACCCAAGCTAAAGACAAACCTGAAGTGTATTCTGTGCCTTGAGATAATAATGGTAGCAATTTATGTATCTAATTTATAAATAAATGAAAATGCATATATTCAGGAGTGGATGCTAACAATAATTACAGTAATAAGAATGGAAAAGAAAAAAACTTTTGTAGGCCACTGATCTGGCCAAAAACTTTCAAACATTTTTGATTTGACTTTCCAACTCAAAAGGCACCATTAAGCACTTTTAAGAAAGTAGCATTTCCCAAACAGCGTTGAATCCTGAATTTGGAGTCTTTCAAAGGCCTAATCTGTGCTCGCTTTGGCAACACATACACTAAAATCAAAGTCCTAATCTACAAGGAATATGTTCTTTGAAGAAATTTGAAAGTTCCTTTAAAGTATTCCTCCAATAGGGTGGATTTCCAGAAAAACTATGATAAGGGTAAATAAATAATTTCTCCACTGCATTCAGATGTGCACTATTTATGGTCCAGACATATCTCTGAACAGGTTTTGTTTTTGTTTTTTAGGCTGCACCGTTCAGCATGCAGGATCTTAGTTCCCTAACCAGGAATCAAACCCGTGGCCCCCGGTGTTGGGAGTGAGACATCTTTACCAGCGGATGTCCCAGGACAGGTATGATTTTCAATGACTGTACCTGCTTTTCTTCTCTGCATTTCTTCAGGGTTCTCATTAGCTTGCTATGTTCCTCCTCTCTTCTTTCCATCAGGATTTTCATCTGCTTCATGCCAATCAAAGCCTTCTTCACCTCTTCATCTACATCTATCTCCCCAGCCTTGGAAAAACCTAGAAGATTATGTTGTAGTTTTTCCCTTTAAGATCTGATCAGATTATAGTGTATCACAATACAGTGAGTTCCAGCCATTAAAAAGAATGAAATAATGCCATTTGCAGCTACATGGATGGACCTACAGAGTGTCACACTGAGTGAGGGAAATCAGACAGAGGAGAAATATCATGTGGATATCCCTTACATGGGGAATCCAAAGAGAAATGATACAAGTGAACTTATAAAACAGAAAGAGGCTTAGAAAACGAATTCATGGTTGCAGGGAGTTTGGGAAGGTCAGGTACACACTGCTATATTTAAAATGGATAACCAACAAGGACCTACTATACAACACATGGAACTCTGCTCAATATTGGGTGACAGCCTGGATGAGTGGGGGGTTTAGGGGGAGAATGGGTACATGTGTATGAATGGCTGAGTCCCTTTGCTCTTCACCTGAAACGACCACAGCGTTGTTAATCAGTTATACCCCAATACAAAAGAAAAAGCTTAAAGTTTTGTAATAATAATAACAGAAAGAATACAATGACTTTACCAGTTTTTCATGTCCCCCCAATAGAGGCTTAATTGTTTTTTATTGCATCAGACTCCAAAAGCACATCACCAGGCTATCAGCTACCACGTGGAGGGGGCTACCCGCCCCCCACCCCACCCCAAGGGAAGTACCTTCTGTTCTTCACTTCTGAGCTTCCAGCCAAGTCAGAGTTCATTTAACCCCATCTTATCGTTCTCCTCAGAGCCTGTTTTCATTTATCCAATTTTTTTTTCTTTTCCTTAAAACTCAAGTGTGTTTGTATTAGAAGAAAACATTGAATTTTCTTCACAGATAATTTATATTAAATGCCCAACTGGGAACCTCAAACAGAGAGAACAATTTCCTTTTCTTTCAGCTTCAATTACCTTCCCAGGAGGCATCAAACCTAGAAAGTATCTGGTATAATGCAAGATTCTTTAATAACCTCCTGGATGTCTCTAAAACCCCTTTAGTAAGCCTTTAGTGAGCATGAAATTCATCGTTTGTCATACTCTTTTCGCAATAGCCAACGTGGCTGCCAAAGGAGCTTAACCTGGCCTCCAAATTTATTTACAGATCCCCAAAAGGAACATTTAAACTAATTTATTTTTCTAAGATAGACACCCAAAGCATATCTAGTCAAACAAAGGCTCCAAGTTAATGAGCACAGACCAACCAGATTAGATGTCGCTCTAACCCATCCTTTCACGGTCTCACGAATAACTGCACGGATGACTTTAATTGTTTAAATGTTTCAAATGCTAGCAAAGAATTTCACTGTTCGTTAAAACCGTGCTCAGAGGACACCAAACATCTGGATGAACCCAAGTCGTGCAGCCTAAGACGTTGGCAAGTTTTATCTCTGTGATGGCGAACATCTGGAACTGTGAACCGTTCTCAGAGACACAATTGGAATTTTCTATTTTTACCCAGATGTTTGGCGTCTTGTCTACTTGGCTTAAGAGCCTGGAGAACGTCTCCCTGTGAAACTAGAGGGCGTTCTGAATACGGTTATCTCTCAACTGTAAATCACAGTGAGTGCCAGCAGGACATGGAAACAGGCAAACGGGACACAGTGCAGATAAAGAAACCAAACGTTACCCTTCGGGTCTTCATGGATAGAAGTCTTGTCCTTCCAGGTAGGTGCACAGTGACACTCTTTCAGCCACAGCAGATACACGATCAACGCCAAGAGAGGCAGCTTCATGTCTCCGCTGTGACTGCAAAGGAAGAATAAACCTGTATCGAATGCCTTCGGTTTAGTTCTGTGGGCATCAATTGAAAACACATGGTGATCCAAAGCATTTTTCTGTCGATTTTTCTTTATGACTTTAGACAATGTATGCTGATATGGTTGAGACATAAGGAAACTTGAAATCTAAATAAATTCTTTGAAAAAGAAAACCCAAGTCCCTCTTTTGTTTGCATTCTTCATGGCAGTTAAATAAGGTCTTCATCTGAAGCATTTGAAATTTAAGGCAACCAAAAGTACGGATCCTGGCCCCATAGAATCCATAGAATCCAGACTTCATTTTATTTCCTTGTCAACAATAAACAGCCCCAAACACAGAATTAGCTACGTCAGAGGGGATTGTTTTTTCCCCAAAATTCTGAGGCCATAAGTAATTTTTAACCTAGACAGTTTACTACTTTTTTTTTTAATGAAAGCAAGAACCCCTCAGATTTTTCTCATACATCTTATAAAACCCATCAGATAAATGAATCATACACAAATTTTTTTCTTGTCAGATAATAAATTTCTTTTTATATAATTAGTTGTAAACATTCCTAATAAAAACATATGCTTTCACAGTTATATCTTATAGATTATCTTAACTCCTCCCAAAAAGGATATTTATATTTATATTTATATTTATATATATTTGTTATTTTGGAATAAAAAACAACCCTATATTATTTAATCCACATTTGGAATGTCTTTTTAAAATACTAATAGTTACAAAGCTATCACATTTTACATCTAGAATTATCAATTGAGCTAATTCTTCTCTTTCTGTTAAGACCCTTTCAGTTTAGGGTTGGTCACTCATTTGTGTACGACTCTTTGTGACCCCATGGACTGTAGCCGGCCAGGTTCCTCCGCCCAAGGGATTCTCCAGGCAAGAATACTGGAGTCAGGAGTCATTCCCTTCTCCCGGGGATCAAGATCCTGTTTACCAAATAAAATTTTAACATATTTACCACTAACTTTGCAGGCTCTCCCCAATGAGGTTGCCACCAGCTTCTGCAAGGACCTTCACTTTCCTCTGATTTAATGTTTGTCTGTGTCAGGGATTTAAACTTGTTCTATTAATTTGATGACACAGCTCTTAATCCTATTAACCTAGCATTGTGAGATTAACAGTATGGTTTAGAATGTGGTAGGGTCTCAAAAGAAACACTAGAGGGCGGGCTGTCTACATGATCAGGAACAGTGACCTTGAGCTACTTTACACATTTTTTTTTAATATGGAATTCTTCATGCCTTTGGGTGTCATCCTTGTACAGGGGCCATGCCTCTGTGTTGTTCCAGTGTTTGTATGTGTGTTGCCAAAACAAACACACACAGATATGTTTGATAAGACTCATTAAAGCCTTAGAAATATTTTTTTTAATTGGAAATTTTTTCTGTATATCGTCTTACACGGGCTTCCCAGGTGGTTCAGAGGTAAAGAATCCGCCTGCCAATGCAGAAGACGCTGGTTCCATTCTTGGGTTGAGGAAGTCCCCTGGAGGAGGAAATGGCTACCCATTCCAGTATTCTTGCCTGAAAAGTTCCACGGACAGTGGAGCCTGGTAGGCTACAGGCCTTGATGTTTCAAAGAGTCAGACATGACTGAGCACGTGTGTGTGTGTGCGTGTGCGCGCGCACACACACCCCTTCATATATAGGTCAGACAAATTTCCTTTTTGGAAGTGTAAGGAATAATGTGAAAAAAAGTAAGAAAATGCTTAGATAAAACGTTTTGAGATAACTAATAAGGACCTACTGTATTGCACAGGGAACTCTACTCCTTATTCTGTGATGACCTATATGGGAATAGAATCTAAAAAAGAGTGGGTATATATACATGTAACTGATCCTCTTTGTTGTATAGCAGAAACTAACACAACATTGTAAAACAACTATACTCCAATAAAAATTAATTTAAAAAACATTCTGAAGATTATTTACATAGTTGTTTGGCATTTTAAAAAACACATGCAAACATTTTAACTAGATGAAATGATAACATCTAGCATATAAAGAGTGTAATAGGTGAGCATTTCACTACAATATACTAACTGATTAGCTGAACTAAATTTTCAGCAAATGATTCTTCTAAAAACAATTAGAGAGTCACCACAGCAGCTACTATAGTCTGGACCCCTGGCTGCTGAAATCTCAAGATTGTCTTGGGGTCCCTTTCCCAAGTGTGGAGGTATTCAACTTATTGATGCTTATAGCTTGGACTTACTGATCACTCCTAATTGATGCTCAGTACTTTGCAGCAGGCCACACTGACTGTTCTAAACTGATTCACCTGCCTTTTGGGGCCCTTAGAAGTTGATCCTTGTGTCTGAGCAACCTACAGTCTGGAGTTTATCTCTGCTCTGCCTGGACAGGGGGATGGGGAGTTACAAGACACACCAGAAGTCTTGTCCACATCTCATTTAGCTGTCTTGCGTGTGTGCTAGGTCACTTCAATCATGTCCAACTCTTTGTGACCCTGGGGACTGTAGCCTGCCAGGCTCCTCTGTCCATGGGGATTCTCCAGGCAAGAATACTGGAGTGGGTTGCCATTTCCTCCTCCAGAGGATCTTCCCGACCCAGGGATTGAACCCATGTATCCTGCACTGACAGGCAGGATACCACTTCTTTACCACTAGCACCACCTGGGAAGCCCTTAGCTGTCTTGACTATTTGGCAATTCTCTGTTTTAGTTGAAAACCTCTTAACTCTGCTAGAAAACAGATCAGTTCAAAGCAAAATCTGAACTATTGTTATGTTAAGAAGCCTCACGTAACTTTTGAGCAAATCTATCTGGGAGTTGGTGATGGACAGGGAGGTCTGGCGTGCTGCGATTCATGGGGTTGCAAAGAGTCGGACACGACTGAGTGACTAAACTGAACTGAACTGAATAACCTCAGATATGCAGTTGACACCACCCTTATGGCAGAAAGTGAAGAGGAACTAAAAAGCCTCTTGATGAAAGTGAAAGAGGAGAGTGAAAAAGCTGGCTTAAAGCTTAACATTCAGAAAACTAAGATCATGGCATCCGGTCCCATCACTTCATGGCAAATAGATGGGGAAACAGTGGAAACAGTGTCAGACTTTATTTTGGGGGGCTCCAAAATAACCACAGATGGCGATTGCAGTCATGAAATTAAAAGACGCTTACTCCTTGGAAGGAAAGTGATGACCAACCTAGATAGCATATTAAAAAGCAAAGACATTACATTGCCAACAAAGGTCCATCTAGTCAAGGCTATGGTTTTTCCAGTGGTCATGTATGGATGTGAGAGTTGGACTGTGAAGAAAGCTCAGCAGCGAAGAATTGATGCTTTTGAACTGTGGTGTTGGAGAAGACTCTTGAGAGTCCCTTGGACTGCAAGGAGATCCAACCAGTCCATCCTAAAGGAGATCAGTCCTGGGTGTTCATTGGAAGGACTGATGCTGAAGCTGAAACTCCAATACTTTGGCCACCTCACGCAAAGAGTTGACTCATTGGAAAAGACTCTGATGCTGGGAGGGATTGGGGGCAGGAGGAAAAGGGTTCGACAGAGGATGAGATGGCTGGATGGCATCACCGACTTGATGGACATGAGTTTGGGTGAACTCCGGGAGTTGGTGATGGACAGGGAGGCCTGGCGTGCTGCAATTCATGGGGTCGCAAAGAGTTGGACACGACTGAGCGACTGAACTGAACTGAAACCACCTCTACAAACAGATGTGTCTTATTATGAGAAGTGATCACATGGCCAAAGGAAGAAGCAGCACTTGGGGTCTTTTTCTCAGGAAGACAAGAGTCCAGTTCTGGGAAAATCAATCATAGGAAATTGTGCAGCATCAGTGCCAACTCTGACCCTGAGAACCTTTCTCGTTACTTTTTTGTTGTCCAAATTTGGACTCACTTGAAGTCATGGCTGGAATCTACATGCTTTTTCCATTGTGTGGGATCTTAGATCCCTGACTAGGGATCGAACCGGCACCCCCTGCATTCGAAAGTGAAGTCTTAACCACTGGACCGCTGGGCAAGTCCCAACAAGCTCACATTTTGTTGAAAATGAAACCAATGTTTAGGAAGACTGGTGGCTCATTCTCTAGTGGCAGATTTTTTTTTTTTCTCTCTGTATTCCATCAGTTCAGTCCAGTTCAGTCGCTCAGTCATGTCCAACTCTGCGACCCCATGTACTGCAGCAAGCCAGGCTTCCCTCTCCTTCACCAACTCCCGGAACTTGCTCAAACTCATGTCCGTTGAGTTGGTGATGCCATCCAACCATCTCATCCTCTGCCTCCCCCTTCTCCTCCTGCCTTCAATCTTTCCCAGCATCAAGATCTTTTCCAATGAGTTGGCTCTTTACATCAGATGGCAGAAAAGTCTTGGAGCTTCAATTTCAGCATCAGTCTTTCCAATGAATAGTCAGGACTGATTTCCTTTCAGATTGACTGGTTTGATCTCCTCGCAGTCCAAGGGACTCTCAAGAGTCTTCTCCAACACCATAGCTCAAAAGCATCAATTCTTCAGTGCTCAGCCTTCTTTATGGTCCAACTCTCATATCCATACATGACTACTGGAAAAACCATAGCTTTGACTAGATGGACCTTTGTTGGCAAAATAATGTCTCTGCTTTTTAATATGCTGTTTAGGTTGGTCATAGCTTTTCTCCCAAGGAGTGTCTTTTAATTTCATGGCTCCAGTCACCATGTTTCCCATTTAATGTAATTTCCGAGAACAGAACTTTATTGCTAGTACTAATTACTTTTAAAATATCCCAAAGCTTCCAAACATTTTCTTCCTCTAATTATTTCATCTGTTTTCACAGCTGTCATTTTGTTCTTAAGATTAGGCAACACTTCATGTGAATCTGGTTACTTTCATAATTATGGCATCACTATGTTCAAGATTTAAGTGGGGTGTAAAATATTATATTAATAACTAGTAGGTTGGTAACTTTCCCAGGTGGTGCTAGTGGTAAAGAACCTGCCTGCCAATGCATGAGACATAAGAGGCGTGGGTTCAATCTCTGGGTAGGGAAGATCCCCTGGAGGAGGGAATGGCAACCCACTCTGGTATTCTTGCCTGGACGATCCCATGGACAGAGGAGCCTGGTGGTCTACAGTCCACAAGGTTGCAAAGAGTCAGACACGACCGAAGCAACTCAGCACGCAGCATGCAAAGCTTGGTAACTAAGAAGACCTAGAAGCAAGGTAATCTTAATCAAGGACAACAAAAAGATGCACAGGGTATTCAGTGAGAAATGGAGGAGTCAGACAGATGGACTTGAACAGGTCAGACTTGGACAGAGCATCTTCCATGTGTGCCTGTAATGAACCTGCTACCAGGTCATCCCTGATTAGACTGGCCCACCCTGCCTCTGGCACAGCCAGACAACTTCTGGGCTTCCCTTTGGGTACCTATCTGGCAGAGAGCAAGCCGAGAAGCCTGTGTCATCTGTGCTGATTCCTCCGTGGAGCCCAGATCCAGGATACAATGCCAGTGGTCCCTGGAGTCGTGCAGCCTGGCAGGGGTGGGTCCTGTGCATGAGCTGGGGTCTACTGTCTTGCAAAGTAAGGTGGACAAGGCGAGGAAGAAGGGTGAAGTCAATGCATTCCCCACAACTTGGATTCTCTCATGAGTCAAACAACATATTCCTGCTTGGGAGGGAGTGTTACTCTGGTAGAACACACACAGACACACACACACACACTCACATCCCACACACCTCAAGAAGGGAATGCCTAAGAGAAAATAAAAGACAAAAACATAGAGAGTCAAATACATGATTTATGTAGATTGTAATGAAACCATGGAGCTTCCCAGCTGGCTCAATGATAAACAAACTGCCTGCCAATGCAGCAACGTGGGTTGGATCCCTGGGTCAGGAAGATCCTCTGGAGAAGGAAATGGCAACCCACTCCATGGACAGAGGAACCTGGCGGGCTACAGTCCATGGGGTTGCAAAGAATTGGAAATGACTTAGTGATTAAACACCAATGAAATCAGGGGTAGTCATTAGTTAAATCCACTTCCCCTGCCTTCACTAATCAAAGTCTTTTTAAGACTTGCACGTCCTCCAAGCAACACGCAGCCTAAGCAGTAAGACATTTGCTCAAGTTGTTTCCCAGGGACTTGGAGTCAGCTGTGTCCAGTTGGAGAGAGCTGGTCAAAACTAGTTAGTACTACCAACCCTCCAACTGGCATGCGTGAGTGTCCAAATGGTGACCTTTTGATGGCAGAGGGCCAAAAATTCCACCCTCGGGTCATGCTAAGCGCCTCTATTTTTTAATGTGCCAAGGCCTTCACAGAACATTAATGATTCTCACACCTTTCCCCAAGCACCTTTCCTCGTGATCCCTGGGTTCCCCACCCCTCAGACCATCCTGTTTCCTTATCCTTTGTCCCCCAAGGACCCCAACCCCATTGCACCCCAAAACGGGGCTGATCTGGGAGTTGTTCTCCCATCCTCTCACTTGACTGCTTTGACTTGTGTGAATGTCAGGAGAAACGAACTTGGTTCAGCAACAATAGTAATAATTAAATTCACTAGCTCTATTTCTTTCCTTCCCTCTCTTCTTTCCTTCCTTCCTCCCTCCTTTGCTTTCTTCTTTCTTTATCTTCCCTTATTCAGTCATTCATGTAATAAACAAAGATATAATTCACATTAAAAAGCAACAGTTTAGACATAGGGTGTAAATAATTTTTTTAAAATTTGCCCTCTGTAGACAAATGTTGACTAGCTCACTAACAGA
Source organism: Muntiacus reevesi (assembly GCF_963930625.1). Taxonomy (NCBI): domain Eukaryota; kingdom Metazoa; phylum Chordata; class Mammalia; order Artiodactyla; family Cervidae; genus Muntiacus; species Muntiacus reevesi. The sequence goes on along the minus strand of NC_089252.1, from coordinate 33,909,086 downwards.
GAGGACAAGTGGTGAAGTATAAAGTTCACTAATTTAAGAACCAGGTTCCAGGGACTTCCATGGTGGTCCAGTGGTTAAGCAGTAACATGTTTGCCCAAGTTTTTCTCCAGGGACATGGAGTCAGCTGTGTCCAGTTGGAGAGAGCTGGTTAAGACTAGTGAGGACCACCAACCCTCCAACTGGCATGCGTAGTTAATCCACCTTCGAATGCAGGGGACACAGGTTCGATCCCTGGTCCAGGAAGATTCCACATGCCACGGAACAACGAAGCCCAAGTGCCCCAAGTAATGAAGTCCTCTTGTCCTAGAGCCCATGCTCCACCGGGAGAGAAGCTGCTACAATGAGGAGCCCGGGCACCACAGCTAGAGAGTAGTCCCTGCTACCCACAAATAGAGGAAGCCTGCTTAGCAACGAAGACCCAGCATAGCCAAAAAAAAATAAGAGTTAGCCATTAAAAAAAAAAGTGTTAAAAAAAAAAAGGAATTAGGTACCATCAAAATCCTCACCACTGCGGGCTCTGGATTTCACTGTGTCCTCATCCAAAAATGAGAAATTATTGGAAGAAATATTCTCAACTGGTACTCCCAGGTCTTAAGTTTCTGTGATTCTTATTTATTTATTCTCATCAAGCTTCAACATAGTTTGAGTTAATCTGTAAAATAACACATTACCGCCACTTTATCACCCATATAGAGTTCTGAACAGATCAAATTAGTTAATAACGAATGAAAGTGATTTATCAAGCCTTAGAGCACAATGTAATTGGAAGGCTGACCAACAGCCTCTTTTAAACATTCAGACTAAACCACAATGATTATTTTAGGCTCATATTACATAGGCAGCAAAAGCAGGCACTGAATCCTGATTTCAAAATCTTTCAAGAAAAACATCAACCTTGAATATAAGGTGAAGAAATTACATTCCATTTAACCTCGTCATAAAATCAGAATTTATCTGTACAGACCAGCACCATATAGATTTAATTATGGTTTTTCCAGTAGTCATGTATGGATGTGAGAGTTGGACCATAAAGTCATGTATGGATGTGAGCGCTGAAGAATTGATGCTTTCCAATTGCGGTGCTGGAGAAGACTCTTGAGAGTCCCACGGACTGCAAGGAGATCAAACCAGTCAATCCTAAAGGAAATCAACCCTGAATATTCATTGGAAGGACTGATGCTAAAGCTGAAGCTTTAATGCTTGATGTGAAGAGCTGATGGCATCACTGACTCAATGGACATGAATTTGAGCAAACTCCAGGAGACAGTGGAAGACAGAGGAGCCTGGCGTGCTACAGTCCATAGAGTCGCAAAGAGTCGGATGCAACTTAGCAACTGAACAACAACAAAGAATGGGCTGAGCCCAGCCAACCCACTCTAGGCCCCCACGGCTGAGTTCTGTCTTCATCATCTCTTTCACAGTGTTTTCAGAGTGCCGGCTGTGCGCCATGTACGTTATCAAACATTAGAAACCAGCCTGGTCTTTTTCCTGTCCCTCTCCCTCTGTCCTGGCCTTACATGTTTGTATTTCCCAGGATTTCCTTCTTGTGGAAAATGTCAGGCCACTTTGTTTGGCTGACGTGACCCGGAACCTCAAACACTCATAGCCAGCCTTCTGCTGGCTGCCTCTTGAATCGTGTGACCCACTGGGATTTCAGACTCAACCATTCCTAATCCAGCTTTTTCTTCTCAAGCTCGCCTTACCATGGGCTCCCTGTCACCAGATCCAGATGTTTGGGAATTATCCCAGACTTTGCTCTCTTCTTCCATCCAGGAGCCAACCCAAGCAGACTGCCAGACTATGTGTTGTATCTGGGTTCACAGAATGTCAAAACTCATGTGAGTTCATGGCTCGAGAGACTTTATTAGTGAAAAATTAAAGCATGTAGAAGGCGGCAGAGGACGAGATGGTTGGATGGGATCACTGACTCAATGGACATGAGTTTGAGCAAACTCTGGGTGATGGTGAAGGACAAGGAAGCCTGGCCTACTGTAGTCCATGGGGTCACAAAGAGTCAGACAGGACTTAGCGACTGAACAACAAAACATGTAGAGATCAACAGACCATCAGAGCAAATGAGCAAAATTATACATAATTGAAAGCAAGTTTTTCTTCAAATTCTGACTGCATTATTATGACGCTGGCAAATATGTTTTAATTTGGTTCTTGATCTCCATGGCAACAGGATGGGGAAAATATCATACTATTTGGAGACAGCTGTAGCCTATGCTGGGCTTCCCCCGTAACTCAGCAGTAAAGAATCTGCTTGCAATGCAGGAGCCGCAGGAGACACAGGTTCGATCCCTGGTTCAGAAAGATCCCCTGGAGGAGAGCATGGCAACCCGCTCCAGTATTCTTACCTGGAAAATCCCATGGACAGAGGAGCCTGGCAGGCTTCAGTCCACGGGGTCGAAAAGAGTTGGACATGACTGAGGCAACCTAGCATGCAGGCACGGATATGGCCTATGCTAATGGTCTGTGGAGGAATAAATCATTGTATCCATTGGATAGTACATTTCAGCCTCGTCTTCTGATCCATAATTGCCTAAGTAATCCCAAGTACAAATTAAATAGTAAAGTACAAACAGGAACATATAAGTAACACAATAAATCACTTGTGTGTTTGTGTGTGTGTTTGTGTGTTATCTGAGAAAATTCAACTTTTTCTATATGAAAAAAAAAAAAAAACCAAGAACTCTTCCTGTGTACTGACTGTAAATTTTTGGAAGAAGACAACACAACTAAAATATTAAAATTGGGCCAAGAAATTATACATGGATCTTACAGATAGATTGGGAGCCATTATGAATGCTTTATTGCCAGATTTTTATCTGAAAGGAGGCGACAAACTCGCCAGGATGAATTATCCTTATTGACTATTAAAGAAAAGTGTGATGCTCGAAGGCAAAAAGACTAGGGAATATTTTTGGGTTATGTGGAAATTTATTAAAAAGTAGCCCTTTTAAAACACAGAAGAAAAGTAAAAGAAACTATCATGGAATTATTGTGAAGTAGGTGATGTAAAATATTATGCATGTTATCCTGAAATCTGTCCTTCATCATTTTTTATTTTTGAAGTTTCTATGTGTAGAATGCTCTTTTCTTCAAATTAGAACTTATTTTAAAACTCTTTGGGGAGCACTGATACAACGGGGCTTCATAATAATAGCACACTTCAGAGGAGGAGCTTGAAAGACTTCCCTGGTGGTCCAGTGGCTAAGACTCTGTGCTCCCAAAGCAGGGGACCCAGGATTCAATTCCTCGTCAGGAAACTAGATTCTCACATCCCACAGTTAAGAGTTCTCATGCTTCGTTTGCATGCCACAACTAAAACCCCGCACCCCGCAACTAACACGCAGCACAACTAAATAAATAAATAGTTAAGAAAAGAACAGGCGCTTGAACAACTAACAAAACAGAAGTTGTAAAACATCAGAATTTTTAAAGTGCCAGACCACAACAAAGACCACTTAAAATTTACTTAAATATTTAAAATGATTCTATGGAGCACTGTTGGGTCTTGACAACATAAAGATGTTGTCACGTTTTACTTTAGAGTCTTAAATTCACAGTTTGCTTATCTTAAATTGTTTTATGTTAAAGATACCATTTTATTATTAATGAAGTATATATAAGGGGCTTCCCTGATAGCTTAGTTGCTAAAGAATCTGCCTGCAATGCAGGAGACCTGGGTTCAATCCCTGGGTTGGGAAGATCTCCTGGAGAAGGGATAGGCTACCTACTCCAGTATTATGCCTGGAGAATTCCATGGACTGTAAAGTCCATGGGTCACAAAGAGTTGGACAAGATTGAGCGACTTTCACTTTCAAAGTATACATACACACACACACACACACACACACACACGTACAATAACATACACAGATGAAACAAAAGAAACCCTTTTTGTAGTGCTTGGTGGCTGCATGTACATTGGGGCTCATTTTTCACTAAAAATGCCTGCTTCATCCCCTCCAGCTGGTCACAGCATAGCCATTCTCTCAAATTCGTTCACTCAAAAAGTGTCTAGGTTGCACACAATTGTTCATAGCAGCTTTGTTCATAATAACCCCAAACTGGAAACTATCCATGTGTCTTTCAGTGGGTTCAATGGGTTGAACAAACACTGGTACATCCATGACATGGAATACACTGAGCAAAAAAAAAAAAAAAAAAAAGGAGTGGAATATTGATGCATGCAACTTGGATGAACCATAAATAAATAAACTATGCTGAATGGAAAAAAAAGTCAATCCCCAAAGGATCCACACCACATGATTCCATTTATGTAACATTCATGGGATGCCACAGTTATAGGTGAAGAACAGACTACTAGTTTTCAGGAGTTAGGGATGGCAGATGGAGGGGGCTCTCAGGACGTAGCATGGTGTTTTGAGTTTGTTTCATATGTGTGGTTACATTACACATATGATAAAATTACATACAGACACAAACATGCACACAAGTATGTATAACTGATGAGACTTGAAGACAATAAATTATATTAATAAAACTCCTTGGTTTTTATATTGTACTATAATAATTATCAGATGTAAACACTGAGGGAGGCTGACTGAGGGGTACATGGTACATCCTATACATTTTTTGGAATCTCCTGTGAATCTGGAACATCCTGTGAACAATTATTTCAAAACTAAAAATAAAAAAAAATTATTTAGGACTTGTCTGTACTGTCCTGGGTGTTGTCTTCCTTTTTAATTTTCTGTGTATTGAATATTTGTCCCTCCTCTACATCTCTACGGCTGTCCTGTTTTAGGTCTCCTAAGAGCATGGGCTATTGTTTTATTTATTGTGTAATGAATCTCAAGTACCTACAACAGTGTTTGGCAGAGAGAGAGAGAGAGAGTGTGTGTGTGTGTGTGTGTGTAATGAACAGAATTGCTTAGCATCCTTACGTTGCCTGACCCTGGTCCGTCTTTCCACATTTTCTCCCTCTGCTTCCTTCCATATATTAGTGCTCCAACCGGCTAACAGTTGCTTGAATATATCTTAGTTAGTTTTCTTTCCATGCTAGACATTGCCCCTTCCAGGTCTTTCTCCCACTTATTACTTAACCTTTAGTGTTCAGACCAGGAAACATTTACTTATGCCCATTCTCTGGGCCCTCTTGAACATGCCCTTCTGTATCACACCACTGTACTTGTGTGTATACCTCTATTGCTTCACTTACCTTCCTTTATTTCAACAGTTTATTTACCTGTTGAATCAGTCAGGGTTTGCACAGAAAACAGAAGACACACTCAGATGAAATCATGAAACTAACTTTATGAAGAGACTAGTCACAGAAGTCAGTGGAGGTGAGGAAATTGATGACTGGTTATGGAAGCCCTGTGAGCACTGGAAGCTTGCAGGACTTACCATCACAGAGAAATGGCCAGAGCTTCAGGCCAAAATAGCACCTCCCACTGGCTGAACTCAAGCAACATCCACAGAGCCAGACAGCCCCAGAGATGCAACTAATAGAGAACAATCCTTGAATTGTGGAGCAAGGTAGAGTGAGGAAGAGAATGGATTGGGGGAGACGGTGGCAAATCAAGAGCAACCGATGCATGTTTCTTTTTCCATTAGATGGAACGTTCCTGAGGGCAGAACTATTTCTCATTCATTCTTATTCATTTATTTATTTTTGGTTGTGCGGGATCTTTGCTGTTGCATACAGGCTTTCTCTAGTTGTGGCAAGTGGGGGCTTCTTCATTGCGGTGCACAGGCTTCTCCTATTGGGGAGCACAGGCCTAGGGATGCAGGCTTCAGAAGTTGTGGGCTCCAGAGCTTGGGCTCAACAGTTGTGGCTCACAGGACTAGTTGCTCTGAGGCAGGTGGAATCTTCCCAGACCAGGGATCGAACCTGTGTCCCCTGCATTGGCAGATGGATTCTTATCCACTGCACCACCCAGGGAAGCCCTCTCTTTCAGTCTTGGAGTTCCAGCACCTAGCACAGGGCCTGGCCCAGGAAAATCATTCACTAAATCCTTGTGGAAGTGAATTACAACTTCAGGGCATGTATTACATTTAACTTAATATTTGTAGGAAGGTAGGCAGAAAGACGGGCAAACTGTTCACAATCTACTTTCACACGGAACTGCTTTTATACATTTCTTGATATCATATCTAACTTGGATGATAACAGTACAACCAAGACAGAATCCGCTGGAAAGGTTAATTTCGGTCATCATGCTTTGCTGAGTTCAGTCTAATAGCTAAACGTCGAAAGCAATATGAACATGGATATAGAAGTATCCATGTAGGGCTATCAGCATGAAACACAAAGCATGAGAACCACAGAATATTTCAATTAGTGATGCTTATCTAGTAATTATACAATATTGTATCCAGATTCTGGCACCAAATAGGCAATTATGAATAAAAGCTTACAGAGTCAGGCAAGCCAGGTAGATTTTTGAGGCTTGGAAAAATCCAGGTATTCCATCTAATGATACATATCAGACCGTAGGGTAGGGTGACCAACTGTCTTGGTTTACCTGTGACTATACTAGATACAGCAAACTCCAGGAGTTGGTGATGGACAGGGAAGCTTAGCGTGCTGCAGTCCATCAATTGAGTTATTTATGATACAGGGGACTCTGGGCTTTTTAGTGAGGAGGCTATGGGAATTGCGGCTTTATACAGCTATGGTACTTGATTAGTTGTTGTGACTGGCTGATCGTTGTTGATTGGTGTAGTGGTTATCATGAAAATTACTCGTGGAAATTAAATAGAACTCTACTGATAATAAGGGGTCGAAAAGAGTTGGACACGACTGAGTGACTGAACTGAACTAAACTGTACTGGATACAGCACTGAAATCCTTTAGCCTGAGAAATCTTCTGCCTCAGGTCACCTGGGACAGTTGATCACCTTACAATTAAGGTTAATTTTAAAATGCAGATTTTTGGACTTCTCTGTGGGTCCAGTGGCTGAGACTCCATACTCCCAATGCTAGGGGCCCGGGTTCAATCCTGGGTAAGGGAACCAGATCCCATATGCTGCAACTAAGAGTTCACACGCCTCAACTTAAAAAAAAAAATTCCCACATGCCACAACTAAAGATCCCATGTGCTGCTACTAAGACCAAGCACAAATAAATAATCACATATTTTTAAAATTAAAAAATGTAGATTTTGATTCCTCAGAATACAGCTTCACTGAGGTTTATTTAGAGATGATAAAGCTGTTCTAGCTCTTTGATAGTTATCTTGAGTTTTAAAAAACTTCACATCTTCTTTGACTGGGATCTGGTAACTTTGCAGATGAATTAATTAAGAAGTCCTAAGAAAAACCCTCACTGACAGTATTTTCTTAACCCCAAACCTTACAAACAAACTTAGTCTAATTAGTTCCTCAGGTGTAAAATCAAAATGTACTCTAGCTTATTTATAGAAATAACAAGTCTATCTTTCCACTAATTTGCTCAGGTTTCTGGATATATTTCTAAACACCTGGTCAGCTTTCTCTGTAAACTGCAAGTCCCTTGTTCAAATATTCTACGGGAGGAATATGCACCCACAATGATTGTACCAGTGGCTATTTCTAACCTTTGTATTTATTCACCAAGTGAGAAAGCGGTTGAGAACTAATCAAAACTTTTTGCAGCAAGTCTTTATCCTCAGACTTTTGGCTGAACCGTGGAAACTCAATATGCAATAAAACTGCCTGGTTCTAGAATGAGATAAACTCCTTTTATTAGTGAGAAACTTCATATAGATACTGATTTATGTGTCCTATATGGAAGTACAGAAAAGACTTAGCTAGTGTGTAGTATTTATAATTTACGAGAGATTTCAGGAAAAAAAAAAAAAAGACAAATGGATTGCCTTGAATCTTCATGGGAAAGGCTAAAGCTATTGAAGCAAATTAAGAAAAAAAAAATTCAACTGGGGACTTCCCTGGAGGTCTAGTGGTTAAGGTTTTGCCTTCCAATGCAGCAGATGCAGGTTCAATGCCTGGTTGGGGAGCTAAGACCCCACATACCTCGCGGCCATAAAACCAAAACATAAAACAGAAGCAATACTGTAACAAATTCAATAAAGACTTTAAAAGTGGTCCACATTAAAAAAATCTTTTAAAAAATCCAACTACTGTATATACAGTAATAACATGTAAGTGATAACAGGCCTCTTCATAGTTTGCAAATAAGAGGAATAGATAAGCTAGTCACCAAAATTAAGATTTACCTATGTGATATGACATTGGGGAAATAATTTAATTAGTGATTATGCTTTAAATCATTATTCATTTTTATAACTGTGACATTATGCTAATTTTCTGATAGTGACAAAAATGTCACTGATATTTTTAGTGCTAAAAATAAATCACTTAAATAATTTGGGGGGTATATTTTAAATGAAGGAATGGTGTGGTAAGTGAATTATATCTTTTTTCCTATTAGTTTTACTGCGATATAATTGAATACAGCACTGTGTATGTTTTAAATATACAGCATAATGGTTTGACTTACATACATCATTATTACAAGAAGTAATGATTACCATAAGAGGTTTAGTTAAAATACATCATCTCATATAGACACAAAATTAAAGATATAGAAAACAATTTTCCTCTTGATGAGAACTCTTAGGATTTACTCTCTTAATAGCTTTCACATATAACATAAAGCAGTGTTAATTATATTTATTATGTTATACATTACATCCCTGTTTCCTGGGTGACTCAGTGGTAAAAACCCGCCTATAATGCAGGAGACAGGGGTTCAATGCCTGGGTTGGGAAGATCCCCCGGAGAAGGAAATGGCAACCCACTCCAGTATTCTTGCTTGGAAAATTCCATGGACAGAGGAGCCTGGTGGGCTACAGTCCATGGGGTCATAGAATAGGATATGACTGAGCAACTGAACACACACACATTACATTCCTCATACTTATTTATTTTATAATTGGAAGTTTGTGCCTTTTGATGGTCTTCATCCAATTCCTCCACCCCCAACTTCACCTCTGGTACCCACAACTCTGATCTCTTTTTCTTTGAGCTTGTTTTTAAAGTATATTTGACCTACAATGCTGTGTTAGTTCTCAAATCATTGCATAGTGATTTGATCTTTCCATATATTACAAAATGATCATCACCACATCATTTAAATTACTTGAAAAAATCAACTATTTCTAAAGTTTAAAAAAATTATTTGTCAACTTAAGTCACTATCACTTGAAAAAACTAAAAGAGTTACCTTTTCTTTTTTAACTTAATTTCTTTTTTTTTTTTTTTGCTGTGCTGCATGTGGCATCTTAGTTCCCTGATAGGGGATCAAACTCACATCCCTTGCCTTAGAAGCACGGAGTCTTAACCACTACCCTACCAGAAAAGTTCCCAAGAGTTGCCTTTTTTAAAAAAATTTTTAACTGTGTGGGGCCTTTGTTGCCGCATGTGGTCCTTCTCTGATTTTGGTGAGTGGGGGCTGGTTTCTAGTTGTGGGGCTTGGGTTTCTCATTGCGGTGACTTCTCTTGTTAAGGAGCGCAAGCTCTAGAGTGGGGCTCAGTGGCTGTGGCCTAGGAACTTAGCTGCTTCACAGCATATGGAATCTACCTGGAGCAGGGATTGAACCCGTGTTCCTGAGAGTTACCTTAACTGAGCATCTTAGACTGTGTCAATCACCCTGTTAGACATTTTACATAGAATTTCACTTAATTCTTTCAACACTATGATATGAATATTACCAACTCCACTTTGTAGTTAAATAAAAAGAGTAATTTGCTCAACATCACAGAACTGTGAAGGTGGAGAACAAAAATTCTGTCTCACCCAGGTCATTTTATTCTTTCCACTCTCATCCAGCAATCCCACTCCTGGGCATGAGTGTGTTCATGCGTGCTCAGTCATGTCCAGCTCTTTGTGACCCCATGGACTGTAGCTTGCCAAGCTCCTCTGCCCATGGAATTTTTCAGCCAGAATACTGGAGTGGGTTGCCATTTCCTTCCCCAGGGGATCTCTCCAACCCAGGAATCGAACCTGCGTCTCCTGTTTCCTTGAACTGGCAGGCAGATTCTTTACCACTAGCACCACTACATCACACAATTCCTTTAAAAACAAAACCAAAATCACTGAAAGGTGTGTAAAAATACTATTCCAGTGACTTTATTATTTTCCATCTCTCTATATAATTTCATGGGATTTTGCTTAATTAAGAATGAAGTTAGGTAAGAAACCATATACAGCCTTATAAGATCTATGGTGATGCTTTTTCTGTATTGTAGACGTACTTGTACCATGAGCGCTTGCTAAATGGTACTTGCTAATTCTATTCATTTGCTAATTTGCTCATATAGCTCCATTTCTGAAAATGTTGCCAAGAGCTCTTAAAAGGGAACAATGGGCATATTTTTAAAGTTTAGTAAAATCAAAACAAGATGGGCACATGCTAAAGATTCATTGGGGATCATTTACATATATGGCATTCTAAAAAAAAACCAAGAGGTGCTTTTTTTTTTAAGTGCAGAAAAAGGAATGCAACCTATTTCTTGTAAGGGCATAGGAGTGGGTCTCATATTCTCACACATGGCTTTGTTTTCAAATTCTTGAAAGTGCAGAAATTCTTTTAATTTAAAGGTGAGCCCATGGAAAATCTGGACCAGCTGTAGAAAACTGTAGAGGAGCGCAGTGCCACAGTCACTTTTTCAATTCGTGACACCACCCCAGGAGATCTGACCCTCCCGCTCAGCACTGTTCTAAATTATCAAAGAGGCACGCCCCTCCCCATTGCTACAAGCAAGATGCCTCCACAGAACTGACAGTCTCATTAACTGCTCCTGCCTAAAAGTTGTAAAGTGCAAGGAGGAACTCGGACAGCCCTTGAGATGCGAGGGAGACTCCGAGCTGTCCAAGGAGGAAGGCTCAGAGCGTGTCTAAACTCAGCCGACTAGATAGTAAGGAAACAGTTGTATCTCAACCCAGCATCCCAGGGACCTGGCAGAACGTCGCCGTGACTTTCTTCAAGGTCACGCAAAGTTTAAGTGATTTTTACTATCCCACATTCCACCGTGTCCTTCTCCAGCGAGTCATTTCTCATGGTGGCTCATCATTCTTTACTTATGGCATCTTTATTAGGTATCAACATCTCAGTTCTCCTAGTAATTGTGCGCCTGACTATTTTTGGAAATTTCCCACCTCCCTGCCAGCGACAAAGGGAGTTTCATCAGTGTTGAAGGGGGAGTTTGAAAATCCTGTTCTCGAATGAGACAGGTTAAAAAATGGCCTTATTAGGATTCCTGTTTTCAATGTCCAAGGAGAAGTCCCAGGGAGAGAAAAACAGGTAACAGAGACTTGTGTCCTCCCCTGGTGAGATCTGCACATTGAAAGTAGGTTAAGCTAGGGTAATCGGCTTAACCTGGCCATAAATAGTGTGTGCAGCTCTTCATTTCATTAACATCATTAACCAGGGCCCAGCAGGAACATGGATTGAAATCACTGGGCCCCTTCCTCCAATGCTGAATTTACCCAGTTGTGCATAACCCATTTACCCATAAACTGCCCAACACTGATATAGGCATGTCAGAATGACTCTTTGGCTGCCTGGTTTTGTAAGGGAGGGTTGTCTCCTGCCATCTACCTCCGCCTGCTGGCTGCTTTGATAAAGAGAAGAAACATACTGGAATAGCCCAGAAGCTGGTCTGAGTTTTGCTGGCAGCTTCTGAAGTAGCCACCAGTGTCTCCACGTCCCTGGGCAAGAACAGAGGGTGGCTTTATTCTGCCCACGCCGCAGAGACCGCATGTCCATGGGATTTGCCTGACCAGCGAGTGGGTTTCTCTGAATCTCAGTCCAGACTCAGAGAAATGTCTGCATTTAAAGGATGCAGCCCCTCACCTGTCACTCATGTGCGTGCGCGTGCTGCCCCCTGGAGGCATCTATGCCACTAGCTGGAAATCGGACCTGTTGGCACAGAATTTTACCCTCCCCAGCACCACCCTCCTGCCCTCCCCCAGTCCTGGGCGTGGGAAACCTAACAGGCTCCCGGAGGCCTGTGGAAAACCAGCCGCCTAGGTCTGCAGCAAGCAGAGGCCATCTGGCTCCAGCTAACATGTTGTCAGGAGGGAATATGGGCCTACTGTGGTGGAAAGAACATCCCATTTTCCAAAAGAAGCTAGAAATGTAGATTCTTGCATGAAATCCCTGACTTTTCAAACTTGGCCACCTAACTCAGTTAAAAAAAGAAAAGCAAACAAAAAAACTATTCTGGTGGCAGGCCCGTGAGTGACATAATCAATGCATTGTGCAAATTAAGAAAAAAAAAAAAGAGCAGATAAAGCCGATTGGGGAGAAAAGAAAAAAAAGCAGGCAGTCTCGTGTGCCAAGTTAAAGGTACTTGTGGGCAGCTGCTCCCTGTGCCAGGCGCTGGGTTTAACGAGCAGATCTTGGCTGGGGTTCAGCCCCCACTCGCCCGCCGGCTGCATTGGCTGGAGGTACCCCTGCATACCTGCAGGCGGCTCCTCGTAGCCAGATTCTGCCCCTGGGCCTGGGGGGCCCCCGGTTCACACACTCCTGGTCAACAGAAATGGCAAGCCGACCTGAGCTAAGGAGCCAAGAAATTGGAAAATATTTCCCCTATGCTGGGTCCCAAACTTCCTCTCAGTGGTGCTGGGGGATGAATCAAGAAGCGATAGGTGAGTTTATTTTTTTTTTATTTTAAAAATTTTATTTAGGCTTCCCAAGAGGCACTAGTGGTAAAGAACCTGCTTGCCAATGCATAGGACGTAAGAGACACAGGTTTGATCCTTGAGTCAGGAAGATATCCCCACTCCAGTATTCTTGCCTGGAGAATCCCATGGACAGAGGAGCCCGGCGGGCTACACTTCATGATGGAGGGAGTGAGAGAGAAGGGAAGCCTCTCAACAGAGCCTTCTGTTGAGCCTTCTCTCAACAGAAATGTCAAGCCTGCCCATGCTAAGGAGGCACAAAATTTAAAAATATTTCCCTACACTGGGCCCCAAACTTCCTCTCAGTGGTCCTGGGAAGGTGAACCAAGAATTAACAGGTGAGTTGATCTTTTTAAGTTAAAAAAATGTTTATTAATTAATTTATTTATTGGCCACACAGCATGTCAAGTGGGATCTTAGTTCCCCCACCAGGGGTCAAACCTGCACCCTCTGTGTTGGAAGTTGGAAGTTTTAACCGCTCGACCACCAAGGAAGCCCTGTGTTTATTTTTGTCAGCGTCTTTTAGAGGTTATTCCACTCTGTATGTGAGGAAGTTGTTCTCATTCATCTATTTTGTCTTTTTGAGTACACTTGATTTATTTATTTTTTTTAACATGTTCCCTTCATTGGGTCAGATCACTTTATAGAAATTATTCTAACTCTGAAAATATCCTGATAAGATGTTGTTTTACAGATTAAGATACTAAGGCTCAGAGAAGTAACCCCCCTCCGCCCCGCAACCCCCTCCTGCCAAACCAGCTAGGAATTGGCTCTGTGCTGGACTTCGAACTTGATCTGTCTCACTTGGAAGCTATTGCTTCCTAAGACTCTGTGCTTCGTTGGAGATGCCAAGGGCGTTATCCTTCCTCCCTAATGGCACCTAATCAAGATCTGGTGTTATTCAAGTACATAATGCATCGGGATCTCCTACTTGGTCCCTTCTCCCTCCTCCTTTTTATTTCTTAACAAATGAAAGAACAGTTCTTTGACAAAGCAAAGGATGCATCTGTGTAGTGTATAACTTTGAAAATAACAACATCACCAGATGTACATATCCCAGTGAGTGTTGTTCTTTCAAAACACTGGGTCGCCAAGGTGATTAGAGACCTATTCCAGCGATGCTATCCATCAGTCACCACCTACTCTGTGCTTCTCTTTTGGAAGGACTTTCGAAGCCAGTTTACAAACCATTCAGAGAAATTAGCCTCATCATTTCAGTGGCATTGACAGTTTTAAACATCAAATGATAATATCCAGCTTTTCAACCACTCTGACCATCAGATTTAAGTACAAATAACTTGAGTTTATTTCCAAAGCTTAAGTCCAGTGTCAGAGGAGTTAGATTTGCTGCTTGAGAATCTTCAGAAGAATATGCAGGGAAGAGACATGTACATTGGACCGGACAGGTCCTGACAAGCTGATTAAACTAAGAAATTAGGGTGGTGGGCAGGGTATAAATTTTAAGTCTAGACTTAGGAATCATAGAGACTGGACTCAAATCTTCGGTTTACCACTTACTAGCTGAGTAACCTTGTGGAGATTACTTAATTTCTTCCTGTCTCTATTTCTGCTTTTGTAAAATGGAGATAATAATTGAACATGTAGAAGCTCCTAGAACAGTGGGTGGTACAGTGTAAGTGTTATTTAAGTGTTGGCCGCTGTTAAAATCGCACCTATCACTTTTTAGCATCAACTTGAATTATAAATGTATCAGGCAAGATCCTAACAGGGCAGACATTTTCTATAAGTATTATCATCCACTGAAGTCACAAAATATTATGTAGGATACATAAATTTGTTTAGTTGTTAAAATAAAAATAGACTTTGCCAAGGGTAAAATTTCTCTATCTAAAAACATTCCATTTCAGATGTAATCGGGAAAAAAACCTGAACACTATGCTGTACTCCTGAGACTAACACAATATTGTAAATCAACTCTACTTCAATAAAAATGAATAGATACCTTCCATTTCATTTTACATCCAAGAAACCCATATGAAAATGGAGATGTCTAGAAAGGCATTGCAACATCGATAGTTTGAAATACATGTGGCATCCTGACAAAATATTCTGGTAAAATATTCCTCCAACCCTAAGCTCCACACCTTTGCAACAGGAACATAATCTGTGTGCAGTACAGTCCATTTTGTGCAGCTTTAGTTGTCGAAAAGTCTTCCTGGTACTAAATTTAAATCTCTTTCCCTTACCATTCCCTCTCTCTGAAACCCCTCGGAGCCCAGGGGAACAAGTCCTGTTTTCTTTGAAGGTCCTATTCTTTGAGGGTATTTTCTTTTCAGGAGCAACAGCCTTAGTTCTTTTATGCCATTTCTCTTAGGATGTGGTTTTGTATCCCCTCACCGTATTTGTCCCACTGATACC
This sequence comes from Muntiacus reevesi, assembly GCF_963930625.1. Classification (NCBI taxonomy): domain Eukaryota; kingdom Metazoa; phylum Chordata; class Mammalia; order Artiodactyla; family Cervidae; genus Muntiacus; species Muntiacus reevesi. The sequence goes on along the minus strand of NC_089252.1, from coordinate 33,894,043 downwards.
AACAGGCCTTGATTTCTTCAATTCCTTTAAAAAAAAAAGTTGTTTGTCTATGCATATATTATCTCTTCTAAGAAAATTTTATTTGGCTACACCACTTAGTTGCAGCATGTGGATCTAGTTCCCTGACCAGGGATTGAACCCAGGCCCCCTGCATTGGGAGCTTGGAGTCTCAACCATTGGACCACCAGGGAAGGCCCCTCTTCAATTCCTTTTAAGATGTAATTCCCAGAAGTGAGCGTAGTCCTCCAGACCATAGAGATGTCTCCCTCCTCATTAAGTGAATCACACTTTTATGAATGTAGCCTGGGAACACATTCATTTTTATCTTAGTTTAGTCCTTATTTTGATAGCATAGTGCCAAAAGAAAAGAACTGATGACCCAGAATCCTATATCCAGTGAAGGTACCCTTCAGGATGAAGGGGGAAATGAAGTCATTCTCAGAGCAGGGGGAAAAAGAAGAATTTGTCATTAGCAGATCTACACTAAAAGTATGGGCCTAAATAAACTGATTAAAAGACAGACATTGGTAGAGTAGATTAAAAACAAGATACAGTCCACAAGAAATTCAATCCGAATATAATGGTATAGGCAAGTTGAAAGTAAAAGGATAGAAAATGATGTTTATTGCAAACATTAATGAAAGGGAGCTGAAGTGCTAAATTTATATCAGATAAAATAGACTTCAGAGCTCATAAAACTATCAGAGACTGGGAGAAAGATTATATGATAGAAAAAGAGTCAATCCACTGAGAAGTCACAGCAATTGTACATGTCTATGCACCAAACAACAGAGCAGCAAAATATGTGAGGCAAGAACTAACAGAGCTGAAAGGAGAAATAGACAGATCCACAATTATAATAGGAGACTTCACTGTCCCTCTCTCAACAAACTGTCAGAATAACTGGACAGAAAATCATCAGGGTTGTAGAAAAACTCAACATCACCAACAACCAAATTAATCATCATTTAAATAATAGATATGCTAAGGGCACTAATGGAAAAAGTGGATATTATGAAAGAACAGAGGTGTATGTGAGCAGGGAAATAGAAACCCTAGGAAAGAGCCAAAAGGAAATGCTAGAAATAAAAAACACTGATACAGAAGTAAAGAATGCCTTTTTCGGGGGCTCTTAATACACTTACAGAGCCACAGGAAGAATCAGTAAGCTTGAAGATATTCAATAGAAACACCTAAAACTGAAATGTAACAGGAAGAAAGAATGAAAAAGGTCAGAATGTGTAAGAACTGTGGGACAATTACGAAGGGAATAACATATGTATCTATAAGTGAAGTGAAGTGAAGTCTCTCAGTCGTGTCTGACTCTTTGCGACCCCATGGACTATAGCCTACCAGGCTCCTCCGTCCATGGAATTCTCCAGGCAAGAGTACTGGAGTGGGCTGCCATTTCCTTCTCCAATGTATGTATAAGGGAATACCAAAAGGAAAAGAGAGAGAGAGAGAAAGGAAGAAATACTGCAAGTAATAACGACTGAGAACTTCCCAAAATTAATGACAGAAACCACAGGTTCGGGAATCTCAAACAACACCAAAGATCTACATGTGATTATCAAGCTGTAGAAGCGGTGACCCTTTTGTAATACATAGAAATACTGAGTCCCTATGCCGTACACCTGGGAAAACATAGTGCTGGGCTTCCCTGGTGGCTCAGTGGTGAAGAATCCACCTCTCAATGCAGGAGACACGGGTTCAGTCCCCGAGTTGGGAAGATCCCACATGCTGTGGAGCAACGAAGCCCCTGCGCCACTACTACTGAGCCTGAGCTCTAGAACCCGAGAGGAACAACTACTGAAGCGTGTGGCCCTAGGGCCTGTGGCCCACAACAAAAGTCACTGCAATGAGAAGCCCACACGTCACAACTAGAGAGTAGCCCCCACTCCACACAACTAGAGAGGAGCCCCCACTCCACACAACTAGGGGAAAGACCACACAGCAACGAAGACCCAGCACAGCCAAAAACAAATAAATAATTTTGTAAAAAGTAGTATTGTAGGTCAATATACTTAAATGAATAAATACACAAGTGAATGAATGAAGTACCATACTATGTTACTGTAAATGATAAAATGGGATGTATTTGCAGACTCTATTTTTGAAACATGTTTTCACTTTTATTAATCTCCTTTCTACTTTTAAATACACATATCAGCTGAACACCATCGTATTTTAAATGCTTGCTATTTAGTTTTAAAATGTCCAAGTACTTCTTAATATCTAGTAAACTTAAGTTATGAATCTGTAAAGAAATGGCATGTGCCAATGACATTACAATTAAAGTCTTTCATTATCAAATTAAAAAAAAAAAACTGTATAAAGTCACCAACAAATTCCCCAAACAGGCCAGAGGTGGGTGGGCAAAAGACTTTACTTGTAGGAAAACAACACAGACTTCTCTTTAGAAACCGTGAAAGCAAAAAGAAAGTAGAATGAAATATTTAAAGTGCTGAAAGTTAAAACAAACCAACAAACCAAAAACCACCACTAACTTGGAATGGTGATTTTGGTAAAGTAATCCTTCAGAAAGTGAAACTGTTAGTTGCTAAGTCGTATCCAACTCTCGAGACCCCATGGACTGTAGCCCACTAGGCTCCTCTGTCCATGGAATTCTCCAGGCAAGAATACTGGGGTGGGTTGCCATGCCCTTCTCCAGGGGATCTTCCCAACCCAGGGATGGAACCTGGGTCTTCTGCATTACAGGAAGATTCTATACCAACTGAGCCATCAGGGAAGCTCTCAATCCTTCAGAAGTGGAGGAGAAATAAAGATTTTTCTCAGGCAAAAACTGAAGTTAGTAGACCTACCAGCAATAGGCTGGCTTTGTAGGAAAGAAGCTCTCCAAGAGAGAAGAAAAATGATTTGTCATTCAGAGAGGGCAGTGGTCTAGGGGAGGTGTCACCACCATGAGTAACTACTCCTGGTCATCAGGAGGGTGCAGAGCTGTGGGCAGAACATGGGGACAGTATGCTTGGCACCCAGGTGACATACTTGAATGTCTTTTCGGGGCTCCTGGGCTCAATGTTGAGGACAGGGAGATGTGTGCAGCAGCCAGAGCCTGAGACTGGGGGCTCAGACTCTCAGGGATGAGGAACTGGCTCTTCCCATTAGGCAACTCACCAGGTCACAGAGGTGCTGAGGGTGAGGGGGGTCAGGACTGGTCATCAGGGAGAGTGATGACCACTGCTTGTGGACTCCAGACCAGCCTCTGTGATAGGGGCTGTAGTTCGTCCTTCCAGATTTCCTTTTGTAAGTGTCCCTCAGGAAGACAGATCTAAGTGGTGGGAGGCATGAGGCCCTGCCCACACCTCCCTCAGGCCTATCCCTCAGAACTGAAGTCATCCCCAAGGAGCTGGAAGTCTTGACAGCTAAGAGTTTGCAACTGACTTCTCTTTCCCAGGGACTGATAACCATTGGCTGAGGACAGCCACCTTGCTCAAAGTCATACCCCCTTTCCTAGGGACACCTCACAGAGAAGGCAATGGCACCCCACTCCAGTACTCTTAGCCTGGAAAATCCTATGGACGGAGAAGCCTGGTAGGCTGCAGTCCATGGGGTCTCGACTTCACTTTCACTTTTCACTTTCACACATTGGAGAAGGAAATGGCAACCCACTCCAGTGTTCTTGCCTGGAGAATCCCAGGGATGGGGGAGCCTGGTGGGCTGACGTCTATGGGGTCGCACAGAGTTGGACATAACTGAAGCAACTTAGCAGCAGCAGCAGGGACAGCTCAGGTCCAGTGATTGTTAATCAATGACAAGTTTTCAAGGCTCAACTTCCTTGTCACAATTTGGATCATCTGCAGGGTCATCTTTGCTCCAGAGTTCCTCAGGAGATCAGCTGAGACCTTTGTTATAACCACATCGTAGGTCAATTTCTCCCTCTGCTGGGTCTTAGTTTCTTTTCCCCGCACCCAAGTGATCCAGAGAACACACTAAAATAAACTCTTCCCTGGTGGCTCAGATGGTAAAGAATCCACCTGCTGTATGGGAGATGTAGGTTCGATCCCTGGGTCAGGAAGATCCCCTGAAGGAGGACATGGCAGCCCACTCCAGTATTCTTGCTGGAGAATCTCCATGGACAGAGGAGCCTGGCAGACGACAGTCCATTGGGTAGCAAAGAGTCGGACATGAGTGGGCATCTAAGCATACACAAACCTCAGAGTTGGCTTCCTGTGGAAACCAACCTGCAACAATTTAAAGAGTTGGACCAATCCCATCCTCAATCTTCGCATCTTAAACACAACTAGGATGCCTTTAGGGGAAAAAAAATCCTTTTATTGTCCTCTGCCCATCTAGGGCATTAGTTTTCATGACAGCAATACAAACTTGATACTCTCATATTTTCATCCTTGGCCCAAATGGTCTGCTTTTCACCTGTTACATTTAACTTTTGAAAGCAAGGGCTTATCAATGGGCTCCCTACATAATTTTTTTTTTTAATTTTATTTGGTGTGTAGCCAAAGTCTTAGTTCCAGCTCATGGGATCTTTAGATGGGGCATGTGGGATCTAGTTCCCTAACCAGGGATTGAACCCCTGCCCCCTGCACTGGGATCACAGTCTTAGCCACTGGACCACAGGGAAGTCCCACCCATAGGGTTTAAACAAATATCAGGGCACCCTGTGACCTAAGCCAGTTGATATGTAAAATTATCTATTATAAAGGATAAGGGTACTTTTACCACCAAGGAAGTCCTCCTACACAGTTTCTTTGGTATACTTCCTGCTTCCTTCCTGGGATCATTTGTAACAACCCAATGAAAACTACTTTCTTAGTTCTTCCCAACATTTATAGCTGTGTTTACTCATCTGCAGAAAGGTGTTTATAAATTTTCGTTGAATTGGGTTCTGTTTGTATAAAGACTGGGATATGTCTGACCCAGCCAGACATGTATGATTTACTTCTCTTAAAATTCAAATATTGGGATTTCCTTGGTGATCCCGTGGGTAAGACTCCACACTCCCAATGCAGGAGGCCTGGACTCCATCCCTGGTCAGGGAACTAGATCTCACATGCCACAACCAAGATCCAGTGCAGCAAAAATAAGTACATATTTAAAAAATTCAAATGTCAATGTAGTTGTCTCCCTATCTCCACTTTACCCTCCATCCCCCAGAATATGAGCCTATTGAGAAGCAAGACTGATAGTCCATTGAGAGGTTCTTCCTTAGCAGTGAATGGGGCTCAGAAATATTCAGAAATAAGGAGCCCTCCTCCTGTGTGTGCTTCCCTCATGGCTCAGATGGTAAAGAATCTGCCTGCAATACAGGAGACCTGGGTTTGATTCCTGGGTTGGAAAGATCCCCTGGAGACGGGAATGGCTACCCACTCCAGTATTATTGCCTGGCGAATTCCATGGACAGAGGAGCCTGGCGGGCTACAGTCCATGGGGTCGCAAAGAGTCAGACACGACACAGCGACTAAGACTACTACTATTACTACTTCCTGAGTGTGGGATGGACCGTGTCCTTAAGCCAACACTTGAAGTCCTAGGCTACAGCCTCCACAGTTGACCCCACGGTGTTTGAGCAGCTTGATTACTGGGCTTCAGCCCCAGTTCCCAGTTTTCACTTCTATCCTCTGCTGGGCCGGGAGCCAAGACTGAACCCAGTCCAGCTGGCTGAAACTCTGACCCTTTCTCCTAGTTTCTGCCAACTTTGTTTCTGGTTTTTCTACCTTGATCCATATGGACTTCTCTGGGCCAAGACTCTGGTCAGCGGGATGCCAGGAACTCTTGTTTCCCAGAATGCCACACTCCTCCCCTTACCCTCAGCCCAGGCCCCTCCCACTGATGCTTGACCCAAGCTGACCCTGAATCCCCTCCAACTGCACCTGAATCCACACCAAGACCTTGAACCTGAACTGTTAGCATCTGCAGTCTGGGTGAGTTCCCCTGCCCTGTGCCAGCTACCTCAGCAAAATCCTTTCTCACAGTAAATGCCCACATACCCATCACTTCAGCCAGTCCTGCTGCTCTGACAAATTAGTCCCTGTTAATGAGAATTAAACCCAGAGTAGTAGTTTTCCTGATTACATTAACAGCCCTCTGAAGGGTAAAATCGCTGGCAAAGCAAGTAAAAAATTTTCCAGAATTTCAGCATTTATTTTAATGGGACTGTGTATGAAGGTTTAATTTAGGTTAAGTTGTCACCAAAATATCCTACTTGTTTTGGTAGTTCATTGCCTATTATGAAAACATTTGTCCTCCATCTCAGCAGATTATAGTATTTTCCCACGGTTATATTATTTAACTTCTCTCTAACTTCATATTTGCAGATGTTCAAAAGGGTAGTTATCTTATTTCAAAACAAGAAGGGTTTAATTTATAACAGAGGACAAGTAGTATTAACGCAAACACAAGCCACAATGAATAGTTTCTTGGGATTATAACATACAGAAATACTTCTATGCCAGGCTGTAGGGAATCAACCATATACCACAGGATGGGAGATTAAGTATCAAGAAACAAGATGTTCTAAGAATTAGAAGGTAGACAGTGGCTTCTAATAAAGTGGTAATGAAATTACTAAGGTTACAGTATAGTTGGTCTAATAACTGAAACACTAGTTATCTTTTCAAAGACAGACAAGTAATTCAACCTGTATTATAGTTTTTTCCTTCTTTTACTACTTCCTAAGCTCAGATCTTACATTTGTAAATATTTACACAAAGTCATTAGTTAGCTTAATCTCTTAAGCAATCATACTTTCCTTGGGCCAATAGTAAATTTTCTTTTTATTCTGTAGCCCAAGAATACATCGTGGCCTGGAATAATCCACAGTAGTTAAGGTACATGCATATCAAGAGTTATTTGCCTGTGATGAAGCCAGAGGATAATCTAAGCTGCACCATTTACCACCAGCCAAAACCAAGTGTATCCTTTAGAACAATACCTTTTCTGAGCCCATAAGTGGCTGCACTGTTTTCCTTCAAACCAGGAATTCAGTTAAGTGATAATCAATGGCTGGATGGCCTGTTAGTGACTTCACCTCACCCTGTGAGAAGGACTTGAATGTAAGCAATAATACAGGAAGCAAGATAATTTAAGAATACCAAAGAAACAATAAGGGAACCACAATGCTAATTGTCTCAAGAAGCCACCTCGCCTTCAGTTTAGAGGGTATCCACCAACGCAAGGCAAATGGCGCCTGGAGAGAAGTTTCAGGACCCTTGATTCAACCCGGGTCCGCTCTTGGGAATGAAAACCAAAACTCAACGTTAAAAGCATTTGAAAATTCTATAATTGAGCTAGAGATTTGGAAATAGAACTATCTAGACAAACTGGGGGTAAGAGGAGAGATGGCTCTGGCCTCTAACTCCAGGTTTCACATATCGAGAAGCAGGGAAGCCAGCCAATTGCTCAGTTTCCCTACACATGCTTGCGGGATAAACGGACTCAATAGAGGCTGGTCTTTTTCATGATGCGAAGAAACTCATCCTCGTTCACTTCACCGTCTCCATCTCGGTCGGCTTCGTCAATCATTTCCTGGAGCTCTTCATCCGTGAGGTTTTCGCCCAACTCTTTGGCCACACGCTTTAGGTTTTTGAAAGAGATCTTCCCGGTCTCGTCATCATCAAAGAGCCTGAACGCCTTCAGGATTTCTTCCTTGGTGTCTTTCTCAGCCATCTTCTGAGTCATCACGGCCAAGAAGTCGTTGAAGCTGATCTTCCCCGTGCCTTCTTTGTCCACGTCGGCGATCATCCTCTTCATCTCCTCCTTCCTGGGTTCAAAGCCCAGCGCCCTCATGGCCACCTTGAGCTCCTTCACGTCGATGGTGCCGCTGCCGTCGGCATCGAAGAGGTCGAACGCTTCGCGAACTTCTTGCTTTTGCTCTTCAGTGAGTTCGGGCTTAGGCCCCACCTTTCTTTTCTGGCTGACGGAGGTCACGGTGGGCTTCTTGAAGCCGGAAGCCATCCTGCGGCGACGGCGGCGGTTGTTTCCTAACGCTTGTGTTCACCCCGCCGGCGCTCGGGCGCCCCCGCCAGGAACGCGGGCTCGGGGCCGCGGCTCAAGCCTTCCCAACCGCGTCCCTTGTGGGACCCAGGAGACCCTGCTCGCTAAGCCCGCCCCATCCGCCAGACCTGTACGTTACAGTCACAGTCCCCCGGTTATTACCCACTTTCCTCGAGCTGAGACCTGAGCGGGCAAGAACTGCCTGTAACCACGTGGTCTCCTCAAACGTGCTGGCACTGGCTCTTTCCAGGCCTTTTGTCAGCAGTCATAGGATCAAGTTTATAGGTTTATTTGAAGGTTTTTCCTCTCTCCTTTTCCGTACAAACTAAAAAACAAACAAAAAACACCAAAAACAAAAAACCACCCGCTTGGTCTGAGGGTCCATTTAGGATACTCAGGATTGAGTTTGATCCCTCGGCATAAAATGTGCGGGAAGAAAGAGAGAATATTAAAAGTCACACCACGTGTTCAACTCGATGTAAATGGAAAACAGATAACATGGAAAAAGTTATGTAGAAAATTTGTAGGACTTTATCTCCTGACATTACACTCAACAATAATAAAAACATCACCAGCTTATTTGGCATATGCTGAAATATAAAATGCACTATCCGAATAGAAGACTTACTTTTAGTGTTTCAATTCTAAGTGCTCAGTATAATTGCGTTTGAATAACAGTCATTATTCTATTCAGGAGGCTTTGATTTGGAGAGAGGGGAGCAGCAAGCCTGCTTTCTGGTATTGTTTTTTTGTTTTTGGTTTTGGTTTTTTTTAAAAGAAACTCTGGCAGCATATTACTCTCACTGTTTGTCATCCAGTCGAGGCTGTGCTGAAACCCACACTCTGCTCGGGTATTGGACACAGGAGGAGGTCAGGCAGAGTGTGTAGGGCCTCAAAATTGCCTCCTGAGAACAAAGGGTGAGAGGGAAATGGATGCTTTGCAGGTGAAAAGAAAGAGCAAATTCATCAAGTAAGCTCATAAGGGAACTGTGTTTAAAACTGTTTTGTAGGCCTAGGACTCAGTTATTTTTGTCTGATCCAAGTCTGGACATCTTCAGGGTTTCTCCTTCACATAAGTTAAAAAATGAGTGTTTCTTTCTAAATAATTAGAAACAATTCAAATAAACTGTTACTGCTTTTGGTGGTTAAAAAAAGAATTGCTCTGAACTTCTTTAAATGGTTAAAAAAAACAAAACTGACAATTTTAGCGTTCTTTTTTTAAAAAATCCCTCTGTTTATCACTGTTTGACCAGTGATAAGAAAGGGCTCTTTCAAGAGTTTTAATTGAAGAGTTTTTGTATCTCCAGCTTCTAGAACAGTGCTTGACATATATTAAGTAGAGTAATAAATATTTGCTGAGTTAAATAAATGACATTAATGTTGGGCTTAAAGTATTTCTTTTTTCAAAAAAAATACTTCTGAATTGTCAAAATGAAACAAAAACCCGCAAAGATTAAATTATGCTAACAGAGTTTTACAAATTGTTTTTTTAATTACTGATCAGTTATTGTTTTACATGATATGTTTAACTAGCCAGATCTCACTACCTGCCCCAGCGATATGTGACATAATGAACAGAGGGCCTGGGTACAGGGTTTCTAAAGGTCAAGGCAAAATACCTGGGATGTTTCTCCCAATAACTCCAGCTCTAGCAGATGTTGTCACAGGTGGTGTCAACTCAAAATAGACTCTGGCAGGGCTAGACACTGCCACAGCTCATCATCCAACCCTGCAAATCCTCCTACTTTCTTTACCAGGTCTAAAAGCTTGGGATCTTATCCCAAACCTTACTATTTTTGTGACCTTGAGAAAGCCACTTAACCTCCCAGCCTCAGCTGAGACATCCGCAAAATAGGCATAATTATAGAGCTTCCTACTGGGCACCTGTGAGTGTTGAATGAACTACTCCATGGACAGTTACTATAGGGAGCTACTCCAGGGGCCATCCCGGGCTGGGTGACTATTAGTTGAATGTGAATTCCTCCCAGACCTTGTGCATTTCTTTTGACACCCACTCTTCTGCCCAAATTCAAGCCAAGCTATGATGTGTTGGAAAAAAACTGAGGGATAGAAGCTGCTTTATATAGAGCTACATTTGGGCCAAGCTGAGCTCAAAGCAAAACAGATGTCATAGTTTCCAGATGTGTGGGATCAGCGGTCACAACCAAGGGCCACCAAGAGTTCCCTTCACAGAAAACAGCACCCTTGGCCAAAGTCAGCTCTTGGTGGGGAGTTACTTTATGTTCATAGTCAGCGATCTGGTTTTAAAAAGAAGGAAAGCTTACATTAAGTGTGTGCCTAGCACTGGGCTTCCTCATCTCATCTGTTGTCTTACTAAATCCTTGAAATCATTTCTCATTTTGCAGAGGAAAAAAAAAAGAGGCCCGGGAGGACTTGTCACATATCCAGTGGTGCAATGATGGCTGTGGGATTTAAACCTTGGCTGGTCTGAGTCTGATGCTGAGGCTTCGTTCACCACACCATGCTGCTTTCTCCAAAAGCTGAGGTCATTACCAAAATGCAGGATCACTGGGAAGTTATGATACTGAGTTTCTGCCCTAAGTCCAACAACGATCTAGCATCTTGCCTAGAAAGATTAACAGGAATTCGTGGGATCTCAGACAGGGTCCCTTTCCACATTGAGTCCCTGAAAGAAAGAGCAATATGTCTGGAGATTACCTCTGTTCTTCAATTCTGCTTCACCTCGTCCCCTTTGGGTACAAGTTAGTGAGAAGCAGCTTGGACAAAGTGTTTTCGGTTGGCATTAGTCAGAGTCTATATAATGCTTGTGAAAATCAGCTTCAATGTTTTAAAGTCACTTTTCAAAATCAAAGAAGACCAACCTAAAGTGAATGAGATATTCTGGAAAATCAATGGCTAGGGGTGGTTTTATGCTCTGCTCTCAACATTTTCTGTACCACAGTGTCCTAGGTATTATGCTCAGTTGTTGATTATTTAAGATGGGGAGAGGAGGCAAGGTGGTTGTTTAGATCTGGTCATGGAAGATTAGCAGCTAGAAGGTGGGGGGAAAGAGCTACTGGAATTCCACAGCAGGGTCTGGAGTCAGTTGAGAGCAAGAGAAAGGACCCATGCAGCTTGCTTATTCTAATTATTTGGTTTTCCATCTGACTTGCATGGCATGAATAAGGTGAGGCACAGGAGCCTTTTAAAATTTAAGTTGCGCTCAGCAAAGTCAGCAAATTCCAGGTGCCACCCAAGGCAGAAAATATGCATAATAAAATTGCTTTATTGCTGCCTATTTACTTTCCAACAAATGCAGAACAGAAAGAATGCCAATGCTTGATGAGTCTACATAAGCAGGATAACTGTGTGTGTAGGGGGGTGGCCCCCAAACCAATAATAACAGAACGAAACTATTTATTCGTGACTACATGGGGCTATTTACAAGAAATAGACTCAGCAGCAAGTTTTACAATCCCGGTGGTCTCAGAGTGGGAATACGAAGTCTAGTCCAGTGACTCAACCCAGGCCTTTTTGGCAAGCCCAGGAACAGACTTAAAGTGTCCAGCCAAGGGCTACATAATTTCTCATTCCGTGAACCCCAGAAATAAAGAACTACTCTCAGATACAAAGGCAGACTGTGTTTTAGAAAAGAATTTACCAGAATCTCACACTGCTTCTCAAACTTTCACCCGGATACTCCTAATAGCAAAGGAAATCTAAAACACTCCCATGGGATCTAGGGGAACATTTGGAAGAAGCCTACACCAAGAATGAAATGTCTTTATAATCCTGTGTTTGGTCTTTTTAAAAAGTAAATTTTGCTCTCTGTTTCATTGCACACTTGCTGGTTTTAGTATAGTTTTAAATGACTGATCATTGAGCAAATTTGATTCCTTTCAAGAAAAAATGCTCTATGCTTATTTGGTGACTTTAAGTATACCTCCAGGGACTAGAATATGGGCTTCTCAGGTGGCTCAGTGGTAAAGAATCCACCCGCCAATGCAGGAGATGCAAGAGACTCAGGTTCAATCCCTGGGTTGGAAAGATCCCTTGGAGAAGGAAATGGCAACCGACTCCAGTAGTCTTGCCTGGGAAATCCAATGGACAGAGGAGCCTGGTAGGCTACAGTTCATGGGGTCATAAAGAGTTCGACATGACTGAGCACTCACACACAGCATAGGGAGTAGAATAACCTTGTATGTTTTAGCAAATTCAGATCTAAATGTGGAGTTTGTGGTGAAAAACATGAAGATGCCAATGTTCCCTACACTTCCCCAGACAAGATCTGCTCCACTTATACGTCATTTGGATTTGGGTGTTGAAGAAGAAGGAAGGAAAAATGTGAGAAGGAGAAGAAAGAAGATCATTGAATCCCCAGAGTATGTGGAACTTGTGGGCTAAAATGAATTGCATCCATTGAAAGAATGGCTGCCTTCTCTTCCCAGAGGCCACAGCAGCCCTACTTAGATATTGTTCTGTTGGTAACAAGCTAAGAAAGACACAATCTGTGTTGACATAAATAAAGCAGAACCTCAAGGGTTTTATGATCCAGCAGTTGACCACCCTGTAAGAAGTCTCTGGAGAGCTCCGCCAAGTCCAGGCACACAACAGAAAATGCAGAACCAAGAGGAATGAGAATGGCTTAGTCGGATTTTTTAAATATCTCATAGACTAAGCTATTAAATTTCTTCTTTGATCCACCTTCTTTCATTACCCAAGGCCCCTGAGACTTCAGCGTCAGAAGCTGACTCTTCTGTTAACTAAGAATTTTCTGCTTACCAGACAGGGAAAGGTCAAAAGCCCACGGGGGTGTTAGTGACACAGAATGCGCAAAGTGGCCTGCATGGTTCAGGATGTATTTAGGGATTAGCGGTGACCTGGGAAGTTTGTACCTTTTTAAAAGACCTTGAAATTAAAAAAAAAAAAAATCCCAAAACAAAATAATCGCGCAGGCGTACGAAAACAGTTCTTGTGAAAAGCAGGTCAGGCAGAAACTGGTGTTTGTCCAGTCCTTGTATCGATCACTGGAGTTCAACTAGTAAGGACACTTCTCAGAGAAAAGGACAGACAGAGGGAAAATTGAAATCTGGCCTCAAGCCTGTTCATGCCTAGCTGCTTTAGCACAGTGTCAGTATCTTTTTTTTTTTTTGTAATTGGAGGATAATTATAATGTGTTGGTCTCTGCTGTACAGCAATGCAAATCAGCCACAAGTATACACATAGCCCCTCCCTCTCAAGCCTCCATCCCACCCCCCTCACCCCACCCTTCCAGGTCATCACAGAGCACGGAGCTGAGCTCCCTGCGCTATTCCGCTGCTTCCTGCTAGCTATGTATGTTACACACGGTAGTGGATATATGTCAATGCCACTCTCTCAACTCGTCCTACCCTCTCCTTCCCCTGCTGTGTCCAGAGTCCGTTCTCTATGACTCTGTCTATCTCTGCCCTGCAAATAGGTTCGCATCACTATCTTTACCCAAGAATGGACCCGGCTATGGGGCCCGCCCATAGGGACAGTGAACTGCAGATGGAGCCATCACCTGGGTGATTCTCTCCCCTTAGCCAGCGTGAAGGAGAAGCACCCAGTCTGCCTGTCACATCCCTGTGGCGTTTTCCACCAGCACCCCCTTGGGAAGAGAGGACTCGCCCTTGTGACTGACAGTGAGGCCGATCCAGCTAGGGTCCCAGAGGCTACTCCTGGGCCCCAAGCTTGGACCCTGGGGAAGTGGAACAGCGGGAACTGTGCCCCTCCCCCACACAGGACACGACTGCCCTGTTATCAGTTCCCCAGAAGTCTGTTCCCTGACTTACTGAGAATGGGAGAAACCAAATGAAAGTGCCAGGAGATGGTACAGAAAATGTATCCTTATGGGAAGAAAGGCTTTGCATTAACAAAAAAATATGAGAAGTGGATTTTGACCAAAAGTCACTTTTGTGCCTGCAATATAGAGTTATTCATAGTTACTGCTTTATTGGCAAATTTATATTGCCAATAAAACAATATTGGCAGCATAGATTATATTATAGTATTATATTTTATATTATATTGTATTATATTCGGGCATGGTGCTGGATATACTGCATCTCCTCCCTTATTTATTTATTTTTGGCCTCACCATGCAGCATTTGGGATCCTAACATCCCCACCAGTGACTGAACCCATGGCCCCCTGCAGTAGAAGCAGAACCTTAACCACTGGACATCCAGGGAAGTTCCTGCAATATACATTTAAAAAGAAGCTGCTGAACTGAATTACAGTGCCACTGCATCTCAAAGCTTAGCAGTTGTGATAGCAAACAAAATGTTCAAGGAAACCAATAGGTTATATGAGTCTCTTCTGAAGCAGCCACTAGAAATCCCTTCATCAGCAAGTAATCATACTCCTGCTCTCGCCTGTGATGCCACTCAATAGAAAAGGGGTGCAATCAGGGCAGGAGGAGATGATGTCCCCTCTTCCTTTCTCTAGATGGCAACTGACCATCCCCATGGAGGTTTCTCATTTAGATGTTGGCGAAAACGTCTCTTGAAACTCAGTAGGTTCATCACCGAGAGTGCTGGTCCCCCTCCTTTCCTTCAAGTTCTATATTTTCATCCACACAGCCCTTTCCAAATTCCTTTGGTTCCTGGATCATTCTTATCTGAAATCCATGTTCTCTCTCTCTCTTTTTTTTCCCTTTGGCATAGGTCAGGGTTTCTTTTTCCCTGAGTGTGGTGCATGGGACAAAGCTTAGAATGGAAACAGCAGTGGTTTACTCATGGTATTGTTTCCACTTACATCTCATAAAAATGTTGGTCTGTCAGGGTCACTTAAAGCTTCGGTGCATAGTGGGAGACCATAGTTAGTTAATTTGAAAGCTCCACATCCTCTAAAAATATCATAGAGGCATTTTTCAGTAATATTTTAAGGATAACAGATGGGCATCAGGCAAGGGGGAAAAGTTGGCTCTCAGATGTAAACTTCCACTTCAAACTCATCCATCAACTCAGGTTGAAAAAGGTGAGGAAGATACATATTTTACTGCAGACCTGTCTTTGTGACCTTATCAAGATTGTGAATATTTAGCAAATCTTAAGAAAGTGATAGACATTATTTAGCTGTCTTTATAATTTAAAACCGTGAATATCCTAGGTTCACAACACAGTCAAGTTTTAGAGACTAAGACAAAAGCTCTTTTATGCTTACACATTGTTCAAAATAAAGGAAAGAACGCCTTAGAAACCCCGGTTCATCAGGATTAATTTAGAATGCACAAAAACAAATACATTTAGCACGGGGGAACTCCCGGCATTTACAAGACTGGGGTTAATGGCTAGATAAATGGAATAGGATTAAGAACATATTCGGAAACTATTCTTCATCTTAGTGAACAGAGATGTCTTTCCTCTGTTGTTATTGTACTTCGGCAGGTGCAGCCCCAACAGGAGAAGCCAAGGGGTGCAGCTCTAGGGTACATTATAATCTGAAACGAGTTGTCTCAATTTTGTCAGCGGTCTGTATATACCAGGTGATCCTGTGGCCCAAGTGCGCAGGCGTCTGAGTGATGAGGGGCTTGAGCATGGCCCAGAGCCCTAGGTACTGCCTTCCAATGTAAGCCCCGCCCACTATTAGTCACATGACCACAGGTCTGCTAGGTCTCAAGTTCCTGTAACACAGGGTGATTAAACTCACAGGGTTGCAGTGGTGATTACATGAGATAATGGGTGTCAAGTGTTTAACACAATGGTCCACCTAAATGCTCAGGAAATGTTGCGTTATGGTTTACAAAACATTTTTACGTACACATATACTACCTTGGTTCACTTCTCAGAAGGCCGACGAGGTATGTTTTACTGTTGCCATTTTCTCAGTGAATCACCTGAGGTTAGAGATTCTCAGCCATTTTCAGATTCACACAGAAGACTCAGCCCATCTGCTCAGACATTTTTCCACCTCCATCCCCCCAACCCACCCCTCTACCCCACCTCATCCTACCCCACCCCATCTCATGTCCCACCCCTGTCTTTTGACCACAAAGCAGCTGAGCTACTTATTTTAGACCTTATGGATGTGAGAGTTGGACTATAAAGAAAGCTGAGCGCAGAAGAATTGATGCTTGTGGACTGTGGTGTTGAAGAAGACTCTTGAGAGCTCCTTGGACTGCAAGGAGATCCAGTCAGTTCATCCTAAAGGAGATCAGTCCTGGGTGTTCATTGGAAGGACTGATGTTGAAGCTGAAACTCCAATACTTTGGCCACCTGATGTGAAGAGCTGACTCATTTGAAAAGACCCTGATGCTGGGAAAGATTGAGGGCAGGAGGAGAAGGGGACGACAGAAGATGAGATGGTTGGATGGCATCACCGACTCAATGGATATGAGTTTGGGTAAACTACGGGAGTTGGTGATGGACAGGGAGGCCTGGCATGCTGTGGTTCATGGGGTCGCAAAGAGTCAGACACGACTGAGCAACTGAACTGAACTGAACTGAAAAGTCCTAGACAAAAAAAAAGTCCTAGACAACATCAAAGCTCACACTTTCCCTCAATCAAATCTAACATAATGCATAAAGCCTGGGCAAAAAAAAAAAAACCTAGGTTCTAATCCAGCTCTGCCACTTCCAGGTTGTGCTTCTCTGGTCAGGCTGCCCCACCCAGCTGTCCTCCTCTTGTTCTCCTTGGTGTGGCACCAACTTCCTGTCATACAGGCACTTGGAAGCAACTACCGAGTCAAGGCTCTGTCCAGTTTAGTCACTTAATATTCATTAGCTACAAAGTTTAATTATTCAGCCAGTGGTAAAGAACCTGCCAGCCCACGCAGGAGACACCAGAGATGAGGTGTTCAGTCCCTGGGTCAGGAAGATCCCCTGGAGGAGGGAATGGCAACCCACTCCGTTATCCTTATCTGGAGAATTCCATGGACAGAGGAGCCTGGTGGGCTACAGTCCATGTGATCATAAAGTGTCTGACACGACTGAGCCACTGACACAACGCTTTAAATGTAAACAATGACCTAGTTGCTAAATGTCCCACTCCATTCAGTCACTAGATTACCAGACAGGTAGGTGCACCTACAGCCCCAGAACACAATTCACCCCAGAGGTGGGGGAGCTCGCCCCACCGACTGTCCTGAGAAACAGCGATAGGCATTAGGTAAACATTCGCTGCTGAAAAGGTTGTCCTGAAGTTGGTTTTTGCAGATAATCTCTCTTTGTTTCATCACCATGGCCTTCTCTTCCAAGAGATTATCTGCCTCTGGAATTTATCCTTTAAAAATAATCACAATCGCTTCTCGACCTTTTGGCTAAGATCAAGTGTAAAAATAATCACAAAGAGAAGAAAGCGGAAAAAAGTTATTCGTTGTATTTGTTACGTGATCCTTAGGGACAAAACTCCGTTCTCTCTCCCCATCAATAACCTACACTTTCAAACATTAAGGATTCCTTCTGGACTATTTTAAGGAGCGAATTTATTAGTTCTATAGCATCTTGTAATCCTGAGGTATTTAAGAAAACTACATTCTTTGGATTCTGAAACTCTGGCTGTTTCCCCGAGCTACTTCAAACAATGCAACTTTCGCTGACGGGGCACTTCATGGGCCAGCAGTGTTGTTGAATTGTAAGTAAATAATCTTGAAACAAATCCGTAGTTGACACACTGTCATATTATGTTTACTGCTCCAGAGGAGGGATTTATTCTGAGGATATTGAAAAATTCCATTGCTGGTTGGGGGAAGTGACAATTGGGATCACTCATAAATTAAAGTGACTGCCCTCTGTAGCATAGATATGATCCAAAACATTGAACACACACTAAAATGTCATATGCGAAATAGAACAGCGCTGGATAGAAACAGGTAACGTCACTAAATAAAAACAGATACTGTAGAAATGACAGATGTATAAATTGCCAAGTTTGGCTAGAGCTAGAGATGTTCTTCTCCCAGGATTAATAAACATGGGACTTCTAAAGTGAAGCAGAAAAATGAACTTCAAGTGCATCCTGCTTTGGTTTAGCATAGATTTCATGATGTAATAGAGGTGGCTTTTTTCCCCCTAAATGACTTAATATTTAACGAGGCTGCTATCTGTTTTCTTGTAAGAAGGGAATTAGTACTGTAACTTTCTAGAAACTAGGACCTGCTCTGCTGTCTCTCCCAGGCCTGGTTCTCTTAAGTGTTGGCCTGGTTTTGCAGATACGGGTGTTGGTGAGGGAAGGCCGTTTAATGGGGTGTAGGGACAAAGGGATCAAGATTGCCAAGAGAAATATTAATAACGTCAGATTTGGAGTTGACACCATACTTATGGCAGAAAGCAAAGAAGAACTAAAGAGCCTCTTGATGAAAGTGAAAGAGGAGAGTGAAAAAGTTTGACTTAAAATTCAACATTCAGAAAACTGAGGTCATGGGATCTGGTCCCATCACTTCATGGCAAATAGATAGGGAAACAATGGAAACAGTGACAAACTTTATTTTTGGGGGGCTCCAAAATCACTGCAGATGGTGACTGCAGCCACGAAATTAAAAGACACTTGCTCCTTGGATGAAAAGTTATGACAAACCTAGACAGCATATTAAAAAGCAGGGACATTACTTTGTCAACAAAGGTCTGTCTAGTCAAGGCTATGGTTTTTCCAGTAGTCATGTATGGATGTGAGAGTTGGACTGTAAAGAAGGCTGAGTGCTGAAGAATTGATTCTTTTGAGCTGTGGTGCTGGAGAAGACTCTTGAGAGTCCCTTGGACTGCAAGAAAATCCAACCAGTCCATCCTAAAGGACATCAGTCCTGAATATTCATTGGAAGGACAGATGTTGAAGCTGAAACTCCAATACTTTGGCCACCTGATGCAAAGAACTGACTCATTTGAAAAGACCCTGATACTGGGATTGGTTAAAGGCAGGAGGAGAAGGGGATGACAGAGGATGAGATGGTTGGATGGCATCACTGACTCAATGGACATGAGTTTGAATAAGCTCTGGGAGTTGGTGATGGACAGGGAAGACTGGTGTGCTACAGTCCACGGGGTTGCAAAGAGTCAGACACAACTGAGTGACTGAACTGAACTGAACTGAAATGAGGGATAAAGGCTGAGGAAGGAAGGGTCCTTTATGTCAGCAGCAACTTCTCTAGGCTCTTGTTTTTGTTGTTCAGTCACTAAGTCATGTCCCACTCTTTGCGACCCCATGGGCTGCAGCACGCCAGGCTTCCCTGTCCTTCTCTATCTCCCAGTTCAGTTCATTTCAGTCACTAAGTCATGTCTGACTCTTTGTGACCGCAAGAACCACAGCATGCCAGGCCTCCCTGTCCATCACCAACTCCTGGAGTTTACCCAAACTCATGTCCATTGAGTTGGTGATGCCATCCAACCATCTCATCTTCTGTCGTCCCCTTCTCCTCCTGCCCCCAATCCCTCCCAGAATCAGGGTCTTTTCAAATGAGTTGGCTCTTCGCATGAAGTGACCAAAGTATTAGAGTTTCAGCTTCAGCATTAGTCCTTCCAATGAACACCCAGGACTGATCTCCTTTAGGATGGACTGGTTGGATCTCTTTGCAGTCCAAGGGACTCTCAAGAGTCTTCTTCAACACCACAGTTCAAAAGTGTCAATTCTTTGGCACTCAGCTTTCTTTATGGCCCAACTCTCATATCTGTACATGACTCCTGGAAAAACCATAGCTTTGACTATACTGACCTTTGTCAGCAAAATGATGTCTTTGCTTTTTAATATGCTGTCTAAGTCTGTCATAGTTTTTCTTCCAAGGAGTAAGCGTCTTTTAATTTCATGGCTGCAGTCAGTGTCTGCAATGATTTTGGAGCCCAAGAGAAAAAAATGTGTCCCTGTTCCCACTTTTCCCCTTCAACTCTCTAGGCTAACTCGATCTAAATCCCAGCCACTTGCAATTACAGAAAGTCAAGAACAAAAAAGGATTAAACTACAACATTCCCTTGTGCATAACAAACTTCCTCTGATACATTTTACAGTCTCTTAAATAGAATGTGTGCCTTTTTTTTTTTTTTTTTTTGACCTGACCATGTGGCATCTTAGTTTCCTAGTGAGGGATGGAAGCCCACCCCTTCATTGGGAGTGTGGAGACTTTATCATTGGACCACCAGGGAAGCCCCCAGTGTGTGCTTTTTGGAGATGATCACTCTACATTTTAATGTAATGATGGCCATAGAGATAGGAGAAAACAGTTCTTCAGTGCTCAACCTCTTTCTTGTCCAGCTTTCACATCTGTACATGACTACTGGAAAAACCATTGCTTTGACTGTATGTACCTAGATGTGCATTGTGAGCTGTGCTTAGGCACTCAGCCCTGTCCCACTCTTTGCAACCCCATGGACTGTAGCCCATCAGGCTCCTCTGTCCATGGGAACCTCCAGGCAAGAATACTGGAGTGGGTTGCCATGCCCTCCTTCAGGGGATCTTCCCAACCCAGGGATTGAACCCAGGTCTCCTACACTACAGGCAGATTCTTTACGATCTGAACCACCAGGGAAACCCAAGAATACTGGAGTGGGTTCCCTTCTCCAGGGGATCTTCCCAACCCATGAATCAAGACATGCATTACCATGGATGAATATTAAAAACATAATGTTGAAGTAGAAAGACAGAGAAGACTACTTCAGTGTGATTGTATTCATATGAAAAGTTTACTAAAAGGCAAAACTCACCTATTTATTGTTTAGAGGTCAAAACTTACATATAGTAAATATACATACCCTCACATAGCTAATTCGCCCAAATTTCAGGATAGAGGGTAACCAGAAGAGACAGTGAGGAAAAGGGAACAACATACTCAGAAACACTGGTAATGAGGAATTCCCTGGTGGCCCAGTGGTTAAGACTCCAAGCTTCCAAAGCTGGGGTGCCCTGGGTTTGAACCCTAGTTGGGGAACTAGGATCTTACATACCATGCAGACAAATAAATAAATAACATTTTTACTTTTAAAAAAAGGAAGAGGAAAGAGACTTCCTTTGTGGTCCAGAGGCTAGGACTTGCTGCTATGGCAGGGAGCACAGGTTTGATCCCTGGTGGGGGAACTAAGATCTGTGTGCCCAGCCCTGCAAAAAAAAAAAAAAAAGGAAGGGGAACAAATTACAGGGAAACTTGCCAGTTTTTTATTCGTGAGCAAGAGTCTAGTTGGCTAGAACACACACAACCTGGAGGCAGGAAGGCCCAGTGATGCAGAGGGGTTGTGAGCAGAGGTGAGGCTTTGAAGGGGCCATGGAGGTTCCTTCGAGCTGTGCAAGAGACAAGAGACTGTCCCCTCTCCTGCTGTTGATGACCTTCAGTCTTGCAGTGGACTTGAGCCAGGAAAAAGTGCACGAGCAGATGCAGGGCTGTGGTCACCCTGGTGAGCTGCGCCCACCAGCAATGACCTGCCTGGGGCACATTAGGGAGACATATTTTATATACAGTATCAATAGTGTATGTGTGTCAGTATCAGTATCCCAAGTATTTTATCCATTCTATTGTTGATTGACATCTGGGCTGTTCCTAGTGTTTTTCCTCAAAAAAAAATGCTCCTAAGAATATAACTGTACTGGTCTTCAGGGCATATGTTCAAGAATTTCTCCCGAGTGGAATTGCTTATGCATGCATATTCATCCTCACTAGGTAATGCAAAATTGTTTTCGAAAGTAGTGTATCATTTTACATTCCTACTCTCTTTAAATATTTCCCACCAACACTTGGCCTTGCCTAACTTTTAAATTTTTGTTCTTTGGTCCATTTAATCTTTTTCCTCTGTTAGTAAAGAGAGTAAGCTTCTTTTTATATGTTTCCAGGCCATTCGCATTTTCTTGCCTGTAAATGTCTGCTTTCACTTCTTTGGGGTCTCTTTCTTGATGAACCCTAGGAGTTCTTTACTTATTTTGGATACTAAAACTTTGTTGGTGCATAGGAAGAGTGTCTGTCAGGAAGGCTACCAGAATTTCTCCCATCCTTGTAGGCACCTGCCCCCTCTCTTCATCAGGAGCTAGGGTCTCTATCTCCTCCTCTGCGGTCTGAGCTGACCTTGTATCTTGCTTTGATCAACAGAGAGGAACAGTAGTGAGGCTGTGTGACCCCCGGACCTCAGCCTTGAGGTCTTTTACAGCTTCCGTTTCACCCTCTTGGAAGCCAGCTGCCATGTGAAAAGTCCCAGCTCTTCTGCTGGCGAGAGAGGCCTTGTGGAGAGAGAGGCTCCCGAGGGTAAGAGACCATGAGGGGAGAGCAGAAGGCCCAGCCGCACCCCCCCCCTCCCCGCCACCGTAGTCTTTCCAGCCGCCTCGGCTCATATGCTGTACATCTGTGTGAGGCTGTCTTGGAGGCTCCAGCCCCCGCCAAGCTCCCAGCTGGGTGCCCATGTGACCTCAGCTGACGCCTCTAGAAGCAGAAGAACTGGCCATCTGAGCTCAGCCTGGATTCCTGACCCACAGAATCACGGGCAATAAAATAATTGCTTCCAGCCAGTAAGTTTTGGGATAGTTTGTTATATCACAGATAATAGAAACAATTTACCGTACATGTTTCTAAAAGTCTTCTCCCAGCATCTGGCTTTTTTTGTTTACTCTCTCTCATCTTTTCACTATCAAAAGTTTTAACTTATAGTAGAGTTGAATTTTTCCAGGTTTTGTTTTATGGTTAGTGCTTTTAATGTGTTCTTTGAGAGATCTGTTTCTACTTTAGTGTATTTTCTACTAAAAGTTTCAAAGTTTTATCTTCCACAGTTCAGTTTCTCTTTCTCTCTTCCTCCCTTCCTCCTTCCCTCTCTCTTTCTTTCTTGGCTGCTGCATGCAGCATGTGGGATCTTAGTTCCACCTCCAGGAGTCAAATTCATACTTCCTACATCGGAAGCGTGAAGTCTCGACTACTGGATCGCCAGGGAAATTCTTCATGTTTAAGTTTCTTAATCTGTCCCGAATGGGGTAAAGTAGGGGTCCATTTGCCTTTTTGTCCATTTGGGGTAAAGCAGGGGTCGATTTAATGCTCAAAATTCTCCAAGCCAGGCTTCAGCAATACGTGAACCATAAACTTCCAGATGTTCAAGCTGATTTTAGAAAAGGCAGAGGAACCAGAGATCAAATTGTCAACATCTGCTGGATCATCGAAAAAGCAAGAGAGTTCCAGAAAAACATATATTTCTGCTTTATTGACTGTGCCAAAGCCTTTGACTGTGTGGATCACAATAAACTGTGGAAAATCCTTCAAGAGATGGGAATACCAGACCACCTGACTTGCGTCCTGAGAAACCTATATGCAGGTCAGGAAGCAACAGTTAGAACTGGACATGGAACAACAGACTGGTTCCAAATAGGAAAAGGAGTACATCAAGGCTGTATATTGTCACCCTGCTTATTTAACTTCCATGCAGAGTACATCATGAGAAACGCTGGGCTGGAAGAAGCACAAACTGGAATCAAGATTGCCGGGAGAAATATCAATAACCTCAGACATGCAGATGACACCACCCTTATGGCAGAAAGTGAAGAGGAACTAAAAAGCCTCTTGATGAAAGTGAAGGAGGAGAGTGAAAAAGTTGGCTTAAAGCTCAACATTCAGAAAACTAAGATTATGGCATCTGGTTCCGTCACCTCACGGGAAATAGATGGGGAAACAGTGGAAACAGTGTCAGACTTTATTTTTGGGGGCTCCAAAATCACTGCAGATGGTGACTGCAGCCATGAAATTAAAAGACGCTTACTCCTTGGAAGGCAAGTTATGATCAACCTAGACAGCATATTAAAAAGCAGAGACATCACTTTGCCAACAAAGGTCCGTCTAGTAAAGGCTATGGTTTTTCCAGTGGTTATGTGTGGATGTGAGAGTTGGACTGTGAAGAGAGCTGAGCCCAAGAATTGATGCTTTTGAACTGTGGTGTTGGAGAAGACTCTTGAGAGTCCCTTGGACTGCAAGGAGATCCAACCAGTCCATCCTAAAGGAGATCAGTCCTGGGTGTTCATTGGAAGGACTGATGCTGAAGCTGAAACTCCAATACTCTGGCCACCTCATGCAAAGAACTGACTCATTTGAAAAGACCCTGATGCTGGGAGGGATTGGGGGCAGAAGGAGAAGGGGACGACAGAGGACGAGATGGCTGGATGGCATCACTGACTCAATGAACATGAGTGTGAGTGAACTCCGGGAGTTGGTGATGGACAGGGAGGCCTGGTGTGCTGCGATTCATGGGGTTGCAAAGAGGTGGACACAACTTAACGACTGAACTGAACTGAACTGAGGGGTCCATTTCCCTTTTTGTCCGTTTCAGCATCATACATGGAATGGTTGTATCAGTTTCCCATGCTTGCTGGCTCTATAGCTGGACCCTTAATTCTGTTTGTCTGTTGCTATACCTGTATCTCACACAGATGGCACTAGTGGTAAAGAACCTGCCTGTCGATGCAGGAGACCTAAGAGATGCAAGTTCGATCCCTGGGTTGGGAAGTTCTCCTGGAGGAGGATATGGCAACCTACTCCAGTATTCTTGCCTAGAGAATCCCATGGACAGAGGAGCCTGGCTAGCTGCCGTCTGTAGGCTTGCACAGAGTCGGAGACGACTGAAGTAACTTAGCACGCACGCACAAGCTGTATCTCACTGACTAAATTACTACAGTTTTATGTAAGTCTTGACCTCTGGTATGACAAAATCCTTTTATTTTTCATGACTGTCTTGGCTATATTCTTGACTGTTTGGACTTCCTTATAAATCCTAGTTATCATGTTGTTGAATTCCGTAATGAATTCTCTGAGATTTTGATCAATTTGCGTTGACTTCATAAACTATTTGGGAGGGGGATTTATGTCCTAAATAATTGAATGCTTAAATCTATAAGCATCTCTCTCTTTAGTTTTAAGAGGGTATTATTTAATATCTTTTTTAAAAGTTGTATGATTTTTTACATATAAGTCTTGCACATCTCCTGTTGGATTTATTCCAAGGTATCTTTTATTCTTTGTTGCTAGTTTTAATGATATTTTTTCATTTATTTGAATAGTCTAATTGGCTGATGAACAGAAATCCAGTTGGCTTGGTGTATTGATTTAATATTTTGGGAATCTTAATAATCTTATTTTAATTCTAATCATGTGTAAATTTCTTTGGGTCTTCTATATACAACTAAATCATCTCTGAATAGCAGTTTTGTTTTCCCTTTCCCAATCTTTATAATTAAAAAAAAAATCTAGTCTGTTGGCAAGGACCTTCAAGTGTTACATGAGAATATTTATCTTTTTCATGATTCTAAAAGGTTTACTTTTAGTGCTTCATGATTGATTGTAATCTTTCGTGTGTGTGTGTGTGTGTACTGTAATCAGATTAAAGATTGGTTAGACATATGCTTTATAATTCTGCATGGTAACTGAAATTTATTCTTTTCCTGCATGTTCTAAGAATGTGTTTTCCTCTTTTAAACTGTCTACTTGATTTTCTAATATTGAGCCCACTTTAAATTCTTAGAATAAATCTAACCTGATCATAGTATATTGCATTTTTCATATATTACTGGCCTCAGTTTGCTATTATCTTGTTTAGGATTTTTACATCTATGTTCCTAAGTGAGATTACCCAATACTTTTCTTTCATCTTTTGCCCTGGTCAAGTTTGAATGCTAAGGTTAAGCTCTCACCGTAGTATAAGTTTGGGATTAATCTCTCTTTTTCTGTAACCTGAAAATATTATAAAACTTAGAACTTTTAAATCCTTGCATGTTTGGTAGAACTCAACAGTAAAACAATATACTTGGTATTTTCTTTGAGGAAAGATTTTGAATTACTTCAATTCCTTGTATGAATTCAATTTCTTTAATGATTCTTTTTATGGCTCAGTTTCTTCAGTGTGTATAGAAATATGATATTCTCTTTCTTCTTGAACCAATTTTGATCTTTTAAGCTTTTGTAGTAACTTTTGTAGCAACACTACAATATTGAAATTTATTGGCACGAAGTTTACGTAGTATTATTACATAGTATTTCAAATCTCTTCTGCTAATATTGTTATTTCTCCTTTTCTATTCCTAACATTATTTATGAATGCCTTACCTTTCTTCTTGGCCAGTCTTGCCAGAGATTTGGTTATTTTATTAGCCTTTTCAAGTAACCAAGGCTTTGCTGATTCTCCTTAGTATCATGTTTCCCCGATAAATTTCTTCTATCTTTATTATTTTCTTCTATTTTCTTTTATTTATTTATTTATTTCTTCTATTTTCTTTCTTTCCCCTGCTACTCTTTTTAGTTTCTTAAGCAGCATGCTTAGTTCACAAATTTTCAACCTTCACTCTGTAGTATTATAAGCATTTAAGGCTATAACATTTTTCTATTCCCCTCAGAATATTTTAATATTTGATTAAGTAGAAATAATTGCTAATATTAGATATTTAAAAATTTTATTAATGATAAGCAATCTTTTTTGAGATAGTCAATATCCTTCATCATATTTAAAATTTTTGGTTTAATAGCTTATGATACAACTACTTGCAAGTCTGGTTCTAAGTTCAGTTTATTTCTATATTTGATGTTAAAGACTATCTTAGCTGAAAAATATACCTCACTATATATATATATATATATATATATATGCACATATATATATAAATACAAGAATGAAAAATGTGCATTGTTGGGTTCACTTATACATGATGGCATCCATTTTTTAAGTTCCAGGCACAAATTATGCAAAGTTTTTCTTAATATGTGGTTAGGAAATTTCCATCTTCGCTGATCTGCTGATCTGAGGATGTTGCTTTATCTATATTTGACAAATGGTTCAAAAACCACTAACATTCTTCATCTGGAAGAGTTAAAATAATCTTTCCCTAAGTCTAAGCATGGAGATAAAAGAGTTCTAAGAGCCAAAACACATCTTTTTGGCAAGAAAGTTGCACAATCATAGAAAGATTTCTAAACATACCATGCAGAAGCTATCTTTTTTGTAGGCTTTTATCTTGGACATAAAACATTTTACTAAGTTTTAGGTCAGCAGAAGCCTCCTACTGCCTTATGGGTATTTCATTACATTTCATCTTAATTACAGTTTTTTCATTGTCAAAAATCTAGATAGTGAATTATTTTAAAAAGCTTATTTTAATATATTGTCATTATTTATATCTCTTACAGGCAGGTAGAGGAATTCGGAATATGACCATCCACTTTGTTTTTGACCCAGGTGACCTCAGCATTCACTTATATCCCTAGAAAACTGAGTGTTTCGTGGTCATTGTCAAGCAGGGGATATTTGGTAGGCTCTCAGTAGGTAATGGTTGGGTGCATGTGTGAATGAATGACCTCTTGTTTGGCTTCTTCCGTAGGCTGTGATTTGAAAGAAGGGACCACTTCTTATTCATTTCTGTTTCCTAAGCATCTAGCACAGTGCCTACACATCATGGGTGCTAAATATTTTTGGGAAGAAAGAAACACAAAGGACAGAAAGGAGAAAAGGAGAGAGAGAGAGACAATAATTGCATATGTTCTTATCTGGATGTTTCAGTTAAAAGGAATGCTTGATAGATCTGGCCAGTTCAACTTTGACCTTATTTAAAGACTTTCCGTGCTTATTTTTAATGAGAGCAGTCTAAAAAGAGTCTCAGGATGGTGATTACGTCTCTCTATGTGAAAGTGTTTTCCCAAGGGCTAGAGAAACGAGTGAATTCTATTTTCATAGGGTCTCAAGGGTATCCCTCATTGCCTCTGGATTGGAAAATATTCCTTTGTCTTTGATATTACTCTTTCGCAGTCTTTTAAAAGATAACAGGCTGGACGATGGTTCTCCTTCCTGTGCCCTGAAAGTCCCTAGAGGGCTTAGATATTGTAATACTCAGAGTTATTCAGAAGGGAAAGTGAATAAAGCCTAGTGAAAAATGCCTGGAAGTCTTCAAGCTCAGCGTGTTTGCACACAGGATGCACACTCTCCCAAAGACACTTCACCGCTTGCCAGGTTGTTTAATCAATGCCTGTGACCAAGTTACATGGTTACCTGCCGTGAGATTTCTAGAAACCAACCCACCAAGAGCTCTCACTGTGATGGTATTTGAATAATTAAAAACATTCCTCTATCAAAGGAGTCTCCTTCTGACAGTGGAATCCATAACTTCTGTGGCTTTTCTTTTCAAAACACTTAGATGAAAGAGGTGGTTGTGTTTTGTGTGGCCCCCAACAACGGTTTTAAAATGAGGCCCAGCTTTGTTCAAAACTGTGTGTGATGAGAACCTTAATCGTCAAAGATCAGGGCACTCAGCTTCTTACTGGGATAAGATGTCAAGTCTTCCTTGAGGAGGAATGGATGGGATAACTGGCCTACAGGGCATGTTTGTGTTTTGTTGTTGCTGTTGTTGGAATCTTGATGAGCTGTTTCTGTTTATAGAGGAAGTCACCGGACAGGAAATCTTGCAGTAGGCTCCAGGCTCAAATCTCTGAAGATCAGTGAAACAGGAAACAACAGTGCCTGAGTGCCGGCAGACACAAGCATCGCATCCTACTTATCGTGGAGGAAGTACAAACAGCCTCAAGAAAGGCCCTGAGATTTAAGACAGGACACATCTGGAGGAGGAGTTCAGGAGTAGGATGTGATGATGTCCCAGGGAGGAAAATAACACCCTCTGAGCAATTTATTTTTGTAAATGACAACTATTACAACAGCAATAGTTTCCCAAGTTTGAAGCTACTGAAATTCATCCAGACAAATCCAAATGATCTGAAGCCATCTCAGAATGAAAGGGCCCTGCTGTGGGTTTTAGAGACGTTACTGATGAGATTAACAATCCTCTGGCGCCATCAGAAGAAGCAGGCACCATCTCCATCACGTTTTGTCCCTGAATTGTCCCCCACAGTGAAAACTGGATGCTACAGGGAAGAAGGCATGTTGTCATGGTAACAAAAGGAGATGGTCCTTGGAGAATCTGGAAATGGAAGCGTCCAGCACAGCGAGGAATTCTGACGTGTGTGACAGGTGGCTCCGACCACAGAGCAGACTTAGATCCCGCCAGATGAAGAGCTCAGTCTTTGACTGGAATCCTCCACCCTCCAGGCAGACTTACAAGAAAAGGCGGGCCCGGGGCCTGCGGGCCAACTATGACACTCTATGGCAAACACATTAGCTATTGTAATTGAGAGATATGTTCTTGGTTCATAAATCAATTTTCTCAAGTTTGGTTCATGTAGACAGTCATTTCCCAGACTCACACACTCCAAATGAACTGATTAGAACAAGGTTTGCAACCAAAAGGAAAATCTGAGGCCCGGCTTCCAGGCCTCCTTGGCCTCTTGCCCTCTGCTGCTCCAAAGGCCGCAACTGACTGGAAGGGGCGCCGGGCACAGCTATAACTTCAGCCACCCCAAGTGCCCAGGGTAAGACCTAGGGGGCATCTCTTACCTATTTTCATTTTTTTTAAGGTTTTTTGATTTGGACAATTTTGAAAGTCTTTATTAAATTTGTTACAATATTAATCCTGTTTTGTTTTGTTTTTTTGACTAGGAGGCATGTGGGATCTCAGCTCCGGGATCAGGGATTGAACCCATGCCCTCTTGCAGTGGAAAGTTAAGTCTTAATCACTGGACCACCTGGAAAGACTCAAGGGGGCATATTTGAAGTTAGCTGGGTTGAGACCCGGGTTGATCCCTGGGTCAGGAAGATCCCCTGGAGGAGGAAATGGCAACTCACTCCAGTGTTCTTTCCTGGAGAATCCCTTAGACACAGGAGCCTGGTGGGCTACAGTCCATGGGATTGAAAAGGACTGGACATGACTGAGCATGTACGCAGCAAGTTTCTTCAATTTCTAACGTATTCTCCACTCTGCTTTTTCTGAGCTTTGATTTCAGCTTTCAGTTTTAGTACCATGGATGCTCCATCTTCCTTCAGTCGGATTTTCTGCTCACCTTTATGGAGCACTTCCTGTTTATGAAGCCTTTCACATTCATGATCTCATTTGGCCAACATAACCACCTTGGGATGTAGATATGGTCATTATTCCCATTCTGTGGATGAGAAAAATGAGGCTTAGAGAAGTAAAGTCACCTGCACATGCTCTCTCAGTTTGTAGGCAGTGGAACCAGAACCTGAAGCCAGACTTTCTGGTTTGATTCCTGTGGTTATGTATTGGTTATATCCTTAAATCACTGATAGACACACTTTTTAAAGAAAGTCTTATATTCTTGTGAAAACATCTGAGTTCATAGATGGGTTGTATCTACATACACTGTGTGGGATTCTTCTGTGAGGAAGATTTGTCTCTTCTCATCCCATTTATTCATTTATCCATCATTTATATCAGCATTGACTCATGGTCAATTCTTCATTTGCTGGTACTACATGAAGCTCCAGGTTCATCTTGTATATTCCCTACCCAGCCCTGAAACTAGTCTCCTAGGAGTCCTGTGCTTGTTATTGGAGAATGGCATTTAGAAACCATTGTGTGTTCATTGTTGTTGGGGTGTCATTCTAGGTTCATTCAGCAGACAGCACTAGAGCACACACACAGAAGCAGGTACACTAACTCACATTTCCATACATGATAATGGGTTATTTGAATATTTTATTTTTATTTATTTGGCCACACTGGGCCTGTGGAATCTAGGGATCAGATCCGAGACCCATGCATTTGTAACATGGAGTCTTAGCCACTGACCCACCAGGAAAGTCCTGATAATTGGTTTTTAACAGATAATACACTAAAAATGAAAATACACTAAAAACAAATAGCCCTAAAGAAGAAGAATTGGATCATTGGATTGAATTTTCTAAAACATGATACCTAATATTTCAGTTATAACCACCATTATACAAAGCTTTTGTTTAAATCCATCTAGCACACCTAAATATTTCCTGATGTTAAATCAGTAAGTTTCTGCAATTTAAAAAGTGTTGCATTTCTGTATGTGATTTCAAAAATGGATTAAAAACCCACTGAAACTCTTAAAAAGAAGCTACAAAGTCTCTTTCCAAGTTTCTAAAAAGTGCAGCTACCAGAGTTTTTATAGGTGACACACATATATACTATTTTTGGCAACAGAAGTCTATAGTCATGGAAATAGTTTCATACATTCAATTTCACAATGCTTTTTTCATAGCACAAATTGCATTTAGACAATTTTTTTTTCTCATTCATTGTGTACATATCACCTTTATCATGAAGTGACAGAGTGAAAGTGTTTATTTTTATTTATTTACCTATTTATTGTTTCTATCATGGTAAAACATATATAGCATAAAAATTACCATTTTAATCATTTTAGAGTGTACAGGTCAGTGGTAATATTCACACTGTCATGCAATTAACACTAGTTTCCATCTCTAGAACATTTCGTCTCGCAAACCTAAAAATCTGGACTGATTAAACAACTCCCCATTTCCTTCTCCCTCCAGCACCCAGCCACTACCATTCTACTTCCTGTTTCTATGAATTTGGTTACTTTAAGTACCTCCTATAAATGAAATCGTACAGTATTTATCCTTTTTTAACTGACTTAGTTGATTTAGCATAATGTCCTCAAGGTTCATCCATGTTGTATCATGTGTCAGAATTTCCCTCCTTTTTAAGGCTAAATAATGTCCCATTGTATGTATGTATCACATTTTTTTAACCATTCTTCTGTCTGTGGACATTTGTTTGGGTTTCGTGAGTAATGTTCTGAACGCGGGTATACAGATATCCATTCAAATCCTTGCTTTCCCTTCTTTTAGTGGAATTGCTGAGTCATATGGTAACCCTTGTAGCTTAGTCGGTAAAGAATCTTCTTACAATGCAGGAGGCCAAGGTTTGATCCCTGGGTCTGGAAGATCCCCTGGAGAAGGAAATGGCAATCCATTCCCGTATTCTTGTCCGTGGAGAATCCCATGGACAGGGGAGCCTGACAGGCTATAGTCCCCGGGGTCACAAGTGTTGGAAACGACTTAGCAACTAAACCACCACCACCATGGTAACTCTGGACTTTCCAGGTGGCACTAGTGATAAAAGAACCCACCTGCCAATGCAGGAGATGTAAGAGACTCAGGTTTAATACCTGGATCAGAAAGATTCCTTGGAGGAGGGAATGGCAACCCACTCGCCTGGAGTATTCTTGTCTGGAGAACCCCATGGACAGAGGAGCTTGGCGGGCTATAGTCCATGAGATCACAAAGAGTTGGACATGACTAAAACAACTTAGCATGCAGGCATGGTAACTCGAATGCTTTTTTTTTTTAGATTTTCTTGGTCAGTTTCCATCTCTCTGCAACCTCATTTGTATAAAATCATCTCAACAAAGACATCTTTAAAACCCTGAAATACACTGCAAGTGAACACAAAGATTCTTTTTGAGTGAACATAGTGTGTGTGAACTTAAACTGTTGGAATATGGGTTCCAAAGGCAGTTTTTTAAGCATTAGGAAGTCTTGATTTTTCTTATTTTTAAAACAGGATTTTAATAAAGGCAGAAATCTTAATTTTTTTTTCCCTTCTCACACGTCATAGGACCACAGCTCTCAATGGCAAAGGAGGGAGAGGATGGGTGATGACCCAAGTCCAGTTTTTTGTTTGTCTGTCCTGCCCTCTCTCCACCTTGGAAAGTTGTCGCTAACTGCAGTGGGGGGTGGGCAGACGAATCCCAGGCCTCCCTCCCCTGAGTGCTCCACTAAACTCCCAGTTGTCATGACCACCAATCCCGTGAATCTCTCAGGTCCCATTAACCCCTTGGCATCCCAGACCCTCAGCCCCAAACAGCTTGCTAAGAGTTCGTCCGTTTTCTAATTTTCTCATAAGAGAAAGAGAAGAAACCTGAGTTCTTGGGGCACCAGTGTCAGAACTTACAATGGGAATTTGCTCATTGAATTTGCCCCGGGGATCGGTCCCCTCCAGTTGGTGTTGATAACCCATTCAAAGACTGCTAGTAGCTGTGGATTAATTGATATAAGTAGAAAAGCTCCTGCTGGGACCTACACACAGGAATTTGGCTGGCTCTGTGTGTGACAAGACAGTGACAAGACATTCTCACAGCCTTCTTATGGAACTCATTAGCAGTGGCCCATGCAGAAGACTGCATAGTCAGAAAGACTCCCCCTGTGGCTGCTGCTCTGGATATGTGTTCAACTCAAACTCAGAACTGGAGCAGGCTTAGAATTACTCTATTGTCATGCGTCTAGGCCTGCTCATTCCTCATTTGGAAAGACAGCCATTGTTAGACAGAAAGACAGCCTTGGTTAGATAGTTTACTGTAAGCACACTTATGGGCTTCCCAGGAGGCGCTGGCTGTAAAGAATCTGCCTGCCAGTGCAGGAGATAAAGGAGACTCTTTAAGATAAGAACCACAGGTTCTTATCCATGGGTGGGGAAGATCCCTTGGAGGAGGAAATGGCAACCCGCTCCAGTATTCTTGCCTGGAAAATTCCATGGGCAGAAAATGGCATCACTGATTCAATGGACAGGAACTTGAGTAAACTCTGGGAGATGGTGAGGGACAGGGAAGCCTGGTGTGCTGCAGTCCATGGGGTAACAAAGAGTCGGACAGGACTTGGCAACTAAACAACAACAAAGCACACTTTTTCAACCATCAGACAATCCATGGACTCATGCTGGATTTCCCTCAAACCCCCTTGGGGCTTTTCCTGTGACAGGCTCCACCAGGACATCTACCGGCACCTTGACCCCCCAGATCAATGCTGACACTCTTCTGGCTAAAAACAAAAGAATGAATTTTCTCCTT
Source organism: Muntiacus reevesi (assembly GCF_963930625.1). Taxonomy (NCBI): domain Eukaryota; kingdom Metazoa; phylum Chordata; class Mammalia; order Artiodactyla; family Cervidae; genus Muntiacus; species Muntiacus reevesi. The sequence continues at coordinate 33,860,487 of NC_089252.1, read as the reverse complement.
TCAACTTACTCATCTGGCAGAACCACCATGCCTACATGCCAATTCAAATATCAAAGAGAAAAACGGGACTATAAAAAAGGGGAAGGGAAATGCTTTGTAATTAATTGAGATTAATTAATATTTAATTAATATCGGCCTTTCAGTTTTGACCAATAAAATAACACTGGGCCCCACCAGATGACATTTGGAGCTTCAGCTGAGAATGTAAGCCTTTTTAAAACAGGAAAGAAAAAGATACTGATGCAAAAAAAAGTACAAAATAACTGGAGATCTTAATGTTGCTTTCTACCATGAATGCTTGTCTATGGATTAAATACTGCACTGATTCACAAAAATCTATTTTCAAAAGTGCTATTACCTATGTGGAGATAATTTCCCCAGGTGTTTTTCTTTTTTTTTAATTTATTTTTAATTGAAGGATAATTGCTTTACAGTATTGTATTGGTTTCTACCAAATATTAACGTGAATCAGCCATAGGTTCCAAGGTGTGCAATCTTGCATAACACAAGGGAGATATTATAGGCACAAACTGACCTTTGGTTCATATATTGAGCCCAGGACACGTGATACACACAAGTAAAAAGCTAGAAGACAAATCATTTCGGGCTGGGGGATAAGGAACAATTCTGGGGAGATGTGACTTGAAAGGTTGGTGGAAGGAGGGTAATGAAGGCTGCAGAGATGGTTTGGGATGTCATGGTACAGAGGATTGAGAGCAGCATCCATGTCTCTCTAGGCTGCCTAGAGTGCTGGGTGTGCAAAATATTCTGATAAGGGCTGTTGAAACCAGAATGCAGCTGCCCTTGAGTGTGAGGCAAAAGGAGAGTGGGAGCCTGCTGTAGATTTTGAGCAGGGGAGTGAAAATGTATTTCTACTTTTTTCTAGGACAAAGGGTTCTGGTTTTATGGTTCCTCTGAAGTTGAGGAAGGAAATCCAGTCTGACAAGAAGAATCCCAGAAACTTTATACTGGTTTCATGGAGTCAGGCAGAGGCTAGGCAGTGTTCCATGTTGAATTCTAAGAGTGCATTTTGACAAAGTATCATAGATAACGTTATCTTCATTTTCTCAATCTACATTGAAAATCTGCTCTCAGTTCATCTTCCCATCATCAGGAAAAGTCAAAGGAACATTGTTAGGTGGGACAGGAGGAGCCAGCCTGTCGCCGTGACCTCCCTCAACATAGGAGATGCTTGTCTTACTAGGCTTCATCCACTGATGCTCATTCTTGGGGACACTTGGCTTCCCACTTTCACGACCTGAACATGGCCGAATCTAGTTTGGAACCAAGTGCTCCCAACATCTTGACACGTAGGCCATTGTCAGGGTCCATACGTACTTCCCCCAATTTCAGCTTCAGTAAATCAGAACTCAACCAAAGTTACACAAATGTGTCAAATCATACAGGGAAACATGAAAACAACACCATTCTCAGACAAAATCAAATGTGTATCATCACCAAATAGCTTTACTCTTTGATACTCTGGATATAGCAGCTGTCTTCCCAACATCCATTCCCCTTTTTCCTGATATCCACTCCAATTTTAACTTAAATATGTGTGGGTGCTAAGTTGCTTCAATTGTGGCCGACTTTCTGTGATCCTATGGACTGTAGCCTGCCAGGCTCCTTGGTCCATGGGATTCTCCAGGTAAAAATACTGGAGTGGGTTGCCATGCCCTCCACCAGGGAATCTTCCCAACCCAGGGATCGAACCTGCATCTCTTACATCTCCTGCTTTGGCAGGCAGGTTCTTTAAGCTAGCACCACCTGGGTATCCACCTACCCAAATTCAAACTGTAGGGGAAAAGATGACACCCTTGCTTGAAAGAGCTGGGTGTATGGCACAGCCAATTGCATAATCTCTGCCTCTGGTCCAGCATTCCTGGTCAGAGAGTGTCACCTGGACCTATTTGGCGTCACAGGAAGTGATGAAAGCTTAGCTGGAGTCTTTGGAGAAGTACTCCTGGAAGAACTGACTGGTGACAGCCAAAATGGGAAAGCCAGGAAGAAACTGAATGTTATGGGGAAAAGGTAATTTTAGGGGTGATGAATTTTATTCAACAAATATGCATGCCCACCATGTCCTGGGAACCAAGTTCCTGGCCTCAGGACACACAGGCCAGTGGGAAAGCCTGGCACCTACATAGGTCATGCAATATAAAGAGGTGAGCAAATTCATCACTGTGCACCCAGGATACTGTGAGAGGATCCATAATTGAAGGGATCAGGGAGGCTTCTGCCTGAGTTACCTACTGGAATAAACCTGAAGGTGGGGTTGGGTGAACACTGCAGACACGTGGGGCTATAGGAGCCAATGCAATGGGTCTCACAGGAGTCAAATAAGGAGCAAAGATGTTTTACAAGGAGAGGCTGGTACCCAAGCCTTCATCTGTATGTCCGAAGTGGAACAGGGGAAGTAGTCATCCTTGGTACTGTGATCAGTGTCATCGTCTGGACTATAATAACTCAGATCTTCAGAATGACAGGCTTCTCCTCTAGGGCAGAGTCATTGGGGGCAGAGGAATCGTTCCTGTTTATTGAATTCCTGTTATGTGTCAAGTATTGTGTTAGATGTTATACGTATCTTGCCTATTAGATTTGAAAATCGTAACAATCCACATTATAAGAAAGATGCATTTGAGATTCTGATAGGTTAAATCAGAGGACCCCAACCCCCGAACCACAGACCAGCACTGGTCTATGGCCTGTTAGGAACCGGGTTGCAAAGCGGTGGGAGAGCAAGTGAAGCTTGATCCGTATTCACAGCGGCTCTCCACCTGGGATCTAGGTTACGGTCTCCTTCTGAGATCATCCTGAGACTGTCCCCCCCCACCCCCACCATGGAAAAACTGTCTTCCATGAAACCGGTCCCTTATGCCCAAAAGGTTGGGGTGGGGGGGGCTAGGTTAAATCATTTTCTTCAGGTCACACAGCTAGTAAGTGGTGGGGCAGGTTTGGGAATCTTGGTCGTTCTGGCTCCAAAGAGCAGCTCTATAGTTAGTTCTGAAGCCTATGTAGAATCAGCTTGAAACGTCAGTTTGAATGAACCCACTTGGTATTAATTAGAAGGAGAAATTGGCAAATGCAGTTTTAAATGCTTTGAACAATTCTCTGGGGAGCACATTAAATATCCCAAAGCAAAGCAAAAATGTATATTAATAAGAACATAGCCATTCAAAAGGCAATTGTTTGCCATCAGTTACAAATAGAATAAAAGGAGGGGAATTCAATTTCCCCACTTTTTTATGCCAAGGGCTTGGGCTCCAAGTTTCCCTCACTGCTCTCTCTTCACCTCTTCTTACATGTTGCACGTTACAGCTTCATTCCTTAAGATGTAAGCGGTATTTATAGGAAATGCTGATCACTGCCAACAAGTGAATACTCCCATTAAACATGGTTTAAAACAACCTTCTCTCCAGTTGTTTATAATAACCTCTTGGAAGTTTGAAATTAAAATCTGTCTCCCATCCAGCCTTTTTCCCGCCTCTTATATGACGCCAAACCAAGAACTTGCCCTTGAACATACTTCAATTCCCTGGCCCACCATCCTGACATGCTCTGTAGCTCATTATCTCAATCCCTAAATATTAGTCTTTTCTCTTGTCTTCTCTGCTTTCCTGGACATGATTCAGTCTCCCTGGGTATTTCATTGTTTATGTCAACGTACAAACTCTGTCCCTGCAAGAGACCCCTTCCCCTTTCCTGGCCCCATCGTCCCTCAACACCTACGTGAAAAAATGTGTGTTGAACTTCTCTTCTTTCACAGGAGGAGACCCTGAAGTTGAGAGAATCCAATCTCTTCATTAAAAAGACAAGGTCCTTGACCCTAAATGGGAAGCAAATCCAAAAAAGAGGGAATATATGTACATGTAGAGGGCCAGTAAAGAATCCGCCTGCCAGTGCAGGAGACGTGGGTTCAATACCTGCGTGGGGAAGATCTCCTGGAGGAGAGCTTGGCAGCCTACTCCAGTATTCTTGTGGAGAATCCCCACGGACAGAGGAGCCTGGCACGAGTCCATGGGGTCGCAGAGTCAGACACAACTGAAACGACTTAGCATGCACGCACATGTATACATAGAGTTGATTCAGTTTCTCTACAGCGGAAACTAACACAATATCGTAAAGCAGCTACTCTCCAATTTTTTAAAAATTACCTGAAAAGTAATAAAATAAGAAAATCTTCTACTAAAAAACAAAACAAGACAGAAAGAAGTCTTTAAGACCCAGAGAGTCTACACAATTTACTGAAACTCACAAACCTGGGAAAAGGTTGCGTCAAAGCAGGAAGGTGGGACCCTCGGGTTCTAGTTCAAAGCCCCTTTCACCACCCTGCTCCTCCCCCCTCCCCCCTCCCCATTCACACCCATCCCAACACCTTGTCAATTTGGTGTCAGATTCTGTCTGCCCAAAGCAGAGGGCATGTCCATTTTCACTGGTCAAGTGATCAAAGCACAGTGGAGGTCCAGGGGCAGTTGCCATGGGGGGTTTGTCTCACGGTCCAGATGCCACATGTGTGCTTTTCATCCTGAAACAAGGGCTCTGAAACCTGGGTGTCTTCCCGAAGCCCTCCCTCTCCAGAGCTGTTCAGGGGTGTGTGTCATCCCTCTTCTGAGGATGTTTTAAGGTTTTAGCCGAAACATTTGAGAGAGAGAATTGTAAAGGCAAAGTTGGTCAGGGTGGGTGGGCTGGGCAGGACTTCTAAGGCAGGGCTGGGAATTGCTAAGCTCTGCAGGATCTGGGCGGGATGTGATCAGAAAAGGCTTTGCTTGTTTCCCACTGCCTTCATTGCTGGTCAAATGAACAGAGCAGAGCACTTGGGGAAAGGAACCCTAAAGGGTAGACATCTCTTCAGAGAGGAGTGGGTCCCACACAAAGCTGCCCCCCTTAGGATTACTCCTATCCTGACCCCTGCCCAGTGCGGGTGTAGTCCTTTATGGGCTTCTGTGGCCTGAAATACTTGGAAGTACCGGAAAACAGAAAGTGAACTTCTTGACATGCAGAGAGGTGACCTTGGTAAGAGAGGAACAACCCTAGCACCTGTATTTGGTGCAACAGGGCTGTGGTTACCCCGATCCAAGGCTGGCTGGCTTCAACGGCACGGAGGGTGTGCTTGCTTTAATGCTGTGCTGTCACTGCCTTGAAACTCTTACTAATGTTTGAAATGAGTCTCACAGTTTATTTTGCCTTGGGCCCCATAAATCCTGAAGCTAGCCCAGCTGCTTGCCCTTCCTTCACCCCACTAACTTTCACATACAATTTCTTTTCTAAACTGGACTGAAGAGGTTATCTTCCACTCATTCTTATTTCCCATCTGTGCCAAGACATGGAAACAACTTAAATGTCCATCGACAGATGAATGGATAAAGAAGAGGTGGTGTATGTGTGCGTGTGTGTGTGTGCACTCAGTCGTGTCTGATTGTGCAACCCCATGGTCTGTAGCCCACCAGGCTCCTCTGTCCATGGAATTTCCATGCAAGAATGCTGGAGTGGATTGCCATTCTCTTCTTCAGGAATCTTCTTGACCCAGTGATTGAAACTGCATCTCTTGGTTCTTCTGCATTGGCAGGCAGATATTTTACCACTGCACCACCTACAAAACCCCAAAGAAGATGTGGTACACATATACAATGGAATATGGGTTTCCTTTGTGGTGCAGTGGTAAAGAATCCACCTGCTCCAGGAAGCAGGGTTCAAGCCCTGCCCCAGGAAGAGCCCATATGCTGCAGGGCAGCTAATCCTACGTATGATGACTATGGAGCCTACATGCCACAACCTCTGAAGCCTGTGTTTGCCTAAAGCCTGTGCTCCACAACAAGAGAAGCCACCACAATGAGAAACCTGCACACCACAACTAAAGAGTAGCACCTGCTTGCCACAACTAGAGAAAGCCCTCGTGCAGCAACAAAGACCCAATGCAGCCAAAAATGAAAAATAAATACATTAAAAAAAAAAAAAAAAACCAAAATGGAATACTACTCAGGAATAAAAAAGAATGAAATGATGCCATTTGCAGCAACATGGATGGACCTAGAGACTGTCATATACTGAGTGAAGTAAGACAGAGAAAGATAAATATCATTGGATAACCACATATGCAGAATCTAAACTACAACAGAAGCAAACATGTACAAAACAGAAACAGACTCCAGACATAGAGAACAGACTTGGGGTTGCCAAGGGGGAGGAGAGGTGGGGGAGGGTAGGATTGGGAGTTTGGGATTAGCATATGCAAACTAGTATACGTAGAATGGATAAACAAGTTTTTACTGTCTAGCACAGGGAACCATATTCTATATCCCATGGTAAACCATAATGAAAAAGAATATGAAAAAGGAAATACATACACACACATATACATGTTCAACTGAACCACTTTGCTATGCAGCAGAAATTAACACAACATTGTAAATCAACCATATTTTAATAAATTTAAAAAAATGTGCTCTTCTATACTTTTTCATGGGGCCTTCAAATAGGAAATGAGTCATGACAAATGATTTAGATGTAACTGATGTTTTCACTTAATTATATGAAAAATCAAAGACAACCTTGATTCTACAACCCAGGATTGGTTAGACATGATGCAGGCCAAACACCCAGTAGACGTCTGTGCAGTTATTACAAATCCTATTACAGAAATGCATTTGTGGGCGTGGAAAATATTCATGATATAGCACTAAGTGGAACAAAAACCAAACAGGGAACACATAGGCTCCCATATAGCTTCCAGGTTACTTTTGAGCGTCACCAAAACTGTGAATCTCCAGCAAGGGGCCTGTGTCAGGGGCTGGGGGGCAGGGTCTGAACCCAGCAGCTGCTGTCTTTGACTTGTATTTTTCCTAATTTATTGTTGTTTCTGCCCTAGAATGTACCTGTGCTCTTCCTATCCTGAATTCCAGCACAGGATCAAGGATGAAACAGACGAGACCTTAAATCCAGAGCATTACATTAAGAGGCTTCAGGCAGGTGTGTCTGGATTAGCTGTGCTGCTTACAGGCTGAGTTGGCAAGTGCTGTCTGAGCAAACAGCCTCTTTCCCAGTCATTTTATAGTGCTCATCTCACACATAAGAGCTTATCACTCAAACCAGGTAACTTCCGTCAACATAGATACATTTGTGAGGGCCCAGGAAGACAGTGTGCAAAGCATTTGGTCTAAGACCCCAGAGTTCCAGCCCGGCCTCAATAGCAGATGATCCCAAGGAGGCTGCTTTTCTAGCCTCGTTGTTTGTATAATTAATAGTAGCCACTTTGTCTAGTTCCTGGGTCGAGTTCCATAGGAGAAAGTGCTTTGTAAAGTGCAGAACTTTCTAAATATCTAAGGTGTAGCTGTCTTCAGATAAGGGTGAGGAACGCCTGGAGGGAAGGAAACTTGGGTTTCATCCTTTCTCCAGCTGTGTCTTAGCTGGAGACAATCACTTAAGTTCCTCAGGTTGGCTGACTCAAGGTCGAAGGCAGAGTCTGTCTGGTGGTGGTGGTTTAGTCACTAAGTCGTGTCCAATTCTTGCTACCCCATGGACTACAGCCCGCCAGGCTCCTCTGTCCATGGGATTTCCCAGGCAAGAACGCTGGAGTGGGTTGCCACTTCCTTCTGCAGGGGACCTTCCCCACCCAGGGATCAAACTCATGTTTCTGCCTAGATTCTCTCTAAAGATACTGCTAACGTGAAGATTCCATTCTGCTATGAAAATCACCTTTATGTTTCCTTATCGTTTTTAGTTTCTCTTATATAATAGAAGACTGAGCCTTGAATTTGACTTTGTGATGCTGTTCTGTGTAAGAGTGTCTGTGGGGGTGAGCAGCTCGGGACCCTGAGGGGAAAGGAGAGGAGCAGAGGGTGGGAAGGAAGCAGGGCAGGAAAATGGAAAGGGGCCGAGTGATAAGATACTGCCACAGGCATTGCAGGTTGGAAAAACAGAACCCTGAGAACTGGAGGCCTCTGTTTACGTACCCTGAGGAGACAGGAAGCCCAGCACAGCGTGGCTGTCGCTGCCCCCATCCCCACATCCCTTCTCTCCTCCCCACCACACAGGCTGTTCTCTGACTGCTAGTGAACCCACCAGACTTTCCCCACTCCACCCTCAGCTCCACGGAGCTCTGCCTCTGCCACACTAAATGTTCCTCAGACCTGATTTTGGTGTGGTCCTTTGCTTTTTCAATTTCTTCCTCTAAGGGGGGGAAGAAAAAAAACGATCCATGTATTTTAGATACAGTGGCATTGATGAGTGAAGAACCTCTTGGGAATAATTACAGACACATCCACATGGAATGAGGGACAATTCTCTACTGGAATAGATTTCTTACTACTGTTCCCAATTAAGATGCTGTCTTCTGGGATCCAGCTTCAAAGCCTGCATTTTCTCCTCGTGGAGGCCAATGACATCCTGTTATGATTAGTATCTGGACAGTGAAAGACCTGACCCCATCTCGCCAGGTCCTCCCAGGCAAAGGACAGCAGGGACCAGGGACTGTGCGGTCTGGTCCGGGAGGTCAGACAAACCAGGGCATCAGGCGAAGGCCAGCAGTGGTGTCATGGCACTCCTTTTCGGCCTGAGTTATCCTGGATGGTTAACTCAGCACTTATCATCCTGCCTTTCCAGGCACATGTTCAGAGACAGAAAATAAAATTCCCCAATTAAATTCACAAAATACGTCACTGTTTAAGGGCCCTTTCAAGATTTAAGATGGAGTGAGCTGAATACCCTAGAATAGCCTCCAGGATCTCAGGATATAAGTGCTGCAGAGACTGCTATTTCAAAAACAAGGATTTGGAGGTCAGAAGGACATGGTGACTTGCCAAAATCCCTCAAGACCATGGACATAAAAGTTTGTGCAAACTCCAGGAAATAATGAAGGATATGGAAGCCTGGCATGTTGCAGTCCATGGGGTCACAAAGAGTCAGACATGACCGAGCAACTGAACAACACAACTCAAGACCAGGCCAGCGAGATGGGACTCCTAGTCCCCCCTTTTATTTTTTAAAACCACAACATAAAGTCTGTTGAGTTATAAGGAATGTAGAGCCTGAAACGTGTCAGAAGTAATGTTATAAAAAGACATCATCAGATCAACTTGACTGGTGCCTAGACAAAACCTTCAGACACAGACCCTGATTTTCATCCAGATTAGAACAGAGGATGAGATGATTAGATAGCATCACCAACTCAATGGACTTGAGTTTGAGCAAACTCCAGGAGATGGTCAAGAACAGGGAAGCTTGGCGTGCTTCAGTCCATGGGGTTTTGAAGAGTTGGATGTGACTTCGCGACTGAACAAAAAGTAAAAGAAACCCATTTTAGGGCTTAGTCTGCCCTGGGCCTTCAGGAATCAGAGAAGCGGTAACTCCTGAGTAAGATAGAAGTGTGGGTGGCTAGGAACAGACCTAGTCATTCTGGATAATCATGGGGGTCACACCTCCTGAGTCAGACAAGTGAGGACTCCATTGCTGCAGTGCTCAATCATGTCCGACTCTTGGTGACCCCAAGGACTGTAGCCCACCAGGCTCCTCTGTGCGCGGGATTCTCCAGGCAAGAGTACTGGAGTGGGTTGCCATTTCCTCCTCCAGGGGATCTTCCCCACCCAGGGATCAAACCCACGTCTCTTATTGTCTCCCGCATTGGCAAGTGGACTCTTTACCACTGAGCCACCAGGGAAGCCGTGGACTCCATGGCAGAGAGCAATACTGTCGATAATCATCAATAATCAGGGACTACAAATGGTCAGGGCACTCTGTTGGACACACTGGGATAATTCAGCACAGAGAAGGTCATTGAATCAATCAGCTGCTATTCTGGACACAGGCCGTTCAACTGATCACAGAGATGAGGGGCTTTCAAAAGCATCGGAAACCTGATCATCAGCAGCAGCTGTCATTTATAGAGAGCTCACTCACTATATTCTCACCACTTCACAAGTATCATCTCATGTCATCCTCACACCAGTTCCTATTATTGCTCAGATTTTACACTTGAGGAATATGAGATTAAGAGACATCAAGCAGCTTGCCCGATGTCACAAGCTGACCAATGGCATGACTAGGACGCGAGTCCAGGCTCACCCTGCATAGCTGCGCTGTCACAGCTATGGCACCATCCCTTTTGATCCAATTTTCTACTCATTATGACCTACAGCTGAGGGTCCAGAGTGTGCTAGAAACAGCGCGTCTTGTAGGTACAGCTTGCTGTAGAGTAAGATGCACATTTTACTGCCAACCCAGCTCTAAAGCAACATATGCTTATAGGTGGGGGATTTGCTTTCTGACCACATGGGAAGGCAAGATCTGGTCAATAAATAGTTGTATGTAAAATAGCAATTTTAACTGCATGCTGCCCACAAGCATGTAGACCACAGATTGGTTGGAACCAAAAGGTTCAAGATGCTGACTCCCAAATACTTCACTGCCAACCAATCAGAAAAAAGTCCACAAGCTGATCATGCCCTCTTTGAACAACTGCTATAAAACTCCTCACAACCCCCTCCAGGTTGGGAAAAACAGCTTTGAGGGCCCTAGCCTGTATGGCCCCCTTTCCCTGGCAAAGCACTAAAGCTGTTCTTTCCTGCTTCACCCTCCCAAAAAATAAAATAAAATAGCAACTTTATTGAGTTGCTATCTTTATTGATAGTCAACAGCATAACAAGATGGTAGTTGCATTAATACCTGTGCTTTACTTATTTTGAACGTACCACCTAAAAATCTGTATTCATAGTACTCAGCAAACACAAGATTGCAACCTGCCTCTGTGTGCTCATAGCAAAAAGTCACCAAAATTCAACCAATGAAAGATCAAATCAATCAATCAAAAATCAAATTAAAAAATCTAATCAATCAATTGAAGATTCAGAAACTGAATAGATGGTTGCCAGAGGGGATTTCAACTTAATGAACCTCTATTCTTTAAATGAGGTGAGGAAATAAGATTAAGAATATTTACACATTCCTGAGATAGTCCTTGCTTGGCATGTTTTCTTAAGACCTAGTGTAATTTCACTTTATCAAGAAGATAAATACTGTTAAAGTGGTTGAAAAGTTTTTCAAGTGATTTTAAGCAACAATACATTTTACTACTTTAAAAAAATATGAATAAGGAAACAGTGGGAAAGGACTGTTTCTGGGCTTGAAAAATTCAGAAAAATTTCAGACAAAAACATTCCAATGAAAAAGTCTCTCTCCCTCTCTCCACAAACCCCATACAAACATACAAAGATTCTTTTAAATATTCTCAAAAAAAATTTTTTTAAATAATGCACATTCAATTAGTGAAATTTATATGACCACTCTCTGGTAAACTTGTAGTTTTGTAAGTAACACAGAACTAAAATTGCATTCATGGCTAAAGATAAAATCAACAAGAATTAAAACTGCACATTTAGAAAAAACTCAGTGCATATATAAAGACCCATAAAGAGCTTTCAATGAACACCACAATTTTCAGTATCATTTTTGGGAAGAGAACATCTGAGTACTCACTGTGAAGAGTCAGACAAGGATCTCAACCACCTGTGAGACCAGTGAAGGGAAAATCATCAAAATAATCCATCACTTGAAGTTCTCCAGTTCTCCTTTCTCCCCTCCGTGGCAAAGACACCAGGGCACTGTTGCCTGTAGACACCCTACCGGCTTCCCAAGAACTCCAAGGTGAGTCCTGCTGCCCAGACAACTTGGACAGGGTTCCTAGTGAGCCCTCTGAGCTCGGACAGTCACGAAGTTGAGCTCTGATTCTGACTCTGGTCCGCTGTGGGCCCCTAAACTAATAAGTAACAAGCACGCTCTCAAAGCAGTCAGCAGAGTGTGGGCTCTTGGTAGGTGAGTAAGTCACATTTCCGCTAGGTAGGAGCCTAGAAGGGTGGGTGCCGATACCTCTTTAAGATCTCCATACAAAGCGAAGCACCTTGCCTGGAGGAGTGAGTGAAGTGAGTGAAGGCTTACTGAGCGAACTCTGGCTGCCCTCTGGGCGTGCTGGTGGTAACTATGGACTCGGTTTGGGTTGGAACTGAGTGTGGCAAGAAACGGGATTGGTGAAGGCCAGTTTGTCCTCACTGGTCTACGTTACCAGGGGGCTGTGTTTGCTTTTCCCCTGGAAGGCGGTTCACTTTTCTTCCACCCGCTCCCTTTGTAGCTGCTCAGACTTCCCTGACACGTGGTTACTAAAATACAGATTCCAAACCTGAGTCTTATACATGTTTTGTGCCAAACTCTCAGTAGCCTCAATGGTCTGTGAAGAATTAACACTGAGCCACACCTACCCGCTCCAACGCTTTCTAACCTCCTTTTGCTACAAATCTACCAAACTTACCTTGATGGGGCCCCTCAAAATCTAAAGAGCTTTTTCATTTACACATGAAAGTGAAAGTGTTAGTCACTCAGTTTGTGACCTCATGGACTGTAGCCTGCCAGGCTTCTCTGTTCATGGCATTCGCCAGGCAAGAATACTGGAGTGCATAGCCATGCCCTCCTCCAGGGGATCTTCCTGATCCAGGGATCGAACCCAGGTCTCCTGCACTGCAGGCAGATTCTCTACTGTCTGAACCACCAGGGAAGCCCCATTTACACGTATTTAAAGAAAAAGGCCAAACTCTGGAATAATTTGCACAAACTAATTTTTATTTCCAAATGTGCTTTCCCTTGAGCTCCATTTTCAAACTACTCCCCTCCTCTAAAGATAGTTCTTTATGGTTATTCTAGAAGTTATATTTCTGGTAAAATCATTACATGTTTCACTTAGATAATGAGACACAAGAAACACTTGCTCCTGAAGCAGCACAAGATCATTTAGGGCCAAAAATGACCTTGCTTTTCCTGAGACAACTCTTCCCTGTCCTTTAGGTGTGTGGCCGTGCTCAGTTGCTCAGCTGTGTCTGACTCTTTACAACCCCGTGGACTGTAGCCCACCAGGTTCCTCTGTCCATGGGATTTCCCAGACAAGAATACTTGAGTGGGTTGCCATTTCCTACTCCAGGAGAATCTTCCTGACCCCAGGATCAAATCCATGTCTCCTGTGTCTCCTGCATTGCAGGTGGATTCTTTACCCGTTGGGCCATTGGGGAAGCCCTGAAAAGCACTTGAAGATATGCAGAGAGTATGAGCGCATTGCAAAAGAAGAGCATTGATGGAATTTGTGAGGAAGCAATATTCAGAAAGGAAGGATTTTCCCATCATTCCAGTGGTTGAAACTCTGCCTTCCAATGCAGGGGATGCAAATTTGATCCCTGGTTGGGGAACTAAGATCCCACATGCCATGCAGCCAGAAAAAGCCAGAACATAAAACAGAAGCAATGCTGTAACAATTTCAATACAGACTTTGAAAAAGTCCACATCAAGGAAAAAAAATCTTTAAAAATAAATTAATAAATAAAGGAACCAAGGATGGAGCTAAGTGACCGTTGGGTGTGGCGGTCTGTGTGGCTCTAGTGACCTTGGTTATGGCAGGGCAGGCGCCACCATGTGGCCGCAGAGGTGTGATCACGTCTGAAGACAGAACAGGTTCCAGATGCGGACACTAGAAGTGTAGATGACTTCAAGAGCTCGGCGCTAATGGAAAGAAAATAAATATTTTTCTTTATTTATAGGAAAGAGGAAATAAAACAAGTCTAGGAGTATAGGAAAGTAGGAGTATAGAAGTATAGGAAATAAAAGAAGAAACTACAGAAAGAGCGAGACACGGTCATAACAGACGGGGATGGGAGAGGCGGGGTTTCAGGTGGAAGGAGCCGTGCGGGACAGATAAGAAGATGTCTCTTCCTGTGAGGATGAGGGAAGCGGTGAGGCCAGGTGCTGAGAGAGATAAGCTGCAGAGGACTCGGTGGAGGGAAGAAGACTTTGAGGGGCTTCCTGCCAGAGAGCCTCTGATTTTTTGTAGAAGAGGAGATGAGCTTATCTGTTCAGAGTAAGAGAGTGGGCATCAAGCAGGGTCCTTGAGAAGAAGATCAGGAGTAGGTGCTAGGAAAAGGGGGAGTGAGCTGCCCAGAGGACACGCAGGGACACGGGGAGGTCTGTCAGCCACCAGCAGAGCCGGCTGGACGGGGACCCTGGCTTCTGACTTGTAGGTATTTTCCTTCAAGCACATTAGGATCTAGGATTCTAATATTTTACAGTGATTTCATTAGCCATGTTTTCTTTATGTGCTCAGCCGCTCAGTTGTGTTCGACCCTTTGCAACCCTTTGGACTGTATCCTGCCAGGCTCCTCTCAAATTCAACAAAAAAATCCTGTGAAAAGAAAATATCATGTTTGATAAATTATTTGCACATCTGATGCTCTTTATTTTTAGGTAAGTCTTTTAGAATATTGATGTGCACTATTAAGTGCTAGGAAAGCACATACAAGGTAGAGAAACATTTAAGTTTACATATAATGTATTTTTTCAATGAAAATTATAAACAAAGTGGAAATAATTACTGGATTTGACCTTGAATAAAAAATGTAATGCAAGTTATTTATAGCGGTCAAAAACTCCAGTGAAAATAGCTAGCTATTTATGAGAAGTAAAGAGTAAAATAAAATTCTGCCAATCTTGAAAGAATATAATATCAACAGACAATATCACATAGGAATAAAGCCATACAGTGAAGCCTCACCAATCATGATATACTTATTTGGAATTTGTAACAATTCTGACAAAAGCTTAGCAGAAGTTTACCTTTTCACTGCTATTAATCAAATTATAGTATAAACAAAATTCATAAAGTTAATGTTTAAATTACTTTAGAGAACAATTTACGTTCAAATATCTTGTGCACACCATACTTAGTAACAATGTACATGTGAATTGTAAACATTTTAATCTGTCTCTTAAGGTAGTTTTCTTTAGGATCTCTATTTCTGTATGTTTGCTCTTAAAAATAAAACTGTCTCTTTAAAGCTACTCCGTCATTCAGATTTTAAATGAATTTTACTAGGCTCCTTACCCAGCCAAATTGTTATTTCATATAAAATAATCAAATTGCCTTTGTTCAATTTGATCTTCTGTTTTACCTTAAAAAGCAAACTAGAAGATAGCAAATTAATTATGAGAAACAATGACTACAATTTACCAAACTTCCCCTAAGGTGACAAGCCATGTGTGAGGGATTTTAAAACTTTACCTCTAATCCCTCCCACAAATATTTCAAGATAGGTATTATTGTTCATTTTTAAAGTTAAGTGGCTTCCCTAAGGCCCCAAGTATTTCCTGAACCTGGTAAAGAAGATACTGTGTATCAAGGATGAAGCATGGGATCTAGAACACAGAAAGCACTCAGTACATGTCAACTATAGCTACTGTTACTACCAGAAAGAAGAGATTCCTTGTAAAGGTAGGTGAGAATTGATGGACAGATCAAACAGTTTCTCTGTTTCAGTTGTATTTGCATATTTATTCATTTAGTCATTTCAAGAAACATTTACTGAATGTTTACTAGGTACTGGGAATACCAGTGTGAATATATGGGCAAAGGTGTACCTTTGAGCTAGTCCAAGACTTTAAAAAGTGATCAACTACATATATATGTGTATATATATATGAATGTACATGCATATATATATGTACATACATATATATATATATATATATAAAAAAATAAGTGATCAGCTACAGATATATTTATATATTTGTCGTTTAGTTGCTAGGTCGTGCCGAACCCTTTACAGCCCCATGGACTGTAGCCTGCCAGGCTCCCCTGTTCATGGGATTTCCCAAGCAAGAACACTGGAGTGGGTTGCCATTCCTTTCTCCAGGGGATCTTCCTGACCCAGAGATCACTGAACCCACCTCTCCTGCATTGCAGGCAGATCCGTTACTGCTGAGCCACCAGGGAAGCATATATATATATATATATATATATATATATATATATATATATATATATATATAAACACATATACAAATAGTGATGAGCTACAAGTATATGTGACTTTCCAGGTGTCTCAGTGGTAAAGAATCCCCCTGCCAGTGCAGGAGATGCAAGAGACAAGACTTCGATCCCTGGGTTGGGAAAGTCTCCTGGAGAAGGGAATGGCAACCCACTCCAATATTCTTGCCTGGAAACTTCCATGGACAGGGGAGCCTGGTGGGCTACAGTCCATGGGATAAAGAATCAGATACGACTGATCATGCACACACAAGTATATGTTTATACAAATATACATAGTGTATATATATGTATCATGTGTATATATAAATACATCTGGACAAACATACATGTATATTTGTAGTTGATCACAGTGGGAGTTGGACATTCAGCAATACACATCCAAAATATATCTGAGAGTCCAACTTCCACACTTTCTACATGTTTAGTCTATATTCAAATGATGTTTACATATATTTATAAGTTTCTTGAGCCAAAAAGATCTTGGAAATTAGTTTAAAACCTTTCATTATACAGTGAGAATACGTAGGCCTCGAGATGTGTTTTTCCCTGTGACGTCCCTGAGTCTCCAAGCTTAGGCTCAGGGTCACATTCCTGTTTTTCTTAGTCTTTTACCTTTTCATTGAAATTAAAAAGCTCCAGAACCATCAATGACTTTGCATTGAATTAGAAGAACAATTTCAGACTGACTCCTGAACTGTAAAACACGACATGGAATCAAATATTGGCTTTTTGGTCAAACAGGGGAAGCAGCTCTCAGTCAGAACCTCTTTTAAAAAACCTGAAGTTTATTTAAAAACTAAAGAAACAGAAACACTGACAAAACGCATAAACTTTTAAAGATCAGAAAGTTCTTACTTTATCCGAAAAAGACAAAACACCCTTCATGCATATCTCAAGCATAATCACATCGCAGAGGATGGAGACAAAACACCTGGTGTTTATTACAACACCATTAGTCTCTTTATGGGGTCATAACATTTAAGTGGACTTGCTTAAGAGCAGCAACGCTTCCTCTGACAAACAAGGTCTACTCTTTGTCAAGCATGGAAAAGAATGTGAAGTGACTCAGATGACCAAGCTGCGGAAGCCAACATCCTTCTCAAAAATCCAGTTCATCCTCCTGCCATCCTCAAAGACTTGACTCAGAGCATGGGTATCATCCATTGACAGCTAATCTAAGGGGTGTGCCATGCATTTTGCTTTTCCTACTCTGCAGTTCCCTTCATTGTTAATCCCTTTCCCACTTATTCAGTCTTTCACTGAATGTTAATTGCTAGACGCTGTTGTTCCAAAGATGAATAAGACAGGGTCCTTCTCTTGAAAAGCTCGTAGTCTGCTGCGATGATTCTGAGTTTAGTGAGCACGAAAACCAGTCAAGGAGTGGCAGAGAACAGAAGCAACCAAACCAACTTCTCTCTGAAAGAGTCGGAGTTGGAGGCCTGAGCTGAAGCCCAACCTTCTGCACTTCATGAAAAAGAGGTCGCAGTTGGATCAGGGTGGAGTTGAGAGGATGTGACTTGTGAAATTGCAGGAAAGGGAGAAGCTTTAAGATGACACTTGTATTCTAGCTTAGACAACCAGGCTGCGGGTCGTAGGGAATACAGAAAGGCATGTGCCTTTGAAGAGGTGATTTGGTTTTAGAAAGACTGAGTTGGGACGCCTGTAGGATATGCAGAAAGCACAAGTAAGAAGGTAGGCAGGTGGAAAGATGAAAACTTTTCATTTTACAGTGAGAATACTTAAGCCTCAAGGTGTGGTTTTCCCTGCGACGTCCCGGAGTCTCCAAGCAAAGGCTCGGGGCTCGTATTCCTGTTTTATTCCGTCTTTTACCTTTTCACTGAAATTAAAAAGAGACTCCCAAATCAGTCTCAAGAACCATCAGTGATCTTGCAGTGAATTAGAAAAAAATTTCAGACTGACTCTGGAAGAGTTCAGTAGAAATGTCTAACAGGAGAGAGATATGGGTGTCCTCAGCATATAGGTGAATGAAACATATCAATCTCTCACCTGACATATCTGAGTTAATAAAACTAACTCCTGTGAGCAGAAGTGCCTTGGTTACTTTTTCTGTTTTGTTTTTTGGGCACACCAGCTGGAGATCTTAGTAGTCCAACCAGGGATTGAACCCTCTAGCACCTGCCGTGGAAACGTTAAAGCATAGCGCCCAGAGAGGAGTGTGGATCGAATCCAGAGAGACAAGTATGGGTCCAGCCACAGAGATCCTTGTAAGCTGAGTTTGAGAACTTGGACATTGGTTGGCCTGAGAACAATGTCAAACCAACGAACTGAAATTTGAAGTAGGAGAGTGACGAGATCAGGCTTGCATTTTAGAAGTATTTAGGCTGTGCTGGTGTAGGTAGATTCAAGGCAGCGAGATTGGAGTCAGTGAGACCAGGTAGGAGTGAGATCAAATGTTTAAGTAGATTAATTTTGGAGTGGGCGAGGAGATGGTAAAGGTGTTTGTCCTTAGTTGCTCAGTCCTGTCCAACTCTCTTCAACCCCACGGACTGTAGCCCACCAGGCTCCTCTTTCCATGGGAATCAATTCTCCAGGCAAGAATACTGCAGTGGGTTGCCATTTCCTCCTCCAGTAGGCCACTAGGGAAGAGGAATATGGGGAGAATGAAAACAAATAATGCTTTCTCCAAGATCATCTGAAATAATCATGGAGTCCTCTTGGATCCAGCACGAGACTCTTTTGTTGGAAGGAGTGTGAGATTCAGATTTAGCTCTTATCTTCAAATGTTTAAGTAGATAAATTTTGGAGGTGGGAGAGGAGATAGTAAAGGTGTTTAGCAAACATTAGATGTGTATGGAGGGGGAAGTTGAAAGCACTGGCATCTGATAAGGCGGGTAGTGAGAGGGCAACACTTGGAGGGTGATCACAGAATTCCAGACGGGCTCTTGTGTTCTCCACCTGGGGAATTTGGGCCATAAAGAAAGCTGAGCACCAAAGAATGGATGCTTTTGAACTATGGTGCTGGAGAAGACTAATGAGAGTCCCTTGGACTGCAAGGAGATCCAACCAGTCCATCCTAAAGGAAATCAGCCCTGAATATTCATTGGAAGGACTGATGTTGAAGCTGAAACTCCAATACTTTGGCCATCTGCTGCAAAGAACTGACTCACTGGAAAAGACCTTGACGCTGGGAAAGATTGACGGAGGGAGGAGAAGGGGATGACAGAGGACGAGATGGTTGGATGGCATCACCGACTCAAGGGACACAAGTTTGAGTAAACTCCGGGAGTTGGTGATGGACAGGGAGGCCTGGCATGCTTCGGTCTGTGGGGTTGCGAAGAATCAGACACGACTGAGCATCTGAACTGAACTGAATCGAACCTGGGGAAAGCAGGGGAGACAGAGAGAAGCGGACTTTGTGAGATATATTTTGAAGGAAGAAGCAGTGCTTGGTAAGGATGAAAAGTTAAGGGAAAGGGAGGGGGCAAGAGTAATGGCTTTTTAATCAGTAAAAAGACAATACTAATTTACATTCCCTTGAACAGTGCAAAAGAGTTCTCTTTTCCCCATACCTTTTCCAGCATTTATTGCTTGTAGATTTTTTGATGATGGCCATTCTGATCAGTGTGAGGTGATATCTCATGGTAGTTTTGATTTGCATTTCTCTAGTAATGATGGTGGGAAGGAGGTTCAGAAAGGAGGAGACATACGTATAACTATGGCTGAAAAAAATAAACAAGTGAAAACGAAAAGGCCGTACTAGCACAGGGCTGGGGTGAGGATGAAGTGGGACGATTCCTGTTCCATGGTAATACAGGCCATGTGACCGCAGGACAGGGCTGCTACTGCGGGAGCATGGAGGCCTGAGTTCGAGCGTCAGCTCTGCAGCACATTTCCGCTGAGGAGTGCAAGGTGCCTTCACCAATGTCCTTTCTTACCACAACACCCTTCTCTTATGGGTTTCTCTCTTCTCTCTTGAGCCCCACTTCAACTCCTCCCAGAGCTCTTGAACAGAGAACTCTTGGTCAGTGGATGATCTGCATGTGACCACAATGCTCAGCCCCTGTATCCTTCAGAGTGGGGCTCAGAGGAGGTGCCAGGCTGGGGACCCACCTTTGGGACCCACCTTCAGTGGCCCAATCAGCTCTTGATAATGAAGGTGGCAGGGCTGGAGGCAAGAGGCCATCCTGTAGGAATGTTTCTTAGAACTGTCTTCTAAAGAGTTGCTGAGCTTGCTTCTCATCAGCAGGTCTGTGAGTCCAGTCCACTGTAGCTAACAGGTTTTGGGTTGTTTTTTTTTTCCCCAGCCTCATAATTCTTCTGTTAGGGTATGTGTGTTGTGACTGTGTGTGTGTGGTAAGATACACATAATATGTGCGTGCTTACTTACTCAGTCCTGCCCAACTTTTTGCGACCCCATGGATGGTAGCCTGCCCATGTGATTCTCCAGAAAGAATACTGGAGGGGGTAACCATTCCCTTCTCCAGGGGATCTTCCCAACCCAGAGATGGAACTTGGCTCTCCTGCATTGCTGGCAGATTCTTTACAGTCTGAGCCACCAGGGAAGTCCAAACATAATATAAACCTTACCATTCTAACCCTTTCTAGGTGTTCAGTTCAGTGGCGTTAAGTACATCCATGTTATTGTACAACCATCACTACCATCCATCTCTAGAATGGTTAATATCTTCAAAGCTGAAATTCTTTCCCCGCTAAACAGTTACTCCCCATTCCCTCCCACCAGCTCCTTCTGGAAACCACCATTCTACCATCTGTCTCCATGATTCTACTTCTCTGGGTACCTCATATAGGTGGAATCATACAGTATTTGTCCTTTTGTGACTAGCTTATTTCACTTAGCATAATGCCCTCAAGGGCTTCCCTGGTAGCTCAGACAGTAAAGAATCCCTGCAATGTGGGAGACCTGAGTTCAATCCCTGGGTTGGGAAGATCCCCTACAGAAGGGCATGGCAACCCACTCCAGTATTCTTGCCTTGTGACAGTCATGGAGTTACAAAGAGTTGGACACGACTGATCAATCAAGCACGAATGCCCTCAAGGTTTATCCATGTGTCAGAATTTCCCTCCTTTTGGGGACTTCCCTGTTGGTTCAGTGGCTAAGACTCCACCGTCCCAATGCAGAGGGCCTAGGTTCAATCCCTGGTCAGGGAACTAAGATTTCATGCACCACAACTGAAGATTCTGCATGCCAAATAAAGACACGGTGCAGCCAAATAAATATTTTAAAAAAGAATTTCCTTCCTTTTAAAATCTGCAAAATATTTCATTGTCCTTTTATATAGTTCATGAGGTTCTCACAGCAAGTTTACTGGGGTGGTTTGCCATTCCCTCCTCCAGCAGATCACATTTTGTCAGAACTCTCTGCTATGACCTGTCTTGGGTGGCCCTACACAGCATGGCTCATAGCTTCATCGAATTACGCAAGCTCCTTCACCATGACAAGGCAGTGATCTGTGTCGGAGAAGACTCCTGAGAGTCCCTTGGACAGCAAGGAGATCAAACCATTCAATCTTAAGGGACATTCACACTGAATACTCGTCAGAAGGACTGATGCCGAAACTGAAATTTCAGTATTTTGGTCATCTGATGCGAACAACTGACTCATTGGAAAAGTTCCTGATGCTGGGAAAGATTGAGGGCAGAAGGAGAAGAGGGTGTCATAGGATGAGATGGCTGGATGGCATCACTGATGCAATGGACATGAACTTGGGCAAACTTCAGGAGATGTTGAGGGACAGGGAGGCCTGGCGTGCTGTAGTCCATGGGGTCACAAAGAGTTGGACATAACTGGGCAATTGAACAACAACAACAATATTCCATTGCTAGCATGTGTCGCATTTATTTTATCCGTTCATCCTTTGATGGACACTTTTGTTGCTTCTACATTGTGGCTGTTGTCAATAAGGAACACAGGTGTACAAACATATCCGAGTCTCTGCTTTCAACACTTTTGGGCATCTATCCAGTTATTGCTGGATCATATGGTAATTCCATGTTTAATTTTTTTGAGAAACCACCATGCCATTTTCCACAGTGGCTGTATCACTTTATACTCCTACCACCAATGCACAAGGGTTCTAATTTCTCCACATCTTTGCCAATCCTTGTTTTCTGTATTTTGAAAATTTTTAATGTTTTATAATAGTCATCCTAACCTCTTGAGAAATCTGTATGCAGGTCAGGAAGAACTGGACATGGAACAACGACTGGTTCCAAATAGGAAAAGGAGTACATCAAGACTATATATTGTCACCCTGCTTATTTAACTTATATGCAGAGTACATCAGGGGAAACGCTGGGCTGGATGAAGCACAAGCTGGAATCAAGATTGCCAGGAGAACCTCAGATATGCATATGACACCACCCTTATGGCAGAAAGCAAAGAAGAACTAAAGAGCCTCTTGATGAAAGCAAAAGAGGAGGGTGAAAAAGTTCGCTTAAATCTTTACTTTCAGAAAACTAAGATCATGGCATCCAGTCCCATCACTTCATGGCAAATAGATGGGGAAACAGTGGGAACAGTGGCAGACTTAATTTTTTTAGGCTCCAAAATCACTGCAGATGGTGACTGCAGCCATGAAATTAAAAGATGCTTACTCCTTGGAAGAAAAGTTATAACCAACCTACATAGCATGTTAAAAAGCAGAGACTTAACTTTGCCAAAAAAGGTTTGTCTAGTCAAGGCTATGGTTTTTCTAGTAGTCATGTATAAATGTGAGAGCTGGACTATAAAGAAAGCTGAGTGCCAAAGAAATGATGCTTTTGAACTGTGGTGTTGGAGAAGACTCTTGAGAGTTCCTTGGACTGCAAGGAGATCCAACCAGTCCATCCTAAAGATCAGTCCTGGGTGTTATTGGAAGGACTCATGTTGAAGCTGAAACTCCAATACTTTGGCCACCTCATGGGAAGAACTGACTAATTGGAAAAGACCCTGATGCTGGGAAAGATTGAAGGCAGGAGGAGAAGGGGACGACAGAGGATGAGATGGTTGGATGGTATCACTGTCTTTATGGACATGAGTTTGAGTAAACTCTGGGAGTTGGTGATGACCAGGGAGGCCTGGCGTGCTGCAGTCCATATGGTAGCAAAGAGTTGGACACGACTGAGCGACTGAACTGAACTGAGTGAGTGTGAAGTGGTATCTCACTATAGTTTCAATTTGCATTTCTGTAATGATTAGTGATTGTTGAGCATCATTCCATATGCTTATTGGCCATTTGTGTATCATCTTTGGAGAAACAGCTACTTGAGTTCTTTGCCCATTTTTTAATTGGTTGTTTGTTTTCTGGTTGTCGACTGGTTGGAGTTCTTTACATATTCTGGATACTAACCCCTTATCAGATACACGGTTGACAAGTATTTTCTCCCATTCTCTGGGTTGCCTTTACACTCTGTAGATAGTGTCTTTGATGCACAAAAATTTCAATTTTGATGAAATCCAATTTATCTATTTCTTCTTTTCTTGACTGTGGTTTTGGTATTGTAGCTATAATTTAGGTTTTTTAAAGGATTTTTTTTTTTCATTTCAAATATTGTGGCCAAAAAGAAACTATGATTCAAAGAAAGTGATGGGCTTATTCCATCTGATCATTAGTTATTAATAGTAAGCTCTGGGCTGAGAATCCATATTCTTGGCTCTTCAGGGACTCTCATTGGAAGTAAAAACAAGGTAGGTATCTTGGTGAGAGCTGAAGCAAATCTCTAATCTTCAGTTAGTTACCCTATAGTTGCATCGACCCCAAATGTGAAAAATAAATCTCCAGTTTTTGTCTTTTTCTTTGTCAGTCACGTGCAAGTTTTCCTCTAATGTTCAAAATATAAAGCTTCTGGAATGGAGAGTCTGTGAAATATTTTAGAATGTGTTCATTTCTGGGCACTGCCTTTTACTAGAGCAGAGTTCCCTGTTTAGAATGAATCAATCCGCGGCTTACACCGTGTTATCAAGTCTTCAGTTGAGGAAGTCTGCGAAGCTGCAACCACTGCCTGGCCAGAACTGCCTTGCTTTTGGTGTGCTAGCAAGGGAGCGAGTCATCTTTCATTTCATCGTGCTTGAAGACAGTTCCTCTGCTCCCATCCCCGCCGCCCAGCCCCCTCCAACTCCACTCACCACTTAGTTTACGCAGTAAAGTAATAAAGCAATGGGTCTGCTTTGGAGGGTTTCTAAAAGGAAAGATAAACACAGTGGGGCAACTTGATGGGCCACAATGAAAGGAACTCATTATGAAGCCACTCAACAGCTCAGCCTCCCTTCCTAGTAAAACCGGAGTCAACCTGATCATTTCAGGGGCGGTGGGTGGAAGGGGGGCTTCTCCAACCACGGGGAGTGTGGTGGGTTTTTCAGTCTCTCTCTTCTTGAAGGTCTAAGAGTTGTAATCCTGCTCCGAGCTCTGCAGAGAGAGCATCTAATGGTGACTTCGAACTTAGCGTCAGTTCTCCCCAGCTGACAGTCAGCACCGACCCTTGGACCCTTTCGGGGAATCAATGAGCGGACTTAGGAACTTTGGGCCTCGGGGGCGTTCTCGCCCCCTGTCCGATCCTCTAACACTCCGCTCCCAGAGCCCTTTGGGGAAGGGACAAGCAAGCCACGCCGTCCCTGTGACGCCGCTGCTCTCAGACCGCTCGCCCCACACTCTGGGGAGCCTGAGGTCTAAAAACCAGCCCAGCGGCAGCACGTTCTGTCCACCCCGAGGCTGAGCACTTGATCACCCCGGGAGCCGCTTTCCTCGGTCTTCGTCCCGCTTCCAAGCCAACGCGAAAAAGAGGGAACACGGGGAGCGCGGGCGGGGAAGCGGCCTGGCCCGGGGCTGGGGCCGGCCCGCGGGCGGGGCGGGCGCGGGAAGGCGCAAGGGGGGCGTGGGCGCGGCGGCCCGCGCGCCCCGGCGGCCGGGCCAGGGGGAGGGGCGCTGGCGGCGGCGGCGCCTCCCGCCCGGGGTGAGCGGCGCGCGAGGCGGCCCCGCGGCTCAGAGCGCCGAGCGGGGAGGCAGGGCTGGAGCGCAGACGGCCGACGCGCGGCGCGGCTGCCATGGGCGCGCACTGACCCGCTGCTCAGCGCGGACTTCCTCGGCGGCGCGGAGCTCCCCGGCTGGCGGTGCGTCTCCTCGGTCACCATGAAAGGTAGGGCGGGCTTCGGGGCGCGCGGGAGGGGCCGAGGTGCAGAGTTTCTCTGCGCGGAGACCCGAGAGAGACCTGGTACTGGGTTTGCTGCGCGCAACCTGGGAGTCGCCCCCGGGGCTCGGGAGTCGGATACCGCCGCAGATCTCGGGGGTGCTCATTTGAAGCCGGCAAGTACTGCCCTCCCCACCGGGTCTCAACAAAGTAGTTTGAAGCCCCAAGTCGTTGTTTACGGATTCCAGATCCCAACTTTTTAATTGAAAAAATGCGCCCAGGAGAGTGGAGGCATCATCACTCCCCACCCTCGGCCCCCCTAGTTCATTCTGCGCCCTGGCGCACGCCCCACTCTCTCCAAGGTCCCTCTCCCTCCCCGCCGTTGCCTCTTCCCCGTCCGAGAAGTCGACGGGTGTTTTCTCCCGGACTCGGGGATGTTCTCGGTGCGCCCTCCCCACATCTGGCAATGATTAGGTGCCCGCGGAGTTCAGCTGGCTCGGGAAGTGCGTTTGGCATCTTTCTCCATCAGCCTCACTGGCTGGAAAATCACCGCCCTGGGTTTCGCGTCCCTTCCATGTGCCCGCCTGCGGAGCTGTGCCCACGTGTGTTCAGGGGCGACACAGTCCCCCGGGCGGTGTTTAGGGAAGTGTCAGATGCTATCTCACCTTTTAGCGGAATCGCGAGGAGAAGCGCTTCGCAGGGAAGCCGTCTGTTGAGTAGAAAACGATCTGTCAACAGAATCTCTCTCTGTAAGTGAGATAAATAATCACATGGGAGGTATCTGAGGGAATCGTTTGGAGATGGGCCGACGTGGTGTTTACACAAGACTGGAATCCTGGCTTTGTGCTAGGATAACACGTCTCGGTCCCCGCACGGGCCGGACCCGAGTAAGGGGGCTCGGTTCGAGATGCCATCTGACCGCTAGGACCGAGCTTCCGGCAGTCCGAGAACGCGCGAGGCGACCACTTTGACTTGCAAGCGTTGCTGATCCAGGCGCGCGCCTCGGGAGCTCCACAGACTTGGAAAGTAACTTTTGGCTCTAGGTTTCTCTCTGCAAGGCAGATCACGCTAAACAGTTTGGAACGATAATGTCCTACCAATTAGCTCTCCTTCCAGGGGAGTTCTGTGTCCTTCTCTGGAGACCCTGGAAAGGAAGGGAACAAAACGCCAGGTGTAATGGGTCCCGCCCCCTGGGCCAGAGACACAAAAGACAGGATACAACGCAAGAGACACAAAAGACAGGATTTCAAAACACAGCGTGTGTGCGTTCCCTCTCTCTCCATCTCAGTTTCTCTTCTCTCATTTACATTCTAGGAAAGGGGCACTTTCCTTAGCCAGCGCTGATTACGGGATCTTCCCAGAATGGCAAGAGTTCACGCGGCTAAATTTTGCTCTGGCGCTCAGTCCCCGTCATTTTAGCCAGAAGTTAATCTTCTCATTGCTGGTCACTGAGGCTAGGAGGTTTTGAACTTTTGGAAAGATAAGCCAGCTCCTCATTTCATCAGCTCCCATGTGGCTTCCTAAACCCTGAAAATCTCCTTATGCTTTTGACTGGGTCAATGACTGTTACTGCAGTTTGGGTATTGTTTTCAATGTTAATTCAAATCTGTAATGGAATACATACCTACAGGTTATATGTATATATGCTGTGTGCTAAGTCACTTCAGTTGTTGTGTCCAACACTTTGCGACCTCATGGACTGTAGCCCACCAGGCTCCTCTGCCCATCGGATTCTCCAGGCAAAAATACTGGAGTGAGGAACCATTCCCTTCTCCAGGGAATCTTCCCGTCCCAGGAATCGAACTGAGTGAGTTTCCTCTGTTATAGGCGGATTCTTTACAGTCAGAGTCACCAGGGAAATATATATATATATAATTTACACTACATTCTAGACCAGCTAGCACACTGCTGGGAGAAGGCTCATTGCTTATCCTCTGTGGTCTGGGCACTGCCTCAACACCCCACTTACCTTCTGCCCCAATAGGTGAAGGGGACTGAGGGGCTGAATTCCTGGGGAGGCTAGTCACGTTGAAGGCCTCTTTTAAAACGAAATGTTCTGTGAGAGGTTTGCTTATCAACAATTGCCATAGGATTTGTGTTTGTCTGGTGTATGAGGGGGGAAGGGAGCAGACAGTAATGTTTTTTCAGTACCTACTAAGTGCACCAGTATGCTCCACCCTCTACAAGCACTTTATTAGGGAACCCTCTCAAACACCCTATAAGGTAGGCATTTTAACTCCTACACCATAGATATGGAAACAGTCCAGAAGAAATAGAAACCAGCAACAAGGAGGGTCGTAGGCATCTAAAGACAAGCTTTTCCAGGTTCCCTGTGAGTCTTGGAGAGACCTAGGACACCAGATAGAACCCCTGGACTGGAAGAAAAGTGATTCTCAGATGATTAAGTAGCCAAGGAACTCGAAGCTGGTGCAGCAGCCAGGAAGGGATGGAGCCAAGAAATCAGACACAAGCCTTCTGAAGCCAAGCAGAGTGTGTTTTTAGCCAAAAAAGAAAGCTGCCTTTA
This sequence comes from Muntiacus reevesi, assembly GCF_963930625.1. NCBI lineage: Eukaryota > Metazoa > Chordata > Mammalia > Artiodactyla > Cervidae > Muntiacus > Muntiacus reevesi. The sequence goes on along the minus strand of NC_089252.1, from coordinate 33,833,032 downwards.
CCAAGTAGAATTATTTGTACAATTTGTCATAGGTAACCAATGCAGAGTTTTCCTTGGGTTCGTAATTATGTCATAAAGCAATGAACTCATTATGTTTAAGCCAATGTATCATTAGTATTTGATTTCTCTAAGTGATAGAAGTCTGTGACAGACCTTGCAAATACTTAAAATTGAAGTGTTAACCCAAAACATTCTTTAGCCAAATAGAAAATTAATGAACATCTTAGAAACTACAGAAGTTTATTTGTCAAGGCAAAAATTCAGCTACTATGCAAGTCAGATGCCTTTTTGAGGCACTTATTTGACTTCTAATTCTGATTTTTAAACTTGGGATATAGCCTTTGTAAAAACCCAGGCCTTTGGAGTCTAATTCCAAGGCTTCAGTGAGCCACAGCACCACCTATCTGTTGCGTTTAGCAACTATCTGTCTCTTTTAATATTTCTTCCTTCTCTGGAGTCCCAAGTAAAAAAATAATGACATCATTATACATTTTCCAGAAGAAAATTACTTGCCCTGTTGCTGTAATACTTTAAGTGTTCCACAGTGATTAAAACATGAAGTTGGTTTAATTTATTTCTAATTACATTTTCAATTAGCTGTACTGTACCATAAATTTCATGACTTTTAATATTCACACTCTTTATGAAGGAATCTGACTCCTCTAGAGTTAGGTGTGCCATTAAGAAATCACATTTCTAGTTCTGGAAGTTGGGAATATTGGTGAGTTTTAATACAGTAGCACTCGCTACTTAAGAGACGGCCTGAAACAACCACCAGCATTGGTTCAAATCACTGTTCTAATTTAACGCAGGGAGGAGGTCAGTGCCGTTAAAACATAGTGTCCAACTGCTTATGTGTGTGCTTTTGTGTGTAAGCATTTCTGAAATGCTATCTGGCAATGATACTTTTAAAAGGCGCTAGTAAGCAGTGTATTTCTACTCCCTGTTTCCCAGACCGGCAGGCTCTTGGCTTTGCAGGTGTCTAAGATGTCTTGTCCTTAACTGGAATAAGCAAACACACGTGTAGGTTCTGGCTGCTTTTAACACTGAAAGAATCATGTTTCCTGCAGGAAAATGGAAACAAAGTGAGGCCTTTTTCCTTCCACTGACTGGGAACTGAGGCCTCTTTTCCTCTGGAAGACAAATTTGCAACCCAGTTACACTTTTGACTTTTCATTAGTTTGAAGATGCTTGACATTCCTAATCTGCGGTTTAATTATTGCTAAGTATATATCTTCCCAGTGGTCTCCTATGCAATTTTCCCAGATTGTTCCCATCCCCTGACCCCCACCCCCACCCCAACCATGTGGCTCATTCAGCAATAATGGTGTGAGTGAGAAAAGCTGGCAGATGATAACTTCTAAGCTATAGCATAATTCTAACTTTCTGAATTCATGCTTATTTTTACTGAAGCATTATTTCAAAACCGTTGATGCAGCTGCTGCCTAAAGTAAGTTAAATGGACTCCAAAGTGTTTGTTTTCAAATGAGAAAATAGACATTTAAAGTTTAGTGATAGAAAAATGTTATGCCTCAAGTGAACCCAGCATGTGAGTGATCTCTCAGGAGGAAGTCTGATTCATGTCTTCCCACTAAGGGAAAAAGTGGTTAGGTGCTGGGAGGACTTTCCAGATGGCACTAGTGGTAAAGAACCTGTCTGCCAATGCAGAAGATATAAAAGACGCACGTTCGATCCCTGGGTTGGGAAGATCCCCTGGAGAAGGGCGTGGCAATCCATTCCAGTTTTCTTGCCTGAAGAATCCCATGAACAGAGGAGACTGGCGGGCTATAGTCCACAGGGTCACAGATAGTCGGACACAACTGAAGCAACTTAGCACGCACGCACAAGGAGCCCAGAATGGTGGCAGAGTGTAGTTGAGCGGCAAATCAGAGTGAAAAGGATCAGGCAGTTGGGGGTCAGGGGACAGTGTTCTAGGTCACTTAGGTGATCGTCTGTGAAAAGCGTCTACCCTTACTGCGAGTCAGCTCTAACCAGTCTGGTCCTGCCTTTCTGTCTTTTGTTCTTATGCCATTTTGAAGGCACAGGCTCTCTCAGATTCTAGAATTCCTGTCTATACCCTGGAGGCAGGGAACAGGGTTGTGAATGGGATGATAAATGCCAGGGACTTATTAAAACATTTGTTAAGTCCCTACCGTGTGCCGCAGTCCATAGATGCTGAGTGAGCAGAGTAGAAGAGGTCCCCTCCTGTCTGGCCTTAGACCTTAATAACGGGGCATCAAAGGTCTAAAGAAATTGCTGTGCTCCTCAGCCAATCACTGGAGAAACCTCTCTAGGCTGGAGTTCCTGCAGAGATAAGGCACATTCCAGGGTTGCTGCCCTTTGTAGAATTTATCTGCTGGAAGGTTTTCTTGTGACTGATTGAATGAGTGTGAATGACTTGCTGAAGTCATTGACTCTGCTGTCTTGCTGACAGCTTTGTCTTCAGACAGTGTAGCATTGTCAGAATTGCTTTTCAGGAACAGACTTAACCACCAATGACCAGCAATAATAATGATGATGATGATAGTAACAATAAATAAACACCTTAACAAAGGATAGGAAGGTATTGACATTCCTCATAGAAACTTTACTCTTTACTACTGATAGCATGGTTTCTAATCACACCAGCCATCCAAAGCTTGGGTAAGGCAACTATTCAATCAAGCAGTAATTTGATTTCTATTTAAGTGAATGATGTTTGAAGGGCCCAAACCAAAATAGTACCCTGAACAGGTCCTGCTGATTGCTTAAGGGACCTTTGAAATTATATAGCAGTGAAAGCAGAAATGAGTAATCCCAAATTAAAATTCCAAAGAGAGTCCAGGAGCTTTCTTAACCCTTGAATTTATCACAGTTCATTGATACTCTTAAATATTATTAAGGAAAGATGTTTTTCAACATGGGAGAAGATTAAAAATTAATTTATTTATTGGAATTGGACATATTAAATATGACTTATGCTTCCTGAGTCATTTGGGATGAAAATTTTTTGTTTTGTGAAGTCATATGCATAAGAGGTTGGACATTTGACATTCTGTGTGCAAAAACTAACTTGTCATTGGGTTGTGAAAACATCTGCGCTTTTGAGGCCTAAGTCACTTGGTTATGACATAGAAATGTTTGGAAAGTAGCTGATGTATGTATATATGACATTATTCAAAGGCAAAATATCCAAATTTATATTCTAGATTTATAATCCAAAGTATTAATATATGTTGATACTTTAAATATGCTTATCTCAAAAAATGTAATTATATGTAGTGTTCCCGGGAGTGGAACCTGACAATTTCAGTGTGGTGAGGAGTGTGGGCTCTGAAACCAGGGGCCTGGTGACCACATGCATACGCATTAAACTCCTGGGCCCCTCAGTTTCCTCATCTGTCAAATGGGGGAATAATAATGACATATACTAGATGCCATTTTTTTCTATTTTTTGAGGATTATATAGGTTAGTTTAGCTCAGTTGTTTAGAGTGGTGTCTTGCACTTAAGGAGAACTCAAGATATTTTAGATTTTGGAACACTGCATAATTATGACTTGCTGCTTATTCCAGGCAGGAGCGTAATTGCCAATTATGAACCATTTATGTTAAGTTAATCAAGTGATACGGGCTTCCTTGGTGGCTCAGCAGTAAAGAATCTGCCTGCCAATATCCAAGGGGATACCCAAAATATTTAGCAACCCAGGTGACACGCTATTGAGGCCATGGTTCTCACAAACGCCTGCATGATAGCCACTCCCCTAGAGCAGTGGCCAGTGGAGGGTGGCTGTGGACTCCAGGGTGGGCCCTGGGTATTTGGCCCCAGGGGTGCCCTTCTCCCCTCCTCCCCCACTGGGCCAGTCATTGTAGGTGGGTGGTGGGACACACAAGAACAACTTGCAGGAATGGTGCTTGCCAACTGGTTTGGAAGCAGTTAAAGATCTTGAGAGCCTGGGGGACCACGCTGTTCTGTTCTAGCGGTGATCATGCTACTAAAGAAGCCGGGGCTGCTGTCTCGGGGTGGAGACGGGACAGGGTGAACGGTAGCGCTGAACCCAGCTTGGAGGATAAGTTTGCATTCAGCCTTGCCTCTGTCCACGGTCCTTCAACCTGGCTCCTGAAAGTGCCTGAACTTGTTCTGATCAACATGGCATTTGCCAGAAGCTACCCAGTGCAGCCATGAAGGCTGCGAGCCCAGATCTTCTGTGTGGTCTCTCCAGGGTGAACTCTGCGTGCCGGCTCTTTGGACCCGGGGACCTTTTTTGGTCGTCAGCATCCGTTGGACCAGTGGGCTTTCTTTTTTTTAGTCTACCTGACTTTTATCTTCCCTATACATTTCCTTGTTTTGTTTGCTTGATTTTTGTTCTTTCTTTTTTTGTTTATCAAAGTTAGAGATGCACATAGTTTAGAAAGTCAAAGAACATCCTATTTATTATGAAAAACAGCAATTTCCTGCCCAGCCCACTTCATTTCATCATTTTCCAGTCCCCAGAGGCAACATCCTGAGAATATTTTTTGCATTTGATTTTGGCATCGGCTTTTCTTTCAGTTCTCTACCGATGCCTAGAAGACAGAATCCCCAAGCTCTGTCACTTCAATTAACAGCTGTTTATTCGCTCACGACTCTGTGATTCAGGCTGGTCTCTGCCTCCAGAGGTATTGATTGGGCTAGAGCATCCTGGGGAGGCTGAAGGGCCAAGGGCGGGCCGGGCTCTCCCCTCCCCATCAGTCTCTCGTTCCCCAGGGATCCCCTCTCACTAGGTCACCTCTGGTCCAGCAGGGTGCTCGGATATTTCCCAAGGCCGCCAGCTGCCTAGGGGGCGAGAACAGAAGCTAAAGAACAGAGGTCTTGGAGAAGACCTAGGCCCCGAGGTCACCACCCACTGCTACTTCTGGAAAATTCCATCGACCACAGCAAGTCACAAGGTCCTCCCAGATTCAAGAGAGTGGACATGAACTTGTACGTGGAAGGATGGAAAGAGTTGTTGACAGTTCTTAATGTGGACAAGCTCCTATAGCCCCATGTCCTTAAGTGACATGTTTATGGCAGTCTTCATTTTCATTAGGCTTCCCAGGCAGTAAAGAATCCTCCTGCAATGCAGGAGACACGGGTATGATCCCTGGGTTGGGAAGATCCCCTGGAGAAGGAAATGGCAACCCACTCCTGTATTCTTGCCTGGGAAATCCCATGGACAGAGGAGCCTGACGGGCTACAGCCCATGGGTCTCAAAGAGTCATTTTTATTATTTTAATTATTATTGCTATTGTTTTGGTTTTGGGTGTTATATCTTGACTTCCCTTTATGGCAGATGAGGATTTAGTTCTCCTACCCTTCACCTCCACCTGACTACTATCACGGATACCTCCTGATGCCGCTCATCATCCCAGTATAGTTGTATCACAATCTGGACTAGATCGATATTTGGGGTTTATATTAATAAGATCTGTATGTGCTGAGTTGCTTAGAGTCATGCCCGACTCTTTGCAACCCTATCGACTGTAGCCTGCCAGGCTCCTCTGTCCATGGGATTCTCCAGACAAGAATACTAGAGTGGGTTGCCATGCCCTCCTCCAGGGGCTCTTTCCAACCCAGGGATCAAATATTGGCAAGCGAATTCTTTGCCACTAGTGCCATCTGAGTTTCTGAAATACGCCACAGATGTGCTAGCTGATAGCAGCTAGCACATGATACAGGTACAGCATGATAAATGTCCCATTTTTAGCGGGCTTTCCATCTGCGGGAAGTCAAAATCAGAACAGGAATGTAAGACAGATGGAGATAATCGCCATCACACTGATACAGAGGGGGTGCAGGACAAGGAGAGGTAAATTCTAACCACAGGGATATTACACAACTTGGTCCACAGATTGATTGAAACATCTTAATGTGTATGACTCAGTTCTCCAAACCAACTAAACTAAACTTCACTTGAACTCATGGTATTCTGAAATCAGTGATGCTCAAAGAATGTCAGCAAGAATTCTGCTCAGTGTCCTCTGTTATGAAACCTCTGGCCAGCGTGGATCTGTGCCAATTACCAAGGAAAGTAAATAAAGTAAATCAAAATCATATTTTGAAATAGACAAGCAAAAGACATGTGGCCCATAGGTATTGCAGTAAAAATGCTGTAGTACATCTGTGTCAGCCAAGAAAGTACGTGCTTGTAGATATAAATCTTCAATTAAACACATTTTGTTATTTAGGATGTTAAGGTTTCTTCTTCCCTGCAGGCTAACTGCTGTCAGAAGCAGGGATTGAGTTCTGGCCATTGCAGAACTGAGAGGCCTTAAATCTTAACAAAATCCTTGCTCATGTCAGAGTGTAGCAATTGCATGACATAGATTATGTCAGAGACAGATTTTGAGAAGTGGCAGGTTGTAAAGGTGACTAGATCCTTGAGAGGCAATATCCTTATTTGAACCCATCACCTCTGCAGGCCCCTGAGACTGTAAAGAAAATCTGAGGGGCTTCCCTGACCATCCAGAGGTTAAGACTCCAAGCTTCCAATGCAGGCGATGAGGGTGTGATCCCTGGTTAGGGATCTAAGATCTCACATGCCACAATTGTTGTTGTTGTTCATTCCCTAAGTTGTGTCTGACTCTTCATGACCTCAGGGACTGCAGCCCGCCAGGCTTCCCTGTCCTCTGCTATCTTCCTGAGTTTGCTTAAATTCATGTGCAATGAGGCAGTGATGCCATCCAACCATCTCATCCTCTGCCGCCCCCTTCTCCTTTTGCCTTCAGTCTTTCCCAGCATCAGGGTCTTTCCCAATGTGTCGGCTCTTTGCATCAGATGGCCGAAATATTGGAGCTTCAGCTTCGGTATCAGTCCTTCCAGTGAATATTCAGGGTTGATTTCCTTTAGGATTGACTAGTTTGACCTCTTTGCAGTCCAAGGGACTCTCAAGAGTCTTCCTTGGCACCACAATTCAAAAGCCATCAATTTACATGTGGCGAGGCATGGCCTAAATAAATAAATAAATAAGATGATTTTCTAAAAGAAAAGGAAATCTGAGATGCACTTAGCCTGGGTCCACTGAGTGTGAGGAAAGGGTTTTGAGCACAAAATATAACCTTGTACTTGAGATCAGGCTGTTTGTCTTCCTCAAACCCATCTGCCAGCTATGTGGGTCCTGTGGTAGCTAGCGTTTTGCCCTCTCGGATGCTCAGGCACTGGGGACAGCTGACCTTGCCTCCTCTCTTCTATGGCTTTTATAGTTCAATGTAGGCCATCCACACAGCCACAAGCCCTGGCAGCTCCTGCTTCTTCCTCTTTTCAATTCCCAAAATGAATCACTCCATCACCAGCCTGAATCATCTGTTTGCTAATGACACAGCTGGGGACTCTGACAGGGGCTCTGCACCATCCCCACCTTAATGGAATGTCTACGAAGCATCACCTGCCCAATGTGACCCAGCTTTTAAGGATGTGAAAAGTCAACTCTTGAAAATACACCGAGTGAAACAAAGTTGAACCATTTCTCTCTCTTTTAGCACGTCCCAGAGTCTAATAGTTCCAAAACCACAGTGAATTTTCAAGAAGGGATATGGTATACTGTGTTTCTCCCAAACTCTCTTTTTCCCTCCAAAGAACAAATGTTAAGAAAGGTTAAGATGCTTCTCCAAGACACCTTCCCTGATAATCCCAGTAATTTGTTCTCTAGGTACTTTGTACCCTGAGTATCTCAGATGATTTAGTACCTGTTTGTAGAGTTGAATGAGATAGAGGTTTATATTCTTTTGGTAGCTGCTATGGGGCTTCCCAGGTGGCGCTAGTGGTAAAGCACCCTCCTGCCAATGCAGGAGACATGAGATGTGGATTCGAGCTCTGGGGTGGGAAGATCCCCTGGAATAGGAAATGGCAACCCACTCCAGTGTTCTTGCCTGGAGAATCCCATGGACAGAGGAGCTTGGCGGGCTACAGTTCATGGGGTCACAAAGAGTCAGACACAACTGAGTGACTGAGCACATAAGAATTTCTCATCCTTTACATTGCCACATGTAAAACAGACAACCAGTGGGAATTTGCTGAGTGATGCAGGGAGGTCAAACCTGGTGCTCTGTGACAACTTAGAAGGGTGGGATGGGGTGGGAGGTGGGAAGGAGGTTCAGGAGGGAGGGGACATATGTATACCTATGACTGATTCATGTTGATGTATGGCAGAAACCAACATATTATTGTAAAGCAATTATCCTCCAATTAAAAATTAAAAGAAATTTTTAAAAATTTTAATTAAAAAAAAAAGTCTCTCATCCTCTTGGGATGCAGGTTAAATCGAGCAACAGGACATCCTCTTGGAGTCCTATTAGGGGTCGCCCATAAGGCCTTTGTTTCCTTGAACTGCTAATGGGTTGTAGTAGGTTAATTTGGAGGCAGCACTGAATTGCTTTAATAATAGAAGTCTGAGACGTTTGAAGTTCCCAGGGAAGTTTCAGGAAGGAGAGAGGAGTCAGGCAGACTAAAAATGCTGCATGGGAAAAAGACCAGAGAGGAAAAAGAAAACAAACAAACAAACTAATGGTAGGCCTGCTGAAAAGACGCTTTGGGGAGAACACTGATTTTTAAGCTGTTTGCTACTGAAAGCACAGCACAAGCTGCTTTTTTGTCTCCGTGGGGAGGTTGTCACTGGTGGATCCATGGCCCACAACCTGCGCATGTGAGTGGGCTCCACAGCAGAGGGGCTGGAGCTGGCAGGGGAGACCGATGCCTGGGCGGCAATGTTACCTATACTAATGTCCCACCAGCTCCACTGGTCTATAAGCACCTATTTAGTGACCGCGTGAATAAGTGCGTGGATTTCTAAGCTGAAGCAGCAGGTAATGGTTTTTTTCTCTCTCTCTCTTTTTTTTTTGCTGTGCCACATGGCATGTGCGATCTTAGTTCCCTGATGAGGGTTGGCACCTGCGCCGCCTGCATTGGGAGTGTGGAGTCTTGACCTTTGGACCTCCAGGGAAGTCTCCCAAGGGTTTCCCTTTAGAAACTAGATCAGACCTTACAGACATCAATGGGAGAATTACTTAGGAAAGTGGGTAGGGGCTTAATATGTCTTTGGTGAACTAACCAGTCACCAAGTCAGTGAGACAAAGGTGCTCTTCTTTTGGTTGTAAGCACATTCTCCCATCTAGAAAGAACGAAAGCTTTCAGCCTTAACAGAAGAAGATGACTTGAATTACGAAACCCAGGATTTCTAGATTCCAAGCAAGTCTCTTCCTTGTTCACTAAATAAGGAAACATGGTAAAACACAGAGATCTCTGACTTCTCCACGGTCTTAGGAATAGCTCTTCTCTTACATTTTTCATAACAGTGTTTTCATAACACTTCATGACAGACTAGTGTGCTGATGATCAGCATGTTGTGTGGGATATCTCACACGCCTTGGCTCTTCCACAGCATTTCAAGGTTCAGTTATAACTAGGTCCTGCGTCCCATTGTGGGCCGAAAAAGATAATCACTGGGGCTTTATTTCCCCGCTATGTTTCTATTTTTTTTGAAAGCCTATCAGCTTCTTGAGGGGAGGGACCATGTCTTGCTCATTTCTGCAGCCCCACTGCCTGGCTGTCTCCGGGCCATAGTGAGTGCTGAGTCAGCACCTTTTTTTTTTTTTTTTGAGTCAGCACTTTTGAACTGGACTGTATGTGGGTGGAGGGAAGCTGATTGCTGGAGCAGTGGTGGTGACCAATAATTGGTTACACAATAGCCAAGACACAGAAGCAACCTAAATGGCCACCAACAGAAGAATGGATAAAGAAGATGTGGTGTGTATATATATATATATGAATATCACACAGCCATTAAAAAGAATGAAATAATGCCATCTGCAACAACATAGATGTACCCTAGAGAGTGTCATATTGAGTGAAGTAAGTCAGACAGAAAAGGGAAAATGTCATATGTCATCTCTTATGTGTAGAATTTAAAAAGAAATTATACAAATGAACTTAACTTACAAAACCGAAATGGTTTCACAGACTTAGAGAACAAACATGTTTACCGTGGGGAAGGATGGGGGGATGGGATAGTTAGAGGATCTGGGCATTGACATGTACACTCTGCTAAAACGGATAACTAATAAAGACCTACTTTATAGCACAAGGAGCTCTGCTCAATGTTATATGGCAACCTGGAAGGGAGGGAAGTTTGGGAGAGAATGGATACATGTATATATATGGCTGAGTCCCTTCCCTTTTCACTTGAAACTATCACAACATTGTTTGTTAATTGGCTATACCCCAACACAAAATAAAAATTTTTTTAAAAAGGAAGAGAAGAAAAAGAAGTATCCTTTAGTGACTTTCCTCATGGTCCCGTGATTAAGACTTCACCTTCCTTTGCAGGGGATGTGGGTTTGATCCCTGATCGGGGAGTTAAGATCCCACATATCTTGGGACCAAAATACCAAAACATAAAATAGAAGCAGTATCATGGCATGTTCAATAAAGACTTTAGAAAATTGGAGTATTTTTATCCTATTGTTCATTGCAGCACTATTGACAATAGCTAGAACATGGAAGCAACCTAGATGTCCATTGACAGATGAATGGATAAATAAGCTGTGGTACATATATACAGTGGAATATTACTCAGCCTTAAAAAGGAATGCATTTGAGTCAGTTCTGATGAGGTGGGTGGACCTAGAACCTATTATATAGAGTGAAGTGAGTCAGGAAGAGAAATATAAATATCGTATTCTAATGCATGTATACGGAATCTAGAAAAATGGTACTGAGTAATTTATTCATAGGGCAGCAGTTGAGAAACAGAAATAGAGAATGGACTTATGGACGTGGGAAGAGGGCAGGAGAGGGTGAGATGTATGGAAAGAGTAACATGGAAACTTACATTACCATATGTAAAGTAGATCACCGATGGGAATTTGCTGTCTGGCTCAGGAAACTCAAACAGGGGCTCTGTATCAACCTAGAGGAGTGGGATGAGGAGGGAGGTGGGAGGGAGGTTCAGGAAGGTGGGGATATGTGAATTCCTATGACTGATTCATGTTGAGGTTTGACAAAAAACAACAAAGTTCTGTAAAGCAATTATCCTTCAATAAAAAAATTTTAAAAATTGGAGTTTTTTTTTTTTTTTTTTAAGTATCCTGTAATCAGGTACACCCATACCTGACAGAAGTGTGAAATGAGAAGTTCTTTATCAGTGTGATAAGGAATTGCATCATGACCACTTGAGGAGAAGTATTTAGGCTTTTGGTAGAAAGCGTGGCTGATATAATATCACCCTTGTTTCCACAGTGGCCCCACCCTTAAGAATTCCCCAGCGAGGAAATTAATTTACTGCAAAACCATCCATCAGTCCCAGTTATCCATTGGAAGGAGAGTGGGAGATTTGGCTATCCTTGCAGGAGTTATGCTGGGCTCCTGAGATGCCACAGTTGGTAGAAGAGGTGACCCAACAGCCTGGCATCTGCAGAGGAAGGCCCTAGGCTCAGTTATATGATGATAACTTGACCGTTTTGTCAGTTGATTATTCAGTCATTTATTCACCAAAATCTATTAAGCCTGTGCTATGACAGGGTTTTTCCGGGTAGCTCAAATGGTAAGGAATCTGCCTGCAATGTGGGAGACCTTAGTTCGATCCTTGGGTCGGGAAGATCCCCTAGAGAAGGGAGTGGCAACCCACTGCAGTATTCTCATCTGGAGAATTCCAGGGACAGAGGAGCCTGGTGGGCTACAGTCCAAGGGGTCGCAAAGAGTTGGACATGACTGAGTGACTAACACTTCTGTGACAGGCACCATTCTAGATACATGAAATTCATTCATGAAGTCAGTAAAAAAAATTTCTGCTCGTGGGATGTGTGTTAACACACATGTACACATAAATGAGAATGACATCGGAGAGTAATATTAAAGTAGGATGATTTGACACAGAATGGCTAAGTGGAGGTCCAGAAAGGCATCTCACAGGCACCATACCGCTGAGACCTGAATTAGGAGGAGGTGCCTAAGGAGCCGGAGGAAGAGCATTCCAGGCTGAGGGAGCAGTCAGTGCAGGGACCCTTTGGTCTTTCTCCTGGTGTGCTCCTGGAGTAAGGAGCAGGGTGGGCGAGGGGAGGGTGGAGCAGGTGGAAATGGAAGGAGTTGAGTCCAGCACTTCCAGCCTTACCAGGGTTAACGCTCTGTCTTCTCTTCCTGGTCTCCCCCCGCAGACGATTTTGCAGAGGAGGAGGAGGTACATTCCTTCGGTTACAAGCGGTTTGGTAAGTTCCAACAAAGCTCTGTTCCTTCCTTGTACTCCATCTGGGAAATGGTAATGTGACTGTGGCCGGACCTTTGATGCACAAGAACATGTGTGGCTCTAAGGCCCAGTTCTGGTTGCATGTTGAGTTTCTGTTTTAACAAGTAGGTGATTTGTCATGAAATCAGAGGGTCGTGGGACAGGAGTTGCACCCAGGCGTGGTTGGGGAAGGGATGGGATGCTTAGGGGGCTCGCCGAATACAAACCAGATGGCCTAACACGCACAACATAGTGGGGAAGGTTAATCTGTGACAAGACAGGCATTTCTTTATTTTGAGATTTAGGAGACATCTTTTCCCTTTTTCCTCAAGGCCCACGCTCTTAACTTAGTCATTGTTAAGGGAGAAGTGAGAGGAAGAATTTTTCTAGGAACCCATCTAGACACCAGTGCTCCATGGTAGGCTGAACAAAGATATCCTCATTCTAATTTGAATGTTGCCTTCTGTGGCAGAAAGCATTTTGCAGATGTGATTAAGTCAAGAGATTGAGAAGGGGATGTTATTTTGTACTCTCTGGGTGGGCTCTAAATGTAGTCATAGGTAACCTTGTAAACGGGAGGGAGAGGAAGATTTGACTGTGGAGAGAAGATGGGATGATGGGAACAGAGAGTGGTGTGATGAGCACTGCAGATGGAGGAAGGGGCCACAAGCCAAGGGATGCAGGTGGCCACTAGATGCTAAAAAAAGCAAGGAAATAGATTTTCTGTTCGGAGAACTTTGGTGGGAGCGCAGCCCCGCCAACATCTTGACTTTGGCTGACTGAAGCTCATCTGAGACTTCTGGCCTCTCAAACTGGAAGAGAAGACATCAGTGTTGTTTTAAGCCACCAGGTTTGCCGCAATCTGTCACGGCAGCCACAGGAAACACATGCTAGCTCCTGTGTTCCTCGGCTGCTGTTCACGGATGGTCTTCTGTCTTTGACCACGCTTCCCGGGTTCTGCAGTTTGGCATTGAACTGCCAATGAAAACATGACAAAAGTTCCAAAGACAGTTCAAAGGAACTGAGGTTTTTCTGTCCAGCGTGTTTCTATGCCTTGATTGGAGGAAATGAAGAAGGGTAGAGTAAAAAGGAATGAGAAGAGAATGTGTGTCTGTGTGAGAGAGAGAAAGAGAGAGAATATGAAAGAGAATAAATCTACTTCCTGTTGCTTAAAAAAAAAATTCCTGGCCGGACTTTGATTAAAGTTAACATCCCCCAGCTGCTCTGGCTCTCTCATCACTTTAGCATTTTTCCTTCTGGATATGTGCTTATGTATTTCTTTCTGGGAATAAAATAGGGTTTAATGTGGGAATGCAGTGGCATGGAGCCCATCGCCCCTCCATTCATGTGCTGGCAGAGAGGCTCTGCCCACCATGCCCTCCCCTTCCCCCCACTACTGTTCTTTATCTGCACAATTACATGTTTCAGGATTAATACCATGTGTTGGGCTGCTTTCCCACCGCGGGTTCATTGAAGGCCATCATAGGAGTGAAGAGGAAACAAGACATGATAAAGGAGAGGAAAAGCAAAACAAAAATTAAAAGGTAGAAATAAGGAGGAAAATAAAATTTTTAAAAATAAGGCAGAATAAATATTGACATGCCTGTATATTTTAGAAATCAGTAGATTGCAGATCTTCATTGTGGAAATCAGGAAACATGAAGAGCCAAGAGAAAAGAGCAACCTGAAGAGAAATTTTATTTAAAATTTAGTGACTCTGTAACTAGCTAGATGGGCAGGGGTTTGATGGATGACACAAAAGCATAGTAAGTTGCTGAAGGGATTTAATTTATTTTTTTAAATTTATTTTTATTAGTTGGAGGCTAATTACTTCACAACGTTGCAGTGGTACATTGACATGAATCAGCCATGGAGTTACATGTATTCCCCATCCCGATCCCCCCTCCCACCTCCCTCTCCACCCGATTCCTCTGGGTCTTCCCAGTGCACCAGGCTGAAGGGATTTAAGTGATGTGTGGAAACTGCAAACTGATGATCATAGGGAGACGTGATAACAATGTACAAACACTGGAGAACGAGGGAGACATGGAGAGACGGATACCACATGGCACCAGTAGAAGAACAGAGGGATGGAATGAAAACGGGAAACTTTGGAATGGACCATGAGAGAGACATACAGAGTTTGACATTTGGGTTCAATTGTTAGGCACAGTGCTGGATAGCCAGCACTGGGGTCAAGTAGAATTTGGAAGAGATTTTGCAGTGATCTGTATCGGCCTTTAATTTTACAGATAAGGAAGGTGAGGCCCAGGTAGATTAAGTCCTTGCTCAGGCAGGTTAACTGGAGCTGGATTGGATGCTGGGTCTTTGAACTCTCGGGCTAGTGTAGTTTTGAGGTTGAGGTTGAGATTGACCTCTCGACTCCTGTGTCCTGGAAGCATCCCTGCTGTTCTGGTACCCTGAAGTGAGCTAAATACCCAATCTGGCCCCACCAGGGAGGCCTTATCACTTTCACAGTGCCTGAAGCTCTGGACCTGGTTTTAGAGAAGGTAAATGGGTTTTTGAACTTCCTAGGTGGCTCAATGGTAAAGAGCTGGCCTGCTAATGTAGGAGAGGTGGGTTCCATCCCGGGGTCTGGAAGATCCCCTGGAGGAGGCAATGGCAACCCACTTTAGTATGCCTAAAAAAATCCAGAGGACAGAAGAGCCTGGCAGACTACAATCCATGGGGTAATTGTTGGACAAAGAGTTGGACACAATTGAGCAGCTCAGCATGCGTGGAAATGGGTTTTTAGTTCCTAAGAGGCTGTGGCTGGTCATTGAAAGCAGCAGAACCCAAGAACCCATTCCTTCAGGTATGATTCAATTTTAATCATGAAAGGAAGACAAAGCTGGTGAAGGATGGTGAGTGGGGGCATCCAGAGACCAGGCAGTCCTGTCGGCCCTGCCCCCACTTACTGTTGTGACCTGGGACCAGACACTTACACTCTGTGGGTCTCAGATGCCGCATCCGCCTGCTGGGCAGAGTGACACCTGCCGTGGTGGTAAGTCAGCTCACAAAGCTTTGGTGTGACTAAGAAGGGTACTAGATGGACAAGTGCTTTGAACGTGCAGTGCTATGTAAACAAAGATAGTGGTACCACTTGCCTGGGATTTGGGGCTGTTATCGCTTTCTGGACATTTTAATCCAGCTGCTGCAGAAATATGGGCTTCCCTGGTGGCTCAGATGGTAAAGAATCTGCCTGCAATGTGGGAGACCTGGGTTCGATCCCTGGGTTGAGAAGATCCCCTGGAAAAGGAAATGGCAACCCACTCCAGTATTCTTGCCTGGAGAATCCCATGGCCAGAGGAGCCTGGTGGGCTGCAGTCCCTGTGGTCACAAAGAGTCAGACACCACTGAGCGACTAAACACACACTGCATAATATGGAAATGTGACAGGTCTAAAATCTCATTCCTGAAAAGAGGTGTGAAGATGAGCATGATAGTAGTATCATTGGCTTTTATTTTTGCAAAATAGACTGATAACCTAAGCGTGCATGTATGCTTTAGTTGTGTTTGACTCTGTGCATAGGGGTTAGTTATTGTCTAACTTTGGAGAAGGAAATGCAACCCACTCCAGTAATCTTGCCTGGAGAATTCCATGGAAAGAGGAGCCTGGAGAGCTACAGTCCATGGGGTCACAAAGAGTCGGACATGACTAAACCACTAACAAACATTGTCTAATTTTAGGTAAGTCTTGTTTGTGCAAATATAGTGGTTAAAACCTGAATTTAGACTGTGGATGAATTATTTGCAGGGATTAATTATTTGCAGGACGTGGGGGCTACTATTTTAGCAAATTGTTATCTGGTAGCTTGCTTCCAAAATTATTTATGTATATTTATTCAGAAACATTTGCTACATAAAGTCAAGGCTTGTTTACATAATAATATTGTACTTTTTCAAATTCACTACAGAATTATAATAGCAAAATGGGTGATCATCTCCAATAATCTCATATGTGATGGTATTATTTTGGAATGGTAATCCCTTGTCTATTCAAGGATTCATTGTCACATTTTGGTTTCAACCAAGGGTTCTGTTTTTCTTCCATATGTCTTCATGTCCTGCTTTATTAGCCCCTTCCCCAAAGTTCTGGGCAGGTGTCTAGAGAAGAGATTGATTTCAGTTTGATGGGTTTGCCACTTATCTGCTCCTCTGATGAAAGCTCTGATGAGGGGAAGCTTTGAAAGGTTAATGAAGTGAGCATTTTCAAATTTTCATCAGATTCTGTGGGGCAGTGTTTCTTGGCCTCAGTGTGCAGAGCTAATTAATTTAGGATGTAACTATAGTTACAGCTTGGCAGGATTCATTCTCTGGAACATGAGGTACCACTGTATCAGGTTTTATTTTCTATGGCTAGAATATGATATATATTACAATGATATCTTTCTACTTATTTCCCTGTTACTGTTTTCTTCAAAAATATCACACGTGGCTCTAGGATCTTTAATTAGCATAGTTCTCAGAAAGGGAAAGAGAATTTGCTCCTACTCTACAGGACAAATATGAATTCATAAAATTTGGAATTTTCAGTAAGTTGCTCCAAAAATAGCTTCTGAAACCTTCTGATTAGTCATGTGATTAACACGAGTGCATTCAAGTTAAAAAGTTTTTTTCCCATTAATAGAGGGTTTTTTTCCCCCATGATAGAGTAGGAGGGAAGAAGAATGTCATTTCAGCTCCAAGGAATAAATGAGTCCCAGTTCCATAGAAAGAGAGACACGTGGGAAGAGGGGTGAGTTCTTGATCCTGCTTTAACCCACTTTAGAAATGATTGTAACAAATCCAGCTCACATTTGTGTATCACTTTCATCTTTTCCAAGGGCGTACTGATGTAGTTTTCCTTCACCGGGACGCCCTAAGGCTAACAGGCCAGGCATCTTTCCCATTTGATGGCTGTTTGTTCTCGTCTCTGGAGGCAGCAGGGTTCAGTGGTTGGGTGTGTGGATGCTGGAACCAGGTGGGTGGGTGGTTCTGGATCTGAGTTTCAATACTCACCAACTGTGTGACCTTGGGCAGATGCTTGTCCAAAGCTGTAAAGTCTGGTTCATCACCTGTAAAGTCTGGGTTATCACAGGCCAACTCCATTGGGCTGTTGTGGAGTTAAATATGCCTCTGAATACAATGGAATAGTACTTAGCCATAAAAAGGAATGAAATTGTGCCATTTGCAGAGATGTGGATAGACTAGAGACTGTCATATAGACCTAAAGACTGTCATATGGACTGTCATACAAAGTGAAAAAACTTCTCTTTTGAAGTTTTCAAAAGAGAAAAACATATTGTATGATATTGCTTATATGTGGAATCTAGAAAAATCATACAGATGAGCTTATTTGCAAAGCAGAAATAGAGACACAGATGTAGAGAACATTTATGGATACCAAGGGGAAGTGGGGGATGTGGGATGGATTGGGAGATTAGGACTGACATACATACGTTGCTGCTGCTGCTGCTAAGTCGCTTCAGTCGTGTCCGACTCTGTGCGACCCCATGGACGGCAGCCCACCAGGCTCCCCCTTCCCTGGGATTCTCCAGGCAAGAACACTGGAGTGGGTTGCCATTTCCTTCTCCAATGTGTGAAAGTGAAAAGTTAAAGTGAAGTCACTCAGTCATATCTGACTCTTCGCGACCCCATGGACTGCAGCCTACCAGGCTCCTCCATCCATGGGATTCTCCAGGCAAGAGTACTGGAGTGGGGTGCCATTGCCTTCTCCATATATATACAGTACTATGTTTAAAGTGGGCTTCCTAGGTGGCGCTAGTGATAAAGAAACTGCCTGCCAGTGCCGGAGACGCAGGTGATGTGGGTTTGAAACCCTGAGTTGGGAAGATTCCCTGGAGGAGGAAATGGCAACCCACTCTAATATTCTTGCCCGGAAAATTCCATGGACAGGAGCCTGACAGGCTACAGTCCATGGGGCTACAGAGAGTCAAACACGACTGAGCAACTGAGCTCACGTATAAGATAACGAATGAGAACCTGCTGCATGACACAGGGAACTCTACCCAGGAATTTGTGGTGACCTAGATGGGAAGGAAATTTGAGGATTTCTAAAAAAGAGGGGATACACACACACACACACACACACACACACACACACACACACACACACACACACACACACACACACACACATACACATATAACTGACAGCTGTTGTACAGCAGAAATTAACACAACGTTGTGAAGCAACTATACAGCAAAAAAAATTTTTTTTTTAATATATGCTGCTGGGTTGGCACAGTGCCTGGCATCTGTGAGAATCCTATAAATGTTGACTGTTCTCCTGTTATCAGGTTTGTTCTTGAACCTTTTTGTCCTGCTGCTTGAACACGGTACTAGGGTTTAGTAGGCCCCTGGAAACTTCTGATGTCCACCTGGCTTCATCACACCCTCTCTACCTGTGCGCCACCCCCCCCCCAACTTTCCTGCTAAAAACTGGGAGAGAGAAAACTTGGGGACACCACTCTGTGCTCCAGTACTCTGGTGGGCAGTGTGGGACCTAGTGATGAGTGCCTTCCACACTGCATGTCCTGGGCCTCCTTCTGGTGACTCAGATGACAAAGAATCCACCTGCAATGCAGGAGACCTGGGTTCGATCCCTGGGTTGGGAAGATCCCCTGGAGAAGGGAATGGCAACCCACTCCAGTATTCTTGCCTGGAGAATCCCAAGGACAGAGGAACCTGGTGGGCTACAGTCTACGGACTCGACAGGAGTCAGACACGACTGAGCAACTAACACTTTCACTTTTGCCCCTTTTCCGTGCTGGGCATAAGTGGGGCGCCAAGACTGGCTTTGTTCTGTTGGTTGCATCGGGTTTTCTCGTGTCATCTCTGGAATAGGACCTGGTGTAATCATAAGGTTTCAGAAGTTACACTGATAGAGAAGTCAGAGCTGCGTGGTTCCTTCTGCCTTGAATGTCATGGGTAGATTTAAGGGTTGACTGTGAGCATCTGGGGACAGCTGGAAATATTTGTTGTTTGTGTTTGTGTTTGACAAACAAGGCTTTGACCAGGGTGCTTCCTTGGGGCTCAGTTATAGGGAGCATTGTAAAAGATTGCAAAAATGGCAAACTGGGAAATAGCAAGAAATACAAGGAAGCATATGCTATGGAGAGGAACTCAAGTCTTTTGTAAAAACTAAGTGGAAAAATTCGTAGAGAACTACTGAAAAATTACAGAGGGGTAACAGTCCAAAATGAGTTCCCTGGTGGCCCAGTGGCTAAGACTCTGCACTCCCAATGCAGGGGCCCCAGGTTCGATCCCTGGTCAGGGAACTAGATCCCATATGTTGTAACTCAGAGTTCACATGCAGCGCAGCCGAGTAAATAAAGAAAAAACAAAACCCCCCCAAACAAAAAGAGTACCAGTTGCCTTTCCTAAGTATATTTACCAACTCTGTTCTTGGGTTTTTTCAAGAAAAAAATGAGTTTTGTTTACCTGCAACTTCACAGGCCTCCCTCTACCTATAGTTTCACACAGACTGGTCTTCCTCTTTTCCTTTCTTTCCTAGGATAATAATTTTGGATGAGCAAGAATATTTTTTAACAGTTTAATCTGCACAGGGCAGGGCTTGTGAGAGCAGCCTGAGAGATCTGTGTAAAATAGAAGAATCCAGGCCCCAAAAAATGGCAACCCACTCCAATACTCTGGCCTGGAGAATCCCGTGGACAGAGGAGCCCAGCAGGCCATAATCCATGGGGTTGCAAAGAGATGGACACGACTGAAGGGGGACTTAGCACGCATGCATGCCCCAGAACGCTTCCCCTACTCTGCTCCTTTTTTTCATCATCACCCCACCCCAACCCATCCTTCAATAAGATAACACATGAAACTTCCAGTCAGGGACTTTGTTAAATCACGGAGCTGTGTCTTCACAAAAGAGCTTGAGGCATTGAATGTCTAAAAGGACAGAGGACCACTTTGGTGTTCTGAAAAATAGCAGCACAGATATACTTAGCCAGCTAGCCAGAAAGAAAGGTGCTTTCTAAAGCACATGGCGAATTTCTGCTTTTGGTGGAGAAAAGATGGTTACAAGAGTTTACGAAGAAGATGCTGAATTATCTCACGGAAGCAGCTTAAGATAAACACTTGGCTGCCTCCACTTCTAGTTGCTTGGGCTCGGGAACCAGGCTGCCTGTCTCTGCTCTCCCGGGAGTCTTCCCAGAAGCCTGACTGCATCTTTCGATCTGAAGAAGGTGCTGCTTTGAAGTCCTCAACCTCCAGTAAAAAGAAGGGATCTAGCATTCCTCTCAGCACAGACCAGCAGAGTTCACCCCTTTCCCTGATAAGAATGCCAGGAATTTCCATCATTTCCTGTAGGGAATGGCTAAAGGAGCCCAGCGTGAGGCTGTCCTTTCAACGGCACCTTTTCCAAACATCTCTAAGTGGAAAGGGTACAACTGCACGCAAAGCGCTGACCCTGGGCAGAGATAAGTGACAATCGATGGGAGATGAACATGGTGTCCCTGCGGGGTTTCTCTTCAAAGCCGTTTGCCTCCCTGAGTGGCAGAGTCTTCTTTATGAGGCTTTGCAAGTCCTGATGGAGTTGGTATTTCTGATTTTATAAGAGTTTGGAGTCAAATGGCATGTGGAGAAGTGGACACAGCAAAGAGATTCAGAATAGTTCACCTGGCCCCTCTCTCCCCGCCCCCCATTTCCAGGAAAGCATCAGGGTTCCTGAGATCTGAGAAAGGGTTTTCTGGCTGTCGTTTCTTTTCAATAATCTGAGGTTTCCTAATTTTTTTAAAAAAGTTAATTTATTTTTTAATTGAAGGATAATTGCTTTACAGAATTTTGTTGTTTTCTGTCAAACTTCAGCATGAATCAGCCGTAGGTATGCATGTATCCCCTCCCTCTTGAACCTCCCTCCCATCTTCCTCCCCATCCCACCCTTCTAGGCCGATACAGAGCCCCTATTTGAATTTCCTGAGCCATACAGCAAATTCCTGTTGGCTGTCTATTGACACTTGGTAATGTAAGTTTCCATGTTACTCTCTCCACACATCTCACCCTTTCCTCCCCTCTCCCCTATTTTTAGGGTTAGAGATGATACTTACAGTCTCTCCTGCAAACAATATTCCCTCAAGTTTCACTTCTTTCCTTCCCATCAAGAACTTCTCAATGGGTGACTCAGATCTTCCCTGCCTCATCTTTCATTTTCTGTTTTAATTGAATTTATTTATTTATTTGGCCATGTTGGGTCTTAGTTGTGTCATGCGGGATCTTTCGTTGTGGCATGTGGACTCTCTGGTTCCATTGTGCAGGCTCAGTAGTTGCTGCATGCAGGCTTCATTGCCCCGAAGCATAGGGGAATCTTAATAGTCCCCTGACTAGGATTTGAACTTTTGTCCCCTGCATTGCCAGGCAGATTTTTAACCACTAGACCGCTAAAGACGTCCCCCTGCTTCATCTATCTTGCTCATCAGTAAAAATTCGTTCAACACCACATTCCTGCATGCTTATGACTTTTTTTTTCTATTTTCATGTGAAGGAAAGCATTAAGCATCTTTTCCTGCATATGCCTTCTTGAATATGTGTCAGTGGGTTTCCACTCGTTGGTTCTTTTAATTCTCCCAGAAATCCTTTGAGAATTACCTGCAAATAAGGAAACTGAGGCTGAGGGGCATTGCCCATGTCCCGAGTTCGACTTGACTTCAATCCCACTGTTCTTGCTCACAGGTACGTCCGTTCTCAGAGGATCCCAAGATTTTGGTGGGAAGATACCTGGTTGAATCCACCTGCCAATGCAAGAGATGTGGGTTCGATCCCTGGGTAGGGAAGATTCCTTGGAGGAGGAAATTGCAACACATTCCAGTATTCTTGCCTGGAGAATCCCATGGACAGAGGAGCCTGGTGGTCTCCAGTCCACAGAGTCACAAAGAGTCAGACACGACTGAGCATACACATTTCACAATTTTATAAGATGCAGAACTTGAATATTTGAGGGCTGAAATTGTCAGCCATTTTAAGTGTAATTCTTTTCTCCCTTTTCTGGTTTTCATTCACTCATGAATCCTGGTAAGAGGGTGGGGAAAGAGAGGAGAGGGAATCATTTGTTTTTCCTACCACTGGGTTGAAGCTGAAAATAGTTTGCTTTTATTTTTTGGAAAAGTTAAAGAAAAAGAAATCTGCTCAACCATTTTTCTTTTAAGACAGCATGAAGACATTAGGTTGATTCCAATGTTTAGTGGTTGGGGGTTGGGTGGGAAAGAGTTACTCCTTTTGGTAGCAACTCTAAGCAACTTAAAACAGATGAACGTTGCAACTTTCCTTGGAAGTTTTGAGTTGTAAATTTGGGAGGTGCCCTGGGAAAGGGAAAGATGCTCTGGCGATTTTGATGGAAGACTGCGATCCTCAGCAGAGTTGTGCGCTAGAGTGACTTTTCTCTCTCTCACCTTACTTCCTGGGGTCCTTGGTGTTCAGGACAGTGGCCGGTTAGGAAGCAAGGCTCTGTCCCTTCCCAGCAAGTGGAAACCTCACTTTGCTCATCTGTGAAATGGGAATGGCAAGAATACCTCTGGATTGCAAAACCTATAAATCAAATATATGAGGGGCCAGGTGAGGGGTAGGTCTGTCGTTAGACTACTGACCACCCTCGGGTCTCTTGCTCTCTTCTTCTCCCTCTCCAGCTTCCACGGTCTCGTGTAGTCTCAGCTCTCTCTTTGTGCTGTCTGCCTAGTTGCTCAGTCATGTCCGACTCTTTGCAGCCCCCTGGACTGTAACCCTCGGGGCTCTTCTGTCCATGGGGATTCTCCAGGCAGGAATACTGGAGTCAGTTGCCATGCCCTCCTCTGGAGTATCTTCCCAACCTAGGGATCGAATCCAGGTCTCCCACATTGCAGGCAGATTCTTTACCATCTGAGCTACCAGGGAAGCCCAGGAATACTGGAACAGGTGGCCTATCCCTTCTCCAGGGTAGCCAATTCCTTCTCCAGGTGTTCTTCCCAACCCAGGAATCAAACCGGGGTCTCCTGCACGGCAGGCGGATTCTTTACCAGCTGAGCCACCAGGGAAGGTCTCTGTTTTCTGGTCATCCCATCTACCCTCCCTGTACTGAAACCTTATAGTTACCAAGGGGAAAAGACTGGGGGAGGGATAAATTGGAAGACTGGGATTGACATATACACACTGCTATATATAAAATAGATAATAACCTGCTGTGTAGCACAGGGAACACTACTCAATACAGTGACCTACATGGGAATAGAATCTTTAAAAAGTGGATATATGTATATATATATATATATAACTGGTTCACTTTGCTGTATGGTAAAAACTCAATAAAACATTGTAAACAAACTCTACGCCAATAAAACCTAATTTAAAAAATTAAAATACAGAGCCTGTTCGAGGGGAAACAAAGGAAAAGAGATCTTCCTACCCTTACTTCTGCATTCTCTGTCCTGCACTGGGGCCATCTTTTGTTGGGAATGTCAGAAGAGTCTGTTTTCTTGCAGGGCTTTTTTTCTCTTTTTTTAATTGAAAGGCTTGGTGGCCACCAGCAAAGAATATATTTGAAGGAATGTGGGGCACATAACGGTGTGGGGTAGGGTGGGGGGCGGTTAATGGCAACTTCCATGGAAGTAGTGTAGCAGCTTCCTGGCTGAGGGACTGCACCCCAAAGCCGGCTGCCTGGCTCAGTTTCCAGTCTTGCCACTTACCCACCCGTGAGACAGCCTCGGGTCAGTTAACCTCCCAAGACTTCTGTGTGCTGGTCTAAAAGGTGGGGATAATTATAGTATCTGCCTGTCGGGCTGTCCTGAGAACTCAAGGAGTTAGAGCAGCGCCTTGCTTATGGAAAGATACAAATGGTGCATCATGAGGAGGGCCATAAATGGTTACAAGGTGGCTGTGGCCATTCCAGATGGGTGACAGTCTTGGGTTCTTGTGTCTTTTTGGAAGCAGGGAAGCTTTCCCAGAAGCCCTTCATAGACCTTCCCTCGCGTGTCACTGGCCAACACTGAGTCAGTCTTTTCATAAATCAGTTACAGACAAAGGGAACCGACTGGCTCCTGGTGGCTTGGACTCATCATTTGGGTGCAATGTATGATGAGGAATTAAGGAATTAACACTCTGGCCACTGTTATTATGTACAAATTAACATCCATAATACAGACCATTAGAAATACATAATATGTATATTATATTGTAACATGTAATATTGTTATATTTGGGCTTCCCTGATTGCTCAGTGGTTAAGAACCCACCGGCCAGTGTAGGAGTCACAAGAGACATGGGTTAGACCCCTGGATTGGGAAGATCCCCTGGAGAAGGAAATGTCAACCCACTCCAGTATTCTTGCTTGGTGAATCCCATGGACAGAGGAGCCTGATGGGCTGTAGTTCATGGCGTCACAGAAGAGTCATATCAGGACTTTGAGACTAAACAACAGCAAGCTGTTACATTTGCAATTTCATATTAAATTATTCAATGAATGCTTAATTATTAAATAATATAAGTATAATCTGATCCATTCTTATTTATAATTTGTTCCACTTATAAATTTATTGTTTTATATAACACATTGAAAATTCAGTCTATTCACAAAATAGCTGTAAGTTTCCTTTTATGATTTGGAATTTTGTTATAAATGGAGTTGCCAGGTGCTGAACTCTCAAGCACCAAGAGTTCTTAGTTTTTGACAGTTTATAAAAAAGAGAAAATTTCAAAAGACAGGAGATCAGTATGATCGAGAAGGAAATGAATAAATGAGTAAACAAAAGCTACTTTGCTTTCTGGGAACTTAGCCTTCTCAGTAGTGTTCAGCAGATTTGGAAGAAACTTTTTTTTTTTTTTTGAAGAGGAACTTGAAAAAAGAAAAAAAAAAAGAGAAAGTCCCAAATCTCAGTGAATACAACTCTTACCACAGGAAGCATTGTGAAACTGGTCTTCTGTTCTGAGTCATAACTATAAACATTTTCTGCTTCTTCTGATATTTCATTTTTATCCTTTTTATAAGTTTTAGAAAATTGACATTTGGCCCTGATTGAAACAGTCTCCTCTTTTATAACTGTGCTGCTTTTTCTTCATTGGTGTAAATGTTTCCATACACAGATCAATTTCTTTCACAAACTGCAAAAGATAAAGGATTTTAGACTTGTCAGGAAAACAGGAGAATGGAACTAGAACTCTGCAGAAGTTCTGGCAAATATCCAGACTACATTCTTATTCCAAATGAAAGATGCCCTTTCTTCGCTAATACTTGAAATAATCTTTCTAACATGTCCTTTTTGTTCTACGAAGCAGGGAACCATTTCGGTAACATCATTGCTGACATTTTCAATTTTGAATCTTCAACCTAAGCTCAAGCATTCAAAGCCATATAAATGAGAGAGAACCATATTCTTTTCCTTTAGGTTTTATTTTGTGCTTGTAAAAGGACGTCCTTGTGGTATCTCACATTTAATACTTGTCAAATGTGGGGCCATTTGACAAGGAACATCAAGATATATTGATTGCTCCGCCTCACGTTTTACATAAAGTGTGCTGTTGACTCACTTTTGGAAACAATTGAGAAGAAACTGCAGTGCTTCACAGGGTGAGAAGCATTCACTGGCTGCCCCCTATGTGCCATGAACTGGGGTGCAAAGATAAATAAACAAGGTCTCTGCTCTTGAAACTTTTGTTCTTTATCACCAACATTTACAAGTCATTTTAAAAAATTTCTAGAAAACAATAGATATAAAAGTCATTATGAAAACAAGTTTTTCTCCTAAAAATGTTTACACTGGGAATGGCCCAGTTGCTAAGCCTCATCAAAGGCTCCTCCGAAAAGCATCATAGATAAAGAATTGAGGGCTGCTACTTTATGATGGAAGTGATGTAAAATGGGGTGTCACTGATTTACCTGTAAATTCTGCAGTGGGGCATGGAAAAAGAGAGTAAAATAGGTGGGGAACAGGGCTGGGAGGGGGAAATCCACTGGCCCAGGGAAAAGGCGAGTGAAACATGGATGGAATCTAGGGAAGAGATTCAAGAAGGGAATGGTGGCTTTAAGCAGTGCCCCCTTTCTGGGAAATGTCTGCAGTTTGTGAAATTTGCTGAGAAACTTAAGTGAGCAAGACTCCTTGGAAAACATCATTCTCTGTCAATGGGGAATGAAAGTGATGTGACATTTATTAACCATCCATACTGCGCTGGGCATCACGCACAGTAAAGAAGGAAGACGTGACCTTTTGCCTTTGGGAATTTTCAAGTGTAATGAAAAGCAGACAGTTTTCCAACAAGGGTGTTTGCATAGAAGAAAAGTATCAGCCATCCCTAGGCATTGCTTCCTCTCCTACTCGCAGAATTTCCAAAGTGCAATAGAGGATACCACGTGCCAGATGGAGTGCCAGCCGCCTTGGCTTTCTGCTGATCTAAGTTCAGTAACTGGCAAGACTTCAGTGGTTTCCGGATGAGCTTGGGGGTAGTCCTTGGCACCTGCCCCTCCCATCTGTACAGAGGAAGAAGGCATACATGGAGTCCCTGTCCTCTGCCCCCAGAAAAGGTTCACAACGAGGTGTGAGAACCTGTTTGGTATAAGCCCGTGAGAGTAGGTTGGAAAGTAATTTCCGTCTCCAGATGGTGTTCATGCCCTGGACCCAGTTGTTACCATACTGCGGCCATGTGAACCCGCTGTGCTTATTAACTGCAGCTCTCTGTGTTTAAAACACAATTCAGAAAGTGTGGGGTAAAATAATTTGGTTGAGCTTCTTTCACTATTTGTTCCACTTTTTGGGGTGGAGGCTGCACTGCGTGGCATGTGGGGATCTTGGTTCCCCAGCCAGAAGTGGAACCCAGCCCCTCTCTCTACAGTGGAATCACTGAATCTTAACCACTGGACTGCCAGACAAGTCCCATATGTGTTCCCCTTTTGATGGACCAAAAGGGGACCCCTTTTATATACCTCCTATAAACAGTGACTAAGGATTAGAGGGCCTGAGTGACCTTCAACATGTACATTTCTGCCACAAAGTCTTCATTTGCTTGTTACGGAAAGAAGGATAACAACTACGCAAGTGAGAGGGCACCTTGAAGATTAATTAATGGAAGTGAAATGCTTAGCACAATGCCTGACCCTTAGAAGCTGTTGCATAAATGCATATCAGTGAAAGAGAACCAGACTTTTTTGAAAAGTGAGTTCAGTACTTTTCCTGAACTCCTTTTGCTCTCTGTTTGCACACACACATCCACACACATCTGTATGTGCTCTGTGTGTGTGCTCGTGTGTGTCCATCACTGGGTGTTTGAAGAGTTCTGAACTAGAAGCATGTTAACTGCAGTCTTTCCTGCAATTAACTAGCTGTGAATTTTGCAAAATGATGTAAACTTTCTGGGTCTCAAATAAGCTCTTTTAAAAGGAAGAAGGTTTTGAAGTAGGTGATTTCAAAGACTTCTTTAGGCCTTATCGTGATAAGGGTTTGCATCTGTAATGGGATCCAAGACTCTTTTCTGCTACTACATGTGATTTTTAAAATATATATATATATATATATTATTTTTCACCCTTCCTTTTACGTACTCCAGCAGTTCAGAATAAGTATTTTGATGTCCTCATTTCAGGTACTTCCCTGGTCGCTCAGCAGTAAGGAGTCTGCCTGCCAATGCAGGAGACCTAAGAGACAGTTTCGATCCCTAGGTCGGGAAGATCCCCTGGAAGAGGGCACAGCAACCCACTCTAGTATTCTTGCCTGGAGAATCCCATGGACAGAGGAGCCTGGTGGGCTGTAGTTCATGGGGTCACAAAGAGATGGACACGACTTAGTGACTAAACAACGAAAACAACCCTCATTTCAGATATATTTTCCCCAGATATCTGATACAAAATTTAGCAAAATTGGCAGATGGAAAACTACCTTCTCTTCTCATTAGTTTTGTTCCTCATATCAGTGATCTCATGATTATTGGGGTTGCTATTTGGTTGTATGTTCCTTTCATGTAGCTTTAGATGTATTGAAGCATTTTCTAGGGTTGAGTGTTTTGAACTCACTTTACTCTAGATTTCTACACTCAAAAAGGAAAGATTCTATACCCTCCAAGCTTCATAAAATCAGTGGGTAATTATTCAAATACACGTGTCTGCAAATTTAATAAGGAGCATAATGTTTCCATTAATAATTCCCAAGAAAAATTGGCAGTTTCTCTCAATTCAGTGATCTGTTTATACTTATCATAGTATGAAATTTTTCATTGTGCTTCTTTTATTAATGAAAGACATACTGAATGAGAACATAAATTTACTAGTTATCAACAAATGAAAAGCATCTCTTTAGCCATGTCCTTTATTGGGAAGAAGGCCTTCCAGGAGCTGTGACTTTCTCACTTTTTTGGGTTACTAATGAAGTATTAGAATATACCACCCCCCAAAAAAGAAAGAAAAACAGCAAGAGAGAGAGTACCAGGTGGTCTTCTGTGTCTTGGGGTTTTTTTTCCTTCTTCTAAGATTATGTTTATATAAAGTGGGAGCATGTATATTTAAAAAGCCTGTGAGCTAGACTTTTTCCCCTGCTGAGAAATTACTAGGTTGGTTCCTTCCATCTCTGCCTGTAAAATAGTTAACCGCTCTTTGAAACTTGAAATGAAGTTAAAAGACACTTGCTCCTTGGAAGAAAAGCTATGACAAACCCAGACAGCATATTAAAAAGCAAAGACGTCACTTTGCTGACAAAGGTCTGTATAGTCAAAGCTATGTTTTTTCCAGTAGTCACATATGGATGTGAGAGTTGGACCACAAAAAAGGCTGAGTGCCAAAAAATTGATGCCTTTAATTGTGGTGCTGAAGAAGACTCTTGAGAGTCCCTTGCACAGCATGGAAATCAAACCAGTCAGTCTTAAAGGAAATCAATCCTGAATATTCATTGGAAGGACCGATGCTGAAGCTGAAGCTCCAATACTTTGGCCACCTGATGGTGAAGAGCCGACTCACTGGAAAAGATCCTGATGTTGGGAAAGATTGAAGACAGGAGGGGAAGAAGGTGGCAGAGGATGAGACTGTTAGATAGCATCACTGACTCAGTGGACATGAATTGGAACAAACTCTGGGAGATAGTGAAGGACAGGGAAGCCTGGCATGCTACAGTTCGTGGAGTTGCAAGAAATTGGACACTACTTCGCAACTGAGCAAAAACAACAGCATTTGAATGAGGGGAAGAAGAAAGAAAGGAAGGAAAGAAGGAAGAATATTGCTTTTTTTTTTCCTGTTTATGATTGCAAACACCTAGAAATGGTAGATTTTGATAAACTGAGTCTTCTTTTTTCACCTGCTGGGCACTTGTGTGGATTTAGGTATGCAGCTGGTGACCTGAAGGATTTGGAGTTCCTGGGGCTGAAAGAAGGAAAAGCCACGGGGGAGAGAGAGGGAAAGCTGGCTGGGGATGGGGGTTCAAGCAATTGGATTTAGTTCTCAAAAACTAAATAGAAAGAAGGGAGTGAGCAAACCCTTGCATCCCTATCGTTTCTTACCTTTCAAAGATGTCGTTTTTCCTTATCATGGTGTAAGCTCATCAGAGACAAAGATAGTGCCTGTTTTGTTCATCGCTGACTTAGGACAGGCCTTGGCTCCACAAATATTTGAGAAAGGAAGAGTAATATGCGTTGGTGCTTATACCGTGTGTTTTACTCAGGGGATTTTCTTAAATCATATAGAAGCTCATGACCTGGTGGGTTATGTCCCTGATGGCACCTATGTGTGGACCAAGAACATTTTCCAGAGTTGAATTCTGGGGAGACAGAGGTGTGGACCCCAAATCCAGCAGCCAGTCATGGCAGAGACTCAAGACAGGACAGGTGCATGGAGGGGATTAGGGCTGAGAGGAGGAAGACCAACTAGAGCTGACCCTGGGTGGTGGTGGGGGTGGTCTCGTAGGAAGAGACACTGACCTGAGTCTACCTGGGGCCCACGTCCTTGTTTGCTTCTTCAGAACGACCCTGGGAAAGTTCTTTGGCTTCATCTGAATTTCTTCTGTGCTTACACTGAGTTAAGATCACAGAGCTCTTGTGAAGTGCAGATACATATACTTGGCAGTGTAGAGAGAAAGATGGTAGACTCACAGTACGATGGGTCACAAGATGTTTTTTGGTTTTGCAGAACATATAAAAGTAATGTCTACCCTACACTGTAGTCTGTTCAGTGTGTCTAAAAAGAAAAACCATGATACATACCTTAACTTAGAAATATTGCTAAAAAATGCTAATCATCATCTGACAATGCAGGATGCCACAATTACCAATTGGGACGCACACACACACACACACACACACACACACACACACACACACATACAAAAGCAAGGTACTCCTGGCAGGAGATGCAGGTTTGATCCCTGGGTTGGCAAGAACCCCTGGAGAAGGAAATGGCAACCCACTCTAGTATTCTTGCTTGGAAAATTCCATGGATAGAGGGGCCTGGCAGGCTACAGTCCACAGGGTTGCAAAGAGTCAGACATGACTGAGTGAGCATGCCTGAAGGATTCAGAATAGTAAGTCATGGTCTGTGCTCTCAGGATGACATGGTCAAGTGAAGAGGACAAGAAGCTGCGCTCACATGAAACAATAGTGAACAGTCCCAGCTGGTGTATCCTAGAGGTTTGTGCCAAAGATGAGTCCAGACCAGGGGAAATCAGAAAAGGAAAATGAAAATCATTGCTGTGGTCTGGGGTTCTGGGCTTCTGAAGACAGGCAGAAATTACCTCAGGGATGTGCCTGTGGGGATGGGCAGAAAAGGTCTCCAGGGAGGGAAAGAGTAAACCTTCCTGCCCAGAGCTGGGGTGGCTTGTTGGAGGGTGGGGTGGGAGATGGGCCAGGCTGAAATCTAGGGAGAAGAATTTAAATTTGATCTGATTAAAAGTAATTGGTCTTGGACTTCCCTGGTGGCTGAGTGGTAAAGAATCCTCCTGCCAATGCAGAAGACCTGGGTTCAGTTCCTGGTCCATGAAGATCCCACATGCCACGGAGCCACTAAGCTCGTGCTCCACAACTATTGGGCCTGTGACCTAGAGACTGGGAGCCCCAACTACTGAAGCCCACGCACCAGAGAGCGAGTGCTCTCCTACAAGAGGAGCTGCCACGATGAGAAGCCTGCACAGCGCAACTTGACAATTAGCCCTTGTTTGTCACAACCAGAGAAAAGCCTGGGGGGCAACCAGCACAGTCAAAAATAAAAAAATAGTAAAAAAAAAGGTGATTGGTCTCAAAGTGTTTTAACAGAACCATCTGAGTAACAGAAGTATGGAGTGCGACTGATGTGCCGTTATTACCTAGTTTTACACAAAAAGAAGAAAAAGTGGAATTTACAGGGGCGGGGGAGTGAGCTGATAGT
Source organism: Muntiacus reevesi (assembly GCF_963930625.1). Classification (NCBI taxonomy): domain Eukaryota; kingdom Metazoa; phylum Chordata; class Mammalia; order Artiodactyla; family Cervidae; genus Muntiacus; species Muntiacus reevesi. The sequence goes on along the minus strand of NC_089252.1, from coordinate 33,801,516 downwards.
GTGCTCCTGACATGGGAATGAAGTGAGGGAGTCGCTGTGATCTGTGACTCTGGGACGTCCCTGACTCTTAGGTGGTCACTGATAGCCTCTGCCACTGAGTTGAAAGGTCAGCGAGGGAGGAGGCAGTCACAGCTCAGGCAAGTTCCTGCCCCGCTGCGCACTCACCCTGTTTACGACATGGGCCACCGCCACCTTTCACTGCCTTGAGACTATGAGGCAACTAATTATTTTTCTTGGTGCACGTGCGGTTTGTTCCTTTCCCGATTTTATTAGGTCTTTGGGTTTGGCTGGCCATTGCCAGACATCTTGAATGTAACCGTGTATCAGCAGGCATAGTTCATAGGCACTTTTTACAAAGCAGCTGCTGCCAGTGTGTTGTTAGGGATCTTTGATTTGGGGGGAAATTTAGTAACAACAAACCAAGCCTAAAAGCAGACGTTGTGAAAGAAGTATGAGATGAAAAGTCGGTGAGGATTGTCCTCTGCCAAGGATAAGCAAATCCCTTTTTGGAAGAGATGATGCTGAAAGCCAGCTCTGAGGTTGGAAGCTCATTTTGGGAAGCAAGTCAAGGAAAGGGAAGTGGTGAGTGAGGGGAGCCAACCCCAGGCCCTGGGAAGACGGTGGGGTTTCAGGGCTAAGGGCGGGGGGCTCTCAGTTGGAGCCAGTGCTTCAGAATCTGCCAACCTTGCTCCAAATCCCACCTCTCCACCTCATCCTCCCCAAAGTGCAGAGATGGAAAGAGCTGGCTTTTCCATTGTTGCCAGGAAGGCTTAAATGTGAGATATTACACTTGACTCCTTTTAACAAAGTGAAAGTTGCTCAGTCATGTCTGACTCTTTGCAACCCCATGAACTATACCGTTCATGGAATTTTTCAGGCCAGAATACTGGAGTGAGTAGCCATTTCCTTCTGCAGGGGAATCTTCCCAACCTAGGAATCAAACCCGGGTCTCTCACATTGCAGGCGGATTCTTTACCGTCTGAGCCACCAGGGAATCCCTTCCTTCCCAGGTGGCCCTAGTGGTAAAGAACTGGCCTGCTAATGCAGGAGACATAAGAGATGGGGGTTCAATCCCTGAATCGGGAAGATCCCCTGGAGGAGGGCTTGACAGCCCACTCCAGTGTTCTTGCCTGGAGAATCCCATGGACAGAGGAGCCTGGTGGGCTACAGCCCATGGGGTTGCAAAGAGTCTGACACGACTGAAGTGATTTAGCATGCCTCCTAACAAAGTCTAGCTGAGGGGAAATTAACCTGAGGCTGTTCATAAAAGAAACAGACTGGCTTCCACATCCCAACCATTGTTTCTGTTGGTAGAATTCTCTACTCATATTCACATGGTCACGGTCACGTGGTCCGTCTCATCTGGGAACCTGATAAGTTGCATGTGGTTTGGAGGGGCCGCAGCCATCAGGCAGCGTGTTCCTTCAATGCTTTCTTTTAACAATAACTTTATTGAGACAGGGTGCACATATTGTACATCCCCTGGTTTGAAGTCTACAGTTCTGTCGTTTTTAGCATATTCACAGCTGTACAGTCGTCGTCACAATTTTGGAACATTTTCATCCCTCCACAGTGAAACCTTGTACCCATTAGCTGTCAATCTCCATTTCTTCCAAACCCTCTTCTCCAAAATCCCTCAGCAACCACTAAGCTTCTTTCTGACTCTGTGGATTTTCCTGCTCTGGACAGTTCATATCAATGGAATCAAACAATATAGGGTCCTTCTGCAGCTGGCCTGCTTCACTCAGCACAGTGTCTTCAGGGTTCATCCATGTCATAGCATGACTTAGTTCTCTGTTCCTTCTTATATTCTAGCCACGTAATATTCTACCCACATTTCGTTTATCCGTTCATCAACGAACAGGCATTGTTGGGTTGTTTCTACTTTCTGGCTGTTATGACTCAGGCAGCAATGCTTCTTTGGTATTTTATCTTCCTAGTAGTTTTATTGAGGCAGAGTGTACCTATCATATAATCCACTGGTACAGTCTGGCTACTATGAATCATAGTGAGCTTTCATGTACCAGTTTTTGTGTGGACATACATGTTCTTTTGGGTGCTACCTAGGAACAGAATTGCCAAGTCACGTGTCACCCTATGTTTACCTTTCGGAGTGCTGCCAGACTACTTTCCAAAGTGGCTGCATTGCTCCATTACTGAGTATTCCTATTTTTTTATCCCCAAAGAGAAAAAATTAGCTTGAGTTATTTTGCTATCCTAGAGGGATGATATGTAGTAAAAAAGGAATAGAACTGAAATGACTTGGGAGTGGTTTTAGATATGGTATCATTTATGTCTAAATCTTTGTACATTTTAATACACTTCAATTTTCTACTATGTGGAAAAGATGGTCTGGTTAACATTTCTCTTCTCCCCCTTTTTTTCTTTCTTAAAGAAATATATTATTTACTTGGTCGCGATGAGTCTTGGTTGCGGCATGCGGAATCTTCGTTGCATTCATGTGAGCTCTTTCCTTGCAGCGCATGGACTGTCTAGTTGTGGTTCGAGGGCTTAGTTGCTCCACAAGATTTGGGCTCTTCATTCCCTGACCAGGGTTGAACCTGCATCCCCTGCATTGGAAGGCGAATACTTAACCACTGGACCACCAGAAGTGCACTCCCCCTTTTCCTAAGTCCCTGTTTAAGCCAGTGAGGGGCAAGTTTAAGTCACCATCGCTCTGTGCAGGTGGCCAGCCTGGCAGCCCAGAGCTGTATGTGGCTACTGAACTCTTGAAAATGTGGCTGATTCAAACTGAGATCCCCGGTCAGCCTGAACTCCTTGGAAGGAGTCCTGGATAGCTTGAACAGTCTTGGAAGATGTAATATGAAAGAAAGAATGTAAAATATCTCACAGTAATTTTTGTTATATCTTATATAGGTATCAAGATGATAGTATTTGGGGTCTCTTGGGATAAATAAAATACATTGTTTAAAAAAAAACCCTCACCTGTTTCTTTTTCCTTTTTTTGAAATTGGAGGGTAATTGCTTTACGGTGTTATGCTAGTTTCTGCTGTGCAACAACGCGGATCAGCCACACGTATACACATCGCCCCTCCCTCTTAAGCCTCCATCCCACCCCCACACCCCACCCTTCCAGGTCTGTGTCCTACGGCACGCCCCCACTAGCTCTTTTACACACGGTTGTGTATATATGTCAGTGCTACTCTGTCAGTTCATCCCGTCCTCTTCTTTCCCTGCTGTGTCCACAAATTCTTTCTCTACGTCTGAGTCTCTGTTCCTGCCGTGCAGATAGGTTCATCAGTACCATTTTTGTAGATTCCATATGTACATGTTAATATACCTTTGTTTTTCTTTTTACTTTTTTTAATGTGGCTATTAGAAATTTTTTAATGACTCTTGTGACTTGCATTTCTGTTGGACAGTGCTGTTATATACCATTTTCAAGGCTTGTTTTTGAACTACTGGAAAAGGAAAACAGGTCATCTAAATATCCTTTGGATAAACTCAGATGATTATTAGCAACCCTTCCTATCACTTTTTTATCACCAAGAATCTGTCCTTTGAGTTAGAACAGCAAATCGAATGAGTGCCAGTCAGCATTTAGCGATAGGGCTTTAACTGACCAACCAGCCAGCCTTCCCTACAAGTGAATCCATCCCTACCCAACAAAATAAGACAAAACCTTGATGAACGTCATGGCCATGATAATTGAATACAGCTCCTTGCCTGACCCTCCCACTCCTGGTTTGGCCTGAGATGCTGCCCCTCTCTGTTATATAACCTGGTGGATGTCCCAGACTGAAAAAGAAAAGGAGATGGGACATGGTGACAAACGATAGAGAAGATGCTGGCTAGGTTCATCACTGAGTCTTCCTTCAGCTAGCGTGTGAATATCACTTAACCCTAAATAGAGAGGGTCAGATGGGGGCTTCTCATCTGCCTCTTTTGTTGGAAGATCAATATTCAGGTCACCAGGAAAGTTATGTGAAAGGTATAACCTCCTTGGCAACCCTCTTTTGTAAAACACACATATGTACTGGTGTTTCTAATCTTAAGTATCTGGACATAAGGTTACGACTAGTGGTTTCATGATTCGAAACAGAACAGACCTGTGTTTTGGCAACTTCCCCAGGTAACATAATTTAGCTTGACTCCAGACCTCAAGACAGATAAATTCCTGAATTCCACTCCAATAGGAAGAAAACGCCTTCCCCTTTGGCTGAAACTTTCGCTGATGCATAAAATGAAACTTGGGGTGGGAGTGGATTCAGAAGGTGAGACAAAGTCCATAGAACCTTAGGGCATAGAGTGAATGAAGAAATCTGATCTCTCTTGTGGCCCATCCCAAGTGATGGTGGAAGAAGAAGACGAAAAAGAGGTCCGACCAGCCAGGACTTTATTTCTGGATGACAGCAGAGGGACTCCACGTGTGTTTAAATGATGTCTCTTGTCAAAAACATTCTTTATTGATGTTGCTTACTTGAGCTCACAGCCAGATCAGAACAACGGAGTTCATTTTCTTCTTTCTCTTGACGAGTTCTTAAGGGAAGGAATCAGCAGGCTAATCAGTTATCACTCAACACTTGCTCGTTTTAAAGGAAGAACCTCAGGGCAGTCCCCCTGGGAAGTACTGAGAGGTCATTATGGTTTATTGAAAAACAGGATCATTAAGAGAGAGATAGCAATCGTGTAAATGAATTCGTGTGTCGGACACATGTGTTGTGTAGGGTTTCCAGGTTGATTTCGGGGCCAACCTTATGAGCAGTGATCCTCTTTTTTTTTTTCCATTTATTTTTATTAGTTGGAGGCTAATTACTTTACAATATTGTAGTGGTTTTTGCCATACATTGACATGAATCAGCCATGGATTTACATGTATTCCCCATCCCAATCCCCCCTCCCACCTCCCTCTCCACCCGATCCCTCTGGGTGTTCCCAGTGCACCAGCCCCAAGCACTTGTCTCATGCATCCCACCTGGACTGGTGATCTGTTTCACCCTTGATAATATACATGTTTCGATGCTGTTCTCTCAAAACATCCCACCCTCACCTTCTCCCACAGAGTCCAAAAGTCTGTTCTGTATGTCTGTGTCTCTTTTTCTGTTTTGCATATAGGGTTATCATTACCATCTTTCTAAATTCCATATATATGCATTAGTATACTGTAATGATCTTTATCTTTCTGGCTTACTTCACTCTGTATAATGGGCTCCAGTTTCATCCATCTCATTAGAACTGATTCAAATGAATTCTTTTTAATGGCTGAGTAATATTCCATGGTGTATATGTACCACAACTTACTTACCCATTCGTCTGCTGATGGACATCTAGGTTGCTTCCATGTCCTGGCTATTATAAACAGTACTGCGATGAACATTGGGGTGCACGTGTCTCTTTCAGATCTGTCTTCCTCGGTGTGTATGCCCAGAAGTGGGATTGCTGGGTCATATGGCAGTTCTATTTCCAGTTTTTTAAGAAATCTCCACACTGTTCTCCATAGCGGCTATACTAGTTTGCATTCCCACCAACCGTCTAAGAGGGTTCCCTTTTCTCCACACCCTCTCCAGCATTTATTGCTTGTAGACTTTTGGATAGCAGCCATCCTGACTGTGTAATGGTGCCTCATTGTGGTTTTGATTTGCATTTCTCTGATGATAAGTGATGTTGAGCATCTTTTGAGAAGGCCCTGAGCATCCTGTTTTTCTCCTGTGCTCTCCTGCCTTTTAGTTGAGAGGCATGGGCGAATCGGGAAATTTTATTCTGCCTGATTTCATGTCCACCATGAAGCTTCTGGAAGGTGGAGAAAGGAGTAAAGAAAAGCATTCTGGCGCATGCACACTACTTGCAGAGAAAGCTGGTCTGGGGTCTCCTCACATGGACCTGGCTTTAGCAGAGTTTTGTTGTTCTTCAGTCGTTAAGTCATGACCAACTGTCTGCAACCCCATGGGCTGCAGCACACCAGGCTTCCTTGTCCTTCACTCTCTCCCTGAGTTTGCCCAGACTCATGTTCATTGAGTCACTGATGTCATCCAACCATCTCATCCTCTGTTGCCCGCTTCTCCAGCCCTCAATCTTTTCCAGCGTCAGGGTCTTTACCAGTGAGTCAGCTCTTAGAATTAGGTGGCCAGAGTATTGGAGCTTCAGTTTCAGCATCAGGCCTTCCAATGAATATTCAGGATTGATTTCCTTTCGGATTGACTGGTTTGATCTCCTTGCAGTCCACGGGACTCTCAAGAGTCTTCTGTAGCACCACCGCTCACAGTTTTAGGTAGGTAGAACTAGCTAAATGCCCCTCATGTGTCCTCCACTCAAGTTTTACATACCTATCTCTTCACTCCTGTGAGATTTCCCAGTGAGAAAAGCTGTCTGATTTAGGATTTCACTCATAATCTTGCTTAGCACATAAGTACCAGGCACTGTACATGCTGTCTTTGAAGTGATCATTCATTCAAAAGTAGACCTTTGGGACTTCCCTGGTGGTCCATGCTCCCAATGCAGAGGGCCTGAGCTGGATCCCTAGTTGGGCGACACCACATGCTGCAACTAAGAAGCCCATTTGCTGCAACAAGATCCAGCAAGCCTCAACTAAGATCCAGAGCAGCCAAAAAGAAAAAGTAGACCTTTGTCATAGAGCCCTGCTTAAACCAAAGGAAGGACACACAGCACACGACTCATGAGACTTAGGACAGCTCAACAGGACAGAGTCTGTTTCGTTGGCTTCCTTCTTATCCTAGAGGGAATTCTCTAAGAGCCATTCTGTCCCGAACCAGTCCAAGCTCCTCACAAAGTCTGGGTGATTCGGCTCTGTCCACCAGCTAATTAGATGTCAGATAAGAAGGCATTGAGGACCCAATGTGTGAAGTGGGAATTCCATCTGGTGCAGTGATGGAGCAGAGAGGAAATTGGGAGGAAAGGCTTCACCCAGGAAAGGGAAATCTCAGGAACCTGTCTGGCATCATAAATTCTGCTGGTCGAGAACTTACACGGAAAAAGTCTAAAAATAAGGAGGGACTATTTAACAGGTGGGACTGGCCAGCAATGGCCCAGGCCACCTCGTCAGTCATCTTCACCTCCCAGGTCCTGGGCTGCCACCTGTCACTGAAGCTGAGACTAGCCTTTGGAAAGAAGGGCTGTGTGGTCAGGAGCCATGTTCCCTGATGCCCAGGGCGAGGGCTGAGGGCTGACCTGGGTCATTCAGGCAGCCTCTCCTCTTCTCCCTTTCCCTGCCCATCCTCATGTTTTCCCAGTTGTTTGGATAAACCTGGAAACTCAAATGGAGAAAGAAGAGTTGCCTTGACTTAGCAGAGATCTCTCTGTCTGCTCAAACATGGGGCTGAATTCAGTCGAGTTGAAATGATCGTTGCTTTCTTAACATGAGAAACAAAAATACATCCTCAGAGGGATGTTTCAAGGATAGCTAGAAAATTAGTGATGGAGTTTTTGGTCCTGACATAGTCCTCCCTGAGAGCATTCTTAAAAATGACTCGTTTAACAGATAAGAAAACTTTATTGTTGCTTAGTTGCTCAGTCGTGGCTGACTCTCTGAGACCCCATCGACTGTAGCCTGCCAGGCTCCTCTGTCCGTGGAATTTCCCAGGCCAGAATACTGCAGTGGATTGCCATTTCCTTCTCCAGGGGATCTTCCCAACCCAGGGATCAAACCTGCATCTCCTGCATGGCAGGCAGATTCTTTACCACTGAGCCACCAGGGAAGGCCTAAGAAAACTTAGGACACCTGCAAATGGACACCCCTCCCCAAGAGGTCACCAGTAAGCTGAACGTTGTTCCCTTTTCCCAACTCTTGTGCTTGAGATTTATCTCAGCCACAGTCTCCTCTGGTCTGAACTCTTTTCTGGCAGGTCTAGCCCGGTTCCTTTTGCTCCAAAGAAGATGCGGTGCCTCTGGCCGACCACAACTTTATGCAGCCTTCGATGTATTTATGTAGCTCGGAAGAATTTTAAAAGATAAATTTACTGTAACTTTTGAAAAACGACCCATATCCTGCCAGTAAGACATGCCATCCCCTTAATCATATTCTCGAAACGGTCAAAGATCCCGTTTTTGTTGGCAGTCATGTTTCCAGATGCAGAGTGAAGAAAGCTTTTCTTCTCCTCTTCTTGGTATGGAGTGCTGAGAGGAGCAAAACGAGGGGGCAGCTGAGAAGCCCGGTGATTGGAGGGACTCAGAGTTCTTCAGAGTTCCTTGGACCGCAAGGAGGTCAAATCCGTCAGTCCTAAAGAAAATCAGTCCTGAATATTCAGTAGAAGGAGTGGTGCTGAATCTGAAGCTCCAATACTCTGGCCACCTGATTCAAAGAAATGACTCATTGGAAAAGACCCTGATGCTGGGAAATATTGAAGGCAGGAGAAGGGGGTGACAGAGGATGAGATGGTTGGATGGCATCACTGACTCAATGAGCATGAGTTTGAGCAAACTCTGGGAGATGGTGAAGCACAGGGAACCCTGGCATGCTGAAGTCCATGGGGTCGCAAAGAGTTGGACAAGACTTAGTGACTAAACAACAATAATACCTTACATTAAGTAAATAAATCATGCACTTGGCAGGCATCCATTTCTCGACAGCTCAGCAAACTCCATCAAAGGATTCGCAGATTGGAACGGCTGCCCCACCTTTATTTCAGAGGTGAGGAACTCAGGTGGACAGAACTCGGTCCGCTTGCCCACCATGTGTTCTTTGCTTAAAGACTGTGCTTGCCTCCATTGGCCAGAGCATGTGACATAGCCATTCTTCAAGGCAGGGTTTAAAAACATCTGCAGCCTAGAAATCAGCAGAGTTCCCCAGGGAGGGTGTTAAATCCAGAGTGTGCTGATCTGTTTCCTGTCTTTGTTATGATTTCTTCACTGTAACTGAATATCCCCGGGCGCTCCAGTGACGGGTACCCGGGCGCAGCTGTGTCAGCAGGCCAAGGACTGTTGGCTCTTGGGGCTCCGAGCACGTATACCCAGCCAGCTTCTCTAATCCCAGGCAGACCTATTAATTTACAGGGTAAGCCGCTCCTGGTCTGCAGATCAGCGGGTCTCGCTGTGCAGTCCCTGCTGTTAAATATAATCTAATTAAGGCTCATTAGGAGGAAGAGATGTCACCTAGCTGGACTGATCCTTGCCAAGAGAAAACTCGCACAGACACGAGCAAGCCACCATCCTCACAAATGCCGGTGGGTATGCAACCAAAAGGGGCTTCCCTGGTGGCTCAGCTGTAAAAAGAATCTGCCTGCCAATGCAGGAGGTGCAGGTTCGATCCCTGGCTTGGGAAGATCCCCTGGAGAAGGAAATGGCAACCACTCCATTGCCTGGGAAATCCCATGGACAGAGGAGCCTGGCGGGCTACAGTCCATGCAGTTGCAGAGAGGCGGGCACGACTGAGCAACTGAACAATACACTACCAGGCAGCGGTGAATTATCTCAGAACCTGAAGGCCTTTCCAAGCTCATCCCTGGAGAAGTAGCAGGCGGGACCTCTCAGGGTTGTGCCTTATGTGGGCACGGTGCTTGTTAAACCACCTGTACGTTATTTTTACTTTCTGCCTAGGAAATTGATCTTGCCCCCTCCCAAAAGCCTTTGATCCTTAGATGAAATCCCTCCAGACTCAAAAGGGTGAGTTACTGCGGGGTGACCACTGCCCACAGCCCATAGCCCAGTGAGAAGCTACTCTCTGTTGGAGGAGAAAATGTTCCTTTTTGGAAATCTTGAAGATTACACAGTTTATTCTCAAAACACGGTTTTGGCTGCCAGCAGGTTTCCAGTAAGCCATGAGAGCGTTTAACCCAGAGTGGGTTTGTGGCCGTCTTGAGCGGAGGTGTGTGGAGGCCCCCGTTCCCTAGTAACTCAAAGTCATGCTGCTGTTTCCGGCGCTGAGGGGTGAGCCCGGCCAACTCTGAGTGGCTCTCCAGAGGAGGTTTCTGGGCAGCGCATCTCTGTGTGCAGAAGGTTTCCGCTGTGTGGGCCTGGCTCAGAGAGCAAGTTGCTTACGGAACATGATTGGTCCAAACCCCTGGTGCTTCCTGACCAGTGAGGGGTGAGTGTTTTGTAGGAAGGTTGGAGAACTCCGCTGTGTGCAGGATGGAAACCCATAGTTCTGCCCTGGGAATTCAGACCGCGCACGCAGCTACGGAGAGTGTTTGATGGATGTGAGTGCAGTCGTGCCCACCTCTGTGAGATGGGGTCAATGTGGGCTTCTCAGGTGACTCAGGGGTAAAGAATCTGTCTGCCAATGCAGGAGACACAGGTTTGATACCTAGGTTGGGACAATGCCCTGGAAAAGGAAATGGCAACCCACTCTAGTATTCTTGCCTGGAAACTTCCAGGGACAGAGGAGCCTGGCGGGCTACAGTTCATGGGGTTGAAGAGAGCTGGACATGATTGAGTGACTGAGTGCACACACACACAAGTGTGGGAGTCAGATGGTTTCTCTCAGCTCTGCGGCTACATTCAACTCCGAGAAGCAGTAAAATGCTCCGTAGACTGCATCGCAAGGCCCTCTGAACCCAGCCAGGTTTCAGCCACGTGCTCTGTAATTCCACCTGAGGGCTAACACATGGCCTGATTTCACACCCTGCTCGGATATGCCTGATATACTTAAGTCTTGGATCGTTTAAAAGACATCGTGCTATTTTTACAACATTATCCCATCACCGTGCCTTTCATTTCTGTTTATCTTCCAGCAGGCCTTTCCACTTTAGCTGTCATGCCATTCGGGGATGGGACACAGTGATTTTTCACACCATTTCTGTCTGGCTCACAGGCATGGTCTGAATGGTGATGTGTGATCTACGATCATAAAAGGGTCCCCTGCTGGTGCTGGGGGGAGGGATGCTTGGACATCAAGTGTGAGCAGGAACATCAGCCACTTGGTGGCTCAGTGGTAAAGAATCTGCCTGCCAATGCAGGAGACCCAGGATTGAGCCCCAGTCTGGGAAGATCCCACATGTTGCAGAACAGCTACACCCGTGTACCACAACTACTGAGTCTGTGCTCTAGAGCCGGGGAGCCACAGCTACTGAGCCCACGTGCTGCGGTTATTGAAACCCACAGGCTTTGGAGCCTGTGCTCTGCAACAGGAGAAACCACTGCAACAAGAAGCCCGCGCACTGCAACTTGAGAAAAGCCCCTCACAGCCATGAAGACCTAGCATGGCCAAAAATAAATAAATAAATAAAAGTATATTAAAAAAAAAAGAAGAAGAATATCAGGGATCATCAAGGATGATTCCAACCAATGTGTATCCTTCATTCTCTTTGAAAATCAAACTCAAAATTCTGATTCTGGGAAGTCCTTTCTGGCCAGTCTCAATGACTCAGCATTTATTTATTCAGGCATTGAATGAATTTAGGTGTTTATTGAATGTCTGTCATACGCCGGACTCTGCTGTAGACTCTGGGACTCCAGTGGAGAGCAAGATAGAGAGTGCCTGTTCTTAGACAGGCAGGGAGCTAGGTAATCAGCTAATAAAAATGATTTAACTAGCAATAGGTGTGGTGGAGAACACCAGGATGGAGGACTAGTATGTGGTGGCGATGTATGCTATTCTGGATAGGGTAGTTAAGGAAGGCTTCTCGGAGGAGGTGACACTGGAACAATAGAGTGATGGATGTTGTGATTTGTGTGAAGCCTTATAGCCAGAAGTGGAAACACCTGGAGTGTACAAGGAACAGTTCCTTACCACAAGGAGCAGAACTAAACCAGATGTTTAGGGGAGATGGAGGAGGTGAGCTTAAGAAATAGGGTCATGGCTAGAATATATTAAGACCTGGAGTCCATGGGGAGGGCTTTGGGGTCTATGGAAAGCCTCTGTGGGTTCCAGTAGAGAAGATGCTCTGACTTACATCTCATTGTGTAAGCCACTCTGACTCCTCCATGGGAAGGTGAATGTGGGGCACAGAGGATGGAGAGGCAAGTATGAAGGCAGGAGGCTTGGAGGGGGTCATGTCAGTAGACTGGATTGGGGTGGATTGTCTTGGGACTGGAATGGAGAGATGGTGGAAGTGGTGGGAAGTGATGGGATTGGAGGTGTGTTTTAGAGACTTGCTGATGCGAGTGTAAGGGGAAGGGCGAGGTTGAGGATGTTTAGGTGTTTAGTTCAGCATCTTGGTGAACAGTGGTGTGTTTATTGGCATTGGAGCCTAAGGAAAGGAGTAGGTTTGGAATTTTGTCCTAAACCTGTCAATTTTGAGATGCTTATCCTACTTCCAGAGAGATACATAGTTGCATGAGTCTGGAGCTTGGTGGAGAAGTTGTGACTGCAGATAGAAATTGAGATCTTCAGCATCAAGTCAGGGGATGAGGGGCAATTGTGTAAGAAGAGAATGTAGACAGGAAAGATGGGCGCTAAGGACTGGTCCTCAGTATTGAAGGTTGAGAAGAGGAGGAAGAGCTAAGTGTTCTGTTTTGCAAAGTTCAGTGAAAGAAAGTGAAAGTGTTAGTCGCTCAGTCATGTCTGTCTCTGCAATCCCATGGACCGGAGCCCGCCAGGCTCCTATGTCCATGGGATTCTCCAGGCAAGAATACTGAAGTGGGTTGCCATTTCCTTCTCCAGGGAATCTTCCTGACCCAGGAATCGAACTGAGTCTCCCACATTGCAGGCAGATTCTTTACCGTCTGAACCATACCTAAATCGTCCACACCAATTTCTCACTCCCAGCCTCTCACTCTGTGCTCTTCCTGTGTGTTGGGGGGAGGTCCTATTTACTTCCTCCTCCTCCTCCTTCCTCATTTGCCTTTTTTTAACCATGCCCCAGCAGGTGGGATCTTAGTTCCTTGACCAGGGATTGAATCCATACCCCTTGCAGTAGTGGCATGGAGTCCTAACCACTGGACTGTCAAGGAAGTCCCCTCATCTTTCTGCTTTTCCTCTATCTCCTCACTCTTTCTCCCCCCTCCTTCTCTCTCCTCCTTCCCCTCTTGATTGATTCCCAAATTCTAGCATTCCTCAACCTGACCAGGAACAGACTTTGCTCTGGCCTCTCCTGCACTTTCTGATCCTTGCTGATCCCCAGAACAAACCCAGTGATGCTGATCATGTGTCAGTAATTCAAAATTCTTGCTGCTAAATCCACTGCCTCCCCTAAGTAGGGGGAATTGGACTTGCAGTGGAGGAAGAAGAAAAACAAGCCAGCAGTCCCCAGAGACCTTCTTTGTTGTCCAGCAGTTCTTCTGTGTATCAGCAGATGGATTTGGCGTGTGCAACAAAGAATAACTCCAGTTTCCTGCTGGGTTTTAGGATGATGTCTTTTGGTTACATTCTTTCCACTTGTAGAATGTTAGCTTCAAATTCTCATGGGTTAGGACTTCTGACGACTCGTCCCCAAGTGACACTGTTTTGTGAAGCAAAGACAGCGTTCTTCCCTCCCTCCCCTGAAGCCTGGCGCTCCCGTTGGAAGCCCTGAGGTGTTTGTAGGGCAAGAGGAACAGATATGAAGTTCCACAAAGACACAGGAGGCAGAACAAGGTATCATCGGCAGGACACAGAGATTTAAAGAAACAAACCTGCAAGTCAGCCCTGGAGATCCAATTTTTGGTTCTTGCTGTGGGTTGGGGCAAGTTTTGGTTTGGTTAGGGGTGATATCAGCTGATCTTCACTCCCACGGAATCCTGCCAGAGCCAATACCTGGAAACGTAAGATTTATTCCAAGATTCGCAGGAAATGTTTTTTATGATGGTAACTAGGAGGAGGAGGAGGATTCTGTAGAGGCACTTCCTGGAAGTAGCAACCAGAGCCTTAAGCCAGTAAACAGTGATTCTTGAGAGTCTCTTGGACTGCAAGGAGATCAAACCCATCAATCCTAAAGGAAATCAACCCTGAATGTTCATTGAAAGGATTGATGCTGAAACTGAAGTTCCAGTTCTTTGGCCACCTGATGCAAAGCGCCAACTCACTGTGAAAGAGCCTGATGCAGGGAAAGATTGAAGGCAAAAGGGGAAGGGGGCAACAGAGAATGAGATGGTTGGATGGCATCACCGACTCAACGGACATGAGTTTGAGCAAACTCAGGGAGATAGTGAAGGACAGGCAAGCCTAGTGTGCTGCAGTCCATGGGGTCCCAAAGAGTCAGATACGGCTTAGCAACTCAACAACAATCCCCATCTCCTCTTTGAACTCCACAGAATTTTGGACAATAATTGTGAAGTTCCTGGCAGGGGGTGGGGATTGGACTGCCCATATATTATGAAAAATATAGAGAGAAGAGAAAATTTATATTTCAAGTTAATTTGATTTTGCATAACAGAGTCTGGGCCTAAGCATTCATTCACCACATACTCATTGAGGGAAGTCAGTCTGTTTACACTGTGTCTTAAGTCAAGGGTCCTATTTTTACACATAATTTGCCAAACCAAGTTCCACTACAGCAGTGTTCTGCCAACACAAAGATGATTGGATCAAGCTCTTTGTGAGCATTTTTTTGCCGAATGGCATCAGTCATGTTTTATCTAGACGACCCCAATCTCCCCACTTCATCTTGGAAGCTCTATTGTGTTTATCCTGTGATGATGACAAAGTGGTTAAAAAGATTACCCCACAAAGTAATGTGTTCAAGAGAAACAAAAGGTATGGATACAGACAGGCTTCAGAGAAAGTCAGACTTTGTGACCACCGTTTGGATATTTGAAAGCAGCATAAATATTATTTTCCAGTCACAGTAGTGCTGCATTCCACCCTGACCTTTTTTTTTTAATTTTAATTTTATTTTTAAGTTGAAGGATAATTGCTTTACAGAATTGTGTTGGTTTCTGCCAAACATCAACATGAATCAGCCATAGATATACATTTGTGCCCTCCCTCTTGAACATCCCTCCCACCTTCCTCCCCATCCCACCCCTCTAGGTTGTCACAGAGCCCCGGTTTGAGTTCCCTGAGTCATACAACAAATTTCCGTGGGCTATCTATTTTACATATTTTACATATGTAAGTTTCCATGTTACTCTCTACATACATCCCACCCTCTCCTTCCTACCCCACCCCACGTCTGTAAGTCTGTTGTCTATGTCTGGATAGATGAATGGATAAAGAAGCTGTGGTTACATATGTACAATGGAATATTACTCAGCTATAAAAAAGGAATGCATTTGAGTCAGTTCTAATGAGGTGGATGAACCTAGAACCTATTACACAGAGTGAAGTAAGTCAGAAAGAGAAAAACAAATATTGTGTACTAATGCATATATATAGAATCTAGAGAGATGGTACTGATGAAGTTATTTGCAAGGCAGCAGTGGAGACACCCTGACCTTTTAAGATACATATTTTCATGCACAGTATCCCCCAAAGTCAGATTCCCCACCCCTACCCCCATCACAGTGTCCCTTGACTGCTGGCTATTTTTGAAAAGAGTTCTAGAGCTATTTGATAATTATCAGAAATGAAGGTTGGAGTTTTTTCTCTCTGTGTGATTACACTATTGATATATTTTGCTAGAGGAAAAAAATTGCAATTTGTAGCTTTGTACTTAGTGAAATCAGAGAGAAGGGGACCTGGGTTTGGTGTTACTTGTCTGTTTCCTACATATTAGTAAGAGATCCAAGGACTAGAAATTGCTTCTAGTTTGTACAGTTCACATGTTGGGGTGAATTTTGCAACAGGAGAAACTGGAGTTACCCCTCCCACTTTTGACAGTGGCCCAGGTGGCGCTAGTGGTAAAGAATCCGCCCACTAATGCGGGAGACATAAGAGATGCAGGTTCGATCCCTGAGTCAGAAAGATCCCCTGGAGGAGGGCATGACAACCCACTCCAGTATTCTCTCCTGGAGAATCCCATGGACAGAGGAGCCTGGCAGGCTACAGTTCATAGAGTCGCAAAGAGCTGGACACAACTGAAGCAACCTAGCATGCAGCAGGCATAAGGAGCAGTGTAGCAGATTCTCAGCATGTGGAGGTTTTTCCTGGAGTGCCTCTCAGGTGGATCTGTTTCACTTAGTCTGGTGAAGTTGTCACATTCTATTCAACATACCAGACTGGGTGGCCTCCATGCCGCAGGCCAGGCAGGAACTGTGGCTGGATTTCCAGAAGCTCTAGGCTGCTCTGCCTTGTCTCTACCTCCATGAGAAATGAAGAAGGTTCCCGCTTCCCCAGGGGGAGATGAAGGGGTATGGAATTGCCTCCTGATGAAGTCAGATCCTTCTCTGAGCAGGGTCTCTTTCTATGTAGGAGGTAGTATATCTGATACAGTGTATCTCTTAGATGGTACAATCATAGCTGACCCCCAGGAATGGGTAGAGAAAAGGGATGTACTCAAAGATACCATTTTTGTTGGTTAACAAAGGTACTAGCCTTGGAGAAAGCCTGAATGCATGTGTCATCTATGCAGCATGAACTGCCTACCACGGGGAAGGTTTCAATATGTGGCTCTATGACTTAAAAGGTATATTAATATCTGGAAGGAAGTCATTGCTTCCAATCACCTGTGCTAGAAGTGAAGTGAAGTTGCTCAGTCGTGTCCAACTCTTTGAGACCCCATGGATTGTAGCCTACCAGGCTCCTCCGTCCATGGGATTTTCCAGGCAAGAGTACTGGAGTGGGTTGCCATTGCCTTCTCCAGGAGATCTTCCTGACCCAGGGATGGAACCCGGGTCTCCTGCATTGTAGGCAGACGCTTTACTGTCTGACCACCAGGGAAGCTCCACCTGTGCCAGAGGAGCCCATAAAGAGTCAGCATCTTGAGCGTGGCAGGATAAACCAGTAGTAATGATCAAGATGAGCTCTGAAGGTGGTACTGCCCTCTCAGTGTAAACTGTCTAAGAGGAATGCATACTTTTTTCAGAAGCCTGTGTGTCCCGGGACCCTTGTATTCGGAGGATAAATGGGTCAGGTAATTCAGGATGATTAGGGAGAAGTCAAATGGAAAATGTGAATGAAATAAATGCCTTTTTGGTTGTTTTTTGAGGTGTTAAATAATACAAATGAAAGGTGAACAAAACATTGCAATGTGCATCAAAATCAACTGAAGTTACTCTGCTAAAATGGAATAATTTACAATTAACACAGTAACTATTTTATGTAAATAGTGCTAACATTTTGAAAAGAGGCAGGACTTTTTTTTGTAATTTGCATTTGAATTTGTTCAAACTTGTTTAGTTTAGCTGGTAATGAGTTGCTCAGTCATGTCTGTCTCTTTGCAACCCCATGGACTACCAGGTTTCTCTGTCCATGGGATTCTCCAAGGAAGAATACTGGAGTGGATTGCCATTTTCTTCTCCAGGGGATCTTCCAGACCCATGGTTCAAACAACTTGTTTACATAGATTAAAAGAAAAATGTCAGAAAAATCTGACAGTTCCTCAGAAGGTTAAACATGGATTTTCATATGACCCATCTATTCCACTTCTAGGTATGAAATGAAAACACATGTCCATATGAAACTTGCCCACAAATGTCTGAAGCAGCATTATTCATAATAGCCAAAAAACTAGAAACAACTCAAATGTTATCAACTGAGGAATGGATCAGTAACATATAGTATAATCATAAAATGGGATATTATTCAGCTATAAGAAGAAACTACTGGTACCTGCTTCAACATGGATGAATGAATCTTGAATGTATTTTGCTAAATCAAAGACACAAAAGAGTTATAGGAAACATCAGAATAGGCAAATCTATAGAGAGGGAAAGTAGATTAATGGTTGCTAGGCAGTTAACAGGAGCAAGAAAACTGCTAGCGGGTATTGTTTCTTTTTGGGATAAAGAAAACATTCCCAAATTTATTCTCGTGATAATCACACCATTCTGTGAGTATACTGAAAATCATTAAATTGAACACTTTAAATGGATGAATCATGTGGTATGTGAATATATCTCAATAACGCTGTTCTGTTAAAAAAAAAAAGATACATATCAGTCCATCACTATCAGAATTTCCATAAACAAGAATACTTGGAAGGATTTCCCTGGTGGTCCAGTCATTAAGATTTTGCCTTCCAGTGCTGGGGTTGTGGGTTCGATCCCCGGTCAGGGAGCTGGGTTCCCACATGCCTCTGAGTCCAAAAAATAACCCCCCAAAACAAAAGCATAAAATAGAAGCGGTATTGTAACAAATTCAATAAAGACTTCAACAACAACAACAAAAAGAATAATTGGCGCTCAGGTGAATAAGATCTCACAATATAATGAGAACAACATCTGCAAGTTAAGAGGAGCAAGGTTGAGAAACGGTAGCTCTATTGTGAGACTGATGATGGTTTTTCCAGGGTGCTCTGAAATGTGTGCTGAATGGAATTTGCTGACATGGACTTGGTCACAATGAAAAAGTATTTCCCCGGTCAGGTTTGATTACTTTATGATATGTTCACCCCAGGGTACAAACATCCTGTGAGAAGACCATTTTCAAGTGGAAGAAACAGACTGTCAATGTCATATAAGAAGGACAGTGTCTCAGATTTTACCTCTGCTGTAAAATAATACTTAAGGAAAAGTATCTTAGTAAATAAAAATAGCTTAAACTGATCAAGTAGAAACAAAACGTAACAAATCAAGAGGGAGTATTTTCCTAGATCTGGAAGAGCCTTGTCAAATCTCACACACTGCTTAGAGAACTGTGGTCGCCGTGGGTTTGGGGCCCAGTGAGATGATTTCAGGATATGGTTTCTTTCTTTCTTCTTCTTTTTTAAAATTAATAACACTTTGGCTGTGCCACAGAGCATGTGGGATGCTAGTTCCCCAACCAGGGATTGAACTCTGACCCACTATGGTAGAAGTGCAGAGTCAACCACTGGACTACCAGGGAAGACCCAGAATATGGTTTCTGACAACTCTAAATTTCTTGCTTTAAGACAGTATGGAAATATCATGTGTCTATCTAATTTACATATAAATACATATTTTTCAAATAACGGTTGTTTTCACATTGAGGAAGAGTTTTCTTATTTTTTATAGCTATACTTATATTTTAACCTTTTCTTTGCCCTCTCTATTCCATCTCCTGACCCCAAACCCTGCTCTCTGTCCCAAAGAAACAAAGAAATATCCTTCTAAAAATTGTTGAGTGTCGGGACTAGAAGCCACTTCTGGAAATATTGTGTCTCAAAAATAAAATTAATTTCATATCGAAACTGCTTATTATGTTTTACACTGAAATGTAAATATGAGCTTGTTATAGTTTATATCCACATGACTGTATTAACTGTACAGATGGTATGTTATTTTTAGGTGCGGCTTCAATCGTTTGCCACAGCCTTTCCATGGAACCAGCCCTTAGCTAGGGATTTTTCTAGATTCTGCCTCATTGATCTCCAAAGTGATAAATGTGGGAATAGTCTTCAGAAGTGATCCTTGGAAAAATGTCCCTTGATCATATCAGCGTAGGAAAAATCTCCTACTGTAGCATTCTGTGAGAATGTTCCAGGTGCCTAGCACTTCAGAGTGAAGCCCCACTGTAGGGACCCCAATTAATTTGATCTAATTCAGCATTTCCCAGAATCATCTGTAATTGTGAATCATGTACCTGATATGTACAATGGAGATGCTAAAATCTATGCTATGTGGCTCAAAAAACTTCTGAAAGACTCCAATGCATTAACATATGTGAAAATGCATACCAAGTCACTTCAGTCATGTCCAGCTCTTTGTGACCCTAATGACTGTAGCCTGCCAGGCTCCTCTGTCCATGGGATTCTCCAAGCAAGAATCCTGGAGTGGGTTGCCACGCCCTCCTCCAGGGGATCTCTCCAACCCAGGGGATCGAACCCATGTCTCTTATGCCTCCTGCGTTGGCAGGCAGATTCTTTACCACTAGCGCCCCTATGTGAAAGTACGTTTATGTGAAACTTTATTTACATGTAATATATTCATCCTGTTTTCAATTACTACTGCACATACAGTTTTCCAGATAGATGGTATGTGAATTATATCTTAATAAAGATTGTCAGATGGGCTTCCCAGGTGGCTCAGTGGTAAAGAATCCACCTGCAATGCAGGAAACTTGGGTTGGATCCCTGAGGCAGGAAGATCCCCTAGAAAAGGAAATGTGAACCCACTCCATTATTCTTGCCTGGAAAATTCCATGGATGGAGAAGCTTGGTGGGCTACAATCCATGGGATTGCCGAAGAATCGGACATGACTTAGCAATTCAGCAACAATAGGAACAACAGTGACAAAGGTTGTTAGGTAGGTAGATAGATGATAGACACGTAGATAAAATTAAAAAGATGGGGAAAAGAATTAATGTTTCTGGAGACAGTGAGCTTCAGAAAATCTGAACTGCTATGGCTATTAGTGTGATTCTGTCTTCTCTCTTTCATTTTTTTCCTCCCTTCCTAGCCTAGATGTCTAGATGGTTTGTTCATTCATTCATTTATTTAACAAATACATACTAAGCAAAGAAGAGGATGTACCATTTTGACTGATCTAGGCATACGGAGAGTGAATATAAAGAAAACAAAAAATCTCTTAAGTTAGTTGTTCATGGTTTTGAGGATAAGACAGACATGGAAACAAATAATTATAAAAGAAGTGTGTACAAAGTATGGACAAAGAAGTATGTATAAATACTGAGGTACAGATGATTTCTCAGAGCAAGGACACTGTCAGAGGAAGGAAGAGAGGATTGAGTAGGGTCTTGATAACGTTTCCTGGAGAGGTAAGCGATATTCAAGGCAGCCAGTTCCTACGCACCATTGTTATTCCTGCTTCCTTTATTTATTGTTCCTTCCTGCCAGTTGCACCTGACTTCCCATAATCATGGCCTCCTCCCCTAACTGCAGGTCTGTTCTTCCTTCTTCCATGGCTAATCAGAGAGATGCAATGAAAATTTGGGGTGGTGTGATTGGGGCTTTGAGGAATGAGAACTTTTGATCTTCCCTTGTATGCCTTCTTTTTTAATAAAGTGCAGCTAAACTTGATATATAAACCTTCAAAGTATTGGAATTAAAATGACAAATGTTCACTGAAGATTTTAATATGGTTAAAATTAATAAATAGTTGGCAGAAATATAGAGTATATTAAAATTTGAATGAATTTTAGCTCTATGATAAAGTACCACTTTATATTGGAGGTTAAGCTATTAGCTTAGAAGAAAAGAGTTAGGAAAAGTAAATGATTAATGCTTCTCTCTACCCGGGTTGTAATAGCAGGCGGTCTGAGCTGGCACTCTAGACTTTACATCTGAAATCACTCATGTCTACCTTTTTATGTCCAATAGTATCTGTATGGCCAAATTAATCCCTTTGTTGCATTTATTTAAGAACATGGCTTTTACCTTACATTCTAGCACATACATCACCTTACCCCTTTCATAATTTAAAAAAAATTAAACTCAAGATATATCCAAGAGTTCAAAGATGAATTATAATTTACTGTATACATGTAACATATGTATATAAACTGTACATTTCTAAAAAATGTGTTTCTTTAGAAATATGTGTAGGATGTAGGATGACAGGTCAAAGCTTTACATTTTACTTTTCTTAGTCTATTTTATCAGTTGCCAGAGAAACTTTAGGGATTTTCTTGGTACCCAATCTGTAGGTCAAAGAGCCCATTAAATAAATTAATAGATCCAAAAGAGCTTAGAAGAATATCTGGCACCTGAGGAGGGCTCAGTTGATGCAAATGTGTGTTATTGTTCTTATTTCTCCAAAGACATGGGACTCAAATGCTGTCTTCACATGAAATATCACCATCTGGGTTGACTCAAGCCACTTATCCAAATCAGAATAAAACTTTTAGCCCCAGAGTCATTTCCTGTCCTTTCTAATTGTGCTGGGGAATATAGAAACGAGAGAGAACCCTACCCACTATCAGCTCAGCAGACAGTGGCCAGTTCCTCATTCTATGTGCACACACACACCAGGGATGTAGCCCAAACCAGCTTGAGCATAGAAGAGAGAAGAGGCTCCGGAAATAGATTTGAAAAAAAAAATCCAGTTTAAATGGAGAGTCCTGGGACAGGTCAGCATGGGCAGGGGAAAGCATTTTAGAGAAAGGAAAATGGTGCAGGTGGCCACCCTGAAGCTAATTTAACTCGGGTCATCTCTGATCTCTTCCAGCTGTGAACATGTGCCTTGTGGCCCAGTGGCCCAGATGTTCTCCTCTGCTCTTCATGTTGCATGGCCCATAAAATTAAAACAGGATTGGAATTTAATTCCAGGTCTTTCACAGTCGTATCATCGATATTTAACGGAGCTGTTCTCTGAAAATATTCAGTCCTAGTATGGATCCAGGACCATGTTTAGTCACTAAGTTGTGTCTGACTGTTTGCCACTCCGTGGACTGCGACATACCAGTTTTCCCTGTCCTTCACTATTTCACGCTCAAATTCATGTCCATTGAGTCAGTGATGCCATCTAACTATCCCTCTGCCGCCCCCTTCTCCTCCCGCCCTCAATCTTTCCCAGCATCAGGATCTTTTCCAATGAGTCAGCTCTTTGCATCCAGTGACCTAAGTTTTGGAGCTTCATCATCAGTCCTTCCAATGAATATTCAGGGTTGATTTCCTTTAGGATTGACTGGTTTGATCTCCTTGTAATCCAAGGGATTCTCAAGAGTCTTCTCCAGCATCACAATGAGAAAATGTAGTAAAAAACAGCCACGTGACTTAGCTGACAAAGGTTCATATAGTCAAAGCTATGGTTTTTCCAGTAGATGAGAAAGACCTTATTTTTCTGGCTATTCACCAGGCACTACAGGGTCTTTTTGAGCAGAATTTTAATCAATTAAACCCAATTTTAATTGGGTTTTTCACGCAGTCAGGGCACTTGACCAAGAAGCAGTGTTATGACAGAGAGTTGACGGCTAGCTGGAGAAACAGTCTGGCTGACATACTCTGGATGTTAGTCACGGATTCTGACTTAAATTCTCTCCAGAGACAACAGAGGCACATGGAAGACCAAAGGGGAAAGGTGAACAGTTATTAAGACTATCTGACGGCCAGAAACACAATCACAGTCTTTTGTGAACTTTTGCTGCAAGTCGAGTCTAGATTTCAGTCCAAATTTCTGTTGTGTGTTATCAGAAACAAGTGAAAGGTTCCAGGAAATTCTTCAGGCTGACCCAGCAAGATAATAGTCCTTCTATTTCAACACTTTTTGCATTTTAAAGAAAAATGAGTTTCTTCAGCTTATGTGTAGGTTACTCAATATAATGCGATATCCAGATTTTGGATGTCCAGAGGAATTTTTTTTTAAGTAGGTAAACTTCTGAATGCTTTTACTCTGGATATTCAGAAAAAGCCAGTGTATAAAAGGAAACTTTAAAAATATGTCAGCCATGTATATAGCAAAGAATCTAACTTCTCATGTTTTTCCTAATTAGAAATTCAGCTCAATTACATTTTAGTGAACATTAATAATGCTTATTTATTATGTTGGAGAGTATGTACTGGCTGCTAAAATGTTTAAGAAACTCAGACTCTAGCTAGGAAAAAAGAAGTGAAGAGAATTACAATATCAGGAATAAGTCAAACACCAAAAAACTTCTAGTGGAATCAGGAAAGTCAATGAGAAGATAGGCCAGGATGAGAGGTTGACACTCCAAATTAAGCAAATGATGTGAGCTTTGGCTTGGAGGAGGGACTGGGTGGGATACTTCTGGGAATGGCAAATGGTTTGGCTCAGTTGCGGGGGGTTGTGTTGATGACCCTGATGAGAGATGAAGCAGAAAAAAATGCTTTAGGCCAAATCAGTGGAGTGCAGTGGGGATGTTTGCTTTAAAAGTCATCGTAAGGAGTCTATGAGGAAAACAAGCCATTGTGTGATTACGGGGAAGAGTGAGCTTTAGATGGAAGCTTTGGGGAGACAATTTTGATGGCGGTCTGAGGAGGGAAGTGATTGGAGAGAAGAGTGATCTGAGATAAGGATCTGAATTGAAGAGTCTGTGGTGTCGAGCTTGGTAGGAGGTGGTGGCAGCCTGAAGCTGATCAGGACAGTGACAAAGACCTGGCCTGAGGGAGAGTGGCCAATGCAGAAGAATGGGTCTGAGGGGGCTGCTCAGACAGTATGGAAATGTGGGTGATAGAAACACAGATGCCACCCACACCTAGTGTATAACTGAAGATGGAAGCAACACGTTAGCCCGGTTATGATTTGTCATGAAATGATCATGTACTGCGTTTATCTTTCTGGATTGCTATCACCCATCATTGGTTTATGTATTTTTTAATATCTGCAGTTTTAAATATTGTATATCTTCTTTTATTACTTGCATTTTCACACATGCTTTTACCTCCATAACAGTTGCTGACATGTTCTTTTTAAATGGTATTTTGTTAGCATAGAACGCATATATCCTAATAATTCCTATCCCTTTTTCTCACCCAATAAGAAGGGCTTAATGATTGATGGATAATATTTTAGTAGTGTTATATTATTAGTAATAACAAGGATGACCTCATATGTATGTAATGACTCACTCATGGGGTGTGAGTGATGTTTGTCGTAGGGTTTGCCGAGTCTTAACCCTCCTCCGTTCCTTCTCTCTTCCCTCAGCCTGTGGTTTTCACTGCTCCTTTTACAATAGGAGTGTCTCCATTGCTTCTTTTGCTGTTTTATAAACTCCTACTGTCATTTTGGTGCTTCCCTCATGGCTTAGCTGGTAAAGAATCCGCCTACAATGAGGAAGACCTGGGTTCGATCCCTGGTCTGGGAAGATCCCCTGGAGAAGGGAATAGCTATCCATTCCAGTATTCTGGCCTGGAGAATTCCATGGACTGTATAGTCCATGAGTCGCAAAGAGTCAGACACAAGTGAGTGACTGTCACTTACTATCATTTTTATTGCTGATGATAACATGATTTTCGTACTTAATTGTTTCTACGTAGATTTCAGAACTAACTCTTCAGTGTAAATATCGGCACTTAACATAATTATCTGGCACTGAATATATATTTGTTAGTAAGTAAATGACTAAATTAATGAAATTAATGAATGGGCATAATCAAATTTCAGTTCCCTATGGGATCCAGTTACATTCTATTGGAAGTGTGCTTGCATGCTTAGTCACTCAGTCGTGTCTGACCCTTTGGACTGTAGCCCTCCAGGCTCCTCTGTCCATGGAATTTTTCAGGCAAGAATACTGGAATGGTTTGCCATTTGCTTCCACAGGGGATCTTCCCAACCCAGGGATCGAAGCAGAGAGGGATCGATCGAAGCATAGTCTCCTGTGTCTCTTGCATTGCAGGCGGATTCTTTACCCTCTGAGCCATCAGGGATTCCCCATTGGGAGGGTGAAAGTAATCAATAAACAGTACACCTGCAATACCAGGCAGTGATGAAAGCTGTGAATTAAAACAAGGGCAGTAAGGACTAGAGAGTAAAGGGCTCTAGATTAGATAGGTGGGGAATCTCCCAGCGGTTGTACCACTTCTGCCTCCTAGGTTCTGCTCTGAGATCTCATTCAGTCACACAAGCCTGGAGTTAGGCATTCAGATCCACGTCTACCATCACGAGTCCTACTTCCCTTTCCCTCTTGCATGCTCTCTGCTAGCTCGTGTGGGTAAAGAATTGCATGAGAAAAGAGCTTGCCTTGTTTACTATCAAATCGGCCAAGTATAGGGATTATCTGTGTGTGGTACACATTGTTCCAACAATAGTTTAAATATTTTGCAATCTGCATCATTACCGCGGGGGAGACAAAGTGCTTTCATTAAGAAAACACACACACACACACACACACACACACACACACACAGCAGATGGTTAACTGACAGCGTCTTGACATGAGAAAATTTTTAGTCTCAAATTCTGTGACTTCACCATCTCAGAGGGATTTTCCTTCTTATTGTTTGGGGAAAATCACTCCCCACTGCATTTTAATGAACTAAAAGTCTCACTTATATATTAATAATATTCACTTTGACTTGTTTAAAAAATTAGGGCTATCCCCCCAAAGGGGGCTTTTCTGACCTTTTACATTTTTTAAATAACGTATTCCATCTGGTTAAAAGATATCTTAAAAAAATTTTTTTTTTAACTGTGTGTCCCCTAGTAAATGTTATATTTGTTCCTTAGAAAATTTGCTCTGGGGCAAGTTCATTTTGGTCAGATGTAATATAATCCAAAGGGAGAAAAATATTAATGAAATCTTAATGGAAAGTCATTATATTTATATGTAGTTTAGTGTCTTAATTATTATCCTTACAAATTAAATTGATTTATAATTTTTAATTTAAGTCAAAAAAGTTTTTAGTTACCTAATTAAGTGCAATGCTGCTTCATTTGGGGAATAATACTTTATTTAAAGTAATTATTTTTTAATGAGCTCCGTGGACATACATGTTTATGTGTCAAATGGATATAATTTCTAATCAATTACTTTTTTAGCCATAATAACAGATTGTTGAGCAATCTATGGTGTGTTTGATCCATTTGATTCAGTAATTCAATGAGTAATTTGAAGTAACCAACTACTTAGCAATAGTTCTAACAAAAAGATCCCATTTCTCTTTTGTCTGAAAATGGGAGGTACTAGAGAACTATGTGGAAAGCAACCTTCCTTGGCATCACTTAACGCATCCTGGAGAAATATGAAAGGTATGAATTTTTATCGTTTGCAAGATTTTTTAGTTTTGGAATTCAAGACCACCCATCTCACCCTAAAATGTAAATAAACTCAATAGGAGGAGAGACCTTCTCTGTTTTCATCCAGTGTATAGGACAAGGCATAACCCATGGTAAACATTCAATTGATATTTGTTGGAAAAATCTCTTTAGCACCTCTATGGGAGCAAATAAGAGTGGGTATAGAATTGTGGGTTTTGAAAAGATGATATGTGTGCATGATCAGTTGCTTCAGTTGTGTCTGACTCTTTGTGACCCTGTGGACTGTAGCCCACCAGGCTCCTCTGTCCTTGGGATTCTCTAGGCAAGAATACTGGAGTGGATTGCCATTTCCTCCTCCAGGGCTCTGAACCCACGTCTCCTGCACTGGCAAGTGATTCTTTGCCTACTGAGTCACCCACCTGCTCAGTGTGTTAGCTATTGTTAAAACATAATTATTTTAAAAGATAAAAGTCATGGTCTCATACAAATATCAAATGAACATGTGTCAAGGATTTATTTTAGTCAATAATTGACAAATCAATAAGATGTTACAACCAGTTTGAAGGAGAATCAAAGGATCAGTACATAGGCAACCAGGGATGCTGATGTGGCTTGGCTTAGGAGATGTGAAACTGCCTCCTTCCACAGGGAGAGGGAAAGCTATTGCACTTCCAGGGGGCAACACACAATTGTGAGTGTGTGGACAAGAATCGTTCACTCTCAGTTACTTATGATTTATGAGTTATAAAACAATTCAAAGACAAAAAAACATGCAAAGTCCTCATAGAATCGGATAACCCGGAAGAGTGAAGAAGACGATGTTCATTCATCCTTCTGATGCATTTCAAAATCTTTCACTATTATTTCCTACCCAGTTTTTATTATTGCTTATTTGCATCCTAGGAATGTTTTGAGGACCGATAAAATCATGTACATGAAAAGTTGTAACTATGATGTATTTTGCAAATACTAGTAGTTATAGTGTAAAAGAAAGAGGTGAGGTAGATTTTTTTTTTTTTAATTTTTGGCTGTGCTGGGTCTTTGTTGCTTTTGCTTGGTCTTTCTCTAGTTGCGGAAAGCAGAGGTTGCTCTCTAGTTGCGGTGGGCAGGCCTCTCACTGGGGTGGTTTCTCTTGTTGAGGAGCACGGGCTCTAGGGCATGTGGGCTCCATAGTTGCAGCTTCTGGACTCTAGAGAACAGGCTCTGTAGTTGGAGTGCATGGGTTCAGTTGCTGTCTGGCATGTGGAATCTTTCCGGACCAGGGATTGAACCTGCATCCCCCACATTGGCAGGTGGATTCTCCACTGAGCCACCAGGCAAGTCCGTAGACTTGCCTTTGAGACCTACCTCTGACACTTTCTTTAAGTGTTTTTCAAGTTGAGTTATAATGAATGTATAATATTATATTAGTTCTGCTATTTAAATATGACCATTAGCAAGTCACTTTGTAGCTTTGTGCCTTTGTTTTTCTTAGCTGTAAGTCGGTACATAAGATTCACTGCCCAAGGTTACTGTGAAGATTGGATGAGGTGATACATGGCAAAAGAAAAAAATGCTGTACCAAAATGAGATGTGATTGTATTATTGCTCTCAGTTTAGATTTTGGCTCATTTTTCTTTAAGGAGAGGCTCTAGGATAAGAGGTGGAGTGATGAGTTCTCAGACTCTCCTGGTCATTATTACTGCAAGTTGTAAATCACAGGGAGAAGGCTTTAACGCCATCACGGTGATTTACGGCCCTGCTGTGAACCCAAAAGCACTTCTGGAATAGTCACCCACAGGTCCTGAGGGCCCTAGAGAGAAGCTAGTCGCGCCAGGAAAGGTAGCGTTGATGACCGTGGGGCCCCGTGTCCCTCATGAAGCCTGTAAGGGCTGTATTTCACTCCCCCCAACCCCTCCCCCAGCGCTGTCATCCCAGCGTCTCCCCAAGTTGTCGTGTAAAAGAAGACTGTTCAACCAGCATGTGGAGACTCTCAGGAATTTGCAGGAATTGGGAAGGAAAATCTTTGGCCCAGCGCTGTCCTCTCCTGGCCCCGTTCTGGGTTTTGTAACTGAGAAGGGATGAGGAGGGTTTGGAGGGAGGCCAGGACCTGAAACTGAATGCACTGAAGATGAACGAGTCCTGGGGGGAGGCTCTGGGACCGTTGGCCTGGGGAGGAGCGGGCGGGGGGTGTGACCCTGAGTGTGGACAGAGGTTTCTAGAAGCCAGCTCTCCTCCCCCAGGGCTGGGACGGGACGAGGGAGCTTCAGCAGCAGCTCAGGGGTTATAATTGTGGAGACCGGAGACCCTTCTGCCCATGGTGGTGACTGCTGCCAACACATGTATGAAGGCCGTACTCAATTGCTCTTCAGAGATTTCGTAGAACAAGAACGGGTCTCTTTTAATTGAGAGCATTGCAGATCATTCATGTTCCCCTCGAGGCAGAAGCCTGGTTCAGATTTAAAGGAGGAGAAAACTAGACACCTTGCTTGTCTGCCCTTGTTGA
Organism: Muntiacus reevesi; assembly: GCF_963930625.1. Taxonomy (NCBI): domain Eukaryota; kingdom Metazoa; phylum Chordata; class Mammalia; order Artiodactyla; family Cervidae; genus Muntiacus; species Muntiacus reevesi. Next base: position 33,772,588 of record NC_089252.1, on the reverse strand, counting down.
GTAGAGTTCGGGGGCAAGGGGAACCCGAGCCTCTGAGCTGGCCTCCCATTTCACCATCCCCCCTTGCTCTGTACCCTGGGAGGCACACCCTGCTCGTCTGTCCCAGTTAAAAGATGTTGGTTGACTGACTTCCTCTCCTCAAAGGCAGAGCCTTAGTTTTCATCTCGGTGTCCCCAGCCCCTGGCTGTGGTGTGTAGCTGTGCTGTGTGTGTTTAGTCGTTCAGTCGTGTCCGACTCTTTAAGACCCCATGGACTGTAGCCCACCAGGCTCCTCTGTCCATGGGATTTCCCAGGCAAGAAAACTGGAGTGGGTTGCCATTCCCTTCTCCATAGGCTCTTTCTGATCCAGGGATCGAACCCAGGTCTCCTGCATTGCAGGTGAATTCTTTACCTTCTGAGCCACTAGGGCAGCCTCTGGCAGGTAGTAGGGCTTGACAAATACTTGTTGAATGAGAGCATTGATGAGTGACTCCTTGACGGGCTGAGATCAGGTCAACAGAGACCTCAAGGCCAGAGGCGCTGACTGGAACCTCGTTGGAAAGCTGGTTGAGCTTTGGATTTCAGCTCTGACGAACTGTTCCCTGTTAAATAGTAGGGAAGCCTGGGTCCAGATTTCAGCATTCGTAGTGAGACTATTTTCAGCTTTCTCAGAGACAGCATCTGTAAATAATCAGGCAGAGTCTTTTATAAAACAACATCGAAAAACCTCAAAGACTATTCTAAGGCTGCAGCATTTAAACAGGATTTTTTAACCCATCGGGAGGCCAAGATCAACATGGAGCTTCCTGCACATAAAAGCTTGGAATTTCATAGCAGCGTGGGGGCAAAAGCTGAGATCGCCTGTCCCCCTATCTAAATTACACACTGCTTAGCATTCGTGTGAGCAGAGGGCTGGGGTGGAGGCAGGCCTGTAGTTATGTAAGTCCCACGTGGCCTTCCCTCCTCCGGAGATACGGCGTCCATGGTGATGGTGGCGGGGAGTCACCAGCCTGGCTGGACTGAGGGAAGGCAGAAGGTCACATGTAGGTCATCCCGTGATTGAAGCATTCATTGTCATTTGTGACTGGGCTTTCACTCTCCTTAGGGAAATGATCAGGGATGTTTGTTGTATGATGTTTTCTCTCACTAGAAGATGCTGTTCTTAAAACGGAGTTTAGGGGCAGCCATAAAAGCCCAGTTATAGCACATTACAAACTCACTTTCCTTCCCAATCGGAGGAAAGGAACGAGAGGCTGTCTTCACGTAAGGCAAGGGGGAAAAGGTGGCGTTAAAGTTTGACGTTGAGTGAAGTCCTCAGCCTCTCAACCCACATCACCATCTCCAGGGCCCTTCTTCCACCACTCCTGAACCAGGGCGCACATCGACCTGATCTGACTAAACCAACCTCAGTTATAAACAAAGGAAAATCACAGCGCCCCCAAACCACCCTTACCATCAGGCCAGCCTGTGAGCATGTTTGCCATGTGACAGCTGCGCAGTATCTCAAGTTTCCTGAGAAAGTCACTCAAAGCTCTTCTGGGAAGACACCCACTGGTCCTGAATCACCCTGTCTTGTTACCTGCAGAGGCCAACATTTGAACAATGGTCATTGTTGTTGTTCAGTCGCTAAGTCATGTCAGACTCTTTGCGTCCCTTTGGACTGCAGCATGCCAGGCTTCCCTGTCCTCCACTATCTCTCTGAGTCTGCTCAAACTCATGTCCATTGAGTCAGTGATGCCATCCAACCATCTCATCCTCTGTCACCCCTTCTCAGCTATCATTATAACACTTGGTTGTTATGAAAAGTTTAAAAAATATACAACCAAAAGGGTTATTTTCTTAAAAAGTGAGAATTTTATTTGGAAAAATAGTTGATATATTCATTGTAATCCCGTGTAGTCTGGAGTGGTGGGCTTCCCACGAGGCTCAGTAGTAAAAAATCTTCCTGCAATGCATGAGACCCGGGTTTAATCCTTGGGTTGGGAAGATCCCCTGGAGGAGGGCATGGCAACCCACTCCAGTATTCTTGCCTGGAGAATCCTATGGACAGAGGAGCCTGGCAGGCTGCAGTCCATGGGGTCGCAGAGAGTCAGACACGACTGAAGTGACTAGGCAACAGCAGCAGTCTGGACTGGAGGGTGAGGGCACATTTTCAGTTTATACTCCTGGTTAGCACAGTGTCTGGAAGATGGTCTAAACCCAAGAAATATTTTTTGAATGAATGGAGTGAAAAGAATATTTACAGAACAAAAGCCTCTGGGCTGGCTGGCTGTGAGTCCATTGGTGTCTTCCTTCTGCAAACTCTGGAAAAATGTGTATAAACAAAAAGATCAGAGTGGAAATTTTAAAAGAACGTTTAGTATAATTTTCAATAATTTCTACTTTTAACTTCATGAGTACCATATCTAAATTGTGTATGGATACACATACACCCCAACACTCCCGTGTGTATATGCTTGGAATATAACATATAGACTGTGTGTGTGCACATATGTATGCTTTGTTACTATTTATTTGTCTGCATCAGATCTTAGCTGCATCATGCGGGATCTTTTGTTGCAGCATATGGAATCTCTAGTTGCCGCGTGTAGGTTTAGTTGCTCTGTGGTGTGTGGGATCTTAGTTCCCCAACCAGTGATCAAACCTGTGTCCCTGCCTCAAGGCAGATTCTTAACCACTGGACCACCAGGGAAGTCCTTATGCATTTTCAAAGCTATAGAAAATAAAGATAAACCCATCTGCAACACATTCCAGGAGTACAATGGGAGGGAGTAAATTTGGAAAAGATAGGGGGAGTGTTCATATTTTTACCTTAAATATTTATCATTGGTTGAAACCTTATCATGAGCATTTATCTCCAATTTATAAGGTATGGTGTTGCCTGTAGCAAATATTCAGTCAAGGGACTTCCTTTGTTGTCCAGTGGTTAAGAATCTGCCATGCAATGCAGGGGACTTGGGTTCAATCTCTGGTCAGAGAACTAAGCCTGTTTGCTGGAGCTGCTGAAGCCCAAATGACTCTACTAAGACCCGATGCAGCTAAATAAATAAACATTAAAAAATAGTCAACATTAAATACATACATGAGTCAATCAGTCAGTGGGATGGACATGAGTTTGAGCAAACTCCAAGAGATAGTGAAGGGCAGGGAAGCCTGGCATGCTGCAGTCCATGGGGTCATAAAGAGTCGGACACGACTAAGCGACTAAACAACAACCCAACTTTGTGTGAGTTAGGGGTAGGATGAGGATAAAGAAATTGAGCTGAAGATCCAGGGAAAGAGAGTATCATCGAGCTCTGTTGCTGGAAGTAGCCAACAGAAATAAGGGAATAGGGACTTCCCTGGTGGTCCACCTTCCAGTGCCTTCCAATGCAGGGGGCATGGGTTCGATCCCTGGTTAGGGAACATAGATCCCACTTGCCATAGGACAGCAAAGCCCCTGAACCACAACTGTTGAGCCCGTGTGCTAAAGAGCCTGTGCTCTGTAACAAGAGAAGCCTGTGCACCACAACAAAGATCCAGGGCAGCCAAGAAAAAAAAGGGAATGGGGTTGCCATTGCTAAATTGCATGTCTTCCATTTTTAAAAACAAAACTGCCCCAAATTAGCTACCTAACCGTTACTGGAAAATAGCAGAGCTTTATGTATAGTAACATAGTATTACACAAAATCATTGGTATTCCCGTGGGTTTGTCTACTGCCTGCACAAAGGCCAATGGCCTGGCAAGAGAGGCCACCAGGCCTGGTGACCTGCTCACCTGACCGGCTTGGACACGCATGGCGACCAGAATGGCCTTAGTACGCACAGCCATGTTCAGGCTGCTGCTGGTTTCCAAGTCATCTGGAGGACTAGCGAGACCATCCTGGGAGGGAGGCCAAAGTCCAGCAGCTCAACCACCAGTCATTCGTCTGAAGTGACCAGAAAGGCCTGTCTTACAACTTGATGTCCAAGATTTGACATGATGAATGAGAGCTTTTAACCCCAGTCTAGCTGACATGACCCAAATGCATGAAACCCTTTCCTGACCCCTCATCTAGGACGTGAGCTGGTGCTTTGTAAAAATGCTTGAATGCAGCTTAGAGTTTATTTGAAGAGCTGATAGAAAGATTCTAATGGCAGGAATGTCTGGATAAAACTACCATCAGCTGGCGATTGTGGGAATCACTTCAGGGTTTTAAGTGAAGAAAGTGCTGCTCAGCGTCTGTCTGGGGGGCAGAGTCCTTCTAAATGTGGTGACAGCTGGGCCTTACTCCTGCTGTGGAGTAGGTGATTTAAGCCACTGACTTCCTAAATTAAAGGCACGAAAAAGCAGACATGTAATTCTTTTAATTACACCTCCAGATTCCTCCTACATTCCTTCGTATGCTTCATGTTTGCCTCCTGCTTCTTTGACCTGCCAGCAGGAGATGAGCAATGGTGAAGGCAGAGGATCTGGAAAGGGATAAAAGACCTGAATTCTTTCGCTTTTCCTGTAGCCTTTCTCAGAAAAATTAAAGTACCTTGTTTGGAAGTTAAGAAAATACGAAATCTGCTTTTCTGCTGATACCAGAGAAGAGCAAACCCCTTCAAGGTAGAAGTGAATCATACCTTTCTGCATTTTTCGCCATCTGCCCTCTGTTAATATGGGGGCTATTAATAAAGCATATTTAGTTTATATCACCAGGCAAGCAGGTTCGATTGCATCTTATGTTTCTGCTAAAGTGTATGTTTATTACCTTAATACATGGCTTTTATACCTCAGCATTAAAGATATGCTTCGTTTTTCAGGACATACATAGCCCTGTGCAATTTAAAGCTCTGCACAGAAATTTAAATATTTTATTTAAAAGAGTGAATTGAACTCAGTGCTTACAAAGCTCCATAACATTTTTTTCTGCTAGATTACAAGAGAAACTGAATTTTGTTTGTTTTTGGCTGCTCCACATGGCATGTGGGATCTTAGTTCTCCAACCAGGGATTGAACCTGCATCTCTTGCACTAAAAAGAAAGAGTCTTAACCACTGGATCACCAGCGAAGTTCCAAGGGGAACTGAGTTTTGAAATAAAGCAACTGAGTTTCGGGCTTCCCAGGTGGTAAAGAATTTGCCTGTTCAGTGGTAAAGAATTGAAGGAGACACAAGAGATGCGACTTCGATCCCTGGGTCGATTCCTTGGAAAAGACCCTGTTTCTGGGAAAGATGAAAGGCTGCAGGAGAAAGGGGTGACAGAGGATGAGATGGTTGGATGGCATCATCAGCTCAATGGACATGAGTCTGAGCAAACTCCGAGAGATAGTGAAGGACAGGGGAGCCTGGCATGCTACAGTCCATGGGGTCGCAGAATCAGACACAACTTAGTGACTAAACAGCAATTGAGTTTCCTCTCTTCTACTCTCTCTCACCTCCTCCCCACTTTGGAAGGAGATATTAACATGACTTATTCTCCCTTCACGGTGCAGGGTTTCTGGGTTGGTTTCCTGACCTATGAGACGTGCTAACCATCTGGCCTCTGAGACCAGGCGTTATGACACTGATGCACCAGTCAAGGTGCCGTGAGGTCTGGGAGCAGAGAAGACCCTCTCCATAATCCCATGGCCCTCACCCACCCCAACTCCCACCAGCTACACTTGACTTCAGCTATGTCTTTGATCCCGTAACCCTTTGAATGATGCTTTTAGAATGTCTGTGCTGTGGTAAAATAAGGCCACCGCCTTTCCTGGGGTTTCCCAGGGAGAGGTAAGGCAGGACAGGGTAAATGGTTTAGGATTAGCTAGTTTTTGTTGTTGTTGTTTGAAAAGTGAAAGTCGCTCAGTCGTGTCCGACTTTTTGCGATCCCGTGGACTATACAGTCCATGGAATTCTCCAGGCCAGAATACTGAAGTGGGTAGCTTTTCCCTTCTCCAGGGGATCTTCCCAACCCAGGGATCAAACCCAAGTCTTCTACATTGCAGGCAGATTCTTTACCAGCTGAGCCATTGTTTAACATGTGTTTATTTATTTTGGCTGAGGTGGGTCTCTGTTGCAGCTCACAGGATCTTCATTGTGGCAAGCGGGCTTCTTAGTTTCAGCATGCGTGTGGGATCTAGTTCCCTGATCAGGAATCAAATCCTGGCCTTCTGCATTGGGAGCATGGAATCTTAGCCACTGGACCACCAGCCAAGTTCATTGCATTAGCTAGTTAAATAATTTTCGGAGGGCTTTGGACTATAGGGTGTTCTCAGTTGTGTAGAACCTGGCCTGGGATGACTACAGAAGAGGAATATTGCCTCCCAGGGTGGACAGACCAGACCGAGGAGCTGTGACTCTGGGTTCATTTGCTTGTCAAAGATCTGTTTCAGACTAGGTCCTCTGCCGTCTCTATGGATTGTCTCACTCCTAGAGGAGACAGTCCTTCTCCAGCTGGAAAGATGTAAGATGTCAAAACATCAGAAGACACAGAAAATTAAAAATACATTAAATACAAATGAGTTTAACATATTTGAATCTTTCTTAGTCACCTCTTGTGGAGTTGCATGATCGTTTGCCAAATATGTTCTAGAAGTAATTTGTCTTTGGTGGTACATGATTTTGAAGGCATGGGACAGTACTTACACGCTCTTCAAGTTATCATCAAATGAGAAGTTTAAACTCTACTGGGAGACCGTGATGGGGACGTGGATTCAGAACACCCTTCTCTTCATCCAAAAACTTTCTGAAGACTCTACAGATTTTTAGACTTTTTTTTTCTCTTTCTGTTGTATTTCTGCAAAAGAGATTAAGCCTATGTAGATTTTGTTGCTTGACAAAACTTAATGAGGCTTTCCCCCTTGTTGGTGTTCTTGGAAATACTGAGGAATCACTCCAGTTTGCCATAATTTCTCAGACACCCACTGGCGGCTAGCCATTGGAAACTGTTTTCCCATTCTAAGAGTGAAGCAACTCTGGGGCTGAAATTTCACTTTGGTGACACACATTTTCATAAATGGTCATCACATATTATTTCATGTTTAGATGATTTTCTAGCCATCTATCACTGTGAAACAAACCATTCTAAAACTCCGTGGCTTAGTTATCTTTCATATATTTCTGATCCTGTGAGTCAGGAATTTAGACCAGACAGCAGGTATAGTTCCCCTCCATGCCACCATCCTGGGATCTCAGCTGGGGTGATGGGAATGACCAAGAATTGCACTCTCTCCTCATTTGACCTCCCTTAGGGAGCAGCTTGAACTTCCTCACAGAATGGCGGCCTCAGTGGAGTCAGACTTCTAATACACTGGCTCAGGGCTCCAAAAACAAGTTTTTTAAGTGTCAGAGAGTGGAAGCTGATACTCTCTTAAGGCTTAGCCTGGAAATTGGCATAGCAGACAGCTTCCTTGCTGCCATATTCTGATGGTTAAGTTTTCACAGAGACACCGTCACTCCCACCCTGTAGACCCAAGGAGAGGGGCATAAATTTGAATGAAGTAAGACAGAGAAGGAGAAATATCATGTGACATTGCTTATATGCAGAATCTAAAAAGAAATGATACAGATGAACTTATTTATGAAACACAGACTCAGAGAATGAACTTAAGGTTATCAGTAAGGGAAGACTGGGGGGAAGAGATAGTTAGGGAGTTTGGGATTGACCACGTACACACTGCTATATTTAAAATGGATGACCAATAAGGACCTACTGTATAGCACAGGGAACTCTGCTCAATGTTATATGGCAGACAGATGGGAGGGGAGTTTGGGGAGAATGGATCCACGTATACGTAAGACTAAGTCCCTTTGCTATCCACCTGAAACTATCACAACATTGTTAGCCAGCTATACTTTGACATAAAATAAAAAAATTTTTTTTTTAAAATAAGCACTGTGATTTCCCCCTCTCTGATCCTGACACCCCCACCCCAGTTTCCTTGGCTTTGGATGGCTCAGAGCAGCATACATATGACCTGGTAATCTAGGGCAACAACATCATTTTCAAGGAGGAAAATGGGAGGTCTCAGAAGACTGAATAACCCAGAGTGGTTAGAGAAAGACAAAAAGACAAGGGCAGCACCAGCATCTTTAGAGAACACTAATTGTAGACAGTTTCAGCTTGTCTCCAGGAAGAACTGACGCTGTTATGATTTCTGCTGATGCATGTGAAATCAGTTGCTATAGCAATGAACCAGTGTTTCTTGGAACTTGCTGACAGCAACAGGCCTTAGGAATGAAATCTCTCTCCTGTTAATCGTGCTTCTGAGGCTCATAGTAATGAATTTAGCTCCACTATTTCAGCACTGCTACCACATCCACGTCCTACCATCATCTCCCCCTGGCTGGAAGGTAGGGCAACACTCCACTCACATCACTTGATAGACATGTTGACAGTGGCCCTGGGAACATGGCTTGTCTGTGGTCATGCAGCGGGGAAGGGAGCCAGGCTGATGGAGAGAAGGACAAGGGCAGGAGTTTGGAATCCGAGTTTGAACCTATATCAGTGAATATTTGGGTAGATCCAATATCTCATATGGGCTTCCCAAGTGGCACAAGTGATACAGAACCTGCCTGCCAATGCAGGTGACTTAAGAGATGTAGGTCCAGTTCCTGGATTGAGAAGACCCCCTGGAGAAGGAAATGGCAACCCACTCCAGTATTCTTCCCTGGGAAATCCCATGGACAGAGGAGCCTAGTGGGCTCTAGTTCATGGGGTCGCAAAGAGTTGGACACTACTGAAGTGACTTAGCACACAGGAATATCTCATATACATCCATAAATGGCACAGAGAGACTAGGAAATAAATTGAGTTTGGTTCAACTTGAAGCAACATTAAGAAATACTTCCCAGGCTTCCCTGGTGGTCCAGTGGCTTAGAATCTGTGCTTCCAGTGCAGAGGCCCTGGTTCAATCCCTAGTTAGGAAACTAGATCTCATATGTTGCAACTATGAGTTTGCATTGCTGCAGCTAAGATCCTTTGTGCTCCTACCAAGACCCGGTGCAGCTGAATAAATAATTAAAAAAAAAAAAAAAAGAATTTAGTGGGACTTCTCTGGTGGCTTAGTAGTAGAGAGTCTGCCTGCCAATCAGGGGGCATAGGTTCAGTCCCTGATTCAGGAAGATCCTACATGCCTCGGAGCAACTAAATCCATGTGCTGCAACTATTGAAGCCGGCGAGCCCTAGAGCCCATGCTCTGCAACAAGAAAAGCCACCACAATGAGAAGCCTGTGCACCGCAACTAGAAACTAGCCCGAGCAACAGCAAAGACCCAGCACAGCCAAAAATAAATAAATTTTTTTTAAAAAGAGGAATTTAGGGTGAGACAGGTCTTCTAACTTTAATGTTATCATTTTTAAAAACTTTAAGTACAGAGACCTATCAGAGTTTGACCTTCCCTAGAGCTGGTGCTTCCCCATGACCCACCACCCCCCCCCAACCCCCACCAACAAAAAAGAGAAGCCGTGAACAGTATCCCTGCAGTGTAAGGAGGCACAGCTCGGCGGGCAGGAATCTCAAAGACTTGCTACCTCCCTGCTCATCAGGAGCACACCCCTACCACAAAGAAGGCACAGGAGACACGGCAGTGAGTGGTGGGATTTCTCTAGGACACAGTAACGAGACATTTAATCAAAGTGTTGAGGGAGCAGTTAGAGAGACCCATAACCTACAAATATCATGGCAGTCACTCTTCCTTTACTCTCCTTTCAACCTCTGAGAGGGTTTATCTTTCTTTTCTTTCTTTCGTCCACATCAGATAATCCCCTAAACCCCACTCCTGTTTTATGTTTCAGCCAGCTACTATAACCAGTGAGTGATAAGTACTTCACTCCATTTTCCTGGCTGGCCTTTGCTATTTTCCATCAGCTTTTGGTTTTTTGATGAAACAACTCCCAAATTGAATTTTTTGTGGGTCCACACCTGTAACATGTCAGGTTTGAATTTTGATCTATTAGATCTTTATGTTTTTCTTTAAGAAAAGGAAAATCTAGGAACTGGAGAATCCAGAAAAAGGTTTAAATGTCCTCTCTCCACCCTATAAATACTTGACCCACATCTAGCTTGTTGATAACTCATTTGAGGGCAGTGAAATTCAGTAGCCTGACCAGGAACTAGTGCTATTGACTATCGTTTCTCATTTATTTTTCTTCATTCCAGCTTACTATAAGCCTAACATATTCAACACCAGAGTAACTGAAGAAAGACAGACGTGAATTACAATGTAATTAGGTTCATATGTCACTGTGACAGGCAACTGAATAAATCTCCATGTTATTGCACGTGTAGCCAGAAAAGCTCTATTTATTCCATGTTTCTTAGTTCCTGAAGAGCCAGTTCCTTTTCTCTGGTCACACATAACCTGCTTGCCAGTGCCTTGTGGAATCTTCTAGAAATTTAAATCCAAATGCCTTTAAATTTCAAAGAGGTCAGATACAACAGCCCAGTGTACAGACAAGAGAAGAAAGGCGACTTTTACCAATGAGTCACTTGAGTGGGTATCTCTTGTCGGAGATACAAGGATTAGTATAAAAGAGTTGAACAGATCATTGGAATTCCATTAGCCACAAAAATAAGAGCATGTTGTTGCGTAGCATGAATGGATGGTGCAGAGGTCTGGAACCAGGATGGTCAGGAATTCAGCCTAACTTTGGGTCTGCAGAGTGACATTCCATCCAGGATGGAGTTAGCTTTGTGAGGATTAAGGTACATCTCGTCCCTGGATCCGGGAGAACAGACGATCACAACAATATGGGGAAGAGGCGGCAGTGACTGAGGATAGAAAATCTAGGGACTTCCTTGGATTTCTGGTGGTTAAGTATCTGCCTTCCAATGCAGGGATGCAGGTTCAATCCCCGGTTGGGGAACTAAGACCCCACATGCCATGAGGTGACTAAGCTCACGCACTGAATGCTGACCCCTGGGCTCCAGAGCCTGTATGCTACAACAAGACAGTCCACGCACCGCAAGGAAAGACCCACATGGCACAATGAAGACCCGATGCAATCAAATACATATTTTTAAAAAAGAGAAAAGAAAATTATAGTTACCAAAGGGGAAAGGGCTGGGGCAGGGGGAGGGATAAATTGGGAATTTGGGATTAGCAAATACACAGTACTATATATAAAATAGATAACCAACAAGGACCTACTATATAGCATAGGAAACTATATTCACTATTTTATAATAACCTATAATGGAAAAGAATCTGAAAAAGAAAACATGTGTGTGTGTGTGTGTGTGTATAGCTAAATCACTTTGCTGTTTACCTGAAACATTGTAAACTAACTGTATTTCAATTCAGGGAAAAAAAATTGTTTCGTGTATCAATACTTCATTCCATTTTCTTGGTGAGTAGTATTTCAGGTCCACCACTCAGCCTCCATTGTCACTTGAGGGGTGGTATCTTGTTCATTATCCTCATAGTAGTAGTGTTAGTCGTTCAGTTGTGGCTGACTATTTGTGACCCCATGGACTGTATGTAGCCCACCAGGCTCCTCTATCTGTAGGATTCTCCAAGCAGTAATACTGAAGTGGGTTGCCATTTCCTTCTCCAGGGGGTATTCCTAGCCCAGGGATTGAACCTGGGTCTTCCACATTGCAGGCAGATTCTTTACCATCTGAGTCACCAGGGAAATCATAGCTGATTACTAAGCATCAGTCCCGGACCGGGGTGGATGTTCCTGCTTTTCTTGTGGGTGGTTTCCTCTGACACCACAGGGGAGGTGGCCTCATCATCACTTGATAGTGGTGACAGTCCTGACTCTCCAGTGGTCATGTTGTGACACCACCCCAGTGAGGTGTTGGGGGACCTCACTGGGTAGAAATCTAGGCTCCTCACCAGGGCTTTGCTGACATGTGTAGGTATGGGGGCCACCAATTTTTCTGAGCATGGTGTTTGGCTGGGGCACAGCTTTTATTACTTAAATGTCTGCTGTCTTGCTAGGCTACCCCTTTCCTTGAGAGAGCAGGCTCTTGATGGGGGGACTTTTTTCATCTCTGCCCTTTAGTGTTGCCAGGTTGCTTGCTTCAGCACTAAGCATGGGGCGGCTAAAACAAAAAGAAATAAGAACGACTCTCCACCATGTTTTGTGGGTCCTGAGATTCCTAGCTAGTCTGTTTTCTGTTCTCCACCTTTCAGAGTCATCTTAAGTTGGTTTTAAATCTAATGTCCAGGGTTTCAGTTATACTTAACAGGAGAGATGGGGAAGAATGTGTCTGCTTCATCTTCCTGCAAGCAGAAGTCCTAAGGTTTAATTTTTATCAGCTTGGTTTCCCAGGCTCAGTATTTTATGAACATGCGGCATTACTTAACAAACCAGAAGGGCACAAAACCACCTGCAGGAAACATTTGTTTCTAGGATTTATGTAAGAAGAAAAGTGCCTACCACGTGCTTGGCACTTTATGCATCATTTCACTTAATCCTCAGAATAAAGCCACAGGGAGGATATTATTAACCCTGACTAACTGAGGTGAGATCTGAGGTTCAGAGAAATTAAGTAACTTGTTCCAGATCACACAGCTAGTAGTTAATAGAGCCAGAATTTGGGGCCAGTTTTGCCCACATTTTTCTCCCACTACAGTCACTTTCAAGCTCACTGACATGGAGATGATCTTTCTTGCTTCTTTTGTACACTTGTTCTTAGTAAATCCCATGTTAAGTGAAAGTGGAAAAAAGTGAAAGTCACTCAGTTGTGTCCAACTCTTTGTGACCGCATAAACTATACAGTCCATGGAATTCTCCAGGCCAGAATACTGGAGTGGGTAGCCATTCCCTTCTCCAGGGATGTTAGGTGAAGCCTGTTCAGATATGCTATGTGTATAAATTGCATAAACATAAAGGAGTCCTATGCTTTGTTTTTCAGTTGCTCAGTTTTGTCCAACTCTTTATGACCCCATGGACTGCAGCATGACAGGCTCCTCTGCCTTCTGCTATCTCCTGGAGTTTGTTCAAATTCATGTCCATTGAGTTGGTGATGCTATCTAACCATCTCATCCTCTGCCAGCTCCTTCTCCTCCTGCCCTCAATCTTTCCCAGCATCAGGGTCTTTTCCAATAAGTTGACTCTTCGCATCAGGTGGCCAAAGTATTGGAGCTTCGGCTTCAGCATCAGTCCTTCCAGTGAATACTCAGTGTTGATGTCCTTTAGGATTGACTGATTTGATCTGCTTGCAGTCCAAGGGACTCACAAGAGTCTTCTCTACCACCACAATCCAAAAGCATCAATTCTTCAGCATTCAACCTTCTTTATGGTCCAACTCTCACATCTGTACATGACTACTGGGAAAACCATAGCTTTGACTATATGGACCTTTGTTGGCAAAGTGCTTTCGCTGCTTTTTAATACGCTGTCTAAAATCTTGTCATAGTTTTCCTATGCTTATAGAAGGTAATTAATAAATACCAATAAGATCAAATTAGTGAGATTCTGCAATGCTAACATAATCCAGTATTGCTATATCAAGCATGCCCATGGTGTAATAGATTCCAGAAGCAAATAAATATCTACAGAATCATAAGTCTAGCAACTCATGGGCACTCTTTACAAGAATGTTTGCATTTTGGGGGTGAATGAGACTTTTTTTTTTTAGAACCTGAGACATTTGTCTGCATGTAGAATATTCAGATAAAATTTTTCAGTTGTGAAAAATCATTGATTTCATTTAAGCTTAGTAATAAGCTGGTCATAATTATGGAACACAATCCTTTCTGAGTCAGGGATTTCAACTCCTACTTTAGTATGAAAGAAGTTGTGGCAACATTCTTTCCTAAGGAGTTCTGTACACATTATGAGTTTATACTTATTTCCTGTCTGCTGAAATTTAACTTACATAACGTTAAAATCTCTTTCCTTCTTCTTTTTTCCTTTCCCCGTTTTTTTTCTTTTTCTCAATATTTGACACTACTTGAATTCCTTGGAGAGTTTCAACTCTGAGACAGCTATGGATAATTCAAGTTTAATCCTGCTCAAAATCCACGTTCAAAATCTTTTATTTCTCTTTCTGTTTGTGAATTACAGGAGTTTCTAGTACAAGATAGTGATTGAAAAGAAAGACTGCTAACAGAAGTACAGTATGTGATATATTATTTATTTATTGACAATATAGATGATATTACACATGTGATACAAATGTCTCTATTTCTCAAATTTTAATAAGACTTGATTCTTACAGAGTTACTGGAAGAGACTAACATTTGCTGGGATCCTATAAGCAGCCAGGCACTGTGTGGACTTTTTAATAGCATCTCAATGGTCATTATTCCTACTTTACCAATTAGGAAACTGAAGTCTAAGAGGTTTACATCATCATGTAATAGAATTGGGATTGACACAAGTCTTTCAGAACCTAAGGCCTGTGCTGTTTCTAAGACACCTCCCTCATGCCATGCTGGAAAACCTGCTTAAGCCAAAAAGCAAGGAATTAACCTCTTGCATTCTGAAGAAGACTTATTTAAAAATTCATTTCCTAGGTTAGCCCCAGCCATTCAACGACTCCTGTTGGTCATTGGTCTAGCTGTCTAATTTATTCCTTCTTTCTAGTCCAGAGCTTCACAGTTCTGACCACACATCAGACTCATCTGGAAAACTTAAAAAAAAATAAATGTCAGGCTCCATACCACCGAGATTCTGATAATCAGCCCAAGGTGGGGACCAGACAGCTGTGTGGATGGCAGGCAGACTCTATACCTTCTGAGTCACCAGGGACCAGCATTTAAAGCCCTCGGATGATCCTCATACACGCAGTCTCTTCCCTCCCTCAAATTGCTGTCATTCTGGCGATGGTTAGCTTTATGTGTCAGCTTGACTGCACCCAGACATTGGTCAAGCACTATTCTGCGTGTGTCTGTGAGGGGTTTCTGGGTGGGATTAACATTTAAATCTAACTAAAGAAGATGGCCCTCTACTGTTGGTGGACCTCATTCAGTCCTTTGAAGACTGAAGAGAACAAAAAGGCTGACCCTTCTGTCAACAGGGTCCTTCTGTCTGACTGCCTTTAGCTAGGATATTGGTCTCCTCCTGCCTTCAGACTTGAACTGAAGCACTGCTCTGCTTGGGTCTCGAGTCCATTGACTTTCAGACTGAAAACTTACACCATTGGTTCTCCTGGTTTTTAGGCCTGAAGATTTAGACTGAAACTAACCCATCTGCGTGAGCTTCCCTGGTAGCTCAGAGGGTAAAGAATCTGCCTATAATGCCAAGACTCGGCTTTGATCCCTGGGTTGGGAAGACCCCTTGGGGAAGGAAATGACAACCCACTCCAGTATTCTTGCCTGGAGAATCCCACGGATAGAGGAGCCTGGAGGGTTACCGTCCATGAAGTTGCAAAGAGTCGGACACGACTGAGCGACTAACCTGTCCACTATCCTGGGTCTCCAGCTCGCCAACCAGAGCTCTTGGGGCTTCTGAGCCTCCACCACCACATAAAGCAATTCCTATGCATCCTGTTGATTCTGTTTCTCTGGAGAACTCTGACTAACACATTCCTTTCTTTTCTTTTTTAAAAATTTTATTTATTTATTGGCTGCGCTAGGTCTTTGTTGCTGCACTCGGGCTATTCTCTATTACGGTGCCTGGGCGTCTCATCGCGGTGGCTCCTCTTGTTGCGGAGCACGTGCTGTAGGGCACGCAGGCTTCAGTAGCTGTGGTTCATGGGCTTTGTTGCTCCGCTGCATGTGGGATCTTCCCAGACCAGGGATCGAGCCCGTGTCCCTTGCATTGCACGGTGGATTCTTTACCAGTGGACCACCAGGAAGGTCCTAACACACTCCTTTCTAAGATTTCTAGACACCTCTCTGTGTCTGAGCTTTTTCATACTTTAGGGCCCTGGAGACATCATAAGGAAAGTACTTTTGAAATGGGGTTTGGATAGACACCCCTCTCAGATGACTGTGGTCCCATCACAGGAAGGGCAGCCTGGGGAGTACAGGCAGCTTAATATTAGGTGCCCACTGTCAACTCACATCATCTGTTCACCCCTTGGGGGATCTGGAGTCAGTCTGCTCAAGGTTCTGAACAGATGGATAAAGCTGAACTTGGGGTCTGGAGTCCAGCATTGAGTGAGGAGGTGATTACCCAAAGAGACTAGAGAAAACTGAAGCAAAAGGGGCTGCAAGCCAGTTCTAGAGAGCCACGAGGGCCAGGCCAGTGTCCCATGCCAGTCTCAGGGAGCCAGAGAGGAGGGCAAAGTCAAAGGCTCAGAAGCCCAGCAGAGGTAGCCAGGATGGGATGGGTTAAAAGGGAGATGCGAAGGTAGACCAGAAGTCCCCACTGTTGCATTCTGTACCTCATTTCTGTGTCTACCTGCCATGTGGCCATGAATGGACCAGCTTGGTTGGAAGGTCTTTGTAGTGGTGGCAGATTTTTCCTTCAGTTTATACAGCCCTATCCTTAGTCCCACTTTAAATCAATATGTGGCTCCGTTCTGTCTTTTGAAAATTTTGTTTTATTCAGGAACACAAGTTCATGGCTTGGTCAAAAGAAGGCTTGGTTTACAACACCATAATCCAGTTCCCCATAAATTTCTATCACACTGATAATATCTTTAAACATATGAAGTGGTGCTTTGAGATTCTATATTGTTAAAGTAAATTTTAATTCATTTTAATGTCTTGGAAGTAGCAGGCAGAGGAATGATGCTCTTGTTTTATCATTTGTCTTTTTTTTTTTTTTTTTTGCTATGTTTTTCCAGGCTTTGAAAACAAACTAATAAACAAACAAAGCCACAGGAATATTCCAGTTCAAGGGAATAAACAGATTTCAAGGGATCAAAAGAAACACCAAAGTTCAACTAACAGTGCTTTTGTTACTATTGGGTTGGCCAGAAATTTCATCTGGGTTTTTTAACTTTTTGGCCAACCCGATATATTACACTAGCACCTCAGTGCTTCCATGTATAAAGATGAAGACATGAGAGTTTCCATTTCATACATAATCTTCACATGATTTTGCTATTCTCGTATTATAAAAATAAACCAACTAGAAATACATTTGGGAAAAAAGGAAAACGAACTAGGATGGATCTTAAAGTTCTTCTAATTCCAGGGCAACAAAAGACAACCTCTTCCCCCACCTCCGACTTTTTAAAATATCATAGGTATGTGAGAACAATGGGTGAGCCAACCTGCTGCCATTTTACCTAGCTTCAGGTAAATCAGAAGGTTGCCCAAGAACCTGGTAAAATTGGCTGTGGAGACAGTATGGGTATTTTGGATCTGAAAGGATAACTCTTCTCTTACTTTTGCCCCAACTGGATAATTCCCTTAGCTATCCACTCTGGTTAGCTAATGGAAATGTGACTGTAATCATCACCTCCATTTATCTTTTGGATGGAGATTTCCAAAAGAAATTAGATGGATGTGTTTTCAGTTAAAGCTGTCTTTTCAGAAGGTTGGACAGTACAGCATCACTGAAAATAAAACAAATACTGACAACAAAACACTCTTTGCTTGGTATACTGTTCTTTAGCGCCTCTAGGCAAGTGTGTATAGTATCAGCACACCCAGTGTTCTGTGTACTCAAGGGTGGGGCAGATAGGTGCTGCTAATCTGGATTTTCCCACTCTAGTCATCAGAATCTAGTTGCCTGTGTCCACATCTATCTATAACAGCCCCTGAATGGGCTCCCCCCGCCTCCCATGGTCTGTAGGAGGACAACAAAGGGATTCCTTGGGTGTGGTTGAAATCACACTCTGTGATAAGTAAAGGCCTTATGCAATTTGCCATTCATGTGTAGATACAACAAACCACACAGAAGATAAAGTGGGGTTTGCCATTAGTTACCACTTGGTCACCCTTAGCCAGTGGCTCTGGTCCACCCTGAGTCCTTTCTATCATGATTGCATCGTCTTTGGTCTAGTTTGTACTTCTTAATTTCCCAAAGGTCTCTCCTAAACTAGTCACACACAGCTTTCAGTCTTTATTTCTTAAAGCCTAGGAATCAAGTCTGTCCAAGTTCCTCTCAGTAGGATTAGCATACTTCTGAGTGCTTAAGACTGTAGATGCCAAGTGGAAAAACAAAAAACAAAAAAACACCTTTTGAAGAATAAAGTAATTTAACCCTTGAAGGAGAAGTGAATGCTGGTGGCTCACTGTCAGGAACAGGAGCACCATAAGACACTGCCTGTGAAGCCCTTGAACGCTTCCCCGAAGTGGTCACTCAGGTCACTGTGTGCCCAATTTACATGTGTCTAACCTTTGTGCATGTGCCTGAGCCTCCAAGAGGCTCCCAAACATGGACCTAAAAGGGGTCAACAAACTTTCATGGCTGCCCGGGGCGGAGGGGTGGGGTTGTTACATCAGCTATGGAGACAGCCCTAATTCAACTACTGAGACCCTTATTATGTGAAGGCTAAATGTTTCACAAGGCAGGACTTCCCTGGATCCTTTAGATCCCTGCCAGATTTCTCTTAGATCTTTTATTTATTTATATATTTTTATTTATTTGGCTGTGTTGAGTTATAGTTATGGCATGTAGGACCTTTTAGCTATGGCATGTGAAGTCTTAGCTGTGGCATGTGGAGTCTAGTTCTCTGATTGGGGATGGAACTCCTGCACTAGGAGTGTGGCGTCTTAGTCACTGGACCACCAGGGAAGTCCCTAGCATATTCTCTTGAGATATTTCTTAGAGAATCTCTAAGGAGACAATAGCTCAACGTTATAAATCAGAACATGGGATGCCAAGAGGATGCGTCGTGAGTCTAAGGTCAGTCCTGGCCCTTCCCTTGACATCTGGAGACTTTCAGTTGCCGACATCACAGAACACTGAGGACAAGTCTTTGGTGACAATTAGAAAATATCTTTTCTGTTGGTAATAATTGTGCTTTCATGAGCAACTAAGGAGTCAAGAACTGTTTCACTTTTTGAAAACCTGATCTATTTCCCATGGAATAAGGCTTGAATCCTGTAAGGAAAGTGTTAGAATTAGTCGCTAAGTCATGTCTGGCTCTTTGTGACTCCTTGGACATGGGACAGTCCATGGGATTTTCCAGGCAAGAATACTGGAGTGGGTTGCCATGCCCTCCTCCAGGGGATCTTCCCAACCCAGGGATTGAACCTGCATCTCCTGCTTTGCAGGCAGACTCTTTACCATCTGAGCAACCAGGGAAGTCCATTCCTGCAAGGAAGCCAAAAGCAATTGGATTGCTTTGACTGACAGAATTGTTGGAGATTTTACAGAGGAATTACTGAAAAGACCAGACAATATGAGCAGATGAAATATGAAATATGAGCAAACAATATGAAAGATCTGAAGCGAATAAAAATATTTGATTTCATTCATTTGTAACTATTTTTTAAAATTATTTATTTAGTTAGTTTTAAATTTTTTTTTGGTTGCAGCACTGTGGCATGCCAGAGTTTAGTTCCCCAACCAGGGATCAAATCTGTACCTCCTGCAGTGGAGGCTAGGAGTCTTAACCATTGGACTCCTAGAGAAGTCCCTGAAGAGCTACTCGAGAATACCTAAATACGGGGACTTGCCTGGCGGTTCAGTGGTTAAGAATCCACCTTGGAATGCAGGGGAATGCGGGTTCGACATGCCTCGGGGCAACTAAGCCCAGGCACTGCAACTAGAAGTGCACGCACGTGGCAGACTTAAGAGCCCAAAAGAGCAAAAAAACCCCAAACAAACCTAAATACTAGGGAGGTTGAAAGCAACCTGGATGCGGATAGTATCACCTAGAGCTTATGCAGTTCCTAGGTGAGAATTGCTGGGTGGAGATCACAAGACATCCGAGTGCAAGAAGGTCTGTGTCCCATTAGAGGCTCAAATGAGATCCGTGTCCCCATGTAGATAAGTCCCAAGAAAATAAAATTCCACGAACTAATCTCATGTTGGTTTCACTAGGGATAAAGAATGCATCTTAACAAAATAAGGAAGGACAGTTTATTTTTCAGGAAGCTGTAACCATATGTTCCCAGATGCTGCCTTGCTCCAAACCTCAGGGAAAGGAGGGTTTAAGCTACTTATTTTGAAAAAAAAAATCCATACTCAAATGATTATTTCTTAGAACAGGACAACAAGCCCTCTAAAAGAGTAAATGTTACCAGAACAATAATAAATAATGACACACGCGCCCATCTTAAGAAACACAGTCAGGCACGTCTCACGTTGCACAAGCAACAGCCACGTGCTCAGGCATTTCTGCAGTGATTGAAGACACATCTGGAGAGTTGTAAACATCCATCACAGATCTCAGGGTGCATCTCAGGATTTCAGGACCACAGTGGGCTGGTTGTTGACCATTAGTGATGATCCAAGTATTCCTGAAATCTCGGCAGGACCTCTCTGGGTTTGCACAACACAGCTGAAATACTACTCAGTGTAAGAAAGGACCTGGGGGTGAAATAACCCTTTAGGAAGCCTAATAAAGAGGAAAGAAAATGTGCCGTTTAAAGCCAAAATTGCTTTCCTGAAGCATGGTCAAATCATACATGAAATACAATGGCCTCTCCCTGCCAGGGGAGTAATCGCTCATTTCCACTCACGCCCTGGACCCTTGTTTCCTCTAAATTTTATGGCATGTTTAAGCCGACATTATTGGTCCTTCCAAGTGCATGAACTTATGACAGACCAAAAGGATCCATTTAGCCTATAAACTGTGGAACGTACAACTGGCATAATTTAGACTTAAGTCGCTCTGCTTTGAGGGCACACGAACCTATCATTATCCAGCATGCAGAGATGATCCAGATTATGACTTATCTGGGTCTTTTCCATCTTTTGTAGCAGTGGTCCCCAACCTTTTTGGCACCAGAGATCAGTTTTGTGGAAGACAGTTTTTCCATGGACTGGGGAGGTGGGGATGGTTTCCAGGTGATTCAAGTGTGTTACATTTACTATGCAGTTTATTTCTGTTATTATTACATCAGCTACACCTCAGATCATCAGGGATTAGATCCCAGAGGTTGGGGACCTCTGTTCTAGATGTCCACTCTCTCCAGCCTTTTTTTGGGGGGCAATCTTATTCCTCCCGGTACTACTGGCAGACCTGAAGTAGGGACAAAGATGGAGATAAAGAGGGTTCTCTATTTATACTAAGAGAGAGCAGCAAGTCCTTGCTGAAACCATGTCATGAGTTTCTATAGACTCTGAATACATAGAGCTTCCCTGGTGGCTCAGTAGTAAAGAGTTCACGTGCAATGCAGGAGAACCAGGTTTGATCCCTGGGTCAGGAAGATCACCCGGGAGGAGGAGATGGCAACCTACTCCGTATTCTTGTCTGGAGAATTCCATGGACACAGGAACCTGGTGGGCTACAGTCCATGGGGTCTCAGGAGTCGGACGTGGCTTAGTCCGACACGACACTGTCACCACTGCAGCTGCCACTCTGAGACACCCTTTAACTAGGGCTGTCTGAGAACCGAGCCAGACAGGGTTCTGTCCTAGGTTGGGTTCAGTTCAGTTCAGTCACTCAGTCGTGTCCAACTCTTTGCGACCCCATGGACTGCAGCACGCCAGGCCTCCCTGTCCATCACCAACTCCCAGAGTTTACCCAAACTCAGGTCCATTGAGTTGGTGATGCCATCCAACCATCTCATCCTCTGTCATCCCCTTCTCCTGCCCTCAATCTTTCCCAGCATCAGGGTCTTTTCAAATGAGTCAGCTCTTCCCAACAGGTGGCCAAACTATTGGAGTTTCAGCTTCAACATCAGTCCTTCCAATGAACACCCAGGACTGATCTCCTTCAGGATGGACTGGTTGGATCTCCTTGCAGTCCAAAGGACTCTGAAGAGTCTTCTCTAACACCACAGTTCAAAAGCATCAATTCTTCAGCACTCAGCTTTCTTCACAGTCCAACTCTCACATCCATACATGACCACTGGAAAAACCACAGCCTTGACTAGATGGACCTTTGTTGATAAAGTAATGTCTCTGCTTTTTAATATGCTATCTAGGTTGGTCATAACTTTCCTTCCAAGGAGTAAGCGTCTTTTAATTTCATGGCTGCAGTCACCATCTGCAGTGGTTTTAGAGTCCCCAAAAATAAAATCTGCCACTGTTTGCACTGTTTCCCCATCTATTTGCCATGAAGTGATGGGACTGGATGCCATGATCTTAGTTTTCTGAATGTTGAGTTTTAAGCCAACTTTTTCACTCTCCTCTTTCACTTTCATCAAGAGGCTGTTTAATTCTTCTTCACTTTCTGCCATAAGGATGGTGTCATCTGTATATCTAGGTTGGGTTAGTCCCAAGTAAACTGTGAAGCAGATGACAATTAATTTCCCACCATGCTCCTCCTTACACATCCTTCCCAGGCTGGGGCAGGGGACCTTGCTCCTTCTCAACACCTGGCATCTACCTGGAGTGAAAAACTCCACTTAACGAACAACTGGTAACAGCACAAAGCCCAGTCTCACCCCACAGCATCTGTCTTTTCACCAGGGTTAAAACTCAAGCCAATAACCTGCCAGAGAGACTTGGAGAAAGCTTCAGATGGAGGTGGGCACCATGTGTGTTCTGTTCACGTGTGTATCCCCCAGGGTCTGACCCTTCAGAAGAGTCCAGTAAATATTTGCTAAATGGATGAATAAATGAGCGAATGACATGACTGGGGTGGCAGAGCACCACCTGCTCTTGGAGCTGGTTTGGCAAGAAAGGACTGTTAGTTTCCAGCTGTAGCAACTGGGGGATGGAGAAGGATCCTCCTGGCCCCCACTTCACTGCCATGCATACCCATCCAGTTGCTAGTGCTGGGGATTCCTTCTTCCCCCCCCCCGCCCCCCCCCCCCCCCCCCCCCCCGCAAGCCATCTGAAGTTCACTCTGTCAGTAGCATCGTAATGCTCGGCCTGAGACCAGCAGGGTAGAACACATCCCCGACCTCAGAATCCTGTGGTGCATTTTCCAGCATGGCATTTTGGGTTCGGGTTCGTGTGTGCTGTCTTGGGGTTGTTGTGTTTGGTTGGTTTTGCTTTCTATAAACAGTGCCTGGAGCTGCTGATGTGAAGTAGCCCGGTTTCTATGGGTGGCCCTGAGATGCCTGGCATTGTTTGGACCGACTCTGTTGTCTTAAATTGGTAACAAGATCAGAGGGATCTGGATATGTTAAGTTAGGTTTCAGGTCTGGATATTGCATCTAGGCTGGAATTTGATTCTTTCCTTCTTGTCTTATTTAAGTCCACGAGTATATAAACATGTCCAAGTAGAGAGAAAAGAGGCAGCACTTGGATGAGGGCAGAGACATCAGCTTACGCATCTCCCCCTCCCCGCCCCACCCCAGAAAACGTGGAGGTTTCCTCATCTCTGTTCCTATCTTTGATTGGCATCAATGTCACTGTCATTTTTTATATAATTCTTGACTTCTGTGAATTTCTTTGTGGACGCCACCAAGTCAAATGGTTCTGTGTATAAGCTAACTTAGGGTCAGCTTATGGTTCACTGGGCCTTCCCTGGTGGCTCAGATGGTAAAGACTTTACCTGCAGTGAAGGAGACCCAGGTTTGATCCCAGGGTCAGGAAGATCCCCTGGAGAAGGGGATGACAACCCACTCCAGTATTCTTGCCTGGAGAATCCCATGAACAGAGGAGTCTAGTGGCACAGTCTGTGGGGTAGCAAAGAGTTGGACATGACTGAGCAACTAACACCTTCACTTCCCTTTCAACTAGTTCCTCTAACTCTTCCCCAGCCTGAACCCTCCTTTCCCATCCGTGAGGTCTTCCCATGGCTGCCCTTGCTGCAGGCAGCTACCCGCCCCCCGCCCCGGGTCCCTTCCTGCATCAGGACCACTGAGTGAGCAGAGCTGCTCCCACTCTCTGAGGGAGACGGGGTGGGGCACGCTGGTTATTTTCAAGCAATAAAGAAAAGTCTTTACAGGCAACAGAGAAGAAATCCGCTGATCTTGGGATTTTAGCATAGAAGTGGGTGGAAAGGGAATTTGCTGCTTGTTCCTTTCATCTTCATGGTGGTTGCTTGTCTTGGATAAAGTAGCAACATTCCTCTAAAACTAGAAATTGCGACCCTTGAGATTGAATATGTCTGTTTTTTCAAACCCAGAAGAGTCTGACAAAATCAGTTTACCGGAGGTGTGAAGGCTGTAGATACGAATGTTACTGGAAGAGAGGAGGTATGGGCCAGTGGCTGGAGGAACAGCAGGCACCCTCCGGTGCCTCGTGGTTCCCATGCTTCCCTGATATTCTGTGGAGGAAAGACGTGTAGGGACAGGAAACCCATTCTGGGGTTTTTTAACCTAAAAAGTTAGGTCGTATACCTTGATGCTTTCATATTGTGGTGCTGGAGAAGACTCTTGAGAGTCCCTTGGACTGCAAGGAGATCACATCAGTCAATCCTAAAGGACATCAACCCCAACTGTTCATTGGAAGTACTGGTGCTAAAGCTGAAGCTCCGATACTTTGGTCAGCTGATTCCAAGACTGACTCATTGGACACGATCCTGATGCTGGGAAAGATTGAGGGCGGGGAGGAGAAGGGGGCAGCAGAGAATGAGATGATTATATGGCATCACTGACTCAATGGACATGAATTTGAACAAACTCCAGGAGACAGTGGAGCCTGGCATACTGCAATCCATGGAGTTGCAAAGAGTTGGACAAC
This sequence comes from Muntiacus reevesi, assembly GCF_963930625.1. Taxonomy (NCBI): domain Eukaryota; kingdom Metazoa; phylum Chordata; class Mammalia; order Artiodactyla; family Cervidae; genus Muntiacus; species Muntiacus reevesi. Next base: position 33,748,136 of record NC_089252.1, on the reverse strand, counting down.
AAATAACATACCTTACCTGCTTCCCTTTGGAGGCATTTGAGACATTTGGACATGTTCAGTAGCTTCCCTTCCCTTGTTGGAAAAGGTGCTAAACTAGAAATGATGTAGATGTGGAATAAACTGTGAAAGGAGCATTTTTCTGGCAGCCCCTAAACCCTCTGTGTTTTTCTCCTGACATGGTATTAACCCTGAGTGAATGATTGGGCTAGTCTTTAATCTTTTTGGAAATATTTTTTTGTAATTGATGTATAGTTGATTTACAATGTTGTGTTTATTTACTTTTAAATTTGTAGCCATGCTTTGCAGCATGCAGGATCCTAGTTCCCCCATCAGGGATCAAACCTGCATCCCCTTCGTTGGAAGGTGGAGTCTTAACCACTGGACCACCAGGGAAGTCCCCAGTCTTTAGTCTTTTCTCTCCAAGTTTTCCAGTTCAAAGGCAGAGAGTGTTCTGTGCCAGGTTAAGTGGATTTACCAGATGTATTATCTAGTTTTTAACCTTCACAAAATGAACACTTGGCTTGAAAAGACTCCTATAAAGGAATCCGAGATTAGAGATAACATTCTAATGATACAGTTCCCAAGAAAACCAAAAAAAAAAATGGTGGAAATAGCCCTCCTGCTGAACCCACTGCAGAATGTTTGCCAACCACACTTCAAGGTCACAGTGTCACAAGATACAAACAGTGGCAGTCTCATTTGATTTGCCAAGCAGTTGGCCAGAAAACCACCAAAACTGTGAAAATGTCACTGGGAATCTGGATGAAAATTTACTTGTATAATTATTTTGTGTTTCAGTTGCTATGTTATGTCTAACTCTCTTTGGATAAAACTCAAAGTCTATTTTGTGCCTTGAACTATTAAATCACCAGCTCTGGGATTAGTGATGGACAGGGAGGTCTGGCGTGCTGCAGTCCATGGGGTGGCAAAGAGTCAGACATGACTGAGTGACTGAACTGAACTGTTAAATAATGATAGTAGCCTGTGTAGATAATGTACATGTTAACAAACAAACAACAGAAAAAATGGAACTTCCCTGGTGGTCCAGTGGCTAAGACTCTGCACTCTCAATGCCAGGTGCCTGAGTTCAATCCCTAGTCAGGGAACTAGGTCCTATGTACCGCAACTGAAAGATCCTGCATGCCATAACGAAAATTGAAAATCCCTCGTGCTGTAACTAATACCTGACACACCCAAACAGATAAATATTTTTTTCAGTTCAGTCGCTCAGTCGTGTCTGACTCTTTGCGACCCCATGAACTGCAGCACGCCAGGCCTCCCTGGGCATCACCAACTCCCGGAGTCCACCCAAATCCATGTCCATTGAGTCGGTGATGCCAACCAAGCATCTCATCCTTTGTCTTCCCCTTCTCCTCCAGCCCTCAGTCTTTCCCAGCATCAGGGTCTTTTCTAATGAGTCACCTCTTCACATCAGGTGGCCAAACTATTGGAGTTTCAGCTTCAGCGTCAATCCTTCCAATGAACACCCAGGACTGATCTCCTTTAGGATGGACGGGTTGGATCTCCTTGCAGTCCAAGGGACTCTGAAGAGTCTTCTCCAACACCACAGTTCAAAAGCATCAATTCTTCGGCGCTCAGCTTTCTTCACAGTCCAACTCTCACATCCATACATGACCACTGGAAATACCACAGCCTTAACTAGACGGAACTTTGTTAACAAAGTAATGTCTCTGCTTTTTAATATGCTATTGAGGTTGGTCATAACTTTCCTTCCAAGGAGTAAGCATCTTTTACTTTCATGGCTGCAGTCACCATCTGCAGTGATTTTGGAGCCCCCCAAAATAAAGTCTGCCACTGTTTCCCCATCTATCTGCCATGAAGTGATGGGACTGGATGCCATGATCTTAGTTTTCTGAATGTTGAGCTTAAAGCCAACTTTTTCACTCTCCTCCTTCACTTCCATCAAGAGGCTCTTTAGTTCTTCACTTTCTGCCATAAGGGTGGTGTCATCTGCATATTTGAGGTTATTGATATTTTTCCTGGCAATCTTGATTCCAGCTTGTGCTTCCTCCAGCCCAGCGTTTCTCATGATGTACTCTGCATATAAGTTAAATAAGCAGGGTGACAATATACAGCCTTGACGTACTCCTTTTACTATTTGGAACTAGTTTGTTGAACCCTGTCCAGAGTAAGGAATATGGGGATATATGTTCAAAATGAGTAGAACCCATTGCTCTAGGAAATGGCATCTCCTGAGGTGGCTGGTCAAAGGCTGGTGGCATGTCCAGAGGTAGAAGTGGCCTCAGAGGACAGGTCTGCCTGCACACGAAGTGTGAGGGATGATGGAGGCCACTGGTGAAAAGTGCAGAGCGGGGAGGACATTTTGCAGAGACCAGGAGGATGGGAAATCGTCCACGTTTCCAGAGATACGAAGAACTAAGGAAGTACCCGAGGAAAATGGATGCCATCTCAGCAAAAGAACAGTTCTGTCTAGGAGGTGGGTCTAAAGCAAAATGAATACTTCCAGGTCACCTGGCCACACAGAGACCCATTGAGTCTCAAATAATTCAAGGCAGCCTCTCTGTGCAGAGGTGCAGCCTTTAGGGAACCCAGACTAGGGTACATGTTGATTCGAACCTTTGGCCTCTTGCCTTTAATCAGACTGGTATGTGTGGCCTGTTCTAGTTGAGGCAAGCACACTCTGGGGTTTCCCTGATGGCTCAGATGGTAAAGGCGAGCAACGTTTAGAATGTCCATCACTTTTCAAGATTTCTGGAAAGAAAAGGCTGGCGATCTGCTGCCAGTGCTGCCACATTCCTTTGTGAAGGTTTTGCTTTGCAGAAAGGCTCCCAGAAGGGCTGAGCTGCCTGGAGGGGGCACATTTTTATAATTCACACAAAGTCACCTATGTGGACCCGCCATGGCCACGACCTTGCTGTGACTTTTTTTGCCAAATAGAGCCGAAATAGAAGGAAAAAAAAAGATCCAGCAGACAAAACACTAAGTCTGATGAATTTCCCCTTTCCAACAGGAATGTGGCTTGGGGTGCGTGTGTGCTCAGTCATGTCTCTTTTCTAACTCCGTGGACTCGACTGCCGCCTGCCAGCCTACTCTGTCCATGGGATTTCCCAGGCAAGAATTCTGGAGTGGATTGCCATCCCCTTTTCCAGGGCATCGTCCCGACCCAGAGATTGAACCTACCTCTCCTGTGTGGCAGGCGGATTCGTTACCACAGGGGAAGCCTGTGGCTTGGGGTAGGCTCCAGTAAAGTAGGTTCGCAGGGCACTCACCTTCTGTGCTGTTACAGAGGTTCCTTGAAATAGGATTAGGTAGCAGAGAGACACGCAAGTGAAATAATATGCTGCAGTCACCAAGCTCCATCTGAGAGTCTACAGGGACTCAGAAGAAGAAAGCACATCAATTCTGTTTTGTGAGCAACACTTTCGTTTTTAAACGTTTTACTTTATGTTGGAGTATAGCTGATTAACAATGTTATGATGGTTTCTGGTGAACAGTGAAGGGACTCAGCCACACATATACAAGTGTCCATTCTCCCCAAAACTCCACTCCCATCCAGTCTGCCACCTAACACTGAGCATTGAGCAGAGTTCCCTGTGCTATACAGTAGGTCCTTATTGGTTATTCATTTTATGACCAAGACTTTTGGAGGGGTTGCACAAATGCCGTTGATTTCCAGAAACTAACAACCCACATTTTCCCATTCATTGCGTGAGGCCTGTCTTTCCCAAATGCATTTTCTTTGGGGTCCTCACCAAAGAAGGACAAGAGTTCATTGCCACTCCAGCTGGAAAGTGACAGAAGAGTTCAGTGGAGGCTGGAGTGGATGTCACCTCCATTTGCAAAGCTGATGGTAAAGTCTTCAAACCAAGCAGCTTGATAGCCCCGGACCAGCGCCCTGGCCATGGGCTCGGGGTTGCAGAGAGCCTGTAAATTGCACAGTAATGCCTGGTGCCTCATCAGGAATAAACATGTGCTTTGAGTTTTCCAAATGAGTCAGACACACGACACGAGATAAATGCTGATCGCAAGCAGATGTGACGTGTGTGTTTCAAGAGGGACGAGCAGAGGGGGATTGTGTCTTGGCATCTTCCACACTCAAGATGATGGACTGACACTTCATGGAGTCTGGTCCCCTAACAAGAAACATGGGGTGGTGAGTGATCCCCCTGCAAGCCCTTCTTTCTTTCCATAAGAGGAATCTACGTTTTAAGACTTCAATGTAAACGTGTTCTGTCTCCAATTTGTCAGCTGACTCTAATCACCTCGGAACTTATATAAACTCTAGGTGAGTAATTTCCCCAAGTACGGTGCCCCCTTGGAATGTGTGTGCTCTGAACTCAGATTAAACTTTTAACCTCACATTTTTCTGGGAAGGATTATTATCCCTGTTTTTATTGTTTAAAAAAAAGGGGGAATCAGAAACTCAAAAATGTCTAGTGCTCCTTCTGAGGTTGAGTTTATACACCTCACCTGAGCCTGTCCTTGGCGCTGTGTGTTCCCGGAAACTGGGGACACTTAGCTCCCTAAGCTCGAGATGAGAGGATCTAGTGTGCCTGAGTTGAGACTCTACCCCTGCCTTCCTGTGACACTCCCAACTGAATTGTGAACTGTTTGTAGGACCCTCTGCCATCCCCACTCAACTGCAGAAACCCTAGGTGTCTTTCTGCTCATGCACACCACGTCCCGTTGCCAGGTGATGTACAGAACACGTTCGTCAGCAGAGCGGGAGGTCTACATCTTAGGTTTCTGCTGCGTTCCTCCACATTTGACTTTCCTGCACCTTCTTGCAGCAATTGGGTCAATGCTAGGCTCTCCAAGAGTGTTTGCTGAACCATCCCAGATGCCAAGCTTGAAGGTACCACCTCTCTTTGCAACCCTTAGTCACTGTGCTCTTTATCACTCTCTGGGTCTGTCAGCTGAATCTGTTAGCCCTTTAATACAAGGGTTTTTTTGGACTGCATTGGCATCAATGTGGAAACAAGTGGACTGGCTTATTCTCCCAGGAGCTTCTGGTTATTTGTACTTTGGTTTCTGTTGGGTGATTGCCACGAGACAGCTAGTATTGTGTCCTGGGAGGAACAGTGGGCAGGGAGCCCAGTATTGGTTCTGCTGCCTTGGTCTGTGTGGCCTTGGTCAAGTCAGTGTGTCTGATGGGACCTCAGCTTGCCCATTTGTCAGTTGGAGGTCTTGGTTCAATTGTCTTCCTGTTGAAACAGTCATAATCCCCTTAGTTTTACTGTCAGGTTTCGAAGGAAAGCAAACCCCAAAGCAAGAGGCAAACATGGGAAACCTTCAAGGTGGAAAGAAAGTGCTTGTTGTATTGAACACTACTGTGCAAAGCCCTTTTACTATGGCATGAGACGGCATTCCACTGAGACCACTGTGATGTGCTTTTCATGTCGTATTTTATCATCCTGTGGATATTCTGGATTCTTAAGCAAACAAGAAACACACTTTGCTGGCCCTGGAAGAGCCAGGGAGCCTGGAGAAGCATCGTTTCCATTCCAGTGTTTGGAAAATGGTTTGACTCATTGGTTTCTGGTGTTAACTTTCCTCCAGACTCATATGCATAGACAGTTCCCCCTCCCCAGGCTCCCTGGTTCCCCAGGCTGCCTCCCACCCCCGACTTCCCTGGTCCCTCTCCTCTGGCCTGTGGAATCACAAAGCAGAATCAGCTGCACTTTTTTTTCTGTTTCTGGCTTCCTGTGATTGCTTTTCTTGTGTTGGCCTCATCCATGGTAAATAGTTGGAACAGAGCAAGTATCAAATGCCACAGGCAGAAGCTGAGTTGGGGGTGGGGGAGCATCCAAGCACTGCAGTCTCTGGAAGAGAGTCTGGGGGCTGGGGTCTGCTCTGAGGACACATATCCCATGCTCCGGAAGACAGCATCAGCCGCATCTGTGCCTCCAGTCATCACGCCACGAAGCCCACATACACAGGTTGAGATACATTTTGTTATCAACCTTCGTAACAAGCATCACAAGGTCCCACGTGCTGGTGTTGGAACAGGAGCACCCATTTATTCCTTAACTTTACACACATTTGTGGAGCACCTGTTGTGTATCTGGAACTGTGGTCAGGCACTGGAGATACAAAAACAAGTATAAATAGCCTTGTCTTCCAGGGCTTTATGCTCTCTCAAAGGACAGAGAGCTACCCCAGTGGCTCAGAGGTAAGGAATCTGCTTGGAATGCAGGAGACCCAAGTTCCGTCCCTGGGTCAGGAAGATCCCCTGGAGGAGGGCATGGCAACCCACTCCAGTATTCTTGCCTGAAGAATCCCATGGACAGAGAAGCCTGGTGGGCTACAATCCATGGGATTGCAAAGAGTTGGACATGGCTGAGCAACTAACACTTTCAAAGGACAGAAAGGTATACCTGGTCTACTGTATAATGTGTGTGCTATGCTGCTGGTGTGAATGAAATGCAGAGATGGGAACTCTGCATTCTGCCGGGATTTCGCTTGACTAAGAGACAGGATTTTGCTTGACTAAGGACAGAGAGTTACCCAGATGGTTCAGTGGGTTAAGAATCTGCCTGCAGTGCAGGAGACATAGGAGATGCAGGTTCTATCCCTGGGTCAGGAAGATCCCCTGAAGAAGGAAATGGCAACCCACTCCAGCGTTTCTTGCCTGAAAAATTCCATAGACAGAGGAGCCTGGTGGGCTACAGTCCATGAAGTCACAAAGAGCTGGACACAGCTGAGTGATTAAGCGCAAGAGACAGACAGAGGGTATTCCAGGCAGGGGACCTGCATAGACAGGTGTAGAACGACATGACAGAGTACAGCATAGTGAAGGCGTGATGTGGATCAGAGCGACTGAAGCACAGATTCAGGGGAGAAAGTGGCCAAAGACAAGGCTGAAAAGGCAGATTGGGGTCTGGAAGAGTCTTATGCAGGACCAATGTGTTCAATACACATTTGCTCTCAAAAAGATTCAGGGGAGCTCATCCAAATACTCCTTCCATAGTGAAGAAATTAAAGTGAGGAAAAGGTAAGGGATGAAAAATAAGACCATGAACAGTTAGTTCATATAAACATACATATGGTTACTTGTTAGGAGTGGGACAAAAACTTGACTCTGAGCTTCCTAGATGCCAAAGGAAAAAGGGAAACGCGAACTTTGCTGCACCCATGTGAACAAAGCCAGTTGCTCACAAGAAACAGGCTTTTGCTAGAACTAAGAGCCAAGGGAAATTTCTCCATTGATTCTCATCAAAGGCTCAGTGTGTGGATATGGTGGAAATATCCTCCCTACATTAGCAATTTTTATAGGACTGTTTCTTGTAATGTCCCTTGATCCAAGCCAATGGCATGCTGCCAAAGTGTAATTCAGTAAAATCCGCTGAGCATGGGGCCAGAGCGATTCAGCCTAAGCCTGCAGCTTTTGGATGGTTTGGCTTGGTGTGTGGATACAATTGAGGTTATTGGGAGAAATTGAAGTTCTTCATATCTTTTAGGCAATCATCCGTGAATATTATTTCTTACAACAGGGCTCTTAAAAAGTGTTGGATAGCAGTGAAGTTGAGCTTCCATTCACTGGCAGAAACCTGAAGAACAAAAGAATTTGAACTTCAGGTTATATAACAAAGAAAAACAATATTTTTCCAAAGATGTTTCATCATGGAAGGAAAGTAATTGGTTATCCGGAACTAATAGTGTAATCCCATGGCTCGGCTCCACCTGACCTGGAATTAGGGCTGGGTTGCTAAATTGAGTCCCTTGACCTGCTGGCGTGTGTCTTGCTGTGAATCTGGGTTGAAGATGGTGCCATAAAGAGTCTTCACATTACAGAAAGTAAAGCTGTAGGTTGAGCATCTTCTGTGATTTGGTTCTTTTCCTTAGCAGTGAAGTAATTGTGTGAAGCACAAACCTAAGTCCGAGACTTCCCAGGTGGCTGAGTGATAAAACAATCTGCCTGCTGATGTGGGAGATGCAGGAGACACAGTTTTGATCCCTGGGTCAAGAAGGTCCCCTGGAGAAGGAAATGGCTAGTATTCTTGCCTGGAGAATCCTATGGACAGAGGAGTCTGGTGGGTTACCGTCCATGGGTAAAGTCGGACATGACCAAGCACACATCCATGCAAACCTAGGTCCAAGAGGCTGGTGTGGGTGTGTTGCTTTGGTCTCAGGTCTCTGGCATTCACCAAGTAGGATCAAAGTTAAAAGTGTAAATTTCACCAAATATAAATCAATCCCACATATTTACATAGCATTTGTACAACTTGTAAAATGTATTCCCATCATTCCCATCCCATATATAATTTGAATTGCTTGAAAACCTTGAGCAGGACTGATTATGATTATCCCATCAGACAGATGGGAAAACTGAAGTTTGATCAAATTGGCATGGATGTGGGGTGGGGGAGAGAAACAGGATGGTAACCCAGGTCTTTGTTATTTTTCTACCTTCTGAGACCCAACAGACTTACCCAAAGGATCTGTGAATTGTAGGTCATGATAGCGATGCTCCGCAGTCACCGGGCTGGAATAGTGACTGTTGAGAAGAATTCCAAAGACGGTAGGTGTAGAAGGCTCCCTGCAATTAACTCAGAAAATCAGCTCCTGAGGCAGGGATGCTAAAGCAATGCGTGTATTCATGGGAGGACGAGTACTCTCTAGTTCCTGGACCCATACATGGCCCCAAATTGAAGGCAAAAGGAGAAGGGACTGGCAGAATATAAGATGGTTAGGTAGCATCACGGACTCAACAGACATGAATTTGAGCAAGCTCTGGAAAATAGTGGAGGAGAGAGGAGCCTGGCATCCTACAGTCCATGGGGTCGCAGAGTCAGACATGACTTAGCAACTGAATAACGACAAATACACTGGCCAGAGACAATCCAAGGATTTGTTCTTTAACCCTTCTATTTACCAAACATACATACATGTTGCTATATATGAGTCCGTGGATGTGTATATTCCCAGTAAATGGAAGAGCAGTTTCACAAACATTGTAGAAACTTTAGTCTTACTTGTTGGTATTCAGTGACTAAAGCTCCTTAAAGCTAACTTACTCATTGTAAATAAAAGGATGAATTTGAACTTTGTATGTTGTAATGACTACTTTTTGGAATATTCAGGTATTGCCACCTCCTGACTATTTTTTTTCGTTGAACATTTTAAGAGCTAACTTGCATCTAGTTACTTTGGTGTGCAGTGAAGAATTTGTGGATATAGACTGTTTTCACTTATTTTTCCCTGAAAATACAAAGAAAGAAAGATGGCACTAAATCGTGTCCGACTCTTGTAATCCCACGAACTGTAGCCCGCCAGGCTTCTCTGTCCATGGGATTCTAGAATACTGGAGTGGGTTGCCATTTCCTTCTCCAGGGAGCTTCCCGACCCAGGAATTGAAACCAAGTCTCCCGCATTGCAGGCAGATGCTTTACCGACGGAGCTACACGCAGGAGGGGGTAAATTTCAGACATTGATGCCGGTGCTGATACAATACATTAAATTGTAAGCTAATATCCCAAAGGACGGCACTTTCCTCCTGATCAACAAAGATACTTAACACTAGAGAGACACAAGAGCTCAAAAATCTCAATGTAGCACCAAATATTCCAATTTATAACCAGGGAGGAGATTGCAAATCTCAGATTGGTACATGCAGACCGGGTAACTCAGGATGTTATATATTCACTGAAAAACTGAGAAGTTACTTGCCAGAGGTTCCCCAAAGCACCCTATCCTCAAATTGATCAGGGTAAGGTGTTCCAGAATGCTCTTTTCTGTTCTCTGTTAGGGCATACACATTACCACTCACCTCTTTGTGTTTGTTACCTACACACACTCCCCTAATGAGAGAATACATCATCTCCTGAGTCTCTTTCAGTTCAAAATGTGAGCATTCACTGATTCTACAAGATAAAAGCAGCTGCTTATCAAAGAGCCTGCTTCTCTCCAAACTCTCGAATTTGTTAAAGAGTTTATGTTAATTCGGTGGGAACAAAACCCTTTGACAGCTAACCTTGAGGTCGCCTGGTTTGGGAAACCCACTGTTTGGAAACAGCTTTGCAGTACAACTGGAAACTCAGGTTTAAAAAAGAAAGAAAACAGAGTGAAAGAAGAAAGAGTGAACCAAATACCCTATGGAGACACAGCTGCCACAGCCCACGGCATAGCTACTTCCTGACGAACACCAGTTTGCTGCCCTGGGGACCGTGTCTGTCCCACCAGTATAGTGCAACGCGTGCAACGCGTGTCTCAGTGCCTTATGAGACGTGCTACTAAATAGTGACGAAAGCATCAGGAAAGCAGAGCCTTCTTCACTGTTGGAGATTACAATGTCTGCACCCCAGGAATGCCTCTGTTATCTTTCTAATCTTTAAGCACAGAAAAGAGTCGGTTTTGCTGAATCATCCTTAGTGCCAGGAGATGGTTAATGGACTATCTCCGAAAACATCTGAGTCCCAGAGAGTGGTTTTTACTTTGAAAAATTCCAATTCAAGTTTCTCATGTTGCTGCTTTTTCAAAAATAGCTCATGGTGGGGGCGAGGCGGGGGGGGGGGGGGGGGGAGGTACAGGCCATCTCTACTTCCAAAACAAACCAGCGTGTGGGTAGCAGGACTCACTTCCCTTCCCAGATTTGGGGAGCACCTGAGGCCTGCTCTTGGAAAATGCAGGCGTGACTGGGAGCACGGTTGGGAGCAGCTTGGGAGCAGGGTCGACCCCCTGCTTGGCAAAGCACTTCTGGATCCTGGAAACTACCCTAGGTCGAGGTGACGTCTAAGAAATAAAGAGTTTGGAAGTGTGTTCACTCAGTGTTTTGTTTTTATTTGTGCTTTTAGTGTTAACCGAAAAAATTCTATTGGGAACTTATCTTGGCCCATTCACTGAGAAGCCACTCATCAGAAAGCTGTAGAGGAGGTTTGTGGATAGCATGGCAGAAAATGAACTTGCATTTGCGGCCTGATCTGTGAGTGTAATTCTGACCACGAATGAGATTTCCACATCCATTGGCTGGACTTGGGGATTAGCAATTTTTCAGAAGTACAAAACAGTGCCAAGTTTCCAGCTCCATTCTTCAGGCTTGAGTCTGTGGGTGGCACTGAGCAAGTGTGAGTCTCTGCAGGAGCAAGGAGTGGGAGAGGAGGATTATCCCGAATTAGTGGAGGAAGACCAGGGATGACTTTACTTGTGACTTGTGGCTGGGTTTACCAAACTCAAAGTGGGCTTACTGTTACAGTATTTTGGAGAATTTTCATTTTAGTATCTGTGTTATTGTTTAGTTGCTTATGGACTGTAGCCCTCCATGCTCCTCTGTCCATGGGATTTCCAGGCAAGAATACTGGAGCAGGTTGCCATTTCCTTCTCTGGGGAATCTTCCTGACCCAGGGATCAAACTCACGTCCCTGGCATTGGCAGGCAGATTCTTCACCACTGAGTATCTATAGCACTATCTCATTTTAAAAAAATTGGCTGTATAGTATTCTGTAGCATGGTTCTCTGTGTGTATGGGTATGTGCAAAGTGGATCTTGCTTTTCAAACATTCTTTCACAGTTCTTCCTAAAATAAGTTCCTTTCCAAAGTTATACTGGTTGAAAGTCTATCAGTATAAATGCAAGGATAACAGTAAGCTCGTCTTCTCAATTGGTGATAACCTTAGGAAAGTTGTGGTGAGTTGGGTCGTGTTCACACTAAATTGTGAATAATGCCATCAGCTTACTTTCCTTCTAACACCTGGCTTACACACTGTCCTGGGGAGGGAGTGTTTACTGTCTGAGAAGGAGGTTCTTGGAACCAAGGAGATTTGGGAAGGAGGGTTCCGTGTGAGGAATTGTCAGTTGCTGGCAAACAAGCACATGGAAATGGGGGAAAGGATGCTCAAGAGAAAGAAGGGCAATGCAGAGAGAGGGGCAGGAGGACTCCAAAGATAAACTTGTACTCGTATTGAAAACGTAGACAAAGCTGACCCTGGTTTGGGGAGAGAAGGTGTATGCTTTCCCAAGGGTTCTTTGGCCAAAAAAAAGGGGGGGGAGCAAAGATAAGCGAGAATTTTATAGACACAGTCAGTTATGGCAATTGCTGATGTGTCGACTCCTCTTCAAGTGTCCCTGAAGTCAGATTTTGTGGCAAAAGACAGTTTTAATGTCACATTAATTACTTTGGCAGAAATAGTCCATGTCTATGACCGACCGACTTGAGTGGCCACACGTAGTTAATGAAATGACTTAAGCGTATTTAGACTGGGGTTTACGAACTTCGCTGGATGTGTGGTTGGCATTTGGGGAGACCCACAGACATACAAAAACTCTAAATGACTCTATAAAGAGGCCGGTGGGTGATGCGTGCTCCCACTGGGAAGCCGTGTGCGCATGCGCAGTAATTGTGGCGCCATGGTAATTAAGACTAATGGCCAAAAGAGCCATTGCCGATGATCCAATTAGGCGGATGGAGTTAGAGATTACACAGATAACTCTGATTAAGACATCAATCTAGCTCAATTTTACAAGGCCTCTATTTAAAATGAGGTGGTATTTGACTATAATAAAATAGTATAATAAGTAGTTTACTGGGTCTTGCCACTTTGGAAGCTGAGAGTTACTAAGAGCCTTAAAACTTACCATTTAAGCTTGATTCTTTTAGTTTCAAGGACTAATTATGTGGACGGCTTATTACCAAATTCTTTTTGTTTCTTATGCCTCCTGCTGTCCAGTTGAGACTGTTTTACAGTTCATTAGTCCCTTGACTAGAAGGTAGAATGGAAGAAGGCAAAACTCACATCCATCTGCCTAGCCCAGATCTGATAAACTATTATGTTTGGTGGAGAAGATACTGAAGCTCTTGGCTAAAGCAGACCTTTGTGTTCCCCATTAAATTTTCGTTTGATTTCCCTGGATCCCTGAAGTTGGAGAGTGCTAATAATTAGCTAAACTGATTATTTCTTGGTAGAATAAAATGTCATCAGACTTCTGCTTTATAGGACATGAATTTTGTCACATGTAAGGAAAAACACCAATAAACCCAACAAGATAGTGAAGCTTTTAAGAATTATACTTGGTTTGTACTGTGGTTACACTCATCAAATTGAACTTTGCTTAACCCTGTAAATACTTTTCAGCAGAGTCTGAAATTTCCTAGAGCACATTATTTATTTTTAAGATCTGTGAAAATACATATATGACTGCATCGGAATTAATGGTGCCATGAGAGATTGATCAGTTCTTCATTGTGACGTAGGAAAACATCACCAAGACATTGCTCTCTGGCATTTGTTGCTGTTAAATCACTAAGTCGTGTCTGATTCTTCTGTGACCCCATAGACTATAACTCGCCAGGCTGCTCTGTCCATGGGATTTCCCAGGCAAGAATACTGGAGTTGATTGCCATTTCCTCCTCTGGGGAATCTTCCTGACCCAGGGATGGTACCTGCATCTCCTGCATGGGCAGGCGGATTTTTTTACCTCGGAGACACCTGGGAAGCCTGCTTTGTGGTGTAGAAGCCTTCAAACATTTAAAGAAGAGAAATCACAGTGCTTTACTGGTGGGAATTTCCGCATGAGACTTAGACTAGAAACAGAACTTTCTCTGCCTCTTGCCATTAAGCGTGGATTTGGGGGCATGGTGAGAAAGAGGGTGTGAGGGGATAAAGAAAAGGCAGGAAGGGTGTAGGGTAAGGGAGTTAGAGAAGGCGAGATTTGGAAAAAGAACGAGACTGGAATTTTACAGGAACAGATCACCTTTAATGAAGCAAGAAAAGAAGGGGCGGTGGTCAGATTAGTGAGCTGCTGTACTAAGCCAAGAAAAGAGTAAGTATATCTAGGGATATATGTGGACATCTACTGTCTTAAGTTAAATAATAAGCAGGGTGACAATATACAATCTTGACGTACTCCTTTTCCTATTTGGAACCAGTCTGTTGTTCCATGTCCAGTTCTAACTGTTGCTTCCTAACCTGCATACAGGTTTCTCAAGAGTTGGGTCAGGTGGTCTGGTATTCCCATCTCTTTCAGAATTTTCCACAGTTTATTGTGATCCACACAGTCAAAGGCTTTGGCGTAGTCAATAAAGCAGAAATAGATGTTTTTCTGGAACTCTCTTGCTTTTTTCATGATCCAGTGGATATGGGCAATTTGATCTCTGGTTCCTCTGCCTTTTCTAAAACCAGCTTGAACATCTGGAAGTTCACAGTTCACGTATTGCTGAAGCCTGGCTTGGAGAATTTTGAGCATTACTTTACTAGCATGTGAGATGAGTGCAATTGTGTGGTAGTTTGAGCATTCTTTGGGATTGCCTTTCTTAGGGATTGGAATGAAAACTGACCTTTTCCAGTCCTTGGCCACTGATGAGTTTTCCAAATTTGCTGGCATATTGAGTGCAGCACTTTCACAGCATCATCTTTCAGGATTTGAAATAGCTCAACTGGAATTCCATCACATCCACTAGCTTTGTTTGTAGTGATGCTTTCTAAGGCTCACTTGACTTCACATTCCAGGGTGTCTGGCTCTAGGTGAGTGATCACACTGTTGTGATTATCTGGGTCGTGAAGATCTTTTTTGCACAGTTCTTCTGTGTATTCTTGCCCCCTCTTCTTAATATCTTCTGCTTCTGTTAGGTCCATACCATTTCTGTCCTTTATCAAACCCATCTTTGCCTGAAATGTTCCCTTGGTATCTCTAATTTTCTTGAAGAGATCGCTAGTCTTTCCCATTCTGTTCTTTTCCTCTATTTCTTTGCACTGATCACTTAGGAAGGTTTTTTTTATCTCTCCTTGCTATTCTTTGGAACTCTGCATTCAGATAGGTATATCTTTTCTTTTTTCCTTTGCTTATCACGTCTCTTCTTTTCTCAGCTATTTGTAAGGCCTCCTCAGACAACCATTTTGCCTTTTTGTATTTCTTTTTCTTGGGGATGGTTTTGATCACTGCCTCATGTACAAGTGTCACGAACCACACTTTATCTGTCCATAGTTCATCAGGCTCTCTGTCTATCAGATCTAGTCCCTTAAATCTATTTCTCACTTCCACTATATAGTCATAAGGGATTTTATTTAGGTCATACCTGAATGGTCTAGTGGTTTTCCCTACTTTCTTCAGTTTAAGTCTGAAACTGAAACTCCAGTACTTTGGCCACCTCATGTGAAGAGTTAACTCATTGGAAAAGACCCTGATGCTGGGAGGGATTAGGGGCAGGAGGAGAAGGGAACGACAGAGGATGAGATGGCTGGATGGCATCACTGACTCGATGGGCATGAGTTAGAGTAAACTCCGGGAGTTGGTGATGGACAGGGAGGCCTGGTGTGCTGCGATTCATGGGGTCACAAAGAGTCGGACATGACTGAGCGACTGAACTGACTGACTGACTGACTGACTGACTGACTGTCTTAAGGGGGCCTGTTCTTCTCCACGGTTGTTCGGAGTAGTTATTTCTTAAACAGCTGGGACAAGGAATTCTGGAGATTGGCCAGAGGCTGGACCGGCTGGGAGCTGGGCATTATCAACCTTAATGTCCATTTTTCTTTTTTTCTTCAGGTGAGAGAGTTCTTTGTTTTGCATAGAATGGTGGGCAGGACCCGGAGGGGAGTTTTAACTCCAGGCTATGTTGAGCCATGTAACTTTCCTTCATTGGGTACTGGAGCCTCAGTTCCTTTTTCATACTTTTACGAAGGCACCCCTTCTCATCACTGCTACACGATCAATTCCTGGTGTGCTGATACAAGACAATACCAGCTTAAAGAAGGACACACTTTATCTGTCTTGGAAAAAGAAATAACAAATCATTAAGGCCACAGCTCACAGGGACCCAAGTTTATTGGCAGTAAAGGGCAGCTGTGCCAATTAATCTGCCAAAAAACGAGCAGGTCACTGTTAGAAACCAGGACTGGGGCATCCAGGGATCTATATAAAGCATAGACACCAGTCTTGAACAGCAGGGGCAGCTCCATGCCACCCACCCTGCAGCAGATTAAATTCTACATTCTTTGTCCAGGTAAACTCCTTTCTATGTGGAGAAGCCCCAGCCTGAGTCAGGTACACACCTGGTCTCTTCCCGATGTACTGGGTCCCTTGAAGGTGCTGGTAGGAACAGAAAAAATTTTGAACGTTAAATTTGTTGAGCACTTGGGGCAAATTCAGGTATGTTATTTCACTGAATTTTCACCATTACACTGCTAGGGAAATACAGCTGCTCAGTCATGTCCAACTCTTGACAACCCCATGGACTGTAGCCCGCCAGGCTCCTCTGTCCATGGAATTTTCCAAGCAAGAATACTAGAGTGGGTTGCCATTTCCATCTCTAGGAGATCTTCCCAACCCAAGGATTGAATCTGAGTCTCCTGAATTGTAGGTAGCTCCGAGGAATAGTGAAGGATAGGGAAACCTGGCACACGGCAGTCCGTGGGGTCAAAAAGAACTGGATATGACTTAAGCAATTGAACAACAAGGGAAATATAAGCATCTTAGTGTCCACGGGTGAGGAAACTGAGACATAGAGCTTCCTAATTCAGGTCTCCCTCATTCCCATATCCATTCTTCTCCCACCACAGTTGTATTTCCAGATAAAGCATCAAGAAATGCTTGTTCTAGGGACTTTCCTGGTGGTTTGGTGACTAAGACATCATGCTCTCAATGAAGGAGGCTCATGTTTGATCTCTATTCAGGGAACTACAGCCTGAATGGTGCAATGATGATTGATGATCCTGTGTGCCCTAACTAAGATCCAGCACAGGCAAATAAATAAATCAAAATAAATTTTAAAAAAGGAAATACATGTTCTAGACCTGGCTGCCATAAATTCACGATGTGACTTTGGGTAAGTTCCATAACTTTCCTGAACCTCAGCTTTGCATCTGAAAAATAAGAGGTTATTTTTATTAAACTAAACATACTCTTACCATATGATTCAACAATCACACTCTTTGGTATTTACCCAAAGGAGTTGAAAACCATGTCTACCCCAAAACCTACACACGGGTATCTATATCATTTTTAATCATAGTTTCCAAAAGTTAGAAGCAACCAAGATGTCTTTCAGTAGGTGAATGAATAAATAAAGTGTGGTACCAGCGCATGATGGAATATTCTTCAGCACTATAAAGAAATAAACTGTTAAGTCCTTAAAAGATATGGAAAAAAGCTTAAATGCACATGACTAAGTGAAAGAAGCTAACGAGAAAGGGCTACATACTGTATGATTCCAGCTCTGTGACTTTTTGGAAAAGGCAAAACTATGGAGACAGTGGGAAAATCCATGGTGGCCAGGGGTTGAAGGGAGAGAGGAATGAATAGAGCAGAGGATTTTTAGAGCAGTGAAACTACCCTGTGTGATACCATAATAATGATACAGGTGATTGTGTGTGTATGCACACACACGCATGCTCGGTCATGTCTGACTCTGCAACCCCATGGACTGTAGCCTGCCGGGCTCCTCTCTCTATGGAATTTCCAGGCAAAATTACTGGAGTGGGTTGCCAGTTCCTTCTCCAGGAGATATTCCTGACCCAGGAATTGAACCCATGTCTCCTGCACTGCAGGCAGATTCTTTACCACTGAGCCGTCAGGGAAGCCCCACAGGTCATGATACATTTATCCAAACCCACATAATTCACAGTCCCAAGAATGAACTCAAATGTGAACTGCGGACTTTGGGTGATGACCTGTCAATGCAGGTTCATCAGTTGTAACCAGTGTACAACTGGTGGGGGTTGTTGAGAGTGGGGGAGACTGTGTTTGCAGAGGGATGGGCAGGAAGGACGTGGAATATCTCTGTACCTTCCCTTCAGTTTCACTGTGAACTTAAAATTTATCTAAAACATAAAGTCTTCATTAAAAATACTTTAAATGAAAGGAGAGAAACCCAAAGGCTTCTTATTGAAGTGCTTCTCCAACTTTCATGAGCACGGGACTCACCCCAGGGTCTTGTTCTGTGCAAATTCTGACTCAGTAGGTCTGGGGAGAGGCCCACGGTTCTGCCTCTGACAAGCTTTGGGTGATGCCAATGCTGCTGGTTGAGTGCAGAGGTTGTAGAGCATATTTCTCTGGGATTCCCAGACAGCAGCCGTGTCTTCCAGTCACTGCTGCTGACTCGTGTTTGGCAGATACCTTGCGTAGTTGGTTCTCAATAATGTTACAGACACTGGATCTTGTTGGTACAAGTGACTCAAAGGAACACCGGCTAAGGGAAATTTGTAACTTTGACTGATCAGTGATCCTGTAGTCCCCTGAAGCCCTATCTTTCAAAGGCCAAACCAGAGCCTGGCGTTCTCCTCTTCTCCCACCCCCACCCTCACAGCAGATTCCCTGAGAATCCTTTCTCCTCGGTGAGCTTGCCCCCCGCCCCCAACTCTATCAATCCACAATTCACACTGAAGGACATGTTCCAAAATGAGATCAAACTAACAATCACCTGGTAAATGCCACTCAGCAGCACCTCACTCTTCCAAAGATTTTTATTTATTTTGCAGAGAAAAATCACATCCTCCCATGCTTCCCAGGTGGTTTAAAGAATCTGCCTGCCAATGCAGGAGACGCAGGAGATGCGGGTTTGATCCCTGGGTTAGGAAAATCCCCTGGAGGAAGGCATGGCAACCCACTCCAATATTCTTACCTGGAAAATGCCATGGACAGAGGAGCCTGGCGGGCTTCAGTCCATGGGGTCGCAAAGAGTCAGACATGATTGAGTGTGCATATTGTGTATATTATATATGACATGTATATTGTGATATGTAAAGTTTCTTCCTTTACTTCAACTCCCCCCTTTGTTCTGATAACCAAACAGCACTTGATTAGCCATCTGCAATAGCTCTGTGCATTTTTGCTCTTGTGCGGAGGTAGTTACTGCTCTTAGGAATGGCTGCAGAGGCCAGAGGCCAGAATTTCATTATCTCTATGGGGAAACATATGTATAAACTCAAGACAAAAATATGGCAGGCATTCAGAATTTCTTTTGTCTTTTTTAAAATCCCTTTTTAAACCACTTGTTTAGAGTTGGATCTAATTAGAGTACTTCAGAAATAAGGGCTTACTGTGTTGAACCTATAAAGAAGCGGCTACTATTTTTTTAACCCGATCTTTCCTTATAATGCCCGAAAGGACAACACTATGTATTTTTGTACAACCGTCAAGGGACAAAGACGGCTCCAAATATTTGACCTAGATAAACAGATTACCATTCATTTCATCTGAAAATATAGGGATAATTAACTTGGACAACCATATAAACAGCAGGGGTCTCCTCTTGAGTGTCCATCTTCTTAAATCAGCAGATAGCCCCCCCAGAGGGCTGCCACAGCGTGGCCATTCAGCTGCCTCTTACTGCTCTATTTCCCACTGTTGGAATGAACTGTGGTATTGTGGAAGGGACTCCTGGGCATTTCAGTCTTCTGGGGTTTATTCCTAAGTCCCAGTCCACTCATGTTTATCCATTTGGTAAGTTTTATAATGAGCTTCATGGGTGGCGCTAGTGGAAAAGAATCCACCTGCCAATGCAGGATTCATAAGAGATGAGGGTTCAATTCCTGGGTCCGTATGATTCCCTGGAGGAGGGCATGGTAACCCACTCCAGTATTCTTGCCTGGAGAACCCCATGGAAGGAGGAGACTGGTGGGCTACAGTCTAAAGAGTTGGACATGACTGAAGCAACTTAGCATGCATGCATGCAAGGTTTATAATGGATTCATTCACTTGTGTTAATTTTTTTCCCTTCATTTTGCAAAAGTTGGTGATTTAGTCTGATATTAGCCATTGGGCCCTTGGAATCAAAGACACCTGGGATCACAGAGTTATGGCGGACCTGAAAGGTCACCCGGCCTAACCCCCGTCCCATGCCTGATTTCTCTGTAGAATCTCTGCCCAGTGGGCTTCACCATAGTCTGAGCTCTCACCTGTGCAGGGACAGGTTGTTAGGTAGTCTTTGTAGTATTCTTTTTACACGAAAGTTCTATGGAGTTTAAGCTGAAATCCATTTCTCTCTCTCTCTAGTTCATACCCTTTGACAGCAAGGCAGAGAGAAGAGAATGGAATCGTTTCCTCTCACCATTGTCAGGACCTTGGGTATTTTAAGCACCTGACTTGGTGTCCTTTGCAGGTGTCCTTCTGTCGGAGGTCAGACTCGTCACCATTCTGGTCTCTCCTGTCTGAACAGGCTCCTAACTCAGCAGCTTTCCTCAGGTTTGTGGCCCAGAGTTGTTGAAAGTGAAAGTGCTAGTCGCTCAGACGTCTCCGACTCTTCATGACCCCATGGACGGTAGCCTAACAGGCTTCTCTATCCATGGAATTCTCCAGGCAAGAGAATGGAGTGGGTAGCCATTCCCTTCTCCAGGGGATCTTCCTGACCCAGGGATCGAACTCAGGTCTCTTGCACTGCAGGCAGTCTTTACCATCTGAGCGACTGGAGAAGTATAGGTTTGTGGCTCCAAAATGGTACCAGGTTGGAATAGGACTGGCCTTCTGGAGCGGCTGTTGTCAACCTTGGCTGCATGTAGCAATCACCTGGACGATGCCTGTCTCCCTGCCCCAAAATTGGAGATGCTGACTTCATTGACCTGGGGTTTGCCCTGAGCCCCAAGATTAGTATAAACTTCTGGGAAAATCCCAAATGTAGCCGAGGTTGAGAACCACTGCTCTGGAGTCTGTGCCAACCAGAGGCATTGCTGGCTGCCCAAGCTGAGTGCAGAGAAAGGATGAGAAGGCGGGATGGTGGTGAGGGTCAAGGAGAGGCTGTAGCCTGTTGTTGAATGGGTGGGTCTCTCCAATAAGCTGAAACTCATACTTGTTTCTTGAGTTTTAGATTTTTCTTCCTGAAGTTTTGTACATTGATACAAAACCAGTATGATCATAACTTAAGTTTCACAGTGAGCTTGCTGAGCTCACGTTTTTGTGTTTCATTTGTCATGTTTCTGGCAGATAATTTAATTTCGCTCTCTGGGATGTCATCATGAGACATCTAGGGACATGGGCTGCAGGATGTACGTCTCCATCCTGAGAGATCACTCGCCTCCCCCACCTCCATCACACCACGTATGACACTTGAGCGGCATCATTTGGTGCGTGGTGTATTTGCTACACATTTAAACCCCAAGGTCTTTTTATTTCTAAGCCATTACCCTCATCTTATATTTTGGCAATTGCTTTTTTTTTTTTCAGTTAAAAATTCACCTTTAATACTGATAAAGGCTAGGTGGGAGGATGTGGCTTCTGTGTGCTACAGCATCAAGCTTCCCCATCCTAGACTCCAGAATTTCCTGTGAGTCTAGAGACAGTACTGGAAGAACCACAGACTTCCCATGTGGGGACTGTTTTGTAAAACGTGCAGCATGGAGCCACAGACCAAAAAGCGTGCTCTCTGCAGACACCTCCAAAAAGAAATTGCTTTTTAAAAGGAGAGAAAAAGAGGAAACTGCAGTGTTGTTGTTCAGTTGCCAAGTCGTGTCCGACTCTGCAACCCCATGGACTTCAGCATGCCAGGCTTCCCTGCCCTCCGCTATCTCCTGGAGTTTGCTCAAACTCATGTCCATCAAGTTGGTGATACCATCCAACCATCTCATCCTCTGTCACCCCCTTCTCCTCCTGCCCTCAATCTTTCCCAGCATCAGGGGCTTTTCCAATGAGTCAGCTCTTCACATTGGGTGGCCAAAGTATTGAAGCTTGAACATCAGTCCTTGCAATAAATATTCAGGGTTGATTTCCTTTAGGATGGACTGGTTGGATCTCCTTGCTGTCCAAGGGACTCTCAAGAGTCTTCTCCAGCACCACAGTTTGAAAGCATCAATTCTTCAGTGCTCTGCCCTCTTTATTGTCCAACTCTCACATGTGTATATGACTACTGAAAAGGCTGTAACCTTGACTATATGGACTGTATATATTTGACTATATGGAAACTGCAATACGTTGACCTAATATGTGCCACATTCATGGTATTCACTGGCAATGTATGGTCTTATTTAACCTATACAATAATCCTGTGATGTGCCCACTTTACAGATTAGGAAAATGGGGACTCAGAGGTACCTGATCAGTGGGGTGTCAGGATAAAAATGAGAGTTATGCCTTTTCCACCACACCGTAATGCTGAAGTAAGGAAGGCCCTCCCTCCTATTGCATTTCATTGTGTTGCCTCCCTCTGGAGTTCCAGCCTTTCAGTCATTCTGAATCTTCTTTCTTTCATTTCAACTCCTTTTTAAATATTTAATCCTCTAACCTCGCTGTGCACTTGCTAGGTTAGGAAAACCTACTCCCCTGTGATGAGATGCAGAACACTTAGAAGACACTCATCCTGTCTTTGAGCAATTTGCTCTATAAGGTAGTAAATTATAGACCATATGCTTGTGACGCTAATTGATCCTATATTCTTGACCCTTTGCATGAAAAGTGGAAAGAAAAAGAGATTTTTTTTTTCCCCTGAGTGTGTCTGAATGATTTCAAGACTACTATAAGTACTACTATAAGTAGTCTCCAGCTTGAAAAAGGCAAGGTGATTTGCAAGGCAGATGTTTGATCACTTAAAGATATATTTTGCCCTAAAAACAATATTTTCTCTTCTGGCCATCTACATTGCCTTTTTAACCTGTGGAATACTGTATATCGTGATAAAGATACTATTCCACCTCTGTATGAGTATACTGTGGATTATTGTATTCTTACTTCCCCCAGAGTGACAAAGAGCTTTTTTAGATCCCTGGAAGATCACAGACCCGTTATGCTCATTAAACACGCCCGATAATGAGTTCTTGGGACATTTGTAAATCCAGCAGTTATTTTCCTGATGAGAGGTGAACTGTTTTAATGGAACACAGAGCCGGACTTCAGAACTGCAGTACATTCAAGATGCAGCTACTCCTTTCTCATCCTGTCAGTCGCATGCCAAACTTCCTGGCATTTAAGGATCATTATGGAGCATTTTGGGGCTTCCCTGGTAGCTCAGCTGATAAAGAATCTGCCTGCAATGCAGGAGACCCCGGTTTGGTCCTAGGTGGGAAAGATCCCCCTTCGGGGGAAGGGATAGGCTACCCACTCCAATATTCTTGGGCTTCCCTGGTGGCTCAGCTGGTAAAGAATCTGCCTGCAATGCTGGAGACCTGGGTTCGATCCCTCGGTTGGGATTATCCCCTGGAGGAGGGCACGACAACCTATTCCAGCATTCTTGCCTGGAGAATTTCATGGACAGAGGAGTCTGGCAGGCTTCAGTCCATGGGGTCATAAAGGGTCAGACACTACTGAGTGACTAAGCACAGCACAGCACATGGAGCATTTGGGGGCTTCCCAGGTGGCATTGGTGGGAAAGAACCTGCCTGCCAATGCAGGAGACATAAGAGATGGAGGTTTGAAACCTGGGTCAGGAAGAACCCCTGGAGGAGGGCATGGCAACCCTCTCCAGTATTCTTGCCTGGAGAATTCTATGGATGGGAGGAGCCTAGTGGGCAGCAGACCAAAGGGTCGCAAAGAGTCCGACATGACTGAAGTGACTTAAAGCATGCACACACGCATGGAGGATTTTGGAGCAGAATTGTGTCTCAATACAATGGACTGTTTTTAAAAATCCCTTTGCATGTGAATACCCACATCTGCACTTTTCTGCACATGCTTTGAAATGCAAAGAGTCCTTTCCTGCACTTACCTGCCTTTCTCCGAGGCTGGTTCCAGTGGCTTTGACATTTATAAAAGTCTCGACTGCTTACCCAGCAATTTTGACAGTGGGTGGCTCTTTGGGAAAGGGCTAATTAAAAATGGAATTAAAGTGGATGGTAATAGTAAATGGCTCTTTAAGTAGAATGACCTGACCGGGGCTATTTTCCCAGGAGGCTGAAAGGCGTCCAGCTGTGAGGATCTGCACAAGACCTTGAACCTCCATCCCTCAGCTCTCACTCACTCTGATCTGCTCTCCTCTTTCAGCAAAGCATGTAGACTCTGCCTGAGTTGAAAGGTGCTGCCTGTGTATATGAGGTTTCTAAGCACATGAAGCCATGCATTTCCAAGTTTCAGACTTGATTTCTGATAGACTGCTCATGCCATTCCATCAATCCAGCCGAACTGGGGCCCCGGTCAGAAAGTTCATGCAGCCTTAGAGATGCAGATGATGGCTATGTATGCATGTGTGTTTGTGTGTGTAACTAAATGTGTACACATGGAGAATCCAAATGAATGCTACAGGAACAGTTGGCTGCATTTGGGACAATTCCTGTGGGCTAGACTCTGGTGACAAAAGGATAGACAGATACAGTTCTTGTCTCTGTTACAGTGAGAGATAATAAAGGTGGCTTTCAAGTGCAGTGGGGTCTAGGAGAGGGAACACTTAGAAGTCAGGCTTCCCAGAGGAGCTAGAGTTTTAGGCTCCCCAGGTGGCTCAGTGGTAAAGAATTCACCTGCCAATGCAGGAGATGCAGGTTTGGTCCCTGAGTCAGGAAGGTCCCCAGGAGGAGGAAATGGCAGCCCACTCTAGTATTCTTGCTTGGGAAGTCCCATGGACAGAGGAGCCTGGTGGGCTACAGTCCATGGGGTTACAAGGAGTCAGACAAGACTGAGCACACACGCCCGCACAGAGGGAGTGTAAAATGTGGGTAGGCAGGCAAACTGGGAAAGGCATTCCAGGCAGAGGGAAGCATGTGTATCACGGGAGCGTGGGACAGTATATGAGATCTGGAAGATGCGAGTACTCTGATGTCTGAGCCGAGAATACAGGAGGAAGACAAGACAAAGAGGTGGGTGGAGGTCCCACCTGGAAAGCCTTGGGTGCCATGCCGTCCTGTTTGTCTTATACTCTAGGCAGTGGGAGTCTTCTGAAAAGTTTCAGGCTGAGGAAAAGACACGGCATGGCTTGTGGGGCATCAAAGCTGAGGCATGTACACTAAAAATAATCCCAAATCAGGGGGAAGTAGGATTTTTTTCTTTATCACTGGACAAGTAAAAACAAAATAAAGCTCTTACCTCAGCGTTGGGGAGACATCTCCGCTTTTCCTCCGGAAATACAGCTTCATCTTCTCCTTTGTGGTTTCTGGGCTTTCTGAATCTGCTCTCGCAAGGGAAGCTGCCAGATGGCTCCTGTCCCGCCCGCTGTCCCGGGCACGCTCGCGCGTCGGGGTTGATGGATGACCTAGCCCTCGTCTGTCTGACCTCTGCTTCGCCACCTTCCCCTCTGTGCGGACCATCACGCGTGGAGATTCATGAGCCCCCTTGAGAGCAGACCACTCCTCCTCAATCACTTGTCAGAGGCACTGAGAGGCCGCTACTTAGCGGAACATTAGAAACAGTTTTAGTAGTTTGAACTTTGACCTCAGTGAGTTGTGATCGCTCTGAAGTTGGGTCTTTCTCTTCTGCTCTTTGTTCCTTTTCTTTCTTTCCTTTTTGCTCCCCCTCCCCCCACCCCCTTTTTTTTTTCCTTCACTGATTCCTTAGCTTTTGTGAAGTTTGTAGGTTGCATGAACCTGGTCAGGAAGGAGCGAAGCCTTCTGCTTGTTGCAGCTTTTTCTCCTAAGGAAAATCTAGTATTGCGATGAGGGGGTTGAACAAGTCATCCAGCCCTTGTCTCCCCAACCGAGGGAGTTGTTGGAACCATCCTACAAGGTTCCTGCTCAACACTCACCCAAGGGTGTGCAGGGCGCTTACTGACAGTTTGGGTGTGAGGTTCTCGTGGGCACTGGTGGGAAGAAAGAACAGGAAGAAGCACAGTAGCTCAGAATGAAAAGGACCACAGAGGAGAGCGGAGGGGAGGGGTGCAGGGGGGAGAGAAAGACGAGAATGGAGAGGATGACAGTCTGGGAGTGGAAAGGAAAAGGGAGAATCAACCGAGAAGAAACACATGGTGTCCGGCGGGTGTAGAAAAGACAAGACAGGACTTCCCTGAGTGGTCTAGTAGCTAAGAATCTGCCTGCCAATACAGGGGACACAGATTTGATCCCTGGTCCAGGAAGGAAGATCCCACATGCCTTGGAGCAGCTAAGCCCGTGGGCCACAACTATTGAGCCTGTGCTCTGCAACAAGAGAAGCCACTGCAGTGAGAAGTCCACATACTGCAAGTAGATTCGCCCTCGCTCACCACAGCTAGAGAAAGCCTGAGCACCACATCAAAGACCCAGGGCAGCCAAAAGTAAATAAATAACTTTCTTAAAAAAGGACAAGACAAAACAAAAACATGAAAAGATGCTCAACATCACTCATTATCAGAGAAATGCAAATCAAAACCACAATGAGGTACCATCTCACACCAGTCAGAATGGCTGATATCAAAAAGTCTACAAGCAATAAATGCTGGAGAGGGTGCGGAGAAAAGGAACCCTCTTACACTGTTGGTGGGAATGCAAACTAGTACAGCCACTATGGAGAATAGTGTGGAGATTCCTTTAAAAATTGGAAATAGAACTGCCATATGACCCAGCAATCCCACTTCTGGGCATACACACCGAGGAAACCAGATCTGAAAGAGACACGTGTACTCCAATGTTCATCGCAGCACTGTTTATAATAGCCAGGACATGGAAGCAACCTAGATGCCCATCAGCAGATGAATGGATAAGGAAGCTGTGAAACATATACACAATGGAATATTACTCAGCTATTAAAAAGAATGTATTTGAATCATTCTAATGAGGTGGATGAAACTGGAGCCCATTATACAGAGTGAAGTAAGCCAGAAAGAAAAACACCAATACAGTATACTAATGCATATATATGAAATTTAGAAAGATGGTAACGATGACCCTATATGCAAGACAGCAAAAGAAACACAGATGTAAAGGACAGTCTTTTGGACTCTGTGGGAGAAGGCAAGGATGGGATGACTTGAGAGGGTAGAGTTGAATCGTGTATATTATCATATGCAAAGCGGGTCGCTGGTCCAGGTTCAATGTGCGAGACAGGGTGCTCAGGGCTGGTGCACTGGGATGACCCTGGGGGATGGGATGGGGAGGGACATGGGAGGGGAGTTCTGAATGGGGGACACGTGTGCGCCTGTGACTGATTTATGTCGATGTTTGACAAAAACCACTACAATATTGTAAAGTAACTAGCCTCCAATTAAAGTAAATAAATTAAATTAAAAAAAAAGACAAGACAAATCGGGTTCTCTTGACACATCCGCTGGCACTCATAGAGTGGCTCTGTGGAGAGCGGTGCAGACCGCAACGCTGTGGGAGCCGGGACATCTGACTCTGATGCTAGTTGCCGGGACTCAGTATCAGCTCCTGGAGGCGGGGAACCTAGTGCCCTCATTCTCTCCCCCGTCAGTCACAGCCTGCAGGACCCGGTGCTGCTCAGCCAGCCCAAGGGCGCGGCAGTCAGTTCGAGCCTTTAGGTTCACGAAATGATGCACTTGGGGTTTTTACCCAGTTTCACAGGGATGGGAGAATATTCTCTGAGCCCTGGGACCTGTCCTTACAATTATTGTCTTTAAACAGAGTTCAGTTCAGTCGCTCAGTCATGTCCAACTCTTTGCGACCCCATGGACCACAGCATGCCAGGCCTCCCTGTCCATCATCAACTCCTGGAGTTTACCCAGACTCATGTCCTTTGAGTTGCTGATGCCATCCAACCATCTCATCCTCTGTCACCCCCTTCTCCTCCTGCCCTCAATCTTTCCCAGCATCAGGGTCTTCTCAAATGAGTCAGCTCTTCGCATCAGGTGGCCAGAGTATTGGAGTTTCAGCTTCAACATCAGTCCTTCCAGTGAACACCCAGGACTGATCTCCTTTAGGATGGACTGGCGGGACCTCCTTGCGGTCCAAGGGACTCTCAAGAGTCAACAGAGGAGCAACTTAAAACAGCCCTCCACCCATCCGCTTTCATAACAGTTTTGTTATATTATGTTATTTTTTTTTAATTTTATTTTAATTGGAGGATAACTACTTTACATATTGTGATAATTTTTGCCATGCATCAGTGTGAATTGGCCATATGTGTACATGTGTCCCCTCCATCTTGAACTCCCCTTCCCACCTCACCCTATCCCTCCAGTTTGTGACAGATCTTCATACATCAAACTCCCACTGGCTATCTGTTTTACATATGGTAATGTATGTTTCAATGCTATTCTCTCAAATCATCCCACCCTCTTCTTCCTATTTTGATTCACGACTGGGACGTGCAGCCCCTCTCTTGTGTTACCAGGCTACCGTGGGGCAGGTCACCCTCCAGTAAAAGCACCAGGCAGGGAGAACTGCGAATCAACAGTGGAAAGTGTGTTGGCTGTGCTGAGATGCTCCACCCACGAGTAATTGCTATGCTGTTTTTTAAACGTCTCTTCAGGATGGGCAGACACTCAGCCAGGAGAGCCATGGGGGTATCCCTGCCTGTTGATGAGTGCTTGTGCCAGGGCATTTATTAAATATTTGGACTATCACCCCTGGATGTGGGGTTCGGGCTGAAGACGTGCTTGATCACAGCTTCTCCTTTGATTGAGCTGGTACTTGGGCTGTGGGATTTTTTTGTTGTTGTTGTTTATTTTGAGTGAAAGGATAATTGCTTTACAATATTGTGTTGGTTTCTGCCATACATCAACATGAATCAGCCGTGTGCTATACTTAGTATTTCAATCGTGTCTGACTCTTTGCGACCCCATGGACTGTAGCCTGCCAGGCTCCTCTGTCCATGGGGATTTTCCAAGCAAGAGTACTGGAATGGGTTGCCATGACCTCCTCCAAGGGATCTTCCCAACCCAGGGGTCGAACCCAGGTCTCCCTCATTGCAGGTGGATTCTTTACTGTCTAAAGTCACCAGGGAAGCCCTAGGTATATATATGTCACCTCCCTCTTGAACCTCCTTCCCACCTCCTTCCCACCCCTCTTGGTTGTTACACAAAGTTGCATGGAAGCGTATGTAAAATACATAGCCAATGGGGATTTGCTGCGTGACTCAAGGAAACTCACACTGGGGCCCTGCAGGATGTTTTAACATCTGAGTTTAACCATGGCCCTCTCGGAGGGGAGGGGGTACAGGTCCCACCCCCTCACACCTTCCCCACCCCCACTCTGCTGGTTGTGCCCCTTGGAATCCACGCCCCTTGTGCTGTTTACAGGCTTCCCTCTCTCTCTTTTTTTGGAAGGCAAGGGCTCCAAATTCAGGCTGTGAATAGACAGAGGATTAAAGGCTTTTGAAATCAAAACTAGGTCTTCAAAGCTGCCAGCGATGGCCAAGGATTTCCCGCCTGGAGCATGGGTCCCAAGCCCAGCCCAGCCCGAAGCTCCCAGATGCCGCGGGAGGCTCATTTCCTTCGTGCCCCGGGGTCTGTGCTGTCCGAGGGTCTCAGACTCAAACGCTGCCAAGCAAACATGGCCGGAGGGAAGTGGCTTTCATGCCCTTGAAGACCCTGCAGGATACGGGGCGTGTGTCCCTTACCTGGGGTTCTCCAGCACGCACTGTCGGTCTGGCCTCCGAGTATGCTGCATGCAGGTCTGATTCTGAGTCACATGGGTTCTTTCTGAGTTTGGGTCACTGGCCTGAATGATGAGCATCAGACCTGTGGACTCGCATGTGCCACGCCTGCCCTGTGCTATTTGCTCCCCGGCCGTCTGGAAGCCATTAGTGTTGGGACAGTTGCAGTCGTTCACTATGCTCTCGTGTTGCAAGAGGCGCAGCCCAGCACAGCCCTGGTCCTAGGAGCCAGGGGCCCTTGGCTTTCTGTCAGAGTTCCAGCATCAACCCCGGTGCAGCCCTGCCTTGCAGGCTGCCATCCGGTCCCCTTCTCTCCCTTGCCTTTCCTCCCATCTTGGACCTTAAGAGCAGTGACTCTTATAGGGGGAACCTGGCCTCTCTCTTCATTCCAGTTCTTGTCCACTTTGCAATTTTGAAGGGAAAGGGGTGCAGATAAGTCACTTTTTAAAGAGCCCCTAGTAGAGAACTTCCCTCGTGGCCCAGTGGCTAAGACTCCATGCTCCCAGTGCAGGGGGTCAGGGTTTGACCCCTGGTGAGGGAACTAGATCCTGCATGCTGCAATTAAAGATCCCACAACTAAGACATGGTGAAACCAAAACATATATATATATATATACATATATATATATAGTGTTTTTAAAAAGCCCCCAGGAAAGTAGTTGCATTTCACATTGTGTAGATTTCATAAAAGGAATATCTCAGGAGGGTCCTCAGAAGAAATCAGGACTCAAGCCTGTAGACACTTAAAGTCGTGCTAATTTTATTCCTAGTTTTTTAAGGAATCTCCATACTGTCTTCCATAGTTGCTTTATCAATTTACATCCCCACCAACAATCCCACTACTAGCATATACCCTCAGGAAACCAAAATTGAAAAAGACATGTACCCCAACATTCATTGCAGCACTATTTACAATAGGTAGGACATGGAAGCAACCTAGATGTCCACCAACAGATAAATGGATAAAGATGCTGTGGTACATATATACAAGGAATATTACTCAGCCATAAAAAAGAGTGCACTTGAGTCAGTTCTAATGAGGTGGATGAACCTAGAGCCGCTTATACAGAGTGAAGTAAGTCAGAAAGAGAAAAACAAATGTCGTATATTAATGCATGTATATGGAATCTAGTAAGATGGTACTGATGAACTTGTTTGCAGGGCAGCAGTGGAGACGGAGACATAGAGAACAGACTTTGGACATGGGCAGTGTTGGCAGGGAGGAAGGAGAAGGTGGGACAAGTGGAGAGAGTAGCATGGAAACATATACACTCAGTTCAGTTCAGTCGCTCAGTCATGTCCGACTCTTTGCGACCCCATGTACCACAGCACACCAGGCCCCCGGTCCATCACCAACTCCCGGAGTTCACTCAAACTCATGTCCATCGAGTCGGTGATGCCATCCAGCAATCTCATCCTCTGTCATCCCCTTCTCCTCCTGCCCTCAATCTTTCCCAGCCTCAGGGTCTTCTCAAATGAGTCAGCTCTTCGCATGAGGTGGCCAAAGTATTGGAGTTTCAGCTTCAGCATGAGTGCTTCCAATGAACACCCAGGACTGATCTCCTTTAGGATGAACTGGTTGGATCTCCTTGCAGTCCAAGCGACTCTCAAGAGTCTTCTCTAACACCACGGTTCAAAAGCATCAATTCTTCAGCACTCAGCTTGCTTTATAGTCCAACTCTCACATCCATACATGACCACTGGAAAAACCATAGCCTTGACTAGACGGACCTTTATTGGCAAAGTAATGTCTCTGCTTTTTAATGTGCTATTTAGGTTGCTCATAACTTTCCTTCCAAGGAGTAAGGGTCTTTTAATTTCATGGCTGCAATCAACATATACACTACTGAATGTAAAATAGATAACCAATGGGAATTTATTTTATGACTCAGAGAACTCAAACCAATGCTCTTTAATAACCTAAAGGGGTGGGAAAGGGTGGGATGTGGGAGGGAGGTTCAAGAGGAAGGGGATATATTATACCTATGGCTGATTCATGTTGCTGTATGGCAGAAGCCAACACAATATTTTAAGTCTATTATCCTCTGATTAAAAATTGGAGGATAATTGCTTTTTTATTATTAAATAAATTTATTTTAAAAAATAATAAAGTCATGCTAATAACTGCATCATAATAATAGCTGCCTGTGTACTTGGCAATGTATTAGGAGCTGCGTTTGCCTCACATTAATCCTAGTAATAGCCCCGTGGACAGGGACGCTGAGTCTCAGAGTTAAGCAGCTGGAGGTGTTTGCAGCATCAAAGCCCACACCCTCTCTGAGTTGGAAGTTCATGCCCCGTTTAGGCCCAGGTGCGGTGGATACCCTGGGCGGACAGAGGAGCAGAAAAGGAACACACATCTGCAGTTCACGCTAGATAGTCCAGTCGTGAGTTTTTCTAAGGAAGCAAAATGATCTTTTGAAAGGAAACTCACGCAGTCTGTCTGCTTCTTGCCAACTCCACTCCAGTACAACCTGCCAAAAACAGCCGAACCTTGTTTTGGGTATGAAAGCAGCTGTTATAATAAACTCCTCTACTCTGCCTCTTTTTCCTGTTATGGTGGAATGACTGTTTAAAGTAAATGTCTCCAATACTCGGATTTTTTGGGGTCATGAAAACATTTTTTAATTGGCAGGCTCTGCTGCATTTTTTGGTCAAGTTAGGAAGTAAACAGAATGCCACACGCCATTTCAGATCCATGCAGTAGAAATGTTTCTGAATTCTGCAGACCTGGTCCTCTATTCCCCACCCACTTGGGCTGGAGCTTTCTCGGGCTTGGAGCTTATTCCAGAATGAATGGATTTCTGCCCTCTCTTCTGTCCCAGGACTTCCAAAGCAGAACAAGGGAAGTGAGTGCAGAAAACATAGAATCAGATGGGTTTGAATCCTGGTTCTGCCAACCACTAGTGTATGACCTCAAGGTTATGCTGAGCCTCAATTTTTTATTTCTGTAAAATGGATATTATAGGGACTTCCCTGGTTAAGACTTTGCCTTCCAATCCACGGGGTGCAGGTTCAATCCCTGCTCAGGGAGCTAAGATCCCACAAACCCCAAAGCCAAAAAACTAGAACATAAACAACAGAAGCAATATTGTAACAAATTCAATAAAGATTTAAAAATTTTTAATAAAAAATTTAAAAATGCATATTATAATGCCAACTACTCATTAGGCTTGTATGGAGTTTAAAACAAAAGAATAGCAAATATTTACATAATTCTTATTATATGCTCTGTGCTTTTCAGCATCATATGTGTCCTTCATTTAATCCCCTCAACAACGCTGTTTGGTATTCTAGCCATACAGTAGAGAGTACAGCTCACAAAATCTCTGTCTACATGAAAGTTACATTCTTGTTGAAGGGGAGTGGCAAAAGATAAGTAAATCAGATTGTTGTTATTGTTGTTCAGTTGTTCAGTCGCTCAGTCATATCCGACTCTTTGTGACCCCATGGACTGCACCACTTCAGGCTTCCCTGTCCTTCACTGTCTCCCGGAGCTTGCTTAAACTCATGTCCATTGAGTCAATGATGCCATCCAACCATATTTTCCTCTGTCAACCCCTTCTCCTCCTGCCCTCAAGCTTCCCCAGCATCAGGGTCTTTTCCAATGAGTCAGCTCTTTGCATCAGGTGGCCAAAGTATTGGAGTTTCAGCTTCAGCATCAGTCCTTCCAGTGAATTTCAGGGTTGGTTTCCTTTAGAATTGACTGGTTTGATCTCCTTGCAGGCCAAGGGACTCTTAAGAGTCTTCTCCAGCACCACAGTCTAAAGGCATCAATTCTTCAGTGCTCAGCCTTCTTTATGGTCTAACTCTCACATCAGTAAATCAGATAGTGTGTTAAATGGTGAGAAGTGCTCTAGAGAAAAACAAAATAAGAAAGGGGGATGGGGAGTTGCAATTTTCAAAAGGTTAATCAGGAAAAACCTCTCTAACAAGGTGATGGTTGAGTAAAGACCTGTGAAAAGTAAGAGAGGGAGAGAGAGAGAGAGAGGGAGAGAGCTGCGAGTTATCTGAGGGACAGAGTCCTAGGCAGAGGAAACAGTAAATGCAAAGGCCCTGGGGCCATGTGTCTGGTATGTTCAAGGTGCAGTGTGGCTGGAGCGGGAGTGAGCCGCAGAGTAGCTAAGGTCAGAGAGGGACGGTTTGGAGAGAAGAGGGGCCTTGTGGGTTCTTCATCTCAGTGAGGTGAGAAACTACTAGAAGAATTTGAGCAGAGGGGAGACATGATCATGGCGAAGTCAGATGTGTAGAAAAGACACTTCTGATTCATTCACTACAGCTGCTACTCCTGCTGTTGGTTCCCACGAGGACAGCTGCCAACTTTTTGAGACTGTTTAAGTAGGACATTTCTTAACAGGACATCTGGCCCTCCACTGTTAATGATGTACTCACTGATTTTCAACAACAGATGAACTTTCCCCAACTTCTCTTGTATCCACGTCCAGCCTCCTCCTCTCTTCTAGATGATTCTGTCCGTTGCTATCTCTCTGCTTTGGGTTGTCAATGATGCTACTTAAGTGACTGCATAGACAACTGTGGTCTACACTTGTGATTCATATGTTGCTGTGTTGACTTAGTTATTGGGATCAGGAACATGCAAGTAAATATTGCTTGGACTGCACAATCAAGAGAATCAACAGGGAGGAAGAGTGAGAGAGGATTTTTGTCAATGGAATTGCCCCTCCATCCTATTCCATGGGGGATAGAAGTATGTCTGTATGACTTACAACTTACCAACACCGATCCATTCTTGTGGGAAAGGACTATGACATCCTTATACATCCCCTGAGAGGTCAAGCATCACTAGTTCTGAGCCCCAGGTCTGTGAGTAGCACCTGGAACTCATGGATCTCTTGAAATCCTGTCCAAATGGATGTCTGCACATTTTTGTGGGGCTAGGTCATAGTGTTCATGTTGCTTGTTCATTGAATGACTTTGTCACAATTGTAGGCCATATTTGCAGCATGGGATAACCTGTGTGCAAGCATGTGAAAATGTACACATTTGATAAAGGGGTTTAAAGGGAACCTTTCATTCCCTAAGTATTAAGAATCTGTAAAATCTGTATTTGACAAACATAGCTTATAGTGTTCCCAAGATAGAAGGATAAATTATGGTCCCTGAGAATGTGTCTTTTAAAGGACCTCAAGGTGTACCATCACTCAAGGTCTGTTTCGCCTCCTTGCTCAGTGACTAAGTCTCCAGGAATTCACTTGCTATATTAGATCATTTGTTCTCATATGCTCTTCATTGCCTTTGAAACACCTCCAATTCTAGCAATGCTTTACAGGAGCCAAGGGTTTGAAACAGCAGCCTAGGCCTGAGGTATTTGGAAGACCACCCTCCCAATCCCCTTGGGTCCTTGGTGGAGCAGGGCCCACAAACTAGACAAGGTCCAGGCTCAGAAGGGGAGCAAAGAGAGGGATTTAACAGGGAGGCCTAGCGACTTTGCTTAGTATGGTGGTAGAAATATGCATTCCTAGTCACGTGGCCATGCACTGGCCTCTTCTGCAGTTGGAGGCAAGGCACGCACCTGGTGTGTCTGTTGTCTGATGCTCCCCTGTGCGTGCACCATTAAGCACACTGGGCGGAGATGGTGGGGATGGGGTGGAGGTGGGGGTAGGGGGGCATTCCTGGGCACTAGAGTTCTACCATGGCAATCAGTTCCTCCCAGTTCAGGGAAGCCCTCAAGGGCTTCTTAGCTGGGACTTAAGGAAGTCAACAAAAGGATTGTCGAGAATGACTGATCCCATGCCCTGGAATGCAAAGGCTGCACAGTTGGTGGTACTTAATTATATACAATAAACTAGAAAGGACATACAGTGGGTTTTGATATCAGGTTCCAGTTGCTCCTCACTAAGGACCTGGTAGAAACCCTTCATCAGTGCAGCTAAGGAAATAGTCCCAGTCTTGTCTGACTCCGGCTGTATGTCCACACCGCCTCCCCGCACCTTTCCTGTCGCTGGGTGTCTGCTCCTCCTGTCTCAGCTGGAAGCATCCGCAGACCCCCTTACTGATCACTGTGGAGGGGGAAAGGTGACTGTCAGAAGCATGCAGAGAAATTTCACATTTTTCGTCAAGATGGGAAGTTAAGAGGAGGAAACCAATGAAAAGTGCCCTGGCTACGGATTCAGTTTTTGTGCCCATCCACCACCACTGCCAACAGGTTTTGTCCTTGTCACAAGGGAGACATGGTCTGGGCTCCTCTCCTCTGAATTGAATGAACTGCTCAGAGGTAAACTGAGGCATATGAAGAATGTTAAGGGTTTATTTGAACAAAAACCCATTCTACTCTGGGGGCACCAAACCAGAAGTGGTTGAGAGCATTCTGTCTGACAGGAGCTGTGGCAGGACTTACAAGGAGAAGGTGCAGATGCAAAGACAGAAAGTTATTGATCTGACCCAGCTTAAAGCCTGAAACGTGAATGCGTTTAGCCACTAAGTCACATCCGATTCTTTGTGACCCTATGGACGGCAGCCCGCCAGGCTCCTCTGTCCATGGGATTCTCCAGGCAAGAATACTGGAGTGGGTTGCCATGCCCTTCTCCAGGGGATCTTCCCAACCCAAGTATCAAACCCAGGTTTCCCACACTGAAGGCAGATTATTTACCACTGAGTCACCTGGGAAGCTGTGCAGGTATAAAACCTTAGTATTGGAAGCAGGTTGGCCATTTGGTAAATAAGAATCCCCATATTTTGACAGTGGATCTTAGATTGGCACTCATTTCTCTGCCTGCCATGCTGGTTTGATTTGCCCTAGATGTCATATAATAATTTACATGACTGTTGTGCAGACACTCATTTTATGTTCTAGTTTGCTTATCCTTCACTCTCTAGAAACCACTTTCCATCATCAACAGAAATAATCTGTATCCCCTCTGTGCTCCAGTGAGCAAATCATAGACACTCCACCTTAGGGTTTCCCAGCTTGTTGGGACAGGAATGATTGATGGTAGGAACCTTCCTTATAGTCTATTTTGTGAAATCCTGTCATTGCTTACTTCCATTTCCCTGTGGTCACAGCTCTCCCTGTTCTCCTATTCTTTCTTTTTTTGCCCAACTCTTTGTGACCCCATGAACTGCCGCATGCCAGGCTTCCCTGTCCTTCACTATCTCCTGTAGCTTGCTCAAACTCATGTCCATTGCATTGGTGATGCCATCTAACCATCTCATCCTCTGTTGCCCCCTTTTCCTCCTGCCCTCAATCTTTCCCAGCATCAGGATCTTTCCCAATAAGTCAGCTCTTCGCATCAGGTGGCCAAAGTATTTCAGCTTCAGCTTCAGCATCAGTCCTTCCAATGAATTTTCAGGGTTGATTTCCTTTAGGATTGACTGCTTTGATCTCCTTGCTGTCCAAGGGACTCTCAAGAGTCTTCTCCAGCACCGCAGTTTGAAAGCATCAGTTCTTCGGTGCTAAGCCTTCTTTATGGTCTGACTCTCACATCTGTACATGATTACTGGAAAGACCATAGATTTGACTATCCCGCCTCAGACAACCTGTTCTGTCTAGATAATCACAAGCCTTTGCTCTTTTCTTA
This sequence comes from Muntiacus reevesi, assembly GCF_963930625.1. NCBI lineage: Eukaryota > Metazoa > Chordata > Mammalia > Artiodactyla > Cervidae > Muntiacus > Muntiacus reevesi. The sequence goes on along the minus strand of NC_089252.1, from coordinate 33,711,315 downwards.
AAAAAAGATCTTGTCTCCATCCCCTACTCTGTGATCCTTCCCATCCTCCCCTGGGCCTAATCAGCAGAAACCATTAAAAGGAGGGGCCTTCCCAGAGCCCCAGGGTCCACCTGGAGCCCCTGACTTTTCCAACTCCATTTGCATAAACATTTCTCTTCAATGCTTCGTACCCCATTGGGATGTGTGTCTGGGAAGTAAGCAGGAGTGGAAACAGACAGATCTTCCCACCAAGCTCCAAGTTGGGAAGATTTACTCCTATGTAACAGTCCTATGGATAAAAATGAGTAAAAATGCAATCATACAGTCATTTGGGTGCACTGTCTACCCTAATAAATTAGTATGTCTAATTTTATAAGCACTGTCATAACCATGGCTGTAAGTGGGATTTTTCCTTTTACTTCCTTACTAGGTGTTGTTTATTAGGTGGTGTTTCCCCTAAGTGCCATAGAATGGGACAGATTGTTTCAGGGCAACCAGTAGGTTGTATTTACAGGTGGCTGGTTGTCTTTACTAGTTCTGCAGCTGTAACACAACTGCTTTCCAGCAGGAAGGAGCATCAGAAAGTAGCTGGAGCTATTCAGTCCAGACTTCATCTGATTCCACATTTAGCAGTGGATGTCTTGTGAATCACTGAATCCTTTTTCAGTTCCTCTCCAAGGCCACGCATAATGTGAAGTCAATGAATAGTGCTCTCTCTGTGCTCATGAGGTGACACTGCTGTCTGTCATCAGTAGGACCTGAGAGGTTCAAGTGGCTTTTCCAACAGTGAGGTTGGGAAGCTTTGCTCCCCCAAGAAGGAAGAGCAATGTCAGGCCTCATTCTAGAAGGTGGCTGGGTGCATCCTTGGTCTGCCAGTCAAGCCCGTCCCTGCATCACATGATGAAGTAGTGAAAGTAAAAGTCTGTCAGTTGTGTCCAACTCTTTGTGACCCCATGGACTGCAGCCCACCAGGTTCCTCTGTCCATGGAAGTCTCCAGGCAAGAATATTGCCTTGGTAGCCATTCCCTTCTCCAGGGGATCTTCCTGACTCAGGGATTGAACCTGGGTGTCTTACATTACAGGCAGATTCTTTACCAACTGAGCCACCAGGGAAGCCCATATCACATTGTATAGTGGCCGCTAAAGACAACAACATCTTAACCAACAGGGACTGTTTTACAATAAGAGATTTTAAAGAATAATAAGCAATGAACCCACACTATATTCTAAACTATATACAGGTTTCTGGGAGTTTATGTAAACCAATAGGTGCTGCATATTAGAAATAAAATATATGAATGACTCCCTAGTGGGTGATCCTGCTATTAATTCCAAATTCCACCTTCACTGGAGTACTGGGGAAAACCCTGTGCTGGGTGCAGATTGGACATTTGTTGTGAAGAACTTGTCCAAGGCCTCTTATTCTTTCAGTCTGTTTGACCAATTTACAACCCTATTTAGGAGTGTTGGGCCATTTGGGCAATAAAATTCATTTCTTTGAGCATGAAATACAATTAAATAATTTTATCCTAAGCACTGCATACTGTGTGAAATTGTATATAAAATTGAATAAATGGACCAGAGCTGATGTGGTCTTGACCAAACTTTGCAATTCTCTGCTGTAGGAAGTCAAGTTCAAAAGGCATCCTGCCTCCATGCTGAGGGGTTCAGCTGGTGTATTTCTAATGTCTTCCTCTTTCTGGATCCATTTATCGCTGTTTAATACATTTTTGCATCTCAGGAATGTACAGAGGTTTCATGTTCCTTTGGACTCTTGGATTTTTTCCTTCCTAGCAGGTGGGGGTTTAATTCCTGAATGATGTTAGCAGGCCAAGGGAATATCTTCCAGACTGAGGGCTGTCATTTGGAATCCCTTCCTCCACGTGAGAAAGAAATTCGCTTTCAGGGGGGCTCGTCAGAGTTAAGTCAAACCTGTGCCGGTGGTATGAAATTAACAGATGTGTGAGAGTTGAACCCTAAAATAAATAGCGTCAGTTTCACTGAGAATCTAGGGCTCTCTCATCCCACTTATACTATGAATTGGTAATTTATGAACGTTGCCCGCAAGTTTTAAATTCAAAACTTCTAACGTGCACAAACCCCTAATAGGAACGTGTGTACCATCTCTACTACCTTGAAGGAGAGAGGCAACAATGGGCCAGGACAGGCTCCACCATGTCCAGCTTGACAGGGTCAGTGATCCTGAACTTCTCATGGGATTCTAAAGACAGAACAGTGTGGTTTGACTTGTTTAAATGCTGTGGATCAGTTGCACCAGGTTAAAGGGCCTGCTGGCCAACTTTAGCAACCAGTTCTGCAGGAGGCAGAAGCTCTGATTTGTAGCATTTGCTGACTTTCTGTGGTGTAAATACTCCCAGTGTGATGAGCTTCAAGCTGCCCGCTGAAGTCTTTGAACATAATGTTAGGTGTGCTCAGGCTCTCAGTTGTGTCCAAGTCTACGACCCCATGGACTGCAGCCCACCAGGCTCTTCTGTCCGTGGGATTCTCCAGGCAAGAATACTGGAGTGGGCTACCTTTTCCTTCTCCCGGGGATCTTCCTGACCCAGGGATCGAACCCGTGTCTCCAGCATTGGCAGGCGGTCTCTTTACTACTGAGCCATCTGTAAAATGTGAGGAGATATAAGCAGTTGGGGTAAGCTGGCTCCAGCACAGCCCTGAGAAATGATGAGAAATCATGAATTTGATTTTCGCTTTGGAAATACTTTTTAAAAAGCATCTCTGCTGTTTGAAGAAAGTCACTGTGTGTGTGCGTCTATTCAGTCACTCTGTCGTGTCCCACCCCTTGTGACCCCATGGACTGTAGCCCCCCAGGTTCCTCTGTCCATGGGTGTATATGTGTGTATACATATACATACATGTTCTTATCCATCTTTTCATTTGTTGTTTCAGTTTTAAACAGATTTCTAAATTTAACACTCATTTATGAACTGTCTACAAAGGCATGGCAATGATAATAAGCATGTACTTTTCCACTTACTTTACATTTACGTGTAATTGGTTGCATGCCTTCTGACTTTCTAGTGTAGTGACTTTCCACTTTTATTTTCCAGTTTCATTCCTTTGACTTCTACACCCAGGGCTGAATGCCCCATACAAAGATTTCTTCCTCTTTATGTCCTTTGTCCAGTTTTAATCACAATTGTGAATACCAAGCTGGTGAACAGATGCTCTTCACCAAATCTGGGGACCACACCCCCCTCACGACTCATCCCGTGGTCTGTACAATAGATCCTTCCCATTTTCCTCATTACTTATTTTTCACCATCTTTCCCCCGTCCCCCTGCATCTGGGTCATTTCAAATCGATCAACTTCTCTTCAAGTTTCTGAACAGAGATTGCCTTCCTCACAGAACAGACAATGCCTTTAAAACACCGACAGTAAAAATCTGTCTCTCTGTCTTGGCTCACTTTTCCCTTAATTCAAGTGTCGTCAGCTCTCGTCTTCACTTGAAGGAAGTGGAAAACACATATTCACACAGAAATGAAGAGTGTGTGTCAGGCTGATTGTTATTTTCACTAACACCAAGGTCCTTTTTTTTTTTTTCTTCATCAAAGCAGTCGTTTTGTTGGTTTGAAAAAAAGAATCAAGTAGGTCTGTGAGCGAAACATGGATTGTCTTTTTTATTTTTTTCCAGCACCTGCTCTGAAGCATAATTTCCACATGCCCCAACACTGCTTCAGTGATAAACAACGAACACCCTATCATTAACTGAGGCTTGCCCGCTCAGCTCAGCTGCCCCCAAATGACACTGTAAAAGCAAGCATGCTCAAGGCAAGTGTTGGGCTGTGAGTTTGCTTTCTCACCTCTGTTCTGGCGGGCTTAGTTCTGTGAGAGCTGAGGGATGCCAGGCACAGCCTTGCAGCCCAGAAGGGTGTATAGATCTGCATTTCTTTGGTTAGTAAATCCCACTGCACTGCCCTCCCCTCCAGTGGTGAAAAGAAAATGCTTGCTCTGGAGCCCGGGGTTCCTGCTTATTTGGTTGGAAGGTGTCCTGTGTGTCTGTATTTTGACCCTTAACTGAATGCCTCTCCCAGGACGTCTACACCCTGGCCTCTGGGACACCGAGCTCGGCGTGTTTCTTGTCACGCAGGAAGCTGGCCACAAAGTGAGGGAGAAGGTTGTGAAAGCCTTGTACGTGGCGCTATTGCCAGTCAAGTGTGACTGGGGCCGGCTCAGGGGTGACAGCACGTGTGTCCATGGTGGGCTCTACGCTCCAGGCTTATGTTGGTGACCCTGCAGGGCGTGTAGGGGGTACGGGAGGCGTTTGGTTTGTTGAGAGAAATGCAAAAGCAGCCCTCCAGAACAATTGCATTCCCCTGCCAGGGTGGTGGGCTTCCCTGCTGCTTCAGACCACCAGAATCTGCCTGCAGGGTGGGAGACCCGGGCTCTATCCCTGGGTTGGGAAGATCCCCTGGAGGAGGACATGGCAATCCACTCCAGTATTCTTGCCTGGGAAATTCCATGGACAGATGAGGCTGGTGGGCTACAGTCCATGGGGTCACAAAGAGCCGGATTCGACTCAGCAACTAACACACATACACACGAGGGTGGTAGCCAAGGTGATGGCATTTGAATTATTTGAAAACCACACGAATGAACCTAATAGATTTACATCATGTGACCTTCAGAAGAACCAAGGGGGTTCAGGGCTTGGGAGAGGCTTATTAGGAGCGGATTCATCCAGGAGGAAACTTGTGAGGAAGGTTTTCTTTAAAAGAAGGCATTTGGTAAGAGAAGAGTGAAGAGTGTTGCAGGGAGATAGAGGGCCAATCTTAGGATGTGGAAAGGAAACAGGCAGACCCTGAGGGTGTGCTGTGAGCACCCAGTCTAGACACCCCATGCTTCTTCCAGCTCATGCTCAGATCTTCCTCCCCGAAGCCTTCTCTGACCACCTGCTTCCACTGCCGTCCACCTGCTCTCCACACGCCCTCTGTCCATTTCTTGCTTTCCCTGGTGAAGGAAATGGCAGCTGACTCCAGTATTCTTACCTGAGAAATCCCATGGACAGAGCAGCCTGGTGGACTACAGTCCATGGGGTCTCAAAAGAGTCAGACACGATTTAGCAACTAAACAACAACAGCCGTATTGTTAAAATATCTTCCCACTCTCGTGTAAGTTCTATAAGGACAGATTGTCATCTGTTTTGTTCACCATGATATCCAGTGCATGGTACAGACTAAATGCCGCATCCTTGTTTCTTGAATAAATACAATATAGTAAGAAAGAAGTATGGTGGGCTGTGTTTTGGGATTTAAAGAACTTAGGCGGAGAATTCAGAGACCTGAGTTTTGAAGCCAGGGCCAGCCTGGGAGGGCGGTCAAGTTCACTGGGCTGCAATTCCCCCACTAGTAAGATGGATACTGGCTGAGTCAACCACTGACCTCCTCTGGACTGTGAAGTTCTGAGGACCTGCATGGTCAGAAGATGCTAGCAGTGAGCATCTTGAGATCTCCTCCGAACCACCTGGAGCCATTAATGTAGCAGTGGATTTCTGAGCCACGGGGTCAAGCTGGTATTTGTAAAAAGAATTGGATTTTTCTGAAGTACTCCAAGTAGGGTTTTTCCAAAAGGGGGGGTTAAGAGGCTAGATATTAATTTTTTAATCATTGTATTTTATTTTTTGGCTGTGCAGGGTCTTCATTGCTTTGCAGGCTTTTCTCTAGTTGCAGTGAGTGTGGCTAGTCTTCACTGCGGTGCGCGGGCTTCTCTTGCTGTGGAGCACAGGCTGTAAGGTGCACGAGCTTCCGTAGTTTCGGCTCCCAGGCTCCAGAGCACATGCTCAGTGATTGCAGCACACAGCTTAGCTGCTCCACAGCATGTGGCACCTTCCTGGACCAGGGATTGAATCCGTGTCTCCTGCATTGGCAGGCAGATTCTTTACCACGGAGCCACCAGGGAAACCCCCTTGATACATTAACTTTTTATTACCACTTAATAAAGCCTTATTTCACTTCCTTCCTTTCTACTAACTTATCTCACCCAACTCCTGCAGCCTTGAACCACCAGCAACTATTTGGGTCCATAGATGGGTTAGCCATTGACTTTTAAGGCTTCTATTTCAGTGAACTAGAACTTCAGAAGAAAACTCAACAGAGGCAGCCAACTTGTTTTGGTTTCAAGCTCAAGGCTCTGCCTGCCTCATAGTTTACCTTGAAATTACTGAGTATAAATCTACCTTCTCAGGGACTTCCCTGGTGATCCAATGGCTAAGACTCTGTGCTTCCAATGCAGGGGACCCAGGTTCGATCCCTGGTTGGGGAACTAGATTCCACATGCCACAACTAAGAGTTGACTAAGCATGCTGCATGCTATAACTAAAGATCCTATGTGCCGCAACTAAGGCCCAGCACAGGCAAATAGATAAATAAAAATATTTAAAAAAAAAAAAATTATCTTGTCTTCCCAGGCCCCTCCATTCCAGAAATTTCACCACCACTGGAGGACGATTCCTCTGAGGGGCCAACAGACCTTACCAGCCAAACCTCCAAGCCAGTCCTGACCCCTCCAAGAGATGATGAGGATTTATTTAGAGTGGAATAAACTTTCTGCTCAAGTATGTCGCCACAGAATAGGAAGAGAAATTACAGTCTGTAGAAACCTCAGGCCTGTAATGGTTAACTTGTTGGAGACCAAGTTTTCCTGCTGGTTTTTGTTGTTGCTGTTCAGTTGCTAAGTTGTATCCGACTCTTTGTGACCCCACTGACTGCAGCATGACAGGCTTCCTGTCCTTCACTGTCTCCCAGAGTTTGCTCAGACTCATGTCCATTGAGTCGGTGATGCCATCCAACCATCTCATTCCCTGTTTCTTCATTTCTGAGAAAGGCTCATCTCTCAGCACTTGAAAGGATGTTTCTATAGCCCTGGGTTTCAACAGAACACTCCACAAGTGTAACCTGTTTGCCTCCTCTGATTTCTCTCTTTAGGCATACTTCACTTGGCTTTGTTTTGCTTTCACCTCTGGCGGTCAGCAACCTTGGAGGAGAAACCTGTGATGATTTGGGTTTAGCTCCCAGTTCAGCCACTCACTGGCTTAGGTATTCAACCTCGCTGACCCCCACTTCCCTAAAAATCTATATAAATTGGGGTCAGAAGTCCTACTTGGCAAGGTTATTAAAGGGTGTGGCTTCCCTGGTGGCTCAGTGGTAAAAGAATCTGCCTCCGAATGCAGGGCTGAGGGTTCGATCCAGGGATCAAGAAGATCCCCTGTAGGAGAAAATAGCAACCCACTCCAGTATTCTTGCCTGGAGAGTCCCATGGACAGAGGAACCTAGCAGGCTACAGTCCATGGGGTCACAGAGTCGGACACGATTCAACAACAAAGTGGCTGGGCAGGGGTACGTGGCACATATCAGGTTCTCTAGACTGGCCACCATCCATAGCAATTCCTCTTCACGTTTGCTGCAAGAGCAAACTCTCATCCACTAAGCAAATATCTCGTGGCTTTCCTCCAAATACCTGTGCAGTCCAAGCATCCAGCTCAATTATACAGCAGAGTCTAATGGCCCAAGCTGGAGCCGAATTTTCATGCGTCCTTTTAATTAAAAGATTGAATGCCTGATCACAGAAGGACATTGTTTGGTGGTGCTGATAATGAAGTAGTCAGGGCTGCTGAAGTGTATCATTAGGAGGGTTGACAATAAACTCCATGCCCATAGAATGAAATGAATAGGAAGAGGGCCAGGAGGAAGCGGCCAGGGCGAGGGGCAGATGTAAGAGACGTGATGGATGAACTGCCCCCCGGGGAGAGGATTCCTCTCCTCAGAACTGAAGGCATTTGTTTACAGTTCATATAATAAAGGATTTCTTATTATAAAACTACAAGGAGAAAGTAATGGCATTCTTTTGAGACACTATACATCCTGGCAGACATTGTATGTTTGTTCTGAGTGGCATCATTATCTGGCTTTTGGCTTTAACAATTCTTTTTTTAGCAGACAAGGTATACATTATAAATTTTAAACAAATAATACATGCATAACTTTTTACATTAAAACCAAAACAGAACTGGCTGCCCTTTTTATACATATATGCATGCTCAGTCACTTCAGTCACATCCGGCTCTTTACAATCCCATGAACCGTAGCCCACCAGGCTCCTCTGTCCACAGGATTTTCCAACCAAGAATTCTGGAGTGGGTAGCCACTTCCTCCTCCAAGGGATCTTCCCGACCCAGGGTTCGAACCAGCATCTCTTGTGCCTCCTACATTGCAGGGGGATTCTTTACTGCTGAATCAATAGGGAAACCCCATGCATATACATGAAAAATGTTAATGAAAGAAACTATACATTTAGTAAATGTGTAGAATATTAATATAAGCTCAGGATGAATGCTGAAGATTTCAAATTCATAAAACTCTTCTAAATTATTTTTCTGATTTGAATACATCTTTATGAATATAGAGATGTGGTGAGGCTTTTTATTTATTTTGCCCAGAAAGTGATTTTGTTTTTAATTCTTGTCCTCCTGTTATCATGATTCCCTGCATTGTGTAAGAAACTTGGCATAGTAAGGTGTCTATGTGCTTGCTCAGTCATTTCTTCTCTTTGCAACCCCATGGACTGTAGCCCGCCAGGCTCCTCTGTCCATGGAATTTTCCAGGCAAGAATACTGGTGGGGGTCGCCATTCCCCTCTCTAGGAGATCTTCCCAACCCAGTGTCGAATCCAGGTCTGCATTGCAGGAGGATTCTTTACCATCTGAGCCACCAGGGAAGCCCCTAGTAAGGTCACCAGAGATTTGTATTTTGGAAACTAAATACTCATTAATAATTTTTTTTAAAAATGCTAGCCAAATCCATATCCCATCATTTAGTAAATAGTCTTTATAATGAGGAAAAACTAATTATTCATGGGATAAAATGTTTTATGTATTTAACTTCTGTTCTACCGATATTGCCCAACATCCAAGTAACTAACTAGGATGTTCACTCTTACTGTTTTGTTGCTTTTCAGGGCATTTTAATCATAGGGATGAATTTGAATCATCAGTTTTACTGTTAGGGCCAAATCATTCTCATGGGCTTATGGGAATATATGCCACCAGGCAGTAGATTAATAACTATAAAAAAACCACATGAAAAGCTTACTACAAAACTCAGATCAAAAAAAAAAAAACAAACTCAGATCAAAACCTGTGGTTTTCTGAATTTGCCGTCTACCAGCTTTCTGAAGCTTCTCTGTGGTAACATGATCTTTATGGCAACACCACTGAGCTCTGGACACTATGGTAATTAAGACAGCTGGGAAGCGCTCTGCACTCGCCCACGGCACCAGCCTTCACGTAGCAAGGAAGGCCGCTTGCTGATCAGTACGCATCCGTGTTAACAGAGAGCCCTCCTTTGGTGATGGTCGAAAAATATGATAGTGAAAGAGACTCTTGTTTTCCAAAAAGATTAGAAAAACAGACTGGATTGGGGCTGGGACCACAGAACTTGGGAGGGCTCTTTATGGAGAACCACAGCAGAAAGAAATTCTCTTTGCTGGTGAATTTTTCTGGCCTTCTGCACCATCATTCCCACAGCGTTTCAATGTATTCTCTCCAACCAGCTAACCACCCCCTGGTCGGCGGCCCCATCAACCCCCATCTTCTTACGTTAAACAAATGTGTTGTTGGAAACAAGGGTGAATCAGGGAACTTGGAGTTTGTGGACTGGGGATCAAATTGTCAGTCTATTCTGAACTTCCGCAGAATACTCAAGGAGTTAGCCAGAGGGATTCTGACTTCCTTTGGCTTCCCCAATGTTTTTTGTATAATACAGCCTTGGACACTGGAGGATGCATTCAGAACAGGAGCCTAGAATCGAGTTCAGTGGGGCTAGAGCAAGGCGGGTAGCCTGTGGGAGGGCACAGATCCTGCAGACACATTCTGTCTGTGGGCTGCTGAATTGCAGATGTGCTCTTTGGGCCAGGCTCTGTGATCAGCTGGCTCTTGGTGGTGAGCGGCATGCAGGTTTCACTTCCTGAGCTAGAATCTCTTCTTGCAGCTCACCTCCATCCCTTCCCTGCCCTTCCTACCTGTCCCTCGCAGTGGGAATCAAGTCCCCCATCTCTGGAAAGTAATGCTAAGAAAACAAACACTACAAAGGCTGGTAACAGGGGGATAGCTCTCTTGAATGTTTTCTGTGACCATCTAGGTCCAAGGAGGAGGGGGTCCCCCAGCTCCGTGAGCCAGCAGGGTCTCTTTGTAGTAGGCATCCGTATGTTTGGCCAGATGTCCTCCCAGCGGAGGGCAGATAGGGAAAGATAAAACAGAATTCTTATGAAAAATAAGTCTTGGGAGGGAGAAAAAACAAGACAGAGAAAGTGTGTCAAATGGGATGGGAAGTGCCATCTGATGTTGATTAAATGCTGATAGAGTCAGCAAGGAGAAATGCATGTCACAAGGAAGTGACCCTGCTCTTCGGCGTGTGGGCCAGTGACAGCTGTCTGGGAGCAGAGCTGTCAGACCAGGATGTCCAGGTATAAACCCAGCGCCGGCTGGCATGGCAATCAGGGGAGGGAAGGACCCCTGCACCAGGAATCAGGATGCATTCTTTCTGATTCTGCTTTACCTGGCCTCACTCTCCCCATCAGTAACAGGACAATGCCTGACCAGGCGACCTCTAGGCAACCCTCTAGCCCCAGATTCTGTTATCTACTGTCATCTCCCATCTGACCAAATCTTCTGAGGCTCTTCTAGTGGAATGTAAGAAATAGCCCTGGAGAGATGTGAAGGGTTCACCGCCGACCTCCCCCCCTGCCCGCGCCCCCCCCCCCCCCCCCCCCCCGCCAGGGTCCTAAAACCCAAAAGGAATGAAACCTCACATCAGCCATAAAAGTGTCATCTAGTCTTTCCACAGCAGCCTGGGCTCTACTCTCCTCCTGTGTTTTATAGTTGCCACCAAAGCATGTTAACTGTTTTCTGAATATGAGATTCAGCAAGTCTGTGGGTCTACCTGTTGTTCAGTCGCCAAGTCATGTCTGATTCTTCACAACCCCATGGACTGCAGTGCAACAGGCTTCCCTGTCCCTCACCATCTCCTGGAGTTTGCGAGAGTTCATGGCCATTGAACAGGTGTTGCCATCCAACCATCTCATCCTCTTTCACCCTCTTCTCCTTCTGCCTTCAGTCTTTCCCAGCATCAGGGTCTTTTCCAATAAGTCAGCTCTCTGCATCAGGTAGCTAAAGTATTAGAGCATCAGCTTCAGCATCAGTCCCTCTGATGAATATTCAGGGTTGATTTCCTTCTACCTGTTCTTCTTCCCTCCCAATTCCAAAAATATTTTCACTCTGCATGCATGCTGTCATTTCAGTTGTGTCCAACTTTTTGGGACCCTATGGACTGTAGCCTGCCATGCTCCACTGTCCATGGGATTCTCCAGGCAAGAATAATGGAGTGGGTTGCCATGCCCTTCTCTAGGGAATCTTCTTGACCTAGGGAGCGAACCCACATCTCTTACATCTCCTGCATTGGCAGGCACGTTCTTTACCATGAGTGCCGCCTGGGAAGCCTGGGTATAAGGGGACTTTGTTTCATTTTAAACTCTCAAGATTACAGAGAGTTTAAGAGCAGATGATCATGTTTGTGTGTGTTCATCCTTTAGTTAAGAGTGAACCGTTGAAAGTTTTTTTGTTTTTTTTTTTTTCTTTCTGGCACCTTCATGAGGTCAGCAGTGTTTTGTTACAGGGTGAGGCTGGATTCCAGTGGGAATGGAAGAGAAATCTTCCACTGAGATAAGAAGATCTCACACTAGGGACTGGGGCTATGGAAATGGATAGGAAAGCTTAAGCAGAGAGACACGGGAACCATGATGTAGGGGAGATATCATGGCGTTTGGAGTCAGACAGACCCCGGTTTAAATCCTAGCTATGATGTCTGCGGGATGTCATTTCAGCTCTTGCTCCCTGCTTGAAGGGTGGTTATGTGAAGTCCCTAGATCAGAGTCTGGCACCGTGTAGGCAGTAAAGTGAAAGTGTTAGTGGCTCAGTTATGTCTAACTCTTTGTGACCCCATGGACTGTAGCCCACCAGGCTCCTCTGTCCATGGGATTCTCCAGGCAAGAATACTGGGACAGGTTGCTAGTAAGTGAACATCAATAAACTGTAGATGAGATGATCATGACAAAAATATATGTAGGAAGATTAAAAACATCTGGTGGTTGATTGAGTTAGAGAATAATTATAAAAGAAGACTTCAAGATGTCTGAGTGTGAGTACCTGAAGGATTGGGATGGTGGTAGTATTTAGGGATGGAAATAAGTTGGGTGGAAGTTGGAGATCTGGTTTGGCAGGACTGGTACCGATGTCAGTTTTGGACACAAGAGGTGGCACTGAAACATCCAGGTGGCAATGGAAGAAGGAGGATGGAAAAGAAAGGAGAAAAAGAAGCGAGAAAAACACGATACTGAGAAGCTGGTTAACTCTAGGTCTGTTTGATCAATGAGTCCGATTTTACAGGTTCACCTTCAAGGGACTGGTTAACCAAGGGTTGATCCAGCACAACCATCTCCTAAAACAAACCTTAGCACCTCAAAATGTGTTCCTCCAGTGAAGCATCTCCTAGACCTAGTTAGAAATGCAGAGTCTTAGCTCCTGCCTCAGACCTACTGAATCAGCTCTGCACTTCAACGTGATTTGTGAGCACTTTTTGAGAAGCACTGTTCTAACGCACGGCGGCCAGACCTGCAGCATCGCAGCCCCTGGGAACTTGTTGGAAATTCAGATTCTCAGGCGCCTTCTCAGACTTCCTGAATTAGAAAGGCTGTGTTTTAAGGAGCCCTTCAAGTGAATGCAGTGGGATGCGATGGTGGTAGTATTGAGGGATGGAAATAAGAAAGTTGAAGAAACACTGCTCTAAGCCATGAATCACTGCTCTAAGCCATGGAACAGGGAGCTTGAACCCCCTCCCCTTGGGCATATAACCCAGAACACTGGAGGGATTGGTTAAACCCTGGAAGTTAAATTTGAGGCATTGTTCTATGCTGTTTCTCTCATCATTTTGCATTAAACACAGCTGAAGGACTCTTTTCACTGAAGAAGGGCACTAGGCGTAAAATTACAAACCAAAGGGTAGGAACTTCGGCTGTGGCTTAATCTTCACAATTTATCCATCAAAAGTTATTGAGCACAATTCTAGGAGATCAGTCCTTTATGTGCTATTGCTCCTGGGGGACGCTATTAGTGAGGTGCACATAGGAAAACCAGTCAGGGCAAGGAGGACTCTCCCGACATGCCTTACAATGTGATTTTCTCATTAAAGTGTCCAGAGCCTTTGTCTTCTGTGTTTCTAATAAAACTATGGCAAGTTCCCTTTTTATGCGTTAGTTTCTGGAGTCCCTTGCAGAAGTGATGGTGGTTCACCACTTAGAGTGTTTTTCAAACAGTTCAACTGTGAGCAATAAAAATTTACCTCTTCTCATCAGAAATGTCTGGTTTTTCGGGTTGTTCCCTAGTTGTTATTCATATCACTGTGATAACTTAAATAAGGGTTGCTGTCTGTTTTCTGCATATATGTAATGTACAAAAGTGGCTATAAACATTTTAATCCTAAAATTACCTATATTTTCTGCTATAGTAAATTATAGCACATTATTAAGTTATATAGTACATTATAGCCAGTGGCATGCTGGTAAACCAATTTGGGATGTGTGAGGGCATCATGTATAGTGTTTGCAAATTTCCATGGTATAAATAGTCCCTCCAGGGTTGATTTCAAGCTGCCAACAATTTAACAACCAGCTCCCCAAATTCCTACAAATTTGACAAGTGACTCTTGAAAGCAGTAGGAATTAACTCAAGCATACCACTGAAACAAATGTCAAGGGAAAAGTCATTTTTTTTTTTTTTCTTGCTTAGTGTGTTTGAATTACTGTTGGTCCAACAATGGCTGAAACAGGTAGATTTGGGTGTTTTAAGTCTTTTGTCATACAGAGATCTTATCATAATGGAATGTGATTTGGAAACTGTTCTATGAAACAAAGTTCTGTGCTATTTTCAAGTCATTAAATATGTTTATAATAACATAATGACAATATTTAGGTTGTGTTAAATGTGTTGCTCAAGGAGTGAGTATGTTTAATTTTAAAATACCACTCAACCTATAGAAAGGCATATGTGAAAACTATATTCTTATAGTATTTAAACCAAAATGCAAAAATTTACTTCTGAAATGGTGTTTTTGGTTACTGTTGTTAAGATTTGCCTTTTCTTACAGGTATTCAGGAAGGAACACAATGTACCAAATGTAAAAATAACTGGGCACTGAAGCTTTCTATCATATTATTATACATTTTATGTGCCTTGCTTACCATCACAGTAGCCATTCTGGGATACAAAGGTAAGTACTGTTTCCTTTTTCCTTCTAAAAAGCAAGTTTCCCTTCATTCATTTACACCTGAAAACACAAGTACATTTGCAGGCTTGAAGTAGCTCATTAATACAATTCAGATGCAAAACTTAAACCTCTGAAGCTCCATCTTTGTGTCGAGCTTCTTATAGCTGCGGAATCTGAAAGGAGAGAAGGAGCAATTCCTCTTGAGTCATTTCAACCATAATCATGGTCCTTTTATGAGTTGTAATTTTTTTCCCTCTTTGTTGCTTTTTCCTACTTATTTCCAGATACTCCCTCTTCCTCTGTCTTTTTTCATCTTATCTCTAAGAGGCCCCACAAAAACCCTGGAGTCAGCACACAGGAAAACTCTATTGACAGAGGATAAGACCTCCAGAGACACGGCTTACGTCACCCGAGGACTGGCCTTATAATTCCCTTTTTTTCTCTTCAGCACATTTACTGTGGTCACTGTTGTTTATCTAGCTCCAGAAAAACACAGCGCTATAGACATGAACCACAGAGATGGTACCACTGTCTCAGCTGTGCTTTATGGCTTATCAGACATTCTTTGAACATGCCTGGTTTAAGATTGGTGCAGGATTTTTGCCTAAATCCCCCAGACTTGCAGATAAAGTGGGTTGGTTCTCCCCACCCCCATGGGCATTCCAGACACCACAGGTGAAGGTGTCCTGATTCAGAATCACAAACTATGTAAACCCTTTTATAGAAAACAGCCATGGAAGCCTCACAGAGACACGTGAAACAGACGTGTCGTCTGGTTTCAGTGAGAGAGGCAGACATGGGGTCTGCTCATCTTCATCCTGACAGGTTAACAGTGGAGAATTCCACACGTTCCCATCTCTGTTCCCTGCCCCATCAATTTGACCTGGGGGCAAAGTGAATTCCCTCCAACTTGTAACTCCCCCCACTGTTCTCCCAGGAGTTAGCGGTTTCCTGAGACCACAATGTACTGGAATGAGAATGGTCCCTGTCCAGTTCTTGAGTCCACCATTTGAAGAGCAATTGCTAGTGTTTATTAAGTGCTCATTGACGTGCCAGGAATTACGCTGAGTCCTTGTGTGGCTGTGTAACCTGGGTATGAATTGTAACCTCTTAGTGTTACTGAATTTTTACCTGTAAAATGACAGTAATGGTGCCATTCTTCGAGGCGCTTGGGATGAGCAAAGATGATATAACGGAGCCACCTGTTCTGAGGTTGGGCCCAGTAGAGTGGCTAAATCTCTCTCTTCCTTCTTGTTGTTTAGTTGCTAAGTTGTGTTGAACTCTTTGCAACCCCATGGACTACAGCACGCCAGGCTCCCCTGTCCTTCACTATCTCCCAGAGTTTGCTCAAGCTTATGTCTGTTGAGTCGATGATGCCATCTAACCATCTCATCCTCTGCCTCCCCCTTCTCCTTTTGCCTTCAGTCTTTCCCAGCGTCCCAGGGTCTTTTCCAGTGAGTTGGCTCTTCGAATCAGGTGGCCAAAGTATTGGAGCTTCAGCTTCAGCATCAAACCTTCCAATGAATATTCAGGGTTGATTTCCTTTAGGATTGACTGGTTTGATCTCCTTGCAGTCCAAAGGACTCTCTTCCTTGCTTCTTCATAACTGCATTTTTACAGTTCTAGCCATGAGAACGGCAAAACATATTAAAAATAATATAATCAAGGCTTATGGAGTCCACTTCTAAACCTCTTTCCATGGAAAATTGTGTGTGTTTCCATAGTGTGTTGACTGATGAACTCGGGCAGTGGAAATATGGAAAATTACCAGGCCATTTTATCCAGTTGCAATGAGTTAATCTCACCCAGGATTAACAGAGCAAGTGTTAAGAAAGGCTATTAAATCATGGTGAAGGCTGGACAGGGGGATGAGGGGGAGGAAACCTAATGGGGAAAAGGAGGGTGTTTTATGTCCTAGGTAATTCAGCCTGGCTGTCTTCCTTTACTGGATTATTGAGGTCATTACTCACTTCTCCACAACTTTTCCTAGTGAACTCAGATAAAGAAGAGGCTTGAAATCAAACCGTCATTTAACCGGTATCCTTAAGACTCGGCACTATGTGATGTCACGAAAGTAAATAGAGATGAGAAAGATTTGAAGAAATACCTCTATGTGGTATTTGTCATTTTTACTTCTGAAAAAAAAAGCCTAGAATCTTTAGTTATACAAATAGATCCGAAGGAAGGGGGTTTGTTTGTTTGTTTTTAAAGTACAGATATTTCCTCTGCTTTTATGAGCATGGAAAGGCCTTCTCGGCTCTGACCTATTTGTGTGGGTCCATTTGCCTGGAACACATTTTCCCTCTTCTCCACCTTTTTCTCATGACTTTCTCTTCCTTTCCTTTCATGTCTCCCTCAGACACGTGTCCTGCAAGACGTCCCTGTAAGCTGAGTTGGGTGCCCTCCTGCCGGTCCCCATGGCATCATTTTTCACTCTAGTCCCTGTTGCACTATATCACTATGGCCATTGGGTCTGTCCCACCACCCAAACTGTAAGCTCCAAGAAGACAAGAAGCTATCTTTTATTTATTAAATCTCCTACTAGCATGTGGCTCATAGTACATAACTGGGACCCAATAAAGTTTACTGAGTGAATTAATGAGAAGATAGAGGGATGGTTGAATTGTAAGTTATGACTGACTTCTATAAAGGCAATCAGTCGATACCCAGTGACCTCTAAGGCAATTGCTATGACTCAGGGCCCTACCTGAAAGCTTAAAATCCCAAAGATCGCTTGGCCTGCTCTGGGTGTATCTCACCGGGATAAAGGGGGATGAGTTTGAGGGGTTGAGACAAGTTAGAGGCAAGACCATGTTCTTATTCCTCTTTCTCTACTCCAAGGCCCCCATCCCTCAGGCTTCTACTGACAAAAAGAAGATAATACAACATGCAGTTTTTGTCTTTAAACACAGCCTTGATGAACTCAAATACTGATATTTTCCAGATGTGTTTTCTCTTTACTTTGAACAGTGATTCCTCTTTCTTGTTGATAAGATTCTGGTGACCCAACATGGTAAGAGGCAGAAAGTTAAGTTCTTCCTTCACACACATCCCTTTGAAGTCTGGAGAAACTCACTCCACTTTAAAAAAAAAAAAAAAGGGAAGAAACAAAAAATATTCAGTGAAGGAAGAGGTTTCTCTGAAGGAGAAGTTGGAAGCAAATAAATAGAAACTCCGTTATTTATCAGAGTTTGCAAAGTCATCTCCGTAGCGTTTTCTTCAAAACCGTTCTGTGTGTGTGTGTGTGTGTGTGTGTGTGTGTGTGTGTGTGTGTGTTAGTTGCTCAGTCATGTCTGACTCTTTGCGACCCTATGGACCGTGGCCCGGCAGGCACCTCTGTCCATGGGATTTTCCAGGCAAGAATACTGGAGTGGGTGGCCATTCCCTTCTCCAGGGGATCTTACCTACCCAGGGATCGAACCCAGATCTCCTGCATTGCAGGTGGACTCTTTACCATCTGAGTCACCAGGGAAGCCCCAACTGTTCTTTAGTTCTCTTTTTATGTCACTTATGCAGATACAAGTTAGGATATAACTTAAGTTCCTTCCAGAGAGTTTGCTGAACAAGTCAGAGGATTGCTGAGTCAACCAGACAGGTCAGTACACTAGTGGTGACCGTGCAGCATGTCAGCCACCTTACAAAAAGCCCATTCTTGGACGGTTACAGCTTGCTGCATCCTCTATCCTGGATTATTTATCATCCAGGCAGAAACCACCTTCTGAGTTCAGTGGGCTGTTTTTTTCTCTGGATCATTCCCTGAACAGGAAAATCCAATTTAGTGGTCCTGTCCAGCAGGATGCTACCTTAAGGGATTTTAGATAAAGAAGACAGACAGACATCTGAATCTTTCTCAGTAAGAACCTCCTCTAATACAACATCCCTAGTCACAGATGTCTGCCTTGCTGCTCACTTCTGCAAGGTAGCATTACAGCTGGGTAAGCAGGTTTTCAAATGAGCATCAGACCACACTGTGTAGGTGTTGTAAGAATCAAGGATAACACCCTCCCACCAGACAGTATTTTGTAATGAAACCTGATAGTGTTCAAGGTAGACATGTCTTTATTAGGTCCCAGGGGAGTGTACCTGGTATTACTGGGCAGTCCCAGATACCAATGAAGGGTTGTGTTTCCTACAGTCAAACTGGTAGACGTCCTCCTGAGCACCAGGCAGGACCTCTGCACTCTATTCTTTCTTGTCCCCAAGGCCCAGTCCTGAGCGATATCTCTGGATCCTCCACGTCCATGTTTGCCCCCAAACATGACAAGTACTTGGTAGACCTCTAAGAATGATGAGCATAAAGGAAAGATAAAGAAGACATAGTCCTGGGACTTCCCTGGTGGTTCAGTGGTTAAGAATCTGCCTTCCAACACAAGGGACTCAGGTTCAATCCCGGGTCAGGGAGCTAAGATCACATGTGCTGTGGAGCAAATGAGCCCACGCAACTCAATTTATGGCTGTGTGCCACAAGCTACAGAGCCCACATGTTCTAGAGCCCGTGCAATGCAACTGGAGAGAAGCCTGTGTGCTGCAACGTAGACCCCACGTGCCACAACTAAGACCCAACCCAGCCGTAAAAAATTAACATTAAAAATAAAAAGGCTAGCAGACCATGAGTTGGTCTTCTTAACAAGAAAAAAGACACAATTCTTCTCAAGGGATTTTTCTTAGAAGAAACCATATTTAGGAAAAGGAAATACTTGATGAGAGGCAAAGTGGAATTAAAGAGTAAACATGGATGTTGGAGTTAGATCGCCTGACCTGGAATCCCACTATAAGCTGTGTGACTCTAAGGAAGTTACTGGACATCTCTGGGCCTCGATTTTTTTCATGTGTGAAATAACAGTCCTAGGGATTAACCGCAATGATGATGTGATACACCTTGGAAAGAGGGAGGCAATTTGTAGAGGCTGATTTTATTGCCATTCAGATACAGGGTCCGTTGGTATGGAATCGGATCATCAGGGAAAACTTAGCACGGTGGGCCAATGAGATTCAGAGCAGACCTTAAAGAATGGGTGGAATCAAGACAAGGGAGGAAAAGGTTAGTGGCCCAGATCAAGGACTTTTATAGGACTTCCCTAGTGGTCCAGTGGTTAAGAATCTGCCTGCCAATGCAGGGGACACGGGTTCAATCCCTGGTCTGGCAAGATCCCACATTCAGTGGGGCAACTATGCCTGTGCCACAACCACTGAGCCTGTGATCTAGAGCCCATGCTCCACACAAGAAAAGCCACCGCAACGAGAAGCCCTTCGCAGCTGGAGAAAGCCCCTGAGCAGCAACCAAGACCCAGTGCAGTCAAAAGTAAATAAATTTTTAAAAAATTTAAAAAGCACTGGAGGGGACATATGTATATCTATGACTGATTCATGTTGATGTATGGCAGAAACCAACGCAATATTATAAAGCAATTATCCCTCAATTTAAAGTAATTTTAAAAAAACCCAAGCACTTTTATAGAAAAGGTGTTATTGTTGGATTATCCTAGAGAATTGAGCTTTTTGGGTATTTGAAGAGGGGCAATGTTTCATATATATGACACCTAAAGTAATACTTTGAAGATAAAAGTCTGTCAAGAAACACTTTCTAATAAAGGGGACCATGTTGAAAAACAGACTGCTTGGACCCTTCTGTGTTCCCTGTTTGTTTTCCTCATGTGAGAACAATCTATACACCGAGGTCTCCTTCCAAAGATGGGGAGTTTCTAGGGTGAGAGAGGATTTCTGCCACTATTTTCCTGACTGAGAATTTGTGCTAATGAGTTAAGAGTAAAAACTGGTGAAAATGCTATGTTATTATAGCAAGTGTTGCTTCTGGTCTCCATCAGTCTAGCATTTTTAAGCAGTTGCAAGCTGCCAGCTCTGCAATCCTCAAGTTTGCAGCTTTATATCCAAATCCTATTTTTAAACACAGATACACCGCCCTGGTGCCTCCAACCAGTTCATTAGCCCTTGTGCACGGGGAAAAGAGTTTTCTAGCACCAAAGAGAAACCTTACAGATTTTTTTTAAGTGAATGTATTTATTCCTTTTACTCTGTACAAACCTGAATGATCTGTCTATGACAGTTCTGTGTTTTTAAAAAGTAAAATGGAAGACAAATTAGAGAGGGTTGAAAATGACTGCCTGTCAGCATATTCAGAGGTTTCTCTGGCTTCCAGGAAAAAGGGGCAGGACTTAAGGTCCCTGTGTGTGGTTTGAGGACAGACTGAGGCTTGTGTTTTGATTTGAGAATCAAAACTGAACCTAAACTTGTAAACATGCCATGTTTTATTTTTTTAAAGGGTAGCTTTGCTAAAATGCAGATGAACATTTTGTTCTTTGGAGTTTCTAGGAATAAGCATGCCTGTCAGACAACCCTCAGATTATTTTAACTGTACCTCTGGGTCTATATAGTAATTTTTTGGAAAAAAAAAAAAGATAATTATTCAACTAAATGCCATGCTCATTGCCAATGCCAAGGCCTCCCTGGGTTGGTTTGTACATTTGTTTGCATAACCTCTAGCTCAGTTGATTTTTTTCCTACAGTCTCAGCAGCCAGCAGGCAGATTCTTGTTTATTTAAATAAACAACGTAATGAATAAATCTGTGATGAATACCTACTATGCGCCACACACTGAGCTAAGAGCTGGGGATAAAACCAGCACCGATTTTCCTGCCCTAAGGGGTATCGGGGACTTCCCAGGTGGCGCTAGTGGTAAAGAACCCGCCTGCCAATGCAGGAGACGTAAGAGACTTGGGTTCAATCCCTGGGTTGAGAAGATCCCAGGAGGAGGGCATGGCAACCCACTCCAGTATTCTTGCCTGAAGAATCCCATGGACAGAGGGGCCTGGCGGGCTACAGTCCATAGGTCGCAAAGAGTCAGACACAACTGAAGTGACGTTGCGAAACCATGACACCATCATGATGGGAGTCCTGTGATCAGGAGAGAGACCCCAGCAAGATAGGCTTCAGCATAGGTTTCCCACAGGTTGTGGGAACAGCTGAGTCTTGAAAAGCAGGGAGGGCTTAGCTTGGGGAAGAAGCCTGGGAAGAATGTTCTAGGTGGGGAGAAGCATTCATAGAAAGGCTTGGGGGAGAAAGTGTGTGATGCAAGCCACACATTTCATTATGACTGGACTGGAGAAGCACAACCAGCTTCTCCAGGGAAGGTGCCGGGAGCCCTGGGGCTGGTTCACTTTAGGTCACACAGATGCATGGGAACGTACATCTATCTGCTCCCTGACGAGAGCTCCAAGAATCTTCTCACGTGGTCCTGCACGGCTGGAAGGCTTGCTGAATAAACTAGACTGGATCCATTGGCCCACAAGTAATATATAAACCATAGCCACGCTTTAGAAAATGAGTCGTCATTTTTTCAAAAGTTGTCGTTACCAAGAGGGATAGTCAGCCTTGATCTCAAGCTGCTGGAGGTTAGATTTCATGGGAGTCACTTCTGGAGAGAGACACTCTTATTTGACATGCTTTTTTTTTTCACTTTGTATACTTTATTCGTTTCTATATTTTTATTGGAGATATTTGATTGACAATATTATATTAGTTTTGGTGTCGAACATAATTGATTCAATATTTTTACAGATTATATTTCATTTAAAGTTATTACAAAATAATGGCTGTATTTCCCTGTGCTATACAATATATCTTTGTTTTTCATTTTATTCATAATTTGTATCCCTTAATCTCCTACCCCTCTTGTCTCTCCCCTCTTCCAACTGGTAACCACTAGTTTGTTCTCTGTATCTGTGAGTCTGTCTCTGTTTTGTTATGTATACTACATTAGCTTGTTTTATTTTTAAGATTTCACATATAAGTGACATCATACAGTATTCATCTTTCTCTGTCTGACTTATTTCACTAAACACAATACCCCCCAGGTCTTTCCACGCTGTTGCAAATGGCAGAATTTCATTCTTTTTTATGACTGATATTTCACTGTGTATATAAGCATCACATCTTGATCCATTCTTCCACTGATGGTCACTTAGATGATTCCTTATCTTGGCTCTTGCAAATATTGCTGCTATGAACATCGAAGTGCATATATCTTTTCAAATTAGGGTTTTCATTTTCTTCAGGTACATACCCAGATGTGGAACTGCTGGATCATGTGGTAGTTCTGTTTTTAGTTTTTTCAGGAACCTCCTTACTGTTCTCCATAGTGGCTATACTAATTTACACTGTCACCAATAGTATACTAGGGTTCCCTTTTCTCCACATCCTCACTAGTATTTGTTATCTGTAGACTTTCTGACCAGTGTGAGACATTGTGCTTTTGACATTGTGGTTTTAACTTGTGTTTCTCTGGTGATGAGTGATGTGGAACATTTTTTCACTTATCTGTTGGCCATCTGTATATCTTCTTTGGGAAAATGTCTATTCAGGTCTTCTGCCCATTTTCTAAATTGGCTTGTTTTTTGATGTTGAGTTGTATAAGCTGTTTATATATTTTGGATAAGAACCCCTGAATCATTTCATTTGCAAGTATCTTCTCTTATTCAGTAGATTATCTTTTCATTTTGTCAGGGGTTTCCTTTGCTGTGCTAAAGGTTTTGAGTTTAATTAGGTTCCATTTGTTTATTTTTGCTTTTGCTTCCTTTGCCTTAGGAGACAGTTCCTAGACATTTTAGAATGATAAATTTATAACCATAGAGAATTAATTCTTCTGAGAATGAATAAGAACAGTGGCTTTCATTTAACACTGCATCACTAACTTTCCCAATCATATACAGTCAGGAAAATGCTGGGGGAAAAGTCTTCTTGGGAAATTATTATTATTTGGAAATCCATTTGAGCATCTTCTTGTGAACTGTTAAAGATTCACATGTCACTAAGGAGAAGCAGATTGTCAGGCCTTAGTGGTGAACTCAGGACAGAGTGGTAAACACCCTTGACTTCGCATCTCTTTTACTAGGACTTTATGTATAAACTTGAGCTAGATGTTCTTTGCTGTGGCATCTCCTTGCAGATAAGTGAGTCACACCTGCCAAGAATGGTAGGGAGTCTGAGTGACACAATTTTGTAAATAAATTACAGTGTTATGCTTCCACATATGGAAATTAATATAAATGATAATACAAATTGAGGACTTTTATAATACAAAAAAATTTAGTGAGTTCTAAACTATTTCTTGAGTCCCCAAGGCACTACATAATCATGAGAACAGCTAAGAACCTAGAGTTCTCAACCAACTAAACTGCCATTGGGGTTTGCAACAAGTACGTTATTTATTTTCCTAAAAGAATGGCTTTCCCCCTAGATTTGATTTCATTTCTACTTTTTGTTTTATTCTGTTTCCTTTATTCTATCATGAAATGATCTTTTGTTGAAACTGAAAGATAAAATGTGAGCAGATATGTGCATTAATCCATTGATTTCCAAATCTTAGTTGTAGAGAAAATGGACAATGTTACAGGTGGCATGGAGACATCTCGCCAAACCTATGATGACAAGCTCACAGCAGTGGAAAGCGACCTGAAAAAATTAGGTAATCTGCAATGAACATGAACTATGAAGTTGAATCCCTGTAACTCAGCGGTCCCTAACCTTCTCGGTACCAGGCACTGATTTCATGGAAAACAATTTTTCCACTGACCAAGGGTGGGAGGGAGGATGGTTTGGGGATGACTCAAGTGCATTACATTTACTGTGCACTTTTTTCCTATTCTTATTACATCATCCCCACCTCAGGTCATCAGACATTAGATCCCAGAGGTTGGGGACAGCTGCCCTAACTCAACTCTATGTAAATGACCACAGTTTTGTTTTGGTTTTTTTTAAGAATGACATGGCTCTAAACTCACATTCACCCAGAAAGACCTTAACCTTTCATATTGTGTGTTAATCTTTCCTCATGATTTAATTCAAAAGCTTTAATATTTTAAAATTAAGGACCAATTTTGAAGTTGAATCCCCTCCCCCCCCAAAAAATACTATTGTGTATCAAATAAAATCTGAAGATCAATCCTGATGGAAAAAAACCACAAATACCCTTTATCAAAAGCTCTTTTATAAAATGCTTGGTAAATTCTTATTTGAAATATTTTAAACTGCACAAAATAATTGTAGAAATTAATTTTAAGAAATAGAAGATTCCAGCCTATTTTATCCTGTGATTTTTCCCCCCCAACTTTTTAAAGAAGAATTTTGGTGATTTTGAGAAATAGAAGATTCTAGCCTATTTTATTATGTTATTTTTTTCCCCAGTTTTTAAAAGAATAATTTTGGTGAACTTAACAAATAGGTTATTGCTTTCTTGTCGTCCTTCCTAGTGCTCTAGAAGCAAGTAAATTCCCCTTCCTTTCCTGAGAAAAGTGTTCACCCAGGTTAATCTGTGCTGGTATTTTGCACTCTTTCCAATTCCTGAGGACCCAGGTCTAACAGAGATGTAGATTTTACTAATGCATGCAGTGAGCACATCACACAAGTTTTCTCTCCGAAATAGAGCACATTCCAGTTATGAATAAAACTCTATTTTATTCTTGGGAATCTGTGACCTCACCCGAACACATCTCCATCCCACCAACCTGAGTAACACACATGTCTGATTCCAGGGGACCAAACGGGAAAGAAAGCGCTCAGCACCAACTCAGAACTCTCCACCTTCAGGTCGGACATCCTGGATCTCCGTCAGCAGCTTCATGAGATCACGGAAAAGACCAGCAAGAACAAAGATACGCTGGAGAAGTTACAGGCAAGCGGGGACGCGCTGGTGGACCGGCAGAGTCAACTGAAGGAAACTTTGGAGAATAACTCCTTCCTCATCACCACTGTCAACAAAACCCTGCAGGCGTATAACGGCTACGTCACGAATCTTCAGCAGGACACGAGCGTGCTGCAGGGCAACCTGCAGAGCCAAATGTACTCTCACAACGTGGTCATCATGAACCTCAACAACCTGAACCTGACCCAGGTGCAGCAGAGGAACCTCATCACGAATCTGCAGCGCTCTGTGGATGACACGAGCCAGGCGATCCAGCGCATCAAGAACGACTTCCAGAACCTACAGCAGGTCTTCCTTCAAGCCAAGAAGGACACGGATTGGCTGAAGGAGAAGGTGCAGAGCCTGCAGACGCTGGCTGCCAATAACTCCGCCTTGGCCAAAGCCAACAACGACACCCTGGAGGACATGAACAGCCAGCTCAGCTCCTTCGCAGGGCAGATGGACAATATCACCACAGCCTCCCAAGCCAACGAGCAGAACCTGAAGGACCTGCAGGACGTACACAGGGATGCGGAGAACAGAACGGCGGCCAAGTTCAGCCAGCTCGAGGAGCGCTTCCAGCTCTTTGAGTCAGACATTGTGAACATCATCAGTAATATCAGCTACACAGCCCACTACCTGCGGACGCTGACCAGCAACCTGAACGAAGTCAGGACCACGTGTACGGACACGCTGACCAAACACACGGACGATCTGACCTCCCTGAATAACACGCTGGCCAACATCCGTTTGGATTCTGTTTCTCTCAGGATGCAGCAAGATTTGATGAGGTCGAGGTTGGACACGGAAGTGGCCAACTTGTCCGTGATTATGGAAGAAATGAAGCTGGTGGACTCCAAGCATGGTCAGCTCATCAAGAATTTTACCATCCTGCAAGGTAAGTGGGAATTCTGAACTTACACTGTTACCTATGGTTGTAGAACAAATGACCTTAAAACTTGACAATTTAAAACAGTAAGCCTGTATTATTTTGTAGTTCCTGTGGGTCAGGGATTCGGGAGTAGCTTAGTGTAAGTCGGTGGTTTTGGCTCAGTATCTCTCATGAGGTTGTAGTTAAGATGATAGCTGGAACTATAGTCTTCTTATTTACCTATTTTTGGTTGTGCTGGGGCAGGGAGGTCTTTATTGCTGCTCACAGACTTTCTCTAGCTGCGGCAAGTAGGGGCTCCTCTCTAGTTGCGGTGCACGGGCTTCTCATTGCAGTGGCTTCTGTTGTTGCAGGGCATGGGCTCCAGGTGCTTGGGGGCTTCAGTAGTTGTGGCACCTGGGCCTAGTTGCCCGGAGGGATGTGGAATCTTCCTGGAACAGGGATGGAACTCATGTCCCCAGAATTAACCACTGGACCTCCAGGGAAGCCCTGGGGCTGTAGTCTCCTGAAGCTTTAATTGGCGCTGAGGAGCTGCTTCCAAGATGGCTCATTCTTATGGCTCTTGGGCTTGTTGGTTATTGGCAGGTGGCCTCGGTTCCTCATTATGTGAAATGCTTGAATGTCCTCACAGCAGGGCAGCTGGCTGCCTCCAGAGCAAATGATCCAAGAGAAACAGAAGGAAGGAAGCCAAGATGTCTTTTATGACCTAGCCTCAAAAGTCACATACCATCATTCCACCATATCCTCTTCTTTAGAAACAAGTCACTAAGTCCATCTCACACTCAAAGGGGAAGGGAATTAAGTTCTATTTCTCGAAAGGAAGGGAAGCATAACTAAGAATTTGTGGACAGTGCTTAAAGACATTCCATTAAATGTTTATGAATGAAAGACTTGTTAATTTGGAATTTTTCCATGCCTAGCTATTTCAATGCCATTATAAATTGGGCTCCTTTGGAAGAAAGATTCAGTCTTTCAGATCATGGAGTGATCATTAAGAGGTTCCTACTTCTAAATGCCATGAACAATGGATGATTGGCCATCACAGTAACTGTAAGGCCACAGAGGAGAGAAATGATGTGACTTACATATAAAATCTGAGTTTTGCTCCAAACCAGGTCATCCATATAAACTGAAAGTCCTTAGATCAGATCATTTTTGAGCTTTCAGGAAAGCAATAATCATCAGAATGACTTCCCTAAGAAGGAGGCCAGTGAACTTCATTTTATTTCCTGACAGTAACAGAGATAGTATATTGTTTAAACTAGGAGAATGAAAAATAGCATATCCGGACTTCAGCGAGGCTCCTGGCAGTGATACCCTTCAGAACAAGGTGGAGCAATCAGTGCTGGATGATAGACCAATTAGATGGGTTTATTTGTTGTATTCGTTTTCTGTGCTGCATGGCAAATTGCTAAAAACTCAGCACTTACAGCACCCACTTCTCATCTCACAGTTTCTGTGGTCAGGAATCTGGGCAGAGCATAGATGTATCCTTTGCTTAGGGTCTTGCCCAGATGCAGGCTCAGTGAGGGGCTGTGGTTTCATCAGAGTCTTGACTAGGGAAAGCCTCATTTCCACACTCCTTCAGGTTCTTGGCAGAATTCATCTGTTGGGAATCGGGATGGTAAGATGGGCTGTCAGGTCCTAGAAGTCACCCCAGCCCCTTGCCATGTGGCCATCTCAAACCATTGCAGCTTCTTTACACCCAGTAAGGGAGTCTCTCTCGCTCCAGCCTGCAAAGATAGAATCTTATATAATGTAACCTGGTCAAGGGAGTGACATCCCATCACCTTTGCCATATACAGTTGGTCAGAAGCAAGTTGCAGGTTCCATGCTTATACAAGGGCATGAGTCACTGGGAGTCACCCTTGGGTGTGACTGCCATGCTAGTTGAATGAGTATAAAGAGTGATAGTTAAATGAGCCCCTCTGAGCCTGGAAGCAGAGCTGAGTGGCAGATGGCAGGGACCTGCTCAATAACTTTGCAGGGACTAGCATGAGGACATGGATGACGTCCAGTACTCGTGTGGTGTGAAACTGTGTATACTAACTAACAGGTCAGAGAATCCTGATCCAAAATGATCTGCAGAGGCTGGAACAGTAAAGAGATGTCAACAAAATGAAATAGATGGGGGAGACATGAAAATCCCCACTTGTAGATAGAGAAGACCAAACAGGAATGTTGATGTGGGGGGCATGACTTAGAGGAAGTGTGCATGAAAACATCGGGCATTTTAGTAGACTGTAAAGCAACTGGATGTGTCTGCCAGGGAAGATCATATGATCTTTTGCTGTATTAATAAAAACATGATTTCCAAAATGAGGGAAGTGATACTCCCTCCTTTTAGCATGGCAGAACCACTCCCAGAGGATAGTGTGTATGTTGGGGAGTCCGATCAACAGGGGATGCTCACAGACCAGCATGCTCAGAAAAACAGGACCAGGGTGATGGGGTCTAGAAACCATGTGCTGTGAAGAAGGATCGAAGAACCTGGAACTTTAACCTATAGGAGAGACTGCTTAGTGGGGAATAAGGCAGCTGTTTATAACTATTCAAAAGGCTGTCATGTGGAAGAGATTTTAAATGACATCTGAGGCGCTCCAGAGGGTGAAACAAAGACTAGTGGGTACTCATTAAAGGAAAATAAGTTTTAGCTTTTATATAGTGTTCCTTATAAATATTGCTGTTGCTTGAAAATATAATGGGTTCTGTGAACCGTGTGTGTGCCCCAGCTATAGAGGGGCTGGACAATGCCTGTCAGAGGTACTGTAGGTGAGAGTCATACTCTGAATAAAGAGTGGGCTTTCACACGGCCAGACAGTTCTTCAGTGCTTGATTTGTTATCTATATTTATTATTTCTTTTCCCCTATTCCTTCTCGACTGAAATTCAGAATGAGGAGAAATCTCAGCAGACTTGCAGTCTCATAAAATAAGTGCTTTCTAATTGTCTCTTAAAGTTGTAATACCCTCAACAATCCTAACATGATATTCTGGATAGTTTCTAGCTATCAATGTCTTTGGAGATGTCATTTCCTTGGAGAAGGGGGGCTACAGTCCATGGGGTCGTAAAGAGTTGGCCACGACTTAGCGGCCAAACAACAACAATAAATGACAATAAATAGATTAACAATATCTAGATTCAGATATTTATTAACAATAAATAGATTCAGAGCCTGGCTTTAAGTGAGTTAATGTTTCTGTTCTGATTATTTTTATCAACTGAAGTTAAGTATGAGTGTAATGAGGGCTTTTCATGAATTACCCCTGTGACACCCACTCTGTAAAGCAGGTGCTCAAAAACTCATTGCCAGTTATACATAAGAAAACTAAGGCTTCGAGGGCTTTAAGGAACTTGCTTAAATGTACAGAAATGATAAGTAGCTAAACGGGATCTGAGCCTAGACTATCTGGTGCAAAGCTTATGATGCAAACCCTAAAGATAATCACAGAAAATACATGCCCTTCCTCCTGACCGCCCCAGGGGAGCCTATGAGGGCAAGGAGATGGGATTTCATTCTAAGTGTGAGGGGGAGTTTTAAGGAAGGTGGTGACATGACCTGATTTATATTTTTGAAAGGGCATCCTGGGTGCTAGAGGAAGAACAGATAACCAGGAAGTGATCCTGGAGGCAGTGGTCCAGTGAGGAGTGATGGACCTATTGTGGGTGACTTGGGATGGATGGTAGCAGCATGCATGACCAAAGTGGGTCTTCTTGGTCAGGAGGAATCCTGAAGAGAGAATCAAGGGCAGCCCTGCCCTTCCCCAGACAATAGTCCTGACTGGTCTTTTGTGGCCGCGCCCACAGGGTGAGGAACGCATGGGCTGGAGGGGCTGTGAATGTTCAGAGCCCACCCAGATCCCTTCTTGATCACATTTGGTGTGCAAGACTCTGGATTTCCCTCCCCAAAGTGTCCCAAGTCCAAAGGGGCAGCCCAGAGGCACCGGTACATTGATGGAATGGAGTGCTGTGGGCAGAAACTGGACATGGGATCAGGCCAGCTGTGAGGAGCTAGACAAGGCTCATA
Source organism: Muntiacus reevesi (assembly GCF_963930625.1). NCBI lineage: Eukaryota > Metazoa > Chordata > Mammalia > Artiodactyla > Cervidae > Muntiacus > Muntiacus reevesi. Next base: position 33,681,392 of record NC_089252.1, on the reverse strand, counting down.
GATGGATCACACATGAGCAGGGGGGAGGAATGGGCATCTCCCAAGTACTTAGCTTGAGCAACAAGGTGGAAAGATTGAGGGCAGGAGGAGAAGGGGGTGACAGAGGTTGAGATGGTTGGATGGCATCACCGACTTAATGGACATGAGTTTGAGTAAACTCCGGGAGTTGGCGATGGACAGGGAGGCCTGGCATGCTGCAGTCCATGGGGTCACAAAGAGTCGGACACGACAGAGCAGGTGAACAACGACGACAACGAGGTGAATGGCGGTACTGACCAGGAGACGCAGAAAGAAAGGCCTGTTTAGACGTATTAAGTGGGAGATGTCTCTTAGGATGAGATTTCTGACTCTGTCTCTGAAAGGCCTCAGAGCTTGGTTTCTGAATGGTATCTTCTTTTTCTCGTTTGCTTTCCCATTTACTTTTTTTTGTAATTAAATTCATTTTAATTGAAGGATATTTGCTCTACAGTATTGTATTGGTTTCTGCCAAACCTCAGCATGAATCAGCCATAGGTATGCCTACGTCCCCTCCCTCTAGAACCTCCCTCCCCATCCCACCCCTCTAGGTTGTTACGGAGCCTCAGTTTGAGTTCCCGAGTCACACAGTAAATTCCCATTGGCTATCTATTTTACATATGTTAATGTGTTTGTTCCCCTGTTATTCTCTCCTTACATCCCACTAACATTCATGCTTGGTCTGTTCATTAGCTGTGCTTTCTGTGAGTTGACCTGAGAAACTTCTCAAGCCACGACACCCCCTTTCTATTTGATTTGTTCGACTTTCCAGGAGTGGAATGCCCACTGGCGATTCCAAGAGAACCAGAGGCAGGAAAGGGATCCAGCTTCCAAATTCCAGTGGTTCCTCCCACACTTCATCTCTGGCACCTTTCTCTCTTTCTCTGTACCAGATCTCACCCCCAGGGATGAGGCAGAGATGGGATGGAGCAGGAAGGAGCAGGGTGGGATTAATATCGGCCTAGGTTAGGTTTGCCTCTGCAAGATTCAGAATGCCCTGATGCTTTCCAGGAAATTCTTGGTGACTCGCAGTTCAAGAACCATAATGCTTCTGGCACAGTTCAGCCACAGCAAACATGTGCCTCATTAGGAACTGAAACATGAAGCTGATGAATCGGATGGCTGAGCAAGGTGATCATTTGGAACTAGATATGAAGTCATGTACTGAATCCTAGAGAAGACTCTTGAGAGTCCCATGGAAGCAAGGAGATCAAACCAGTCAATCCTAAAGGAAATCAACCCTGAATATTCATTGGAAGGACTGATGATGAAGCTGAAGCTTCAATACTTTGGCCACCTGATGCGAAGAGCTGACTCATTGAAAAAGACCCTGACTCTGGGGAAGACTGAGGGCAGGAGGAGAAGGGGGTGACACAGGATGAGATGGTTGGATGGCATCACCGACTCAATGGACATGAATTTGAGCAAATTCACGGAGATAATGGAGGACAGGGAAGCCTGGCATGCTGAAGTCCATGGGGTTGCAAAGAGTCAGAGACAAATGAGCAAGTGAACAACAACAAAATTAAATCCTGACAACAATGATCTCTACCTCCATAAACCCCAGAACCTTATGAAAGGCTTATTTTTCTTGTTGCAAATAATGTAATGTTTTTTACCCTAATTTGGCACATGGAAGTCTTCATAAAACACACTCTTAGGTGGCAAGTTCACCTCACACCCTAAGCTACTCCTGTAATACATGTAGGTGTAAATCACATCCCCCTAGTACAACCAAGACAGTTCTCTGTACCTGCTCTTCTGGGAGGACCATGAGTTTTAGTGATGAAAAAAAGAGCTCTAGAGCCAGAGAGTCCTGGAGATGAGTACCAAGTATCTGTCTACCTATTACAGTTATAAGGATTTAATGAGATAATGTAAATAAAACAGTGCAGTGCCTGGCAGAGGTTTAGCCAATATTCATACCCAAGTGTGAGTATGTTCAGTTCCTGTCTAAGTTTTTCCCTCTGCTGTAGCCCCAGCCAGTACATCACCGTGGAAGACAACATTCATGTCCATGAAGAACACAGTTGTACCGACGCGGGCTTTAAGGTTGATGGGAGTTCAGAAGTTCTTACTGCTGTCTTCCCGGTGCCCACCCCTGGAGAGGAATCAGACTGGGTGCTGGCAGTCTCTGACTTTCACTCATTTTTGATCCACATTATATATTTATTTTTGGCTCTACTGGTGGCTACTCTCTCGTTATGGTGCACGGGCTTCTCATCGCAGTGACTTCTCTGGTTGCAGCACTCAGACCCTAGGACAATTGGGCTCAGTAGTTGTGGCACAAAGGGCTTAATTGCTCCAGGGAGTGTGGGATCTCCCCAGATCAGGGATCGAACCCATGTCCCCTGCAGTTGGCAGGTGGATTTTTAACCACTGGACCACCAAGGAAATCCTGATCCACATTTATTGAGTGCAGCATTCAAAGACATTGAAGCACACCGTGGCCAGTTGGTGAGAAACAGTGGCTTAAATATATCCTCTTCTGTGGACAAAGAGCTTCCATGGCTTTCCAGATGTCTGACTATCTTGAACATGAGGTCAAGAACCAAATTATTCTTTAAAAGATTGCCAAATATCCTGTCTTAAATTTCCTTTTAATTTGTATATTCCTTTTCACCTAAGCACAGCAGAACGACTTTTTCATATGTGGTGTTAAATAAACGTGATTCATTCCACTGCATGAGAAGAAAAATATGTCAGATGAGATTACTATTTTTCTGTATCTTCCAACCTGACCACTTGTGGTTCTAAAATAAAAGTCTCAACGAGGTTGAGTGGCAGTAAGAATTAAAGTGGTTTCTCTATTTTCCGTTAGGCATGAGCAGTTTTTTGGAAAACAAGTTGTAAAGTTATTTCAGGGGTAGGACACAGGGCTTGGCCCTTCTCAAAGCCTGCAGCTTGGTGGCCAAAGCAGCAACAGCACAGTATTAAAGTCTCCTATCCTCTTTAAGATGTTTGTTTAAAGGATTCTGGTGTTTAAGGCTCCTGGCTCTGGAGCCTAGAAGCCTGGGGAGGACGTTTTGCTGCAGTGCAAACACAGCCGTTCTGAGTTTTGGTCTTGGTCACCTACGGGCATTTCTGGAGCCTTCATTCGACAGCTTTACCAGCAACATGGATCCTGACATTTCAGAATCCCAAGTCACGGGGGCTGCCTGGTGGTTCAGTGGTTAAGACTCCACACTTCCACTGCACGGGATATGGGTTCAATCTCTGGTCAGGGAACTAAGATTGCACAAGCCACATGGCAAAAAAAAAAAAAAAAAATCCCAAGCCAGGCAGCCAACCACATGGCCTCGAAAGCAAATCTCCAGTTTGCTGTTCTGTACAGGACATCATGTCTGCCCCACATGTAGCATCACCATTTTCTCGACTCTGAATTCAAGTTATTGCATGGGCTCATGAATATTGTCTTGTCATTTATTTAAGAGTTTTCACTTTTAAGGCACTATCAGTGGCTTATATTTTATTTCATTTTACTTTGACTTTAACCTCTGCACCCACCACTCCAAAAAAGATTCAAGTAATACCTAAAATCCTAGGGTCATCCAGATGCCAAAAGCAATACTGGCATCCCAGGTCCTAGAGGAAGATATACCCCTTGCATTAGCGATCAGCTTTGTAGGAGGATCCAGTCCTGACTTTTGAAATGGTTTTAGCTTTTTTTCTTAGTGATTTTTAAAAAGAAATAAATAGCAAATATCTAGGTCTTAAGGAGTGAGCAAAGTATTGTCTTAATGAGCCAAGTATATGAATGAATGAATCCCCGAGGACAGGGCACATGAATATGTTTTCACATAGTCCAGTATTTGAAGGCAGAATTCCAGCCTCTGGCTCTAGCGCTGTGATATTTTCCCAAGGCTGGGGCAGCTGCGGATGAAGACGTGGGTCCTAGCAGTGTGCCTGCTAGGAGTTTATCCACAGCCATGAATGTAAAACATTATATTAAACTTTTTAATATAACAGAGAACATGTTTATTTTTTTAACTGGAGGATAATTGCTTTACAAAGTTGTGGTGGTCGCCCCTCTTGAGCCTCCCTCCCACGCCCATCCCACCTCTCTAGGTTGTCACAGAGTGTCAGGCTGGGCTCCCTGTGTTATAAAGCAGCTTCCCACTAGCTATGTATTTTATACGTGGTAATTTATATATTTCAGTACCACTCTTTCAATTCATCCCACTCTCTCCTTTCCCAGTTCTGTTTGTTCTCCACGTCTGTATCTCCATTCCTGCCCTGCAAATAGTTCATCAAGACCCTTGTGTTAGACTCCATGTATAAGGGTTGGTATATGATATTTGTTTTTCTCTGACTTACTTCACTCTGTATAACAGGCCCTAGGTTCATCTACCTCAGTTCAACCAGCTCAAATTCATTCCTTTTTTATGGTGAGTAATATTCCATTGTATGTATGTACCACGTCTTCTTTATGCATTCATCAGTTGATAGACATTTAGGTTGCTTCCAGGTCTTGGCTATCATAAACAGTGCTTCAGTGAACATTGGGATACATGTGTCTCTTTGAATATGCAGATAATCTATTTGTGATGGATGTAGTGCTTCATATGGAAAATTCCGTTTTTATCCTAATCCAGCTAGGAAATCTATCACAAGTAGGATTTTAGACTTTATCCAAGGCAAAAACTTGCATCTCCTCCCAATATTTTATTCCCTTCCTTCTCAACATCTGGAAATTAGTATCAGTTGGTATTTTGTGTTGACTGTGAGGTCTGCATTTTTATGCCATTATTAAAATAAGCCATGATTCTTTGTGGAGGGGGTGAGGATATTCAAGTGTAACTTTAGTTCAGAGAGAAATAGCCAAACACCATATGCTACCCAACCCCAGAAAAGAAAGAAGATTCATGAAAAGCTGTCATCCCAGGTAAAGAAGGTCTTGGATTCATGTCAGGAGGGGAAGAGAGAATCATATGTCTTTGGAATTCTGTTGGCAACCAGAGGAGGGTGTTCTGGAAGAAATACAACTCTCTGCCACATGGGTCTGTCGGAACATTCAGAACAGGGAGACAGGCCCTGGAATGGGCACTATTTCCTGGGCATGGGTGAACTCATTTCCCATAACTTGCGAGTACAGCACCAACCCCAGTCATGCATGATAGAGCAACACTGGTTATTGGCAAATCCATAAAGAGAATAAAGAATTTCTAAAGCACTTGAATTTCCCAACAGATCTTCCTCATTATTTGGATTTCTTAAGGTCAAACATAGAACATGAACAAAACAGAAGTAGTTGTGGGGGGGAGTTACTTTTATTTTTGCCTTTATTCCAAATAAATTAGATTTCTGTTTGTTTTGGCCTATTGTCAGTATCATTCCACTAGAACCTTCCATCATGCTGCATGCCTTATGGAGGAACACACAGGCCACCTTCCCCACTAATAATCTCTGAGACATTGTTTCTCAACTACACAAAGGAGCTAAGTTACCTTTTTAAAGGAGATCCATCTGGCAGTGAACACTCACCCTCTGGCTTTCCTAAATGGCTAGGCTGTTTAATGAGCCTCCTCAGGTTAAACAGGGAAAAAAATTCAAATTATGGATAAAAGATCACAGGATCAGTTCAGAAGTATGAGTAGAGTTGGGAGGACATCTCCCCATGACCACTCTGTACTGGCAGCCGGGGTCAACCTGATACAGAGATTGAGTGGAGGTGAATTCTTAGAATGAGGTGAAGGTCACCAGGCAGGACACTGTTACCCTAGAATCTCTCCCTTCTAGTCTCTGCTGGACCCAAAATGTTAGCACGAATGCAACGGGCTTTCTATTTTTTTTTTTTTTATATAAAAAAATTTATTTATGTATTTTTGGCTGTGCTGGGTCTTTGTTGCTGCGAGGGCTTTCTCTAGTTGCGGCAAGCAAGGGCTACCCTTCCTTGCTGTGTGCAGGCTTCTCATTGCAGTGGCTTCTCGTGTTGCAGAGCATAGGCTTTAGGGCATGTGGGCTCAGTAGTTGTGGTTCCCAGACTCTAGAGCACAGGCTTAGTAGTTGTGATGCATGGGCTTAGTTGCTCCCCAGCATGTGGGATCTTCCAGGACCAGGGATCGAATCTGTATCTGCCACACTAGCAGGTGGATTATTTACCACTAGGAAAGCCTACAATGGGCTTTTTGACCCATGAGGCACATTGATTTGACAAACACTTGCTGGATAATGACTGTGACCTGTAATCTAGCTACTAGATGGGGAAGGGTCCTCGAAGAAGAAGCAAGGACTAAACATCACAGAAGGAGGGAAAACTTCCACCTGGTGTGACCTGGGAGGATTACATGGTGGGTGAGCAGGAATTTTCCAGATGGTTATGGGCAGAGGGAATTCTGAGAGAAGAAATTTGCACAAGTGCAGAGGAGGATGAATCAACACACGTGAGACCAGGTCATGGAACCTTAACACCAGAGGACCAAGAGGGTCTTCTGGGGCAAGTGGGATCCAGAGCTGAGTGTAAGGAAGACAAATGTGTGAAAGATGCAGAGTGAGATGCGTGGAGATGGATCAGGTAGGAAGAGCAGTTGAGAGGTAACTGTAAAAATCTACCAGAAAGACAGAGGGGACGGGGGGAGAGAGGAAGAGAGAACAGCGGCAGGAGGATGGTGATGAGACAGCTGTGATGATGCAGTGGGATAAGAGGTGACGGGAGGAGGGCATGAACAGCAGAGATGACGAGATCACGGTAGACACACCAGGTTGGAGATGCTGGCTGGACATCCCAGAGAAAATGGACCATCCATTAATGGGATGGAGATGAAGAGCCAGAGGCCTGGAGAGCTGATGGTAAGGAGGAGCCAACCGGAGCAGATGGACAAAAGTCAGTAAGATGGACTCAGGAAGAAGGTGTTTCACCCCAAAGTCTCTGACTTTACGGGGCAGATAACCCTAAAAGGAACGCACTGAAGCCAGCGCTAGCATTAGCGCGTGCTAGTTCGGCATAAACTCACAGCTCCGTAGAGGGTCTGGCCTGAAAGTCCAGGGGCAATGTCATGGGTAGGCTCAAAGAAGCAAAGCTGAGTCCAGGACCTAGGCTTCTGCAGAGGGAGGGCAGAGATGGAGGGCTGGCCATGGCCGTGGATGGTATGTGGATGCAGTGATGTCTGCTAGGGTCTGGGGTGGAGGGAACAGAGATCCCCCTACTGAGGTGGGAAAGGCTGCTTCACCATTCTGTCCTGACCGGCCAGTGGGGAGGTGTGCTGGTGGAGGGGGACAGGGAAAACTGAGCGTGGGAGTCCCACCAATCCTGCCTCTCCCCCGCACTTCAGTCCTTCCAGCCTCCAAGACTCTGTGCTTCCATCCAGAGAATGGGTGTGGAGCCCTTATACTTATCCCTGTAGAATAGCGAGACCTCAGATGCTCTAAGATTCCAGGCAGCGGAATATTTGAGCACAGTGTCCTCCATGATTTGTTCATTTCAACACGAGAAGCCCTGAATTCCTGCCCCAGCTCCTCCCCCGATGGTAACTGGACATATCTTACTCCCATGCAGGTGCTATGTCAGTCGCAGGTGCTATGTCAGTCGCCCAGTTGTGTCTGACTCTTTGTGACTCCATGGACTGTAGCCTGCCAGGCTCCTCTGTCCATGGGATTCCTCAGGCAAGAATAAATACTGGAGTGGGTTGCCATTCCCTTCTCCAGGGGATCTTCCTGACCCAGGGATTGAACCCAGGTCTCCTGCATTGCAGGTGGATTCTTTACCGCTGAGCCACCTGGGAAGCCCCACTGGCCTGGGTAGATCTGTCTTGAGTTGCTCAGTAACTCTGAGCAAACAGCTTGTGTCTCTGGCCCTGCATGTCCTCAGATGTGCTGTGGGAATCCTATGCCATAGACGAAGGTCACGTGATATACTGTATGTGACGGTACCTCACCCTGTCATTTTCATACAAATCCTGGTTGTGATGTATTGTGTGATGTCGATGCTACTCTTGAGAACTCAGAGAAAACAGGACAACCCCACGTTAAGTGAACCGCCTTTTGGAGCAAGGAGCGATGAGCAGGTATTTGCTTCCCTTCCCCCAACCCCCTCCCTGCCTTTTTAAGGGGGAACTGCTTTTTCCTCCTTTGGAGGAAAACAATTTTTTCCCCTCCCTTGCCAGTGAGATGCTGCACCTGTTTCTTTCTCTAGTCTACCTTCCCTGGGTACTGTGCTTAGTCGCTCAGTTGTGTCTGACTCTTTGCAACTCCATGGACTGTAGCCCGCCAGGCTCCTCTGTCCATGGGGATTCTCCAGGCAAGAATACTGGAGTGGGTTGCCATGCCCTCCTCCAGGGGATCTTCTCAACCCAGGTCTCCTGTATTGCAGGTGGATTTTTACAGTCTGAGCCACCAGGGAAACCCAAACCCTATTTGCATTATTAGATGCATTTGATGCACTGTTTGCATCACTGGGAAAAATGAAACTGGTCCTCCTCAGCTGGCCCTGAGAGCACCCCCAGCAGAGACCTCCGGTCCCGGTGAGCTGGTCCATAGTGAGGCCTGGCCCTGAGGACCTCCGTGTTCCCACAGCACCACTGGAGGGACAGGGGCACCGCAGCGGAGGAGCAGAGAGGAGAGGCCAGGCTGGTGCGATGGGGGAATTACAGGACAGAGTCTCTCAGCACTCCATGGCATCTTTTTAGTCCAATTCAACCCCTTACCCCACACCTTACATGGTGCTTGTCATACAATAGGTAGTTAATAAATATTCATCAGATCGATGGAATGAGGAGGAAATAAGAGAGAGGTCATCTCAAGGAAATGCAACCCACTCCAGTATTCTTGCCTGGAGAATCCCATGGACAGAGGAGCCTGGTGGGCTACAGTCCTTGGGGTTGCTGCTGCTGCTGCTAAGTCGCTTCAGTCGTGTCCAACTCTGTGCGACCCCATAGACGGCAGCCCACCAGGCTCCCCCGTCCCTGGGATTCTCCAGGCAAGAACACTGGAGTGGGTTGCCATTTCCTTCTCCGGTGCGTGAAAGTGAAAAATGAAAGTGAAGTCGCTCAGTCGTGTCCGACTCTTCGTGACCCCATGGACTGCAGCCTACCAGGCTCCTCCGTCCATGGGATTCTCCAAGCAAGAGTACTGGAGTGGGGTGCCCCTGCCTTCTCTGGTCCTTGGGGTTGCAAAGACTCAAACATGACTGAGCGCACACGCATGCACACACAGACACACACACAGCGATCCTAACCCACACAGCCTTCCTGCTGGTGAAAAAATGGTCCCAGATGACCAGAGGTGTCGTGGATTTCATGCTTATGCCTTTTGTCTTCTTTTTATGTTTCAGGTCCTCCTGGTCCCAGGGGTCCGAAAGGTGACCGAGGACAGCAGGGACCCCCAGGCCCCACCGGCAACAAGGGGCAGAAAGGAGAGAAGGGGGAGCCGGGCCCGCCTGGCCCAGCCGGTGAGAGGGGCCCAATCGGGCCGGTTGGCCCCCCTGGAGAGCGCGGCAGCAAAGGCTCCAAAGGCCTGCAAGGCTCCAAAGGCTCCCGAGGGTCCCCGGGGAAGCCCGGCCCCCAGGGCCCCAGTGGGGACCCAGGCCCCCCCGGCCCACCGGGCAAGGATGGACTCCCAGGCCCCCAGGGGCCCCCCGGCTTCCAGGGACTGCAGGGCACTGTGGGGGAGCCTGGGGTGCCCGGGCCACGGGGGCTGCCAGGCCTCCCTGGGGTGCCGGGCATGCCAGGTATCAAGGGTCTCCCTGGCCCCCCTGGCCCCGCAGGGGCGGCAGTGCCCCTGGCCCTTAAGACCGAGCCGACCACAGCACCTGAGAACAGCGGTGAGTCTGAGCCCCTCGCACCCAGGATGGGGGTGCTCCCCGTGTTCGCCCCACACCCCCAATCTTACTAGCAGTGAAGGCATCACACAGGATGGGCCTCAGCCCTGGCTGCTCGCCTGGCCCCTCGCCAGGCAGCATCCTTCAGGCATGTGTGTTTATCCCTAAACAGCATCAGCCCCCCTAGTGCTTGTTTATCATTAGCTAAGTCGGGTCCTCTGGGACAAACTGGTCCCAGACGTTGAATTCAGGAAAATCTGAGGCTGGCCACCCCAGAGCCGTCCCTGTCTTCATTCTCTACCTTTCACCTGGGGATGGTCGACCCTTGGTTAACGTGCAGATGGAACTTTCTGTTCCTGAAGCCAGCTTGCATTTCTTTTTGAGAAGGTATTGTGGCACCTTCTCATCCTTTGATAATGAAAGCTTTGGGTTTGCAACCAAGCCTATCTTTCTCCCCTTGGACCCACAGCCGATTCCACTTGGTTTCCTGCAGTCCCCTTTAGTTGCATTTCTTCTGTGAGCCTAGCTCTCCCAGCCTCTTGTTTACAGGTTCTACGTGATCCCAGGCTGATGGGGCCCACCTGAGACTGTGCTGCTTGTTATTTCCGTGTCTGTTACTTCTGTCGTTGTAAAGACTAATCCAGACACAAAGGCCCGCATAAGTGGTTTTAACCACCGTGTGTCCTGCAGGCCACCTACTTCCTCAGACTGGTCTTGGCCCCTAGAATGTTCGGGAACATCAGTCACAGACTCAGCACACGGGCACCGGGGAAGCCGGGCTGTGGCTATGCCTCCTAAAGGCATAGTGTTTTCAGCGTGTATATGTTTTCATCAGCATTTTTAAACTTTGCATTCCTAGGCTGCCTGCCTCATTGGAAGAAATTTGCAAACAAATGCTACTTTTTTTCGTCTGAGAGAGACTTTTTTGCCAATGCAAAACTTTTCTGCGAAAGCATGTCTTCACATCTCGTTTTCATAAACACGGAAGAGGAGCAGGTACGTGTGTGGCATTCTTAGGGTTGGAGAAAACTGTAATTTAAGGATCGCTGACATCTGGAAAGTGCATGCTTACTAAGGATTCAAAGATACCATAAATTCATAGTCACAGAAACACCAGGGGCCACATGACTGAGATTTGGGCTTTATCCAGGGACAGAAAGCATTCATGGCATGGGGATTGGGTCCTTGTGCTCGCATCTGGAAGCTCTTGCTTTATCAAGCCTGGAGCTGTGTGGCTTTTCCCAGTGACTATTGAAAGAGCGGGAAGCCTGAAGGTCAGTACAAGTCTCCTATGGAGAGGCAGAGAGCCCTGAGCACTGGAAGGGTGGGGCTGAATGCCAGGGTCCAGACAGGTGGCCTCAACAGGGTCAGGAAGGGCATATATGGTCCTGGGGCAGAGCCCACACATGATAACCACTCATTTGGTCCCTAATGTGTTCCAGGCATTTTCTCCTATAAACCTCACCACACCCCAGGAGCCTGTAATGGGTGGGTAATATTATCCCCATCTTACAGACGGGAAAACTGAGGCCCCACAAAATTTGAATGATTAATACATGAGACAAGTAAATGCAGAGCTGAGACTGAAACTGAGGTCCATCCAGCGACAACACCAATGCTTTCTCTTTAATGCCGCACTGTCTCGGGGGCATCCTTCCTTTCCCCTGCATGTCTCCGGCAGACAGGACACTGAAAACGGATGCTTCTGCAGTAATTGACTGGAAATGAGCATCCAGAAGACAGTGGTCAGGCTCCTGGGCCTGATCCCAGCTCAACCACTTGTCACCTTTATTAGGTTGGTGGTTGTAATGGCTCGAAGGCATGTTATGTGTGACACTGAACGTGGGACCCAGCCAGGAGGAAGAGCTTGATGGTGCCGTGGCTGTTACTGTATTAGAACATCAGAGGGAGGGGTTGTGGAAGGGGGTGGAGCCTGGTGGGATGCACGAGTGGTCTGGATAGTTTAGGAGTATTGCTTATAATATAAGAGGAAAACATGTCAAAGCCCTCCCCTCCCCCCTGCCCACCACCAAAAAAAAAAAAAAAAAAAAAACCCCATGGCCAAACAAGTGCAATAAAAAGAGGACAGCAAAAGCAGTGCACAAGTTATGACAAGCATCCTCTTCGAAAGTGTCCCTCATTTCTAAATATTGAAAGCCCCCCAAACATCTGTTCAAGAAATAGTGACGCACCATCTATGATTTTATTTTCCAGCAATGGATCAAAAAGCAGATGGTGGCGAAAGAGAACTACTGGATTGGCCTCACGGACTTGCAGCGGGAGAATGAATGGAGGTGGCTGGATGGGACACTTCTGGAGTACGAGTGAGTCTCAGAGACGTCCGCGGGCTTGTGTTTCTTCCTGAACAACCTTCTCTCCAGCGCAGTCCTCACACTCAGCCTCTGGGTGCCAGCTGCGTGTTTATTTCCATGGAGGGAAATCAATATGGGGTAAAAGTCGGGTTTTTTTTCCTCTTCTCATGGAGTGAATTTTTCTTCATTTCTACTAAGACAAAAAACAAACAAACACACAGACTCATAAAACCACCCAGGGTGGTATAGTAGAGAGATGGCTAAGCGTGCTCTTTAAGTGCCGCCACAAAAGCCAAGGAAGCCCGGCTCCCCCTGTTCAGTCGAACTCCCCAGATGTGTTTCCAACATGGGCAGAGCGCTCCCATCAGGATGACGCTGTTGGTGTCCCAGCCCTCACTGGGCTTCTGGCCAGAGTGTGGTCAAGTTGATGACTCCCCTACACACAGAAAGTTCAAGTGCACTTGTGGGACGACCATCTCCCGCAGGTTTGAAGAGGCCCGTAAATCCCATGTGACCTAGTTCTGTAAAGGCAGCAACAGAGAACAGAAGCAGTTCATAGAACCTTCTCAAAGCTCCCAGGGGCACAGAAATTTCCATGCATCTCACCAGACCCCAGCGTCCACTCCTGCCCTCATCCCACCCCAGGGTCTGAAGAGGATGAAATTGTGCCTGTTTCCATTTCAACTCTTCATCCTCCTCTTGCTTTGCCTCCAGTGGATGCGGAAATGTGAAGTTGTGCCACACACACTGTACCAAATAGGGCAGAGTTTATAAAAACCCACCTGTGAACACCTTTCCTTTGCTGGAGACAAAAGACATGTCCTACAGAGGCTCAAGCAGACGTGTGGGCATCTTGGCCTCAAGATTGTGTCCTGAGCTGCAGTAGCCGCAGCATCCTTGGACCCCAGAGAGGAGAGATTGAGTGTGTTTCTGGTCCAGGACAATGTCACGGGCATCAGGGCTGGAGCAGTTGTGGTCAAGGACAGGAAGATGGGCTTGAGGGATGGAGGGGCCAGGTAGAGTTTCTGTGTGTGTGTGTGTGTGTGTGTGTGTGCATGCGCACGCATGTGTGTGCCTGTGTGTGGGTAGACAGACTTCTTTATGCTTTTAAATCCTCTATGTGACAAGCATGATCAGAGGATATAGATAGAAACCAGAGTAAGGCCATTTCTTTTAAAGGATTTTTTTAAGCATTTATTTATTTGGCTGCATCAGGTCTTAGCTGCATCATGGGGGCTCAGTAACCAGTGGGCTTAGTTGTTCCATGCCTTATGGAATCTTAGTTCCCCAACTAGGGATCGAAGCCACAGTCCCTGCATTGCAAGGTGAATTCTTAACCACTGGCCCACTAGGGAATCAACCAGCCAGGCCATTTCTTTTAGAATGGCAACCAAACATTGAGGTGGAACATTTGAAGATTTGGGGTCAGCTCCAAAGGTGAGCCTCAGACAGCCCCCGGGACAAATGGATATCTCTTTCCTGGCTCAGCAGACCACCAGTCTGCTCCCTGCACACCCATCCTCGGTGGGAGGAAGCCACACCACATCCTGGCCCCCGGAAACGTGGCTGACACCCAAGGAGGGCATCCCATCGCGGCAAGGATACGCTTCAGGAGACTCAAAGCAGTTGTGAGAGTTGTCATCCACAATCAGAGCGGTGGAGGGACTTCCCTGGTGGTCCAGTGGCTACCACGCTGTACTCCGAATGCAGGGGACCCAGGTTCAATCCCTGGGCAGGGAACTAGATCCCACATGCTACAAGTAAAGAGTTCACATGTGCCGCAACTAAAAGATTTAAAAAAAAGAAACAAAAGATTCCATATACCTCAGTTAAAACCTGATTCAGTCAAATAAATAGATAAATAATATTTTTAAACAAATAAAATCGGAGCAGTGGAAGTGGGGAGGGGAGGCCTCAGTTCAAACCTGATGCAAAGAAATAGATAAATTTAAAAAAATAAAATCAGAGCGGTGACAGTTGGGACAGGCGGCAGAGACTACTAAGGGAAAGATAAATGTGTCACTTTGACAGTCAAGAGTACGGATCATTTTTTTAAAGCAGTCAGCAGGGAGCTAAAAAAAAATAACTTCAGTCTCCTCCACTTTTCTCACAGTCATAAATGCAAAAAAAAAAAAAATAGGTCTGGGTTAGACTCACTAAGAAATTCAATCCGAAGCCCTCCTCTAAGCACAAATTGGGTTGGCCCACATGGAATGGATTGAGCAGGAACAGTAGCACCCCTGCCAGCTCTCCCAGGGTGGAATTTTCTCCTGTCTCCCAGGCTCCAGCAGGAAGTACTGATTGGGGTGACAGCCCAGCTCTGGTACCTGGGACAGGAAAGAATCACATCACCAGACACCTTCGGGGAGCTCCGTTCCCAGCCACAACTGCACAGCACCCCAGCCAGAGCCCAGACTCTGCTTCTTGTTTCCCACCCAAAGGAACACATAGACATGTAAAAATCCCTGGGATCAGATTTTAAAAGCAAGAATAAATTAGGCAGACATATTATGAGGCCTCAATAGCCGAAGGCTAATTGAACTTGCCATTTAATAATAAACACGCCACAAACGAGAAAAAGCCAGTTGCAGCAAGGGAAGGCAGTATCTGCCCTGGAGTTCACCAGCTCTGGGTTCCAGGCCTTCAGCCAGCACTCAGCAGCTACGCGACCCTGTGTAAGTTACCCAACCACGTGAACCTCCACGCCCTCATCTAGAGGTGCAGGTGACAGAAGCACCGACATCGGTGTTATAAACATTCAATGAGATGATACATATCAAGCAACAATGACAGCGAGCCCATGGGAAGTGCGGAAGATATGCTATCTGCTAGTGTTCATATTATTACTCCAATTACTTGTCTAAGGCAGAACGCCAAAGAATTGATGCCTTGGGACTGTGGTGCTGCAGAAGACTCCTGAAAGTCCCTTGGACAGCAAGGCGATCAAACCAGTCAATCCTAAAGGAAAGAAGCCCTGAATTCTCGTTGGAAGGACTGATGTGAAGCTGAAGCTCCAGTATTTTGGTCATCTGATGCCAACAGTTGACTCACTGGAAAAGTCTCTGATACTGGGAACGACTGAGGGCAGAAGGAGAAGAGGGCGTCAGAGGATGAGATGGCTGGGTGGCATCACCAATGGAATGGACCTGAATTTGGGCAAACTTCGGGAGATGATGAAGGACAGGGAGGCCTGGCGTGCTGCAGTGCATGGGGTCACAAAGAGTCAGACACAACTGGGACTGAACAATAACTCCTCCTATTGTCATCGCCATCATCATTTTCTTGTCGTTCAGTTGCTAAGTTGTGTCCGACTCTCCTGTGACCCTATAGACTGTAGCCCGCCAGGCTTCTCTGTCCATGGAATTTCCCAGGTCTCTCTCAACACAAGGTACCCAACACAGGTACCTCTCCACGTACTCAGACTCACCTGCACCCTCCTCCTCTCTGCTTCTGTGGCCTCCATGCACGGTCCATTACTTCCCTTTCCCCTGCTGTACACACTGGTTTCTGGACCTGACCCCTCCCCATGCCTCACCCAGGTTACAGAAGAAATCAGTCTCCCTACTTTGCTCTTACCCTTTCTCCCCCTCTGAAATTGTTTCAGGCTGTTGGGGGTACTATTAAGGAGGAAAGAGAAAAAGGATGAAAAGCTCTCTCCTCTGTCTCTTGCCCCTACTTGAATTTTTATACTGAGAGCTGGTTGAGGAAGATGGTGCTGGAGTAATCAGACAAAAAGCAACAGTGACATGGGTTGGATGCTGAAAGCTTAAGGTACACATGGACTTGAACAGAGGTTTATTTTCAGCAAAACATACAACCTGACTCACTGACTATGAATACTGGGGCAAGAGAAGCAATCGGTGATGTCTCAGGATGGTGCCTAGGAACAGGTTTCCAAGTGCTTTCGGTCCACCCACCAATGCACTTCCAAGAGAAAGACTGGAGAGCTGACCCATGTTGCCAAGATTTTATTTGTCAACTAAGGACATGGGTTTTAAAAATCACCTACTGGGACTTCCCCAGCGGTTCAGTGGCCAAGACTTCCAAGTCAGGGGGCATGGATTTAATCCGTGGTTGGGGAGCTAAGCTCCCACATGCCACAGTGCAGCCAAAAAGACAAAAATCACCTATCAATAAATCCCAGCACAAAAACAACAAAAACAAGATCAAAAAAGACAGTTGGCCATCACCCATACATACACACAGAGTTGTCCTCATTTTTCTCTTTTCACAACAGACCTGTGAGAACTTCATTCTTCACCAGCTGGTACCAGTTCCCTGGCTGGACATTGGGATCTGCTGGCCCACGGACTCATGATAACATTCAGTGAATTATCCTGAAGTGTCCACCATGACCCAGCCCCTGTGTCATCCCGGAGAATCTTTTCTAGAGTTTTGGGCACAGTATGAATGAGAGATACTGTTCCACTCACGTAAAAATAGTCTGATTTTCAGGACCCTGTCACAATCAAGAAGACGGACACCTTGACCCTAAATGTGCATATGGTGAAGAGAAGGGCTTCAAATGAGCTTTCAATGCTCTCTTCTCATTAATTAATAGAACCAAGTAGACAGAAAAACCGAGAGGAATGTAGCAGACACTATCAACTAACTTCCCTGGTGGCTCAGTTGGTACAGAATCGCCTACAATACTGGAGACCACCTGTAATGAGGGGACCTGGGTTTGATCCTTGGGTTCGATCCCTGGGTCGGGAAGATCCCCTGGCAAAGGAAATGGCAACCCACTCCATTTCTTGCCTGAGAAATCCTATGGACCAAAGGAGCCTGTCAGGCTACAGTCTACGGGGTTGCAAGAGTCAGACACAACTTAGGGACTAAATCAACCAACCAATCAACTAACTTGACTTCATTGATATTTATGGAACCTTTCACCCAACAGCCACAAATACACATTCTTTTCAGATGCATATGGTACACTCACCAAGATTGTCAAATAAGTGCTGGGTCATCAAACAAGTCTCCAAAAATTAAAAAGCACTGGAAGGGAAACTTTGGCTTCATTTTATGCCATAATCACTCACTCTTCATGCTTCATGTTTCTATCAGAGTGACTCTGGCTTTGGCCACTAGAGAGAAACCTCTATAGCAGGAGAAAATTCAATAGCAAAGAAATGTTTCTCGCTACTAAGATTTTCCTGTTTTGAGGCCAGGCTCTTACCAGAAGAATTTTCTCAGCCCTGAAGCCTCCATCAATCTTGCGGCTGATGAGAAAGTACTAAGTTGTGTGGTTGGGTGGGTTTGCCAAGGTTGCCTGGGGTTGCCTGATTGCCAAGGTTGAAAGTTTGTGCTCTACCTCCATGAGGATAAACCCGGAACAGGGAGGGTGGGGATGGGGAGGGGGTGCTTCACACCCACCAGCTGAGATGCTTCATGATTCCAGCTCCTGGAAGAGTGAGTCTAGGTGCTTCCATGGTCCCCGGTGTACTCAGAATACACTGTCCAAGTACATAATGCATGTTGCTATCCAACCACTTCTGCAACTTGTGTGTTATAATATGGAATTCAAGAATTCGGCACCCAGGCTTCAGCCATTTCTCTTTCCAGAATCTACCTGTGAGTGAGGTTTAGGCACTATTTAAGCTGCAATTCTTCTCCAGAACATATACATTCTATTTCTCTGACATGCTCTGTGCTGTTACAAGCATGCAGACTGAAGGGATTGGCCACAAATTACTCCGTGTGATTTTAGCTTTTCCAAAGAGGTGCTGGGAGACCATGTACAAGACAAACTACCCCTGCAGCCTGGCTTCAAGCTACTCCATCTCCCACCCCTGCTGGTCTCACCTGGGTCACTCCACTCACAGCCACCTTTAGCCACCTTTAGGACTAAAGTCCTACCTTTAGTCCTGAAGGATTACTTCAAGCACCACACTGAAGAATTTCCATGACCTGGAAAAAACAAATGGCAAATGGTGATAAAAATGATCTTCCATTATCAATCTGTTCTCTTTCGTCTCATCTGTCTATCCTCTCTCTCTTTTTTATTTTTTGACCATGCCATGCCAGTTGTGTAATCTTAGTTCCCCAACCAGGGATCAAACCCATGCTCATAGCAATGAAAACAGAGTCTTAACCACTGAATTGCCAGAGAACTCCCTGTAAACCCCTTTTACCTACTGAAAAGGGCAAGGAAATGCAAGGGGAAAATACTAAACAGATGGTCTATCAGAATTCCTATTTATGAAATTTTCCAATTGACTGTGAGATAAAAAAAATATCAAATGTCCCCATCATTGATGCATCCAGAATCACAGTCTCAAATTTGGTAAGCAAAATTGGAATGGAACCCCCTCATATAACTGCAGAAATGAAGCAAGTGTACATCAACACCACCAAACTGCCTGGGCACTGTTGCCATTTCTAGGAAGGTCTGTCAAGAGAAACACGCCAAAAAAGCTTCCATAAAAGTTTCCTTCCAACTTCACCTTTTCTTGGCATCACTGTGGCAGTCTGAGATTTGTAACTGCTTCGTTTCTTGCCTAGGGTGGAAGTTCTACGAGGACCGGCAGTCTGTTCTCTATAGCACTCGTGTTGCCATCAGCTAGCTTTAGCCCTTGTATGCAGTAGACACTCTGTGGAATGAATGAGCAAATGAATGAACTATTTCTGACTCTTCCACCTAAGTATCATCCCATTTATACTCTCATTGCTTGATGGTTTCCTCTAAAATATCTCTTCATCTCTAGATTTATCTGAGGTCATTTTTTAAAAATACTTGTTTATTCATTTATTTGGCTGTTTTAAGTCTTAGTTGTGTCATGTGGGATCTTTTGGTGTGGTACACGCACAAGCTCTGTAGTTGTGGTTGCACGGAGCCTCTAGCTGTGGTGTGCGGGCTCAGTAGTTGTGGCATGTAGACTTAGTTGCTCTGCAGCATGTGGGATCTTTGTTCCCTGACTAGGGATTGAACCCACATTCTCTGCATTGCAAGGCAGATTCTTAACCACTGGATCACCAAAGAAGTCCCTCACTTTTCATTTTCTTAAAAAAAAAAATCCCTAACTATACAGTTGGTGCAGGGAAGTCAATTCTACCTCATTTTCCCATCCTTTGACTGTAAATTTCGACTCGCCTTTTCCCACTGCCCTGATTTTTGCTGGTCTTGTCATCAAAAGATGGAGGGCAATTTGGTCTTTATCCCTGGGTGACCCTGGTAAGAACCTGGCTTCAAAATAGGAAAATCTTAGTAGTGAGACGTGTTTCTTTACTGTAGAACTTTCTTTGGCCATCAGAGTCTGTACAGTGGAAGATTTTTCTCTAGTGGCCAATGCCACTGCCACTCTGATAGAAACATGAAGCATGGATCAGAGTGAATGATTACGGAGTCAGATGCTGCTGCTTGGGAAATGAGTCATCGTTTATGGGAAGCACCTCCTGCTGCAGATGTTCTTTTCGGACCCTCCGCATGAGGCAACCTTGTCCTCTCAGGAGGTGACCACAGGCTTCTGTTCAAGGACCTGGCTCTTAAAGAAAATGTAGCCTTTCAAGTTTTGACTCTTGGAAGCACATCTAGTTGATCACTTAGAAAGAAAGGCAGAAACAGCGAACCCTGACGAGGAGGTGCTGGGAGAAGCAGCAGACAAGTTAGCCCCAAGTTGAGCTCATCTTAAATACAACTTGTTTTGAAGAATCTCTCTCCCAAAAAAGGCAGTGAAATGTATGAGTCATTTTCAGTAAGATTAAATTACTATTCCTTTCTGAAGCAATTAGCTATCTACAGCTTAGCCAGAAAACCATAACCAAGTGTTTATAGGTTCTTGTAAGTGGATATCAACAGTCTCTCCATTTTAAATACAGTAGTGTGTACATGACCTTCCCGAAGTCCCTAACTTCCCCTTCCCCGCAGCAACCATAAAGTTCATTTGCTAAGTCTGTGGATACAAGAATATGAACGGCTGAGTCCCTTCGCTATTCACCTGAAACCACCACATTATTAATCGGCTCGACCCCAATACAAAATAAAAGGGTTAAAGTTTAAAAAGGTGGGGGGGTGACTCTCTCTCTGCCTGACTCTGACGTGTTAGAGACAAGATATCAGAATGTACAAAGATTCCCTCTGGGTTCTCATAAGTGTGTGCGTGTTTGTGTGTGGGTGTGCCATCCTCAGAATGTATATATTCACACTCAAGCCCAGAAGTCAGCATTCCAGTACACATTAGAAAGCTGTCGCTCATCGAGCTGTGCTGAAGACAGATTTACTTCCTCAGCAATGTGATGAAGCAGCTCCGCGAGCTGACTCTGCTGTGGCTAAGATAACAAGTCTGCAGGGAGAGGCTGCGTCACACGCTCCTCTGCGAAACAGCTGCTTCTTATTCAGAATCAGAGCGTGTGCAGCTTTTTAAACAGTGCGTTTTCATTCTGGGATGCGTGACAGGCCTTGGTTTTGTTTTTTACATTTCTCTGCTGCTCTTGGGTCAAGCAAACGTCTGCGTGACTTTGCAAATAACACTTGATTTCTGTTTTCTTAAAAGAAATTGGAAAGCTGGACAGCCAGATAACTGGGGTCATGGCCATGGGCCTGGAGAAGATTGCGCTGGACTGATTACTTTTGGGCAGTGGAACGATTTCCAGTGTGAAGACATGAATCAGTACATCTGCGAGCAAGACAGGGAGAAAGGTAAGCAGTGAAAGGGATTTACGAGAGCACTGCAAAGCTTATATCTTATTAAAGGGTAAGAGGAGTATAAGGGCTCTGAAAGTAGGTTCTGCAACTGGATTCCAGTCCTGATTCTGCCACTTAGTATCTCAGCAAGCTATTAACCTCAGGAAAATAATAATAATAATCCTCTTAATGGGGTTTTTGTGAGGACTTAAGTAAGTTAATACATGTGCCTAATGTAGAGGAAGTACTCGGTAAATTTTAGACTAATGGGCCTAGGTCGTTACCTTATAATACTGTCAGTCAGTTGTTCTTTATCATATGGCACCAATGTCAAAGTCTTTTCATATAACAGACTATCAGAGAAATTGGGAAAACAATACCACTTGCAGTTGCATCAAAAAAGATAAAATATCTAGGAATAAATTTAACCAAGGAGGTGAAAGACCTATACACTGGAAACTATAAGACATTGATGAAAGGTATTGAAGAAGGCCCAAATAAATGGAAACATATTCTGTGCTCACAGATTGGAAGAGTATTGTTAAAATGTCCATTCTACCCAAAGAAATCTATAGATTCAATGGAATCTCTATAAGAACTCCAGTGTCATTTCCCACAGAAATAGAGAAAACAATCCTAAAATTTGTATGGAACCACAAAAGACCCCAAATAGCCAAAGTAATCTTGAGAAAGAAGAACAAAGCTGGACATACTCCCTAATTTCAAAATATATTACAGAGCTACAGTAATCAGAACAGTGTGGTAGTGGCATAAAAATAGCATATATCTCTATCAGTAAAAGAGAATAGAGAGCCCAGAAATAAACCCATGCACATATGGTCAATTAATTTATGACAAAGGAGCCAAGAATACACAATAGGGAAAGGACAGTCTCTTCGATAAATGCTGCTGTGAAAACTGGACAGCCACATGCAAAGAGTGAAACCAGACCACTCTCTTAACTCTATACAAAATAAGCTCAAAATGGATGAATGACTCAAATGTAAGATTTGAAACCATTAAATTTCCAGAAGCATAGGCAATAATCTCCTTGACAGTGATCTTGGTAATGATTTTTTGGATCTGAAAACAAAGGAAAAAATAAATAAGTGTAACCACATCAAGGGGCTTCCCCGATGGCTCAGTGGGTAAAGAATTTGCCTGCAATGCAGGAGACACAGGAGACACTGGTTTGATCCCTGGGTCAGGAAGATCCCCTGGAGTAGGAAATGGCAGCCCACTCCAGTATTCTTGCCTGGAGAATTCCATGGACAGAGGGGCCTGGTGGGCTATAGTCCATAGGGTCGCAGAGAGTCAGACACGACTGAGCACAATAGCACTACTACATTTAGGATTTGAGTTGAGACTAGGATGCCCCAGAATAGGCTCCTTTGAAGTGAATTTTACCTTTTATCGAATCTGAATGAGAACTTCAAGGCACTTATTTTAAAAAAAATTATTGAATAATGTATTTGGAATGTTTTCTTTAAAAACACACACTCCTTTTCCTGAATTATCCATTAACATTGTTCTTTAAGAAGAACTAACACCCATTCTTCTTCCTCTCTTTTAGAATTAGCAATTACATTATAATGGACCATGATATCATAATAGGAGCAAACTGTCGACAGTTCTCAAAGGCAAAAGATACTTCTTTCTGATTGCATCACCTTCTCATTAGATTGAGGGGGAAAGCACTGAAGACCAATCACTGAAAACATTGAAAGCCCGTGTTCTCTGCCATCTACCTTGCTCAAGGACAAAGTTTGGAACAAAAGTGTTCACCTAGCGTGATGTATGGATTGTCAGTAAGCAAATGGACTGAATCATATCGATTTTTCTCAGCCAATAACCGTACAGTTATGCAAATCATGTCTTCCAGAGTATGGAATGCTCCAATCAGAAAAAAGATTATCATTGGTTGTTGAGCTTTAGGAATAACTGAAAACATACACTGTGTAAACAGTACCTTACATTTCTATTGATAAAATCCCAAATGTAGGAAAAATATGCAGACATACAGATATATAGGCCAACTCTTAGTAACAATATGAAATATACTTAAAGAGCTTTTAAAACTTTGTATTTTTGTACAAAATATTTGCCTTTTTGCAATTTTTTCCTTTTTATTTTTGTCATTTTACCGATATAGTACATGAAGCCAAAGAAAACAATAATGGTACTAATAAAAACTCATAGGGTTTCTTGTCAGATTTAATTCTATGCAGTGGCAAAGAAATTTCTTCAGTTGTGGTTTAAAAAAATAATTAAATATATGTGTGTATGTATATTTTAATGTATCATTTCCTCAGAGGAGTCAATCACTTGAAATGTCTAGAAATGGCCCTGCAGATTTTGCCAGTGGAGGTCAAGGCTGAACATGTACATGGCTCAGCCAAGTGGGCTATGCCTCCAGCCCATCACCAGCCAACACCCTTGCTGTGTGTCTGCCAGGCTCAGAGGAATGGTCAACTCAGGATGTGCTTTTTACTTCATTTTGGCGGAGTCGGGGGTGGTGGAGAGGCATCTGTTGGGAAGGGTGGACAGAGCACCTGTATCTGGCTATTAACAGAAGGTCCTGTTTTGTGGCTGAGGTTTCAGGCCCACACCAGGGCAGATATTAAATGTCAGGAAAGCATAATATCACATCGGCCAGAGACAGAGATGCTAAGATGGGGACAGCTCTATGCTACCTGGAAATCTTATGTTTTCTGGAGTCAGATTCCAAAAACACAGAATTCCAAGGCACATGCATGATGAAATGCAAGAATACAACCTTGGCCACTGTGTTGAACTCTTGCAAAGAACCTTTTGTCGGAGCCCATCTGCCTTCTACTCTTTAACTTGCCATGGAGAAGTCTAACATGCAGTGTGCTGAAATCAGGCTTCAATGTAACCGATGCTCAAAGGTAAGATTTCCACCCACCAGATTCCCTTCCCAGGACCTCCCCAGCCATGCTGCTACCTACCCCACGTACAATGGTAAAAGAATAAAGACAGAGTTTGACTTTGACGCCTGCAGCTGTGTGGACTGTGTTGTCTTGCCCTGGTCACCGTTTATGCTGTCTCTGCAGCCCAAGAGTGGCCATCTCCACAAAGCTTTTCACTGTAGTATCAGCAGCAGGTCAAAAACTGGTTGAACAGAGACCTTTAGGAATTGTGACTATTTCCGTCGGGCCTGTGACTTGTCTCTACTCTAACCTTCCTTGATGGCATCTTTTACTTATAGAAAAATCATACTTTTAAGAGCAAAGCTTTAAAACCACAGCTAGTCTATTCTAGTTATGGATGCAACTAAAATCTGCTGTTTCTTCAGATGGTGCCACTAACAAGATGCTGTGTTACAGAACTCACAAACTCATCCCGTTGTGATGCTATGGTCTGCGTGATTTTGACGGTTTGAGTTGTTAGGGCTTCTGAGACTTTTCATATGATTACATTTCTGGGTCTGATGTTAGACTAGAGGAAGCCCAGGAAAATTTATCTAATATTAAATTTCATATTTAATGTAGCTAACTCATTAGAGGGGATTTCTGAAGCCAACTCTGGAGGCTGTGGGCTAAACATTTTGCACTGTTTTTATACTTGTATTCATATCCTCTTACCACCTCAGACTCAGACACAGGCCTTTTAAGTGGAGATTTAAAAAATGACTGCCATTTGTGTAAAATAATGTACTGTGACCAAGTTGTTTAAAGGGAAAATAAAGTGCTTTCTTTAAGGAAAATTAAAAAAAAAAAAAGAGTGGCCATCTCCTCAGCACCTGGATGCCCTGCTATCCTGCCCATGGGGTCTGGTCAGACTGGCCAGACCTGCCATCATCTGGGCCCTGCGATCCCAGACAGGCCCTGGACCCTGGTACCTCTTCTGGCTCAAGACCTTCTATTGATTAAACTGTATCCTCTTTTTCATCCTCTTCTGGTTTCTTAGGTGTCAGTTAAGATCATGTTCGGATGCAACTTGAACTTGAACATCTGATGCCATCATCGGAAGAGAATGTTGCTGATTCCCACAGCTGAAGGTGTTCCTCTCCTGGCCCTTATACCTTACCCAGGGTTTATCATCTCTCAGGCTTCAATCAGATGCTCTCATGTCATCCTCCCAACAGCCCTAAGAAGTGGGGTTTTTTACTTACTCTCCCCATTTTATAGAGGGAGGCACTCAGGGAGGTGACATCATTTCCTGGGCCATATCATCACCAAGGAGTGAGGCAGGATTCAGACTTGAGCTTTGAAAATGCTCTCGAGGACTTCCTTGACGGTCCAATGGTTAAGACTCTGCACTTTCAGTGCAGGGGGGAAGGGTTCGATCCCTGGTCAGGGAACTAAGATCCCACATGCCACACGTGGTGTTAAATAGATAAGTAAATTTTTTAAAATGTTCAAAATTTTTAAAAATGTTCCTTCTTTCAGAAGCAAGGTCCTTCCTAATAACAGAGTAAAATCAGATGAAAATCACACATTACCAGATGCCTCATGTACTGCTCTATATATTTAGCTATTTATATGCCAGGTTTCTACTCACCTACTCATCACTGATGCTCTTCTGGGAGGAGAGTTTTGGTAAAATGTCATGAGGTTTTCAGGCTATGAGAAGTTACGAGTTGCTATGAGAAGATGGAAACTTTTTATTTTTGTCCCCATCCCTCAGCATGTGGGATCTTAGTTCCCCCCGCCCCCTGCAATGGCAGCTCAGTCTTAGCCACTGGAACTCCAGAGAAGTCCCTGTTTTTCTTTTTAAATGGCTCTTGAAGAATGATTGCACAACCAGAAAGAACAAAACCCTTTCTTTTCCTCTTTTGCAATCAGTGTTCACCTTTGATCAACTCTTCCCATATCTGTCTGAGTTTAGCACTTAAGAGTTTAAAGCAGACAACAAATAGTACAACCTGCTCTCATTAAAAAAAAAAAAAAAAACACACACGTTGAAGGAAGTAGAAAGCTGCGTCAGTCATACATCCCGCCATAAATCAGGTAACAATACTAAAGCAAGTGTAATTTGCCTCAAAACCGATTGATCTCTTCTTGGAAAAGTATGTTAACTCATTCATGGCTCAATAATATGTCTAATAATAATTTTTAAAAAGTAAATATATTTAGCACTTTCACATACATTATCTCTTCTAATCTTGGTGCAAAACCTTTCTCTCTACTTTAGGAATGAGGACACTGAGGGGAATTTGAAGACTTGCTCATTGCCCACATCCCAGTCATGCGAATCTGATCAGGCTCATCATTCTTATGTTCCCTAAATCTAAGTCCATCCTAACCATTACCCCAGCTTAAAATCTTCTGAGTTGCCTGCAGGGTATACCTGCAGGGGCGCTGGGGACCAGGTCCCCACCTGTACCTCCAGCCTCCCCTCCGCTGTCCCCTCGTGCTCCCTTGCCTTGAGCTGGAACAGCCTTACAAGCCACCTGCAAAGTTCCTCCGTGCTCCTTCTTACTTACTTCTTACTGTGCTCCTCCTCCTTAGAAATCCAGACTCTACCTGGATTTCATTCTCAACTTCTTTAAGATTCAGCTCAAGCATCACTTCTAGCCCGAATCCTTTCCCAGCATATGCATCCTGAAGCTGAGACTTCTCTTCATGTCAAGCAAGTGCTACCCACAAGTGCTCCAGGTACTATGAAAGAAAAACCCTTTCACGGCGTTAAGACCATCTACAGATCAGCTGAGAGGCCCAAACATCACTGAATTAAGAAGAGAAAGGTGAATGGAGCCAGTCAGCTAGAAAATCTTAAGAGAACTGAAGAATGGGAGAAGCCAGTCAGGAGAAATGAAGGCATTCGTGTTGATGATAGTCGGTTATTATACATCTACTATATTGGACATATGTGTAATATACCTATTAGGAATGGAAGACTGAGTGAAGAGAATCAACTGGCAAAAGAGATTTATTCTACTTAGCAACATATGGCCCCGAGTCAGGGAAAAGCTTTCGAAACCTTTTCTGAATGACAGTGTGAGGAAGTATCTCTTTTCTGTTATGCTCAACAGTTTTAGAAGTATGGGTGAACTTTGGCCATCTCTTTAAGAGGGAATTTTTCTATACAATAACTTCATTTTCCTGGAAAGCATCCTTTAGTGGCACAGTATCACACTTATTTTATAAATCAAAAAGCAGATGTTGTAGAGATTTTGCTCCACCCATTCATCCTTCTTCTTCTCTTCCTAGATACCCTTGCCAAATAAATATAATACATAGCATGCCCAGGTTACACAGGTAGCCAAGAGTTCAAAGAAAAGCAGGCTTAAGAAAACAAATTCTCCAGATGCAGAGCTCCTGGTTTTCACATTTTTCAATGAATGAGTTTATGAATGAACTATCTCAGTTCAGCCCTGCCTGCCACAGCCAGGGTGATGGCCCAGCCTCCAGCCTTCCTCCGAGGACTTACGAGCCCTGAGTTTGTAAAACAGGAATCACCCGTGCAACTTGGGCAGGAGTCAGCTGCCAGCGAGGAAGCTCCCGCCAACAGCTCATCCAGAAGGTCATTAAATAGGCTTAACCAAAGGGGCTTTAGTCCTCTTGGCCAGGGATGGAGAATTGTCCTTTGGCCAGTGTTCCAACCACTGGTGCCAGAGTTTGCTGTATTCTTTAATCATCACTTATTGCCATGACCCACTAAATCATGCCTGCAAGCTGCAAGGAATTATAAGATTGTTAAAACCAGTTCCTGTGCCTGAGAGCAGAGGAGCTAGGCCAGGCCTGACAAAAACCAGTACAACTGCAGAGTAGCTGTAATAACACCTCATGACTCCTAGGAACTTGGCATGTACTGTCTCCAACCACTGTGCAAGAAAACTAACTGAAAATCAGACAAGTTAGTTTCCTAAGAACTGGGATTTGAACCCACCACCACCTAGCTCCCATAGTAACCCTCCTGAGAGTTTCGGCTTTCTATGTTGTGTTCTGTTCTTTGCCACAAGAAATCATTCAAATCACCAACTCTCTCTCACAGAAGCAGGGAGATAATGGATGAATCCTGATTTGAGCTCTTTACATGAAAGTCCTACACCAGGGACTTCCCTGGCGGTCCAGTGGCTAAGACTCCACGCTCCCAGTGCAGGGGGGCTGGGTTCAATCCCATGTCGGGGAACTAGATCCCACAGGCCGCAACTAAGAGTTCACATGATGCAACTAAAGGTCCTGTGTGCCACAGTTAAGGCCTGGTACAGCCAAATAAACAAAGGTACTAGATCAATCGCTTTGCTATCTGAGCAAAGAAGCAAAAATTCACTTGGCACCCATACCATGGATGTCCAAAGTGGTCCAGATTGGAGAAACCACCCTAGATGCTAAAGTAACTAGACCTCTCACAGAGTTCTCTGATATAAATTAGTCAAATGAAAAGAGGCTCTAAAGCCAAAGAGACCCAGGTTTGACTCCTGCTGTCTACCTCCTTGTTATAAGACATACTCACACAAGTGGCAAATAGCTCTCTCCCCTTGTCTCTCTCTTTCCCACCAGGCCCTCTGCTCATGGACAGAACCAGCATTGGACCTGGGAGGAAAAGGCACACACAGAAGCCTGAGGCTGTGGGAAATCCTGCTCACACAGACAGAAAGCAAGAAAGAGTCTCCAGTAGACTTGCTAACATGTTCTTATAAATCTATAATCCTGCCACCACTCCCCCAAAAATATCCACCATGATGTTCCTGGGTAGTGAAATGAGTGGTTTTTCTCTTGCTTACTAAGCATATACAGCGATCATATGTGCTGCAGACACACACTACCCTGCTTTTGATGGTAATAATAATTTGTTTCTAAGTAACTATTTATTATGCCTCCATTGGGGCTTCCCTGGTAACTCAGCTGGTAAAGAATCCACCTGCAATGCAGGAGACCCCAGTTCAATTCCTGGGTTGGGAAGATCCCCTGGAGACAGGATAGGCTACCCACTCGAGTATTCTTGGGCTTCCCTGATGGCTCAGCTGGCAAAGAATCTGCCTGCCAAGTGGGAGATCTGCGTTTGATCCCTGGGTTGGGAAGATCCCCTGCAGGAGGGCCTGGCAACCCACTCCAGTATTCTTGCCTGGAGAATCCCATGGACAGAGGAGCCTGGTGGGCTACAGTCCATGGGGTTACAAAGAGTCGGACACAACTGAGCGACTAAGCGCATGCCTCCATTCAAACAATACTATTTGAAAACAAGCTGTTTTTACTTGAAAGGTATAGTTTGGGGTCCATTTCATAAAATAGGATTTCAGACCCACAAAATGCCACCTAATTGACAGTCTGCAGAGAAATAATCAGAATGTCACATATTTCAACCCCACACCTACAACCTTGGTACATTTGGTGAAGTATACCAAGGAGCTTGGATCAACAGGCATGAGGAATAATGACCAGTACCTTCATACAAACCTTGGCATTTCTCAGAGGGAAAAAGGGACTTAAAAGAAAATCACATGATGGCTAGATAGATGGAAAGAAAGTAGGGGAAAAGGGAGGGAAGAAAGGAGGGAGGAACAGAGATACATAGATAGATACACAGATGCATAGAATGGAAGAGAAAAATGAAGATTGAAGATCAGCTAAGAGAAAGCTGTTACCATTTATTCTTTCTTTTTAAGAGTTCTTTCAATGGAAAAAGCACTGCCTTAAAGTCCACTGAAGTCCTCCACCTTCCCCCCTCCCGCCCCCGACGACACCTTAGGAGTAGCCAGCACCACTGCACACACGCTTCTGAGGGAATGAGAAAATCATCTGCCCAGGATCACCTGTGCTCACTTTTCCACTCTGTGGCTCCAGCATTTGGAAATCCTAGAGCCCCAGAATTGCCTTTTCCTGTTTTCGTTTTCCATCGCCTGCACTGTGTTTTTCCACAGTCTGCAGTGAGAAGTGGCAGCTGGGTCAACCAGCCCTGGCATCGGGGGTTGCTGTTTCCCTCCTGCTATGGGAACAGTTTTCCTCCCTCTGTGATTTAGCTCAGTGACACACACCCTGAAACAACCACACCTCGTGAGACCAGGACCCAGCAAGTTACCCAACACCAGGTGGGGATGAACCTCCCCAGGAGCAGATCTGCCAGGGGCAGGCAGTTCCTGCAACTGGAGTCCCCCACGGGAAGGTGCTGGGCACCTCTGAATAGCCGGCAAGGCTAATCTTCTGTCTGAACATTTGCATGAACTCCAGATTCCCGTCCTTTCTGGTCTAGGCTTCCCAGACAAGGCATGGTGCTAGTGGTAAAGAACCCGGCTGCCAATGCAGGAGACATAAGAGACATGGGTTCGATCCCTGGGTCAGGAAGATCCCCTGGAGGAGGAAATGACAACCCACTCCAGTATCCTTGCCTGGAGAATCCCATGGACAGAGGAGCCTGGAGGGGTACAGTCCATAGGGTCACAAAGAGTTGGACGTGACTGAAGCCACTTAGTACACACTGGTCTAGCCCCATTGCTATTTTTGAGAAATAATCTTCTACTTAGTGTTACAGATTATATAAGAAAATATCACCACCCTTGAGAAAATAAGCCAATCCCCAAGCACTTGAAGGATAATGTCCCAGACCACACAGCCTGACGTGTCCCTAAGCGTCACATTCTCCTGGGGTCTCACAGGTCCCTGCTGTCATCACAGCAGGGAGGGGGGGACACTGCTCTGTCAAGACCCACACCCAAGCACCCACCTCCCTTTCAGTCTCTAGGTTAGAAGCTCTGAAGAAGGCTTACAGTCAAGGCTAGAGCACAATAAAAGATAAACAGTCACAGAGAGCATCCAGATGCTAGACAAGCAGAGCTTGCCAGCCAGGGAGGTCTCACCTGGACTGCTCCTCTCCTCGCTCCAGGGTGCCACCTGACATCACCTTGAAAGCCCTCTGTCAAGAACCTTTTGGGCATCCAGCCCCCTGACGTGCCCCTCTCTTCCGTATAGATCTGTGGGTCCACGCTGGGGACACCTGTCTCCGGTTATCCACATGACAGAGATCTCAGCCTTCAGACAAGATCCAGTCTCTCCCTTCGTGGTTGGCACCAAAATAACCAAATCCCAATAATAAAAACCCAAAGCCACTACTGTAAGAGACAGAGGAAAGGACAGGGAAGGAGACAAGCCTTGGTAGAAAGGCTGGAATGTGAGACTTTACCCAAAGGAGCATTATCTCCAAAGGCCACGTGCTACATATTAACCTACAGATGTTCCATGAGAGTCCTCAACATTTCTCAAATGTGAATTAAATTGAGCACCTTTACTGCACAGGCAGTTGTTCACATTCATTCATTCACCAAAGATTCACATGGTCAATCTCTATGGCCTCCTTACTATGTTCTAGATCTTGTACTAGGTACTAGGAATCTCTCTCTTCTTTTTTTATACTCATGGGATTCTCTATATATTTTTCTGTAACTCATTTTTAATATAACTTTATTTATTTATTTGGGGGACTCTTAGTTATCATGGGGAGGAACCTGGGGATAAGGAGATAAAGCACATATTTTTATCAGGCTAGTGCCAAAAGCAAATTTTACGCTAGTTTAATCATGTGGACAAAAGGCCAGGACAATGAAGAGGTCTTCTTCGACAACAACAATGGCGTGAAAAGCTGCCAGGTGAGTGAGGCAGTAACTGCAGATGTTTTCACAACACCTGGAGAAAGTGCTAAACCCTAGCTGTGACTTCAGGTCATTTATTGCTTACTTGTTTACCATTGTTTTCAGTATTTCAGTCTTGTCAAACATGCCACCAAAATTCTAGCAAACGAGAATGGGTGAGAGATATGAGAGTTGAGAATCAGTGAGCCAGGTTGTCAAAATGTCAAAACTAAGAGAAAGTAAAGAAGCTGGGAATGGAGTTAAAGACTGATAAGATTTCTGACACGAGCGAGCGGCAAAGCCTCTGCTTTTGGCATTGGGCTTCCCAGGTGAAACTAGTGGTAAAGAACCTGCCTGCCAAAGCAGGAAACATAGAGATGTGGGTTTGATCCCAGGGTCAGGAAGACCCTCCAGAGGAGGGCATGGCAAACCACTCCAGTACTCTAGCTTGGAGAATCCCATGGACAGAAGAGCTTGGTGGGCTACGGTCCACAGGGTCACAAAGAGTCAGACACGACTGAAGCCACGTAGCGCACACGCACTAGGCAAAAACATCTCCAAGTCCTTCCAGGCCGAAGATTATGTCCCAAGAAGACAGCCCATTTGTTGGAGAATTGATGTCCCACCAACTGATCCCAGGAGAGAGAAAGGAAGGGGTGGAGGGAAAGTAATTTTTCATGGCGCTGAGCCTGAGACCACTGTCAATGTTGTAATCATATCACGCTTGCTGTTTATTTAGGTCATTTATTGGGATAAGGTACATGGGATCATTTAAAAACGACATTCATTTGGTCCCTTTCAAAAACATTCAACTGGCTTACATGTGGAGCGAGAAAGTGCGAAAGAGACATAGCATCCAAATTGCAGCCATGTGTGACTTGGCCTTTTTATTTGGGGGGAAAGGAAATGGTTAAGCCTGAAGGATTGTGTTTCTCTCTTGTCACTCTGACTCTGAGTGAATAATGAGTTCCTTCTGGTGACAGCCTGGCTTGGGGAGGCGAGTGCAGAGGGGCTTTGGTACCCTTCCAAAGCTGTGTGTGAGCCTTCACCACAAGGCCTGATTCTGGGGGAGGAACAGCGGGTGAACCATGCTGTGTAGAGGCTGGGAGTGCCACGTGTTAATGCACAGACCTTCCCTGAGAGACCCCGGCACTCTCAAATGTGATTTAACTTGAGTTCCTTTACTGCATTCATTCAGACAATCATCAAAGGTTCACATGGTCAACCTCTGTGGCCAACTTACTACATTCTAGATCCTGTAGTAGGTGCTGGGAATCTTTTCTCTTTTTCAACACTCACAGATCCTCTATATATTTTTCTATAACTCATTTGTAAATATAATTTTGCTTATTTATTTGGGACTGTGCTGGGTCTTTGTTACGGTCACTTTTCTCTAGCATGGTGAGCAGGGGGCTACTCTGTAGTTGCAGGGTGCAGGCTTCTCATTGTTGCGGAGCACAGGCTCTGAGGCTCACAGGCTTCAGGGGACGCAGCACATGGGCTCAGCAGCTGTGGGTCCCAGTCTCCAGAGCACAGGCTCAATGGTTGTGGCACACGCGCTTAGTTGGGATCTTCCCGGATCGAAGACTGAACCTGTGTCTCCTGAAGTGGCAGGCAGATTCTTTACCACCGAGCCACTAGGGAAACCCTGGGAATCTTTCTTGAGTTGCCTGGAAAGGAGATCCCAAGATAAAGGCCTTATCTACCTCCCCCATCACCCATTCTAGATGTCACTCACCCTTGGCCACTGGAGGCTACCAGCCTGATGGGCTGACCCAGAACCTCAGTCCTGAGTCCTTAGCTGCTTTGGCCTCATCAGGCCATAGCTATTGAAGCTGCCCACTTACTGTTAACCCTGGCAAGAAAGAACCGAGAGACACCCATGCAAGCCTTCTGGGTTCCAGTCAACTCCTCCATACTTCCACTGTGTAAGAGTAACCCTATTCCTCGTAGTAGTTAGGGTCAATTTTGTCCACCAAGGGAATAATTCTTTTCTTTGCCAGTTCTTCCACTGACATGAGGAGCCTCAAATGACCTGCCTCCAGTGGCCACAGCTTCGAGTTGAATTGCTGCCTGGTGGTCCCTTGTGGAAACCAGAACCTTTGAACTGGTGGAGTCTAAAATTGCAAGCTTGATAAGCAGGGATCCTGAGAGGATCCACACCAATTTATACCTTTTGGTTCTTATCCCTGTGAATTCCAGTTTTGGGAAACATAACACTATAGCCAGTGACTTAGTGCATGTAACTTCACCCTGGAGGATAGCATGGTAACCTTACAGGTTATTGGCCCAAGGCTAGAACCCCAGATGAGCCTTCAATAGTCCTTCCACCGTGCCATTAGACTAGCTACTTCTGATTGATCAGATATCTGGGGAGACTAGTGGATCTCGTAGTCATGTGCCCATTGCCACAATGGTGTGCAAGCTGCCATTTTTAATAGATCAGGAATTCTGTAGGCCCTTGGTTGATAGTATTAATAGAGAAATGTGGGTAAGGTAGGAATCAATTCTGGTAAGGACAGAATGATGTCCTTGTGATAGGCACAATGGAGGACAGAAAAGGTATGGACCTAACAGAAGCAGAAGATACTTAAGAAGAGGTGGCAAGAATACACAGAAGAACTGTACAAAAAAGATCTTCACGACCCAGTTAATCACAATGGTGTGATCACTCACCTAGAGCCAGACATCCTGGAATGTGAAGTCAAGTGGGCCTTAGGAAGCATCACTACAAACAAAGCTAGCGGAGGTGATGGAATTCCAGTTGAGCTATTTCAAATCCTAAAAGATGACGCTGTGAAAGTGCTACACTCAATATGCCAGCAAATTTGAAAAACTCAGCAGCGGCCACAGGACTTAGAAAGGTCAGTTTTCATTCCAATCCCTAAGAAAGGCAATGCCAAAGAATGCTCAAACTACTGCACAATTGCACTTATCTCACACGCTAGTAAAGCAATGCTCAAAATTCTCCAAACCAGGCTTCAACAGTGTGTGAACTATGAAATTCCAGATGTTCAAGCTGGATTTAGAAAAGGCAGAGGAACCAGAGATCAAATTGCCAACATTCGTTGGATCATCGAGAAAGCAAGAGTTCCAGAAAAACATCTACTTCTGCTTTATTGACTATATCAAAGGCTTTAACTGTGTGGACCACAACAAACTCTGGAAAATTCTTAAAGAGATGGGAATACCAGACCACCTGACCTGCCTCTTGAGAAATCTGTATGCAGGTCAGGAAGCAACAGTTAGAACTGGACATGGAACAACAGACTGGTTCCAAATAGGAAAAGGAGTATGTCAAGGCTGTATATTGTCACCCTGCATATTTAACTTATATGCAGAGTACATCATGAGAAGTGCTCCGCTGGATGAAGCACAAGCTGGAATCAAGATTGCTGGGTGAAATATCAATAACCTCACATATGCAGATGACACCACCCTTATGGCAGAAAGCAAAAAACTAAAGAGCCTCTTGATGCAAGTGAAAGAGGTGAGTGAAAAAGCTGGCTTAAAGCTCAACATTCAGAAAACTAAGATCATGGCATCTGGTCCCATCACTTCATGGCAAATAGATGGGTTAACAGTGGAAACAATGACAGACTTTATTTTTGGGGGCTCCAAAATCACTGCAGATGGTGATTGCAGCCAAGAAATTAAAAGATGCTTGCTCCTTGAAAGCAAAGTTATGACCAACCTAGACAGCATATTAAAAAGCAGAGACATTACTTTCCCAACAAAAGCCCATTTAGTCAAAGCTATGGTTTTTCCAGTAGTCATGTATGGATGTGAGAGTTGGACTATAAAGAAAGCTGAGCACCAAAAAATTGATGCTTTTGAACTATGGTGTTGGAGAAGACTCTTGAGAGTCCCTTGGACTGCAAGAAGATCAAACCAGTCCATCCTAAAGGAAATTAGTCCTGAATATTCATTGAAAGGACTGATGTTGAAGCTGAAACTCCAAACTCCAAACTTTGGCCACCTGATGCAAAGAACTGACTCACTGAAAAAGACCCTGATGCTGGGAAAGATTGAAGGCAGGAGGAGGAGAAACAGTAGAGGATGAGATGGTTGGATGGCATCACCAACTCAATGGACATGAGTTTGAGTAAACTCTGGGAGTTGGTGATAGACAGGGAGGCCTGGCATGCTAATGTCCATGGGGTTGCAAAGAGTCGGACACAACTGAGGAACTGAACTGAACTGAAGAACAGATTGAAATTGAAATCATTTGGCCACCAAGTGGATGGTCTGGTCTCCCCAAGGTTCATCACTGTATATCTACATCCACAAGATGAGATATCTTGTCTACCTTGTGGTTGAAAGCTACCTCTTCAGTGGGGGTTCTTTAATGAACATTAGTGTGAGATACGAAGATACACACACTCTGTGCCCACAACCATAAGTTCAGCCTCATGCCTCTTCCCCAGATTTCCTCTGGGGTTCCAGTCAACTCCTCCAGGCCTTCACTATGTTGGAGCAACCCTACTCCTTCCAATTTGGTTCCTTCTGGGGCCTGACCAAGCAGATGAGCCATTACCCTTGTCCAAGAATTTGTATCAACCTGTATCTTGGACTGCTTCTCCTTCTTTATAAAATGAGCCTTTATAGGGCCCCTCTGAGTCGGGCTACAGGGTGGCAGCAGTCCATCTCCAGTTAGCACCAAGATCGTGTGATCTTTCTCTCCACTGTGCTGGTAATGGATAGTAGGTGGCTGGTTAATTTTCCCACTGTGGTAGGTTCAGGGCAGAGATGTGAAACGAATGAGGCTCTTGAGCGGTCACGTCTGTGCCTTTCCTTGGTGCCCCGTCCTGCCAAACCAGGGAGTAGTGCTGGGCTAGAGAATACAGGATTATCCCATAAAGTCTTCACGCAGTGGGTGGTCACTACTACTCTAGTGACTGCTAGAACATGACACCCTCTACAGAGCAAGTCAGAAAAATATCTGGTGCCAACTCCTACTCTGTCCAGTTTTAGAGGGCACACTTGATGCTGTGGCTGTTATTACTGGTTTGAATGCTACTGCTATAGAAAAATGAAAAAAAAAAAAAACACACAACTTGGTTTGGGCCAATCCTGGCTCACAAATTGTGTTCCAGCAGCTGAGAGACTGGCATTTCTAGGAGAATCAAAAAATTAAGAAATCTGCAAGAGGTCTGCCTTGTGTTGATTTTTCCAGGGACTTAGAAGTTAACTGGATGTTTCAACGTATTAAGTGACTAATTTTCCGTCCTTTTTTCTCAGATCTCACACAGTAAGCATTTATTTCCTGAAAACCTGCCAAAAGAGTCATTTTTTTTTTCAGAGTTCCAATAGTATTTTAAAATGTAAAATGAAGTCCTGAGAGCAAAAATGATCAATGTAGACCCTTGAATCTACCCACAGCAACTTAAGAAGTATTGCCTTCTTTTGGTTTCAAGTTTGGGGAGTTTAAAAGAAAGAAAGAGAGAAATTTCCAAAAGTTTCTGAAGTGCTTATTTTTCTCCAAGATTCAGGCTTGCTTATTGGATAAGAGCGGTTGATCCAGGGCAGTTAGCAACTGCAGGTAAAAATGTGCTTACAATTTGTTTTTAGTTGTGTTACTACAGCTTCCAAGCCAAGGTTGCAGGTTGGCAGTGCCCTGAAGGAGGGAGAGAACTGGACAGCACCCATGCCTCCCATTAGGGAGGCCTCCAGACAGAGCCTGGAGCAGGACCGTGCTGGGGCTGACCCAAGCCAGGCCTTCCTGTGTGGCCCAGAATCAGAGCAGCACCCACAGAACCAATCTTCACTCGTGCCCACTGTGGATAGAACAGTCTCAGAGCATTTACAGGTCTGCTAAATGGGTGATTGTACTGTGTCAAACCCATCGTTTAGGTTGAAAGTTGGTGATCAAATACTACAGGAACCACCCACTGGCTTTGCCATTTAGTGGAGGCGTAGGCCTTTCATTCTAGAAAGTGCTCATTGACAGGAAGGCATATTGTCTCAAGAAACAGATGTACAGTTAACCTGGAATTTTGCAACTTCTTCCCCAAATACAATAAACCTTGTTTTCAATGAAACCAGTTAAGTGCCTTGTGTATTATGAAATTCCTTTGATGAGTAAGTCAGATTATTTATGGACTGTTGGGAGACCAATCTTTCACTGTAGAAACTGTCGATGGATCATTTGGGAAAGGAGCCAAAGGGTCAGGAAGAGCTCTTTATCACACTAATGCACAAAGACACACAAAGCATGACCCAGATATAAAAAGGGGGCCAGCACACTGCTAGTAGATGCCATTCAAGGCTGAGCCCAGGAGACTGCCCGGAAGCTCCGACAACAAAGAAAATGATGGAGGAGAAAGGAGGGGCAGGAAACACTCCCCAGGGTGAAACACAATAGGGAGACCAGGAGGATCTGGGCAGGGTTTGGCCTCAGTAGAAAAACAAGATAAAAAAGAATCCCATGGGGAACTTCTCTGGTGGTCCAGTGGCTGGGACTCCGAGCTCCCAGTGCAGGAGGCCCAGGTTCAATCCCTGGTCAGGGAACTGTATCCCACCTGCCACAACTAACCGTTGTTATGCTGCAATTAAAAATTCCATGGGCTGCAATGAAGACCTAGTGCAGCCAAATAAATAAATTAAAAATATTTTTTTAAAAAAGGACCCCATTCTTCTAGTTTCTTCCCCATCCTCTCCCTCCTGAAGGTTCGAATCCAACTAGGCAATGTATTTGATTGCAACTACCTACCCTTTCCACGCATTCCATCATGGTTAGAGTTCAGAGTATATTAATTTGGATAATGCTAGCTGCTATCATAAACAGCCCCTCAAAAAATATATATAATGGCTCAAGGACCATAAACGTTTCTTTCTTTCCCATAATTTAGCATAAAGAAGATATTGTTTGGCAGCTCTCTTCCACAAGGCGATTTAGGAGCCCAGGCTGCAAACATGTGGCTGTGTCATTTCCTAGGGCCCTCTTCTGCATTGAGACACTGAAAGGGGAACAGGTATGAAGAGGGCACTTAAAACGCCTGCTTCTTAAAACTCTAGCTTGAAAGGGAGAGGCAAGACTTCTCACAAACCATTGGTTAGAACTTCACTGTATTGTGTGCTTGCTTGCAAGGGTGTAAGAAATATAGTGTACGTAGCTGCCTGCCCAATGAAAAAAATGGATACTTTTGGTGAATGGCTAACCATCTGCTTGGAAGCAGGTAAGCCTTTTATCCATTTTTGCAGGAGTGCCTTCTCTTGTGCATTGTAGAGTTAGTAGCAAGCAAACATTAGTGAAACAAAGGGGTGGCTGAGTGACTGCTGAGATTCGAGTAACAATAACTTTCATTAAGTCTGTGCCAGATTCCTCATCTGGAAAAGTACACAAAAC
Organism: Muntiacus reevesi; assembly: GCF_963930625.1. Taxonomy (NCBI): domain Eukaryota; kingdom Metazoa; phylum Chordata; class Mammalia; order Artiodactyla; family Cervidae; genus Muntiacus; species Muntiacus reevesi. The sequence continues at coordinate 33,642,809 of NC_089252.1, read as the reverse complement.
TTTGAGGATTAAATAAGACAACGTGTAAATAACTTAGGTGCACATGTAAGCTCTCAATAAGTTTGTAGTTATTATTACTCTGATCTCAGTTGTCTCTTATATGCAGATGACACCACCCTTATGGCAGAAAGTGAAGAACTAAAGAGCCTCTTGATGAAAGTGAAAGAGAAGAGTGAAAAAGTTGGCTTAAAGCTCAACATTCAGAGAACTAAAATCATGGCATCCGGTTCCATCACTTCAGGGCAAATAGATGGGGAAACAGTGGCTGACTATTTTTTTGGGCTCCAAAATCACGCAGATGGTGATTGCAGCCATGAAATTAAAAGATGCTTACTCCTTGGAAGGAAAGTTATGACCAACCTAGACAGCATATTAAAAAGCAGAGACATTACTTTGTCAACAAAGATCCATCTAGTCAAGGCTATGGTTTTTCCAGTGGTTATGTATGGATGTGAGAGTTGGACTATAAAGAAAGCAGATGCTTTTGAACTGTGGTGTTGGAGAAGACTCTTGAGTCCCTTGGACTGCAAGGAGATCCAACCAGTCCATCCTAAAGGAGATCAGTCCTGAGTATTCATTGGAAGGACTGATGTTGAAGCTGAGATTCCAATACTTTGGCCACTTGATGCGAGGAGCTGACTCATTTGAAGAGACCCTGATGCTGGGGAAGATAGAAGGCAGAAGGAGAAGGGTATGACAGAGGATGAGATGGTTGGATGGCATTAGCAACTCAATGGACATGAGTTTGGGTGGGCTCCAGGAGTTGGTGATGGACAGGGAGGCCTGGAGTGCTGCAGTTCATGGGGTCGCAAAGAGTCAGATACGACTGACTGACTAAACTGAACTGAATGTCATTTGGAAGTTTTGCTATTTAACTCATATATTTGCTTTTAGTCCTGTAGTTACATAAACATCATATACATTAGATGTTTATGATTAGTTTTATGTTTGTTCACTTAAGAGACATAAAATAATTTTAATCATCACAAGGGGTCTGTGGGAATGTTATCCTTTTTAAAAAAGGGGGTTTATTCATTTAAATTTGGGAAACCTTGTAGCAGAATCAGGCTTGATGCTATTCACATCTCAGCTTCCCCACTTAACCACCAGTTTATTCAATCTTTGCTGGTCCCTACCTCCCCCTCTGTGGAATGGGCATAAAATGGGCATAAAACCAATGCATCACAGTCACTGTGCTGGGAATTGAGATAATGCATGTGACAGACTTGTCTAGCACTTAGCATATCCCCAGTAAATACAAATTCCCTTCCCTGTCTCATAATATTTTCCAACTGAGTGAAAGAAAAAAATTACTTAGAATGCAAAACTAACAAGGTCATGTCTTTAAAGAATTCCTTCCTTTTAAGAAAATGGAAACATAATTTGACTGGACATTTCCAGAGTCTCATCAGCGAGAATACTGTTCAAGATGCAATTTAAAAAAAAAAAAAAGAGGAAGAAGCCATTGCAAAATAGGAAAGGCAATGCTCATATTACAAATGTATGTGAAAGTCTAGCTCCCTGTTTTTGAGAAACATGTGAAAAGGAATGTTGGCGATGCAAACCTTTGAGGTTTCCACATAGCACACTCAGAATAGCAGTAAGCTACTGGATGGAAAGGATTTTAAGAAAGGAGCATTGCTTCTCCTGGTTTGCCCGTTCTGAGCACCCAAGTCCTTCCTGTAGTTTAGGTGAAAGTTATTTTCCTTCACTTTGAAAGCCTTTTTGGTTCCTATATTTGCAACGGCTCAGAGTTCATTTCAGGTCTAACCTTCAAATACAGCCGCCCATTTTATTTGTTCCCCTGGGTAATATTTTTCTATTCTCTTAGTCCTGCAGCTCCATCTGGGGAGTTCCTTCTTGAAACTTCAGTTACTGCTCAATCAGTACTCTCCTAGTGATTATATCCCAGTGTCAAAGGAGATGGACTTATTTTATTCCCTATTTTGAACGCACTTTATTGTTGGGGTTCAGGCTAAAAATGGATTTCCACACGCTCTTTTCTGCAGGACCAGAGCAATGGTTCTTGTGGCATGACATTAGCAGTCACGTCCCAAGTCCTCTGCCTCACCCCCTCACACATACATGTTGAGAAAAACTACTCTGTGACTCAGAGTGGGGGCCATGAATATAGTCGAACACATCAGGGTCAACCACAGTAGCGATGACTAAGCTGAATCTTAAACAAGAAGGATCAGATCAGTTAGAGCGGGAAAGAAAAGCATTCCGGAAGAAGCAAAAATGTATGCAAAAGTTATTACACACAAAAGGAACTGAGAGTAGCTTAGTCTGGCTGCAAAGTATGTGGTTAGAAGGCGAGGCAAAACAAAAGAAATACAACGTATAATTATGACTCTGGAGTCAAATATACTCTCAAACGCAAGTCCTAGTTGTGTAAAGAATTTCTAAAATTCTGAGTCTTGGTTTTCTCATTTGTATAGATTTCTTAAAAAGGAAGGAATCAATGAGCTCATGTATATAAAGCATTAAAAAATATGATGGCAAAGAAAAACGATGTATGCTTAGCATATGGTAACTTATTATGAACATGATCATGCATGTGTACTCAGTCACTCAGTGGTGTCTGACTTTTGCGACCCCATGGACTGTAGCCCATCAGACATGGCTCCTCCGTCCATGGGATTCTCTAGGCAAGAAATACTGGAGTGGGTAGCCATTTCTTCCTCCAGGGAGTCATCCTTACCCAGGATTGAACCTGCATCTCCTGGGTTGGCAGGCAGATTCTTACCACTGAGCCACCAGGGAAGCCCAAATATGAAGATATTAATATATAAGCTGATGGGTTGGGCATGGACATCCTATGAATAGTTTTGAATGTGGAGCTAATCCAATGAGGTCTTGAAAGCTATTTGGAGCCACTGAAGGAATGGACTGATCAGATTTCTGTTTTCATCAAGGCAGATACTCAAGTAAAAGGCAGTGTGCTAATCACAGTGGGACACGTTTGAATACAAATACTATCTTCGACTCCCAATCTATGCTTCACTGCCATCAGCCGCTGAGGATTTAGTGTGGGTCTGGTGCTGACTTCAAAACAGGAAACTCTTCCCTACTTTCCATTTACAAAGTGGGAGGAAGGAAGCTAGAGTTGGGCAAAGAAAGATTGTAGTGGAAAGTCTAACCAGAACCAGCCTAGTGCCAAGGGCCAAGTGCTTCATTTTCCTCCAAGAGTTATGAATAAAAATAGCACACGCTACAGTGAAGGTCACAAAACCTCATGAAATAGTCATGACTTAGTAACTCCCCCGGATGTAGGTCTTTTTCATTTCTTTTTGAAATTGACATACACAGCTATTAGAGGAACTCCTTAAGGAAAAAAAACACCAACAAAGTCCAGCTGAGCCTTCCTGATTCCTGCAGCCTGGATGGAGCTGTCAAGTTGCTCAAAACTAAGGAAACGGAACTGTTCTAACACAGCATAAAACGTACATACATACCATTTCTTCTGTAGTGATAAATGACTTACAATTTGCATTGACTAAAGAAGTTAAAGGTCAGTACCAGAATGCACTTCAGATAGAAATACATCTAAACACAAAAATTTCTCTTTTGTCGCTTCCCTTTTAGAGGAGATATTTCCATGCAAATGCTGACCTCTTGTGGTAACAATCAGTTACTTCAAAGAGGGTATCATTCCAAAGGAATTTAAGATAATTTGTGTTATCATAGATAAGAGAGTTTTGCCAAGAGAGTCCACTGGTCATAGCAAACACCCTCTTCCAACAACACAAGCGATGACTCTACACATGGACATCATGAGATGGCCAATACCAACATGATATTGATTTTATTCTTTGCAGTCAAAGATGGAGAAGCTATAAGCAGTCAGTAAAATCAAGACCGAGAGCTGACAGTGGCTCAGATCATTAACTCCTTATTGCAAAATTCAGACTTAAACTGAAGAAAGTAGGGAAAACCACTAGGCCATTTAGGTATGACCTAAATCAAACCCCTTACCGTAGAAGTGACAAATAGATTCAAGGGATTAGATCTGATAGGCAGAGTGACTATGGACGGAGGTTCGTGACATTGTACATGAGGCGGTGATCAAAACCATCCCCAAGAAAAACAAATACAAAAAGGCAAAATGGTTGTCTGAGGAGGCTTTACAAATAGCTGAGAAAAGAAGAGACGTGATAGGCAAAGGAAAAAAGAAAAGATATACCTATCTGAATGCAGAGTTCCAAAGAATAGCAAGGAGAGATAAAAAAGCCTTCCAAAGTGATCAGTGCAAAGAAATAGAGGAAAACAACAGAACAGGAAAGACTAGAGATCTCTTCAAGAAAACTAGAGATACCAAGGAAACATTTCATGCAAAAATGGGCACGATAAAGGACAGAAACGGTATGAACCTAAAAGAAGCAGAAGATATTAAGACAAGGTGGCAAGAATACACAGAAGAACTGTACAAAAAAGATCTTCATGACCCAGATAATTACGATGGTGTGATCACTCACCTAGAGCCAGACATCCTGGAATGTGAAGTCAAGTGGGCCTTAGGAAGCATCACTACGAACAAAGCTAGTGGAGGTGACAGAATTCCAGTTGAGCTATTTCAAATCCTGAAAGATGATGCTGTGAAAGTGCTGCACACAATATGTCAGCACATTTGGAAAACTCAGCAGTGGCCACAGGACTGGAAAAGGTCAGTTTTCATTCCAATCCCAAAGAAAGGCAATCCCAAAGAATGCTCAAACTACCACACAATTGCACTCATCTCACACGCTAGTAAAGTGATGCTTAAAATTCTCCAAGCCAGGCTTCAGCAATCTGTGAACCATGAACTTCCAAATGTTCAAGCTGGTTTTAGAAAAGGCAGAGGAACCAGAGATCAAATTGCCAACATCTGCTGGATCATTGAAAAAGCAAGAGAGCTCCAGAAAAACATCTATTTCTGCTTTATTGACTATGCCAAAGTCTTTGACTATGTAGATCACAATAAACTATGGAAAATTCTGACAGAGATGGGAATACCAGACCACCTGACCTGCCTCTTGAGAAACCTGTATGCAGGTCAGGAAGCAACAGTCAGAACTGGACATGGAACAACAGACTGGTTCCAAACAGGAAAAGGAGTACATCAAGGCTTATTTAACTTATATGCAGAGTACATCATGAGAAACGCTGGAAGAAGCATAAGCTGGAATCAAGATTGCTGGGAGAAATATCAATAACCTCAGATATGCAGATGACACCACCCTTATGGCAGAAAGTGAAGAAGAACTAAAGAGCCTCTCGATGAAAGTGAAAGAAGAGAGTGAAAAAGTTGGCTTAAAAATCAACATTCAGAAAACTAAGATCATGGCATCCGGTCCCGTCACTTCATGGCAAATAGATGGGGAAACAGTGGCTGACTTTATTTTTCTGGGCTCCAAAATCACTGCAGATGGTGATTGCAGCCATGGCAGGAAGGAAAGTTATTACCAAACTAGACAGCATATTAAAAAGCAGAGACATTACTTTGTCAACAAAGGTCTGTCTAGTTAAGGCGATCGTCTTTCCAGTAGTCATGTATGGATGTTAGAGTTAGACTACAAAGAAAGCTGAGTGCTGAAGAATTGATGCTTTTGAACTGTGGTATTGGAGAAGACTCTTGAGAGTCCCTTGGACTGCAAGGACATCCAACCAGTCCATCCTAAAGGAGATCAGCCCTGGGTGTTCACTGGAAGGACTGATGCTGAAGCTGAAACTGCTATACTTTGGCCACTTCATGCGAAGAGCTGACTCATTTGAAAATACCCTGATGCTGGGAAAGATTGAGGGCAGGAGAAGGGGACGACAGAGGATAAGATGGTTGGATGGCATCACTGACTCAATGGACATGGGTTTGGGTGGACTCCGGGAGTTGGTGATGGACAGGAAGGCCTGGCGTGCTGCGGTTCATGGAGTCACAAAGAGTCAGACACGACTGAGCAACTGAACTGAACAGTGAAGGAGACCCGGGTTCAATAAGTAAAACATGATCGCTTCAACAAAAGAGATTTATTCACACTGCAACAAATACATTTAGCTCTTTCATTTTCTCTGCCTTAAAATCTCAGCAAATGAGTATTTTAAAATTTATTCAGCAATTCATTGATTGACACTTTATGTTTCCAATTCTGTGGCATTACCAGCAGTACCAAAATAATATACGTGCACACATCTTTTTGTATGCACGTATAAGAAATCCTTTTGTGTTTATACCTAGAGTAGAATTCTGGGATTAAAGGGTATTACTTCTTCAACCTTACTAAAATGTCAATTCATTTCCAAAATGGTTGCAACAGATTCCATTTCCATCAGCTGAGTACAGGTGCCCAACCTCCTCCCCAACATGAATTAAACTTTTAAGCTCATGCCAATCTCATAGATGAGAAAACAATATTACAGTATTGTTTTATGCATTTTCCTAATTGCTCAGGAAGCTAAGCATCTTTTCATATTTCCCCTCTGTATGAATTTCCTGTTTATGTCTTCTGCCATTTTAACTTGAGTTGGTTTTTTAAAGTGTATGTTGCTGCTGATGCTAAGTCGCTTCAGTCGTGTCCAACTCTGTGCGACCCCATAGACGGCAGCCCACCAGGCTCCCCCATCCCTGGGATTCTCCAGGCATGAACACTGGAGTGGGTTGCCATTTCCTTCTCCAATGCATGGAAGTGAAAAGTGAAAGTGAAGTCACTCAGTTGTGTCTGTCTCTTCGTGGCCGCATGGACTGCAGACTACCAGACTCCTCCATCCATGGGATTTTCCAGGCAAGAGTACTGAAGTGGGTTGCCATTGCCTTCTCTGTTAAAAATGTATAGTGTGAGGTAAAGCTTTGATTTCATTCCTCTGCACATGGATGTCCAGTATTCCCAACGCCATTTTTTTTTTAATGGCCACACCATGCGGCAAAAGGGATCCTGTTTCCCAACCAGGAATCAAACCTGCGTCTCCTGCATTGGAAGTGTGGAGTCTTAACCACTGGACCACCAGAGAAGTCCTCCCAACATCATTTATTGAAGAGACTATCCTATTCCCATTGTGTGTTCTGAGCACTTTTATTGAACATACATTGCCCATATATAAATATAAAATATATGACCATATATTTATTTGGGGGTTCTCTATTCTGTTCCATTGGTCTACACATCTGTTCTTATGCCAGCAGCATCTTATTTTGATTATTGTAGCTTGTAATTTTTTTTTTTAATCAGGAAGTGATACTTTCAGTTTTATCCTTTCTCAAGACTGCTTTGGCTATTTGAAGTTTTATACAGTTATGTACTGTTTATACAATTGTGCACTAATATAGAGGAAAAAGAGGTGCCCAATTAAATTAAAGAGTTTATGCATTATTGGATGTCTGTCTTTGGAATGGTATTATTACATACTTAGAAAACTTATACTGTGAATGACAATATGATCCTTCAGCTCAGTTGCTCAGTCGTGTCCGACTCTTTGTGACCCCATGAATCACAGCATGAGGCCTCCCTGTCCATCACCAACTCCCAGAGTTTACTCAAACTCATGTCCATCGAGTCGGTGATGCCATCCAGCCATCTCATCCTCTGTCGTCTCCTTCTCTTCCTGCCACCAACCCCTCCCAGAATCAGGGTCTTTTCCAATGAGTCAGTTCTTCACATCAGGTGGCCAAAGTTTGGAGTTTCAACTTCAACATCAGTCCTTCCAATGAACACCCAGGACTGATCTCCTTTAGGATGGACTGGTTGGATCTCCTTGCAGTCCAAGGGACTCTGAAGAGTCTTCTCCAACACCACAGTTCAAAAGCATCAGTTCTTCGGTGCTCAGCTTTCTTCACAGTCCAAATCTTAGATCTACACATGACTATTGGAAAAACCATAGCCTTGATTAGATGGACCTTTGTTGGCAAAGTAATGTCTCTGCTTTTTAATATGCTGTCTAGGTTGGTCATAACCTTTCTTCCAAGGAGTAAGTGTCTTTTAATTTCATGGCTGCAATCACCATCTGCAGTGATTTTGGAGCCCCCAAAATAAAGTCTGACACTGTTTCCACTATTTCCCCATCTATTTCCCATGAAGTGATGGGACCAGATGTCATGATCTCACTTTTCTGAATGTTGAGCTTTAAGCCAACTTTTTCACTCTCATCAAGAGGCTTTTTAGTTCCTCTTCATGATCCTTACCCTTCTCTAATTATAAGGAATAATTTATGAGACATTAACCAGGTCCATAGCTTTGTAAAGATTTATGGGTTAAGATTCAAGAAAAATGCAAGCTTTGGGATTAAAGTTAGGGGTTCAAATTCTAAACAGCTTTCTCTAGACATATGACCCAGGACAAACAAGCCTGTTATGTACAGTGTCATGCTAAGGAGGAGGGATAATACAAGAAAAGTTTCTGGCTCATAGAAGGTACTCAATAAAACTTGACTATTACTTACAGATACTGTAACAGTGTAAAGAGCTCAAAAATCCTAATCAAAACCCATGGATAGCCTCATTTGGCCAATTACCTCTATCAGGAACCCCATCTCTTTGAGTTTGCTTCCTCATGTGTAAAATGAGCACAACAGCTGTGTTACTCACCTTAAAATATCATTTAGAGGATCAAATGTCTTACACGTTAAGTGCTTGGGAATTACAAGGCATTTTTACGATCTAAATGCTAAAACATTTCTCTGGTAGTGATTTTTGATGAGTATCTTTTAAAATTGCATTGCCTATTTCCTTATCTTATTGCCAGTTCCTCAAAACAGCAATTAATCTATATTATTTTGGTCATTCAAACGTATAGTTACTATTCATTCAAGAAATACTGTCCATTGCCTATAGAGAGCACAGGTGCACAGCAAATGTGTGATAAAAAAAAAAACCCACAATTCTAAGTCTTTGGCTAATTTAAATTCTAGACTTTGATGGATGCATCAACAAACTCAAGCTCTTCTTCGGTTTGGATTTTTGTTAAAAAAAAAAATATATATATATATATATATATATACACACACACATATTATGTATCTCTTGCGTAAATTTTATTTACTTTAGCTGTGCTCCACATAGTTAATAATCATCCCTAGTATGATAACAATCCGATTACATCAGCTACCTATTAAATCAGTTAATACCAGTTGATCTGGGCAATTTGGCAACGTATGTTGTACAATCAAACCTAAACGATTCTATTGATTCTAAAAAAAACCTGCAACGCTCCAGGTAGCCATCACTGTTCACAATTCCCACTTAGGGACAAGATTACGCAAAGCTATATTTTTGTTAGCGTCCTTACTCTAGGTGGATATCCACGAAGGGAGCCAGGTACAGCGCGCCAGGCTTTCATTTAGGAACACATGCAGGTGGTAAGCGCTGGTAGGATGTGTTTGGGTCAGTGCTTCTTTCCCTACCGCATAATTCCAAGGGAAAGACGACTGCCCCTTGGCTTCTCATTGGCCAAGTGAGCGGAGACGAGGGAGGAAACCGGGCAGAAGACTAGGTCTTGTAACAGGTGCCTTAACCCCGGGATTTGGCGCCACCGGCTATCCAATCAGCGCCGAGTACTGCGTTCCTCTACGATATTCCTCATTCAGCAGAGCCCTCTATCTGCCAGCAAAATGAACGAATCCCCACACATTACATTGCTACACAAGCCACGCTTGCATTCATGACTTCATTCACGCTCCTCAACAGCCCAGCGATACAAGTATTATTTTTATTTCTCAGAAGATGGAACTGCACCTGGGCTACAGGGCCCGTGACCTGCAAGGCAGATGCGCGAATCCGGAGCTGGCACCACTCCTTCGGGAAGAAGGACTTTGATCCGACGGCCACTGCCGTCACCTCCCCAGCCCGGAGCTCCCGGAGAAGCCACCTGACTTGGGTTCTCAGACGGCGACTACTTTCCCTCGCGGCTCATCGAGCCGTAACCAGCGGCCATTCACCCGACTTCCCAAACCTGGAAAACCCTCGCCAAGAGCCCGCGCGTCCCGGCTTGTAACCCGCAGCGTGTACAGGTCGAGGCCGCGCGTCTGCAGTCACCCCATGGGTCGTTACCCACGAACCCGGATCGGGCGCTGAGTGGCTCACCCTGGCTCCCAACCCCCGTCCGACCTCCGTCACCAGGGGAAGCTCCCATCCGCCAGGGGACCCGCCCCTGCGCCCACAAGCCGCTCTAGCCGCGCACAGAGCCGGCGCTCTCTCGTTGCTCCCGGCCTGACGTCATCGCCGGGCGCCGCGACGAAGTGGCGGGCACGCGCAGCCAAGAAGATGTCTCCGACGCCGCCGCTCTTCAGTTTGCCCGAAGCGCGGACGCGGTTTACGGTGAGTTGCGGGCGGGTGGGCGCGGCCCCGGCCCAACGCTATTTGTTGCTTTCCTCTCCCTGAAATTACTCGAATTTTGCACTGGGGTAAAGCGGGGAGAGAGGCGTTGCGCCGCGGCGACGGGTTCCCGGCCCCGTCGTGGGCTGAGGAGGCGATAAAAGCGCCTTACCTGCCTCTTCCACGAGTCCTCTGCGGTCCGCCTCCTCCTTTCCGCCGGCGGGTCCCGGGACCCTGCGCCCTGAGTGGAGGGCTCACCCGCAGACTACCTCTGGGTCCTGCTTCTCTGCGGTGCTGGCTTAGCCAAGCGGGTGTTTCCAGAACTGGCAGGGGGCTGCTCTAGAGGGAAGGCGGGAATGGTTGTAGTCCAGAGAACCGGCTCCCGCCCCGCCTCCTAACTGCCAGGTGGTTCTCGCCGCTTATTCATCACCCTTTAACCCTTTGTACCTCACTCCTTAGAGATCGTTGAGGACGGTCCTAAGTGGGGCGAGGCAAACATCAGCTTGGGAAGGGTTGTCAGCTGTCATTTTATTCTTCCGCCTTGGGGAACAGTAAGCATTTGGGGAAACACATTACAGAGCGTTTTGGTGTTAGCTTATTTAACTCAAAATAGCCCTGTGAAGTAGGGTGTTTAATTATCCGCAGTGGATGAGATAGAAACTGAGACAGCCCGGCCCCCAGCCCCCGCCTTTGTTGTTGTTCAGTCGCTAAGTCGTGTCCGACCCTTTGCGACCTCATGGACTGCAGCATGCCAGTCTTCCCTGCCCTTCACCATGTCCCGGAGATTGCTCAAACTCATGTCCGTTGAGTCGGTGATGCCACCCAACCATCTCATCCTCTGTCACACCCTTCTTCTGCCTTCAGTCTTTCCCAGCATCAGGGTCTTTTCCAGTGAGTCGGCTCTTCGCATCAGGTGGCCAAAGTTTGGAGCTTCAGCATCAGTCCTTCCAAAGAATATTTAGGGTTGACTGCTTTGATCTCCTTGCAGTCCAAGGGACTCTCCGGAGTCTTCTCCAGTACCACAGTTTGAAAGCATAAAAGTTAAATGATTTGCTTCACTGTTTTTTCTGACTTCAGACTTAGTATTCTTTTTATGTTGCCCATCACCAAATGAAGAACCTTGTTCTAAGTCGTTTGACTGTATTCGTCCCTAATTTTCTGAAATTCTGCGAGGAGAAACTGTTAGGTGTATCCAAGGTCATATCAGTCCTGGAAGGGACCGTTTAATAGGAGATCATCCACCCCAATGCTTCTTAAGATTGAGCATGGGTTGGGATCACCTGGAGATCTTGTTAAATGAGATTCTGGTTCAGTAGGAATGGGGCCTGAGAGTCTGCATATCTAACAAGTTCTCAGGTAATGCCACTGCTGCTGGTGGTAATAAGGATCTACAACAATCCATATATGTAACCAGTGAGGAAAATGAATCAGAGACAAAGGGGTATGCTCTAGATTATGAACTTCCCAGGTGGTGCAGTGGCAAAGAATCCGCCTGCCAGTGCAGGAGGCGAATGAGACGTGGGTTCATTGCCCAGGTGGGGAAGATCCCTTGGAGAAGGGAATGGCAACCTGCTCCAGTATTCTTGCCAGGAGAATCCCATGAAGAGAGGAGCCTGGAGGGGTGCAGTCCATGAGGTCACGAAAAGTCAGACACCACTGAACTTGCATGCACCAAGATTACACAGCCTACTCACAGAGCCAGGAATGGTCCATTTCCAGTATAAATTAACTCCTGTGAGGTAACAAGATGATTTTCCAAGTGTATGGGAATTTTCACAGAGTGAATGACTTGGCAGTATTTTTCCTTTCCACTTACGTTTACTTTGTGATGGTCAGCAGGTTTAGTACTTTAAGACATCAGTGTTTACTTGATGTCAGGGACTGTGCTGTGTAAGCTACCTAGAGGAGGTGGGACTTTTGTTGGGTCTTGAAGAATGGATAGAATTTGCATGAGCATGTGGGAAGAACAATGTGCATGGATACACTAGAGTGAACTTGATAGAAAATGATGGGAAAATGGCTAGAGCCTAGTGGACAGTATGTGTTTGGGGTTACTGGGAAATAAGGTTGGATAGATTGAGTGGGATAACATTATTAATGACCTTTAGAGGAAGCTGTGAAACAAAGCCTGTAAATAAGGGGCCACTTTTAAAGCAGAATGAACAGCATATTTAAATGAAAGGTAGGAGGGAAAACCTGGAATGAGAAAACTGAGCTTAGAAGCTCTCGACAAGCTTCAAGTGATGAGTAAGTAGCATTTGAATGAGAATTACTGCTGAAATGACTGACAGGTAATTTTTCTCAGAAACATTTTTTAGTTAGACATACAATTAATGAGTGGTGTGTTTTTCAGGGAACAAAAAATCCTTCAACTTATGTGCTTAATTTTTTTCTTCTAGAAATCTACAAGAGAGGCCCTGAACAACAAAAATATCAAGCCCTTGTTGAATACCTTTAGCCAGTTACCTGGCAGGTAAGGCATTAATATCCATGACATGGGCTCATTGAAATCTTTATACTTACCCTGAGCTGTTTTAAAAATGCAGGTGTTTTTTGTTTTTAATAGTGAAAATGAAAAAAAATGTACCCTTGACCAGGCTTTTAGAGGTGTTCTAGAAGAAGAAATTGTAAGTATGTTTTTCCTTTATTTATTGTTAAAATTTTGCTGGCAGATTAGTAAATATTATTTTTTCATTTGCTTTTATTCTTAAAATAGATATTTAACCATGACTTTTTTTCTGGAGTGAACTTCTTAGTCTGTGAAACCTAACTTGGTCATAGTCAGCATAGGAGTTACATAATGAATAAGGGTTTTGATAGCATAGGTGCAATTTAAGAGTTTGGTTTAATAAATTAGCAGAGCCCTCTGCCATTGAATATGTATAAGGAAAGTTGACATGAGGTCTTCCTGAGCAAGAACTAGAACTTGAAGATGGGCCCTGTCTTTGCTGTATAAACAGCGACACATCCTGGAGTGAATGAGAAGTCTAGTCCAAGGATGTTCAGCACGGATTCCAGGCCCTCATTTTGCTTATCAGCATCCTCCTTCTCAGTTAGTAATAGATAACAAGAGCCTATCCAACTTCAGTACAGAAATTTCAACGTGAAAAATCTGACTTTGTGTATCATTGTGGAGCACCCAAATGAAGGGAAAAGTTCCAACAGTTTATTCTTCCTTTAGCAAAGCTTGGATCCCAAGAAGCTAGATTCTTTTCCAGTGGCCATAAAACAGTGTTCCTTTCTTTAGGGCAGTTCTGTATTCATTCTTTCCTCTTCTTCAGACCTAGTCACCTGTTGTCAGGCGTTGGGCAAGGTTACCTTGCTTTTTTGAGCCTCAATTTCATTTGTAAGAGAGGAAACACCATTTTTTTAGGGTTGCGTAAAACAGCACTTAATTAACACTCAATAAATGCTATTTTTTTATGATGTTATTAAACCTAAGCATCATCTCTCGTTTATTATTAATAAAACCCTCCCCAAGACATATTGATGCACTAGTGCAGTTAATCCCCCTGGCCCAGCCTTTTGTCTGCTGCCTTTGAGTGATTTAATGGCCTCAGTGCATCTTTACATGATTAGCTTACAGGCTTAATCATGCAATGTAACCCATCTTCCCAAGACTCTTGGATTTTAAGTGAATCACCTGCTGCTTATTTATTTAATACACTTCTACAGTTAGGGCTTTTATCATTCATTTTTAAAATATTCTTAGTAATTTTATCCTCTGTGAGAAATATCTTTATCCAATGTTTGTGATAATCAATTTAATGTCAGAGGGTATGTTTTTCTTATTATCAAATTAGTCTAAATTCTGGTTCCTAAATTAAGTTGTTTTCTCCTTTGTTGGTAGATAAATCATTCATCATGTGAAAACGTTTTAGCTATTATTTCTCTTGCTATTGGGGGAGTAACTGAAGGTAAGTATGGTTTGGTTTGGTTTTAAAATAATCCTGGACATGACATGCTGTATTGAAAACGTATTCTCCCCATACCTCTCAACCTAGTTGATTTTGTTCATTTTTCAAATTCTGCCTACCTACCTCCATTGCCAAGAAGTCCCACTGAAATTAACTCACAGTTGTTTCTTGTCACTAGTATACAGTGCACACTGACATGTCTTTGTTCTCCACTTACTTCGTTCATCCAGTGCCTATTTATTGAGCATCTACTATGTGCCTGGTACTGAGCGAGGACTTGGAGATTCAGTAGTGAATAAAACATATTCCCTGCCTATAAGGAACCTAGTGGCTCATGAAGGAAACACATGTAAATATCTTATTGGGGGTAATTGAAGTGGGACTGAAGTGTAGTTGAAGTGATTCTTTAAACTTCAGATGCTGAAGGGACCAGGATGGGCTAGAAAGAAAACTGTAACATAGGAGCTGGGGTGTAAGGGCTGTAAAAAAAAAACTGGAGCAGAATGCTGAGAGGATGATGAGAACCATGAGGAAAGAAGCAGGAAGGTAAGTTAGGATCATTTGTAAAGGGCTGTGTATGCTGTGCTAAAGAGTACCTATGGGAAAGGCATGGGATGGCGAGAAACTGCTGGCAGGAAAACTAGATAGAGGATGGTTAAGATGGGCCAGGGTTGGTAGGAGGTAATTTCAGCAGACTTTTAAAAAGGCATGTAGTGAGTACACAGTGACTAATATACAGTAGTAGCTCATTAAATATTTGCATAAAGAAGCAGTGAAAAAGTAGTTCATCAGTAGTCTTTTTTAATTAGTTTGGTTAAAATATTCCTTTGACTTATTTATATAGTTTATGTGAAAAGTTCCTTTTAATCTGTAAAGCACTATTCGCATATTTATTATTTTGATACTTATTCCTACAAAAACTGAAGCACACCAGGTAAAAGTGATCTTCCAGTGTAGCCACAAGCAATTTTGTGAACTTAAGTAGTTCATAAATTTTGGCTTTAGGAGTTAAACTTACATGAAATGCTTATTCATCATTCATTTATTAAGCATATTCTAATGTGTACTGCAATGGAGTGTTCCTTGCCAGTTCCTGTCAGTTTGCAGCATCACTTCATTCACTGATTATCCTGATATGATACTCTTGTAAACTGGTAATGTTTTTAATGCTTCGGTCAGTTCAGTTCAGTCACTCAGTCATGTCCTACTCTTTGCAACCCCATGGACTGCAGCACGCCAGGCCTCCCTGTCCATCGCTAACTCCTGGAGTTTGCCCAAATTCATGTCCATTGAGTCGGTGATGCCATCCGACCATCTCATCCTCTGTCGTCCCCTTCTCCTCCTGCCTTCAATCTTTCCCCGCATCAGGGCCTTTTCCAATGGCTCTTCATATTGGTTTTTCCAGTTCTTTGCATCAGATGGTCAAAGTACTAGAGCTTCAGCTTCAGCATCAGTCCTTCCAATGAATATTCAGGACTGATTTCCTTTAGGATTGACTGGTTGGATCTCCTTGCAATTCAAGGGACTCTCAAGAGTCTTTTCCAACACCACAGTTCAAAAGCATCAAATCTTCGATGCTCAGCTTTCTTTATGGTCCAGCTCTCACATCCATACATGACTACTGGAAAATCCATAGCTTTGACTAGACGGACCTTTGCTGGCAAATGCTTGAAGTTATACAAAATCTGTGTTTAAAACTTTTACTTTATTTGAGAAAGCTAGGGACTTAAGAACTCAGTTAAGCCATGAATAAAAGTTTAAATACATCTTTATTTTAATTTGATGGGAAAAATTTCTTCTTGAGAGCAATATTATTGTATTGTTTATTATGTGACAGATTTTCAAATTGTCCATAAACATGTTTTGTTAAACTCAACTTGGCAGATACTTATTTTGCTTCTGTTGTGTCAGACTCTTCACTGGTGAGAACCTTCAAAAATGCCTACCTTTAAAAAGCTCATAGTCTACATAACAAAAATAAACAGTTTGGATATGATAAGTACTATAATTTATGTACAGTGTGCTTTCAGAAGCAGAGATGTGGTAGCTTACACAGAAGTACCAGAAGAGTTTTTTAGATGCAGTATGTACTCTATGCTTTGAAAGACTGAGTAGGAACTTACCATGTGATAGAGAGGAAGAAGCCTAGTTAGGCAGAAAACATTGTAAACAAAACTATTCAGGCTTGAACATAGCAAGGTGTGGGGAACTCAGGAGGAGGCGTCTGTGGCCAAGGTTAAGATGAAGCTCAGCGGGCAGCATAGAGGCTGGGACACAGGCTGTGGCAGTGTTGAGGAATCATGTTATCACCCAGCTCATCAGAATCACCAGTGAATCTCTATTTTAAATGAGACTGCCAGGCTTTCACTCAGTTTCTTTGAATCTTTGAGAGTGGAATCTAGGTAATTTTCTTAAGTTCTGTAATTATTAAATGTGTGTTATTTTGCCAAATTATACTTTAGCTAAGGGCAGGGAGTATGCACTCTAATCTCTTGGGTATACAGGACACAAAGTATCACAAATCTAAGTGTTAAAGGACTTTGGAGGTCATCTGGTTCAGTCTTGTCTCTGGCCTGTCTTGTCTCCTCTCAGTATCATCCTGGGCAGGGGGTCATCCTCTGCTCCCGTTGATGAAGCTCACCATTTGATTTCTGTTAGCTGGTTCTGATGATCAGATTTCCTTTGCGTTGAGTTGGACTTTGCTGCTTTATGCCTCACTGGTTCTAGGCAGTATCCCTCATACTACATTCCAGCTATGATTTTTCCAGTGCAGCATAGGGCTGGAAATACTACTTCCGGTTTCTGAACCATTGTGTGAATGCAGTATTAGGGGCTAATAGTGCCCCTAGATACTTTTTTTACATACCATGCTGAAGTGGCTACTTTTCCTAAACCCTTAACAAGTATTGGTATCTATTACCTAAAAATAGAAAAAGAATGAGCAGGGGGATAAAAGCATTTTTAACTAGCCTAGATGACCTTGAAGTCTTTAGTTGATTGCTTTAGTAAGATTGAATTTAGACATAACTTTTTATTTTACCAATTTTTCCTTTGAAACAACAGTATTATTTTAAAAGTATAGTAAGAACTGAAATTAGTATCAAACCTTTTTGTTATCTTTTTTGAACTAGATCTTCTCAAATGACCAAGACAATTTAAATTTAGCATTATTACAGAACATTTGGAAATGAGGAAGGGGGAAAATAGTAGTCCCAGTTCTTCTACTTTAAAAAACTACCATTTATTTTGGTATATGATTTTAGTTTCTCTAGTCTTTTTAATAGATTTTATTGTTATAACCATAATATCGATACAGTTTTGAACCGTGCCTTTTTCACTTGACATTATATCATAAACATTTTCCAAGTTATTATAGTCATCATAACCATCATTTTTAATTGGCTGCATTATATTCTTTTGAATAGCTTAGTGGTGAAGAAAACAGACTGTGGAGCCAGACTGCCTGGGTTCGTGTCCCAGCTCTACTGCTTACTGGCTCTATGATCTTGGGCAAGTTATTTAACTTCTCTGTGTCTCAGTTTTCCCATTCTGTAAACTGGAGATAATGTTATCTACCTCATAGGGTTATGAGGATTACACGTGCTAGTGTATGCGAAGCCCTTAGTGTGCCTGACATATAGTAAATGCTCTAGAAGGGTTATCAAAGGTGATGCTATCATCACATACCAAAACTTAAATGAACTTAAGTATATCCTGCTTGGGGACTTGTAGGTTGCTTCTGTTTCTTGCCTTTCACAGCCTTATTAGGATTGACAAAGTGTACCTTTAAGATTATCTTCAAATTTTTTTACATGAGCTCTTTTACTCAGCCATATTTTAAACTTTTAAATTGGCTTGTGCTCCACTTGAAGGTATTTGTACGGCATCTACACCTTTTGTGTTGTTGGGAGATGTTTTGGACTGTCTTCCTTTGGATCAGTGTGACACAATATTCACTTTTGTGGAAAGAAATGTTGCTACTTGGAAATCAGTAAGTGCCTTAGTTTCTTTTTCCTAACTTTAACTAACTTTAGCTTTCTATAGATCTAGAGTTCTGAGGGTAGTTTGTTTTGTTTCTTGCTTTTATTTCTGACTGCTGATTGCTAAAAAGTTTGTCTTTATGAGAATTATATGTTCTGCTGTCTTGGAAAAGCCAAGTTAAGAATCACATGGAGAAAAAAAATGACAGTACAAAATTTGAGTAGAAACAGTTACCTTGAAAACACACACTTTTACATGTTTTAAAAGTTACTTAGAATCGTATTTGTTATATGTTTGAAAATATTTCATTAAAAATGTTATTTGCTTGGAAAAAGTGAAAGCGACATAGTAGATTCTCAGCACATATTAGTGTTCTGTAAAATCTTACTTCCTGTGACTTACTATTGAAGAATGTGCACCAACTTCAGAACAATAGTAATAATTTCTGTCTTAATTTCAGAATACATTCTACTCTGCTGGGAAAAATTATTTACTACGTATGTGCAATGGTAAGTAACTCATCAGTGAATGATTGGTTTTTAAGAAGGAAATATGGCCAGGAAACCAGGTGGTTGAATTAAACACAGGTTGTAAATTTTTTTAAGTAGATTGTATCTTCATTTTAAAATAGCAGTCTGATTTATTAAAACTGATCATTTGCTTTAAATTTATCTACTCCTGTTCTAAACATAAACTTAATGAAAACCAAAAAGTTGAATAAAGTTTATCTTGCTCATGTTAAACTCGTTTTATTTTTAATTTTCTAGTCCTTTTTTTGTGACAGAAAAGTTTCGACCCCCATTTTGAGAACTACTGCTTTAGGAAAATACTTTTGAACTGGTTAAGACACTTGGGTATATTGTAATAAATATAGAATGATCTCTTCTGTGTAACCTTTGTTTCCATTTGTTGTTAGATCTCCTACGAAGATTATCAAAATCCCAGAATACAGTCTTCTGTGGACGAATTCAGCTCTTTTTGGCCAGGCTTTTCCCTTTATCTGAGAAATCAGGTGAGCTTTTGTACATAAATTGCTTTGCAGGAAAATTTTTACCTGTTTTTCATGGACTAGAATATACCATGATGATTTTTTTTTTTTTTTTAAAGGTTCTAAAAAAAAATTTTTTTTTAAAGGTTCTAAAAAGTTGAAAAATAGCGTAGGAAATTGTCGTTTGATTTTCTTTTACTTGTAAATAGTTGTACCTGTTCCAGTGTATAATACAGGTAACACTCAAATAAAGCCATTGATTTTTCAAGTTCAAAGCTTATTAATAATAATGTACAGTTGAATCACACTGAAATATGTAGCCATGAATCATGTTTTTATTTCATTTCTTAATGCCTGCCAGTTTTTCTGCTTCCATTTTCTTCTTCAGTCACTACTGTTTAGTCACATTTACTTTTGTTCGTTTCTTTTATCATTGTGAAATATAACAGTAGAATGAAAGTGCATAAAGTAAGTATATAGTATAATAATTGTGAAGCAGATAGCTGGGTAACCACAGTTCAGGTCCAAAAGTGAAGCATGGCAGTGTTCTCAAGCCCTCCACAGTCCGTTCAGACATGCCAGATTTTAACTGTATCTGCCTCAGTCACCCCTTCCTTAATATCAGCTAATCTACCACCTACTTCACATGTTGTAAGGATTAAATGAGTTAAAATTTGGAAGAGCTTACAACAGTGCCTGCTTGTGGTAAGACCTATAGTGTGTGTTAGCAGTGGCAAAATTACTTGTGACTTTCTTTTTGTCCTGCTGTATCTCTGCTTTTTTTCTTTCCTCTTATTTAAATGTGGTCAGGATTAATTTCAATTTACCAGTGTATTTACAACTTGTATTTCTGATCCTCTATCTGTGACTATGTCTTTAGACTTTAGTGCAAATTTTGTTTTGTCTGAAAAATCTTTATTTCTTTACTCTTGAACAATGATTGAAGATTAGATAGAGTGATTGAAGTATAGAGCTTGTAGGTTGGCACTGGACATAGGATTTCATTTAGTGGAAGGTCATCACTACTTTGCCTTTGTCTTCTAGAGAGGAGTCAGATGTCAGTCTAACTCCTTTGAAGATAATCTAGTTTTGTTTTTTCTCTGCTCTTGAAATTTTCTTTTTCTTTGAATTTTTGTTTGTGGGGTTTTCGGTTTTTCAGTTTTATATAATGTATCTAAGTATGGATTTTTAAAGTTTATCATTCTTCAGATTTGTGGGCATCTTGAGTTTGTGTATCGGTTGTTCTTCATCCACTTTGTAAAAATGTAAGCTGCTATTTCTTCAGATATTGTGTATGCTGCTTTCTCTTTATGAAACTCTAGTTAACATTCTATACCTTGTCTGTCTCTTACACTTTTTGCATTTTTCATCTCTGTCTCTTTCCATCACATTCTGTATGATTTCTTTAGAAATGTTTTCTAGTTTACTACTTCTCTGTTCATCTATGAATAATCTGCTGAAAATGAGTTCTTAATTTCAGTAACTGTACATTTCATTTCTAGAAAGTCTTTTTTTAAGTCTGCTGTGTCACTTTTTAGTGTCTTACTCCCTGCTGTTTTCAAACCTGTTTTTTAATTGTCTGACCAGGGTGAGCATTGTTACTTTTATTTATGTGTCTGATAATTCCAGCATCAAGTCTTTGTGCCTGTTTCTCACTCATGGTGTCTTACCTCTTTTGTGTTTCTGGTTAGCATTTGATATTATGTTTGAGAAGATATTAGAAGGAATAATTTGGAGGCCTGGGTTAGATACCTTTCTCCAGAGAGAGCTTTCATGACCTGCCAGGCACCTTGGAAGGTGCTACGATTAGTGTAAGCTTACCCTCATCTAGCCCAACTCAAGGTCTGTGATTGCTTAGGTCATCGAGAAGACTTGGCGTTGGACTGCAGTTTGGTTCATCCCTACCTGAGGACATAACCCTATACGTCCCAGCCTAGAAGATGGTTGGGGTAGGATTTATTAGATTCCACACCTTCCTTAGATTTGTTTTTAACATCCTTACTTCAGGAAGCTGCTAAAGAGTGGCTCAGTTTTGCAACTGATTCTTCCTGTTTGACAAACAGAAATGGCTTTGAGTGCTGACGCTGCATTGCTTATCTTTCTCGCCTTCTTAGTTTTTTGCCATATATTCCTCACTCTTTACAGTTTTTACAAAAGAACAATTTTTCTATTTCATTGTCTCAAACAATGCTGTGAACAGGGTTTATACTCTGTAAAAATTTATAGAATTAATTGATCCAAGTTTGTAGCTGTCCTTAGTGAGAGGATTAATCTGATTTGTTAATTAGTTAATTATTAGCCTTCTGTTACTGGAAGCTCAACTTTTTATATTTTTTAACAGCTTTACTGAGGTGTGAATTCACATACCATATAGTTCTCCATTGAAAACTCCATCACCACAGCTGATTTTAGAACAATTTCTCCTCCCGTAGGAGCCCTGTGCCTGCTGTCACTTTGCACTTACCCCCATCCCTGTCCTCTCTCCCAGGCCCGAAGAATAGGTCATCTACTTACTCATCTCTGTGGATTTTTCCTGTTCTAGACATTTTAAAAAAATGGAATAATACAATATGTGGTCTTTTGTGTCTAGCTTTTTTAACCTAGCATCTTCAAGATTCATCTGTGTTGTATGTATCAGTAGTTCATTCCTTTTTACAACTGAAGGATATTCTCTGCATGGATAGACTGCAGTTTGTTTATCCATTTTTCAGTTAATGGACACTTGAGTTGCTTCTGCTTTTTGGCTATTGTGAATAATGCTTCTGTGAACATTTGTGTGCAAGTTTGTATGGATGTATGTTTTCTCTTCTCTTGGGCATATACGTAGAATGGAATTGATGGGTCATGGTAACTGTTTTAATTTCTCCTGGAGGTATATCTAAGAGTAGAATTACTGGATCCCATGGTAACTCTGTGTTTAAGTTCTTGACGAGCCACTAGACTGTTTTCCAAAGTGGCTGCTTCATTTTACAGTCTTATCATTGATGCAAGTGCCTCCCAGTTTCCAAACATCCTTACTAACATAAGCTAGGTTGGCATTTCGGGATATCTTCTTGTAGTACTTTTTCTTTTCTTGTGTTTGTAGATGCTGAAGAGTCAGTAGAGTATATCCCAAGACCTTTAGAAAGCTGTTTTAGTTAGCATGTAGTTTATCCATTAAATTTAGTTAAGTGTGACTGAAATTTTTAACCTAATGGAGAATTATGTCATGTGCTATTGAGTAATAGAGAATAGACAAAGATGGTTTTAAGTAATTAATACAGAATAGTGATGTGCTTTTCTCAGTGCATGTTTCAGCATGGTGTTGATGTGTCTTTTTACTGGGGATGTTATCTTTGATCACCTAATTAAGAGAGTATCTTTGATCTCCATATTTCTCTACTACAATGCTACTATTTTCCCCTTTGTAATTAATAAATATTTGGAGGGAGATACTTTGAGGCTATGCAAATATTCCTTTTCTCTTTAGATCTTTGCCCACTGAGTTGAGTAGCATTCATCAGTGGATCTTGCCTATAGCAATTATTATTAGGTTTCCTGGTGGTGATTTTCTGTCTCTCTCATACCTTCTACATTTATGAATTGGAATTCTTCTCTAAAGAAGACTTGTCTCTGGAATTCCCTGACGGACCAGTGGTTAGGATGCTGAGTTTTCACTGCTGAGCGCTCAGGTTTGATCCCTGGTCAGAGAACTAAGATTCCCACAAGCCATGCAATGCAGCCAAAAAAAACGAAAAGCAGTTGTGTCTTCCCCCTTGTTTACTTATCAGTTCAATCATCTATTTCAAAATGAAGCTCATGAATATTTATTTTATATGAATTATAATTTCAATATCATTATTTGTTCAAATTGTTCAAGTTCTCCCCATTGGGTTCTCTTTCATGAGTTTCTGATATTAAAGGATAGTCCAGGTGCATCATGAATTTTTCCTTCTCAGCCACTTCTCCAAAGAGCCTGATTTGTCTTATTTTTAAAATGGTATTTAAAAGACAAGATCTGGGCCCTAGATACGCTAATTGTTACTAAAATATCACTGCTTCTAAGCCATCTCAGTGCACAGAGCTTGGAAAGATATGTATAAATACTAACATATACATATGCATCTTTATTGCTGTTATCTGTCTACATTTTTTTTAAATGACCAAAAACAATACAGTGATAACATAGTGACTGATAACTTGTGAGTCTAATCTCGCACCAATAGACCTGCTTATTTCTAGCTTCTTTCCCTGACAGTGAGAAACACGGCTCTCACTATACTTTTTTTGTAAACATTATTACACATTTATACTGAGTAATACAATTTCTGATTGTGCTTCAGCAAAGTCATAAATTAGTACGTAAAGCATTCTGTAAAATTGTTCTAGAATATTCATAAATAACAGATCAACTATATCTGTATTAGTATGTATAGAATTTTGCATACTCTAAAAGCACCTTCAAGAAATGAATTTTAGAAAGAATTTGAAAATCAAGTGTGATATAATTTCTGACTTGATCTTTTGCTTAATTTATCATTTTATATATTTTAGTTATATGACAACAAAGTTGTATTCTTAACCTGGTTTAGGTATTTGGGTTTGCTTTGAAAATCTTTTTGTTTTTTCATAGGTCTTAACTTGCAGAGTCAGTTTAATCTGGAAAATGTCACTGTTTTCAATACCAATGAGCAGGAGAGCACACTGGGTCAGAAGGTGAGGCTGATGTGAAATCAACAACATATTTTAAGTTTGTTATTGGGATAACTAGGACTTCCCAGGTAGCACAGTGGTAAAGGAGACATGGGTTCAATCCCTGGGTCAGGGAAGATCCCCTGGAGAAGGAAATAACAACCCGCTCCAGTATTCTTGCCTAGAAAATTCAGTGGACAGAGGAGCGTGGCAGGCTGTACAATCCATGGGGTCACAAAGAGTCGGACATGACTGAGCATACATGACTGAAAACAGTCCAGAGATGGCAAATTGTTGGACGTTCATTACCTGCTTTTCATTTAGGAGCAAGTTATAAAGTTTAAAAATTGTTTAATTAGATATAACTAATATTTCACATTAAATTAATCAGAATAGTTTACTTAATTTATCCCTTAAATTGTAATCATTGTCAATTTGGAAATGATACTGACTTTAAGATTTTTCCTTTCTCCTTTATGTATCTTTTAGATATTTCTTGGACTAGTCTATGTAAACTAGTTGTTTAAAAATTTTCAATATAGAGCTGGACACCAAGCATATCCTAAAGTGTTCCCAGATAATAAGTGTTATGTGTATGAGTGGAGGAAGATTTTCAGAGTTCAGTGAAAGTTGGGGACAAAAACTACTTAAATTCCCTTTGAGAGTTAGTTACTGTGATTCATGGAGTCCTTAGTGTACTAATGATCTTCTCACTTCTCACAAAAGATCATTGTGTATTATATTTCCAAATCATGTTTTGCCATAGGTTCTCTATTCGTGGAAAGAATCTACTGACCATATTTGGAAAAGTATTGATTTAAAACTTTACACTGTGTCTTCATGATTATCTTAATTGTCATACTGCTCTTGAGTTCTTGGATCCCTGTCATGTAGAATTCTCTTCTACCTGGCAACTACTTTATGACCAGATGTACATTTTTTAAAAATTTAGCACACAGAGGACAGAGAAGAAGGAATGGATGTAGAAGAAGGTGAAATGGGAGATGATGAAGCTCCAACAACTTGGTGAGTGTTTAGAAGTTCAGATTTCTTGATTTACACAGAAAATACCTTAATGATTTACCAAGTACTGAGGTAGTACAGAGAGGAAGGAGGTAGGAGAATGTAGACAAGGAGGAAGGAAATAATGCTTATAGATTCCTTTTATTTGTAGCTTTATATATATGTCTTAAAATTTTAACTCCTGAATCATTAATGGACTGAATCAGTTGGCTTCTAAATTGTGTGCGGGCAGTCTGCTGTTTCAGTGTGGCCGACCTCACACAGATGCGTAACATTTGGAAAGCCAACCGCAGGCACCTAGCTCCTCCCTTTCTCCCTCCCACAGCATGGCTTTGAGATCATGGTGCTGTATGGATCACTAAACCTACTTCCTGTTTCCCGTAGAAAACTACAGTGTTTCTTGGAATATTTGTATGGGCATGAAGCTTAGCAAAGATGCTAACTGTAATCCATAGGTTCAACTTTTTAAGGTTTATTCAGAAAAAATGGAATAAGCTAGTATGCAATTATGTTTACAGACAGAATTAATTTTAAGTGGTGATGTGGAAATGTTTTTGTAGATATTGGAGGATATGAAATAGTTGATACCGCAACCATTTTTAACAGGATTTGCTGATATAAAGTCTTAAATGTCTGTTTTAAAATCAAAAGTTGAAACAGTTTATAGCATAATGATTGCTTGCAAAATTAAAAATTAAAAGAATATGTGTTCACACTGAAGATTTGTAATGTATCCATATTGAACTAGTAGTGCCATTTTTGTAATCCTAAATTGATATGTACCTAATTGTTTATTCCCTACTAGGTCTCCCTAGCTTAGTGTGTTGGTTGGGATATAGCACCTTTGACTTTTTAACATTAGAATCAAATGAACATTAGTTTAAACCACATAGAAATTAATTTCTTTCTCACATAAAAGTCTGAAGACAGATGCTTCAGGGCTGATGCAGTAGCCCTCTTGAGGGAGATCCTCTGGGGACCCGGGTTCCTTCTTACTTCTTAGTCCACTGTCCCTGGGTATTTTCTCTTTTTCCTCTAGTCTTGGATGGTTCATCATCACATCTGCCTTCCAGCCAGGGAAAAGGGAAAATGGTGAAAAGTGGCCCACAAAGGACATGTGACTCCCACTCCCAGCTGATTGGGCAGAAACTAATCACATGGCCACACCTGGTGCAAGAGAGGTTGGGAACATAGCCTTAAATTCTGAATGTATCCAGCCAAAATGCAGGGGTTCCACTACTGACGATAAAGATGGAATAAGGGTCTGAGAACCCCTGAAATTATTTATAGTAAAGTTTATAAGTCTTTATGAATTTGTATTCTTTTCTGGGGAAAGAGACCATGGCTTTAATTAGCTTTTTAAAAGGATTTGGGCCCCAAGGAAAACTAAAGCATTTAGATATTTCTAAAATGACTTAAATGATTTATTTAATGTAACATTTGTTTTATCAGCTCCATTCCAATTGATTACAACCTGTACCGAAAATTTTGGTCACTTCAGGATTACTTTAGGAACCCTGTGCAATGCTATGAGAAAATCTCATGGAAAACTTTTCTCAAGGTGAGTTGCCATTGCAAAGTGCCAAAAGCCCATTATTTTATAGCTAATGGCAGTCAGAACTTGACTCTTGTCCAGCATACTTTTCCCTATTTAGTTCTTCTGCCTGTTATGTTTTTATACCAATTTCATAATATAGATGGTAAGCTGTAGATTAATATGTAAACAATTGATTTTGAGAGTAGTTTATGAATTATTTGAGGATTTTAAAGGTTAGTAGTTAGCAGCTTTAGTTTTTTATATTGGTTTGATTTTTTACATAGTATTGTCAACATGCATTGATGAACTGTTTGCAGACTACATTCTGCCTTTATTTTGCACAGAATTATTTTGGCTATCCTGTTAGAACAGGACTCTGCAGACTGTGGCCTTGGACCACATCCAGCCTAATGCCTGCTTTTGTAAATAAAGTTAATACAATATTGGCAAGCAGCCACACCAACGATTGACATATTATCTGTGATTGTTTTTGTGCTATAATGGCCGACTTTTGTAGTTGTAATTGAGACCATTTGATGAGTCATATGGTCTAAAATATTTGCTGTCTGACTTTTTGCAGGAAAAATTTGCCAACTTATTTTTTTTCCCAAAGAATTCTCTGTATTTCTTTTCTTGTACTTAAAGGTCAGTTTGTCCTTTTTGTTGTAGTCAGAATCTAAAGTTAATAAATATAGCTTTTAAAAGGAGAATGGTGTGTATTCTGTTACTTTTTAAAGTTTAATGTGCAATAAAGTTTTTATTTTATATGCAGTACTTTTTCTTTTCCACATAACTGTCCAAATTGAGATTAAATAGTAAGTGAGAAGTCACTTGGAATTGTCCCTCAACTGGATAGGGTTTGACATCATGTTTTTATTTGGTCGCTGTCTTTAGCACAGAAAAGGCTTGAGAGTTCCCACTGCTGATGAGACAGCTAATTTTACTGTCAAATTTCCTTATTCTCTCAAAACATTCCCTTCTCTGTTTTCTCCTTACACAAACTACTTAAGAAATCACATGTCTTCAGAAGTAGAGAGCTTATTCCTAGTTTTAGAGTAACCATAAAATCTCACAAAGAATAGTTTTCTCCTATTTTGCTGTCAGAATTTTTCTTCCTTAATGTGCCTTCAGTATGCATATATGGTTAACTGGGAATAAATTTGTAGATTATTTTGATTAGTGAAGCACTAAGCAAGTGATTGGGCAACAGTGCTAAATAAAACTAATTAGCATTTTTATTTTGCAGTATTCTGAAGAAGTCCTAGCTGTTTTTAAGAGTTATAAATTAGATGATACTCAGGCCTCAAGGAAAAAGATGGAAGAATTGAAAACAGGAGGAGAGCATGTATATTTTGCAAAATTTTTAACGAGTGAAAAGGTATGAATCTCCTTTTTTCATGAAGCACAGTAAGAAATATTTTTGTTTTTTTTTTATTTAGCTGATAGCCTTGTAAGTTAAATACAGTAGAAAAGTTTCTGACTTTATTTTTTGTTAAGACTGATAAGTGTTACTTTGAGAGTCCTGTTTTTTCTTGTATAAGTAAGACTGATTTCAAAGGTAAACGAAATTGTTCTGCATTGTCTGTTTTGTAAACTTACTTTAGGATAAGTGGGTTTTAGCTACTTTCAAGTGCATATGTTTGAACCTTAAGTTAGGGTTTAATTTGCATTTATGAAAATATTTTGTAATTAGTTTGCCAGTTAGGTACAAACAAGGGGTTTTAAAATTCCCTGCTAATTTTATTTATACAGTTTAATGAGTAAATGTTTTTCATTTACAGTGCTAAGGGATTATGTAAATTCCTAGTCAGGATGGCACATTGAGTTTGTTTCAGCTCAGTGCTTTTGCTCCAAACACACAGCAGTGATAGGTAAAATGTAAAAAGAGAAATCCACAAAGACGAAGCTGGGCTTCCTTTTCCAGAGCTGGATAAGTCTCTTCATGGACCCAAACTGCCAAGTAGCAACTGTGAAGAAAGCCTTGGGCCTCCTGGATTCTATATTCCAAGTAGGTGGTGGCACCCAAGAGTTTGGCTATAAGTGAGACCAGGTGGGTTCCATGTGGGATGAGCAGCCGGAGCCACTTTCACCAGCTTGAAGCCAGAGACTGGGGTAGAAATTAACCCACTTTTGAAAAGAAGCTAAGACAGATATTACCATTCTTCTGCCAAAGGCTGTCCTTCCATTCAAAACTCTGATGAACTCCAAAATCCAGTGCTAAGAAAGATCACCAACAAAATCAACTATTGATGTATACGTTCCAAAACTTTAAAATATGTATGTTTTGGATAATCAAAGAGATCACTGACAATGGAACATCCTTTGAGAATAGGAAATTGTGAAACTGAAAAATTTGAGCAGAAATTAAATAGAGCAGTTTAACATGACAACTCATTGAGAGTCTTGAAAATGAAAAATCTGATCACTGAAAGCATAGCACGTAGAATTAAACGACAGATTGGACACAGGTGACAAGAGGAACGAGTGATGAAAAGCTCACCTAAAATACAGCACAAAGAGACAGACTTTTTTGCTATCCTGAAAGCAGTTAGGAGCCATGGAAGATAGACTGAGAAATTCCAGCATATATTTAAGGAGAATTTCCAAAGAACAGAAGGGAAAGAATGATGGAAAAACCAAGGTACTGAAGGAAGTCCCAAGTTCTCACATTGAAAGCACGTTGCAGCTGCCAAGCAGGATAAAGAAAAATGAATCCATACTTAAGTACATTATGCTGTTACCTACGAGGACAAAGAGAAAACCTTAAATAGGCCACCAAAGAGGGGAGGGGAAAAACCCCACAAGTATACTGGAACAGACTCCCAACAGATATCAACAATAGGTACCAGAAAACAGGGGAGAAATATTTCTACTGAGGAAAAAAACAACCAAAAAAACTTAGCTAGAATAGTGTCTCCTTTACCGACTCTTTGTGAGCGTTTTCACCAGTGCAGACAGCGTGAGCTTTCAGGGTTAAGCACTGGAATCCCATTAGGTAGTATGACAGAGGTAAAAGCAGCTTTTAGAAGCTTAAAACTTTATAGTATGGAAAGAAAAAAAGGCACAGAGAATTGCAGCAAAGAATGTAAGGCGTGATGTTTTGCATTTTTACTTCCATTTGTTGCCTCTTAAGCAGCAAGTTTAATCTTAAATTGCAACATAGAACCCTTCTTGTGCAATCTTCATATTTTTCCTATGTATTTCCAGCATACAATGCAGGCATTGATGAACCTTTAGAGTTTTACTAACTGCAGTTTATTCGAAGACTGTTGCTGACACTCATGCCAGTTTTAATGTATGAGTGTGCTTCCACTCATCTGAGAAGGCAAACACAATTATTAAACCTTTTATCAGTACATGAAATAAAACCAACCTGAAATGGTCCTCAAGGTGGGAGACCTGAGCTGCCATTTTTCTTCTAACACTCTACTCTTTGGGTCTGATGCAGGGCAGCCCCATGAGTATCAGTGAACATAGTGGAAAGTTTAGGACACACCATTATTCTTTCTTGTTTTTAGAATCCCTTCCATGTATGAGTCAAGCCATAGTTATGCAAACAAGATAAGAGAGTAAATTCTTTGGGGCTGCCAAGCAGCCATGTAGGAAAGACTAAAGATAGGGTTAAACAAAAAAAAAAAAATACCCTGCCAGTGTAGGCTCTGGATCTGGAGCCTAATTTTAAAAGAATTGGCAGAGATGACTGGTTAATTGCTAAAAAGATAAGAATAAAGCTGGAATGAGAAATGACCCATCGTGGCTGTTATTAGCCAGGGTAATAGAAATTAATAATAACTGTAGCAAAAGAACCATTAAAAATGTTAGCTCCTCTAGAAATGAGAGCACTACACGGTCAGGATTTAGACAAAAACATAAGTTGGTATATTTATAAGTGCTGAAAGACATTTGAAAAGAAATGTTCAAAAAAAAAAGAAAAGAAATGTTCACGAGGGCAGTCACTGCCACTTAAACAACTTCCCAGGATTATGTAGGAACTTGGTGATCCCTTTAAATAATTTAAGAAAGAACTGTAGTACACTTGAGAGAGGTTATGTTTTCCTTGAAATCTCTCAGGATACACAGTTGGTCAGTTTTATACAGTATACTTGTTTTTTAATTGAGAAATAGGCATCTCCTGCAGCAATACTACTATTGTATCAGAAAGACTGCTGTCCGATCCCTATTCCCTGACAGACAAGTCAGTGGGCTTTCACAAAAAAGAAAAGGCTAGTCAATCAACAGAAAAAAATTAATATTAAAATTGACATTATTTTTATCAAATTATTAGGCAAACTGGAGATTATACACAAGCACTTTTCTTTGAAGTAAAGGAAACATTCTCAACTAGCTCAGATAAGGCAGGTAGAAGCCCACATCACCAAAGGTCCAAGAGAAAATCATAGATTCACGTGCTGGATTGCTGTTGGTTTGTTTTCCAGGGAATAGTGGTTTCCTTTTAAAGAAATTTGCATTTTATAGAGTTTTGCATTTTATAATCTTAACCCTTCTAGTTTCCTTGCAGTGCACAGCTAAGCTTTGTAATTCCACTGGTTTGCATTAAGAAGCAATAAAAATAGACCTAAGAAGCTTTAAACTTACGTGGAAAAGAGAACACAAGAGAATTTAACAACTGGAATATACAGCAAGTGCATAATAATTTGCAACCACAGAGAAATGTATATAACTAAAAACTGATCAGAAAAGTTGAAGTATTAGGGTGGAAAGAGACATACCAGGCAAATACCAACAAGAAGAAAGCTACATAAATACAAATAAAATTTAAGGCAAAAAACGTTAAGTAGGATGAAGGAATGCATATTAAAGGAATGAGCCACCAAGAAGATATCGTACACTTGCCTGCAATTAATAATATGCCCTCAAAATATATCAGAAGGAACTTCCAACAATATGAGAAGTTGGCAGGTCCACAGTTACAGTGGGATATTTTAAGTGCCTTCATCAAAAACTGATGGGTTGAACAAACTAGAGATTAGTAGGTATATGGAAGATTTTAGCAGTAATGAACTTGAGTACCTAATTTTGGCAAACCAAAATTAACAGGCATATGATAGTTTCGCATAATAAAAAAAAATCCTGATGTATATATGGAAACTTGTACACAACAAGTAGAGATAATGTCTTGAGTACACATTGAATGTTCACAAAATTTGTGTACTAGGTCATAAAGGAAGTCTCAGCGTATTTCAGAGATTTACTGTTGTACGGAATACACACAATCTCTGTCCACAAGGCAGTTAGATTAGAACTATGAAAAGGATAGTTTTAAAAGATATAAATGTATGGAAGCATGAAAAGCATTCTCCAGGAATTAAAGAGGAAGTCACAATGGAAATTCTAAGTTTGTTATAAATATGTTATTATACAGCAAATTGAATGTATTTTATGTCGTGTGTGGGTCACAAAGTGAGAGGTAAAAATATTACTTGAAATGCACTAATGAAAAATTTAAGAAAGAATCACTAGCTGAGAATTTAACTAAGCTTAAAAAGATACAGGATAAGCCTTGAGAGAAGTAGATAATAGCACAAATTAATGAAATATAAGAAGCTATAGAATATAGCAAAACCAAAAGCTTGAAAAGAAAAATTTTATAAAAAGAATTTTTGTAACAGTTCTCATAGAACAAGCCTGAACAAGGAAAAAATGAAAAGGTACCAATAAATTTATTGTTAAAAATAGGAGTAATTGGAAGTCAAGAGACAATAAAATGTGTAAGAGACTATATTCTGAACTGCTGTATTTTTAGATCTAATGAAATAGTAACTTCGTAGAATAATTAATTGCCAAAATGGATTCACAAAGAAATTAAAAACCGGAATAAACATAGAACAAGGAAGCAGTAACCAAAGTGACACCTTTCAGATTACATCAGGCCTGTATTTTTTTAGGTAGATATTATCAGTACCTCAAGGAATAAAGGAAAAGCAACCTAGGTTCTTGTATAAGATTAATGTAGCTTTTTTTTTTTAAATGTAACTTTTAAATGAAATCATGATAAGGACAGAACAAGAGAAAAAATATATATATCAATTTCACTCATGAATAGAGATGAAAAATATATTGTAAAAACTAATCAACTATAGTTATTTTTAAAAAGTAAAGACTAAATAATAACTAATACTTATTACAAAAACAAATCAAGGGAATTCAAAGAAGGGAATTCAAAAGAATTCTCAGTAATTTCAAGAACAAGACACAGATGTCTACCAACCATATTTCTGTTCAGTGCTGTAATGGAGGACCTAGTCATTTAAGTAAGAGAAAACAGAAAAGAAATGAGAGTTGAATGCCTCAGAGAGAAAAGACTGCACTGTCTGTATTTGAAGGCAGCATAATCGTCTACAAAGAAAATCTGAGAGAACCAACAGACTTTTTCAATTGAGGAAGCTTCAGCAAGGTTACAAAAGGAAAACATCAATAGTGTTCCTGTTGACAAAATGTTGTATAAAACAGCAGTGAAAACTAATACCTGGGAGAGATGTTCATGGAGAAAATGATAAAAATGAAGAGGTCTGATGACATTTATAGATAGGAAGACCCAGTGCTACCTCTGAAAATATGTCCATAAATCCAGTGTGTTTTGAATCAAATCCAAACAGGCTCTTGAATAGTTGATCTTAAAGTTTTTATGGAAAAGCAAAACGCCAAGAGTAACTAGGAAAATTTAGAAGAAGGTGGGAACAGTTGCCCTGTCAGACAGATATTAAGACCTATAAAGGTCTAATAATTAAAACAGAGTGAGTATCAGTAGAGGTATAAAGAAGAAAAAAAGAACTAGAACTAGACAGTGTAAAAAGAGAAGCCACAAACAAGGAGACGGTATTCACTACCTCCAGAACCAAGAAAGATTACTATCCTGAATATTCCTTTGACAAAAACACAACCACATGGAAAACTGGAAAGATGATATGAACAAGTAACTTACAGATACAGGAACCTGCATAACTAATGAGCTTAGAAAGGATGCTAAACATCTATAGTAGCCAAAGAAACTTAAATGATGAGATAATCACTTCACACTTAACAAATGGGCAAAATTTAAGTATCCTAACAAGAAATATATTGACAGAATTGTGAGGAGCAGAGAGCTAGTGCACACACCACTAGTTGACTATAAATTGAAACTTTGCAGCCAGCCACTTTGCAGAGCAATTTTATAATAAAGAGCAAAGTGAAAACTTCTTTTCCAAGAAGTGGGCCCTAGAGAATCACACACAAGACTCATTGATTGTAACCTATGTGTGTGTGAGTGAAAATGTGGGAATAACCAAATGTTCCTAAGTGGGAGACTGGGTGGGTGGTTCAGTTCAATTCAGTCGCTCAGTCGTGTCCGACTCTTTGCGACCCCATGAATCGCAGCA
Organism: Muntiacus reevesi; assembly: GCF_963930625.1. Classification (NCBI taxonomy): domain Eukaryota; kingdom Metazoa; phylum Chordata; class Mammalia; order Artiodactyla; family Cervidae; genus Muntiacus; species Muntiacus reevesi. The sequence continues at coordinate 33,609,037 of NC_089252.1, read as the reverse complement.
CGCCAGGCCTCCCTATCCATCACCAACTCCTGGAGTTTACTCAAACTTATGTCCATCAAGTCGGGGATGCCATCCAGCCATCTCATCCTCTGTCGTCCCCTTCTCCTCCTGCCCCCAGTCCCTCTCAGCATCAGGGTCTTTTCCAATGAGTCAACTCTTTGCATGAGGTGGCCAAAGTATTGGGAGTTTCAGCTCCAGCATCAGTCCCTCCAGTGAACACCCAGGACTGATCTCCTTTAGGATGGACTGGTTGGATTTCCTTGCAGTCCACCACAGTTCAAAAGCATCCATTCTTCGGTGCTCAGCTTTCTTCACAGTCCAACTCTCACATCCATACATGAGCACTGGAAAAACCATAGCCTTGACTAGATGGACCTTTGTTGGCAAAGTGTAATGTCTCTGCTTTTTAATATGCTATCTAGGGTGGGTGGTAAACTAGGGTAAATTTTTATCCCATTGAGTTCTATAAAGCACCGAAAAATGGATGACTTAGAACAGGGGTCAGCACATCGCTCACTGCGTGTTTTTGTAAATGAGTATTTCTGACTCCCAGCTACACTTATTTCTTAACGTGTTGTCAGTGCTGCTTCTGCCCAGCGACAACAGAGTAGTAGTCATGGTGAAGATGGTACAACCACAAAGCCTGAAATAATTTACAGACGGACCCTTAACAGAAATTTGCCAACCCCTGAACTAGAGTTCCATGTATTAAGCTGTACATGTCAAAAATAATGTATGAAACATACCTTTTTGCAGAGTAATGCATGTAGTATAGTTTGAAAACATGCAAAATACCTTGACATTTATTGATGCCTCGTATATATAATAGTATATGCGTTAGAATCATCAACACCAAATACATGGCAGTGCTTGCCATAGTGAAAGGAGTGTCTGGAGGGGCGTCAGCGGTTTCGATGATACTCTCTTTCTTTAACAAATGTAGAACAAGTAAGAATGTTAGGATTTGATATGTAACTGGATCGTGAGATGTGAATGTTGTGTTACTTAACTGTGCCTTTTTGAACTTTAAGAAATACTCCATAATTTGAAAATTAGGTATTTTGATCTGATATGTTAATAATGACAAATTAGTTAAGAATTTGATCAAAGTGAATGCTCTTAATATTTTGTTTTCTAGCAAAGATTTTTAAAAGTATTTTGTATTAAAGTAACAGAAATGGAAGATTTCATATTTCAATTTAATTTTACAGAGGGTATTGTTTTGCTTTTTAATTTTTTATCAAAATTTTCAAATGTGCAGAAAGGGATATTTTTTATGTGTACAGTTTATTGACAGAAAGGCACATAAGAATAGCTACGAAGAGTAGCCTGAGCCTTTTTAGGTTTAGGATAATCATCAGGAAGGCAGTCCTGAGCCTAAGAGGTGCAGTAAAAACTAAGGACAATAAACAGCCCTTTATTCACAAAAAAAAGACAGCAAAAAAATATTTCACCTGTTGCATCATGTAAATGTGTAATTTTTTTTTTAAATAACTGAAGAAAAGTAGAACTAGAAAATGTATATTGTGGAAGAAAGAATATAATTGAATGTTTCCATTTTAGTCTTTCCTCTTAATAATGTGTGACCTTGCAAGGGGTCATTTTAACTTGTTGGGGCCTTGTTTTCTTAAGGATAGTGTGAAGCAGTTGAAATGATCAAACTAGTCTTTCTCATCTGATTCAATGTCTTGTTGACTCCTGTTTTCAATCTGTTGTTTTTATTAAAAATTATCATCCAACATAAAAAGTAAATGTGGAAAAGATGATATTTTAAAGCTCAAGGTAGATGAAAAGTTCGTAAACAGTGCCTGTTTCTTCAAGTCAGGAGTTCCAAACTGAACTCCTCGGGGTCTTGCCTCAGTCTTTGTTCCTCCTATTTCTTTCTTCTCATATATATGTGCTCCAACTTTAGGTTTGCTCCTGTGGTTCATGGTTGCTGCTTTTTCCAGAAAGTCTTCCTGGAGTAGTTTAGGCAATTAGGTGAGTGGTGGAGCCTCTCCGTGAATTAGCCAACACTGGAGAAAAGCAGGCTTTGTTGGGGAAATTGGTGTGTTCTATTTTGGACGGGAAATCTGATCGATTGTCAGTGGGACATTCCGATGAGATGTGGAGTAGCTTCTTAGGACACAGATCTGGAGCTGAGCGAGATGAAAAGTATAGATCTGGTATATAGTTTGGTTAACAGCTTATATGTGGTAATTTAAAAAGAGTGTAGACTAGGAGAAAAATGCAACAAACCAAATCCTGAAGAAAATCAGCACTTGAGGGAGAAGGAAGAAAGGAGAGGAGACAGAGAGGATTGAGAATTGGAGGAAAACTAGAAAGATGTGACTTCATGGAAGCCGAGCATATCAGGCGGGATGAGGACTATGAAGAGTGTTCACTGAATGTAACAAGTAAGTCACTGGTGATCTTGACGAAAACATTTCCCGTGGGTTGGTGATGCAGTGCCCCACGGGTTGCAGCAGGCTGAGGACTGGATGGGAGCACGGAATGTAGCCAGTTCTTTCAAGAAGCTTTGCTCTTCAGGGAGGATGAGGTGAGGCTATGGGATCTTTTTGAGAGAAGTTATTAAATGTTCAGTGGGAAAGAAGAAAGGGTTGAAGATAAGCACCAGGGTAGTTACTGATGGGACATCACACAGGATCAGCTTCAGCGGCGATGCTGTGGCAGAGGAACGAGGCAAACGAGGATGTGGGTACAGTGGAAACATCCAGTTTAGGGAGTTTTTCCTCCTCGTTGAAAGTAGAGGTGGCTACCCACCGAGAACGAGAGGGCTGGGTAGTAAGTAGTGTTCTGCTAAGTGCAGGGGTTGAAATAGCCGCGGTGGAGAAGCCTTGGAGAGTGAAGATGCTGATTAGAGATCAGGGAAACTTCTAAACTGGAGACAGTAGTGTAGCGGTGGTTGCATCTGCATGGCTGTGAGGTTTGTATTTTCTTTGAAGCAGCTCCACCTGCAGCCTCGATGGGAACCTCAGTGTTAGGATAGAGAAGGTGACCAACGGTTGGTTTGATGCAAGTTGCCCTTTTTCCCGGTAGATGTGACAGAAGTATGGGACGAGGGTGTGAAAGAGGTTGGCGAGAAGGTGATTCAAGAGCATGACCATGTGGTCTAGAGCAGGGGTCCCTTGACTACATCTCACAGGCCACATCTGGCCCACTTCCTGCTTGTTTTTGTAACGTTTAACATTTTTACATTAAGTACCTGCATACTATCCATCACATGCCTCTTGGCTCACATAGCCTAAAGTATTTACTCTCTGGGACTCTAAAGAAACGTTTCCTGACCCTTTGTCTAGACTGAAATGGGGTTAGAGTAGAAACAGGATTGAGACTTAGAGATATATAGAAAGTAAGGGTTCAGGGAACATAAATTCTCAGTAAAGTCCAAATATTAAGTACATGGGCAGCTGAGTGGCAGACCAGGAGGGACAGGAGCTCGTGAGTAAAGATTTCAGAGCTGGGGCGTCTGTGAGTGCCGGCCAGGCCCGCTGGGGCCGCGGTAGTGGGGGACCAGGTAGAAGGGGCGGCGATGGTCCGTGGAGTTGAGGTCAGGGAGCTGAGAGCCCAGGTGGAGATCCAGTCATCCAGGCCTGGAGGAGGGAAGGCGGGGAGCATGCCAGTCAGCTTCCTGCTTAGGGGTGGTTAACATGATAACAGAATCAGAGAAGACATGGGTTTGCCTGAACAAGAGCCGGCCCTGAAGGAGAAGTGTCTGGCTAATGACTGTTGGCCGCCGCCTGACCAGGCCCCCCGGGATGGCTGTTCTCTTGCTCTGTCGGTCCCCTGCCGGCAGTGCCTGCTTCATCTGCTCCCATGACTGACCTGCTCAGCTGCCCCAGGCCCCAGCTAGTGACAGTTCTCATCTTCAGGTCAGAGTGGCTTTGCCGGGAGAGGGTGTAGCCCAGCTGCTGGGTTAGTAGATGGAAGCATCGCCCAGGGAACTTGGGACCTGGAACTGGAGACGGTTCCAAGGGCCGTCAGGTGTCTCACTGGTTACGCCTGTAGAAGACGGCGACCTCCCATTGCTGCTTTACGTCTCCGGGGCAGAACAGCATGGGCAGGTGTGTAGGAGGTCCGTCCTGAGCAGGGTGACCGTGAGGCAGGCCCTGCGGCGGACGGACAGAGAGCCGCAGCTTGCCCTCCCTCAGCCTCTAGGGACTGATCAGAGAGGCCTTCATCGCTGAAGTCATCCTACAGGGCGACCACTAGGTGGCAGTGTTGTTGAAGAGCTGCCTCATAAATGACCTTCAAGTCTTTTCTCCTCGAAACCCTTTGATAACACAGGTGTGATGCTTTTCTCTAAAATACAACAGTCCGTTTTATTCACGGGTGATTCTTCACTTGTGATTCTTCTCGCTTTCTTGTTGAGCACCCACCCTGCTGCAGGCACTTTTAGGGCTACAAAGAGTAGCATCTCTTGGCGCTGTTTATCCACGGGCACCCTCCTTTGGCCACTGGTTCTTTATATCTCCTTTCTTGCCTTTACTTTTTTATATGTCGCCTTTTGTTTGGACCTCAGGACCACAGATAGAACATTGTTAATGACCGACATAAATCTCATGGCATAGCTGGCTAAGAATTCTAAATGAAGCCTTTGCTGCACCTGGGGCTTGTGTGGTAACGGCTCACACACAGTGAGTTCTCTGCGTGTTTTCGAGCTGAAATCTTCCATTTCTGTAGTCACGTCACGTGTCGCTTTAGGCAGAGCCTGAATTTAATGTGCTGTTCTGTGTTGTGTGTGTTTTTTGAGTAGCTGATGGATTTACAGCTGAGTGACAGTAACTTCCGTCGACACATCTTGTTGCAGTATCTCATTTTATTTCAGTATCTCAAGGGGCAGGTCAAATTCAAAAGGTGAGTTAACATGGGTAATAAATGGCTTATAAACGTCAGCAAAGAGAAAGATTGCTTACTGATGTATTTGATGTCTTTTCTTTGTACTGGGCTCATTTTATTTGTAAGGCTCAGATCCCTGAAAACCGGATAACCAAGGGCCTTTGTAAGATACTAGACACTAAGGAATTCGTTTCAGAGAAAAGGCCGTCAGTGTCTTTCCTGGTGAGCGCCAGGCATCCCGGAATTCTCAGTTGTTGCGGGTGGACCTATTCCTCACCTCGCTCAGAACTTGTCCCAACCCCATTTGCTAATTCAGCCAATAATGGTTTTTCTCCAGGTGTGGGACTGTCTAGGACATTACAACTGAAAAGAATTAAGTCTTTGAAGCACGGAGGAGTTCTGGTTTCTCTGGCTTTTCAGAGAAGCTGCTCGGGACCTGCGCTGTCAGGCTCGTACCTCCTGCGTGCAGCCCCATCCCGCTTGCCCCACGCACCCCTGAGGCAGAGCTCCCTGTGCCCGGGTGGAAGTGTGTAGGGCAGTGTTGCGTCAGTCGTGTAAAGAACGTGGCTTTCTTCCTGCTGCTTTTGAATCCTGCTTTCCTCACTCACTAGCCACACTTCAGCTTTCAGACCTGTAATTTTAAGGTAACACATAGGGAGCACTCAAAGGTGTTATTATCCTTGTCTGTTGTGGAGGTGTGGTATGGCATAGTAGAAACGAGGGGCAGACCTGGGTTTGAATTTAAGCTTCAGACCTGAGCTTTGAGCCCCTGTAGTGTGTTTAACATATGCACATTTCCTCGTTTTGAAAATTTAATGAATAATGCATGTGAAGTTCTTAGATCCTAGCATTATCAGTATTCATTGGATGGCTATAAACTACAGAGAACCCAGTACACAGTGAGAGCTGAACTGATGGCAGCTACTAACAGTTTGGGTCTGTCTTCAGCCTTCTCTAGGGTTTGGGGATTTCATTTATTACATTTAGAATGCATTTTAAAGGATAACGGTATGAGTTATTTGACTGCATCTTGGAGAGGAGTATGTTAATATTTTCTCTGAGGCTTTTATGCCATATTGAACTTATTCTAGAGAACAGTCATTGCTCTGTTCATAGTTAATCAGATTGATTCAGTGAATGTTTTATTCCCCATTATATACTTTAATGGCTTCAATTTCAACCATCTTTCTAAAGAATGAAATACAAGACTTTTCTCTTACAATTTCATTGTGATTGTTCTCGTTTTGGTAATTTTTGACACTGTTTACAGTTCACTTCTCTGTTACATGCTTTATGTTTCAGACAGTAGATAAATCTTAAAGTTGAATAAACATTCTTGTAACTCAAGCATGCTTTTATTGCTTTGTTTCCTAGTTCAAACTATGTTTTAACTGATGAGCAATCACTCTGGATTGAAGATACTACAAAATCAGTTTATCAAGTAAGTTCATCACGCAACAAACCCATGATTGAACAAAATGAAAATTTAGAATTTTCTTTGTTTCAGCCCCAAATAGGAAAATAAGGATAAAGTTAAGCTCAGGTACAAGACCACAAACACTTCTTGGTTCTCTGCCTACAACCACTCCTATGATGCAGAAAGTTGTTGAAAGCTTAGTATATTCTTTCTAATCACAGCTACTATCTGAAAACCCCCCTGATGGAGAAAGATTTTCAAAGATGGTAGAGGTATGTGTTTTATATTTACATAGTCTTTTTGGCACCCAGTAAACTTTCAAAGGCTTCATTATGGAAATGTACTTTATTTTCCACAGCATATATTAAACACTGAAGAAAACTGGAACTCATGGAAAAATGAAGGCTGCCCAAGTTTTGTGAAAGAAAGGTAAATGTATACTCATCTCAAGCAGTATGAGAAAGGCATTTCAGAATATAACTTGACACGATTATTTTACATGACATACAGCTATGTGTAAATGTATTCATGTAACAGTATAAACTGTACTCTATAAAAATAAAGCTGCTTTGATTTACTTCTGTTACTAATTATTGAGGGGAAAATGCTTGCTGTGTACCCACATCTTGTAGTTTGTCCCCTGGTGTGGCATTTTTGTCTTCTGAGGAGTGTAATAATATGAAGCATCCATGTACTTTAGGAAGAAAACAGTAACTAAATTTTCTTGCACGTTTAACGCTGTTCCATCTCTGCCATCCATCTGAAATCCCAGTGTGTTTTCACAGAACATCAGACGCCAAGCCCACAAGAGCAGTGCGGAAAAGAGCAGCGCCGGAAGACTTCCTGGGGAAAGGGCCCAGCAAGAAAATTCTGATGGGAAAGTAGGTAAACCTGTCTCCATAGCGGGGGATGTTGTCATAGAAGCTTTTATATTGTGAAAATATTAATGTAACAACTCTCCAGGTTTTGTGTTGGAATTTCCAAGTTTCTTGTGTTTGGTATGTACATAGATGACTAAAGCAAACTACACCTGATTAGTCTGTGCGGTTCATACAAGACAGAACCTCTGTTTTGTCTATGGCTTCCAAGATCCACGGCTGTACGTTCTGCCATATTTTCCATGTCAGACAATCCACTTGTTAGATTGATGCGGCCTGTTTCTGGTTGTTGCAGGGTATTATAATCCTTTCATTTCTTCTACCTTCCGGTTAACTATTCTTTGCTTTATATTGCATTTGATTACTTTAGAAAGAGGTTAATGGCTATTATTACTTAATAAAATATATGCTCAAATAGAAAATTTGCTAAATACCAAAATGTAATGAACAAAACTCATCACCATCCCAAGATTCACTATTTACTCCAACTATTTTTATAGCTTTAATGTATAAGAGAATGGTGTCTATAAACAACATATTTAAAAAAATAAAATAAACAACGTATTTATTTTTGTGTGTTTTGTAGTGATGAGTTAACAAGGCTTTGGAATCTCTGTCCTGACAACATGGAAGCCTGTAAATCAGAGACAAGGCAAGTTTAAAATGTTTCATATGAAGTGTTGCTTTTCTCAAATGTTAACTAGCATAGAATTTTTTTGTCAGCTATAAGCAGAGCTCAAAAGAAATTTTAAAATTTATTGTCATTGACTTCAGCTCAGCAGAATATAGCTTTCCATAAAACACCTAGAGGTGCTAATAAAATAATTGTAGAAATCACAAGAAAGAAGGATTCAGCAAAGAAGGGAGAATGAAAAACCAGAGTAAGAACTGCAGCTTGGTTACTTGTAGCTGGTGATAAATCTAAAGATAAGCTCACCATCCAAACCTAAAACAATTTACCGTGACTAAGAATCAACAGGTAGAATAAGCAACTAAAAGGAAGATGACAGTCTCAAAAAGGATCAGGCAGATTTGAAAAAACAAGTCTCCTAGCAACAAGAAATTATAGCCATTTTGTACAACACAGAATATGCTAATGTTTGGTAATAACTGTAAATGGAAAATAACCTTTAAAAATTGTATAAAGATTTGATGTCTTTTTTAAAAAAGAAACAGTCACTTGTCATTTCAATATGGCGAAATTTAATCTCTTTGGAGAGACCCATCTTTTAGTCATAGTCATCTGATCAAATTCTTGGGTCATACTTGAGTGTATCAAATTTTATTTCTAAGTACAAATTCAAGAAAGATGCAGTTAAAAACCAATCATGCTACCATGGTAACAATCTAAACTAAGCTCAGTGTTAAACCATATTGTCTGGTTATCATTTCAGTTTGGTTCTGGTTTTAAAAAAAATTATCCATGGATGTGGATGTGAAAACCTCCTGCTTGCTGGTCAAATTTTAATGCTCTTAAACGCCTGGCTGCCCTCTGTCACACATGACGGTGTGTGTGCGCCCTTCCAGACTAGACTGTATATAATGGGGGGGGGGGGGTACCACACTGCCCTCCATCCACTGTCCCCTTTGAGAAATTTAGCTTTGCATCACCTCCTTAAATATCTGAGTTCCTAAGTAATCTAACTGTAAATCAGTGAGGTTAATACTAGAATCTTTATTGCCTCCATTTTATGAGTATTAAGCACACACACGATCTTCACTAGTTATTTTAACACCCAGGGAATACATGCCAACTTTGGAGGAATTCTTCGAAGAAGCCATTGAACAGGCCGACCCTGAAAACATGGTTGAAAGTGAATACAAGTAAGTATTGTTTCTCATGAGCTGATTCCCTCTATCTTAAGCACTGCAATATATACCAGAACACTAAGGGAGACCATTGATAAGAGTAGTACTTTTCTCTTAGGTGAGGTTATCTGCCAGCTTCCTGTTACTCCATGTCCTGATTTCAACGACCATTCACATTTTGACAAGCAACTTAGAATGATGCTTTGTGTCACAAGTGGAAAGATCCCCTTAGAACCCATCTGTCACCTCTTTTCTCTGTTCCCCTTAAGTTCACGGTATGTCCAACGGCCACTGATAATGAGCTACTCTTAAGACCTCATGGGAGCCTCCAGATCACTTGCAGAAAGTTTTAAACGGAACAGATCTGTTCTCTGGGTTCACTGTGGCCCACCTGTTTCTGGAACAGGGTCTCTAGTCTCGGAGGTTTTTCTTGCCGTACTGTGCATCACCTGTTCCTGCCACAGGGGAACATCTGGCAGATCCTGTTCTTGGCGTCAGTGTTTATGGTCTAGGCTACTGCTGTGTCCTTTTCAGTTTTGGAGTCATTTTTTATTCACCAAGGTTGATATTGAGCAAATGAAAGTTTGGATGCTATATGTAAATTTTTTTTAAAGCAGATACTAAGTTACATGATGACATCTGTTGGGTTTATAAAATATTCTGAAACTCACACCTGCAGGTGGCACTGCCAGTGTGGATAGAAACGCAGTGAGCCTGAGTCTCTCTAAGGGTGAGGCAGAGGACTTCTGTCCTGCACACACAGCACCTGGCCAGTCCTGGATGCGTACTAATTGACCTTTAAGTGTCTGTAAACTTTTAAAGTGTTTGCTGCATATGAACCTGCCCCTTCGGACTCTGCCGGTTTCTATTTGTAAGTGAACTGCATGCTGAAAGGTTCTTTAGGGCTACGGTCAGAGTGAGAAGAATGGTGCCTTCAGCTACTGATCTGAGTGTAGAGTTTCATCTGGTGAACTAAGTACATTAACTAGAAGGGAATATAACAATTATAAGTAACTATATAAATCACAAGATTGATATCTCTTTTTATAGGGCCGTGAACAACTCAAATTATGGTTGGAGAGCCCTAAGACTGTTAGCACGCAGAAGCCCTCACTTCTTCCAGCCAACCAACCAGCAGTTTAAAAGTTTGCCAGAATATCTCGAAAACATGGTAATAAAGCTAGCCAAGGAATTACCAGTAAGTAGGAGTGATGAGTGTTTTATCCTTCAGTTGGCATTCTCTTCTTTTGTAAAACTGCTGTTGCTCTTTGAGCTAAAAGCTGAATTTCACTTTAATCATGTGGAAAAAGTATGATCCACAAACCCTGTTGTTTTAGAATGAGGAAATAATGCCTCTGAGTATACATTTATAGGAAGAATCAATACATAAATTGATGAAGTAACTTTACATGTTGTATAAAGTTATTATACTTTGATTAGTCTTCCTGTTTGCCAGTGCACTGTTTTATCACAGGCAGGGCCCATGGGGTCGGGGTAGGCAACTTGGCCTGTCTTCCTACTCTGTTCTCTTTTCTAATACAATATGGTAATAACTATACTGTATGCATACAACCAACCAGAGTTACTCAAAGCATGTTGTTAAGCACATGGTTGGTCCCCTGGTCTGCCCTAGATTGTTGTTACCATGTATGTGCTGGGTATGTGCAAGTCATCTCACCAGGCTTCCTACCGACTCCCTTCTTGCCAGGCTGGGGTGAAGGGAGTCCTTCCAACCTCTGGTTGTCCCCCGTTCTTCCTAACACTGTCCCACTATGATCCTTACCTGACGTTCACATTTAATATTCTTGGGGGGAAAGTTCTGGGCCCCATAACTGGAATCTCTTATCTAAGATCAAAACTATCCCCACTTTTCTGATTGTAGAAGTTGGAACTCTTAAGACATTCCTTTTTACTCATTGTAGCCTCCTTCTGAAGAAATAAAAACAGGTGAGGATGAAGATGAGGAAGATAATGATGCTTTACTGAAGGAAAATGAAAGTAAGAATTGAATTTTCTTGGCTATTTTACAAAATTGGAAAAGATTGGGGTTCTTTGTTGAGAGGTACGTTATTTGATCTACTTCTCAACTTCTACTGTTTATCTCAGCTCTGTTTCTTATAGTGAGGAGTCTAAAGCATTGCTTGGTAACTTTCCCAGTAGTGCATTTTATACAATAATATTGGGAAGTGTTGGGAAGGAGAGCACTTACATTTGAATGCACCTCATACCTCTTAATTCTCGGGGTTTAGATTGGGGGCCGCTGGTTTCAGGGAAAGCCTTCATGATTGTAACACAGGCAACAGCTTACCAGGGGAAATATTAAAAGGGACTGTTTTACTTTTAAAATAAAACTGACTGACGTTTCAGTGGCCCCGTGTTCCATTATGGACTTTGACTCACACATGTCCTCGTACTTTGTTCATAATTTACCTTCCCTGTGTCTTCTAGGTCCTGATGTTCGGCGAGACAAACCTGTAACAGGGGACCAAATAGAGGTATTTGCCAACAAACTGGGTGAACAGTGGAAGGTCCTGGCTCCTTACTTGGAAATGAAGGACTCGGAAATTAGACAGATTGAGTGCGACAGCGAAGACATGAAGATGAGAGCCAGGCAGCTGCTTGTGGCCTGGCAAGACCAGGAGGGGGCGCACGCCACGCCCGAGAACCTGATCAACGCGCTCAACAAGTCTGGGCTAAGTGACCTTGCAGAAAGTCTAACTAATGACAATGAGACAAACAGTTAGCTTCGTTCTTTTATTATTATTATTAAAACTGTGATAAGGTTTTGTTACCAAGCAGCATTTGATAAGAGGTCCACTGGTTTTGGTAAACAATAAACATTTTTATAACAGTTGTACAGTTGGCTGGTGCTCCACGAACAACAGAATATATGTTGGCTCTTGACTGACCTCAGGGTTTAGGGGGAGAAGTTGGGGAAATGGGCAGAATAAAGTGACCTCAAGGTCACAGAGTATTTTTGTTAATTATATATGTGTAAGTCAGTTAGCAATGTTCAGGGACATGGTGTTTCCTGCATGCCCTGAAGTTACAGAATTTAACTTGCCGAGAATCCCGCAGTAATACTTTCTGAACCTGCATGACTGCTGTAGTCCCATATATGCTTTAAAGCAGAGGATCAGCAAACAGTGGTCCATCTGCTCCCTCTTTCTGTAAGTGTTTACGGCACAGCCACACCGATCCCTGCTCAAGTCCTGCCTACCTCTGGGCTCCGTTCATGCTACAAAGGTACACGGTTGCAACGAAGACTTATGGCCTACAAAGCTTAAACGTATGAAAATATCTGGCCCAGTACAGAAAGAGGTGCCAACCCCCAACCTTGGGAGAAATGGGGTGAAGTATAAAACCTAATTCTCTTAGCCTTACAGAACTTTTGTCTCAGGTCACTTAAAACAGGGCTGACAGCACTGCAGTGACAGCTGGACCGGACCGTCTGCCCCCCCCCCCCGTTCCCACATCAGCTCACCCTTCAGGGCCCGAAGGTTAGGTCGTCACTGTCTTCAATGCTGAGGGAGGTCTGAGCGCCTGCTGCCAGTCCAGCAGTGCTCCAGCACAGCTCTGGTATCAAAAGGGCCTCAGGGCAGGGGGCACAGTCTGTAAGGCACGCTCAGGAATCCCGTTTTATTTTCCTTACTCTCCTTTTCAAAGATGATCTTATACGCAAGGCTGAATTCTAAAATAGTCTTTTAACAGTTTAAAAGACACTAGTAGAAGTCCAATTTCTTACACTTCAAGAAATCTTTGGAATAATGCTTTTTTGGATCAAATAAAGTCAAATGAAGTCAAGTTTTTTGTAATGACAGTTAAGAGATTACAATTTAAAATGCTAATCCCACAAAGGCTCCTATAGTTTCTTCTAATCCAACCTGACCTAGTAGCTACAGCATCCTCCAAATCATAAAATCTGAATCCTAATTGCTAAATTTTTGTCCTCAGAGTTGTTCAGAACAAAATAAGACTGAATAAAAAAGTTCACAATTCACAAGCATCATACCAATGTATAAAAGAATCTCGTCCTCCCTTTCCTCTTCTGCACGCTCTCCAAGGCAAGAGGACTGACTGCCAGTATTAAAGCTTAGCTTAAGAAGCTATTTACAGGTAAGTTTCCCTGAAACGCTTATTTTATCCTCTAAGTATTCTTAGATTACATTGTTCAAACTTGAGAGGAAAATGGCCATTTTTTTTTGGTCACTGCTGTGCTCTGTAGAACCTTTTAAAACAGCACAAGCAAGGATAAAGATTTCATGATAATCCCTACAACTTTATTATAAATATCTAACTCAAAGAAAATAAGACAGCTGATATCCTATCCTTTCACTCACAATAAAACAAAAATGAATTGATGAGACTGTATTAAAATCTACTATATATTGCAGTATCTCACACTCTTGATATTTCTACTAAAAATCACTGGTATTAAATTTTGAGATAGACATGAAGAAGTTGGGAGTTGACAGAGTAGAAACAAACACCCAACTGAGCCAAGGAACAGATGTGATAAACATGGTTGCATTCATTATCCAAAGAACCTCGTCACTTTTACAACTCTGTGTTTCTCTTTAAACAGCACTAGGCTAGCAGGTGAAGAAGGTAGTATTTTCAAATAGATGCTTAAGAGCATAATTAACCATCTGCAGAAACTAATAGTATTAAATATATCTGAACTTCAGCCAAGCTCCAACAGATGAAAGACTTGAGGTCAAAAGCTATTAGTCCCTCTTTTTTTTTTTTTTTATTTAATATCCTTATTTTCTAAAAATAAGCAACTGGAGCTTGTCAACATTTTAAGGTTCATTACTACAAAACCATAGCAAAGTTCAATGTACAAACCATAGTACATCAGAGACACAGTAACAAATGTATAATCAAATGTACTATTATTTGATCACAATTTATTTTAAAGTCATGAAAAGCCAGCAACAGTCAGGCTGGACAAATACTTGATTGTACCCATGTTTCCATGGGGGTGGGGGACGCAGCACTGAGTTACACAATGAGATCACACTTCCTTTCCACCTTCCTGGCAACATCTGTGTTAGATAAGGCAGAGGATGGGCAGCTACTGACTCACTGGTTTGAACCATGCAAGAACAACAAACAATAGAGTAATAGGTGTGCAATAAACATCTGATTGCTGAATCTTGGGCTGAAAAAGACAGGGAGAAAAATCATCACAGAAGGTAATAATGGTTGAAAGGCATTTCAACTCATAATTTTTAAAAATCAATCCAAGCAATAAGCTTTTTAAAAAGTTCTTCCTGCCACCTTAACACAGGGCAGCACAGTCCAAAGGCAATTTTTCTTTTCTGTTCTCTTCTGTAATTTCTTAGGTCGGTAACACAGAGTGGTCTGCTTCTGCCCTCTCTTGTTCCACATGAGGGGAAACACATAAAACCACCTAAACATCTTCCTCCAAAGCTCTGGGTTATAGAAATGATCAACAATAACATTTATTTCACACCTAAGCATAAATAGCTAAAATGAAGATTACTGTTCACTCTCCTCTTCCATGATTTCCACCCTGCGAGGCCCATAGAGGAGGACATAAGCTATGTGCCAGTCGCCACCGCCAGAGAGTCGCAGGATGTCCTCTGGCGTCACGATGCTGACCTTATCGTCATCGAACTTGATCCACTCATCTAAAGTGCGAGACAGAAACACAAAATTTATCTCATTGACGATTTTTTCAGAGTTCCATTGCAAAAAAGGTACTGGGTAGTTCTAGGCACAGTAGTATTCCATCTGCCATACCAACAGTTCTCAAGTGTGGTCCAGAGACTACTCACATTCAAGATCTTTTCGGGGTTTCCATGAAGGTTACAATTATTTTCATAACACTTCTAAAGCATCTGCCTCCCCACCCCCACCATTCTCTGAAGACTGCTTTGGAATTCTCCAGAGGTGACACAGTGTAAAGCAGTAGAAGACAGAATGCAGAAGCAGGAGAATCCAGCTGTCTCCTATTCAGCCTAACAAACTTAGAAAAAATGTAAATCGACATCGTTAAATATTTTTCTGTTTTGGAAAAGACTTATTTTTAAAATGTTATTTGGACTTCCCTGGTGGTCCAGTGGTTAAGAATCTGCCTGCCAATGCAGGGGACAGGGGTTTGATCCCTAGTTAGGGAAGATCCCACGTGCTGTGGGACAACAATGCCCACGCGCTCTACAGCCTGTTTGAAGCCACCATAATGAGAGGCCCGCCTGAACAGCAACAAAGACCCAGCGCAGTGAAAAAAAATGTATTTTTTAAACAACTAATCTGTAAAAAATTATTTATGTTAATATGTAATAGCTTCATTACTGTCAGTCTAAAATGAATTTCTGTCTTCTATTTTAGTAAATATTAAAGAGATACAATTCTCAAACAAAAGTTCTTCGGCATCCTCAATAATTTAAGAATGTAAAAGAGGTTCTGAGATCAAAAAGTTTTCAGAATAAATGTGCTAAAAAATTTAAATTTGTCAGAACAGTATGCAACAATTGGAAAAAAAAAAAAAACAAAACACCAATCTTTACCTTGTTTCCTTTTCACCCATGATACATAATGGCCTGAAGAGCTAGACCTTCCCTGATGTGTTAGCACTGCTTGTAAATCATAGTATCCGCAATTATTGGAGCCAATATCTAAAGAAAGACATAAATCCAGTAACATTAGATATAAACATACGTGCTTTCTCAAGTAACGAAGAACAACTTAAGTTTATCCTACAGAATACTACCCTATTATTAAAATCCAGTTAAGATTATGGTCCACTTAAAGCTTCATGAAAGATAAGTATGCTATCATTTATAGAACATATATTCACTGAAAAGTGATTTTTTTACTATCTCATACTAAGGTAAATTAATACTTTAAGAAACAACTTTTTTTAAGCTTGGTATCTGAAAGAAACAGATTATGTGGAAAGATAATATAATTATTTTTAAAAAGCCTACACACAGTAAAACTCAGTTGAAATGAAGATTTCACTTACCATCAGCAAAAGAAAAGGGTTCATACTTAACTTCTTTTTGAGGACTACTGTTTTTGTCACCCTGAGGGGAAAAAATTTTTTTTTAATTTCATGGTACTGGAAATAAAATTTATATTCTTATGAGTATATATCTCCACAAATATTATAATACAAACCACCAAGGCAAAACAAAGGAAAAATATGATCTCCCTTGCACATTGCTTAAAATGACAGAACTACAGTTAACAATATTTTGGCCACCTGATCTGAAGAGCCAACCCATTAGAAAAGACACTGATGCTGGGAAAGACTAAAGGCAGAAGGAGAAGGAGACAACAGAGGACGAGGTATTTGCACTGCATCACAGACTCAATGGACGGGTTTGAGCAAGCTCTGGGAGATGGTGAAGGACAGGGAAGCCTGGCACGCTGCAGTCCATGGGGTTGCAGAGAGTTGGACACGACAGCAACAACAATTATTAACATAAAACTGAGAGTTCCAAAGTCCTACTGTTTAATAACATACAATCTCAGATGTATAGCAGCAGATCCTGATTACAGGACCAACTTCAAACCACTAAACGTAGAGCACACCAGTGAATACAGAGTCCAGATAAACACTGTTCTAGGGTAGAAAAAAGAAAGTCAATTCTGCCGCTTTCCCCACACTATCAAACCATGTAGGTGAGGATAAAAAGCTGCCTCACAAAAACAGAATTACAGCAACTTATATTAACTCTACTAAGCCATGGCCACCTGCCACTTCAGTCCAAATGAACTTAAATATTTAATTCAGCAAGTATTTACATAAATTAAAAAGATTCACAACTTTAGACAAGAATCTTTGGTGGGAACTCCCTTGCCTCAACCCAGTCCTGTGTGTAATACAAATTCAAACAATTTATTTAGGCATATGGACACAAAGTTCTTAAAAACTATAATGATAAGACAATGCCAGCAGTTTAAGTGACAGCTAAAATGACAAGAAGCCAAAGCATCTTACAACAAAAAGGCAATTAGGTCAACCACTCCTCTATATAACACCTAGAGCAACTACAAAAAAAGCTACACAAGGAAATACATTAGAAAAACATATGTAAACCAAATTAGAATTCTAAAAAATGTTCACATAACCGACAAGTACAGAAAAAAGAGAAACAAAAAACAGAAAGCAAAATATAGAAGAGATTTAATCACTAATATATCAATAATTATGTTACATATAAATAGCCTAAACATTAACAGAGGACTAAAAATATGACCCAACTATATGCTATCTATAAGAAGCTACCTTTAAATATAATATGGGCAAATTTAAAGTAAAAGAATGGAAAAAGATGTATCATGCAAATAGTAACAAAAACAAAGGAGAAATGGAAAAATTAACATCAAACAAAGCAGACTGGAGAACAAAGAGAATTACCACGAACAGAGAGGGACACTACATAACAAAAGAATCATTCCACCAAGAAGACAGCATCCCGTGTGTACACACCAAGTAACAGAGTTATGGAACCTGAAAAGCCAAAGCTGACAGAACTGAATGGTGAGACACAAACCCACAGCTTTACTTGGAGACTTCACCACCCTCTCTCAACAACTGATGGAACAACTGGACAAAAACAGCAAGGTTACAGGAAAAGCCAACACCACCATCAACCAACTGGATCTAATCAACATCACAAAATACTTGCCTCAACAACAGTAAAATACATGTTCTTTTCAAGCGCCCAGGGAATAGGTACCAAGACAGATCACATCCCGAGCCACAAAGCAAAGCCCAACGAATTTAAAGGAACTTAAAGCACCCACATGTGTTTTCTCACAATGGACTCAAACCACAGTCAGGAACAAAAAGGTGACAGGAAATTTTCCAAACACATGTAAACTAAACAAGACACTTCTAAATGACCCAAGGTCAAAGGGAAGTCTCAAGGGAAATTTATTAAAAATACAAGAAACATAATGAAAACAGAAACGCAACACAACAATTTGCAGAACACAATCTGAAAGAAAGCACTGCCGGGAGGGAAATTTACACCACTAATATTTGAAAACAGGAAGTCTGAAATAAAAAACCCAAGTTCCCACAACTTAAGGACCTAGAAAAAGAGGAGGAAAATAAAGCCAAAACAAGCAGAAGAAATGAAATAAAAGTGGAAATCAATCAAATTAGATGCAGAAAAACAGAAGGAAAAAAAAATGAAACATGCTAGTTCTTTAAGAACAAAAAAAGTGACAATCCTCTAGCACCACTGACAAGAAAAAAAAGACACAAACTACCAACATCAGGAATGTAAGAGGATACCACTACACACTGTGCAAACACCTGAATAACAGGAAAAAAAATGTAAACTTGATAAGCTAGATGAAATGGAACAATTCCACAAACCAAATATATGATATCAATTATTCCTATAGCCCGTAACTAAAGTTTTAAAATTAAATTTTTTAAATTAAAAAAAACTCCTGAAAAAGAACTCGCCAGGCTAAGATTATCAGACCAAGACAATTCTACCAAATGTTTAAGAGACATCAATTCTATACACACTCTCTCAAAAAAATAAGAGGGAGAAAAAAAAAGCTAATAAACTGTTTCAACAAAGTAGAGGATAAAGATCAATATATAAAAAAATCAATTGTAATGAATGCAAAAATGAAATTAGAAAAAGTATGCCATTTAAAAGACATCAAAAATAATAAAATAGCTACAAATAAATTTAAAGTACAAGAAATGTACACTGAAAATTTAATTAGACTGTTGAAAAACTTAAATGACTTACATAAATCAAAAGACAGTAAATTCATGGATTCTAAAGCTTAATACTATTAAAATGGAAATACTCCCCAAATCAATCTACAGATTCAATGCAATCTCCATCAAAATTCCAGTTGTTTTTGAAGAAATGGACAAGCTCATCCTAAAATAAATATGGAAATAAAAGGGACTCAGAAAAGTCAAAACAATCTTGAAGAACAAAGTTGGAAGTTTTGTACTTTGCTATAATCCTTACTACAAAACCACAGTAATCAAGACTGTAGTCCTGGGCTTCCCTGGTGGCTCAGTGGTAAAGAACTCGCCTGGCAGTGCAGGGCACCTGGGCTCAATCTCTGGTCCGGGAAGCTCCCACATGACGCTAAGCAGCTGGGTCCATTCAATGTAACTACTGAGCCCACGTGCTCTGCCACAAAAGACGCCACTGCAATGGGAAGCCTGTGCACCACAACCGGAGAGGAGCTCCCACCCGACACAACTAAAGAAAGTCCAGGGAGCAACAAACACTCAGGAGAGTCAAAAATAAATAAAATCATTAAAAAAAAAAAAAAAAAAAGACTGCAGTATTGGCCTAAGGACAGACATACCAACAGAAAAACACCGAGGGTCCAGAAATACACTCACATCTAGAGTCAACTGATTCACAAGGGTGCAAAGACCATTCAATGGGAAGAGAATAGTCTTTTCAACAAGAAGTGCTGGGACAACTGAATATTCACATGCAATAGGATTTGGACCTGTACCTCATCTCACATACAAAAATTAACCCCGAATGAATCAAAAAAGCCTAACCCGAGGAACTATAAAAACCTTAGAAGAAAACATATGCATAAACTTTCATAGCCTGTGACTAGGTAATGGTTTCTTAGATATAACACTAAAAGCAAGAGTAACTGAAGAAAAAAACAGATTAAATTGTAACAAAATTTTAAAAATTTTCCTCTTCAAAAGACCCTGTTAATAGGATGAAAAGACGAGGCTACAGGCTGGGAAAAAAAATGTTTAGAAACCATGTATCTGACACAGGATTAGTATTAGAATATAAAAACTCCCAAAATTCAAGAGTAAAAGACCAAATGGCAAATGGGTAGAAAAACAAGGGGCTTTCCTGGTGGCTCAGATTGTAAAGAATCTGCCTGCAATTCAGGAGACACTGGGTTCAATCCCTGGGTCAGGAAGATCCCCTGGAGAAGGGACTGGCAACCCACTCCAGTATTCTTGCCTGGAGAATTCCATGGACAGAGGGGCTGTAGCCTGGTGGGCTACAGTTCATGGGGTCACAAAGAGCACAACTGAGCAACACACACACACACACACACACACACACACACACACACACTGAAGAGATATTTCATCAAAGAGGGCACATAGACACACACACACACACACACTGAAGAGATATTTCATCAAAGAGGGCACATAGACACACACACACACACACACACTGAAGAGATATTTCATCAAAGAGGGCACATAGACATAGACACACACACACACACACACACACACACACACACACACTATGAAGAGAGATTTCATCAAAGAGGGCACATAGACGGCAAAGAAACACACGAAGACGTGCCCAACATCATTAGCCTTTAGGCCATATCAAGTATCACTGCAAACCTACCCAAATGGCTAAAATAAGAGTAACACTACCAAATTCTGGCAAGACACTGCTGATAAGAACGAAGGGGGTAGCGGAAGAGTGGGCTTGGCTACAAAGGGGCAGCAAGAAGGGTCTTTGTCATGAGAAAAATGTCCTGCATCTAGACCATATCAATGTCAATATCCTGGTTGTGACATTATATTATAGTCTTGCAAGCTGTTACCACTAGGAGAAACGAGGAACTCTATTATTTCTTACAACTGCATTGATTCTACAATTATCTCGTTTAATTTTAAAAATTGCTTTTAATACACACACAAAACCTGCAGAGGAATCTAATTTTAAAGTTTGGTATGTAATATCACACTGGAAATATTCCTAGTTACCAGAAAATATCTTTTTCCTTTTCAAGAAAACATGTAATTCAACTGTGCCTTCTCTGAATTTAAAATATACAACTTATTAAATATAAAGTTGCTAAGGTTATAATTTTAAGAGTTACAGGCACTTATTAAAAGATATAACTTTAGTTGTCACAGTGGGCATGAAGCAATATTCTGTAACACCAATCCATTTTAAGAAATGGAGATAACGTCATGTCTTACAAGAAAAATAATACACTAAATTTTATAAGGCAAGATGTTATGTGAAGTGCTTTGAGGAAATAAATTTTAAAAGAATATAAGCTGCAGATTTTAGGGGAGAAGGAAATATGTTCATTCTGTCATAAAAGACCCATTCAGCATAGCTAGAGTCCTTTTCCTTATGCTAAAATATATCTAAAATTTTAAGGGCTTCACCAATACATGTAGGATTTGTATATATGCCAAATATAGAGTCACCCATTATTACTATAAACAATATAAAGTGAATACTGAACACAGAGTGAAGATAAACATGTTAAGGTTAGAAAATGAACAATAAGAACCTACTGTCTTTGGCTGCTGATTTACTTTTTTATCCTCTAGATCCTTGAATTTTGATCGAAAAGAAACCATTTTCTCTTGAAGCTCTGGTGTACATAGTTCATACACATCCAACATAAGAGGAAATTTCACATCCTATTTACAAGCCAAAAATAAAAAGTGCAAACAGAATTAAAAAGATAGTTACTTAAAATATTTATCACACTTTTACATTACTATTTTCATATTCAAATAAAGCTGAAAATAAGACCTGTAAAATTCATGTGGAGACCCATGCAGTTGAAAATATAGTGCTTATTTTCAATCTGGCCCTAATTTTAAGACAAAAATTCTTTTCAACTTTTCCGTAAACATTTAACCCATCAAACAGAGTACAGAGGAGCTACCAAAAATTTAAACAAGTGAAGCATTTCAGAAATACTAAACAAGCAGATTACTTCAACTACATTTAACCTGCATGTACAACCCTAAGTATATTTGAAAATGTATTAATGAAATTCAGCTCAAGACGTTAGAATTATATACCCCTTCCCAAAGGATCAGAGACTCTATGGATACACTGCAGAGTTACAGTTCAATGAAATGGACAAGTCCTAAGGCTGCCTCTGACATCAAATGATTATTCTCTGGTCACCAGTAATTTAACACTTTCCTTTCACCTGGAAGAAAGGAATCGCATAGAATACAGTGTGTTATATTGCCGCTTAGCCCACTCCCATCCCCAAACCTACTGGACCGGTATCTCTGCAACTGAGAATCTGGTCTAGTGGTACTACTGGGGAAAGGAGGGCATCCATCAGAATTACCTGGGACTCTTGAAAAATATAAGACCTGAGGCCCAACTTAATCAGATGCTTGGATAGGGCTGAAGGGCAGGCATGCGTATGTTAAAAGAAAAGGGAAAACAGACAATTCCAATATATATTCTTGATTAATAACCACTTGTCTAATGTTAATAATTCTCTATTGATAGTATTTTGAAGTGAGTTCTAAAAGAATAAAGAAATCTATTGTAAATAAGGAACTCTTCAAAAAATTATAATTATTATAGGAAATTCATTACTAACCTTAAGAACTTTAGCATTCACAGATTCCTTCTCTTTGTAAAAAAATCGAACCATCTGAATAGTTAAGTAAGCAGGTAACCGGCTGATCTTGGACTTAGGAGAGAAAATGGAAAGAAATTCTGTAACATGCAAACGCCACCAAGTTTCTAATTACTCGGTTTGGTAAAAAAACAAAGTCTGGGTAACATTAATTAACCGGCAACCTTTCAATTCAATGCAACTGGATTCTAAAACTTACCGATTTGATGTACAAAGCATTTCTTTGCAATGTTGGAGACTGTTTGGTGATTTCTTCCTGAAGTCGCTAAAAAAGAGCAGACCAAACATTTAAAAAATGTCTTCTGTAATATAGAATTATATCTTTCATTCTTTTAAAAATTAGGACTATTTAATAGATAACATACAGTATGTCAACAGATTTACACCTCTGAGAAATATTCTGAATAATTACAAAGTGAGGTTTTTAGATATGGTTTAGTTCTTAAAAGGCATCAAAATAATTTGTCTTTACTTGCATGAACTCTTCAGAATGTAAATCATTTGATCTTTTAATTTATGACCCAAATGCTCAGATTCTGAGAGTATACTGTGTTTTATACAACATAAGAAAACCTTTCATGGTATTCCTCTACTTACGGATCATCAAAATATTTGTATTAGAGCAAAAAGGAAGAGAATGTAAATAACTCTTGTTCTTTATGTTTATGTAGCTAAGCCTTCCAGAACCAATCAATTACTTTTAAATTTGAGAAAAGTCACAACACAGAAAGCCTGCCAATCTAACAGATGTGGGAAAGCCTTCAGCCGCTGCATCCTCTAGCCAGCGTCTGCCCCTCCGTCGTTGCTGCCTGTGTGACCCTCAGCACACAATTCTGGCACCACCTGTAATGGCAGCGACAGCACTGCGTCACACTGCTGGTGTCAGAATTACATGAGTTAATACAAGAAGAACACTTGGAGAACTACTTGGTACATAGTCTATGTTTAGTAAGCATGCTGGGGGCTTCCCAGGTGGCGGCAGTGGCAAAGAATCCACCTGCCAATGCAGAGACGCCAGAGACTCACGTTTGATCCCTGGGTCGGGAAGAGCCCCTGGAGCAGGAGCTGGCAGCCCACTGCCATAAGCCTGCCTGGAAAATCCCATGGACAGAGAAGCCTTGCAGGCTACAGTCCATGGGGTCACAAAGAGTCAGACACCACTGAGTGACTAAGCAGCAAGAGCAGCAATCAGCATCTTACACTTGCATAAAAGTTGCTCCAGGTTTGATTTTTAAAAATTACTAACCACATTACAAAAGGAATCACTACGGAGTGGGTTTTTAACATTTAACCAAGTTTACTCAGCAATGAAGAGGTAAAGAAATGTGGAGCAAAATTACTCAAGGATAAAACCGATGATGACAAAGCATCTAAAAATACCAAGACAATTAATGTTAACATCTCATGAAAACATGAAAGCATATCTGGTACTTTTTAAAATTTTTAACATGTGCTCAGTTATGTCCAACTCTTTGCATCCACATGTACTAGAACTTACTGACCAGGTTAACTATATACTACTATCATCAATTCATCATCATCAAGATGTTCCAGGTATACTAAGCTTTCGTTGAATTTTATAAAATTATTAAGAAAATATCCTGGAAAGTCCTCGTCGAAACATTCTATCCCACACACTCCAATTAACATTTTGATGCCATGAAACTTGCCCCAATTCACTGCATATCCTTCAAAAGATGTATATATTTAGGAATACTGAGGAATTCCCTGGTGGTCCAGTGGTTAGGACTCAGCTTTCATTGTCGAGCGGGCATGGGTTCAATTCCTAGTGGGAGAACTAAGATCCCATAAGCCACACGATGCAGCCAAAGTTAAAAAAAAAATTAATAGAGATGTACATATTCCCCCAAACTGTCAAATAAATGACAAGCAAGCAAAATTATTCTACTTTATCAATGTGCCCACTAGAGAGGGTCTTTAGTATGGCAGTGGGGAGACAGAACTAACTGAATCGTGATAGAAGCAAGTTTTAGATCTGTCTTTGCCACAAACCAATAAAAAAGCCTACAAAAAGCACTTAAATTCTAGGGCCTCGACTGCAATCCTAGTGCAATGGCAGAATGTCTACAGGCCCTCATCTGCACGGGCCAATCCCAGTGTCTATCTCGCCAGTATTAATATATCCTCACTGCAATGCCCCCAGAGGCCTCCTTTGAGCCTCTGGTCATATTTTTGTCACCCCATCAATATACAACCTTGTTTTATGAGTCTTTCTGCTGTGTAATGACACCTTAACACACACTGTTGACGCAATAACACTGAACTCAGAGCCAAGGACACTGTAACTCAACCCTGAATGAAGCTGCTCTACCCAACGTTATTTGCTCCTCCAGGCACATCACCACCTTCCTGCGCTTAGAACACCAGGCAGCACTTCAGCAGCATGCCAGAAGGCCGCTATCCACAGCAAGACCGCCGACAAAAGCACAAAAATTCAGGAAAGTGGCACTGAAATCACTGCAAGAAGCATACTAGTTTCCACTCAAACAAGAAGGCAGAGGATCACCTGTGGGGACCTCAGGTGAGACGGTGTGAGTCAGACATCTCAGAATTTTTGCCACCTTGCGTATGTCTACAGGTGACCATGAAGAACGAGTATTGATGTTGGGGTTACAAACCAAAGTGAGCAAGTAGGTATATTTGTAAATAAAAGAATCCACAAACCATGTGGATAAACTGTAACTGTCCTTACCAACTTAAGTCCTGTAAAAAGATACTTGACTTCTTGATTGATGAAACAGCTAAGCTGAAGCTGACTCTCCTTTCCTTTAGTGACTTCTTCTTCCTCAGATTCTGTACATTTCATGCTGTGCAAAGTAAGTTAAGGAATATGCCAACAGCCATTCAATTTGCTATATAATCTCTAACAAAATAAGTTATCCCAATGCTTTTTAAAATAACATCATTCAATGGCATTTAAAACATTCCAGTCTCCCAGCAGAGATTCATTTCAATACTTAAAAATGCTCATTCACTTACTAACAATATGGATTAATGAAATGTGTGTAAAAGGATAAACTCTCAGCAAATAGTCTTAAAATGGTCTTAATAACTCAAAGATAAATCTACCCATGATCTAGAAAATGCTGCTCTCCTAAATTCATGTTTTATTAATTGCTTCCATTTCATGTATATAGTTTTGCTGATTTATCCCATTTCATACAATTAAAAATTAATTCTCTATGAGGTGAATTAATGAGCCATTCTGTTAAAGATATTCTTAGGAAAAAATAATGAATGTCCTTAAAGAGTCCATTTATCTAAACTTCAAGATCACTCCAATGGGTATTTTTTTTCAAATTCCTAATTTCCATATTTTTTAACCATAAAAACCTCTAAAGAATTTTCCTTCATATCCCATCCACCACTCCAGTCAACAATACTATTTATACCAATTCATATTCAGTAAGTTATGATTAGTCTATATGAATCTCGGCTCATAAGGATACGTTGTCTCAAATTCGACTCCAAAGAACTGATCAATTAAACTTTTCTTTTTAGAAGGTGTCACTGCTGATGCAGATGAAGAATCTGTCTGCAAAAATTTAGATGAAATAAAAATTCCAATTTTACTTCACATGGATATTAATGTACATCACCTCCCACACAATCCAGTTTAGTAATGCATATTTAAGTTTTTTTTTTAATGTAATCCCTGTCTGCAAAACCTTTCTACTGATCAAAAAATATTACCAAGAAACTACAGATGATCAGTAAGCTCAATGGATTAAATTTAGTAAATAATACACTGAATTCAAGTGTCAAATGCAAGCTGTCAAATTCCAACTACAGATTCAGTATCTCAAGTATTCAAGGACACATCTATCTATTAAGATTATTTCAAGACTTTTAGGGTAGGATGGGATGGAAAATCAAAGCCTATATTCACAGATATATTTCAATTACCTCTTTAACAGTATCATCTTCTATAGCTTCCAATTTCTGCTGTAATACTCGCATCATTTGTACCCAACACTCATTAGCATCCTGTAATTTAAAAAGTGACACAGTAAGTAATCCTGGTGGATACAGTGTTTGATTTACAAAATACTTTTTTTTTGTTTGTTTGTTTTAATATTTATTTATTTATTTTTCCAGTGGGTTTTGTCATACATTGATATGAATCAGCCATAGAGTTACACGTATTCCCCATCCCTGGTTTTAATATTTAATAAACCCTTCTTCCTTATATCACTTTTCCTTAAGTTTTTTCTTCCTTTCTTGAGCCTTTTGTTGTCTCCATGAAGCATAATGAAATGAAAATTTGGAGATCATGTGTTCTTGCCTATGCTTTTTATGTGTGTGTATGTTAGTTGCTCAGTTGTGTCCAACTCTTTGAGACCCCACGGACTATAGCCCACCAGGCTCCTCTGTCCATGGAATTCTCCAGGCAAGAATACTAGAGTGGGTTGCCATTTCCTTCTCCACAAAATACTTTTAAAATAATTAGTTTCCTTAGGGAAGGGGAAGAAAGTTGTTTTGTTTTAAATATTAAGCCAAATTAAATATTTTATGGCCTTCAAAACAATGAAGCGTTACAGAATAGTTTGTTCATTCAAGAGATGTTTAGTGAACTCATTATGCTAAATACCATCCTAGATACAAGGACTACATAGCAGTCAACAGAGTAGAAAAAAGTCCTAGTGGGGAACATAAATAAACAAAATAGAACAAATTCAAGTAAAGAGGGCTAGAAGAAAAAAAAAGCAATATGGGAGTAGGAAGTGATTAAGGGAAGAGGAGTGTGCTATTCAGTAGGACTGTCAAGGAAAGCCTCTCTGATGCCTTGACATTTGAGCCATGAGACCTGAAGTGAGCCATGAGGTAAGGAGGCAAGGCACATCCCTATCTGACGGCCAAGGGAAAAACAGCGAAGGCTCTATAGAAAGAGGGTACATGGAGAGTTCTTTTTTTAAATAGCAAGGAAGCCAGTGTATCTGGAGAGAACTGCAAGGGGAACAGTGGTACATGACGAGCTCAGAGAGGCAGGCAGGCAGTAGACTGTTTAGGACCGAAACAGAAACAGGGGAACCAACATAACCTTACATTCTTTAAAGGACTCTGAGTGTTGTGTAGAGAAGCACCACAGATGGTAGAAGCAAGATGGTCAGTTAACGGACTACTGCACCTCTCCAGGCAAGAGATAACGATGGCGTTAACTAGAGGGGACTGGCATCTGTATTTCCAAATAGAGCTTAGTAAGTAAGTGTAGGACACCTAAGTTTTACACATACAAAATGAAAACCACAGAACCTTGCCCTGATTACCTGCTGAAGATACTGTCCTTGTTCACCCTTCTCTGCAAACTGTGGAAAAGCCATGTGCAAAAACTGCAGTAGAATAATCGGTGGAATACTAGAAGAAGTTTTATCCATGGAATCAAACAAATCTCTAAGGGCTTAAAAACAAAGCAAATACCTGCTTAGTAAAATAATGACATATTTAATACAAGCTACTGTAAATTCTCAATTAATACAAATAAAGAACTGCTTATTAATTATTTTTAAGAACATCTATTCCTTTTGCAATTGCTGGATCCCTAATAAGAAAAAATTTTGTTTTTAAATCTTAAAGAACTCATCAGAAGACTTCATAATGCAATAACTAGCTATAAACAACTTCTGGGTGGTGCTCTAAGTCTCTCT
The DNA here is from genome assembly GCF_963930625.1 of Muntiacus reevesi. Lineage (NCBI taxonomy): Eukaryota > Metazoa > Chordata > Mammalia > Artiodactyla > Cervidae > Muntiacus > Muntiacus reevesi. The sequence goes on along the minus strand of NC_089252.1, from coordinate 33,581,039 downwards.
ATCCTTGATAGCCTTTGCCTTCATAACAAAGCAGTGTATATTCATTCAATACAGAGAACACACAACTTCTGCCCAGGAATCAAACAGGTGTAACTGCTACAAATGAGCCGTTTTCAGGACATCAGGTAACCACTCCCAAAGCTCCTCCCTTTCAGTCTATACTTAGTTGTCTTGTACTGAACTCCTGAATACTGAAATCTGGAATGTATTTAAATCCTTAAACATACTTCCTGAACACTTTTAAAACTAACTTGCCTTCTTTGATTTCAAAGGCAAGTAGTCAGTAAATGCTTTTGGTAGAATATATAGATACTGACCTGCAGTAATATACTGTGCCGACGCCATTTCTCCTGAAGCTCTCAAGGCGCCTGCATACCTATGAGCAGTAGGACAGAATTAGATTCTGAAACTCAGACGGGAAGAAACAAGTTCAAAAGACTCATTATGACACTGACACCCTCAACGGTAAGTTTCCCTGAGCTGTGCCCACCATTTTTACTTCTCTTCCAGTCTTGGTTCCTTTAAGAATTATATGGTCCAAAAGGACTGCTAAGAAAAAGCAGAATTTAGGTAAATGAAGCCTACTTTACATTCTTTCCCCTGTCTTAACTTATCTATAATATTTTCTACAAACTGTGCATTAAAAAAAGTACATTGTCCATTATTACAAAGAAAACAAAATATAATTTCAGAAATGAAGAAAAAAGCTTTAGATCAAATACATTCAATGGAAATCAATAAGCCTATATTCAGCACTAACTTCTTATAAACACAAAATAAATTTCAAGTCATTTTCCTCACTTATAAAATGAGGTGTGTGTGTGTGTGTACCCACGCGCACGTGCTGACTCTGTGACCTCACAGACTGTAGTCTGTCAGGCTCCTCTATTCGAGGAGTTTCTGATTTCTAAATTCATTTTTATGAATCTCAGTTAATTTTATAGCAGTACAAATGACTGGTCACCCAAGGAAATATTCAAACCACCATATCTACTTAAACAAATATTTTATGACAAAGGATCAGAAATTATGATTCAAATAATATTAAACACCAGGCAATGGGGAAGAGCTGAGTAGCTGACCAGGAAAAGGTACAATACAATACCAACCTGGGATGATAACAATGTTCCATTAATTTGACTGTAAAATGAGTCACAGAGAATTTGGATTTAACAAAACTGCTCACATCCAACACTTAAGACGCATACCTTTCACTAGATATAAATTATAGTTCAATTAAAACAAAAACTATGTGCTTATATAAAGTGAATGAAAGAGGTCACAGAAAATGTTCAGTTATATTCAATTGAAGAGTCTTGTTTTTTTTCATTTGTTTGTTTAGATCTTTTGGAAACTCCTACAACTAAAATATCCTTAATTGTTTAATATACAATAACCCATGAAAGTGAAAGTGTTAGTTACTCCGTCGTGTCCAACTCTTTGCAACCCCATGAACTGTAGCCCACCAGGCTCCTCTTTCCATGGGATTCAATTCTCCAGGCAAGAATACTGGAGCAGGTTGCCATTTCCTTCTCCAGAGGATCTTCCCAACCCAGCGATCAAACCCACACCTCCTGCATTAGCAGGCAGATTCTTTTACCGCTGAGCCACCAGGGAAGGCCCCTAAATTAGATATGTTCATTAAAAAAATAAAAATCGTAACAGTTTTCCTGTCAGACACTTTAGCACTTGTAAAGGGCACTTCTGAAGTTGAAATGAAGTACTCATAAAGCAGGTGCATCCCGTAACATCACTGAACCATGTCATCACATGATGGGTGCTGTTATGAATTTACATCTAGCTACAGGGTAACAGGGGCTTCCCTGGAAGCTCATCTGGTAAAGGATCTGCCTGCCAATGTAGGAGACGTAAGAGACGCAGGTTCAATCCCTGGGTCAGGAAGATCCCCTAGAGAAGGAAATGTCAATGTGCTCCAGTATTCTTGCCTGGAAAATTCCATGAACAGAGGAACCTGGTGGGCTACAGTCCATAAGGTCGCAAAGAGTCAAACACAACTGAGCATGCATACACAAGCATACACACAGCCATACACAGGATGTAACTATTCGACATTTATGACAAAAGGTACATTAATGAATTATCAATCTTTTTTTTAATAACTAGAAACAGAAAGATCATAGGTAATTTAATACCATCTCCCCAAAACTCTCAATATTATGACAACAAAACATATAATTCCTAATTAAGGTAAGACTATCCAATCAGCCAAACAACATTCATAATGAACTTTATAAAGAAAAACTGTTAGAGAAGAGGAAGAATGGACATGAGTACTGAGAGGTTTAACAGATAAAAATACTGAGTGTTTACAGACAAAAGAACCAATAGAGTACTTTTCCCAATCTTTGTCAAGTCAATAAATAAAAAATGATATAGACAATCTGAAAGTATTAAACTTAATGCTTATTATACTTTATTACCTACAAAAAGAGGATGTCTTGACTATATTTCTATCATCTGTGAAATATTCACTACCAATCAATCATAGATCAACTCTAACGTTCATCTATAGAAAAAAGAATAATTATTTGGTAGTATATGCATACAATGGTGTAGTCTACAGCATGAACAAAAATGAACACACACACAAAACATGGAAAAGTCAAACATAATGAGCCAGACTCAAATGAATATAATATATAATATGTATGTTTCTGTTCATAAGGAGTTCAAAAAAAGCAAAATTACTCTATGAGGTCAAGTGAGTTACAACAAAGAAGGGTGGGGTCCATGGACTAGAAGGGATTGGTGAGGGGATTTTCAGAGTGTTAACAGGATTCTGTTGATCTAGGACTGTGTTGTTACAAGGATGTGTTCATTCTGAGATAATTCATTTGTACATGTTTCTATATAATTCAATTATTAAAAACAAACTTGGGTTTTGCACAGTCAAGAAAACCATAAACAAAATGAAAAGAATGGGAGAAAATATTTGCAAATGACGCAATCAACAAGAGATCAATTTCCAAAATATACAAATAGCTCATTGAACTTAATAGCAAAAAAAAGCCAACTCAATCCAAACATGGGCAGAAGACCTATACAGACATTTCTACAAAAACATATAGATGACACATGAAAAGATGCTCAACTTTTCTAATTATTAGAGATATGCAGATCAAAACTACAATAAGGTACCACCTTACAACAGTCTGACTGGCCATCATTAAAAAGTCTACATATAACAAAGGAAATGGTGTAGAGAAAAGGGAACCCTCCTCATTGCTGATAAGAATGTAAGCAGGTGCAGCCACTGTGGAAAACTTTATGAAGGCTCCTTAGAAAACTGAAAATAGAGCTACCGTATGATTCAGCAGTCCCACTCCTGAGCATGTATCTGGACAAAACTATGTTCAAAAAGATACATGCACCCCAATGTTTATAGCAGCAGTATTCACAACGGCCTAAAGCTTTTAGAAACTTGTTTAATAAATCTCAATATTGTTTAAAAAGACAAATACAAAAAAAAAAAAAAAAAAAAAGACAAATACAGAGGTAAAGAAACTGGGAGCTCTCTAGCACTGCTGGAGAGGATGTAAAATGGTATTTTGGAAAACATTTTGGCAGTTTCTCAAATGCTTAACAGAGTTACCATATGAGCAAGCAAACTACTCACAACCAAGAGAAATGAAAACTCATCTGCACAAAAACTTGTGCTTGAATGCTCACTGCAGCATTATTTATACTAGCGAAAATGTGGAAACAACCTAAATGTCCATCAACTGATGACTGGATAACCAAAACATAGTACAATCAAACAGTGGAATATTATTCAGTCATTAAAAGCAATGAAGTACTGACACATGCTGTATGTGCTTAGTCCTTCAGTCGTGTCCAACTCTTTGCAACCCCACAGACTACAGCTGGCCAGGCTCTTCTGTCCATGGGGTTCTCCAGGCAAGAACACTGCAGTGGGCTGCCATGCCCTCCTCCAGGGGACCTTCCCAACCTGGGATCAAACCCAGGTCTCCTGCACTGCAGGCAGTCTTTACCATCTGAGTCACCGGGGTAGACCTTACATGCTACAATATGGATAAACCTAGAAAACAGTATGCTAAGTAAAAGAAGCCAGTCATGAAAAGACCATATAGTGTATGACCCCATTAATATGGAATGTCCAGAATCAGCAAGTCTGTAGGACAAAAAGTATACTAATGGTTGCCTAGAGCTGGAGGTGGGAAAGGTCTAAGAAGCGAGTATGAGGGTTTTTTCTGGGCAGGGCGTACTCTGAAATTACATTGTGGGATACTTGCATACTCTTGTGAATATAATAAAGACCATCTACTTCAACACATCAACAAGGTGAATTCTTGATGGATGAATTATACCACAATTAAGCTGCTAAATAAACATACATCAAAGTGCAAAAGACTACTACTCATCCAAATGTGAACCTTCTTTACCCAAAAAAGACATAAAACAATCTCTCTTCTGTCTTACCTTTTAAGGGCATCTTTGAGTTCAGGCACAGAACGAATACACTGAACTGTAGCATTCATGTAACAAGTATTACCAAGGTTTGTCAATCCACATGGTAATTCCATCTGATAAGGAAAAGGAGTAAATCAATTTTATAAAATGACACTGCATATATAAATCACTAAACACTTTGAAGCAAATATAATTTACCAACTCATACCAATTTATATTCCACCCCAATGTTTTATTTTCTTTTTTTTTCTTTTTTTTTTCCAATGTTTTATTTTCCTAACAAAAAAATTTTTACTTGCATCATGCTGACAATCATTTTGTGTTTTAATTCCCTTCTTGAAAATAAAAAAAGAGTTTTATCAGTCCTGCCTCCTCTCTAGGTCTATCCCTAGAAGAGGGTAACAAAATATATATAGAAATACTTCAAGGAGACGTCCCATGTGGTCCAGTGGCTAAGACTCAGCACACCCAATGCAGGACGCCCAGGTTCAATTCCTGGTCAGGGACCTAGATCCCACATGCCCCAACAAAGACCGGGCACAGCCAAAATAAACAAACAAATTAAAAAAAAAAAAAAAAACACTTCCAAAAAACAAATGGTACTACATAAATGCTGGGTAATAAAAACAATAATAATATTTGACAAGAATGTGTTGGCCAGTTTCTAAACTAACACTGCATTCTTAAATTAAGGATAAACTGTATGTATTTTCACCATGGAAGGTTTTGAGAATTTAAATATCCCAGTATTTAAACTATGTAACTTCTTTAAGCTTGTTTTCCCAAAAAATAACAGTAAACACTTTAACAGCACTGTCTGCCAGATGCATTTATTACAGATATTAATGACTTTGTAATGAATTGTTCGATTAGAAAAGGATCCCGTGAGCCAATTTCAAAAACAAAACTCTGGTTTACTGCTGATAACATGCATCCTGATGTCGATTAAATCTTCAAAATGTGCAGATGCTACTTTTTAAAAGTCATCTGATTAACTGTTCTTAAAAAGTAATAATCAGATATATAAAACGTTATGTCTTACAGCAGATGCTAACTGTTCTTCTGTCATGTCTTCTACAAAGACAGTTTTAGCTGAGGGTTCCTCAGGAAGAGCATCTGCTGACCCCATCATTAGTACAGTCATTCCCTGTTTAAAAAAAAAAATATTTCATGAAAACTCAAAAGCTGACCATGTTTATCTTCAAGGAAATAAGTCAGACACAGAAAAACACATATCACATGCTTCTGTGTGCCAGCAAAGGTAAATCTAGACAGATTAGTGGTTGCAAGCGCTGAAGATGGGAAAAGAGACTGTCTGGAAATGGGAACGCATTTCTTTCTGGGGTGATGACAATATTCCAAAATCAGACTGTGGTGAAGGTTACACAACTCTGTAAATACACTAAAAATCATGAAATGCTAGCGTGCTGCTTCAGGCCAAAGGGCACCTGCAGAATGCTGGAACGTCTATGTCTTGACTGTGAGAGTGGTAACATGACTGTGTAAAGTTAACCAAATCCACGAAAACTCTAAAGTAGGTGAATTTTACTCTCTATATACTATATTTTATTTTTACCTCAATAAAGCTAAGGACAAAAACACTGTCACAAAGAAAGCTGAGAATGTTTTCAATATTGGAAGGGAGAGACTTCTTCAAACAAACATTCATACTTAGTGGCATCATTTCTCTCACTAACACACTAAGCAGTGATAATATTCTTCCTATGAAAGTCTATTCTATAACTGTAACCATTATTTACAACTGAACAGAAAAATCTGTTGGAAATTATCAAGCCAAATATATAAATTAGTTCAAAATGTCTAATTTTATAATTCGACACATTATTATCCTATGGAAACACTGATTCAATACAGATGTAACATCCACACAACAGAACAAAGAAGACTGTCACCCTAAAACTCATAATCTTGAAATGTGAACATCATATGCAATATCTTAATTGGAAGACATAAACACCTGAGAAAAAGAGTGTAGAGAGGTTTAAAAAGAGGGGAGAAAAGTCAGAAAAATGTATTTTTTAAGAAAGGCCAATAAGATAAAAATATCTAGAGGAGGATTAAATTAGGAAATAAATAAGGTCAACAAACTCAAGCCTTATGAGTACCTATGACAATCATTCTATCACCTATTATTTTTACTTATACTTTTTATAAGATAATAGCAAAGGAGTACTAAGCAATCACTAAAGAATTCTTTTCCAAAGACAACTGTCTCAGGAAAACCAAACATTTGAAGAATATACTCGCAATAGTCAGCTAGAAAATACAATTGAAAAGAATGGATACCAAATTAAGAGTAAACATAATAAGAAATATATAATATTTTAATAAGAAAACTATAAAGCTTTACATAAGGATATTAAAAAACATCTAAATAAGCTGAAGGACACAACAAATTTCTGGACTGGAAAAATTACTATAAAGATGGGATTCCAAATTATCATATAAATTTAATTAAATCACTTCCTGAGACTTTACAAAATGATTCATTCATGCAATAAACTCATGCCCATGAAAACAGCTAAGAAATTTCTGAAAAAGAAAATTAAAACAATATCTTTAAAATTACTAACAGATTACATATGAAGAAATGTTGAAGATAATAATTTAGGAAAATATTCTAGTTCTTCACCTTATGACATGCCATGCCCAAAATGAATTACAAATTGAGGACTTAAATGTAAATAAAATAAAACAATTATAAAACATCCAAGTTAATTTTTTTTTAATTTTGCCATTTTGGAAGATTTTTCTAGAATTGACATAAAAGATGAAAGGGCTAATGACGCTAACTATATAAATCTTAACACTTCCCCATTACCACAATCAAAATTTTTACAAACTTAAAAAAAAAAAAACTCAAGTGTATATGGATACAATAGAAAAATGGACAAAGCAAAACACAAAAAAGGCCTAAAATTAATAAATAAAATAAGCTTCTACCTTAAGAAGCTACCACAAGTATATACTAAAATCAAAGGAAATAAAGCAAAGAGGGAAAAATCAATTAAAATAATAAATGAACAAGCAGAAGATGACTCTATGAGGAGTAGGAAAAATCAATGAAACTGAACAACTTCTCCCTGGGTGACAGAGACAATGAGCAAGAAATCACAATTTGCCAATATGGAGCAGGGTAGAAGCGGATGTTGAAATGACAGCACTGCAGAGTCTAGAATTAAAGGTTACTAAGAGTATAGTATCAATTCAACAACTGAAATAGACCAATTACCTAAAAAACACAAATTACCAAAACTGGTGTGAAAAAAATGTAACATTTGAAGAGTCCTACATTTATTAAAGACATTAAATTCTTAATTAAATGTATTGATTTTTAATTAATTAATTTAAATTAATTTAATTAATTTAATTAAATTATTAATTAATTAAATTGTTAATTAATTAAACTCTTAATTAAACATAAACAAAGCTTCAAGCCTAGAGAACATCACTGGAGAATTTTCTGCAACAGTTTCAGAATACAAACTCTTTCAGAAAAGAGGGGAGACAGGACTGCTTCTGACTCATTTTATAAGGCAAACATTACACTGACAGCAAGCCTCAGAAACAGTCCAAGAAAACTACAAACTGTAGTTTTCACACAAAGAAACACAAAAATAATTTGAACAAAATACTACCAGTAGAATCTGAATTATATTTAAAAGAAAATACATTAAGATTAGCTAACTATTCAAAAAAGGAAGCATAGTTCACTGCATTAAGAAATTAACGGATAAAATTAACATTTCAAAATATATGGAAAAAGTATATGACAAACTCAACTCATATTCATGATAACTTTCTACAAACTAGAAACAGAACTTTCCTTAACCTGATAAACATCTATAAAAAAAAACCTATAAATAATCTGTAAAAAAAAAAAAAAAGGAACCAAAAATCTACAATGGGTAAAACTCAGAGTAAAGAATATCACCAGTGATAAAGAGGAACAGTTCATTTTGATCAAAGGTCAACTCACAGAGCTGTAACAATCCTACACATGCACGCACCTAAAAACAGATACAACAAAACTGATTCAACTGAAGGGAGATACAATCAAATCCACAAGAGCTGGAGACTGACACATTTAATAAAAGACACAGATAAAACATCAGTTAGGATAGAAAGAACATGAAGACTATACACCAACTTGACCTAACCGGCATTTACAAAACATTTTACCCAACAATAGCAGCATACCTTTATTTTTTCAAAAGCACAGAAAACATTCAAATGAATGGAGTAAAACAAATTATCAATAAATTTCAAAGGATGGAAATAATACTGGATATGTTATGTGACCATGACAGAATCAAATTAGAAATAAATAACACAAACATATTAGAAAAAGCCCCATATAACTGGAAATGAAATACAGTTCTAAACAATCCATGGCTCAAAAAAGAAATCACAAGGTATACTAGAAAATATTTTAACTGTATAATAAAAACACAGCATATCACAACCGCTAGATTCAGCTACAAGTGCTTAAAGAAAAATTAGTAATAATAGTTTTAAATGTCTATAAGAAGAAAATAGGTATTTTTTTTAAAAATCAATAATCTAGGCATACACCTTAAAAAGCAAGAAAATGAAGTAACTTAAACTCCAAAGAGAAAAAAATAAGAGTAAATAGCAACAAAATAGAAAATGGGTAACATGTAAAATCAGCAGTCAAAAACCGAACAGACTTATGATCCTTACCAACACTGATCAAAATATTTTTATTAATAACAGGAATAAGAAGGAACATTGATAAATGATGATGATATAATAGGATAACTAACTATTTCAGATACGAGGGACAACTTTATGTCAATAAATTCAACATATTTAAAATAAGCAAATTCCTTGAAAGAAAACACAAAAACATAAAAAAAAAGAAATCAAAATAGTCTGGTGCCTACTACAGAAACAATATCAAATTCCCATGAAGAAAACCCAAATCCAGATGTAATTATTGGTAACTTATTTCAAATATTTACAGAAAATATACCAATCTCACACAAACTCATTCACAAAACAGAAAGGAAATACTTCCCCAACTCTTTTAAATGAGTGTCCACATAATTCTGATGACAAAGTGAGGATAATGCAAAACATTATGCCTCATCAACACATAAAAATATCTTTGGAAATATGAGAAAACTAAATCCAGCAATAAATAAGAGATAAACACATATGATTCAAGTGCGTCTGTCCCAGTATGCAGTTCTCAAAGTGTTGTCTATGAACCTCGGAGGTCTCTCAGCTTCTTTCACGGAGCCAGTGAAGTCAAAACTATTTCAATAATATCAAGATGCTATTTCCCTTTTTCAAATGTGGTGACAGTATGTGAACCGTGAACTTCCAGATGTTCAAGCTGGATTTAGAAAAGGCAGAGGAACCAGAGATCAAATTGCTAACATTTGTTGGATCACAGAAAAAGCAAGAGCGTTCCAGAAAAACATCTACTTCTGCTTTACTGATTACGCCAAAGCCTTGGCTATGTAGATCACAACAAACTGCGGAAAATTCTTCAAGAGATGGGAATGCCAGACCACCTGACCTGCCTCCTGAGAAATCTGTATGCAGGTCAAGAAGCAACAGTTAGAACTGGACATGGAACAACAGACTGGTAGCTGTGAAAGAAGTATGTCAAGGCTGTATATTGTCACCCTGCTTATTTAACTCATATGCAGAGGACATCATGTGAAATGCCGGACTAGATGAAGCACAAGCTGAGATCAAGATTGCCAGGAGAAATATCAATAACCTGAGATACGCAGATGATGTCACCCTTATGGCAGAAAGTGAAGAGGAACTAAAGAGCCTCTTGATGAAAGTGAAAAGAGGAGAGTGAAAAAGCTGGCTTAAAACTCAACATTCAAAAAATGAAGATCATAGCATCCAGTCCCATCACTTCATGGCAAATAGATGGGGAAACAATGCAAACAGTGACAGACTTTATTTTCTTGGGCTCCAAAATCACCGCAGAAGGTGACTGCAGCCATGAAATTAAAAGATGCTCGCTCCTTGGAAGAAAAGCTATGACCAACCTAGACAGCATATTAAAAAGCAGAAATGTTACTTTGCCAACAAAGGGCCGCCTAATCAAAGCTATAGTTTTCCAGTAGTCATGTATGGATGTGAGAGCTGAGTGCCAAAGAACCGACGCTTTTGAACTGTGGTGTTGGAGAAGGCTCTTGAGAGTCCCTTGGACTGCAAGGAGATCCAACTAGTCAATCCTAAAGGAAATCAGTCCTGAATACTCACTGGAAGGACTGATGATGAAGCTGAAACTCCAATCCTTTGGCCACCTGATGTGAAGAACTGACTCACTGGAAAAGACCCTGATGCTGGGAAAGACTGAAGGTGGAGAAGGGGACAACAAAGGATGAGATGGTTGGATAGCATCACCAACTCAATGGACAGGAGCCTGAGGAAGCTCTAGGAGTTGGTGATGGTCAGGAAGGCCTGGCGTGCTGCAGTCCATGGGGTCACAAAGAGTCGGACACAACTGAGTGACTGAACTGAACAAAGAACTGAGTTATCAAGCCATGAAAAGGCTTGGAAACATAAATGCATATGTTACTGAAGATGTCAATCTGAAAAGGCTACAGACTGTTTAATTCCAACTATACAACATTCTGAAAAAGGCAAAACTAGAGACAATAAAAATATCCATAGTTGTCAAGAGTAGAGAGATAAACATGTACAGCATAGAAAATTTTTAGGATGGTGAAACAACTTTCTATGACACTATAAATGGTGAATACACATCACTATACATTTGTCCAAACCCACAGAACATACAATACCATGAGTAAACCCTAACAAACCATGGACATTCGATGATAATGATGTATCAATGTAGGTTCATCAATTTAACCAATGTGCTACTCTGTGGGGGATGCTGATAATGGAGAAAGCTATTCACACATGAAGGTATAATAAAAATTACAAAGTACCAATTAAGTTAAAAAAAAACACACTTCTGTATACCAATTTATGATAGCTGTCTTGACAATAAGCTTGCATGAACATTTGTGTTGGAAACCTGACTACTTGCCTTTTTTGACAAAATACAATTTCTACTTAAAACAACTGACAAATTATGGGTTTTTAGACTTGAGTATTTAGTAACATTTCCTTAAAAATGAAGAAAGTGAGCTAGTAGTTTCAGGGCAAAGTACTGACAATATTTCTAGCTGCCAATGACAAAATTAGAACTTTCAAGTGAAAAGAATTTTCCATCTGTCACTATGCACCTGACAATTTTCTAAAATTAAAGACTTTTCTACTGAGGTTGGTAGTGATATTAACAAATGCAATTTTGAAGAATTATATAATGAAATGCATGAGCATTTCATGAAAGTACTTACTTGAAAGATCTAAATAACTCAGAAAAACAATTTTTCCAAATGACCAATATATGATGTTTCAGTCATTCATGAGTGTAAGATCCATTCTTCAGTGCAAAACATAGATTTTTAACGTACAAAAGGTCACTGATGTGGTTTCTACAACATTAAGTTCAGTTCAGTTGCTCAGTGTCCAACTCCTTGCAGCCCCATGGACTGCAACACGCCAGGCATCTCTGTCCATCACCAACTCCCGGAGTTTATCCAAACTCACATCCACTGAGTCGCCGATGCCATCCAACCATCTCATCCTCTGTCATCCCCTTCTCCTCCTGCCTTCAATCTTTCCCAGCATCACGGTCTTTTCCAATGAGTCATCTCCTTGCAGTCCAAGGGACTCTCAAAAGTCTTCTCCAACACCATAGTTCAAAAGCATCAAACCAACCAATAAACCAGCCACCACGTGTTGAGTTTTGGTGTACTATCAAAGAACATTCACAATTTTAACTGAAAAGACATCTCCCTTTTCCAAATATTTAACTGTTATGAGACCAGATTTCTCACATATACTTCAGCCAAAGTCATATATCACAACAAACTGAGAATGCAGAAACAAAACTAAAAATTCATTTATCTTCTATTAAGTTAGACTGTCAAGAGACCTGAAAAAATGTAGAACAAGACCATTCTTTCACTTTTCTTTGCTGTTCTGAAAAAAAACTTTTTAAATGAAATTAACAGGTTAATAGGTTTGTTACTGCTACTTTTAAATGAATAATATTTTTAATTTCTCAGCCTTAATTTTTTTAAACTTTTTATTTTGTATTGGGGTATAGCCAACTGATTAACATCATCATGACAGTTTCAGATGAACAGTGACTATATACATACATACACATGTATCCATTCTCCCCCAAACTCCCTCAGTCTTAATTTCTAATACAATAAATATTGATATAACACATATATATGAAATTCTGTGGGGTTTAAAAATAATTTGAGGGTGTAAAGAGGTCACAAAGATTAAGAAATCTGAGAACAGCATGTCAAAAATGCAAGGTTTAACAGTGAAAAACCAATGAGACTAGCCAGATTATCAGAATAAGAAAAATATGATCCTTTCAATAAGCAGAAAAGGCACTTAAAATTCAACAGCCATTCATAACTTAAACGGTCTCAGTGAACTAGTAAGTGACAAAGATACCCACTTCCACCACTTTCTATTCAACACTGTATTAGAAGTGCCAGCAATGAAGTAAGGCAAAAACAGAAGTAAGTCATAAAGACTGGAAAGGGAAAAGTAAAACTGCCTCCATTTGCACACAGTCCTGCTTAATTTCATAGAAAACCCAGTGAAATCTATGAAAGAACTACTAGGAACTAATAAGTGAATTTGGCAAGGTCACAGGATAAATATAAGTTGTATTTTTATAAACTAGCCACGATCACTGGAAAACAAAGATTTTTAAAGTATTATTAACAGCTAAGAAATAAGTTCCAGAGTCTAATTAACAAAAACCATGCAAGATTTCCATACTGAAAAGTTATCTGAGCTAAGAGAAATGGACAACTATACCTTATTTAAGGATTTCGGTACTCAATACCTTTATGATGTTCAGTCTCCCCAAACTGAACTGCAGATTCAATGCAATCTAAAACAAAATTCTAGGAGTCCATTTGAAGGAACTAATTCTAAAATTATAAGGAAAAGCAAAGGAGCTAAAATAATCTTGAGGAAATAGAAAATACACTACCTTATTTCAAAACTTATTATAAAGCTTCAGCAAGCAAGACCATGTGGTAGAAGATTAATCAAACATATCAATGAAACGAGAGTTCAAAAATAGGCCAACAACTGATTTTCAAGAAAGACTCTGAGGCAAATCAATGAGAAAAGGAAAATATTTTCAACATGTGATGCTGGAACAACTGGATATACAGACAAAAAAAAAGCCTTAAAAATAATTTTGTGTTAATAATTAGGGAATTGCATTACAATTACTGTTAAGATAATACTCACATTTTTCATTTTGATGTTCCCCCAATCATCGTCCTGTTTTAAAGACAAATAATAGATATTTAACCATCCCTGTATAATCCAAACATAACCTAACAATCAAGTAATTTTAGACTTCTACTTCAAAATAAAAATTTTCTGCATGCAGATTTAAAAATTACTATAACCAAAATATTTTTAAAAAAACAAAAAAACTAATGCAGCCTTAAAACTAATAATAGGTCTAACAACTGTTTAAACTACATAAGATACCATCTAAAAGACAGTAAACTTGCAGCACCAGAAGTACTGAAACACTTGATTGATGACATATGACAAATGATAACTCTCTGCATGTTTGGAACCAGCAGAGCTAAGAACAATTTATGTGATAAGAACAAAGAACAACCTAGGGAATGAAATAGGTCTACACAATTAGGATGATTATACACCTAATCACCCAAATCAAGAGACTTGGAGAATGAAAGTGCTACTACCAATTATACCAGGAGAGTAAATAAGACCACCCAAGGCAAACTAACCATTACTAACATTTGCTGCATCCACAAATATTTCTCAGGACCTAAATTTCACACCTATGCATCAATTAACAAATACTTTAACTTCTGTATGTTCATTTAATGGAGAAGGAAATGGCAACCCACTCCAGTACTCTTGCCTGGAGAATCCCACAGACAGAAGAGCCTGGTAACCTACAGTCCATGGGGTCGCAAAGAGTCGGACATGACTGAGCTTTGAACCATGTTTTCTGAAATGCTCTGATTGACGCGAATATTTTGTCAGCTTAAGCGCATAGGAAGTCAGTTCCATATCAGTTCCTTCCTTTCCACAGAAGGTACCAGGCATTCCATATGCTACCCTTGGGTGGTGCTACTATCTCTTTTTAGACATCCTACTTCAAAGGGGAAAGTAAGTTCCTAAATCCCTTCTCAATTTAAGGACTATTACTGCTAATCAAAAGGAATGGTAATATATATGCCCCCTGAGATAATGTACTTCTCCAAGGTCATACAAAGTTGGGAAGTGAACCCAGATTTGCTTGATCTTTAAATTCCAAGTTCCTTTGGTCCCTTATTATGCTACTTAAACCTCTCTGGTGATCAGTTTTCTCGTTTATCAAATACATAAAATAATTTACTTTCCTCATTTTTAAAATACATACAGTTGAATAACAAAAGAATAAGTATTCTTATATTGTTTTATTGCCCAGTTAACAGGGGTAGCCAATCCTCATCTCTATAACAGTGTGATCACTGTAAATGAACTAAAGGAAAAATTAAGTTGTATTCATTATACCATGCATTTAAAATAAAAACATTATTGCTGCTCAATAGCAGTGTTTTGAAACAGCTACACTGTTCCTTTCTTAATATGAATAAGTTTTAATCCCATAGACTATCTACTGTCACCAAATAAAAATACCTCAAATGTTACATTTTCTGGTGTTAATTATTTTCACAAGTACATAATGAGAATTTCGACTACATTTTACCTTCAGTGTTCCTCCTTTCACCATAACTTTCTGTCTGGCCGGCTGGACTCCAGTCAGTGCAAAAAGCTGAGCCTTGAACACCATTGGAGGTTCATCAGTATTCAGTTCTACACCTTCAAATTTCTCCTTTCCCCATTTCACAGTAACTGCAAACAAACCATAATTTTGTTTTCATTTACAAAGTAACAAGGCTTAAGATTTAGAAGATCCTTAGAACTATTAGGCTAGTTCTTGACCACCAAACTATGTCACTAACCTTTTCACTCTACTAATGCTCACCAAATCAGAAGTGAAGTGAGTGCAAAAGATCTTGGATAAAACTGAACCGGATCTAATCCAACTCTCCGCTTCCCTGGTGGCTCAGACGGTAAAGCATCTGCCTACAATGCGGGAGACCCAGGTTTGATCCCTGGGTTGGGAAGATCCTCTGGAGAAGGAAATGGCAACTCCACTCCAGTACTCTTGCCTGGAAAATCCCATGGATGGAGGAGCTACAGTCCATAGGGTCCCAAAGAGTTGGACACAACTGAGCGACTTCACTCACTCACTCAATTCAACTCTCATTTGATAAATAAGGAAACTGAGACTTAAAAGAAACAGACTGATTTATTAACTTCACAAAACTAGTCAGTAAATATTCAAGGTTTCTGAATCCTCCTCCAATAATATATGCAAAAAATGACGACACTAAAACACCTCCCAGAATAAGGTTCACAGGCTTCAAAATGTGTTTATTTGAACAATCATTAAGATCAGGTAAGGTCTGCTTCCTGAGCAAGAGGTGGTCAAGTATTAAGAAAAATCCAAGAATTCTCTGGCGGTCCAATAGTGAGGACTCTGCTTTCACTGCAGGAGACTGCATTTGATTCCTGGTTGGGGAACTAAATAAGATCCCAAGTGCTACATGGTGTGGCCAAATTAAAAAACAAAAAAAAAGAGAGAAAAGTCAAAAAATATACCTGAATCATTAAAAAATATAGAAATCCTACTTCACAGCCATTCAGATGACTACTACAAAAACAACATGACAAACACACACACACACAGAAAATAACAAGTGTTGGCAGGAATGTAGGCAAATTGGAACCCTTGTGCATCTCTATGCAAATTTAAAAATGGTGCCACCACTGTGGAAGTATGGCAGTTCCTCAAAAAGTTAAGCACAGAATCACTACTAAACGATCCAGCAATTCCATTTCTAGGTATATACTCAAAAGCATGGAGAGCAGGGAATCAAACTGATACTTACACGCTCACGTTCATAGCAGCATTATTTAACAATAGCCTAGAAACAGGAGCAACCCAAGCATCCATCAACAGATGAATGAATGAACAAAATGTAGTATATACGTACAATGGACGTTATTCAGCCTTAAAAAAATAATGAAATTCTGACACATGCTACCACATGTCTGAAACTTGGAGACATTATGCTAAGTGAAATAATCTAGATAACAACAGGATAAGTACTATATGACTCTACTTATGTGAGGTACCTAGAGTAGTCAAGTTCACAGAGACAAAAAGTAGAATGGTGGTTGCCAGTAGAATGGTAGAGGCTAGGGAGAAATGGAAACTGGGAGTTATTGCTAAATGAATACAGAGTTTCAGTTTAGGAGCATCAAAACTTTCCGGAGGTGGATGGTGATGTTTGCATAGCAATGTGAATGCACTCACGGTCAAAAATTGTACACTTAAAAATGGTTAGAACTATTCAAAGTTATGACCAACCTAGATAGCATATCAAAAAGCAGAGACATTACTTTGCCAACAAAAGTTCGTCTAGTCAAGGCTATGGTTTTTCCAGTGGTCATGTATGGATGTGAGTTCTTCTATAAAGAAAGCTGAGCACCGAAAAATTGATGCTTTTGAACTGTGGTGTTGGAGAAGACTCTTGAGAGTCCCTTGGACTGCAAGGAGATCCAACCAGTCCATCCTAAAGGAGATCAGTCCTGGGTGGGTGTTCATCGGAAGGACTGACGCTGAAACTGAAACTCCAATACTTTGGCCACCTCATGCGAAGAGTTGACTCATTGGAAAAGACCCTGATGCTGGGAGAAATTGGAGGCAGGAGGAGAAGGGGACGACAGAGGATGAGATGGCTGGAAGGTATCACTGACTCGATGGACATGAGTTTGAGTAAACTCCGAGAGTTGGTGATGGATAGGGAGGCCTGGCGTGCTGCAATTCATGGGGTCACAAAGAGTCAGACATGACTGAGTGACTGAACTGAATTACATATACTTTAGAACATGTTACATATACTTTACCATAATAAAAAATTCAATCAATCTCATAAAATAGCTACTTTTGAAATATGTAAAAATAAACTAGGGAATTCCCTGGTGTTCCAGTGGTTAGGACTCCACGCTTTCACTGCCCAGGGCCTGGGTTCAATCCCTGGTCAAGGAACTAAGATCCCCAAAGCCCCATGGGCTGCCATTTAAATAAACATACTAACTCCAGGATCTACACAGTTTGTTTCCACTGAAACCTTTATACCTACTCAAAATGAGAATCCCACAACTAGTAGTTGTCTGATTTCTCTGATTACTAAAATCAGAATGTAAAAAAGTGACCCTCCAACATCCCAGGCAATCCAGAGATTAAGGCTCTATGCTTCCACTACAAGGGGCTTGGGTTCATTCCCTGATCAGAGAAATAAGACCTCTCATGCCATGCAGCACCATTAAAAAAAAAAAAAAAGTGTGACCCTGACTCCAAATCCCAGTTCAATCAATGTTAGCATTCATTCAGTGATAAACCAAGTAGAAAGCATTAGGGAGACTCTATGAACTTACAATTTAATAAAGCAAAGACAGAAAAACGTTAAAACAACCAACAATGAATATTACAAATGCCAGAGGAACACAAGGTAATGCTTTATGAGTGAGGAAGAACATCCTGGAGAAAGCGATACCAGAAGTTACCACTATCGACTTTGAGTCTGAAAGAAGAAATTAGGTGTTAGCCTGAAAATAAGAATAAAAGCATTCCTGGAAAAGATACTCAAAAGCATAAAACAGCACTGGTATCCTGAGAGACAAGTAATTTCCAGAGTGATGGGGAAGCAGCTGAAACAGAAGAAACGGACCAAGGATCAAGTCAGGGAGGACAACTTAAGCCATGTTAAAATGTACAGGCTTTGTGTTGCACAAAATGTGCAGTCCCTGTAAGGTTTATAAAAGCCACTTTGGTTTGAACATTAGATCACTCCAGCAGTGGCAGAGAAAATATAGGTTTGAAGAGGCAACAACTACAATCACTGAGATAAGCCAGAAACATAAAACAATAGCACAAACAAAAGATGAGAGAGGAAAAGATCAAAACAGTAAGAGAAAAAATGAAGATGAATATATCTGAAATTTATTTAACTATGTCACTGTGGCCAAGTTAAACTTTTCGCCTACCCATAAAGGACAATTATACCAGTACCAAAGGATTATGTTGAAGATTAAAACAAAGCAACATGTATAAAAACCTGAGCTTTGCACCAAACACAAACGTATTTACGGCACTTACCCTTCATCATATATGAGACTGGACATTTAATTCTTTTTTACTAAATCTTATGAATCAGTACTTAAAATGTTTTTTGCTTTTTTTTTAATATAGGGCTTTTCACAGAACCTGGAAGTAAACAGATTCTCAATATGGAGATGTCAAAGGAAGAAACCTTAGAAATCTACTTCAGTTCCCTCATTTTGGAAATAAGAAAAAGATCTGATTAGATATTTAAGATGGAACTTAATTTTTAAGCTAGGAAGTTTAGTGAGTACAGGCATTTTTCGAGGCAAACAAAGATAGGGATTGGTTTAATTGCGAGCCTACCTGTGTGCTTAAGTAGCAGCATGCACTGATATTTACCCACCATGACTTAATGCCCATTAAATTTTTTATTGCATAAATATAATATTTCAAGTGTTAATTGTTATGGCTTTCAGAAAGAGGTTGAACTATCATTATTAAAGCATTCAGGCACACAAGAGTTTTGAGGACATTACTCTGCTGTGGTTCCCCCCCTTGCCTGGTAAAGCAATAAAGCTACTCTTTTCTACTTCATCTCTACCTTCCTCCCAAACAAAAATCATTATTAAAGTATTTAATTCAAAGTTCTAGAATATCAAGAATCCACCTCGAGTTTTAAATATTATTCTTTTGTTTGATGTCATTCTTTCAAAATGCTAAATGTTCACGAAACGAATTATGACAGTGTCAACCATAGCCAATGAATCACACACCCATAGCTAACTGGAACCACCACAGAGGTTTTAGGTGCCATTTTGAATCAAGACTGGGAGACAGCAAGGTCCATTAACTCCAGTAAAAACGTGATCCTGCCTCACACATTGGACTACCATCACGCCAAAGGGTGGGGGGGAGAGGGGGGGAGAAACTGTCAAACGCCAATCAAAATGAAATGATGCCCTTGCCCGCGGATATTTGTATTCCTTCGCCTCTTAAAAGCTAACAATGTGCTTCGGCCGTGGAAGCCCAAAACAATGTTTCATGAAACAAAAACGAAGCAAAAAGGTAAGTTCGCCATCTGCCTCGGGATAAAACTGAAATTGATACAAAAGGGGCGGTGGCAGCTCAAGAAGTAAGCCGAGGGAAATCCCAAGGCTTTGGGAAGGCTAACCTCCCATCCCCGGCCCCTCCACCACTCCCTGGCCCAGGCTTCCCCTCCTGGCCGCCCCCCTCCCGCGGCCAGGCTACCACTCGAGAAGCCCGGGAAATGACACCGCACCTCCAGCCTGGTCCACCCTCACCCCAACCCGCAAGCGAGGACAGCGGCACAAACTATTCTGCAGAGTCACCACTCGGAGGGGGCCGACGCGAGCTGCTTCCCCACCTCGCCCCCTGCGCCCACCCCACCCACCCGGCGGCGCCGGGGGCCCCCAGGTCGCCTCACGCCGCAGGGCCCGGAACTCGCGCGAGAGAGGAAGGGCGCGGGGTCCCTCGGCGCCGCGGTCCCCCCCGCCGCCCCGTGCTCGGCCGGGAGCCCGCCCCGCGGGCCGGGCCTACCCAGCGGCCTAGCCCCGGGCGGGACTGCGGGCGCGCGGCGAGGAGGAGCTCACCGGAGTAGAGCGGCATGGCGGGGCGCGGGGGCGCGGCGGCGCGGGAAGGCCGGGCCTGGCAAGGACGACGAAGGGAAGGGACCGCGAAGGACCTGCGGTGGCGGCCGAGGGGGAGGCGCGGCGGTGGCGGTGGTGGTTGCGGCCGACACGGGGCGACAAGAAACTCATTCAAACCGGCCCCTGGCGATGACGCAGCAGCACGCCGCCCGCCTGCCGAGCCACCGGGTGATTGCGGGGAGGAAGCGAGGCGGGGCCTGCGGGTGGGGAGACGAGGCGGCGGGAGAGGCGGGGCGCGCGCGGCCCCTGCGCCGCACAGGTGCACGCCTGCGCACTGCGCCCCGCCTGCGCCCACCGGGCTCGGGCACCGCCCCGCCCCGCCGGGCCGCGGAGGGAGTGGGGGCGACCGGGTGTCTCTGCTGCAGCCTCTTCAAAGTCTTCTACCGCTGTTTCCGAATGGCGGGGCGGTGCAAGCTGCGGCTTTATTCTTTCTACTAAAGGAGCCAGGAGAAAAGCCTTGCGCCGCCCCTCAACTTGGTCTTCTTATTAGTGAAAATGTCTAGCCCTCCCTTTCAGGGTTTTGCAACAAAAATGAACATCAAGGTGCTTGGAGAGTATTTCATATAGGCTGGTCTTGGTTTTAACGTGTTACTGTTGTTCCTAACACCTGTTGGGACTCTAGGTTGGATCTAGTAAAGAACAGATATAGCGCCCCTGACTGCCCCGCGGAAGACGTACTTGCAGCCTCCACTTAATTGTCCTCACCTCTTTCCCCCGCCTGGAAAAGAAGCAAATTAGACTAGAAGGTTCCCGTTGTTATTTGGTTGCTCAGTCCCCTCTGACCCTTTTGCGACCCCACCCCTGGAATGTAGCCCGCCAGATTACTTTGTCAGTGAAATCCCAGGCAAGGACACTAGAATGGGTTGCTGTTTCCTTCTGCAGGATGGTTTCTGAGGCCTCTTCAAACTCCTCAGTTGTCATGGCTGAAATCAGTTTCATTCTAGATGAGTTACAGAGGAAACAGAACCTGTGAATGAACGAAGGAATTTCGAAAAGGTGCAAATTAAAGGTGTTTCCTGCCTAATATAGAGGTTTTATAACGACCCTTTATACTGCAAAAGAGGAGCTGGGATTGTGGCTATCTCAGAACTAAAACGGGCCATATTTCAACCCAGTTGGAGAATGATTTCATCAGTCTGCATCAGGAGTCTTATTCACCCTTCACTATTTCACTATTCAAGGCCCAAAATGTGACCAGAGGGACACGAAGATGCTGTAGAACATTATTTTAAGTAACATGTGTAATGTTAAGTCATCATAGATTCAGATTTTTTTTTTAATTGGAGAATAGTTGAGTTACAATGTTGTGTTCCTTTCAGGTGTACAACAAGCATATATATATATACACACACACAAAGAATTCTGTATAGAATATATTCTTTTTCAGATTCTTTTTTGGTATAGGTTATTACAATATACTTAATATACTTTCCTATTCTATACAGTTGGTCTTATCTATTTTATATATAGCAGTGTCTGTTAATCTCAAACTAATCTATCTCTTGCCCCAATTTCCCCAATGGTAACTGTAAGTTTGTTTTCTATGTCTGTGAGCCTATTTCGGTTTTGTAAATAAGCTCACTTGTACCATTTTTTAAGATTCCACATATATTTGTCTTTGTCTTAGTGTAATCATTTCTAGGTCCATCCATGTTGCTGTAAATGCCATTATTTCATTCATTTTTATGGCTAAATGGGAAGGTATGGGATACATTGTGTATATACATCCCCTCTTTATCCATTCATCTGTTGATGGGGCATTTAGGTTGCTTCCATGTCTTGGCTACTGTAAATAGTGCTACAAACATTGGGTGCATGTATCTTTTCAATTACTTTTCTCCAGACATATTTCCAGGAGTGGGATCGCAGGATCATATTGTAACTATTTTTAGCTTTTTAAGGCAACTCCACACTATTTTCCATAGTGGCTGCACCAATTTACATTCCCACCAACAGTGCAGGCGAGTTCTCTTTTCTCCAAACCCTCTTCAGCATTTATTACTTGTAGACTCAATGATGGGCATTCTGAGCAGGGTGAGTGGATACTCCATTGTAGAGTTTTTCCAGGTTTTTTTTGTTTGTTTTTTTGCCTCGAAGTGTGGCACATAGAACTTCCCAGACCAGGGATTGAACCCACATCCCCTGCAGTGGAAGCACTGTCTTAACCTAAACTGGACTGCCAGGGAAGCCCTTATTGTAGTTTTGATTTACATTTCTCTGTTTCTCTGATAGGGCTTCCTTGGTTGCTCAGTGCAAAAGAATCTACCTGCCAATGCAGGAGATGCGGATTTGATCCAGGGTTGGGAAGATCCCCTGGAGAAAGAAATGGCAACCCACTCCAGTATTCTTGCCTGGGAAACCCCATGGACAGAGGAGCCTGGTGGGCTACATACAGTCCACGGGGTCGCAAAAGAGTTGGACATGACTTAACGATTAAACAACAACAAATTTCTCTAATAATCAGTGATGTTGGGCATCTCTTCATGTGCCTTCCGGACAAACGTATGTCTGCTTCGGAGAAATGTATATTCAGATCTTCTTCCCATTTTAAAAAATGAAACTATTCGGCTGCATCAGACCTTAGTTGTGGTATGTGGGAACCTTTGGTGTGTTTTTCCTATCTTTCAACATACATCTATTTCTTCAATATCTGTATTCCCCCCACCAGACTATAAAACAGAATTGCAGCTTCCCAGTACACACTCTGAAATTATCAGATGCTGTGAGAATTGGATGTAAGAGAAATTTTTTTGAGCTTGCTTGTTCTATCCATGACCAGGGAGTCTTCTAGACTAAGTTTGTTTTCAACATAGCCCCAAATTTTGGTACAACTAACTTCTAGCCTCACTGGGGGACCTGAATTTAAGACAAAGCGGGCAGAGTGAGAATTTGAAACAATGCTAGCACTGAAAGGAGGCATAGAAGGAAATTTGCATGGCTGGTCTCCATGGATGTCTGCAAGAGTTGTAGATAACCAGCCACCTTGGCGCACATCTTATATATACATGCCTAAATCCTGATCTACTTGTGTCTACTGGAATCTTCTGCTTAAGGTGGATTTCTTTAAATAATAAATATATTGGTAATATCTTAACCTGTTCATTTACAAATAAACAAGTTCCTGTAAAAGATGGCAGATACCAGAAAGGCTTTTAGTTGGTGAACCACCTACCATTTGTTGCTTGGAATGCCCCCCATCATCTGGCCAACAAAAATCCTATGCATCTCTAACGTATTGAATGCTAACTCTTTTACATTTGCTTCAAGTCTGCTCCTATAATTACCCCATTTCCATCAAGTAGCAACATCATAGCTGTTTGCTCTTCTGATTCACAAATATGTACTGAGTGCAAGACATTCAGTGTAGAAGCTGTGGAGTCAAAGATGAATCAAACAAAGGTTCTCCCCTCCTGAGACTTAGAATCCACTAGAAATATTGAAATTGGCTCTGAATTCATCAGAGCTCTTGGCTGTAAACAACAGAAACCTGAGACAAGAAGCCCATGGGTGATATAGGGTAAATTTACACAATCATTAGCAAAACCTGGGAACCAGGCATAGGTCATGGATAGAAACCCAGGGACATGAGCAGCAGGGAACATAGCCAGGGTCACAATCTGGCCACTCTGCATGAGTAATTTCAAATCCCAAGCCTACTTCACTCCTTCAAAATTCTGTGTCCTGAGCAAGAATACATAATTGACCAATGACAAAGAAAGGAATGCCTGACTCCACTTCCAACTCAAACACACTGGGGTACGGGGCATAAGCTACCCCAAATCAAAGGGCTAGGTATTTATTTCTTACCTCTGCAGTAACAAATTACCACAAATTTAATAGCTTGAAACCACACACACACACAAAAACACAAATTTATCACTTTACACTTCTGGCAGACAGAAGTCCAAGAAGGGTCTTAACAAGGTTTTGGCAAGACTACACTCTTTCTGGAGGCTCCAGAGAAAAATTCATTCCTTACCTTCCCCAGATTCTAGAGGCTTCCCACATTCCTGGTCTTGCGGCCCCACTCTGACCTTGGCTTCCATCTGACCAGCAACTCTTCTCACTCAGAGCCTCTGCCTCCCTCTTTATAAAGCCCCTTGTGATTACACTGGCCTCCTCTGGATAACCAGGATATGTTCATTTAAAATCTCTAGAGTAGCTGTAGAGCAGAAACTAACACAACATCGTAAAGCAATTGTAGCCCAATTTTAAAAAATAAACTAAATCAATTAAAAAATAAAATCCCTAATCAGACCTGCATATAAAGTAACATATTCCCAGATTTAGGAGATTCAGACATGGGCATCTTTGGGGAAGCATTATACTGTCTACCACAGGCTTCCTCTTCCATAAAACCCCAGCGAATATGCAAACAACATATATGGATACATTTTATATTCCCAAATCATATATGAGGAGCAACAGCTTTGCTTTATGAGGCCTTCAACAAAGATCAACATTTCTTCCAAAAAGTTCTCTGCTGTCCCCTAAAGCAGAACTTCTCAGTTTAATGTGGATGTGAACCACCTGGGATTCCGTTAAAGTGCAGACTCTGATTCCGCAGGTGTCGGATGAAGCCTAAGATACTAACAAGCTCTCAGGAAATCACCCTTTTGAGCAGCAAAGCAGTAAAGAGCTTGTCTTTTTCTGTTTGGTCAGAGATGGGTTGCAAATGTAACTGGGTCTCAGCCCACAGGAAGAATATAAGCGAGGGACGGGAGAGGTGGTTGCGGGAAGCACAGGGCAGCAATATCCTTTTAAGAAAGAGGAAAAGGAGGGATGTGGGCAAATCACGTCCATTCACATTTCAGTGGTGAAAACAATCATATGGCCAAGTCGCACGGAAGTCTGGGAAATGTAGTCTCCCTGAGGTCCAAGACGCCACGTTATCATTTGATGTATTTGTTGAATAATGGACTTGGGGTGGTGATGATAGGAATTGAGAACAGAAAGAAATTGAGGCGAATGGAAAGCAGTTGGGGGCAAGAAGGTTTTAGAGAGACAAAAAAACATCAAAGCAATCAAATTCACTGATTCAACAAGTATTGTCGGCTCATGGACCCTGCCTGGCAGATGCTAATGGTCCATCAGCAAATGTAGGGAAAACACTAGTACAGTAAGAAGTAAATATGCATGTGGAGGACAGGAAGAAGAGAAGCTAGAATACAGCAGAGGACATGTGTGCTGGGCTGTGGCAACAGATAATGTAGGGTGGGTAATACGGGAGGCAGTTAGGGAGAGCCTGAGTGCCAGGATAAAAGGTTTAGTCTCCTTAGAGCAGAGTTTTCTGTCTTCTTAAAGTCACTTGTCAGCACAAATGAGAAGTGTAATATTGAAATTTCTTCCATGTGCTACACATTTTCAAATGACCTTATTCCAAAGCAAAGAGCTAACCTATATCAAGAAATCTTTTATAGGGATCCCTTTCAGTCGACAGAAAGACCACTTTAATTTTCTCTACTTCTGTTTTCTACAAGAAAATTTGCATCTCATGTAATTTGGAACAAGATATTTGAGCACTGAAGCAGAAAATTAAAATGGAGAACTGTGTGGTAGTAGCAGAAATATTGGTTTAAAAATCTCATGTACTCTTCAAGTGAGTTTTCAGTGTGACTGGACATTCTGTCAAAACAAACAAAAAACAATGGTGTTTTCCTTCTGATAACTCACCTGGGAATCAGAGCAACAAACTAGAAATTTCCTTCCTCCTAAAAACTTAAACGCATTTTAACAAAGATTGGTGGTGGGCACTGTGTTGGGAGGAAAATAGGAGGAAATAATGTAGACACTTTCTAAAGCAAAACAATCTTTTAATCACATGTATTTTTACCCCCAATTTAGTACTTATCATCACATTCAGATTTCTTTGATTCCATAGAGAACTTCACCACGTGTATGCACATTTTTCGTATAGTGATTACTCCTGTTATCTTTCACCATACACGAATCCATTTTCTGGTTATTATTCAATGTTTTAAAGATTACAGAATGTGCCAAATTTTCCAGGTTTTCCCCTAGAGAACCAGAGCAACCAGCAACTATAAGGAACATTTGTTGCTTTTGCCTCTAGCCTTACTGGAAAAGAGAAGCCTGCTTTTCCCTTTACAAACCAACCCTTCCTCCTCTCTCAATGTCAAGGTTTGTGTGGGTCTGGCCTCACGTGCACAACACTACTTCTCTTGAAACCAAGCAGACCCCTAAAAGGACCTACCCAAGGACAGATCCCCCACCACGTCCACCTCTTGTGTGTAGAAAAGCTTTAGTCTCCAAAGCCTTCCATGAGTTCCAAAGAGCAAATTCAATCAGTGAGAAAAATGCAGAAACAAAGGAAAACAGTCAAGGAGATGAAGTAACAATAGTTTAGCTATAAAATAAAATCAAGGAGCTTTAGTTTCCCCTCAAGGGTTCTAGGTAATATCCTGAACTATAGTCTTGATTTTTTTAAATTATTTTAATCAGAGACTAATTACAATATTGTAGTTTTTTTTTTTTGCCATACATTGACATGTCAGCCATGGTGTACGTGTCCCTCATCCTGTATCCTTGATTTGTTTTGCAGATACTAAAACCCCTGAAGTTCCCTGATGACTCAGTCTGTAAAGAATCCTCCTGCCAATGCAGAAGACCTGGGTTTGATCCCTGGGTCAAGAAGATCCTGAAAAAGGAAATGGCAACACACTCCAGTATTCTTGCCTGGGAAATCCCATGGACGGAGGAGCCTGGTGGGCTATGGTCCATATGGCCCAAAGGCTCAGATATAACTCAGTGACTAAATCACCACCAAAGCAGAAAAAGTTAACTTCATGCTGACCACCAGTATATAGACCCAACGTGATCAGAACCAGAAGGCTGACTTAGATTCCCAAAACATCACCCTAGTACCATCACCATCAACCAGTCAAGAATTGTGCACACACACACACACACACACACATTGTGCACAAGCTGATCACACACCCTGACACACTGTCCCTCCGTCTTTACCCATCCATAAAAGCCATTGGAAGCATGAGGCTTTCTCACTTGGCCCTGCAATCAATACTGTACTTCCCTTCCTTACAACCCAGGGTCAGCAGATTGCCTTGCTGTGTATGGGGCAGGTGGACCCAGGTTTGGTTTAGTAACAGCCTCTACACACAGGAACAGGCTCAAGGATGGACATGACTCCAGCAGTAAGAGGATTTCCCAGGTCCTAGGAATGATTAGGCTTTTCCCTGTGATTGCTATACTTCTGGGCTTCCCCAAAGGCTCAGCAGTGAAGAATCCACCTGCAATGCAGAAGATACAGGAGACGTGGATTCCATCCCTGGATCAGGAAGATCCCCTGAAGGCATGCAGCAGGCAGGGCAAGGTACTGCAAAGCACTAGCAGGGGGGTGTTCTCCTGACCACGACACTCCCTTGACCTTCATCATGATGGTGTACTTTAGGATTGAGTGATTTCCTGAGCTTAGAAAAGAAGTAACTCTCTTGGTTGACCAGGTTTTGCAATGTGGCATTTGAAGTTATTGCTGAAAGCTCTGTCAGTTCTCAGTAATTTTATGCTCAAGTTAATATTTTTTTTTTTAAAGTCCTCTCAAATACATAAAGTTCACTGTGTTCTCTGCATTCTACTGGACCTTATTACATTGGACATACTCCATTGAGGTGATGGTGACGGTTCTGAGGAGCTGGTAAGGACACTGTCCAGAACTGTGAAGGATCTGAGGTTCACTTGCATGCTACAAGTCAGCCCTGCCATCACTTTATGGATCCCGGGTTGAAGCCAAATGACTTTACACTGAACAGCACAGCAAGCAGCACAAGCTGAAAGTTCCCGTCTGTTCCCCTTGCCCTCCGAGTGCCACGGGGGTGATGCAGAGTGGTCCAGGGGGTTGCTGAGCATGCAGTGGGGTGGGTTTGTGTCACAGCTGAGGAGTCCAAAGTTTAGGGTACCTGAGTCTTTTATAATAAGCACAAGCAACTCTGCCCAACTTCTGCCCTGGGGAGAAACATTATGTGTATTATACAACAGAAAACAAACCTGCCTTCTCCATGATGGAAACACAGTATCTCCCAAGGCTGTTCACTATATAAATCTCCTTGACAAAGACAGTGTAGAAGGAAGGCTGTCAAAGCTTCCACTCTCCGGATGTGAGAAACTTAAAGAGACTCACGGAGAATTGTTTCTAACAGACATTAGCCAATTTTCATTTCAATTGTAGCCACTCTTATTTTACAGCACAAACCAGTTTTATCTTTTAAAAATTCACTTTAATCACTAAATGATTTTACAAACATTTGTATGCAGTCAGGGACTAATTTATAGCATGGTTTCTATTCATCTCAGCCATGAGAAAACACCATAGCAGTCATTATTAAAGGTCTCCATCCATAAATTACTTTTATTTCTCATTAAATGAGCACAGAGTCATTAGCATATTAATAACAGATATGTTTATTATTACATATCCATCAGTGCGGCTTTTAATACCACTTGAAACATGCATATCATCCTAGAGACGAATCAGTTTTCCAGTGCTTCTTATCTGATAGACATTACTGCAAAGCCATTATAAATTACTGAGGAGGTATTTGGTTAAAAAAATAAACAATAAGTCATACTGCCCATATGAATCAACTCTTGTTATTGAACAAGAGTTTAACAGTATTTATCTGGTAATTCCTATGTTAACTGGAAAACATCACAGATGTATTGCCATAATTTTCTTTTATACTGGGTGCAACCTTCTACATATTTTTGCTGAGTTTTATAAAGTCATTCACTGTTTAAGCAGGTAGTTTGATGCAAAGATTGTATCAATATTTGTCCAACAAACCTCTAAATATTTTAAATTAAACCAATTATCAATGAAAAATCCCCTGGACACATAATTTTTTGAAAATGTTTTTTGAAATTTTTATAGTCATGGCAGTAAAATAATTCTCTCAAATTAAGGCACTAAAAGGGCAATGCAACTCCCATTGAAGGTGTTCTAAGAATAATTTACATTTCAAACAGTGCATACATTTCTTATATGTTTGTTAACTTAATGTCTTTATCACTTAAAACCACAAAGAAACACATTATACAATTACAGAAATGATGTACCCCACAAAATGCTTTTAAACTTGGTTCTTTTGTACAGTTAGTTCCTAATGTCTCTAGTAGTAAAAAATAACTCAATATGGCTTGGCAAAAATGCATAGATTAAATGTAAAAAAATTTTTTTTTGCCTTCTCCCATTCCCCAATCTACAAACTTGCTGAAACACATACAGTATTTTGTAAAGCATAATGTAAGATATTTATTTTCCATCAAGTCCACCATGGGCAATCAACAGTAAGGCTTTTAAATTCTACAGTGAGGGCACTGAAGTCAAGTGATATCACTGCTTTCTTAAAATAGTTTTGTATAGTCTTGCAAGAGCACGAAAACTGAAGTTATTTTTTAAAAAACTTTCAGTTGTCTCATTTTGAGATATTTTCTTTACTCCTTCCACGAGCTGATCTTGATAGTGACAGCCATTCCACTTGAAAGTGAAAGTCTCTTCCTCTCACTGGTATGAGGAAAACTGTGTTCTATCATGATTGACAGGCGTTTTCTTAGAAATTCAAAAAGGCAGCACCTTTTTAAAAAAATATATCTAGCTAAGCTTTCCCTCAATTGTACTTGCATTACATAGTAATAATTAATCTAATCTACCTATAGGCAAACCCGCAATAAAAAAAAAAACAAAAAAATAAAACAAAACAAACAAACAATCCTCAGTGTGCTTTTATGCCAAAGCAAGGACAGAATAACAGCAATCTTAACCCTGAAGCCTGTGATATTTGTGTCAAAGGAACAGCCTGTCTGCTCTGCATGGTTAGAGACGCCTGCTTCATCAGGTAGCATCCCACACAATTCCACAAGGTACTAGGTCACGTGGTTAACTGTTGAAGGGGAAAAAAAATAAAAATTGTAAGTAATGTGCTCAGCTGATAAATACAAAAACAAAACTTAGAAGGAAATGTACATATACATTATATATAATAATTAAGTAATACACAAAATTTGGCAAACAGGAAAAGGGAAAAAATATACCATTATCTCCTTTCTGCTTCTACTGTTTCAAACACAATATTCCCCCTACAAAGCTGTAAACCAATTTTAAGTACTTTAGATTTATTCAGCTTTTATCCTGTGCAGGAGAGGCTGATACAGGGTTCTATACAAAGAAGACCAGAGTGAGGGGATAAAGCACTGGAACAGTATGGCAGCTGAGGAATACAGAAGGAGGAATGGATGTGAGTCAATCCAAAGAATTATACTTGGTTACTGATAATACAGAATGAAAGAAACAGGATAAATTAAAGAGGGTTTTAAGCCTGCTTGGAAGAGTTGGGTGACAATTAGCAGAGACAAATCAGTTCTAGACTCAAATATCCCTCTCAGTAGAGGGTTAACACTCTAGGGAAAGTTGGTATTTGGTATAGGAGAAAAAACATAGGCTTAGAAACAGATAAAAATGGGTTCCAATGACTATGCCACAAATTGGCTGTGTGATCTGTGCAAGCTGCTTAATTTCTCTGAGTCCCAAGGTTCCATGCATTAGAGAACTTTGAAGATAGCATAGCCACTTCTCAAGAAAGGGTTTAATTATGCCCTGCAGTTGTTCATTTTACCATATAAACTTTTAAAAAATTTTCTCGAAAGTAGTTAAACTACCCTCCCCCAAAAAGAAAAAAAGGGTAATTAACCGAAAAGTTTATTTGTAACAGTGATGTCAAATAATTTTGATTTTTTAAAAAATTTATGCTAACATAGCTAAAAATAAGATGAGCAAAGTTTCACATTAACCTATTTATATTAAAAAGGGATAAACAGTTGCTTAAAACATTAAGGGTGAAATATCTACCATGTATAACACAACCAATTACAATAAAACCTGACATGGAACTAAATAAATACGATATTTATAAATATTCTGAGCTTCAAACAGGAATCAGTTAAACTACTTTGTAAAGTCATTTTAAGTCATATATAAAGACCCAACTACAAATGATGCCTTTTACAGGGAAAAGAACAATTTGATTTTGGGTTTTGATAGCTATTATCCAGTCACTTAGTGTGAGAAGGTTAACACTTCAATCCTTACCTAGCTTTTCCAGATGTATTTTTGACCACTTTCCGGAAAGACTGATTTGCAGTGGACCTTGTAGAAAGTGTCCGAGGGGATGCACGCACAAAACCAGATGGTGGATTCTTAGGGATCTTCTTTACTAAATGAGTTACCCATTTTTTTTGTTCATCCTGAGAACACGCTAGTAGCAGCATATCTCTTGCTGATGTTACGTCATAACTTACTATTTTAAGAAAAAAGAGCACAATCAAAGTCTCATAATACTTAAAGGAGCCCTCTCAAAGGTTCTTAACAATTTGAAAAGATTTACTATGCTTAATTAAGCTTGGACGGTATCTCCTCTTTTTAATTAAGTCAAAATTTAAAGTGAAAACATTAGTCATAACCTAGTAAAAATAAAGTAAAATCAGAAATACATATGTGGCTCCACCAGTGCCAAATTACATCTTATTACGTCTTTTCAACTTGTTACAGGAAGTGCTACACTTGAAGAAGTAATCTTATTAAATGGTATAAGAATCACTTTCATGCCTTACCTTTACATGGAGAAATCAAGTCCTCTTTCTTATCTATGTGGTCTCTGTGGCACTTAACATGGCATCTTCGACACTCCAGGGCAGGGGGTGGCTTAAAAACATGCCAGAGGGGCTTGGCACAGGCCTCACAGTTGGCGGGAAAGTGGTAGAGTGTAGGAATGAACTCATGGCCTTTGTGGTTTTGAAAATTTGTTTTTTCAGCTTGTTGTACTGGTTCAACCTCTAAGTCTTTTCTACATTCACCTTCATTTGCATATAGTATCTACATTCAGAAATGGTAAACAGAAGATTAAAAAAGTCTGGATCTGCACATTCAAGTTTCAGATGTATAAAAGTATTGATGTATTTACGTTTACTTCACAAATACACTTATTACTTAGGTAAAGGGTCTTCTACAATTAGATCTTCAGATTTTTACCTGGAATATTTTAGGAATTTCTTCAGTTTCAGCTCTGTACACATCTCCTTGTGTTACAGGACGAACATGAAACAATTTACTAAAATGAAAAGAAATAAGATGTAGGCAATTATAAAAACACATTTACAGTAAAAGACAAAAGCAGGTATTTTCACTGAAAAGAACACAGAGGTGGCAGATAAGCATAGGAAAAGATTAGTTATTAGAGAAATGTAGATTAAAATCAGAGTAAGTTTCACTATACACCTATCAGACTTTTTAAAATAAAGATAGTAATAAAACCAAATGCTAGTGGTGATGCAAAGAAACTAGATCATTCATACAACTGTGGCAGAAACATAAAACTACAGAGCCACTCTGGAAAAAGGGTATGGCAATTTCTTACAAATCTGTATGAAAACTGGTACATGAATGTTCAAAGCAGCTTTATTTTTAATAGGCCAAAATTAGCAAAAACTCAAATAAATGGTTAAACAAACTCTTGATATATTCATACAACAGAACACTCAATCATGAAAAGAAAAAAACTACATCTTGGATGGACTTCAAGGGAACTACAC
The DNA here is from genome assembly GCF_963930625.1 of Muntiacus reevesi. NCBI lineage: Eukaryota > Metazoa > Chordata > Mammalia > Artiodactyla > Cervidae > Muntiacus > Muntiacus reevesi. The sequence continues at coordinate 33,547,958 of NC_089252.1, read as the reverse complement.
TGAGTGAAAAAGCATATCTCAAATGTTACACACTATTTGATTCCATTCCAAGGATGTTATATAACATCCTTGAAGTGACAAAACTACACAAATGGAGGACAGATGAGTGGCTGCCAAGGATTAGAGGGGCGCACAGGAAGGATGCTTCCCATGGCCACAACAGGGCAGTGAGGGATCCCCGTGCTGGAACTTCTCTGTGTTTTAGCTGGGGCCTCTTTGACCTATCATTAATGACCAACGTAATTATAAACTTTTTGAGATGTTCTATGAATGTAATACCAATGAATACTTGACATTTACAAGAAATGCTTTTTGAATACATCAATCAGGTATGCAATATTTTCTCTCTCATATTTTGATAAAAGTAGGATTTAATATAAAGCTGTTATTTAAATTTGTTAGGGAAAGAAGTTTTTAACACAGTTTAAATAACAAAATATAAACTAAATGGTAAGTCTAAAAATAATTTAACACTCAACAGACTTAAGATGGAATAAAAGGCAACTTACTCAATGTCCAATACCATAGATGGATTGGATTGTTCCTTATCTTGTTCATCATTATAGAACAAAATTTTTTTGCTGCTTACCACAACATACTAAAATGAAAAAAAAAAAAAGAGAAGAGAAAACAGCAGTATTAACTTGGTTTAAAGTGGTAAGTATAATACTTGCCTTTTATGTCTAGATTATATTGTATCAATCTAAAAACAATGACAATTAATATAAGTTCTATGATTTAAAAATAAAATATATAACAAAATATCAACTAGAAAAAATGAGTTATATGGTACCTGTTTCTTCCAGCCATATCTTTTGATATTTCCTCTATTTGGTATTGAAAGCCAACCTTCAATTCTTGATTCTAGAAGGAAAAAAATACATAGTGTTCTGTCACAAAATGAAAAGCTATTACAAGCTGTCTGACAGCATGCAGCAGCAGGCATTGGAACACGGCTACATGAATAAGTGCTAAAATCTGCTGTTTCATGCTTCAATCACACAAATCAACTTTAATGGCCATACAAAAATTGCAGAAAAAAATTCCAAGCCACTTTCCCCTTAAAATTAACTTTCAGTACCCAATCATAAAAGTATGAAAAAATGACAATACCCTTAACAGCCAGGCAAGACTGGAATGGATTGCAGCTTAAATGGGATATGATAGAAGACTTTAAATATCATTTAACATTGATATAAAAGTACTGAGCCAAAAAAAAAAAAAAAAAATGCAGCAAGTGGAACAAGTCAGAGCCATGATTTACACGAGAAAGAGCAAGCAAAAGTACAGAAGTGTCCTATTACTCACAGAAGGTAAGAATAGAAGATAAATAAATAAGGAATGCAGGCAGAACCAACTAGACATAAAGAATAAGAGACAAGCATTTTATTTGTTTTCTCAGTACAATATTCTGATAAACTTTCTGGTAAAACATCTATAACAATTTCATTAAAAGTGTCTAAATTTGGTTGGGGAGGGGTTCCCTAATTCTAGTGGTAAGTTCAATTACAATTCTTAGCAAACTAAAGATGTATAAAGCCTTTGAAGTTTGCAGTACCAAAATAAACAGTAAAAGAACACAGAATTCAGCAGGTAAAATTGCTAATCTTTTACCAGTTTGTGCCCACCAGAAACTCTTTGACTAATTCAATCAAGGCATTTTATAATTATTATCATTAACATTTAAGTATATTAAATACATACTAAATATAATTAATGTTTATGAATAAATTTAGAAATTATTATATCGGGTGAGAGATAAGACCATAATTGTGCTTTATAGATCTATTATATTTGAAACACAGGAGAAAAGCAACCAACTTTAAGGTACAATGCTATAATGTGACATTATACCATTGTTTAAATCATGACCCTAAGGGGAATATATATTACCTTCCTATGTGGAACTTAAAAGTTGTAAAACAGTTTGATCTTAAAGTAATGATAATAGGTAACATTTACTATATATTTATTATTTATCAAGTGCAAGTAATACCTCATATATAATCTATGTATAACCTCATGAACATAGGATATTACATTCTCAGGAATGTAAGATAAGATGGGTCCTCCTATCCTCCATTTACAAACGAAGAGACTAAGGCTTAGCAAGGTGAACTGACTTGCCCTAGGGTAAGCCTAGCAACTGGCAAAGCTCCAGGGTTCACCCAGGCAATCTAATTCTGAGTTTCAATTCTGAGAGCAAAGTGCTAATCTTTCCTTAGACAAGCTTTGCAGTTAACTGAATCAGGAGTGATGATCTTGTTCCAGCTTCTTCCATGTACCTAATGGCCTTTGATTTTGTTATTCTCCTTCATTTAGTTGTTAAAGTGGAAGAAATAATGAGAAACTTCAATTCAAAGAGATCCTCTTCTTCTCCCAACTTTTTTCTTAGTTGGCATTATTATTTTGTTCATCAATAATTAATCTGTCCCATTAGGCAGTTCCATGGAAAGTTTGAGAGCAGGGTACCATATACTAACACTTTAAAAAGAAACACACACACACACACACACACACACACACACACCCTCCCCCCCCACCCCCCGTTGGCATTATTATTTTGTTCATCAATAATTAATCTGTCCCATTAGGCAGTTCCATGGAAAGTTTGAGAGCAGGGTACCATATACTAACACTTTAAAAAGAAACACACACACACACACACACACACACACACACACACACACACACACACACACACACCCTCCCCCCCCCACCCCCCGTTGGCATTATTATTTTGTTCATCAATAATTAATCTGTCCCATTAGGCAGTTCCATGGAAAGTTTGAGAGCAGGGTACCATATACTAACACTTTAAAAAGAAACACACACACACACACATTATTCTGCAGTTCTTTCTTTCTTAATTAGCCAAGTAAACTCACCTCCTATTTAAATAAAGGTTGTAATTTAAAAACCACAGGGCTAACTTATATTCAATAACATACAGAAGGCTGCTGATCACTCACAAATATTCTCATTTACAAAAGGAAAAGCAATTGCTAGGAAAAGTTCCCCTCAGTGTGCTAAAGTCCATTTCATACCAGTAATTCCTCACTAAAAATAAAAGACACTAAAGCCATGGAAATCTTGACATTTATACAAAATAGTGTATGCCAAAATATCCTCCTTCCAAGCTATTTCTCTATGAGAATAAGTGCCAGAAATATCTAAGCTTTCTGGTTCTAAGTTTGGATTAATTTGCCAGTGTTTTCTTTGAATATACTGACTGAAATATATTTTCAATGAATTGTTGTATGGTGCCATTTCAGTATTCCTATAGAAATTTTATACATCAAAGGCATTTTATGAATTAAATGAGCCCAATTTTATATCTGCCCTAATTGAAATAAAATGAAGAAATCAGAAACTCAAAAAGATGAAGATATATGAAGGTTTTTGCTAATTTAAAATTGGTTTTTGACAATAATGTTATAACAGAATTTTAGTCTTTCCTTTCAGTGAATTCCCTTCAGAGAAGCAGGTAAACCAAACTCAGTGATTAAAAAAAATTACTTACTCATATGCAACTTAATATACCAGTTTTTTATTCAGTTCTTTAAAAATTTTTTTAGTATGTAAGGACTTCCTTTAAAACTATGACCACCTGTGACCTAAGTGGCAACCTGAAAGTATAATATTCTAAATTCTTTTATAATACAAACAGAAATCAGCTTCTCCAGATAAAAAATGTTGAGGACTTCTAAGTCTAGATTATTATCAATAACATACTAAAGAAGTACAAAAAAAAAAACTTTGGTCCCAGGTTTCATTTATTTGTAGAGCAATTTGAACTTAAAAAAATTTAAATATGTATTATTGCAATATCAGCAATTAACTCTTTTAAGAGTTAATTATATGTAACTCATATAAGAAAGAGGATAACCTAAGAAAGAGGTGTAAATCAGTTATCAAATATAGCCAATTCAAACATCAAGGTGAATCTCTGAAGACTACCAAAGTTTACTTGGATAAACTACGTATTGCTTAAGAGACACAGCTAGAGAACCATTCCAAAAAATTTAAGTTGAGAAGTGATAAAAAAAAAAAAAAAATCAACCAATGCTCAAGAATTCAGATGTACTGATTATCTCCAATCATTGATCAGTCTTCCAAACTAAATAAAATTAATCATTACCTTCAAAATATCTTTCAGACATGTGAATGATAGGTAACTCTCAAATTAAGAATGAATGCCAAAACTTTTTAGAATTCTTTCTAGATATGACCGCAAAAACTTAGCTTTATTTGCCAGAGGTCTAGTAAACAATAAGACTTAATACAGATTTTCAATTTACTAGTACTCTTGCCTGGAAAATCTCATGGACGAAGGAACCTGTTACGCTGCAGTCCATGGGGTCGCTAGGAGCCGAACACGACTGAGCGACTTACACTTTCACTTTTCACTTTCATGCGCTGGAGAAGGAAACGGCAACCCACTCCAATACTCTTGCCTGGAGAATCCCAGGGACAGGGGAGCCTGGTGGGCTGCTGTCTATGGGGTCGCACAGAGTCGGACACGACTGAAGCGACTTAGCAGCAGCAGCGGCAAGCAGTGAGATATCTGATACAGAGGTAAAGTAACTTTGATAATAATTATCCATTAATTCTACCTCCAATATGAAAGTCACAGCCTCTGATATGAAAAGGTGCAGCACTGTAGAGACCTCTGTAAAATTTCAAATTCAGAACACAGTAATAGAGAGATACCCAGACTGGTAAATGGAGAATGGCCACCAGCACCATTTTTTCCCCTCCACTTGAACTTTGAAAATCTTAAAAAGCAAAAATCTTTGAAAATACACAGCTATACTAAGTAATATACTCAGAATGGAACCAATAGAACCATTTAAAAATTTCTTTGCTGACTGATCCCTCCTGAATGGGCTTATTAGATCAGGATTCTGAAATCTAAATGGATACCTCACCTAAATTTGCCAAACCACCTGATGATGCTTCGAGTTTAGCCTTCCTGAATAAGCCAGGATGAAATAAAACTCATTACCTTCCCCCAATATCATTTCTCAATTCAAATCCTCTAGACAGTATTCACCAAGTCAGTCTCTGAAATGTTTAACCTAATACAAAGAAAACCAAGGCATACATAGTAAGACATTATAAACAAAGCTGAAGGGAAATGGATGGAATAAAGACAAAAAAAATTTTGAAGGCAGGACCTCTCCAGGGAGAGCACAAAGCCCTTACCACTGAACCGCCAGGAATTCCCATGTCACACTCTTTCTTAACTGATGACTGGATCATAACTTTACAATGATGTTCAAACAACAGCTGAAGCTAGAGATTCTTATTAACTCCAAAGTGATCCTCTGATAAGGAAGTGAAGTTACAAAATTTTCAAGAGGCTTCTCTTGGAGGTTTCAGAGAGCCAAAAATGGTGAAAATAGAACGAATTTTTTGATCAT